>NC_138037.1:43994503-45380165 GCF_964106645.2 Podarcis pityusensis | reverse complement strand
ATCCACTATAAGTGGAACTGTGGGCAGGACTTTTCTAAAACAACAACAAGACAGCTCGATTGAAATTTAGTGCCAGATGAAACTGATTGGAGAGGTAGGCGCATGGCCTAATTGCAACTAGGATAGCCGACCCTAAGCTGCAGATTTGACTTTACAGTGAAGCAAAGTGAAGCAGACACTTGAAGCTATAATATTAGGAGCAGGTGTTACTTTCAGGACCTCAAATTCTATTTATGTAGGGTGGAAAAAGAGCTCCACTCTGACCCAGAGTGGGAGGCATCAGGTATGAAAATGAGTTCTGCTTCAGGTATGAAAATGTCCAAAGCCAATTAACTATCAAATGACCTCCGCTCACAACAATAGATGCCAAGTTGTAAACCCATCTATATATGTGCATAGGATAGCTCAGTCGGTATAGCATGAGTCAGATGACATACATATATGATGACTAGGAATCCCAGACCCTATTCCACATCAGCAAGACCATAGCAGCTGTTAGGATCTCTGGATCATAAATATGAAGGGTAAAGTACACGTTTGTACAATTAATATTCATCAGCTGCATGTGAAACTGTATAGCAAATAATTACAGTGAGGTTGGTGAGAGATGGAAGGGATGAAAATGAATCTTTAATCTGAAAAGTAAAACCTAATTGTTTCATTAAATATTTAAAAGGCATGTTTTGTATTATATATATATATATATGCACACACACATCAAATTGTATTATTGCAGCTGTTTTGTTAGATTCATATAAAATCCATGTTAATAGCTATATAAGAATGCTGTTCTCTTAGATTCATCCTCTTCATTAAAAACTTCCATTTTATTTATCATCAAGCCACATTTATGGCTTTCATTGCAATTTACAGTTGGAACCAAGATAATGCAGTTATATGAAAACGGTTAATTTTTATAGAAACAATTGATTAGAAAAACAGTATTATTAAAAAAATTGCTCTAAAGCACCATCTCAATTAAACGATGTCCTACATCTCCTAATTGTTACAACCCCCCTTTTTTGCCCTTGTCATTTTTGTAGTGCGATATTATAGATCTTTATATTTCTTTCAGTGCTGCGAGACTAGAAGCTGCTTCCAATGTTCTGAAAAAGCATGTAAAGAAGCAATCAAAAATATAATGTGTGAGTAAACAGATGCAGGTACAAGATCTAGAAAAGTTCCTTGAATCTCCACTGCTGTTCACGGATCTCAGTTTAAGAATATACAGTGGTACCTTGGTTCTCAAACTTAATCCGTTCCGGGAGTCTGTTTGACTCCCAAAACCATTCGAAAACCAAGGCGCGGCTTCCAATTGGCTGCAGGAGCTTCCTGCACTCAAGTGGTATCTGTGTCAGCTATTCAGCTTCCAAAAAACATTTAGCGGGTTTGCAGCGTTCAGGAGCTAATTTGTTCGACAGCTAAGCCCTTCAGGAACCAAGGTACCCCTGTATTGGAAGGATTACCTTGTCAGTTCAAACCAAAGGTCCACCCCGTTCAGTGCAATTTGAATTTTCATATATACAGTGGTACCTCGGGTTAAGAACTTAATTTGTTCCGGAGGTCCGTCCTTAACTTGAAACTGTTCTTAACCTGAAACACCACTTTAGCTAATGGGGCCTCCCGCTGCCACCGTGCCTCCGAAGCATGATTTCTGTTCTCATCCTGAAGCAAAGTTCTTAACCCGAGGTACTATTTCTGGGTTAGTGGAGTCTGTAACCTGAAGCGTATGTAACCTGAAGCGTATGTAACCCAAGGTACCACTGTAATCACTTTATTGCTTTTGAGATTAGAAACTGACTTCTCTTTTAAACATTTCAAGGCCAAACTATGCTTTTTTTAAAAAAAAAGAGTAGGATGGCCATCCGTGTATCAGGGAAGAGGAAATGCACTACTGTACTAAAAAAAGAGGGCATGGCTTTGCACAAAATTTGAATATGTCTTTTGTGCAAATTTCAGCCAAATTTCAGAGAGGAAAAGCACCCTGTCTCTTCTTGTCAGGACTTGCTCTCAGCAATGGGGCATAACTGATGAGCAAGAGCTGCTGCTCGCTTATTTATTTATATAAAAAAATATTTACATACTGCTGTATCGGAGAAAACATATCACAGCAGTTTCCAACGGTAGGAAAACACAGAACCAAACAATAAAATCATAAGAAGCTTTTTAAAAGTTAAAAGCAAAAGGAAATCAAGAACAAACAGGAACAGTCCATTACGCTCCTATTAAGACAAACGTGAACTTCCTCGTGTGCACACAAACAAAGAACACCTCCCTTCACCACCCCAAGCCCCTTGCAACCAGTCCATGCCATCTACCATGCTATCTAGTGGGCACAGAGCAACATGAGCTGTGCCAGGGCTGAAAGCAAATTAAGAGGCTAGGTGGCTGGAGTCTTGCCAGCACTGTGTTTGGTTAGCGCAGCCAGTCACCCAGTAAGCAAAGGAAGAAACATACAATTGTGTCTTGTAAGAAATAAATATGTTTCCAAACAGGCAGCAGGGAGTGGCAGAAGATCTGGGGCCTAATTAAGCAACCCAAGGCTCAAGCCACCTGGGCCACAGGGGCAATGTCTCTTTACCACCATAAAGGGAAATGTGCCCTCTTTACCTTTACCACCATAAAGGGAAGTGTACATCAAAGGTGGGACGCAGGTGGCACTGTGGGTTAAACCACTGAGCCTAGGGCTTGCCGATCAGAAGGTCGGCGGTTTGAATCCCCACGACGGGGTGAGCTCCCGTTGCTCGGTCCCTGCTCCTGCCAACCTAGCAGTTCGAAAGCACATCAAAGTGCAAGTAGATAAATAGGTACCGCTCTGGCAGGAAGGTAAATGGTGTTTCCATGCACTGCTCTGGTTTGCCAGAAGCGGCTTAGTCATGCTGGCCGCATGACCCAGAAGCTGTACATCGGCTCCCTCAGCCAATAAAGCAAGATGAGCGCCGTAACCCCAGAGTCGTCCACGACTGGACCAAATGGTATGGGGTCCCTTTACCTTTACATCAAAG
Organism: Podarcis pityusensis; assembly: GCF_964106645.2. Classification (NCBI taxonomy): domain Eukaryota; kingdom Metazoa; phylum Chordata; class Lepidosauria; order Squamata; family Lacertidae; genus Podarcis; species Podarcis pityusensis. The sequence continues at coordinate 45,377,160 of NC_138037.1, read as the reverse complement.
GGGAGATGCAGTATCTGCCATTAATAACAGGGCTCTGCATCCCATTCGAATGAAAAGTTTCCCCAAGGCTTTCATTTGCTGGTTCCGTGAACTAACACAGCATTACTTTTATCTCATACACTCTCACCAGTGCTATTATTCTATTTTTTAAAAAAGGAGGTGCCAGAACTCACCATGAATACCTCCCTTGTTCTTGTAGAATGACAATGGTGCCCACCTGAGAGGTGCCCGAACTGAGTGAGTTCCGGCTGAAAAAAAGTCCTGACTCTTTACTGCCGTCCGGCATTTAGATGGTGAAGCCAAGGCTGCAATCTTACGCACAATTATCTAGGAATATAGGATTGCAGTTTAAGGCTACTGATTTCCAGAGAGGTAGCCATGTGCATAGGTTCTAGCTTGCCACTCACAGCCACGGGGAATGCACTAGCTGGGAAGGGCAGGGAGTTGGGTAGAAGAGATTCTAGGTTCAGAGTACTTCTTGAAGCCCAGAAGAGTAAAAGGTAGTGCTAAAGGACCCCTGGACAGTTAAGTCCAGTCAAAGGCAACTATGGGGTTGCGGCACTCATCTCGCTTTCAGGCCAAGGGAGCTGGCGTTTCTCTGCAGACAGCTTTCCGGGTCATGTGGCCAGATGACTAAACCGCTTCTGGTGCAACAGAACACCGTGACGGAAACCAGAGCTCACAGAAACACCGTTTACCTTCCCGCCACAGTGGTACCTATTTATCTACTTGCACTGGCATGCTTTCAAACTGCTAGGTTGACAGGAGCTGGGACAGAGCAACGGGAACTCACTCCGTTGCGGGGATTCGAACTGTCGACCTTCTAATCATAGTCATGTACTGCTTAGCCTTAGATATTAAATGGTATGCTGAACGATCCCAGTTGGGATCCATCACCATCATCAACAAGAGGCATTCCGGAACAAAGAGCCCCAGAATTTGCTATAATCCTTACAACAACCCTATAGGGTAGGCTAATAATACATGTGGCTATCACTGCAGTAGCAGGCAGGAATTTAAGCCTCAAAACAGGGCAAAGCAAGAGAACTGCAGTGGCACACGAATAGTCTTCAGATTCAGAGGAGGACTGCCCGGAATGTGTACAGTGGTACCTCTGGATGCGAACGGGATCCGTTCCAGAGGCCCGTTCGCAACCTGAAAAGAACGCAACCTGCGCCTGCGCAGGTCACGATTCGCCGCTTCTGCGCATGTGCATGATGTCATTTTGCACGTCTGCGCATGCGCGAGTGGCGAAACCTGGAAGTAACCCTTTCCGGTACTTCCGGGTCACCGCAGGATGCAACCTGAAAACTCGCAACCTGAAGCAAACGTAACATGAGGTATGACTGTATATATAAATATGCCTGCATATCTGTGAATTCTACTGTCTGGTTCCAGCTCTTCATGTACAGAGGCAGACACCCCCCCCCAAAGCCCCCCCACCTGCTTGTGAACATTAAATCCACTCTCAAGGCTAATTCACTCACCCCCTTGATAATGGCAGAGGCAGCTCTGAGCTCGAAGCGATTAAATAACTGCCTTTAAGCAGCAGGAAAATGTGCTGGGTAAACTACAACTCCCCAAATGCTTCTTTATAGCTGCGCTGTGTGAATAAGCAGCATATCCGCCAGCAGAGGAAATAAATTAAGCCCAGCCTTTCAACTGACAGGCTCGGCCTCCTCAGAAAAGAAGGTGTAGGCCCAGGTGGAGCAGTCAGTCTTTGGGCGCCGTGTGTCCTCGACGCAAGCTGCAATTAAAACCTATTGACAACCCGGAGTGTCCTGAGCTGGGCGTGGACCGCGTGATTTCCTCACCCCCCTTCCAGATTCAATTAACCCTTAAGCATTTTCCTGACTGCCAGCCAAATGAACGCTTAGGGAGAGAGGACTGCAGGCGCTGCAAGGGTAAGTAGGTGATGTTTGATAACGCGCCGAGAAATGTCTTGTAACCTTGACAAGAACGGGCGGCAGCTGCAGGAGCGATTCCGCACGCCGTTCAGAGCAGTGCGGATGAGTCGCTCCCGCAATGTTGCTTCAGATGTGCTGCAGTGGGAACCTTCAGGTTAAGAGCCACACCTTGTAGGCCGTGAGTGGAATAACAGGGTAGAGCATGGGAAGGGATATTAGGTGGGATTATTTGTCCACCTAGGCTAGTGCTGGCTACTCCTGGGGTCCACATGTGCTGGCTACAGCACGGTGCCCACATGTGCTGCCCTCAGGCTACTGTCCTCAAGACACCCTGCCCCTTCCATTAATATATATATATATATATATATATATATATATATATATATTTCAAATTGGCTTTTAAAAAAAATCAGTCAAGGATGACACTGGGCTAGGTGTAAAGTGAAGGGCAGAAATCCAGCTCCCTCGCTCTCTTACTACCCTCTCCCCCGAATGCCTCTCAGTCCCACATGAGGGTGCTTTGCCTGGTTTTCTTTGGGGTTGTCTGATGTGTGTTTTGCCTGCTTTTTCTTTTGCTTGGGTTCAGGGGTCTTTTGCCTGGGTTTGTGGGTGGGGCCATGGGCGTTGCCAGAAGAGCAGCGGTGCAGCTGCCCACCCACCCCTAAATCAAGTAAATAAAAACACTTAACTAAAAGTAGAAATAATCAGAATATTTGAAATTGAAATGCATGCTGAGGTCACTGGGATGATGTTGCGGCACATTCTAGCGACACCACTGGGAACCTGACTGAGATAGGCATGGCTTCTGCGAACTGACCAATCGTGTCTCAGGTGGCTTGGTTCTGGAACAGGACAGGCGGGTGTCCTGCACCCCTACCCAACATAAATCCTGGCTATGCTCATGGGTGGGGTTGTTGTTTTGCCTGATCAGGGGAAGTGTTGCTTCCCCCGCCCCCCAGTGTGTTTTATTTATTTGGGGGTGCATGTTTGGGTGATGAGCAGGTTCTGAGCACCATCAGTTTTTCTTCTGTGAAATGGGCATGTTGTGGTACCCGCAGCAGTTGCTTAGGTTTTCACATGCGCCCCTATGCCCCCAGAAGGTTGGAGAATAGAAGCAGCTTGCTACTATGCTAGCTTCCTGGCAGGTGGGTCACTGTTGCTTGAGGGAGGTAGAAGGGGAAAGGTGAGGTGGTGGTGGCAAGGTCAGGGCAATGCCAACCCCGGGCTGGCTCTGCCAGCGCATTTCCACCACACAAACCACCTCCCCCCCCCCAAGCAAGGAACAATGACCCACCTACAAGCAGAGTGGTTCCATCCCAGCCAGCAACCCACTAATGTTAGGCAACGCTCCCTGCCCTAATTGACTTTCCAAGGCTCTCCAAGGTTTAAGGCAAGAGTCTTCCCCTTCATCTGCTTATCTGAGCCCTATAACTGGGGATGCCAAGGACTAGGAATTCCTGCAAGGAAATCATGAGCTATGGTTCCTTACTCTTGAAAGCTGCTGCGGAAATAAAATGGAATGTGGTGGAAATTTTACTATAATGGATCCCCTAATCTAAGGAGCGGCACTTATTACATTGATATCCTGCCCTGTCCTCCAAGGAGCTCAAAGAGGGCATAGACAGACCATTTTCTCTCCCTGTTTTGTTGTGAGGGTAGCCTGAGGCCTACATGGCTAAACAGGGATTTGGGCCTGAGTCTCCCTGCCCCTGCTCCGTGGCCAAGAGTTTAAACCCTAGCCCAGCTGTTTCACTCATTACGCAGCAAATTTGGGGTTTGTGTACGCAATGTGCCTTTAAAGCATGTTTAAAGTGTACAAGAATCATGGGAACTGCAGTTCACCCCTCAGAGCACTACAATTCCCAGCATTCTTTTTTCGGGGGGGGAGTGGGTTAAATACAATGCTGTTTTTCTAGAAAAAGAGGTGCCGGAATTCATCATAAATGCCTCCTTTGTTCTCTTATGGTGCATACTTGAGAGGTGTCAGAACTGAGTTCCAGCAAAGTCCTGCTTTTAAAAATCCTAGGTTTAATAAACGGTGTGTACACGGCATAAACACTGTCAAAAGGAAGCTGCAGCCAAGTAGAGTTCCCCGGCAACATTCATTCTGGTCTACATATGCAGCAGAATGAAAAGGTAACGAGGCAGGGTTGGACCGGCGCTATCATTAGGCGGAGTGGGGTGGCTGCCTTAAGCAGCAGATGATGGGGGGCAGGGGAGCAGTAGCAAGGCGCTGAGCAATAGGGCTTTGTGTGCCATGTCGCCAGCCCTCTGCCTCTGCTGCAGTAGAAGTTGCTGTCCCCTTGCCAGCACTGAAGTAAGATTCAACAGCATGTCCGCTCAGTTTCTCTTGATGGATAAGGGAGTGAATTGCCATCTTATTGCACACCCCAGGCAGCAAACTGTTTGGGGCCAGTCCAGAACGAGGTGGCAGAGAAGAAATGCAAAGTGATAGAATGGACTGCTCCATTTTTATTTTTATTTTGCTGGTGGGTATGCCTTTCTGAGGGACACGGGTGGCGCTGTGGTGTAAACCTTTACCTTTATGCCTTTTTGAATGCTGCTTCCTGTGTAAAACAACACATGGTGTGAACTGGACTAAAATAAAAAAGGTAAAGGTAAAGGACCCCTGGAGGGTTAACTCCAGTTGAATTCAACTATGGGGTACAGCGCTCATCTCCGCTTTCAGGCCAAGGGAGCCGGCGCTTGTCTGCAGACAGCTTTTCCAGGTCATGTGGTCAACATGACTAAATCGCTTCTGGCGCAATGGAACATCGTGACGGAAGCCAGAGCACACGGAAACCCCATTTACCTTCCAGCCGCAGTGGTACCTATTTATCTACTTGCTCTGGTGTGCTTTCAAATGGCTAGGTTGGCAGAAGCTGGGACAAAGCAACGAGAGCTCACCCTGTCACGCGGATCTGAACTGCCAACCTTGTGATCGGCAAGCCCAAGAAGCTCAGTAGTTTAGACCACAGCGCCACCTGTGTCCGCACTGGACTAGAACCTCTCTCCTGGTATGTGTGCAGAGCTGTTCCTAGGGGTTGGTGAAGCTGGCTTCTGCTGGGGGTGCAGGCCCAGTGTGTGTGTGCAAAAATCACCTATTAAACTATGGAGTATACGACACATATGTATGACAATTCGCTGTTGCAGCAAGATTGAACACAGGAGAAGCTTTGCTTCCTTCTTGCACCACGGCACAAAGGTGTGTGGGTTTTTTGGCCCTTCCTCCTCGCCTTGCCTTCATTCCGGATGCTTTGTGTACTTGAGTTGTGTTAAATCTAGTCATTTCTAATGTGGCTACTGTGGTGGGCGGCTTCCAACCGAATATTAAAAACAATACAGCATCAGACATAAAAAACTTCCCTAAACAGGGCCACCTTCAGTTGTCTTTTAAAAGTAAAATAGTTGTTTATTGCCTTGATATCTGCTGGGAGGGCGTTCCACAGGGCAGGCGCCACTACCGAGAAGGCCCTCTGCCTGGTACCCTGTAACCTCACTTCTCGCAGCAAGGGAACCGCCAGAAGGCCCTCAGCACTAGACCTCAGTGTCCAGGCTGAACAATGGGGGTAAAGTGCTCCCCCCCCCCGGGGTGGGGTGGCAAAACAGCTCCTTCCCAAGGGTGCAGGACATGCTAGGTACACCTTTCTCTCCTGTTTGTGTACTGCTTGCATGCAGTTTCAACATCGAGTAGCATTTAAAAATGGCACCCCCCAACAAATAGCAGACCTACATTTTGGGACCCTGAAGGTCAAACCGTCATGGGGGGCCCTTCACAACCAGCAACAAGGTCTGGGTAACCACTGTTGCCTTATTCAATGGGGTTGTTCCATGGCAACCTTGACAACATCTGACTCTCAATAAAATATTAATCCATTTGAGTACAGTGGTACCTTGGGTTACATACGCTTCAGGTTACATACGCTTCAGGTTACATATGCTTCAGGTTACAGACTCCGCTAACCCAGAAATATTGCTTCAGGTTAAGAACTTTGCTTCAGGATGAGAACAGAAATCGTGCTCCAGCAGTGCAGCAGCAGCGGGAGGCCCCATTAGCTAAAGTGGTGCTCCAGGTTAAGAACAGTTTCAGGTTAAGAACGGACCTCCGGAACGAATTAAGTACTTAACCCAAGGTACCACTGTAGTGAGACTCAAATTGGGTCTACTAGACCCCCAATTTTTAAGCAATGGGGACTAAATTTGCTTCTGGGTCCCTTTCAGGATTAGGGGCCCTGAAGCTTAAGCTTCATTCGTTTCATAGTAAATCCTCTGTACTCTGTAGGAGTACAGTTCTTTTGCACCTCAGGATCCCACCAGCTCATTTTGCTGCATGCGTGGTTCACTTACTTGTATAATATACCTAATTGCTGCATTCACACTTCCCATTTTGAGGTGCAGGCCAAGGTGTTTTGTTTACACTGACAGTGCACGTTTTAAAAATGTTCAAAGTGATTCTCTGAGAAGGCTGTAAAGGCAACCTTATCTATTGTAAAGGTCATGGGTGCTGTGAGCCCTGAATGTAATTCCCCTGCCCGCCCCCCAGGAAAAAATATCCCACACCAATTAAACTACTGCTTTGGTGCTTAGAATCCAGTACTCATTTATACTCTTCAAGGTTGCAATATTAGGGTTTGTACAGGACTCCAAACAAATTAGCAAGGGCCAAGGTGGAAGACGATGAGCGCTTGGCTGGTAGGAACTTCTACTGTCAGAGGCAGTCTGAATACCATTTGCTGGAAATGACAGGAGGGGAGAGCGCTGTTGCTGAAGCAATCTTCCCTCGCACAGCAGGACAATGAACTGCTGCGAAATAATATCTGCATTCGACTGCACTTTCAGATGCTTTCCCAGATGCATATGTGCTACATCATGTGCGCTGGGGTGTGGACTGGATCCTAAGATCTGCCACATTGCAAACAAGTTTGTGCCCTTTTGACAAAAGGTGCAAGAGAGAGAAGACCTGAAATACAGGACAAATCTGTATCAATACAGGACGTAGCATTTTGCCTAGAAATACGGGACAATCCTGTATTATAAAGGAGACAGGTGCCAACCCTCCTCTTGGGCCACCTGAAGCAAGCTCAGAGCCAGGAATTTGGAGTCAGGCCCAAAGAACAATCCAAATGGAGGCAAAATGCAGAACCGGCAGAACAAGACTAGAGTCACAGCCATAGAACGAAACCAGAAACAAGAGACAGGCAGGAGCTCAGGTTGTTGTTCAAGCAAAGAACAAGGATAGGAAGCCCTCTTGTACACCTTCCTGCTCAAGAGGAGAAGAGCTAGCCTGGGCAGAGTCAATCTGGAAGGTCCTTGCCTGAGAAACTATAGTGACATTGATTGTCACATTGGGCAGTGGTTAGCAGTTCCTGACACTTCACTGAGAAAGTGCACCACTGTAACTCACCACATGGGGCAGTGGTCAGCAGATCTTGGGAGGGCGGGAACCTGACAGATATACTCCTTCCTAATTAAAAGAGTGATTGGTACCAATCTTGGATCTCATTTCTGCAGAATCTTGCTGGAAAGCTTTTTTCTGACAATCAGTGGTTGTCAGCCAATGGTAGGGTATTTTGGTGTGTGTTTTTTAAGCCAACTATATTTCCATCTTAATAGCAATTACTTTTAATTCAAGGAGACAGACAACCAGGACTAGGCTGAATGCCTTGCTGAATTCTAAAGCTGAATCCAACTGCATTTTCTCTGTCTAGTAAATTAAATTTTAGCAAAGGAGGTTAGTCTGGCAAGGCTTGTCTTGCGATGCTGGAAACCAAGACATTTGTTCTTGTTCCCCACATACAGGCACACAGCATTCCTGTCTAGTTTCACGGCTGGCAATTAAAGCTACTCTTCGGCTGCAGAAATTGATAACATGAGTGAAATAATAGAGCTGGTAATTTGATTCTTCATCAGTCTTACTGGAAAACCTTTTTGGTCATTTACTCCCTTAGCAGTCATCTGCTGGTGAAAATTGCTGTGGTCATGGGGGGGGGGGGCTCCCATTAATAGCGTGATATTGTAGCTGCTAATGTCAAAAGCATGGCTCTGTATGAAGTAAGAAGGCTGATTTTGATCCTAATTGGAATAAGATGGGAAAGGAAATTAAGAGATCACCAGTGAAAATATCAACCGAGGACAACCCAGAATTCCTTTGTAGTGGAGATTGGTTATCCCACCCACATGAGACAGGTCTGAGTTACAGCTGGTCTTTTTTTAATGGTTTTTAAAAAATGGGGATCAGATATTGCTGCTTCCTCCCAGAATCCTCACTGTAACCTGATACCTGCAAACATCTAGCAGTATTTCCTTTGCTTTGTAATCTCCCAACTTGAGTTCAAATGCAGACCCCATGACTCCAGCCTGGCTGTTGTGCTTTCCCCACACTCCTCTCACTCGCTGCTTGGTACAACATCCCTGCCTCATGAAGAGTTGGGAATACAGGAATCTTCCTTAGTCATTCCATTGGTCCATCTAGTTCAATATTGTCAACACTGATCTGGCAGCATCTCTCTGCCAGGGTTTCAGGCAGGAATCTCTCCCAGCCTACCTGGGGACACCAGGAATTGAACCTGGAACCTTTTGCATGCAAACCGGGTGCTTTACCACTGAGCTATGGTCCTTCCCAGGTAGTGGCTTTGTTTGAGGCCACCTAGTGAGTTCATTACAGAAGCTGGAGTATTATATTCACTTAGCTGGGAGTAAGCCCCAATGAACTCAATGGGATTTGTTTCTGAGTAGACATGTTTGGGATAGTCCTTGCCAGTGGGATTTGAATCATAGTTCCCAGGCAGCCTTCTGCTATGGTCTATGGACTAATACAACAAATGCTACTCTATTCGATCCATCCCATGCATGCAGCCTTATTCTATCTAACCTAGCTATACAGTGGTACCTCAGGTTACATATGCTTCAGGTTACAGCCTCTGTTAACCCAGAAATAGTACCTTGGGTTAAGAACTTTGCTTCAGGATGAGAACAGAAATCGTGCTCCGGCGGCGCGGCAGCAGCAGGAGGCCCCATTAGCTAAAGTGGTGCTTCAGGTTAAGAACAGTTTCAGGTTAAGAACAGACCTCCAGAACGAATTAAGTACTTAACCCAAGGTACCACTGTACTCAGAAGCAAGCTCCACTGAATGAGATTTTCTTCCACCTCACACTGGAGTGCAACCCTACCCATTGACTGCACCCTTAGCTCTGCAAATTGAGGACCCTGGAACAGGACACTGATGGCACCCAAGAACATCAGTATTCAGAAAGGTGTTGCATCAAAGCACACCAGAATTCCCCTGCCTCTTTTCCTATGAGTGGTGTGGACTTTTCTCACAATCTCTCTTTCAGTGCCACATACTTCCCTCCTCTCTTCCATTCTTTTTCTCTTCAAATGATTTGGTGGCTCCTGTCCATCATAGAATTGTAGAGTTGGAAGGGTTCAACCCCCTGCAATGCTGGAATCTCAGCTGAAGCATCCATGACAGAAGACCACCCAACATCTGCTTTAAAACTCCCAAGGAAGGAAAAGTCCGCAATCTCCCAAGGGAGAATTGGGCTGTTCCACTGTCCAACAGCTCTTACTGCCCACACAGTTCTTTATAATGTTTTGTCGGAATCTCCTATTTTGCAACTTGACTGCGTTGGTTGGAGTCCTACCTTCCAGAGCAGGAGAAAACAAGCTTGCTCCATCTTCGACTTAACGGCCCTTGCCATATTTGAAGTTGGCTATCGTATCTCCTCTCAAGTCACATAGCCTGAAAACAGCTCAAATAATAAATCCTATCACGATCTGACTGCATTTCTAATAAAAAGCGGAGGTGGGGTGGAGGAACTCCTCTGTCTAAGCCGAGGAGGTGCAAATTGGGCGTTTGAACATCAAAAGGGCTTGACTTGAAAGCGGCAAGTGGTAGTAAAAAGTTTTCGGGGAGGGGGGTGCGGAGGAGTCCTACCCCCTTCATCCCGACAGATCCGGAGAGCAGAGACTTGGAGGGTCTGTTTTGATGAGGATTCTTTTACAGGACTCATGTCCCCATCACACTTCAAACGCCTGCGACGGGGCTGGTTTGGGGTTTTGGTGACGCTTCTCCATGCGCCTTTCGAGGGCTGCCTGGGCGTGGCTCTAGCACAAGGCAAGCAGGCGAGGCGCGAGGTTTACTAGCGCTTCAACGATAATAAAAAAAAGTAACACAATAGCATCCTGCTGCAGAACGTTTGCTCTGAAAGAAGGCGGGGGGGGGGGATGCAACACTTTGCATTGCCTGCTGGAAACGATCCTTTTAAAAAAGCGCATTTAAGCAATCGGCACCAGCAGAACAAGGCATGGGTTTGGTGTAGAATGAAGCAAAATACTTGCCTGCACACTGTTAGCGTTTAAAATTAATAGACCAAACTGTGTAGCTGCTATAAAACAAAACAAAGCAGAGGAAAGGTTTGTGTAGCAGACTCTGCCGGTCATTCACTGCGTGTATCGGATTGCAAAACCTCGGTAGTCTTGTTTTTTCAGTGACTGGCATTTTGAGACTGGATGGTTTGTTTTAAAGATTTGTTGCCATCAGATTTGATGGCTTATAACCGCCCCCATTTAAGCAATGCGACGCTTTCTCGCTGCTTTGAACAGAATCGTTTCATTTTTCTTAAAAACAAACAAATAAACAAAAACACCCTGAATATATAACACGTAAGGCGAAGGTGCGGTTCAAAGGGAGTCTGGGCGTTTTCCGGGAGGGGGAAAAAATAATTTTAGCATTATTACTGGTACAGTATTATTGTGCCCATCTCTGCACGAACGGATTATAAAGTGATTGATTGATCGGGCGATACTGTACTAGGTATTGCCACACATACTTTTCTTTGCAAATACACGCCCGCGCGTTCATTTCTCGCCAGCTGGCCCTTCCAGGATCCAACCCAATCAGATCACATCAATATATGCCTGAATCAGCATGTTGTGGTTCCCCTTGGACTTCTGACTGTCTTGTTTTTGAACTTTATGTGGGAAGCGGGGCAATTTGCAGCCCCAATTTATCCAAGTAGTACGGCCAAACCCAATCTCTGCTGTCATTCAGAGAGATCAGAACGAAGCTAGAACGTGATGTCTTCATTGATCAGAAACACTTAGCTCTGAGTATTTGTTTTCAGCCCAATGCTGTCGAAACGAACTACAATTTTCAGATATCTGGGTCGTTTTGAGATTTACCACTAGCTACAGTGTTGGGTTATGTCCCTGCACGTATTTATTTTTAATCTTACATCAGTCACCCAAACAAAGGCTTCTCATATGTTGGCTATCTGTACTATTTCTATGCGTTCCTTTTTATTAATCAAGATAAAAATATTTTGATTTTTACTTATGTAGCGCGAAGGTTAAGTTGCTATTATTAAAAACAATTGTTCCGAAATATACTGACGGTCAATAGTCTCGAATTCGCTAGTTTTCTAAAAGTCTCTTTAATAGCTGCTGAGGTTTCGGAATTTCTCTAAAAGTCCCCTTTATTGATTCGTCGGTCGGTGTTTACTTCTGATTAGGAACTGGCCTCAATCACTAATAATGTTGACTCGTCATCACGTATTGATTTCATTTAAAACGGAAGTAAGTCCAGCCATACTCTAAACTCCTATTTTCCATCAGTATATTCTAACGGAATCTTGAAAACACCAACGTGGTTTTTTGAAACAAGATCTCACCGCGGTCATTGTGTGTCTGTGTAGTTGTTTTAGATAGGTAGGTAGATATAGATATAATTATATTATACAATAAAATGGCAAATGCCTTTCCTCGTTTTTTTGAGCACGGATGGACGGACGTACAAAGATACAGGATCATCCGCCTAAATGCAGCGGGAAGTTCTCCTGCGCAAGCCCCCACCCCCACTGAAATAAACGGCGGCGCTCTTGCACAATTCCCCTTGGTTTAAAAGAGACTCGACTCAGGACGGCCCGCTGGTTTCTCCTCCTACGTGTGCAGCTCATGTTCTCGCTTGCTTGGCCTTTTCCACTCAGTAAAAAAAGTCCCACGAGGATCATGGGCCGCGCCTCCCAGATCGCGCAGAAACTTTTCTCGCAGTTTGCGTGCTCGGTGGCGGCTCCATTTTGCGGAAGCAGAAAGAGATGCGTCCCCCATAAATATCTAGGCAGCAGGGGCAAAAAGTCATTACACCCCCTGCTATATGTTCAGCATGAAAAAAAGACTGTTGTTATTTGCTTAAGCAATTAAATATCGATCGCCCCACACCAAGTACTAATATAATCATCCAATCCGGGGTGCTTTTAATTGGTCTGAAGAGCTTTACCGGCCATTGACATGCTGGTCCCATTAAAAGCGAACAAAAACATATTGATAAAAGCATTAATATACAAGTCATGGTATTTATACATTGGCGCAAATGGAGGACGTGTGACTGATACACCGGGTATTAAAATTCAGCGTCAGGAGACGTGTTTTTGCAGCGTCCAATTTCTTTTCCACGAGGAAGACAAAGAGGGGGTGCGGGAGGGAAAACGCAGGTTTAATGCCATATAGGGCTCAGAGGCTGCATTTTCTTCAGATAGGAAAAGCAATTATCTTTACGGATGATTAATAGTCAAGCGCGCACCCGTCCCACCCCGCACCCCAGCATGCGCGCTCCAAGTCAGGCGTTCACCGTATCCCTTCTTGCACCGCCAGTTCCAATTGTTTTAACGTGACCTTTATAACCGTGCGCCTTCGTCGCGCGGCGCCAGAGTGCGCCCACTTAGGCCTTCCGCGCTCCAGAGGGGAGAGCGACGAGTCTCCTATCAGGTCCGTCGATCTGTGCCTTCCTTTTCTCTCTCTCTCTCTTTCTCTCCCCACCCCCCACCACCCGCAGGTTGGCTGGGGGGCCAGCTCAGCTGCAAACCCAGCGGAAGGGTTTTGCAAAGGATATGCCGGATGGAGACACATTCTGCAACCTCTCCAGCGGAGGCCGCGCGCGCCGGACCGGAGAAGCGGGGGAGGGTTAATCTAATAAACGGAAAGGCCGCAGGGCATGCGGAGCACTGACAGATCTTGGCCATTTGTTTCACACTTCCTCCTCGCTCGATTGACCAGCCTGGGCAGTTTGAAAACGACGCCGGCAGACGCACGCAATGCATACACCCACCCACACAGAAGCAAGCCTTGTCGCAGGCCCCAGCGATGCACACCGCCACGTGGACGCGTCCGGGCCTCCACCCGGCAGGCCCAACTTGTCTGTGGGTCGGCAGAAAAGATGCCACCCGAAGGTCCAAGCGACTCGGCCCTCCGCCTCCTTTGCATTTGATTTGTATGTCTGCTGCTGCTGCATCGCCATCGTCGTTGCTAGCAGGGCCTTCGGCGAACTGTAGATAAGACGGGACCACGTGGCATTTCAACTGCAACGTTTTCAGAATGATAATTCCAAGTTGCAATCCTAAGTAACAGCTTTCTCCTGCATAGGCTAGGCAGGTAGAGGATTGCACTGTGCGCTTATGCACACTTTCCTGGGATAAGCCTCCCTGAACATAGTTAAACGTGCATGGTATCCAGCCATTATTTGGCAGCCTGCTTTCTCCACATTCTAGAACCCACATTTTGTTATGTGAATGGAGCCACGATACCTGAAGGCAAGGTTCTGAATCACGGTGCAGTGAAACCATTAAAAAAAAAAAACCCTAGCGGACCCTGCCTAGCTTTGCAAACGTACACCTGGTTTCCTTTGCCAGTATCCACATATGCATTACATTGTGTGGGATCAGAATGAATATTGTGTTATCATCATCATGCTTGCCACAGGGAACAATCTGAGCCGGGTCAAAGCCCCAGAGCCCATTTGCAATGGCCTGGCCCAGCCCTGGAGCATGTGATGGAATAATGAAAAGTGGATGAGTACGTGCAGAGTGCATTACCATCACTGCTGACTGTTGTCACCGTTGGCCTCACCCAGGTCTCACAATTGACAGCTTGTACACCAAGCCTTCGGAGTTTTATTACCACACACATTAAAGGCCAGAGGCTCAACCTTCCAAGCAGAAAAGCACTCTCTGCATATGAGTAATCTTATTTAAAATACCAAAATGGAAAAGAAATTAATTTCCCCATACACAAAGCATCGGGCTTGGTGTGTGGAGAGATCAGAGATCTCAAAAATGACAGCTATCTACTAGGTGCAATTAACCGCACCCGCTAGAGTTGCATTGTTCTTTATAATTGTGTAGGAAATCTATTGCCTTCCAAACTGCAATGATAAACCTGTTTATTTATCTTCGGATGAGGCATTATTAGAGTCACATTCTCTCAATTGAAATCAAGACAGAAAAACATCCTGGCCAATAAAGAACCTATGGTGTGAACATGACTTCTGACCATCATTTCTGAATTTGCCTTTTGTACTCCAAGGTGAGGGAGGAAACAGCAGAACCTTGTGTATGGGGTTTGACATACTGGAAAGATGAAAGAAGGCAGCATATGGATTTGCAGAAATAATTATCACTTTTGTACTCCTTAGGACCTCTTGCTGTGCAAGCACAGGAAATAAGAGCAAATTATACTAACGATTTTTAAATGCAATTTTCAACTCCAGCCACTGCCAGTGGTTTGATAGCTCTGCTGCTTCTGGCACAACCGCTGCAACGAAACCAATCTAATGCGCAATGCTGGGAAATGGATGTTTCCCAGTCGCTGGTTCGTCTTCGCTGCGACCAAGGAGGGCAGCACAGCGCGCTCGGAAAGCGCATTTCTCCCATCAAGTAGAGATATGCAACAACGACCTACGCGCGCCTAGTCGGAAGCAAACCCCCGTTCAATTCAACGAGGCTTACTCCTAAGTAAGTGTGTGCATTGCGAACTTCGCAGTCTCCCGATTAGAACTGCGATTTAAAGATATTAAACATGTTGGGGGGTAGGGGAGCTGGTTTTTAAAGCATCGGGACCACGCCCACTTCCATGCAGCCGACAAGTGGCTCAAGTAGGAAGGAACACACGCACCCCCGCAACTGCTGTCAAAACCGGCTTCCCCCTCCCCCAGCCTACGTGGTTTAGCTTTCCAGGCCATCCATTTGGACAAATCGCATAAAAATTAACGATGATGATTTAAAAAAAAAAAAACCCTGGTAGACGGGCGTGGGGAGAGTATGCAACGTCTTGCAATATGTTCAGCGGAAAGGGAGGAGGGGAGGGAACCTGACACGCGTCTCGGGTAGCCTTCCACGGCACGCGCGCGTCATGCGGTCCTCCCACCCCACCCCATTTTATTTTATTTTTAATAATATATATAGAAAATCTGGGCCTTTCTCCCTGACGGAGACGCCGCCGTTTGCCCGCAGAGAGGGAGAGCTGTGCAGCCAGCAAGGATCGCCACCCGTCTTCCAATGGCATCCGAATCCCGGGCTCTGCCCACCCCCCACCCCGCCTCCCCCACCATGCGCGAAAGGATATATATATACGGGAAAGGCGAGAGGCGGCCGATCAATGGAAGGAGCCGGAATCCACGCAAATCGCCTGGGAGAGGCAGCCAAGCGGGCAGAGGCGCAGTCACGTGCAGCTGCTGCCACCGCCGCCGCCGCCCTCCCCGTTCTGGAATGCTAATAAACCCGGGGAGTTCCAATGCCGAACGCGGCGGAGCTGAGTGTTCTTTTTCCTCCTCCTCCCGCCCCCGCCCCCCCCCACGTCGGGGGAACCACCCGGCACTGCAGTGTAGGGCGCAGTGCTGTTGTCACCTGATCACCAGGCGCACCGCCCCTCGCTCCCCCCCCCCATAAGTAAGGAGGGAATGGTAGTGTCTGGTATGTGACACCGCAGCCCCTCCCCTGCGCGATCTGTGGCCGCTAAGCCTCAGAAGCTGCGGGCGCCGGCGGCGGAGAGAGGGAGTCCCGGTAGCTGTGCAGCCACCGCCTTCATGAACAGGTGAGTCGGTCCAGCGGCAGCTTCGCTTGGTGCTGCGAGGGGAGAGAGACCTCTGCTTGCCTTCTCCGCGGCGGGCAGGTGGAAGATGCTGCTGTGCTGGCTGCACTGCCCTGGCCCATATCTTGCAGGGCTTTCCCGTTGGTTTCAGAGCTTGGTTTTTGCGGAGGGTGGCGCAGGGCTCCTGAAACGAGCGTGGCTTTGGGAAACGGGGTGCTTGGCTCAAAGGATATATGGGAAGATAAAAGATGGGAAATTGCGCTGCTGAACATCATCCTACAGAAGCCACGAGATCTTTAGATTATTATTATTTTAAACAAAAATATTGTTTTTTTGTTTTTTAAAAGATAGACCTTTGTTTGCTAAATGTCACAGGAAAGCAAATGTGAGTGTCTTGGTTGTAGAACTTTATTGTCACACGATATTTAAAAATGGAGAGGGATAGTTCATGCGCTCTAACCACATGAAACAAAAACATTTATGTACATGGATATGGGTTCTCCCCCTTGCCTGCCTGGTGTGTAGCACATGCATTTTAGGATTACTTGACGTTTAAAAAAAATCATATTTGGTTTTTTATTAACATATTGATCCCTGTGTTTAGGAAATGGAAGGAGGAAATATTCCCCTTTTAATGAGGCCAGATATGGGCAATTGGGTTTTTCATATGCTACAGAACTGTGTGTGTCAAAGAAAATGAGAAATACAGATGGAACCGAAAAAGGAGAGCTTTCAAATGCAGGGTGGGGGTGGAATTAGGCAGTTGAGATGAATTATGACTAAGGAGGCACCAGGGAGTACTAACCATGCAATCCAATATGTATCTATTCAAAATATATCCCTCTGAGCTCAATGGGGCTTGTTTCCTAGCTTGAGGCTACAGCCCTAGTCTTGTTATTTGGGAATAGCCCCCATTGAATTCAGTGGAATTTACATTGAGTAGATTTGTATTGGATTGTGCTGAAAGTTATAGATTTAAAAAGACCAGGTCACATCAGAATGCTTACTTTTTGGCTAGGGAAACTCTTATTAAGGGTTGACAGTTTGGTTATTAATATGTTTGGAAAGCCAAATCTGCCAGGGGAATGGGTGAAAATCCAGGGATGTGCAAGAATGGGTGTGTCAGCGAGACTTTTTGCCAATATTGTATATCGTGATTGCTCTGTCTGGACTGCACAATTGCTGGTTCCACAATGAAGCTAGAGATAGTCAAAGACTGTACTTTTTGCCAGCAAAATTGGCAGCTGTGGAACAAACCAGTATGTTAAGGTAACGCCCAGTGAATGTGTCCTTCTCAGAGATTCAAGTTTGTCCTTGGTTAAGCAAAAACATTTCCTTTCATCAAGTTACTTCTCCCCCTCCCTGCCACTAATGATGAAAATGGATACCCTGTGGAAACTTGGAGAAGGAGTGGCGCAGAATGACCCCTAAATTCTGTTCAGCTGTGTAGAAAACCACACTAAAGCCATAGAACGGTGACATTTTTGTACGTGTATTTATGATGGTGGGCATTGTAGAAAAAAATACAGAGCAGAAGAAACTTAAAAGGCTTGAGCTTACTTTGACAATGATCACTGGGTAGCAAAGAGACATTCATTAACCGGGTTCTGATTTGTAGGATATGTTACTAAAAGAGGAATCACTTATGCTTAATTCTTAGCGGAGTTAAGGTAAGCTATTTGAGTGGTGTGCGATGTTTGGGGCGGAGGAAGGAGATTATTCAGAGGCTAGTAAAACTGAGAATTCTGTTGATCGCAGTGGGAACTACAGTTACATGTTCCTGTGATATTATCAAAATCTAGGCATGGATGGAGAACTGAATGAGACAGAGATTCAGATAAGCTAATGTGTGTGGGTTGAACCTGTAAGGACCATTTGACCAAGTTAATTTTGGAGAGAGTCTGTTTCAATGGGTGATACTGATAAAATATCACAGTAGATCTCTCTCTCTCTCTCTCTCTCTCTCTCTCCCGTCCTGCATTGAGATGATAAAACTGAACTTTTATGATGGCCTTGTAACTGGGGACTTGCTTGGGAGCAAGCCTTGCTAAACACAGTGGGTCTAACGCTTTGTAAATGTTTAGGATCAGGCAGTTAAAAACCTAAGCGGCTACATACAATCATAATTATTCCCTGCCACTAGAGCCCGTTTTTAGAATGTGGGGTGTATAGCGGACTCTGGTGCATTGAAAGGAATGGGTACCATTTGGAAAAAACAGATATTAGTCAGTTACAGCCTGCATCATGGTTAGCTTTAGCTAGAATTCTCAGCATTTGTCTTTTTTGTTCCTTTGGGGAGGACAGGAAGTTCTCAGAATTCACTTGGCAAAAGCAGAAGCAGAAGCTTTGTTTGTCAGGATTTAATTTTCTACAGGCTCTCAATACTACAGTGTTCTTTAATAATGTAATTTTGGATATAATTCCTTGCAGAGTTTGTGCATTAAAGGGTATTGAAAGATATGCTGTGAATGGAGAGTCCAAAACTGTCAATTTTAAGCGTTGATATAAAACAGAGGAGAAAACATTTGGTTGCGGGGAGAATTCAGCTGCCACCTGAGGAATAATTAGAAGTGTGATGGATACAAGATGCTTGACAACATGTGCATTAAAAGTGCCTTAGGAACGCTGGTGTCAAAATGATTAACTTCTGCCCTGTAATACCTGCCTAAGAATGTTCCAGAACAAAATGGCTCCTCAAGTTGTCTCTCAAATATGTGCATAGGATTTCGGACTGGAGCATTCCAGAACACCCACCTTATTGCTAAATGGCCATTCAAGCAGAATAAACAATTCGCTTTTCAAACTGACACAGCAAATCCAAGAACTGAAGTTCTTGCTGCAATTGAATTGTGGCAGTACAGAAATTGAGCTTGTCTCCTATAATTTTATATTAACTATGCTTTGGCACGGTGCGGAGAGCATTTGTTAAGAGAAACTAGCCGTGCAAAGCGATGTGAAATCTTGCTAGCTTTTCCGGAAGCCTACAAGAACTGTTAATAATCTGTGCTGATGGGGTTTAAGCTCCCCCTCTAACACTGGGGAAGCAAACACACAAGTTCCAAATTTGGATAGCAAAACAATAATGCCTTTATTAGGACCATCCAAAAATCACAAGGTGGTGGCCAAGCTTTTAAGCGCACTGGGAATCTTCAGTTTAGATGTTAAGCAATAAGATTGAGCAGGGTGGGGAGAGAGATGTTGCTAGGCTTGTTGGAAGCCCAACTCTGCATTCAGCTACCAGCCTTGAGACAAAATGGAGGAGCTGTTTTTTGCAGACTTAATTAAAGTAGATTGTGCCTGGCGCAAAAGACCACTGGTTGCAAGAAGGCATGCTGGGTCAAAGAAACAATGGCCTTTCTTCCTTTGAAAATAAAAAGCAACAGTTGTTCAAATCTGCCTTTAAAGCGGGAATTGGCCTGGGCCAATGACCTCCTTGAGTGCTTTTGCTTGGATGGAATGTGCCCTATATCTGCGGCGATGCCTGTTGCTTGGCTGGATGGAAAGATGGGGGCTGAGTAAGTGTAGGAACCTCTGGTTTTTGCAGGGCTTGAACATGTCCTCTCATGCAAAGGCAAGAGTTGCATGTGTTGGCCTCTTTCCACTTTAGCCTCTGGCTGTTAGCTCTGCTTGCTGGGGCTGATGGGAGCTGTAGTTCAGCAACATCTGGAGGGCCAAAGTTTACCCCACACCTGCTCTATAGACACTTGCCTGGTTCCTCTGATGAGTAAAAATTGGAGAGTTGTCAGGGTGCGAGGAACGCATACCGCATGTTGCATTGGTGTGTGAATAGGGCTGCAGTTCTGTGCACAGTTACTCCCAAGGAAGTCCCATTTAACTCAATGGACGTCAGAATGCATAGGGTTGCTCTTCACATGACAAGTATATGCAGTCAGGCATGCTGTCCTTTTTGTTATTGTGGCTTGCTTGCTTTCATGGGCTAGTCAGTGGCTCTTGTGGGCTTATTTGCAAAGCTGGCTTTTTAATCTTTATGGATGATGACTGGCATCCAGATTGCTACTTTTAACTTATGGGTTTAATTTAATTTAATTTTTTAACAGAAGGCTTGCATGTTATACCAGGAACTCCTTTTAAAAGCAGGTTGCTATGTGCCATTAATATTTGTGTGTGTGTGTGTGTTGCTTTTTGAGAAATAGGCTCCTTGGGTGCTCACAGCTAGTTGTATTGTCCTTTTGGATTCCAGTCAGGCATATCTCATGGTGGGGGGCATAGCAGCCAACTCCTAGGGTCCGAGGGCCCTTCAGCCACCCCCATAAAATATTTGAGGGGGCCGCCCCCAAAGTTAATGTGCATTGCCATTCAAATGGTGTGCATGTGCCATGCGATGTGATCGATTATGTGGGGTGGGGCTGACCTAGCCCCCTCCCCAATATTTTATTCAAGTTGACATCCCTGGCAGGGTGGATGTCTGAATGAAAAACATGAAAATCTGCTGCACTGTGTTACAGTGAGGGTTGCCAACATGGCACCTGCAGGCACAGGTGTGCCCACTAATACCTGTTTATGCAAGATTACTAGTGATGTTTCTTAGAAGGCTGAGAATGCCCCTCTTCCCCCATTCATTTATGTTTGGATGCCAGCCTCTCCTCTCTTCCTTTATGGACCTGGCAAGGGTAATCTGTGATCTTTAGAGACTGAGGGATGGTGCTGGCAAGTACTGGATCTGTCGTTTTTCTGTTGTGCAGCCCGTACAACACCAACGCAAGGCTCATTTAACAGGACCCAGTTCAATTCTACTGCATCTTGCTTTTGCCCAGACCACATGGAAAAAATCGCTCTGCTTGTCTGGGGGAAGAAGGGTCAGCTTGGAGGGTTGTTACCCCTGGCACTTTCTCCAAATTCCAAATGTGCCTGCAGGTTATCTGAGGTGAGCGTATGGAGTTGTGTCTGCAATCCAAATGAACACTCCAGCACCTGTCATGAATCCATGTACAGGATATATATATGATCAGTTTTGCTAAAGTCATAGGCTAGTGTGGGATTAGGATTGCAGCGAGAATGGATGGCCGCATCTACACTGCAACTTCATTCTGGCTTTATGCAAGTTTAACTGCCATGACTTTCTCTGAAGAAGTTTGAAGAAATCCTGGTGAGCTGCGGACAATTTTATAATGGTGCCTTTCACAAAGCTACCATTCCCAGGGATATTTGAGCTGCTCTTTCCCATCACAGTTTTAAACAGAGAGAGCCATATGTGAGTTGTGTTTGTTCAAATTACATTATGACCCAAGTCCTTCAACTGCATGATTGGCCTCTGGGTTTTTTTTGGGGGGGGGGGAGGTTACATTGATCTGTTTCATTTGTGATATGTAGTTTTGCTCTGCTTTGTCTTGGTTTTTACCTAGTTTTTAGGGGAAATTATTGAAGTGTTTTATTTAAAAATGAAAACCACGTACAGAGACTTTTTTTATTAAGTGGTATGCAATTTTTGTAAATCACATGCTTTTTCTTACAGGAGTGTAACACTGTTATGGTGGAACTCTTATTCTAGCGGTTAATCGCAAGTAGTGCATAAATGTGTACGCAGTGCTTCACTTTCCCAAAACTAGGCAATTATTGGAATGTCAGACCTGGATCTATAGCTGGGGGAAAAACAACCCAGGAGAATTTTATTGTCTTTGGGAAATTGTCTTAAGTGCATGTGTTACATTTAATTTAAACTTATTTAGGTTTTCACACCCATTATCTGCTGCTGTTAGCGGTTTTTTCAGTTTGCAGGAGGCAAAGATCAATGGATCTTATTTTAATTACCTCTAATAAAAACAACTCAAAAATTCTTAAGGCTTTTTTTTTTCCCTGTGAGGATGTCACCTGATTAAATAGCAACGATAAGGCCAGTGTGTTTGCGCCGACTACTTGATTCCCCCCCCCCTTTTTGCGCATGCCTTGTATTTTTAAATTGGAACATACATAGTTGTGTTTCTTCATGTATAGAGTTAGGAAAGGAAATAATCAGTGTCAACATATTCGTCCTTTTCATTGTCCACAATGGTCTGTGTTATATGACTTATAATATTAAGTGGTGTAATAGGATTCATAGCAGACACATCATGCTACCTTCTGATTGTTAAAAATGCCTACTCATGCTGAAAGAAATTAATGCACCTGATGTACTGTGGGAGAACAGCAACAAAACCTTCACAATGTAACTGCTGTGTTATTTTTAATTTACTTCCAGGCCTTTTTAAAAACTGCTTGAAAATTGTTTAGACGATAGCTAGCTTAGTATTGTCTAATGGTGACTTCCACACCTAGGTTTCTACTCAGAAACAAGCCCTATTAAGTTTGATGGCACTTACCCCGGTACCATTGTGTAGGATCGCTACAGGCATTTGGACTTAATTACTTCTGAGTCGATGTGCACAGGATTGCGCCACAAGACTGTTTAAGATAAATTTATAGTGACATTTATTTTTTTTACCTTGCATGTTGAAAAACGAGAAGCAATGCCCTCTCTTTGCAATTTTGATGCTTTTTATTGGTGTGCACGATTGCGTTACAAGTGGGGTGTGTGTGTGTGTAGATATGCTAAAAAGCTGCGCACAAATGAAGAATCAGTTGAGAAGCTGTAATGCATTAATGTTACAAAATAGAAAACGGTTATAGGCAGAGCTGGGTGGGGCCCAATGCAGTATTCAGCTCTCTGCCTTTTGTCTGGTAAAATGGCTGAGATGGAAGTTCTTGTCTACAAACCATTATTTTTGCATGACCTTTAAAAGGCAGGGGAAGAAATTTAATGTATCTCTTTGTTGCCGTACACTGTGCTAAGATATCAATGTATTGCCTTGGATTTTGCTGCTTGAGTTCCCCTCTTCAGCATGACTTGTCAAAGCAAAAAATTGAAACTCTGATTCAATGCCTGTTAATCCTGTTACTTCCAACTTCGGAGTTTTGAGGAATTTCATTTGTTAATGGTTTTGTTTGCAGAGATTTTATTTTTCATATGCTGAAAATGAATGAAGCGCATAGCTAACTGGTGTTTTCAAATGGAAATGGGGAATGGCGTATTAATACAGTGGTACCTCGGGTTACATATGCTTCAGGTTACATACACTTCAGGTTACAGACTACGCTAACCCAGAAATATTACCTTGGGTTAAGAACTTTGCTTCAGGATGAGAACAGAAATCGTGCTCCGGCGGCATGGCGGCAGCAGGAGGCCCCATTAGCTAAAGTAGTGCTTCAGGTTAAGAACAGTTTCAGGTTAAGAACCGACCTCCAGAACAAATTAAGTACTTAACCCGAGGTACCACTGTATTGGCACTAGGAGATCTGGCTGTGACACAGCCTTACCAGAAAGTTGCAGAAAACTTGAGCTGTCCATTTTAAAAGGTGGACATGTATTTAAGTGTAATGTGCGAATGTCTTCAGAATTAGATATTTTCTATTGCAATATGTATTTGTAAAAGTCTTCTGTGATCTCTTGTGGGATAGAAAAGGCATTCATTTTCACAGACTTTATATTTGAGATATTCCTCTTAAAAATTCAGTTTTTGTTTAAAGATCTTAATTGGTTCTGCCAGTGTAACAGAAGTTAAATTAACTAGGGGGGGAACTGCAATTCCTCAAATACTTTGTGGATTGCCATTTCCCTTTTAATACTGCGGCTTAACAGCTTCATAGAACATAGTGAAAGTTCTTCATTTTAGAACAGTACCACTATCTACTTAGAGTTCTAAAGGAGAAAGACCCTCTTTTTTCTAATGTTCTGATTTTGTAATCCCAAAAGTCAACTCACACCACCAAACTACTAATGTGAGCAGATAACAGGTAAAAGGCGAAAGGAACATCTTCAATACAAGGAGAGAAACAAAGAAGGCTTTTTCCACATAACAGCAGAGGCGGTTTTAGGGTAGCACAACTGGTTCGGCCACACTGGGCACCATGCTATAGGGGGCGCCACAACAGTGCTGTGGAAGGGAGCGCGAGAAACATGGATGGCAAATTTTAGCGCTGTGCAGGGCACCACTGAAATTTGAGAGCCCCAAATCCACCACTGATGACAGATTTTAAATGGTCCAGCCAGTCGTATCGCATGCTAGGGATCCCTGCAAACTGTAGTTCTGTGTGGAAGCCAGGAATATCTTTAGTGTTCTTGACACCCTCGCCAAACTACCATGCCCAGGATTTGTTGAGAGAATCTAAAACAGCTTAACTGGTGTTAAACACATTGTGCTTAACAGCAGGTAGCAAACAAAGCCCAGGAGCGCTTCCACTCTCCTGCTGTTTTTGAGTGGGATTCAGTCCCATTCCAGCAAATTCAGGTTGCACAATTAAAGTTAATTTGGAGGTCTTGTGCAACAAAAAGCCACTTTCCCTAAACATCAGACCAGCAATGGGAAAGTGTGAGATAACATTTGCTTGGCCAACACCATCAAACCTCCCCACTGACGAAACAGGATGAATGCTCATTAAATAGTCAATGTAATCTAACCTCCCTACAAATAAATCAGGATGAGTGCTCAGTGAACAGTGCCCAAAAATGTTTTTTTAAGAAAACAACAATACAAAGACAAGAGGCGCTTTGGGAAGGGCTGATTCTGGTAGAGATGTGACTGGGAAACGGTTAGGTGTTCTTATGCATATTCATGTGTGCAAGCACCCCACTTCTCCCCTTCAGATTAGCCTGTCCCAAGGTGGCTTTTATTGAACGGCAACAACACAATAATAAACATGGTCCTGATATATGAATGCAAATGTAGCTCTTGGAACACTTACTAAATTATACACATGCACCTCGTCAGCTCTGGCCACAAGAGTATGCTTGGAGTTTTCTTACAAATTCAGTTTTGGGTATACACCATAGGGTGCCCAGACTCTGTCCTCTCAATTTTCTCAGTTTATTATTTATACCCCGCCCATCTACGTATACCTACGCCAGAAGAGATCTTCCTTGCTCTCTCTCTAATGGCATTTCAGACTGCCATTCAAAAACTACTTAAAGCAAGCCTTTGGGCTTAGTTAGCATATGTTTTAGATATAGTCAACCAGATATTGTGAGGGTTTTTCTTCTGCTGGTTTTGTTTTATTGCAGTATCTTGCAGGTTGTAAGCTGCTTTGGGCATTGCTATGCAGTGGAAGAGTGGATTGAGAGACAATCAATCAATCCATCAAATGTAGGATTCAGGCTATTAAGCATTTTGGATTGTGCATTAGATTGCTGTGGGAACTCACTGCAGAAGCCAAGACACTGGTATAATGTGCTCCTCATTGGCCCACCCCAAATGGAATTCAGAATGTTGAACTAGCAGAACATTATTGTCAGGATTACGGAATCGCCATGCTTCACAAAACTCATCAGCGTACATTGTGCAACATAATTTGATGTACATGCCTGAGAACAGAGAAAAGCAAGAGTCTGGCTTGTTGACGGCACACTTTAAAATCCCCTAAAATAGCTGCCCAGAAGAAATGTAGAAATGGCACAGTTGCTTCGTCAGGGTCCTCACAATGTTGTTGGACTTCGAGTCCCATCAGCACCAGCCAGCAAATATTAGGAATGATGGAATTTGTAGTCCAACGACACCTAAAGGGCCACAGACTTCCCATTCCTGCTCCAGACTTTATAAACCATTTACAGTTGTCCGCCAATGCAAAATTTTGCTACTCTGTCTCCTGAGCATTGGAAAATCTGTTTAACCACACCACCAGAGACCTCACCAGGCATTTACACATTCTTTTAAGCCTCTATTAGCCTTAAGATAACTACAGAAGCATGCTCCATTGTTTGGAGCAATGTGGCCTAGCTCCCTAATTCACCTGCCACCCTCTAGTCAAGGGTTAGAAGCTTGCATCTTAGAAATATGCGTATGCTGAGCTTTTCATGATGCCTAGGTATGTGCCCAGCACATACGTAGCATGGTGCTTTTACAGTGAAATTGCAGAATGTGCTGAGCTCTAAATAACAGTCCATTGTGTTCTTTACACAGTTCTTAAAACGTCCAGAATACGTTTCAGAATCTGTAAAACTATGATAGAGAGAGAGAGAGAGAGTATTTCCCCCTAACATGGACACAGATAAAATAAGAACAGATAATGTATTAATGAAACTCTGCTCATTTAGTTGCTTGAACTTCTTTTCAATACAAATTGCATTTGTCTCACAAGACTTTTTTATTTTATTTTTAAAAAGCTGTATGCGTGTCTGTTTGTTTAAAATGAGTTTTATTTTATTCTTAATATTTATTTTTGTATAGAATAAAACACCTTTCCAACAGTTCCTCTTATGAAAATACTGTCCATTGGAAAAAAGGATCAAGATTTGTGCAAATGTGTGTGTGTGTATTCTTACTGGTGCCTTTCTTGTCAAGAATTGCCCTAGTGGGTCCATTCAGTAGTCTACCCATTGCAGCGGCTGATCTGTAACACTGGGTGCTTCCATGAAGTGGTTTCTTGTGGGCTTGGTGCTGCTTTGTATGTTCACAGTGTCTACACAGCATCATCATCAAAATACTGCCTCATTTCCCTCCTCCATTTAAAATTTGGTTTTACCATTTCTGTGGGGTTTTTTTTCTTTGCCGGATTTTCCACGGGAACAGTGAATCCAGCTAAAACAGCAAAATAATATGGGGCAGCTTCCCCGCCCCCCATGAGGACAATGACCTATGGATGCTGCACAAAAACTGCATGCGCGAGTAGCATTGAATCCCCAATGGAATCACCCACTGATTTAGACCTGGAAGCATTAAGGGTATTGGAGCTCTGAGTACCTAGACTATATTCCTTTCCTTGCTCATCGTCTGCTTCAAGCAGTTTCAGTTTTAAGACCACCCTGGTGGGAGCATCAGTGCATATAACCAATGTACACTCACTGTGACTTCCGCCTCCTTGGAGTTGATTGGTGCTGCAGAGGAACTCATTTGTTCTTCGAATGTTCTGCAAAAACGAAAGGGCAATCAATTAGAGAAGGGATTAGGGTCCCCTCGGACATCTTCTGCATGTGCATGCCAGATTTGTTCTGAAAAATGTGCTCCTGTCTGGTACATCAGACAGGGTCAGGAAACTTAAGCCTTTTGTTACCAGAGCATTTCCATTTTTTAAATAAAGGAAATATCTAAATATTCTAGAAACGTTGAGCAAACTTCTCACCCACTGCCAACTTCAAATTAAGATACAGCTAAAAACACTAATATAGCTATCCATTAAGTAGTACAGTGGTACCTCGGGTTACATACGCTTCAGGTTACACACTCAGCTAACCCAGAAATAGTGCTACAACAGCAGCAAGAATACTCATTGCAAAGTATTGGAAGACACAAGATCTACCCACTCCGGAAGAATGGCAGATGAAGTTGATGGACTATATGGAACTGGCAGAAATGACTGGCAGAATCTGAGACCAGGGAGAAGAGTCGGTGGAAGAAGATTGGAAGAAGTTTAAAGATTATCTACAGAAATATTGTAAAATTAATGAATGTTAGAACGATGTTGGATAGAAATTAAGTGGTTTCCAGCTGTAATGCTTTAAGGGAATATGAAAAATGGGTTGTTAAGAGGTAAAAATCTAACGTTACTATTTTAAGACCAAAGATTAGGACAAATAAAGAGGGTAAGGATTTGCTGAACCAACAAACTGAACTGGAATACAAAAAAGGGAGGTATGAGGAGGTCAGGGAAACAAGCTAAGGAAAAATAAGCAATGGAAAAATTGAGTGGTTTTTAATCATTTTTATTTTGGTTTTTTTTTCATTTGTTATTGTAATATTTGAAAAAATCTTAATAAATATCTTATATAAAAAACAACAGAAATAGTGCTTCAGGTTAAGAACTTTGCTTCAGGATAAGAACAGAAATTGGGCTTCGGCAGTGCTGCGGCAGCAGGAGGCCCCATTAGCTAAAGTGGTGCTTCAGGTTAAGAAGAGTTCCAGGTTAAGAACAGACCTCTGGAACAAATTAAGTACTTAACCCGAGGTACCACTGTACTGGAATCAGCTACATGAAAAATAAGATCTCTAGCAGTGTTGATTTAGACAAAAAACATTAGTGCGGATTGGTTTCTGAATGTCTGATGTAGATTTTCAGTTTCGTTGTTCTGTGTGGGACAGTGGCAATAAAGATTATCATATTGTATTGGGGTTAGAGCCAGATGCAAGGAGGCTAGCAAAATACTCAAGCAAAAAAAAATACACTCATGACATTTAGCAGTTTATATTACATACTCCTTAAGCGAACAGGGATAGTCTTAGCTTTATGAATGTCTGTTGCTTAGAACTACTCCTAATAGCTGAAGCTACCTCCTCCATAAAATAAAATTTCAGTGGTAGATGCAGCATGGCATAGTGGTTAGAGACTAGGACTGTGGAGAATGTGCCAGGTACAGATTTCCCCTTGGCCACGAAGGTCGCTTGGTGACCTGGGGCCAGTCATTCTCTTTCAACCTTCTCTGCATCACATGGTTGTTGTGAGGATAAAATAGGGGAGGGAACCCTGTATGCCACTTGGAGCGCTTTGGGCAAAGATAAACATATTATTGAGTAATAAATATAGGACATCTGCCTGTTGCATGAGGTCCTGGGTTCACTCTCCAGCTAGAGGACCTTGCTGAACTGCTGCACACCAGAACAGATGGCTTATTGGTCTGTTTCATACGTTCAAAGCCATTTTTTCATGATTTGTAGAAGAAATATACACTTATCCCATCTTACGTTCTCCAGACGTCTTCTCAACATAGACCTTTTCTCTCTACTCACTGAGAGAAACTCTTTTGCCTTGTTAACTACCTGCCTTTGCATCTGGAAAGTTCTGAATATTTATACCCTTCTCCTATGCTTACTTGGAAGGAAGCCTCACTTTGTTTAATGAAACTTACTGCCCAATAAGCGTGTATAGAAGGAGCGTCTCCAGTCCCATCGTTCTGCCCAGACACTGAGGTCCAGCACTGAGGGCCTTCTGGCGGTTCCCTCATTGCGAGAAGCAAAGCTACAGGGAACCAGGCAGAGGGCCTTCTCGGTAGTGGCACCCACCCTGTGGAATGCCCTCCCATCAGATGTCAAAGAGATAAACAACTACCTGACATTTAGAAGACCTCTGAAGGCAGCCCTGTTCAGAGACGTTTTTAATGTGTGACATTTTAATGTATTTTTAATCTTTGTTGGAAGCCACCCAGAGTGGCTGGGGAAACCCAGCCAGATGGGCGAGGTACAAATAATAAATTTATTATAATAATTATTATTATTTATTTAAAATGTCAGCAAGTGATCTTGCTTAGTGTTCTTGCATTTGAGCTGGTATAGCAATGCAGCTAAGAGGCTGAGCAATGAATTGGGAAGTCCTTGCTCTGAACATCTCCTTGCCCATGAACTCATTTGGTGGGATAAAAAAAATCCTTCCAGTAGCACCTTTAAGACCAACTAAGTTAGTTCTTGGTATGAGCTTTCGTATGCAAGCACACTTCTTCAGATACACTGAAACAGAAGTTGCCAGATCCTTCTATATAGTGAGAAGGTGGGGAGGGGTATTACTCAGAAGGGTGGTGGGAATGGGAGATTGGCAGATAGCTGGGATGAGCCTGCTGACGACTCTTAACGACTGTAATGGGTCTTACAGGAAAAGGCAAGGGGTGAGAAGGTGAGAAATGGCTTAGTCATGTATAATGGGATAAGAATCCAATGTCTTTGTTCAAACCAGGTTTCTCCATGGTTTTAAGTTTGGTAATGAGTTGCAATTCAGCAGCTTCTCTTTCCAGTCTATTTCTGAAATTCCTTTGTAGTAAAACAGCTACTTTGAGATCTTGTATAGAATGTCCTGGGAGATTAAAGTGTTCTCCTACTGGTTTCTCTGTTTTGTGATTCTTGATGTCAGATTTATGTCCATTTATTCTTTGGCGTAAGGTTTGGCCTGTTTGTCCAATATAGAGAGCTGAAGGACACTGTTGGCATTTGATGCCATACACAATGTTAGATGATGAGCAATTGAATAGTCCCGAGATGGTATGTGTGATGTTGTTGGGGCCAGTAATGGTGTTGTCCGGGTGTATGTGGCAGCAAAGTTGGCATCTGGGTTTATTGCAGGCTCTGGTGCCAGTGTCCGTGTTAAGTCTGGTTGTAGTATTATTGTGGGTTAGGAGTTGTTTAAGATTGGGTGGCTGTCTGTAGGCAATGAAAGGTCTTCCTCCTTATATAGAAGGATCTGGCAACTTCTGTTTCAGTGTATCTGAAGAAGTGTGCTTGCACACGAAAGCTCATACCAAGAACTAACTTAGTTGGTCTTAAAGGTGCTACTGGAAGGATTTTTTTAATTTTGACTATGGCAGACCAACACGGCTACCTATCTGTCATTTGGTGGGCTTAGGCAAGCCACAGACTTGTCAGTCTTGGCCCCCCCACCTGCGACATGTGGATAGTAATACTGACTTGCTTTACAGGGCCGCAGTAAAGATTGCAGCTACGTATTGGACGTGACCTGCTTTGAACACTTGAAAGCACTACACACGTCAATAAATTATTAGTACTACGACTGTTGATGTTACTTGTACAAGCAGAGCCAAATGGCCTCTGTACAACATCATCAATAACTTTTGTATAGAAGAAGAAGAGTTTGGATTTGATATCCCGCTTTATCACTACCCGAAGGAGTCTCAAAGCGGCTCACATTCTCCTTTCCCTTCCTCCCCCACAACAAACACCCTGTGAGGTGAGTGGGGCTGAGAGACTTCAAAGAAGTGGGACTAGCCCAGGGTCACCCAGCAGCTGCATGTGGAGGAGCGGAGATGCGAACCCGGTTCACCAGATTACAAGTCTACCGCTCTTAACCACAACACCACACTAGCATGTTCAAGTGTTCAAAGCACTTCACA
The DNA here is from genome assembly GCF_964106645.2 of Podarcis pityusensis. Lineage (NCBI taxonomy): Eukaryota > Metazoa > Chordata > Lepidosauria > Squamata > Lacertidae > Podarcis > Podarcis pityusensis. Next base: position 45,346,581 of record NC_138037.1, on the reverse strand, counting down.
TTTTGTCTAGTTGCGGTCCTGTAGGATAATGTGTGCATTGTGACAATATTGTAATACAGAAGGCATGTGGACTGCGTGTCCAAGTGTTTTGCATGTTCCTAGATAGTATAAAAAGCTTCATTTTAGATCAGGGGTGCCCAAACTTTTTTCAAAGAGGGCCAGATTTGATGAAGTGAAGATGCATGAGGGCCGACCAAAGTTGTTAAGCTTTTTTTAGGATTTTACCCCAGGACATATACTGCCACAGGGGCTGGATTAAATCAACAGACTTTGGATATGCCTGTTTTAGATGCATGCCATTGTAGTAACCAGGTAGTAGGCATGAGAGTTCAAGTAATACACAAATTTTAGAATTATTAAATTTCTATCCCGCCCTTCCTCCCAAAGGAGGTCAGGACACAGCAAACATAAATAATATTAAAACAATACGATTTGCAATTAAAATATATATATTTAAAAGAAATAAAAACTAACTATGAAAGCATTTAAAAGCAATTGTGTACCCTCACAGAAGCTAATTTCAAGGTTGCCATGGCCCCTGTCTTTCAGCCATCAACCGTCTGAGTGAACAGAGATGTTTTAAAATTCCTCCTGAAAGTCAACAGTGCAAACAGGGAACTGCCACCAAGAAGGCCCTGTCACAGATCAACGCCAACTGGGCAGCAGCCTCTCCTGCCAATCATAGGGCCAGAGACAGTTGATAATGAGTGATATGGGAAGCAATATTTCTTTTTTCTTTCTTTAAAGTAGAAAGTATATGATCTATTACTGCTGCCATGTTAGATGCTGCCACTAGTCCTTCTTCATTGCAGGGTAAAATATATTTGATGCTGCTCTTTAACTATGTGGCCTCTTCCTAGTGTTCTTCAAAGTACACCCATATACATAATAATATACATATATGTTGATTATTGCTGTATCTTAGTCTGCCGTCCCCCCACCTTTTTAAGGTAGCCACTCACTGTTTTGGAGACTCCATATTTTTCCAGTGTCCTGACTGAAGATCCCATCCCTTTGAACTTTACAAAGTGAAACTGGAAGCAGAGCGGTCACCAATAGTTGCAGCCAGGTCAGCTCCAGAGCTTGCTGGAAGATGCATATATAATCTTGTCCACTCCAGTTTTTTTAAATTATTTTTTTGAGTGAATTCACTTAAGCCTCACGTCGCTCTGAAATTAGCCTTCAGTCCTCAAACTTACTTAGGTCTTGCCGTATCTGCATAACCCATTGAGACGCTTTGTGAAAATAGCGGCGCCATCGGTGTGCAAAACATCATTGCTCCACTGCAGTGCGTCGGCTCCCTCCTCTCAACCTAGCAGTTCGAAAGCATACCAGCACGGGTAGATACATAGGTACTGCTGTGGTGAGAAGGTAACTGGCGTTTCCGTGTGCTCTGGTTTCCATCACAGTGTTCTGTTGTGCCAGAAGCGGTTTAGTCCAGCTGGCCACATAACCTGAAAAAGCTGTCTGAGAGCAAACGCTGGTTCCCTCAGCCTGAAAGCAAGATGAGCACCGCAACCCCATAGTCGCCTTTAACTGGACTTAACAGTTCAGGGGTCCTTTACCTTTTCCCTATCAGCTCCTTATAGCAGACAAATTTGACTTCCTCTCATTGGTGGCGAGGGAATTCAAAGCCCGTTTGACTGGAAAGAACTTGGCGTCAGGCCTAGTGATGGAAAAGAAGATGCACTAGAAGTATTGGCGGGGGGCTCTGAGGAAGGCCTGAGTGGCTGGGGCAACCCTGCCAGATGGGCAGGGTAAAATTATTATTATTATTATCGTCTACAGCCAGGTCCCCAGCAGGAGTCACAGGTACTGACACCTGTTCTGGGCCCTTCCTGTCTCTAGGATCCAGACCTGCCTGTGGAGCAGCTGTAGGGGACAGTCAGAAAGCACCCCCATTATTCATTTGCCCCCCAGAATGTTCTAGAGCAATGCTCTCACAGGGCATTGTGGGTAATTACCTTTCTGAGTGGCTTGCAGCCACCTGCTGCAGGTAGTAGCACCCCTGCAGCCGGTCGCCGTGGCAACCCAGTGACGTCTGAGGGAGCCTATGAAGGACACTTTGCCAGGCAGCCGGAGGCTAATAATAATAAAAAAATTAAATTATTATCATTTATACCCCGCCCATCTGGCTGGAATTCCCCAGCCAGTCAGGGTAGCTCCCAACAGAATATTAAAAACATGATAAAACATCAAACATTAAAAACTTCCCTAAACAGGGCTACCTTCAGATGTCTTCTAAAAGCCAGATAGAAAGCTGACTGGGAAGAGAGCCCAGGAGGCTGGGTGGCTACAGGAAATATAGGCAGCGAGCGAAAAGGAGGGGAGCCTGAAGAACGGAGAGAAGAGACCCATCTCTGTGGAGAGAGGTGGCAAGAAACCAGGGGGAATTTCGCCTAAGGACAGGAAGAGTCATGCACTGCAGGTATGGAAGAATAGGGCCCATAGACTGGCACGGTGCCAGATTTCTTAAATTAACTTGAAATGAGGTGGATTTCTAGTAACTACTGGATATATTAAAAAAGCACAGGTGCCCATGCAGGTCTTTGGAGCATTTCACGGTTCACCTGTCTGAAACTTGAAAATAGGATTTGTTTGTAATTGCCTGGCCTACTTCCTCCAGCAGCTACCGACTGACCGTCTCCTGGTAACATTTAGGGTACAATCTGTAATTGGTAAACTGCGTTTCCGTGTGCTCTGGCTTCTGTCACTGTGTCCCGTTGCGCCAGAAATGTTTAGTCATGTTGGCCACATGACCCGTAAAGCTATCTCTGGACAAATGCTGGCTCCCTCGGCCTGAAAGCGAGATGAGCGCCGCAACCCCATAGTTGCATTTGACTGGACTTAACCGTCCAGGGGTCCTTTACCTACAATCCGTAATTCACAATATCTGTCTACTCAGTAGAAAGGGTATGGATAGTATGAGATGAAAGTGCACGTGCTCTGAGGCATAATTCTGTTACTTCACACTTTCCAGAGCTGATCCCTGATTATTTCTGGTCTGGATCGCACATGCATTTTCACTGTTTAACCACAATGATGTGCAAATGTGAAAGGGGCAGCTAGGCTATGACATCATATTGCATCTTCTCTGAGACTGTGTGTACGCCAGAGTGTTCTGTTGTGCTTTTGTGAACATTTGTCCACACAAGAGCCGCTTCAACTGAAGTCTCTCAACGTCCACACTAGTGGATGGCACTCAGTGGGGAATGTATATGAATGTGTGTTGTTGTCCTGTCCCCTCAGTTAGTAGTAGTAGTAGTAGTAATAATAATAATAATAATAATAATAATAATAATAATAAATTTTTATTTATACCCCGGCCTCCCCAGCCAAGACCAGGCTCAGGGCGGCTAACAACCAATAATAAAAACAAGTTGATTAAAATACAATTTAAAAGATTAAGATACACCATTAAAACATTAGGGTGCAATTTCTTCATAGGAGGAGAAAGGAAAAAGAAAGAGGAGAAGGGAATCAAACTGATTCTAAGCCAAAGGCCAAGTGGAACAACTCTGTCTTACAGGCCCTGCGGAAAAAAATCAGATCCCGCAGGGCCCTGGTCTCAAGAGACAGAGCGTTCCACCAGGCCGGAGCCAGTGTTGAGAAGGCCCTGGCTCTGGTTGAGGCTAATCTAACTTCCTTAGGGCCTGGGTCCTCTAGGGTGTTGCAGAAACTTAAGCATGCATGCAAGTACTTGTTACCTTGTACTTAAATATTTGAAGTACAAGTTTTCTGCTTGTGCATATACAGGACTCGCATAAAGCTGTGGGTTTAAAAAAAGTGTTTGTTATAATTTTAATTTTGTAAATCACAGGGTGAATATGGATCACGGCTTCCCTGGATTTCAGATCCAGTGCAGAAAGGGGGCAAGGTTTTCCTTGCATTGTCCTGCTGGTGATAGATTGATAGTTTATCACGTGGTTATATATATACCTAGATAATTTTGTTGCCCTTTATTCATTCATAGTCTCCATTCCCAACCCCCCTCACCTGGGTGTAAGCCCCATTGAATTAAATAAGAAGGACTTCTGAGTGGACATGGTTAAGCAATCCATCAGTTCTGCTGATGGGTTGGGTCCAGTCTTACAGAAGACGGACTGAAATCATGGCGATTAGTTAGTTGTGATCTAATAATGTGAAATACACCTATAGTTTGAAAATAAAGTGGTGAATGTTGCTGTTTGCACCTCCAAAAACAAATTTCTTAGTTCAGATGCAGTGATAAAAAGCTGACCAAGTGATAGTCATATTTAACTTAAATCCTACTGATTTCAGTAGGCCTGCTCTGAAGGATGAGTTAAGTCTGGATCCAACGCTATGTGTGTATGGAATTAATACAATACTTACAAGTACTTGGGATTCTTTACAGATCTGTGTGTTTTCCAGGTCAACACCCGGTACTTTTACTTCCAGTGTACTTTTTCTGATACTGAATTCTGCTACGGTAGTGATATCCAGTCTGCAGTGCTGCAGTTTTTCATCTGGCACTCCATCCATGAAGGGCTAACAGCTGCCAGAGAGATCTACTCAATGCTGTTCTCCCAGAAAATGCTTCTGAATATTGAACACTTTGCACAAAAAAATGTTTCTGAAATTTAGAAAAGGGGTCTAGCCATTTGTCTTCCCTTAATTCAGTATTACTTACTAACAGCGCAACAAAGGACCAGCGGCAAATACTTCCCATCACTTTAAGCAAACAATTGCAAGTTGAAGATCAAAAGAATAGTTAACACCCCACCCCACCCTGAGTCACTTTCTCGATTCAGTTGAGGTTCACTTATATTATTCTGCCATATTATTCTCCCCAAAAGGGGAAATCCTACTAACACATATTTTTTTCTTCTTCCTGTCTTTGTACTCGCCCTCACAAATCCAAAAATCGAAATCATAGAATCGTAGAGGGGGAAGGAACCCAAATTATATTTAGGTGCTGTTGGATTCTTTGGATTTGGGGATGGGTAGGAATAATAATAATAATAATAATAATAATAATAATAATAATGTTTTATTTATATCCCGCCCTCCCCAGCTGAAGCCAGGCTCAGAGGAACATAGGAAGCTGCCTTTTACTGAGTCAAGTAAAAGGCAGCTACTAGCAGTGGCTCTGCAGAGTCTCAGATGGAGGAAGAGCATTCCTAGTACTACCTGTAGATGCCGGAAGTTGAACCCAAGACCTTCTGCATGTAGCACAGATGCTCTAACACTGGGCTACAGTAGAGAGAATGAAGAATGGAATACAGGCAGACCTTGGAGATTTTGCAGGTTTTGTTCTATTTTATTTTAGAATTATTTTTTCCCCAATACAATGGTACCTCAGTTTAAGAACAGTCCTGCTTATGAACGATTCGGTTTACGAACTCCGCAAAACCGGAAGTAGTGTCCCTGTTTGCAAACTTTACCTCAGTCTACAAACGGAAGCCGAACGGTGGAAGGGCACCGGTGGTGGAAGGCCTCATTAGGGGAAGCGCGCCTCGGTTTAAGAATGGTTTCAGTTTAAGAACAGACTTCCGGAACGGATTAAGTTCATAAACTGAGGTACAACTCTACAAAGTTATAAAAATCCAAATTTATAACCATATACAGAGATTTCTCTGAATCTCAGGACTCCACCCCCCATCCCGTTTTAAACATTTAAAACTGCATCTTTTTCCAAAATATTAACTTTTATATTAATCCATATTGTCCATGGCAATTGTTACACTACAAGTGAAATCAAAATCCTGCCAGTGTTTCCATCTGCTTACAGTGGTCTCTTTGATAACTCACAATTTTTTCCCATTCTTTTGTAAAGTTTTTATCCTCTTGGTTCCTGAGTTTTCCAGTCAGCTTTGCCATTTTGGCATAGTCCATCAGCTTGCTTGGCCATTCTTCTCTGATAGCGACTTTGTCTTCTTTCCATCTCTGGACTAGTAGCATCTGAGCGGATGTTGTTCCATACATAAAACGTCTTTTCTGGTCCATTGGGATGTCAGTACCTGTAATTCCTAATAAAAAAGCTTCTGTTTTTTTTTAACAAAAGTTATTTTAAACTTTTTTTTCCCATTTCATTATATATCGTCTCCTAGAAAGCTTTTACCATCTTACAGGTCCACCACATATGGTAAAAGGAACCTTCTTTTTCTTTACAGTTCCAGCAGGTATTTGTACTTGTCCTATACATTTTTGCCTGCTTAGTAGGAGTAAAATACCACCTTTACATCATTTGCAGGTTCTGTTCTAGACCACTGCAATAAAAGCGAATATCGCAATAAGCAAGTCGCACCATTTTTTCGGTGCATATAAAAGTTACGTTTACACTATACTGTAGTCTGTTAAGCCAGGCGCCTCCTGGCTGCAGGGGCAGGAGGGGGAAGAACCTGACTCCAGCATCAGCCGGCTCCAATCCTGTGGTGAGAAGATGGGCGGTAGCAGAGGGGGACTTGCTTCCCCTGGAAGCAGCTAGGCTGCCTGCAGCTCCACCCACGTCCTCGTAAGGAGCAATATCCATGAAGTGCAAGAAATCAAAGCTCAATTAAGCGAGGTGTGCCTGTACATACTAAACTCAGAGGTGGTTTTTTTTGCACCTTCTGGGGGCTCTTAGGTTGCAACTGGAGGATTATCTTCTACACCAGGGTTTCCCAAACTTTGGTCTCCAGCTGTTTTTGGACTACAACTCCCATCATCCCTGACCACTGGTCCAGCTAGCTAGGGATGATGGGAGTTGTAGTCCAAAAACAGCTGGCGACCCAAGTTTGGGAAACTATGTGACGCTTAGAAATTTCCTAGTGACTAAAGACACAAAGCACTAGAACTTCTCTCACCCAGCTTCTACAAACTTTAACCGGCTTTGGTAACCCACCATTTACTGTTGCTATAGACACTATATCTTCACTGGCATGTAGAAAGGAGAGGCGTCTCTCGGTTCGTGCTGGGATTTGGAGATGCAGAGAGTTTCTCCTGCTGCTTCATGTGTCTCAGAGCCTGGCATAAAGTAAAAAGCTGACCCTTTCTCAAGCTTTCTGCACGTACTCAATAATTTGGGAGAGACATGTTGGAGGTTGTTCATCCTGTCCAGCATGAAGTGAAAGGCACCTCCCACCTTGGATGTTTTCTGCTTTGCAATGAGCACCCAGGAAGGGAGATGATATTATTATTGTCATTGTCATTGTTGTCCTTATTTCAATTTATATACCACCCTTTATCCAAGGATCCCATGGTGGTGTACAACATTAAGAATGTAGTTTATACAGCGTAATAATAAAAGCATAATAAAAGGTAAAGGGACCCCTGACCATTAGGTCCAGTCGTGACCGACTCTGGGGTTGCGGTGCTCATCTTGCTTTATTGGCCGAGGGAGCCGGCGTACAGCTTCCAGGTCATGTGGCCAGCATGACTAAGCCGCTTCTGGCGAACCAGAGCAATGCGCGGAAATGCCGTTTATTTTTTTTTTATTTTTTTAAAAATCATATTTATTAGAGTTTCCAATAATATAGAAATATAACAGAAAAGAAAAGATAGAATATATTTAGAGCCTTACTTTCGTTATCTTCTTTCTAGGACTCCCTCCTCCCCCTCCCGACTATATTCCCCTTTCATTAATTTGGTTCCACAAGCTCTCACTCCCAGTTTAAAACTTAATATGTTTAACCCATTAACCAATTTAAATTATACAATCTTACCATCATCCCTCATCATTAACAGAAAAAGAAAAAAGATTTTTCCCCAAGATCTACCCCAATTTCCTTCCACGAATTCCCTTTTTTTAAACATGCCAAATCAAAATACCATGATATACAAAAGTTATATAAAGAAATAGAAGATAAAAAATATAAGAAGGTTCAAAAAGATGGTTACATAGCCTTTGGATTCCAAAACTCCCCCCTCCCTTCCCCGGTTTGAATTCCCCATGTCCATCAGTCTATATGTTGTCAGCCTGGAGGTCTCAAGTCCATGGCCAGATTTTTCCCATTCCACCTTGCCGGTTTTCTTTTAATTTATTTATTTTAATAATGTTTAACTTCAAAAATCCAGTCTAATAGAGGCCTTTAATTTCCTTGGTCTTTGCTGCTCCTCCCATTGTTCTTTACGTGTCGTAGTTAGTCCTTTGTTCTTTTTATTCCTTACTTTCTCAGGTATCTTGTCTTGTTCAGCTGCTAAAACGTTCTTATTCCGAGATCTGGTATCTCTACAGAGGTTTGTTGTTCAGGAACAAAAACTTACGTCCAGTCCCTTCCTTTCTTCAATAGAAAATTCTATTGTCTCCTTTTAATGTAAACACCTCTGTAGACAAAATACTATTTCAGTTTTGCAGCTTTCCCAGAAGATAAGTCCTGTGCAAATCCCAGAGTGATTTTCCACGTACGACCACTTGTAATGTCCCGAAACCCCTCTAGGGGGATTGTAGTAACTTTATATCCTCTAATCCAAAAGTCAAATTGTTGTTCCTTATTTTCCGACAGTTTATATCCATATTGTGTCAAATTGTAACAGAATTAGCCAGCAAAGTCCTTGTAACAAAGTCCTCTTTATATTCTCCAGCTTTGACAGCTACTTTGACAGCTGTCAAAGTCTCCGTCTCTCTTCGCCAGGCTCTACGAATCGCCCCGGTTCCCAGGGGGGGTTGCATTTTCCCTCTCACCCTCCACTCTTCTCCTCCAGCACAGTTCTTGTAATTTCCCATCGTGGAATTAATGATTTTTGTCAACAATAAACTTCTCTTTCGATCTTGGTTACCCAGTCCTTGTTTTAGAATGTTTACAATCGGGGGGGGACTGACTTCCTTTTTAGATCACCCCCGCTCGTGCCGAATCCGAAAAAAATTTCTTTTTTTTCTCCTTTTGTACCCGGTTTCCCAATTACTCACGGGTTGTTGTTGATAGTCCGAATTTCCAATGGAAGAAGTCAGCGCTCTCCGTCGAATGGCATGCAGCTGCGCTCGGCAGGGGAAGCAGTGGACTCAAAGCACCACGCCACTCCCCGGCACCCGATCCGAAGCCTTTAAAAAGGCTCCTTCTCGAGTCGGGAGGGCGCTAGCGGTGCCAGCCGAGTCCCCATGTCCACGGGCTCCGTGCCCGTGGTTTTTAAGGGTCCCCGCGTCGCCGGCGCGGTAGGACCCAGCCCCTGCCGAGCAGACTCCCTCTGGAGCTTGGAGGGAGTCCGCCATTCGGCGATGGCGCCAACCCGGAAGTCCAGAAACGCCGTTTAAAGCATAATACGAAGCATAATAATACACAGTGCAGTGGTACCTCTGGTTACGGACGCTTCTGGTTACGAACGCTTCAAGTTACGAGCTCTGTTAACCCGGATGTAGCTGCTCCTGGTGGCGAACTTTGCCCCAGGATGTGAATGGAAATCGCACGCCAGAGGCCCCATTAGCCAAAGCGCACCTCAGGATAAGAACAGTTTCAGCTTAAGAACGGACCTCCGGAACAAATTAAGTTCATAACCAGAGGTACCACTGTATAATAACGAAATAATTGTAATGACAGTCCCCCCTCACAGTTAACGGGGCATAGATTATTTAATGGCCAAATGTCTGGGTGAGGAGGAATGTTTTCATCTGGCGCCTAAAGACATGTAATGATGGTGCCAGACAAGCCACTCTGGGGAAAGCCTTCCACAGATGGGGAGCTACCCATTCCTGTGTTGTCACCCTCTGAACCTCTTGAGGAGGGGGGTAGGGACATAGGGAAGGGCCTTGAATGACAAGTGCAGTGTCCTGGCTGGTTTGTATGGGGAGAGGCGGTCCTTAAGATATTGAGCTCCTGAGCCATGAAAGGTTTTATAGGTCAGCACCAGCACTTTAAATGGGGCCCAGAAACTAATCGGTATAGTGGTACCTTGGTTCTCAAACTTAATCCGTTCTGGAAGTCCGTTCCAAAACCAAAGCGTTCCAAAACCAAGACGTGCTTTCCCGTAGGAAGTCATGCAAAACGAATTAATCCATTCCAGACTTTTAAAAACAACCCCTAAAAGAGCAATTTAACATGAATTTTACTATCTAACAAGACCATTGATCCATAAAATGAAAGCAAAAATCAATGTACTGTACTATAAAAAATAAGACAGTATTGTAGAGGATAAAAATGAAAATTTATTTATTTTTCTTCCCTGCACTGATGATAGTCATTGTTTGGATGGGTGGGTTTTATCCATTTCTGCAGTCACACAATCAGTCAGTAGCTGAACTAGGTTCCACACAGTGACAAAAACAAATTAACCAAAAAAGCCTCAAAAACAAAAACACAAAATAAATAGCAAAAACAAAAGCACCAAACGGAAGTCTGTTTGACTTGCGAAATGTTCGAAAACCAAAGCGCAGCTTCTGATTGGTGCTGGAACCCCAGAAACAATAGCCAACACTTGCATTGGACGTTCGGCTTCCGAAAAACTTTAAAAAACTGGAACACTTTCTTCTGGGTTTTCGGCATTTGGGAACCAAAGTGTTTGAGAACCAAGGTACCACTGTATTAAAGTGCTAAGTAACTAGAGACAGGTGGCTGCCAGAAAGGAATTGGTAGTCACTGTCGGCCCCCCCAGCCAGTCACGGCCATTTGTGGAGGCTTGCCCTGAACCCCTTTGTCCTCTTCCTCTCCTGCCTTTTGCAGTGAGCAGGACTTGGGGAGCAAAGTGGATATAAATGACCAGGATGCTTTGTTGCTGCCTCCTGATTCAGCAGTAAAGGTGCAGTCTGGTAGCCCTGTGGCTTTCATCAGTTTGAGAGCTGCCACCTGTCCACTTTCCTGGATTGTTATTCTCTGCTTATTCTCTGCTTGGAAGGTTGCATGTTGCAAGAGCCTTGCAGGAGGCATACATGTTAACTGGCTGAACCTGGGTTGAGCTTCTGCACCATCAAGTTTCCAGTAAAGGTAAAGATAAAGGGACCCCTGACCATTAGATCCAGTCGTGGCTGACTCTGGGGTTGCGGCGCTCATCTCGCTTTATTGGCCGAGGGAGCCGGCGTACAGCTTCCGGGTCATGTGGCCAGCATGACTAAGCCACTTCTGGCGAACCAGAGCAGCACACAGAAACGCAGTTTACCTTCCCGCTGGAGCGGTACCTATTTATCTACTTGCACTTTGACATGCTTTCGAACTGCTAGGTTGGCAGGAGCAGGGACTGAGCAACGGGAGCTCACTCCGTCACGGGGATTCGAACCACCAACCTTCTGATCGGCAAGTCCTAGGCTCTGTGGTTTAACCCACAGCGCCACCCGTGTACCCATGTTTCCAGTAAGCCTCCATAATTGAATTGCTGGGTATGTGGAGTCATCTCACAGGCCTGTTTGCATGACTCAGCATCAGGTGAAACTTCCCTTGCAGTCCACGTTTGAAGTTTGCCAGGCACCGGGCGCATTTTGCACCTGGCTATCGGCCACTTGCAACCAAGTGAAGATGCCCAGGTACCAGAATGGCGCCGGACGTCTCCACCCTCTGGAGGTGCATCGTGCCTGGGGACTCTTGGATCTTGACTGTTTTCACACACTAATACCACATCCTGTAGAATTCTACACAGTCCTGTGTAGCGCAGCGTAACTTTTAGGGTGAATATCGACAAGTAGAGCCAGCCTGCCTCATCTGCCTCATAAGAGGCCCTGGCTCACATTAAAGTTTTGTGGGGATGGTGCAATAGGCCATGACCCATCCTTTTGCCCTGCCAGTGTGTTTAGCCATCATATTTGACCAGTAAGTGAACTCAGATTGTCCAGAGAGCTAAACTGAATGATCATCCAAGCCCATAGTGGTCTCTGGAAACCTGCCTTGGCAATCATTGTGTCTGTAAATAAATTAAGGTGTGCATTGGCTCCCTACCATTCATTTGCTGGACTACAACTCCCATCATTCCTGGCCATTCATAATGCTAATATTTCAGGATCAGGCTTTTTGCACACAGCTGTAAGCTTCTATAAAGCCGTAAGCTTCCATGCAGGTTAGTAGTGACACACAAACACAAAATGTGACATTGTGCACCTGACGGCATTTCCAAGCCGTTTCCTTGCATTTTGCACCTGGACAGAGTTTTAACCTCAAGTCTTCTGTCCTTCCTGGAAATGTTGTTGGGGTTTTTTAATTACTATTGCAAAATTATTGTGAAAAATTCACGCTGCCATTGATGCCGGGTGGGCAAAAGGCAGCTCAGAATGAAAAGCTTTGTATGGACGAAAGGGTGTGGCTTAGGAACCAGATGATGGGAGAAGAAAAATGCTCTTTGTTCTGCAGTCAGGTAAAGCAGGTGGCTTTGCTAACTAGCCTGATCTGGGATTTGGTATAAAAATGCAGTGAAAACTTGGTTCTCGGTCGTATTTGAAGAAGTAAACCTGGAAAATGTAGTAATTGCCAGTGGTTCCACTACAGCTCCGGATACGTGGAATCCACTAGTGTATAAGCTGCAAGTTTGCTTTTTTAAAAACCCTATTTTGTTTCATTGTTGTTTATAATTAGCTACTTTGATTTACTGTTAAATTACTGCAGTTTTTAACACTTTGTTGTCCCAAAAACCTCGTGTATCTGGTTCAAGCTTTGTCATTTTTCTGTAGTATAGATGTGTACAGTGCATACAAATTATATCATTCAACCGACGGAGGGGGTTGTGTCGGGTGGGACTGCTTTGCTGGAATAGTGTGAAAACATGTGTGTAGCCAAGGGGGGTGGGGGTGGGGCAACTGCCCCCCATAATCAGTGAAAATCAATACAAATGAGGTTCTCCCCCCCAACAAAGCGTCCCCCCGCCCCAAATCCTGGCTACGCCCATGTGTGAAAAGTGAATAGATGGTGAAATGAGGGCTGTTGGATGTGGGGGGAATGGATTGTAGTCATACATTTTTCTCAAATCTGAAAATTGGAAATTAGATTTTTTCCCCCTTATAGCTGGAGGTCTAGACAAGTAAACCTCCCTCCTCGAATCTACTTTATTCTTCCTTTTATTAGCCTGCATTTGAATTTAACCCATGTTTTAGATCGATCTTGTGAACAAAATCCATGCAAAAGAACATAGTAAATATTCATGGTGGAATCACTGCAGGCTTTTTCTTTCTGTCTTTTTTTTTTTTTAAGTCCCTGCGTAAATCGGGATTACAAAGTCTTTGTTTGCGTAAAGCAAATTGAAACACGTACACAACCCATTACAATAAGAAATGAACAGGGTGTTTCTCCTGTTCTCTGTGAATCCTGTGCAAATAGCCAGATTCCGTGCTTTTGAAATTCTTTTGAGTGCAGGTATTTCCCCAATTTTTCATCGCCCCTGGTTCCCTTTCTGGAGATGAATGAAGACAGACCAGTTTTTCAATTGAATCTTACACTGGCCCTTGCGGTGACTCGCTGGCCTCCGCAGCAGTGGCTGTTCACAATTTCGTAGTCAAAAAAGCAACCTTTCAGATCAGTTACCTCCCGTCAAGAGCTAATTTTCCAGCAGTCAGGCTTTATCTAGATAAATAATTAGAGAGGGAGATGAAGACTGTCGTGCTGAGTCTGTCTGTCTGCGACACAGTTAATACAGTCGATCTCTGTGTTTTTTCATTTCTGCAGAACACTTGCAGTGCCCGTCTCATTAAAAAAAAATCTGTATAGAGGCAATGGGCAACAAAGCCAATTGCTTTGCATTTGTCTCGGATGAATTAATGACACTTCTCATGTATTTGTCAGAAGTAAGCAAACAGCTGCATCTTGCATCAGGAACAGAGAAAATCCTGCCTTGCTGGCTTATTCCAAGGCCTTCTACACGGCCATGAAAAAGCACCCGGTGCATAGTCTATAAGAATATGTAGCACTGTATATTTTAATTTAAGCAGCAAACAAAATCAGTTAAACTTTAACATTCGCCTTTTCTGCATTGGACAAAAGAGCCTTTTTCGCTGCCATTCCCTGGGCTGAAAGCTAAATTTAGCTGGGAATCATTTAACGTGACAGTAGAGAGACAGGAGAGAGATGCACACATGTACAGATATTTAATGAGTAGACACTATTGTGAAATATCTTGCACTGTAGCTGCGATTCTCTCTCTCTCTTTCATAGATCCCCATTCAGTTGAGCTGTATTATTGATGCAAACTCCAAGGAACATGTAGTAGTATATTGACAAGTACACATCCCCCCATGTACTGCTATCGAAAGGGTGTTTGGAAACCCTTTAGTTCTCTCTATTCCTTGGTGGTAGCTTCGGCAACATTTCCTAGGAAGATCTGGTTTTAAAAACTGGTCGATATCTCAGTGCTTGTGTCTGTTGCCCACTTTAAAGTGTGCTTGCCCTACACAATACCTCGAGGGGGCATGCCACTTTCTTAGGAAACCCAGGTATTTAATAATAATAATAATAATAATAATTCACTGCCTAGCCTTTCAGCATGCTTTATTATCTCATTCTTTCACAAATCAGAGGGCTGAAGTCTTCCCCCCTGCTCCAAATCCTAAATATACTGTCTCTGCCACAGAAGACACATAATTTCCAGCCCCCTCCATTTAAGTAGCATGCGGATCTTTCGCCTACGCCATGGATTATTTTAATTCTTGATTCTGTGCATCGTTTTACATAAGGTAGAAAAGATGTTCCAAATGAACATTTCCAACCATAATAATCATTTTTAAAATGTTCTTTTATTTGGGAAGTAGCCCTGTGGCTGGACATCTCTGCTGCACTTCTTTTCCGTTACTGCAATCGTTCGCTGCCCTGAATCAATTTCTGCGACTCACATTGGTATATTGAAGGGTGGGGTCCCAGCAGCGGATATGCATATGGTGGAAGGGGTGGAGAAATGTGGCTGTTCTGCCAGCCCAGGGACCATGGAGGCAGTTGCCTGCTATCTTGTGGTTTTTCCTTTTTTTAAAAAAACAAAAACTAAACTCCTTTGCGCTTCCATGTGATAGGAAAGCAAAAGGCTTTCTTTCCAATATAATGGAGCCATTAACATCTATTAATAATGCAGACAGGGTAAGTAGCTGGAGTTGGCGATCCCAAGGGGCCTCGTGAAACAGATGTGCACTGTATCTTCCCGGATTTGATGGCTGCTGGGGTCGAAGGGGTTGCTGTGGTTCCTGTTTATTTCCTCTGGCAGTGGTTTTCTAATTTAAGCACCTCTGTCTCCTGGCTACAGTAGCCTGCTGTGATGCAGAGGTGGGGAGAGAGAGAGAGAGAGTGGGGAGAGAGAGAGAGGGAGAGAGAGAGAAAGAGAAAGAGTAGGAGATGGGTGCCAGCACAGATTGGTAGTGCCTCTGCACAGCTCCCAAGCTGACCTATTCCCCCTCTTTGCCTTTTCTTCGCAGAGGCATCCGTGTCGGGGGAAGCTGAACAGGAGAGCGGCTTCTCCTTTTGTTAACGTGTTGGAAAGGTAAGCGCCTTCCTTGCTGCTGACTTGGAATACTGCTGTGTTGTGCATGCATCTTACCGGAGACGGAATATAAAGCCCCCTGGAAAACTTGTCCCGTCCTGTGTCATTCGACACAATGCTGTAAGTAAGCCTGAAAATGGAGATAGCCTTATTTCTCTCCTCCTCCTCTGGCCCACCCCCAACCCCCCCGCTTCGTCGTCTTCTTTTTCCAAACAAGACCCGGTGTTTCAGTTTGAATCTGCTCTGTTCCTGACAGCTGTTCTGAATTGACAGGGGCGTTTGGAGAGAACGGATTCCCCACCTCTTTCAGCTGTTTAGGGTTAGGGGAATAACAGCAGGCTGCCTTTTTAAAAAAGAAAGTTCTGAAAGGAAGCGTTCCATTGTATCTTTGCACTTCCTGGGATCGCGCAATCACCCACCTGCCTAAACAAAAGCTTTTGTTCCGTGTGCGCTGATTTCTAATATGCTATGTAAAGCAGCCATGTGATTTGCATGATTTCAGGAGGCTAGGCTCGGTGTAAGGCAAAACAGCAGATGTAAATGTCTGTAGTTGGACACAGCTGGGTTGCAGCATTGTCTTGTGCGCTCGCAGTATAATGCAGAGGAATGCATTTCCGGATAGATTGTCAAGAGACATGTTTTAAAACACTGCCACTGCCTTCCATCACTCATTCAGTCCCCTGCAGCAACAGAATAGTACTGGAAGTTCTGAGCTGTGCAGGGCAAATAGCATAACTTGTCTGGAACGAGAAGAGTAATTTCCCGTATTATATGGGTTGCCAAACATTGTTGCAAATAATGTGGAAAGGGAAACCCGGCTGCATTCGCTCTCTCCTCTTGTCTCAAGGCAATCTCTGCTTGCATCGAGTTCTTGGGATGTATATTGTGCATCGGGTAGCGAGAAATAATAAGGAGATGGTGGATTTCTCCATTTTCTTTAGGTGATACAGGAATTGTGTGTGTGTGTGTGTGTATGCATCACCTTGTCTGTAAATTACAGCAAATTGGAACTATAATCATGTTCTTGGGCAGTAAGTTTTTTTTAAAAAAGCCATTGTGGCTTTTTGTTCATTCTTCATCCATATTCCTCCTATTCCCATAAGCATTGATGCATACAAACTGTCCCAATGTAAAAAGTGTCCCATTAAAAGAATTTTTAAAAATAGCCTGTATCATCAATAACAAATGTATTCTTTATTTTGACAAACATTTTATTTTATTTTTTTAAATCTGCAGACTTCTCCATTTTTCTTAAGCATGGGGGAGTTCTGATCTCTCAAAACTGAGCTTGCTTTGTTTAATTTGCAAAGTCTACCATATGCATGCATTCATGTCTGTAACATCCCCGTAGGTTAATTCAAGTCTAAGGGTATAACAAAGGGACAAAAGAGATGTATTAATATTTTTGAAGAAAAAACTGAGGACAAAATACAACTTGGACTTCTAAAAATACATGGGTAGTATTGTAATGGAGATGTATTCTTGACAGATATGTAAGTTCGGCAATAATATTCACCTGTTTTAAAATGGTAAAGAGATCCTGTTTTATGAGTTCTGTTGATTGCATTGAACACCGATTCATGATCAAGTACCATTTTTATTGGGAACCTTCTGTTGCACTAGGCTGGATTTGCAAGGATAATGAAAGTTAAAAATTAGATTTGTTAGGGTGACAAAACAGCAGAGTATAATAATATAGGTTATTTTCCTTTATCATGGTGGGTGAGGCCAATGCTTCAATTTATTGATGAATTCCACAGCAGGGCTTATATAGGGTGAAAATAGTTTATCAACTTTGCTACTCAGATCTGTGGGTTTTATTTTAAAAACGGGAACGCTAAAGTTAGTTCTTCAGTTGCCATGACTAATTCTTTACCCCCTAGAATTATCCTATTGTTTCCAATGGAATGATTGCATTTGCAAAGGTCCAACTTACTGCTCCTCAGAATAAGGGGAGACTCTAAACAACTAATGATTGCTCTATGAAAATCTTGGTTTTATTTTATGCAAAACGAATAACTTTAAACCTTACTCTGAATTCACATACATACCAGTTCAGACAAGGAAGGCTCCAAAATGGATTGCTGAAGTCTTAACACAATGTCAAAACTACTAAAACTTGCAATTATGTTTTTTAAAAAAAATTTCCTTGTCTGTTGTGGCACCACCTGCTCTGCAGGCAGGTTACAATTCTATGTACTTCTCTGATTTGGGGATATTTATGTTTTAAGCAAGTACAAAATGGCATACAGATTCATATATATATATATATATATATATACACACACACACACACACACACACACACACACATACATACATATATACACACAGATATATATTCTCAAACCTAAGATTTAAGGGGAGAAATATACAAAACAGAATCCTAAATTCAGTATAGTGGTGGTGCTTGTATCTCTTGGTATTCTTGCCAAGTGTGTGGTTTTCTTTTTTTAAGGAAGCAGAAGAATAAATAAATCTGGGAAATTCTCATTATGCCTGTTGAGACACCTTTTGCTGTAAACCTACGTTCTATAGGAAACAAAGGAAAGATCCTCTTTCCTTTGTTAATATCGTTTATCATCTTTAACTCATTAGCTGCCGAAGGTGTTACTTGAAACAGTGAGCCTTTTTCCCTATCTGTAACCTTTGTAGCTGGAATATACACAAATGTCATCGTGTATAGGATTGTAGATATTAGCAGAGGATTACTAACCATAATAATAAATGCTTTGCAGAGAAAATTGGAGATTAACACCCTATACCACAAAGGTCTATTACACAAATAGATAAACCTTGTTGTGTTTGGTTTCAGCTCTTGTTATTTTACGCTGGGAGAAAGAAGAGTGGAATGGAATATACTGAAGTGTCACCAAGACAAGTACTTGCACAAGAGTGATTTGAATTAGCAGTTCTTGGGAGTAGAGAGAGACTGTTTTTTTGTTTAAGAAGTAGCAAGTGATTTTAACATTGGAGCAAACTCCATTCTTTATATCACATGCAAATAAGTTGTTTTTCGGAAATAGTGCCACAAGCTGATATAACAAAGAAAGACAGAAATCCATTGCTTGTCTACACTGTTCTTATTTGCTTTAAAATGTAGCATTTTAAAGTCTGTTCACAGATTTCTTTGTCAGATAGCGTTCTTGTTGTGTGTGGCTCCCTCCTCCTGCGTCTTGAACTAGTGAGACATTGCCTCTGATGTTTAAACTTTGATTAAAAACACACACACACACAGTGAATGTTTCAATACGGTGTTTTGTTTAACCAGAATACCAACAATACTTCATGGTAAACTTGCAAAATGATCCTCTGAGAGGACTTAGGTTTCGTGTGTTTTTCTTGTGCTTTTCTCAAAAGGGGAAAGAAACGCTTCAAATGAGCAGAACCAGTTTGGCTTTTAAATGCCTTTTTAAAAACATGATTGAACACTTCTGGAAAAGATTCTGATTCACAGTACCTAGTGGTCCTTTCAACGAACAGTAGTGAAGACAGGCCATAGTTTATTGTGACACCTGAATGCAACCACTGGGTGACCCGCCGTCTTGTTGATTTGTGCAAATTGGCCCTTGGCATGATTCTTCTGCACAGGCATGTTCCTGTGTTGTGTGAACCCATGCCACGAGTGTTGACCTGCAAATATGAAACAGCCATTCACAAACCAAATGCCGCACAGAGAGCTAACTTTCAACAGAGCCATGAGATGTCAAGTGATGGACATACATGTGTAAATTCAAGCCTCATTTATATAGCGCACCTCATCAGGGGTGCTTTAGGGAGCAAGGCAAGCAAGAAGACAGGCCCGGGGAGTTTTCGGTCTTTATTTCTTTTTACAGTAGGAGATCACAAAGGGAGATTTGCACCAGGGGGCTGAATGTGAGCAAAGGCTGTTACGTGTACTTTGGGTTTCTGCTGACATAGGGCTATGGAATTTGAACCAAAGGCTTCATGGAAAATATGATGTTCTAGGAGGACAAGGGATGTGGCACCAAGCCTAATTCTTAGTGAGATAGGATTAGACATGTATAAGGGACGCGGGTGGCGCTGTGGGTTAAACCACAGAGCCTAGGACTTGCCGATCAGAAGGTCGGCGGTTCGAATCCCTGCGACAGTTTGAGCTCCCGTTGCTCGGTCCCTGCTCCTGCCAACCTAGCAGTTCGAAAGCATGTCAAAGTGCAAGTATATAAATAGGTACTGCTCCGTCGGGAAGGTAAACGGCATTTCCATGCGCTGCTCTTGTTCGCCAGAAGCGGCTTAGTCATGCTAGCCACATGACCCAGAAGCTGTACGCCGGCTCCTTCGGCCAATAAAGCAAGATGAGCGCTGCAACCCCAGAGTCGGCCACGACTGGACCTAATGGTCAGGGGTCCCTTTACCTTTACCTTTAGACATGTATAAGACTGCATTGTCTCGTCTGTTACACCGAATGCAAGGGGTGCTGTGCATTGAGAAATGGTGCGGTTCTTCTGAGTCTGTACTGTGCTGGTTGAGCGCATAGGCAGTTTCCTATGTATATCATGTGCCTTTTAGTGGTGCTTACACAGGATAAAAGTGTTTCAGACTAACCCATTGGGGCTGCCCCCAAATCTTCTTCCCACACTGCATTGTTCTATGCAAAGCGTTGGGGGGGGGGAGGTATTGTGGGGCACAGAGTGTCATCATTTTGCTAACACCAGTCCCTTCTGTCACATGTGAACTTCTTATTGGATGTAGCCCACAAGTCATCAGTGCCTGCTTGTCCTGTATTGATTGATGTGTTTCAGCTTGAAGATGAGGGCTGAGCCCCAACTTTGCTAATGAAGCAATTGTAAGATTGCTTTTTTTTCTTTTTTTTCTTTTCTTTTTTTAAAAGCACTGTTTGGACTATACCATCCTTGATCATTTTTGGCCAGCCTCTAAC
The DNA here is from genome assembly GCF_964106645.2 of Podarcis pityusensis. Classification (NCBI taxonomy): domain Eukaryota; kingdom Metazoa; phylum Chordata; class Lepidosauria; order Squamata; family Lacertidae; genus Podarcis; species Podarcis pityusensis. The sequence goes on along the minus strand of NC_138037.1, from coordinate 45,326,378 downwards.
ATCACAATTTTTGGAGTAAGGTGTTAGAGCAAGTTGGTGGCAACGCAACTTCAGACTTTCTTGGATGCTCCTGATTATTTAGATCTTTTCCAGTTTAGATTGAGGTCCATTTTGGGGTGAAACTGGCTTGGTGGATGCCCTACACCAGGCACTAGATATGGTGGGGACTGTGTGTCTGTTGGATTTTGGAACTCTCCGTACCTTTGAACATGGAATCCTTCTGGGCATGAAGCAGTGTTCTGTGGTAGCTTTGGTCCAATCTAGTTAGATGGTGGTGTTGACGGTCTTCTGTTGGATCACTTGGCCAATGGGATCCCTCAGGGCTCTATATTGACCTCCATGCTGTTTAGCATCTCCATTAAAACTGCAGAGAATGGTCATTGGGAGTTTTGGTGTTGGATGCCAACAGTATGCTAGCAAGGCCCAGCTGAGCCAATGAGCCTGTAGGGATCCTCCTGAACTGGTAGCATCTAAGTTCAGTGATGGATGAGATGGAGGCTAAAAGACAGAAGAGTTTGATCCAACTGAGACAGAAGCATGTCTAATTAGTAGATATGCTGACCCAGGATTAGAGGCTCAGGGCAGCACTACAGTGGTGCCTCGCAAGACGAAATTAATTCGTTCCGCGAGTTTTGTCGTCTTGCGATTTTTTTCGTCTTGCGAAGCACGGTGTCGGGAAAGTTTTGGAAAAGCTTCAAAAATCACCAAAGTCTTTAAAAACCTCAAAGAAGGCTACCACACCGCGTTCTATGAGTTGCTCCTCGAAGTCAAGTCGCAACTGTATTAACGGTGTTAAGAAAAAGGAAACAAACTTGCAAGACGTTTCCATCTTGCGAAGCAAGCCCATAGGGAAAATCGTCTTGCGAAGCAGCTCAAAAAACAAAAAACCCTTTCGTCTAGCGAGTTTTTCGTCTTGCGAGGCATTCGTCTTGCGGGGCACCACTGTATCTCTAAAAGACCAGGTTTGCAGTTTTGGGGTTCTCTTGGACCCAGTGGAGTTCCTAGATGACCACCGAGACAGGTATGGTTGGTGGGGTGCCTGGTCAAGCGTAGCACCTTGACTGTAGAACTCCATCCCAAGAGAGATTAGACCATACTCTTCTCTGTTGCCTTTTATATGGTTGGTTAAGACATTTTCATTCCAGCAAACTTTAAGTCTAGTTGTTTTTTAAAATAGTTTTAATTGTCTTGCAGTGACTTTTAACGCTTTCTGCTTTTAAAAGTGTTTTGAGATTTTACTGTTGTAAAATCAGCCTGGGGGTGGGGGCTTGCTAGTACAGTGGTACCTCGGGTTAAGTACTTAATTCGTTCTGGAGGTCCGTACTTAACCTGAAACTGTTCTTAACCTGAAGCACCACTTTAGCTAATGGGGCCTCCCGCTGCTGCCGTGCCGCTGGAGCACAATTTCTGTTCTCATCCTGAAGCAAAGTTCTTAACCTGAAGCACTATTTCTGGGTTAGCGGAGTCTGTAACCTGAAGCGTATGTAACCCAAGGTACCACTGTACTGAAAAGTGGTATTAAAATGTTTTTGTAAATAACAAACAAAAATCCCTACATACACAGGCACTTGTAAATTGGAATCTGTGGCCGTCTAGATATTGTTGGGTGCCAGTCCCCACCCACCCCAGCCACCATGACCAATGGGAATTGTGGCCTTCCAGATGTTGCTGAACCACACCTCCCATTGGCCATGTTGGCTGGGACTGATAGAGGTTGGAGCCCAACATCTGGAGGGCCTAAGGTCCCACATCCCTGTCTTATGACTTACAGGTATTAAGCGCACAAAAAAGTAGCACATACAATACCTCAAAATAGCCCTGTGCAGGTATGACCTAGAAAGGCAAATAGAGCAGAAAATTATACCCTGTTACCAGAGGTTGTTTGTTTGTTTGTTTTGCATTTGGAGAGGTGTGCTTCTAATATGATTAGGTATTGATATATAATTGATAACACTAAAGAGGGTGAGTTGACCAGTATGAGCTGCAGGCATAGGGGTACCCTTTTCTCATAATTATTGAATAGTTTTGTAGTAGTCTTGGAGCTAAACACAATACCATGTTGAATTCATTGTGAATTAAATGGAGTATAGAAATTTTCATATCAAAAGTGGAGCCGGACTACAGGGCCTATCAAGTATTATGAGAGCTTTGTAATTGGATTACAATTAGCACATGTGACTTCAGCTGTATAACAGGAGATGGGCTATATACTGAATTGCTTCTATTTTCAGTACTTATTTCCTTACCCTTTATGACAGGCTTCTTCAAACTCGGCCCTCCAGATGTTTTCGGCCTACAACTCCCATGATGCCTAGCTAGCAGGACCAGTGGTCAGGGATGATGGGAATTGTAGTCTCAAAACATCTGGAGGGCCGAGTTTGACGAAGCCTTCTTTATGACACGGAGAGAAGTGTGACACACATGCTGCCCATTCAACTTAAAACTATCTACTGAATCCAGGGGTCAGCAAACTTTTCCAGCAGGGGGCCGGTCCACTGTCCCTCAGACCTTGTGGGGGGCCGGACTATATTTTGAAAGGGGGGGAATGAACAAATTCTATGCCCCACAAATAACCCAGAGATGCATTTTAAATAAAAGGCCACATTCTACTCATGTAAAAACACGCTGATTTTATCCGTGAGCCGGATTTAGAAGGCGATTGGGCCGGATCCATCCCCTGGGCCTTAGTTTGCCTACCCATGACTGAATCCATCTCCCAAAACAAGAGGCATTGCACTCCTAAGCAGACACTAGGAACAGCTGGAGCAAGTGGTCTTCCGTGTTACTGAACCCCTCTACATATTTTAACAAAGGCACTTTTGACATATTTAACTTTTTCTTTATCATCAGTCTGTCTGTCTGCAGAGCAGCGGCCTCATTTCTGTCTCCCTCTCTCTGGCGACAGTACTAGGACGAGAAAGAATTCGTAATTCCATCAAAATTAAAGGGACTTCCTGCAAATGCAACAGCCACATTCAGACAATCAAATCACACAAGTGGTGTGTGCTTTCTGTGAGTGGGGAAAGATGCTCGAAAGCTATACTTGGCTATAGTTTCCCATTGTATCAGAACTGAGAAACTATGGGTAATAGCTTAGGGGCCCATTGACTAGCAAATAGTAGCATCATGACATTTAGTGGTATTTCTTTTATCGTCAAAGGGTTTAGCAAATAATTAACAGGGTTCCTGGGAGCTACTTTGTGGTTCCGGTTGAACAAGGACTTGAACCATTCAGGGGAAAAACTCTACCACTATTACCACTAAGTAATACGCCCTGAAATGGTAACTAGCCTGTGTTCGGTTGGATTCATTCTGAGTGTTCTGCCACTGGCATTCTAGTCTGCTGCATCACTCCAGCTCCCTAGTAAACCAAGGAACCAATTGGGCTTTGTTCCAGCTTGCTCCAGCCTGTGCCCTCCAGCTGTTTTTCAGTACAACTCCCCACACAGCTGTGCTTGCTGGGGCTGATGGGATTCTAAACATCTGGAGGACATCAGCTTGGGGGAAGGCTGCTCAGTTCAGAGGGAGAGGGAACTTGGTGAACCTATCAAGTGCCTGAATCAGCTCCCCATCCCATCAAGGCAAAGGTGGGGAACCTGACTACAACTCCCATTCTCCCTGGCCATTCTGCTTGTGGACGATGGGAGATGGAGTCTAGCAACCTTTGGAGGGCCACAGGCTCCCAACCCCTCCTGTATTGTGTGTCTTCAGACCACAGGTTCTCCATCTCTGCCATAGCCTGGCACGGTTTGCAGAACTGGGGAAAGGCTGTTTGCTCCTTTGAGCAGCTCCTATGCAAGTTCTTATAATACTCTTCCCCATGAGCAAAGGCCAGACTTAACAACCAAGGCCTATTACTCTACCTTGGATCCCCAGCTGTTGTTGGACTACTTCTCCCATCACCCCTGACCACTGGTCCTGCTAGCTGGGGATGATGGGAGTTGTAGTTTGAGAAATGTGGCAACAGTGTCTCTCAGACTTGGGTCTCCAGCTGTTTTTGGACTATAGCTCCCATCATCCCTGACCACTGGTCCTGCTAGCTAGGGATGATAGGAGTTGTAGTCCAAAAACAGCTGGAGACCCAAGTTTGGGAAACACTGCAAGGCAAGTTGTTCTTGCATAGAAGCAACATTTCAACAGCAGATACAAGAGGACATATAGTTGCCCCTGTGCCTGCCCCTCCCCACAAAACAAAAGTCATTGTGCTGGCGATTTCTACAATACAGTGGTACCTCGGGTTACATACGCTTCAGGTTACATATGCTTCAGGTTACAGACTCCGCTAACCCAGAAATAGTACCTCGGGTTAAGAACTTTGCTTCAGGATAAGAACAGAAATCGGGCTCTGGCGGCGCGGCAGCAGCAGGAGGCCCCATTAGCTAAAGTGGTGCTTCAGGTTAAGAACAGTTTCAGGTTAAGAATGGACCTCTGGAACGAATTAAGTATTTAACCCGAGGTACCACTGTATAGCCTCTTGGCTTCCATTCGGGGTCGTCCGTATTCTCATGCCCCTCCTCAAGCAGCATCTAAAAGGTATTCCCACCAGTTCCTTTGCAATTTGCAGGTGCACGAACACTCTCTCGCTTTGTTTGCCTTTCTGGGTCAAACAATATGAATATTTGCTGTGGGGAGAGTTGCAGCAACAAAAAGCTAGATATCCGCAGGGTAAAAAATGGCACTGTTTGCTTTAAATCGGCGCTCTGTCTTCTTCTTTTTAAGTCAACTAGCTAGAGGTTTTGCATTCACACTAAGCTCTTCTGTCTTTTTGTTCTCAGGGACTGAATGCTTGACTTCCCAGTCTTGTCCGTATTAAATGAGAGCTTGTAGATATCCATACAGTATATACAACAACAAATTCTTTACCTGGCTGCTGGTGTTAGGGTCGATGACTGATTCTAAAATGCATGTGGGTTACGCACAGGTGACTATCCATAGGGAACCATCCTTGGCATTAGCCACACCTATAAACAGGTTATGCTGCCCTGGCATCCATCCCGTTCATTGCTCTCTCTTCAGTCCAATCCTTTCTCTTTTTTTCCCCTTTAAGAAATGGGGTTTAAAATTGCTTTCTCTCCCCCTTTTGTTCCTTCTGTTGAAGATATTAATTATGCCTCTATTACGGCTCTGCTAGGTTGTCGTGTACCGAAAAATACTTTGGCGTTTTGAACACAAAGGAAAAAATAGCATTCCCTTCAGGAAACTGCTTGCAGTACTATCCGTTAGAGGTTGGAATGCTTGGCTGTTGTATCTGCGTGGGAAGAACAAAGAAGGGAAAGTTGAATAGGTGCTGGCGCCACCTTTCCTCCCCCATCCCCCCGTCTACTTGTGAGTAGGGCGGTGTGCTAAAAACCAGCATTCAGTGCTCAGGAGATTCTGTTTCTGCACCCAGAAAGGCTGGGTTCTGCAACCTGCATGAATTAATGCCAAGGTGCACTGCATATCTTACTTCGGATCATTTATTCTGCCACCCACATGACAAGGGAAAATCAAAAGCGTTCCTTCAGGCTGGAAATTTTATCTAGCGACACCTCTCCTGTGAGTTCAGCAGCCATATCATCTCAAGCATGAAAGGAGCAGAAGCTTCCTTTAAGAAAAAAAGGGGGGGGGGGAGACAACAGCAATTAAGGGATTCTGAGAAAGCACAATTCTGCACCCAGTAGAATTTTCTGCATTCTCTCCTCCCGACCACCCCAGCAATCTCAGCATCAAATTGCACAAAACCTTGGTATTTCCTGCTTTCTTACTGCTACTAGGTGGTCTTTCCTTCGGGGAATGGGAGATTGCCACAGAGACCTTTTTGATGATGCAAGGCTCCATTGTTTCCTACAATGCAAGCTTCTTGAGCATCTGTTAGGAGACTGGTATCTACCTTCTCCATCAACCCCCCCCCCCCCCGGTCCTGTCAATGTGTCTGAATTGTCTTGGTCGAAGGCTCAGATTGTGAGTGTTGTGGTGGTCATGGAATCTATGCTCTGTTTTCAAACATTCTTACAATGGTTTATACCACAACCTTCCCCATCCTGTTGTCCTCCAGATGTTTTAGACTACAACTCCCATCATGCTCCTGACCATTAGCCATGCTGCCTGGGCTTGATAGGATCTGCGGGGGCATATAAAAGCCCCGCTGCTGCATCAAGCCAATCTTGTCTAGCATCTTGCCTTCCACAGTGGCTAGCCAGAAGCCTCTGGAATGCCCTCAAGCTGGTTGAAGAAAGCTGGCTTATACCATCCTTGTGCTCTCATCCCTTCCTCCTGACTGACCAATGATCATACCATCATGCATTCTGCCTGTGAACTTTTTTAGTGTCTGCTTGGGCAGGGAGTGGGAGCAACAAACCAAAGCGGATTTTCCAAGGAACCATTGTTAACGGGTGCTAAGGAAGTCTGAAAGCTGTGAAGACTAGTGTTGGGTGGTATATCAATATATCGTCCAAAACTGGCTTGAAGTCCATATCGTGAAATCTGTTTCATTATTTTTGATCTGGCAATATAACACGAATCATGATGGGTGCCCGTGTGTTCTGCAAAAATCGCAATCTGGGGAAAAACATGAAGCCAGCCAATGCCTCTATGGACCTCCATCCTTCAGACACTGCGATATATCAGTATATTGCAGTGTTTAGCTGGTGAGGTATCACAAAGTTGAAAACCAGATATCACCCAGCCCTAGTGAACACGTTTGTGTGTGTGCACTAGAGAAGCTTAATTCTTTTTAACAAAGAGGTTGCATCTGTTTTTGCTGACACGAAACAAGAATATGTTTGAAGGTATGACAGGAGCAAGCCTGTGTTACATATCTCAAAATAATTGCATCCCATTGCTCTTCAGCCTGGTCAGAGTTCAGTGGTGTGCTTCTCCCAAGACTTGTTCCCACTTCACTTTCCCTTGTGTAGGAAATGTATGCATTTAAGTGCTTTCCTGAACTGAGGTCAGTATCTGCATATTGAGCAGCAAAGTGCCTCCACTCCCCCACAACCGGTCTCTTCCTGACTTTCTGACAGCACACTTTTTTAAAAAACTTGGAAAGAAGCTGCAAAATAACGTGCAAGAGTTGCTGCTGTCTCAGACCACTTTAGGAAAAGTGTTCTGTCGTCCAGGCAGTGAAACAGCACTGCTTCAGTTAGAAACTGACGCCATGATGACTGTGACAAAATGTACAATGAGCCTAGGGTTCGCTGGATCTAAAAAGCATGTTTGCACTGGTTTATTTTATTCTGACTGATCTCGATAGCCCACTGGTGATATATATGATTGCCGATTCTTTCCTTTCCCTCCACCAAGGCATTTAACAAATGCAAACAACTTGGGTGTAGAGGGGTGAGAGTGCAGCACGTCTCACTTTGCAGCTATTGAGGGTTTAACTATGCGTTACATTAATGGCATAACTTGCAGGCAGGTAAAGAAATGTTGAATTTTTAATCATGGATATGTGTGTGCGCGCACACACATCTGCATTGGAAACACTGTGCATGAGTAGTGGAGATTTAACACACACCCCTCCAACTGTGATCCTCATGGAAATCCCCCCCCCCCCAATCTGCATTGCAATTAGAGACAAAAGAAATCTCTCACTGAAAGCAACTAGAATCAGCCCCACTCCCAATCACTAGTTGCAGTGCTGGGTGTCAGGAAAAGATTTCCATTGGAATCATGGCTGGAAGGGAAAGAGTTAAAGCTCTGACTTCCACCACTCATGTCGTCCATGCACCCATGCTCCTGATGGAAATTAAGGGGAGGCATGCAAACACCTGTTTCCTGGGGCAATACAGCCTGGGAGTTGCTATGTCCTGCTCAGGTGTCTCCTTGCTATTTGCTGTTGGATCCTGGGGTCAGCACCTCTGCAGCTTTCATCATTGGTGCTCTTGGCCTTAGTGTAACCTCACATGGGACAAAGGGGTCCTGGTTACTGTTTGTGGTTGAAGCCACAGCACATATGCTCATGCAATACAGTGGTACCTCGGGTGAAGAACTTAATTCGTTCTGAAGGTCCATTCTTAACCTGAAACTGTTCCTAACCTGAGGTACCACTTTAGCTAATGCCCCCCCCCCCCCCCGCTGCTGCCGCACGATTTCTGTTCTCATCCTGAAGCAAAGTTCTTAACCCGAGGTACTATTTCTGGGTTAGCGGAGTCTGTAACCTGAAGCATCTGTAACCTGAAGCGCCTGTAACCTGAAGCGCCAGTAACCTGAGGTACCACTGTACATGTGTTTACTCTCACACTTTGCATTTCCCCTTTGACATCTCTCTCTCTCTCTCAACCTGAGCTCAGTGAGTTGGGCAGGACTGGAAAAGGAGGTAGAATGAGCTTGTTTTTATTTATCTTTGCATTTCCCGTAATTTAACTCCAGCAAGACATACGACTACCATTTCCTGTAATTCTGCCACGATTAATGGCTGCATTCAGTCTGATAAATCATCTGCCGCAATAATGGATGCACACAGCTGCTTATAAAATGTCACTCATATATGCAACGTTTAGGGATGCAACAATTAATCTAACTGATTAATCAATTAAAAAACCTTTTCAATGCTCCAGAACCTGAACGTTTTAAATACTTTTTTTTTTTGCAGTTTTTTTATCTTAAGTGGCAGGTTCCCTGATATAGGTGGCGATGCTTCTTCTAACGTGTTGCTGCCTGTGGCCATAAATGCAAGCATCACTCTAACACAAAGAACTTTTTAGATTAAGACTTGCTTTGATTCGTATGTAAATCTTAAAAAATAAATTGAAACACGGTGATTCACACAGGAGGTTTTTTACAAAAAATATGTGTGGAAGCTCTAGCCACTTTCATTGGGCTTTGTAAATTGAAATAGTTTTTCTAAATTCTCATGGTACACAAATCCATGAACGGGGAAAAGATGTGGCTCAGTAGTAGAGCAAAAGTTCTGCATACAGATGTTGGCTACATGCACGCAGTGCCTGATTTACATATAAGCTAAACAAGTTATAGCTTAGGGCCTCACTCTCTTGGGGGCCCCCAAAAAATTTAAAGGGAAAAAAACCTGGATGTACATTTCCAAAATAGGGACGCAGGTGGTGCTGTAGGTTAAACCACAGAGCCTAGGACTTGCCGATCAGAAGGTCGGCGGTTCAAATCCCCACGATGGGGTGAGCTCCCATTGTTCAGTCCCTGCTCCTGCCCACCTAGCAGTTCGAAAGCACGTCAAAGTGCAAGTAGATAAATAGGTACCGCTCCGGCAGGAAGGTAAACGGCGTTTCCGTGTGCTGCTCTGGTTCACCAGAAGCGGCTTACTCATGCTGGCCACATGACCCAGAAGCTGTACGCCGGCTCCCTTGGCCAATAAAGCGAGATGAGCGCTGCAACCCCAGAGTCAGCCACGACTGGACCTAATGGTCAGGGGTCCCTTTACCTTTTACATTTCCAAAATACTGTATAAGATAAAAAAGCAAAATAAAACCTACATACAGCAACAGTGTTTTGTGTTGTGTAGGCTCCTATGATGTAAGTAATGGGCCCCGCTTGCTAGCCTGCTCCCTAAAATATCACTGGTTTGCTCATTTCTATATATAGGGTGCCTACATTCTGCATGGACTGGTTGCATGGCATATATTCAACACAAAAACAGCGACTTTTTGTTGTTGACAAAAGACAGCTGGACATATAAAGGGCCCCACTACCTTCAGTAGCTATGGGCCTCATCAAACCTAAATCCGGCCCTGCATGCACACTATACCTTTAAAGCATATTTCATAGAATCATAGAATTGTAGACTTGGAAGGGACCCCTAGAGTCATCTAGTCCAAACCCCTGCAATGCAGGAATCTTTTGCCCAGTGTGGGGTTTTGAACCCACAATATCAGGCTCTACTCACTGAGCTATCCGAGCTGTCGTATTTGAAGCACATTTCCCTACTCCAATAATTCTAGGTGCTACAGTTTGTTAAGAGTTGCTAAGAGTTGTAACTCTGTGAGGGGAAACTACAGTGCCCAGAATTGTTTGAGGGAAAGAATGTGGTTCAAGTGTGCTTTAAAGGTATACACAGGTGGATGCAGCCTCAGTCTGACTGAAAACTCAGACTGAAAACTCATTGACTTGGAAAAACGCCTACCTGAGACCCAGGAAACCCACTTCCCGTGAGTGTAGATATCACTGATATGGGTGGCCAATGATCTGATTCACATGAGGCAACGTTTGTGTTTCGCTGGAAAAAAACTATACGACTGCCAGTGGCTGTCTTTGTGGTGTGATGCATTCTGTGCTATGTTGTGGACATAGATGAGAGTTATTAACCCACCTTCTCTTCCTCAGCCCCTTCTCTCTCCCTCCTTAATTAAACAGCAGCATTTAACAGCAGCATTGCAACTAGGGCATTGCAACAAAAGGGCGGTGTGATAACAAATTGAACGTTCACATCCCAACAGGAGCATTTGAGACTATGGTGCGGATGCATAACAGTTGGTGTGTTTCAGTGTGCAGCTCTTTTAAATCAAAGTATAAAAAAATTCAAAAGCAAAACTGGAGGGTTTATTATTATCATTATTATAATGGTGCCACCCAGTAAGAGGGCTATCGATGGAGCAGCTGCTATGTTCCTACCACTCCTCGGCTCGGTCCTTGCCGAAGTTGCTTCTGCTACTACTGCAGGCAGAATTTTATGGGCAGAAATGTGTGTCCTTCAGTAGAAAGTGGGCGGGGTGGGGGGAACTGATTGGTTTAGAGGACACGATGGAGGTAAGCGTTCAAATTGCTCAAGTATAAAGTGGCCCTGTCTTGGAGATGGCCCCAATATGGTACTACAGTGGTACCTTGGGTTAAGTACTTAATTCGTTCCGGAGGTCCGTTCTTAACCTGAAACTGTTCTTAACCTGAAGCACCACTTTAGCTAATGGGGCCTCCCGCTGTCGCCGCGCCACCGGAGCACAATTTCTGTTCTCATCCTGAAGCAAAGTTCTTAACCCGAGGTACTATTTCTGGGTTAGCGGAGTCTGTAACATGAAGCGTATGTAACCCGAGGTACCACTGTATTCCTAATGTGGCTATTCTTAACAAGAATGTGGCGGGGTGGTATTTCTCAAAAGTAGAAACAGTGGAATTCTGCTCAGAACCTGATGAAGCAAGCCCCCAAATCTGTTCATCCCGCCCCCCTATTTTTATAGGGAATTTGACAGCAGTTCTGCCTGAGCCCTTTAACAGGAGATGTGCATGGTTGAATCTGGAACATTGTTCGTGTAGTTTCTCTTATACCACTGAGCTGTAGTATCAATACTGTTTACTTACAGCTGTCTTGGAATTCAACCCACTAGAGATTCAGTTCTCAGTTTCAACACTCTACTTTCCACATACAGTGGTACCTTGGGTACTTGAATGGCTTGGCTCCCAAACAAGTCGCCTCCCAAATGCCACAAACCCAGAAGTAAGTGTTCTGGTTTTTCGGAAGCCAAATGTCCAGCGCGGCTTCCGATTGAGTGCAGGAAGCTCCTGCAGCCAATTGGAAGCCACGCTTTGGTTTTCAAACCATTTCGGGAGTCAAATGAACTCCCGGAACAGATTAAATTTGACAACGAAGGTACCACTGTGCTAGATATAGTTTGTATCCTGGGCTGCTATTCACTGTTGTTGTTTAGGGTCTGCCTCACTCACATAAATCCCCTGCCCTACTGGGTGACTGAATAGAATCATAAAATGGTAGAGTTGAAAGGAACCCTAAGAGGCATCTAGTCCATCCCCTTGCAATTCAGGATTTTCACCTAAAGCATCCATAACAGATGGGCATTCAACCTTTGCTTTAAACCTCCAAAGAAGGAGAATCCACCACTGTCCTAGGGAGTCCGTTCCACTGTTGGACAGCTCTTACCATCAGGATGTTCTTCCTGGCTGGACTGAATCCACACATCCCAACTGAAGCAGATTCTGAATCTTATCAGGCCAATTGTGTTGACTAGAAGAACGCACACAGGCTGCGCTGTTGGTGCCAAGTCTGTTATAGAGGCCTTTATTGAAGTGGTTTATAGCTGCCTTTGAGACGGTCAAGCCATTGGCATGGATCGGATGATTCTGTGACCACTCAGGCAAATAACTTGCTATTCAGTTCAGCACTCTGGCAATTTCACCTTCACCATCCTAGAAAACTGGTTGGTTACTTTGTCCCTGCTGAAGTTTTGGAAGCTGGGATAGGGAAAAGCAAGGCTTTGAGCTACTTTTCGCTTCATGACTAGCACAGACAGAGGCAGGCTGCAGACGTTGCGAGCTCTCCCTGCTCACTAAGCCCTGCTATCTCTCCAGCTTCTGACACCTCCTCCTTCTGGTCTTCTCCCTCTGACCACTCATGGTTGTCCCACCACCACTTTCTGGCCTCTGAGCCTTTTCCCCTTGGGGGTTCCCCAGTTGGTTCCTCCCACCATTCCTCTACGTCCAACCAATCCAAGACATGGTGACAATGTTATTCCATACCATTCCTCACTGAAACTCCTCCTTTTCTGTGCAGCCTTATAACTCTGGGGGTGATTAACCTTAGTCAAAGGATCTGTGAATCACAGAGGCAGGCACCTGGGCAAACTTAATAATAGCCTCTCCTCCAAACCCATGGCAGAGAAGCGATGGGGTGTTGGTGGTACTGCTGAGCTCCCTAGTAGTGGGGTGTTCAAGGTGTACTGCTGTCCAATCCTGCCTCACTCTCCTTACCAGTGTACAAGCCAACCCTGGAGCTGGCTTTACTTTCCATTGACTCTTAGCACTTTTAACATGTTCTAATTAATTCCATTGAAAGAGCCAGTCTTTAAGCTTTGGTTGTGCTTCAGGCTTGCACCTCTCTCTCTCTCTCTCTCTCTCTCTCTCTCTCTCTCTCTCTTTCTCTTTTGCTGGAGATCCACGCTAAACAGGTGACAGCTCACACTTCTGCAGCCAAACCATAAAATGTAGGGCAAAAACTCCCTCCCTTTTTTTCTTATTAAAGAAAAAGCCCCTGTGTACTCGGGGAAAGTTGGGAGGAGAGAGAGTGTGACATTCATGAGCTACTTCCCAGATAACAGCTGATAATAGTTCTATGGACAGACTGCTGGGAACGAAGGAGCTTAGCAGAGGCATAATGTGAGAAATCAGGTGAGTTTTAATCAGCTCAGGAGCACTGCGCAGTCCCATGGGGAGGAAATGGGAACTGGAACTGGGTAGCCTGAAACAAAAAAGCAATGAAAAATGAACCTGAGAGCAAAAGATACAAGCTTCTCTTCTGCCAAGGGAAAGCAATATGCTAGCGGTTCTGTTTAAAGCCTGCCCGAATGAACCCAGGGCAGTGAAATCTCCCGTCTGCGTTGCTATTCTTTAATAGACCATTGCCTATTACTTTCTTATTTTAAGGCCCTTTCGTATTGTTTTGCTTAAAAACGCATATAAAACGGACACTGGAGATCTTGGTTACAAGAGAACCAGAGAGTTATCTTGGGAATGGCTTTCAAAACCCTTGAGTCCAAATACAGAAGGATGATATATAAATCTAAATAATAATAATAATAATACACAATCCAGAACAAGGAAATGGACTTAAAGGGGCTTAGCAGGATAGAAAGTGTGCTGTGGAGCAAGGGATTTGATGTGGTTCTCCCACTATCTATTCTGACAAGGTTTGCATAATTTTTCTCTGGAGTGGAGAACTGGGGATTGCAAAGAACCAAGAGGTTAATACTATAGTCATGTACGGTCGCTTTGTGCAGATCCTACAGACTTGGGGCTTGTCTCCAAGGGACATTCTCACGGGTCTAGTTTCGTGCGTTAACACTTAGCGAGGGAAGCAGTACCAATGTTCCCCTAAAGAAAAAAAGGTGCCTGCTATGGGGACAGGGTTTCCAATGGTAGGATCGTTCCCTCTGGGAGGGCTGCTCCCCATCTTGAGTGGCAATGGTCATGGGGCATCTATGCTAGCCGCTCATAGGAACTAATTGCGTAGGTTGTGGTTGGATGAATGAGAACATCTAATCCTGGAACACAGAATTCCTGTGCCAACATAGATTATTTCAGCCGGAACTGGACTTTAGCAGTTTTTCACTGTGTTCCTTTTCTTGCCGAATGCTCGTTTCTTGCCAAATGCTTGTTCTTGCCAAATGCAGTGTGGGCTGGAGGCTAAGAGCAGCTCTGGATTCAGTGTGTGTGCCCAGCAGAGAGTCATGGCCAATATTAACTCCCTGGAACTTGTACAGTGGTGCCTCGCAAGACGAAATTAATCTGTTCCGTGAGTGTCTTCGTCTAGCGGTTTTCTCGTCTTGCGAAGCAACCGGATTAGCGCTATTAGCGGTTTAGCGGCTATTAAAGGCTTAGCGGCTTAGCGGCTTAGCTGCTAAAAGGCTATTAGCAGCTTAGCGGCTTAGAAAAAGGGGGGGGAAGCGAAAAAAAATCTCAAGTCTCGCAAGACATTTTCGTCTTGCGAAGCAAGCCCATAGGGAAATTCGTCCTGCGAAGCAACTCAAAAACGGAAAACCCTTTCGTCTAGCGGGTTTTCCGTCTTGCGAGGCATTCGTCTTGCGGGGCACCACTGTACTATATTTGTCCCTTCCTATAAGTCTCTCTCTCCCTCTCTCCCTCGTTCACATGCACGCACACACACTCTCAAAACATATTTTTAGTTGTATACATAAAACCTTAAAATAGGAACAATAGGAGGCTGACCAGGCTGCATGTACTGAATCAGTCTGTTGGCTCTTCTAGCTCAGTATTGTCCACTTCAGGGATGGAGGACCCAGCGCCTTTAAGATTTTGTTGGACTCCCAACTCCCATCAGCCCCAGCCAGCATGTCCAGTGGTCAAGGGTGATGGGTGTTGTAATCCAGTGACATCTGGAAGACCACAGTTTCCCCATCTCTGACATAGACGATAGACCTTGTAATAATAGCTTTGGGCTCTGTGGATGCACCTAGTTCTTTCTACTTTATAAACCTACACATTCTGAAAAGGTGCCTTAGATTTTTATGTCTCCAAATAGCTTTTTAATCAAGCAGAAGAAAGAAGAGTAATAGCTGGATTTACTGTTTGAATCAATTGAGAGCCAGCATGGTTCCATGAGTAGAACTTTCATCCTGACTTCTGTCCAAGTCGAGCATATATCCTTGGTGGGTGATTCTGAGTGGGTTCCTAGCAGCTTTGCATTCCCCTGGCTTCCAACTGGATCTAGTAGTTAAGTTCACGGATACATTCCTGGTTAGAGACTGGAAGTGTGGAGGGGGATACTTTTGAGGCAGATATGGTACAGGTATGAACCCACTGAAAATTTTGATGATGTAGGTCTGGCAATAATTTAACATTGGTCTTAATTGGAGCACAAAAACTGAGTACTTTTCTCCCCCAGGATACTTCCAAAGTACCTAGATGTGCGTCTTCCTCAGCTTATATTCTGCAACTCAGAGGTCCACTGGCTTTCCCAAACTTGAGTCTCCAACTGTTGTTGGACTACAACTCCCATCCTAGATCTTTAAAAGCCTGGGGAAGTTAAAAGGCACCCAAAATAAAGGCGCGTCAGGAAGGGGCTAGGCCAGTCTCTCTGGGAGTGCATTCAGTAACTGTGCTGCTGCCAGACACTGGCTGCAGGAGACAAGCCTCCACTGTCAGAGAGTTTTGGTTCAACAGCTCATCACCAGGATGTCCTGGGTTGCAGAAGTTTACATGTATATCCTTTTCTACTGTCCATTGAACAACCAGCTACGCAAATGCGTGCTATTCCCTTTTCTGGGTAGTCTAACATCACGACACAATGAAAATATCAGGTTCTATCTGTTTGACATTAACCCGGAAGTAACTGCAAGGGTGGCTGAGTTTTTGTCAATAGTATCTCTTAGAGTGGTGAATGGCACTATTTAGTGGGAAGAAAACCCAATGAAAAGCCTCGTCATTATATATTTTACATGGCTGTTTATTTGTATATATTTTAAAATTTTATATATGGATGTTTTATGGCATTTCCATGCGCTGCTCTGGTTTTGCCAGAAGCGGCTTAGTCATGCTGGCCACATGACCGGGGGGGGGGCTGTCTGCGGAAGCGGACAAATGCCAGCTCCCTTGGCCTTTAAAGTGAGATGAGCGCTGCAACCCCAGAGTCGCTCGCAACTGGACTTAATTATCAGGGGTCCCTTTACCTTACACTTGTAATGCCTATTAAAAGTTGGGCGTAGTAAGAAGTTTGAATGTGGCAGATCCTGCTCCCAGCTAGCCCTGCAGAGGCAGTACAGTGGTACCTCGGGTTAAGAACTTAATTCATTCTGGACGTCCGTTCTTAACCTGAAACTGTTCTTAACCTTAGGTACCACTTTAGCTAATGGGGCCTCCTGCTGCCACCGTGCTGCCGGAGCACGATTTCTGTTCTCATCCTGAAGCAAAGTTCTTAACCCGAAGTACTATTTCTGGGCTAGCGGAGTCTGTAACCTGAAGTGTATGTAACCTGAAGCGTATGTAACCCGAGGTACCACTGTAGTTGGAAGGGACCCAGTGGTTCCTTCTTCCGTTGCTGTATGACAGCACAGCAACCATCAAGTAGCAAGAGGAACCCAGTATTTAATTAAAATACGTCCTCTTCAGTCAAGGGGCTCAAGGTGACTGCCAGCCAACTTAAACAATGAGACATCAGCACATCCTAAGCAGAACTTCCACAGCACAATCAGCATGGTGGAGGAATCGGATCAGCAAGTTCAAAGGCGCAGTGCAGGTCATCAAGCCGGCCATCCCCGAAATGCTCTGCAAAAAAGAGCTTGAGGGAAGGACATTGGTGGCAGTTCCAGGGAGGCCTCCCATGGGAAGACATTCCATCACTGTGGTGCCATGGTTCATCAAGCCCATCTCTGCCTGATCCTGACCTCATGCCTTGAGCTTCTGACCCGGATCTCGGTATCAAAGGTGGAGGAAGATCAGGAGCAAATGGCAGCTCTGGGTTTCGGAGGACCCTGCTACAGAACACCCTTGGGTCATAGAAGCATAGAATTGTAGAGTTGGAAGGGACCCAATGGGCCATCTAGCCCAACGCTTTGCAGTGCAGGAATCTCAGCTAAAGCATCCATGACCGATGACCATCCAGCTTCTGCTTAAAAACCTCCAAGGAAGGAGAGTCCAGAACCTCCCGAGGGGTCCCTGCTGCCTCTCTTCAGAGTCTCCCTTCTTGCCGCCTCCCTTCCTTATCATGGCTCCCACCTGCTTGCATGCCACTCTCTGCCCATTTGTTCACTTGCTTGTTGCCCCTGGCATCTATATAGTGGGCTCTGTATTTAAACTGTTTGTCCACTTCTCTCCTAAAGCACCTGGTGGTTCGTGAAGGCTTCTAAGAGAGCTCAGTGGAGGTATGCTATCCAGAGACAACTTGGGGCTGGCTTAGGGAAATATCAAGGGGTCAATTGCACCCCCACCTGACCAGCAGGTGTGCCCTAGGTTTTCCTGAGAACCCACACAGCCTCTGAAGAACTGTAGCTCAGATGGGAAGGGCACTTTACTATACTTACAGAAAGTCTCTGGCATATCCAGGTTGGGCTGTTAACGACCTCTATCTGAAACCCTGGAGAGCTCCTTCTAGTGCATATAAACTGAGCTGGACAGACCAATGACCTGGGATAGCTCAGCAGGTAGAGCATGGTACTCGTAATCCCAGAGTTGTGGGTTCGAGCCCCACATGGGGCAAAATATTCCTGCATGGCAGGGGGTTGGACTAGATGACCCTCGTGATCCCTTCCAATTCTATGATTCTATATTCTGATTCTGTATAAGGCAGCTTCCTATGTTCACATGATAATCTACGCTGGACACCAGTAAATGCTAACTGATCTCCTCAAAACCCATAAGTGCCAAACTGAAAGCGATGCTATGAATAAAAATTTGCTGAGGCTCGCTACCAAAATAGAATGTTTTCAGGAAGAGGTGCAGTTTTTCCATATTCATTAGACAGGAGCCTTTGGACTTGCTTTTTATCTAATCATTCTGGGCTGATTTTTCCTTTTTTTAAAAATGCTTCTTGAAGGTAAGAGTGTTAGGCCTCTTTACCCACTTCCCCAAGTGCTCTGTTTCTCTACAGGCACTTGCTTGGAAAGTTAATTACTCTATTCTCTTTACAGTGACCTTGACGGTTGCTTCATATCTGAAAGGAATGGCATTTGGGTTTTCTAATTTAGAAGCACAAAAGCGGGTGAGAGAAGACAGGACTAGTACCTGATTCACTCTGTGAAAAGAGCCACTCATGTTAAATTTATGGGCTGCTGAACCTGGAACCAAAGATAACATTATTGGGCTTATGCATTAATTATGATTAATGGGACAACAGGAATATCATTTGGGTCACATCATGTATATATTTTATTTATTTCCATGTTAGAATTTCACAGAATTGCAACAAAATACATTATTTTTCCAGGCGCTTTCTTAAATGGCTTGTAAATTACTGTTTTGATTTTTTTTGAGCATGCATATATTTTCCTCCAGTCTTCCCAGGTCCACTGTGACAGGATGTTAGAAGAAACAGGACTTCCCTAACAGAGTTTATAGAACTGGCAAAATTAACTGCGGTAATAAGATATCAAACACACCAGAAATTAAGGGCACAGTGGTTATGGTTCAAAGAATATATGAACAAACACTGCTCTAAAGATAACATGCTGATATGTTTAGACTAAGCTTGTAAGGTGACTTGATGTTATACCATAATAGTACGATAAAAGAATTACAGTGATAAATAATATGCAATGTAAATAAGAACTTAAATGACTCAAAGATGAAGAGTGCTGGTGGAGGGGAGTCCAATGGGTGTGTGTACTTTATTGTTTGTTTGTTTGTTTGTTTGTTTGTAAATATGCTTAAATAAAACATTAAAAAATGTGTGTGTGTGTGTGTGTGTGTGAGAGAGAAACAGGACTTCCTGTTTTCTCATATTTCCTTCCATCTTCTGATGGCACCTTTTTGTCATTCAGGAGATTATGGAACTCCTCAGATCAGGAAATCTCATTAAAAGAGGAGGAAGAGCTGCTATTTGCACATGTGGCTGTCAAGGAGAGACAAAACAGAAGGCAAATGGGATGATTCTTCCACGCCCCCCCCCACGCCCCCCATTGCTTTACACATATATCTCTGTTCCTTATCTGAGACACATTTTAGATGTGGCAATAAAGAGGAACAATGAGGAGTGCAACTGAATTACTTCCTGTTTCCTTCTTTTCCACCCCATAAAAAGAGGCACAAGGTGTACCCACCTTGCGCATTTTTAAGGCATGAAAAAGTGCCCGCTTTTACATTGGTAAGTAGGAGTCACAATTTTTTTTTTAATATGCTTTTTATTAAATTTTCATTTTAGATACACCAACACCAACAAACAAATATATCAAATCTTTTTACATCTATCTTACTTTATGCTCCATAGAGCCATTGACTTCCCTCCTTCCCTTCCGCAGGTTTTCTTATTCCAATCTTTAATTCACAGTTTCATTAGTAAAAGACTAAACCATGACATAAGATTTATTTCAGTCCTGCTAACGTCTTCAAATTTCTACAGGTCTCACTTATATAGACCATAAATTTACTCCATTCTTTTTGGTACCTTGTTTCCTCCTGACTGCGAATCCTGTGTGTCAGTTTTGCTAGTTCTGCGTACTCGACCAACTTCGTCTGCCACTCCTTTACAGTCGGTATCTCCTGTGTTTTCCACTTTGGGGCTATCAGAACTCTGGCTGCTGTCGTAGCATACATGTATAGTCTTTGGTCCGTCTTCTTAATACCGTCTCCTATCAAACCTAGCAGTAGTTCTTCAGGCTTTTTTGGGAAAGTATATTTAAGCATCCTTTTAAATTCATTACAGATCAGTTCCCAAAACTCTTTCATTTTATCACATGTCCACCACATGTGGTAAAAATCACCGTCCTTTGAGTCACAAAATTTCATTGGCTTTCACCCAGAGTGTCGTCTGAAGGAACACAAGCCTTGCTGAAATTAAGCAGGTCTGGGGTTTGGTCACTGCACTGGCAGAACGTGTTTTCATGGCGCCAAGGGTGTGGAGGGCAAACAGAGCCCACCGCGAGCCAGCCCAGCCCTGATGCCAACAGACACACAACACTATCAAACCTATAGTTACGAAAATCCAACTAACAATCCAACGTAACTGGCTGTGTTTAACTATATGAATTCTTCATACATCATATAAACATACCTCTTTTCACATTATCAAATTAAGTAGAAGCAATTAAAGACCAACATTTTGAACAGGAAATACAAATAGATCAGTTCTTATATACGTAATGTCCAAATAGAAGCTTTTTTGTGTTCCATGTATGTCTTTACGAATACAAGTGTCAGACGCAACAACTTTAAGAAGCAGTACTTGCGGCGCTGTGGGTTAAACCACAGAGCCTAGGACTTGCCGATCAGAAGGTCGGCGGTTTGAATCCCCGCGACAGGGTGAGCTCCCGTTGCCTGGTCCCTGCTCCTGCCAACCTAGCAGTTCGAAAGCATGTCAAAGTGCAAGTAGATAAATAGGTACCGCTCCGGCGGGAAGGTAAACACCGTTTCCGTGCGCTGCTCTGGTTCGCCAGACGTGGCTTAGTCATGCTGGCCACATGACCCGGAAGCTGTACGCTGGCTCCCTCGGCCAATAGAGCGAGATGAGCGCCCCAGCCCCAGAGTCGGTCACGACTGGACCTAATGGTCAGGGGTCCCTTTACCTTTACCTTTACTTGCAGAAAATGAACTTGTTCTTTGTAATGTTCCACATATGTCTTTGCAAAGTATAGTTGTTGTATGCAGGTATCAGACGAAAGAACTTAAGATAAGGATTCCTGGAATAATACCTTGTTTCGCCCTGCCAGGCTTCGTCAGCCGTGCATACGCTAAATAATACAGATAAACATAATAATGTAGGGTTTTTTTAACAAATGAGGAAAGAAAACATATAACACGCATATTGAACAATGGATCTACGTACCATATTTTGTGTATCAGAGACATGGAACAGGTGACATGTCGGATTCTGCAGTAAACAATCAGTAATCCCATGTTTGCTTTTATAGAGAGACACAGTGTTAATTCTAGTTACAGGTGGCAGCAATCTACAGCAGACGCCAACAGAGAAACACCATTCCTGAGCCCCTTTGCGACACTGGAATGATCCTCATCTCGCAAAGCAGCACAGGGCTGGCTCGGGGGGGGGGGCAGCATGAACAGCGCACTCCCCAGAAAAATGACCCAGGGTAATCGCCCTGGCAGCCCCTCACCATGCTACGTTCCTGGGTTACTACTTGAATGGAAAGCTCCCTCTCCCCCAACCAAGTTCCATGATAGATGAAAAGTAGGATATCAGTGTAAGAAAATTAATCAGTTTTAAATTAACCACATAATCACCCTTAATCACTCAGAGGTACAGGAAAAATTTGATTTGGTCCGCATTAAAAGACAAACGTACCTACCTCACACTTGCCAAAACAGTATGAGAACCGAAACACAACCATTATTTGAAATTTGCTCTTCTCCAAAGTTTGCAGTGCAGTTCTTCGGACAAGCACTGTGTAAAAAAATGCACTTACTAGAGTAAACTCTGCACAATTCAAAGTGTTGGTGCTGACCATTAGAACCCTAAATGGCCTGGTCCAGGATACCTGAAGGAGCGTCTCCACCCCCATTGTCCAACCCTGACACTGAGGTCCAGCTCCGAGGGCCTTCTGGCGGTTCCCTCGCTGCGAGAAGCCAAGTTTTAGGGAACCAGGCAGAGGGCCTTCTCGGTAGTGGCACCCACCCTGCGGAACACCCTCCCACCAGATGTCAAAGAGAAAAACAACTACCAGACTTTTAGAAGACATCTGAACGCAGCCTTGTTTAGGGAAGCTTTTAATGTTTAACAGACCATTGTATTTTAATATTTTGTTGGAAGCCGCCCAGAGTGGCTGGGGAAACCCAGCCTGATGGGCAGAGTATAAATAATAAATTATTATTATTATTATTATTATTATTATTATTATTATTTATTACTATTTTGGCAAAAGGAACATAACAAAATGCTTAGTATTAAGGATAATTTGTTTGCGATAAATTGTTCATTAGGCAAAGTTGCATAGAAAAAATGTGTATATTGAGACAAATTTGCACCGGAATGCTGATGAATTTTAAGGAGGACTGCCTTTTTAAAAAATTGCAAACTAATGTGGAAATGTGAAGCACCAAACTTGAGATTGGAAAAATGATTTGCCCATCACTACCCTATGTAAATTTCAACACTTTCCTAAGATTTTGTTTGTTTGTCCAGGTTTTCCATCAGGATTTCCACTTGCTCACAGTGAAGAGCCAACAAACAGAGATGCCATTTCTGCAAAACGAAAAGATGGAACTTCACCTTGCTGCAGCGTCAGGCTCCATCCTCCCCAACTTCTTCAATATCAGTAGGTTTTCTTTGTGGCCTTTAAAACAAACAAATATATTTTATATCCTCACAGGTGGAGTTGGAATGTTAAAGAAGTCCACATTTAATGCAGTGGATCGTGTCCTTATTCAATCTGTATTTTCACAAAAGCAAACTCCTTAATGAAAATTTGACACACCTTAAGTCCTATTTAAACAAAATTGTCAGTTTGGGCATAATGCACTGCTTTCTTTATGCATGCTGATGGCTGCATAATTATGCTGTGATAATAGCAATTATTTCCAACTGTTGGTGGAAAACATGTACAGTTTAAACGCTGCAGGGTGTGCTTACTGGGTGTTTGGGCAAGCTTTCTGATAAGATTACCTAATGAACAAGATGGGCCGAAAAATGGGGAGATGAGAGGTGGGACTTGGTGCGGAGGAAATAAATCTGATTGGTTGAGATGCAGTTACCATTCTAACTAGGCTTGTGCATGTTTTTGCCATTTTGCAAGCCACACTGGCAAAAAGGATCAAGGAACTGGAAGAGTTGAGCAAGAATCACTTGACAGGAAAATGGAATGATGGAGACAAACCATTTTCTGCTTCTGCATCTTTAAAAAAGCACAAACTCATGGTTAGAATGCTACTGCAAAGCAATCCTTCATGCAGCATTTGATTTATTTGTGGGGATGTTAGACAATGTTGCATCAAAACAGCATTTAATCATATATGGAATTTATACAGTGCTTTAGAGCAGGGATTTTTGATGTAATAAGGTTAACAGTGATGTGAATGAGCAGATTTTTCCTTTTTTGAAAGAAGTAAATAAACACGACATGCTCATTTGGATGTTTTCCTCCTTAAATTAGGTGTTCTCATTATTTGCTTTTGGAAGCTTCTTCCTGTGAGTAAAAGCCTGCATTATTTAAATAGATTAAAAATGCATAGCAGATGTACAGCACTGGCGTTAATGCAAGGCTGGCCATCTCTGCAGCCTGCCTGCTTCACAGTCTTGATTTTTGCCTGATTTTACATGGTGATGCACACTGAACATTACTTATTCTCGTGCTTTATTCCAGCTCAGAAGCATGAAGAATTCAGGCATGGCAGGCATATAGTTACATCGTTAAAAGAAAAAGGGAAGAGTAATATTTAGTAGAACATCGCTAGATTTAACTGCGGCAGCTCTCTAGCAAGAGCTGCTATTGGTGTGATACACCCATAATAATTGCAGTAAAAATGAATGCTGTTCGGTGTTGTTTATTTGACAACACTGATGTGTGTGTGTGTGTGTGTGTGTGTGTATGTGCGCGCACGCGTGTGTTTCCTAGTATGTCAGGCCTTGCAAATAAGTCTACAAAGTACCTAGCCCAACAAATATTCCAACTTGTACCATCCAACACATACTGGTACTAACTGTTTGTCTGCTGGGCTATAGCTCCTTAGTAAGAGCCTGAGCTTTGCATGTAAAAAGTCCCCAGGTTCCATCCCTGGCAACTCCAGGTAAGATTGGAAAATGCTTCCTACCTGAAACCTTGGAAAGCCACTGCCATCCAGTGTAGAGCAGGGGTGCGGAGCCTAAGCCTGGTGGGTGTGGAAGGAGAATAAATGCAGACCTCCAGCCCTTTCTGTCTGGCCCTCAGGGCTTTCCTCAGGCCACACCCATATTCCCAGGCTGTGCCCCTCAACAGCCTTGCTCTGATCTATCCTCAAGTGTTTTACGCCTGGATGGGATGATTCTTTGCACTGCCCCTTAACCTGTCTGTGTGGAGGATAGAGATAAGTGTGGGGGTGTAAGTGAAGACATCTGCATACCTGGAAAATAGTCTGCTGCACAAAAGCTAGGAGTCACACCTGTTCCTGCATTCCCTTTTGCATTTTGCCCTGCCCATATAACACTGGTCCTGAAAGACCTACATTGGCTCCCAGTGCATTTCCAAGCACAATTCAGAGTGTTGGTGCTGATCTTTAAAGCCCTAAACACCCTCGGCCCAGTAGACCTGAAGGAGCGTCTCCACCCCCATCATTCAGCCCGGACACTGAAGTCCAGCTCCGATGGCCTTCTGGCGGTTCCCTGATTGCAAGAGGTGAGGTTACCACTGGGTCCCTTCCAACTACAGTGGTACCTCAGGTTACAAACGCCTCGGGTTACAAACACTTCGGGTTACAGACTCTGCTAACCTCGGGTTAAGAACTTTGCCCCAGGATGAAAACAGAAATTGTGCGCCAGCAGCAAGGTGGCAGCAGGAGACCCCATTAATTAAAGTGGTACCTCAGGTTAAGAACGGTTTCAGGTTAAGAACGGACCTCTGGAATGAATTAAATACGTAACCAGAGGTACCACTGTACACTTGTCTTCAGAGGCATCATACTCAAAGCATCCTGCCACCTATTTTTCAAATGGATAGAGCCTATGAGTTCACTCTGTGCAGCTAGGCAATTATCACCAGTATTACATTGAATTACACTGAGCACATGTATGCCGTGCCATAAGGTGGGCAGTGACTGCTCACAATAAACCATGACAATTCAAGAAGCCTATCTTACTCTTACACGTGAGCAAAGCCATCTTTTGTGCGGAAGCTGTGATACATTTCTCCTGCCTAACTCAGCAAGCTCCACCGCGCTCCTTCCTAACAGAATACTGGAAAGGCGTTAGCAATTTACGGAAAGGTAGAATCAAGGGGGTGGGGGAGTAGCGCAGCATAATATTTCTGTAACGCTGTTGATTTATGGAGGGTTTAATGATTGTGTGCAGCCCTAACTTCATATACAGTGTGGCCCTACATGAGATTTATGATGGATGTTTTTCTCACATAAGGTGATAGACAACGTATGCCGATGGCTTAGCTTATTTAGTTAATAGTTTTTATCTGGCATAAGCTACCGTCCGTAGAAAGCATACCCTGTGTAATTGACATGCATTGTAGTGACTAACTTGCAGCATTACTCATGGGTGTCACGGCCGAGATGCTCTTCTGTCAACAGCAGTTGCAACATATTAACGAGGCGCAGCAAGAGGAGCTACAGGTGTAAATCAGGCCTGTCAAGCATTGTCTAGGCCATTTTGTAATCAATGGTTTATTTATTACTGCTCCCTCCCCAAATCGAAAACCGTACAAGCAAGAAGTCATGACTGGACTCCAGTATTTCAGGGGAATCAATGGAATTAATCATCAGCATTTTCCATCCAATATTGAATCAGCTCAGGTACTGGAATGATAAATGACTTTATTATCTGGATGGAATCAACATGAAATGATAACCCAGGCTTGGTATTAAAAATACTTTCGATTTCTCTACACCCAAAGCTTACATTCTTCAATATTGCTCTTCTACCCACCCCCACCCCCCTTTCCCCTAGTAGCTGTCTGGAGAAAATGAAATAAAATTAAACACTGAAATGATTGGATCTCATGCAATAAGCACAAAGAACTTATAGTAGTGGTAGTAGTAGTAAGTGGTGTAAGGGATGTTAGGGGAGGGGTAGTATGGGGCACACATACTCCTTCTGGAGTAGTTTGTCCACCTTTGGTCCCCACTCTGTACTCAGCTATCACCTGTGGGTCCTAGAAGCTGTCAGCATGCGACAGTGGTCACACCCCAGGAAATGGTTTTGATTGGCTGGCTAAACCAGGTGAAGATAGCTGATGGGTCTCAAACCCTTGGTGAGTTAGGGACTTCCCTACATAGACAGGCTCCTGCAGATTGAGCGGACTAGACCAAGAGTGGGTCCAAAGGTCAAGAAGGTGGTTTCTGCACGTGCTGTAGAGGGAAGTGAGGGGCAGATGAGGCTTGTCAACCTGGGAAGATAGCCTATCTAGGAGAAGGAAAACTCTGATCCTAAACCTCCGCTGCCTTGCAGAGTATCTTCTGGAGAAGAAAAGGCTCAGTAAGACCTACACAAATCCAGAGTGGTTGGATGGTGTCTTGTCTGCCTCCCTCTGGCAGCTCCTGCAGCCAAGCTGGTGCCAAATGTATTGTTCTGCTCTCCTTTGTACCACATTAGCGAGGCCGAGAGGGGGGTCTTGTCATCTGGGCAGCCCAGGACCTCCTTTGAGGAAGGTCTGAATGAAGGGTGGGATACGGCTCAGCAGGATTCCACTCTGTTATTTTGCAAACTCACCCCACTTACCTGGGGGTAAGCCCCATTGAATTCAATAGGGCTTACTTTTTATTTATTTTTAGTTAAAAACACATTTATTCAATAGTTACACTTCAGCTTTGTCCACTGCCATAATACCACAGAACAATCACTCCAGTCGCTTACTTTTGAGTAGACGTGGTTAGGCTTGTGCTATTAATTGCTACTTTAAACACGATCAAGAAAATAGAGTAATAAAAAAGGGTCAGAGTTATGCAAGGGAGGGGGGAGTATTGTTGCGAAAATCAAAGAGATTGAAATGCCACTATCCAGACAATAGAATTCAGAAGTGCCAGCTGAAAGCGAACACCAAGATCCATTGGTATTAGAGGAAGCTGCTGGAAAAGAAAGCCAGGAAGTAATTATTCTGGTTTAATAGAAGATGAAGTATAACTGTCTCCTCTGGACACTATAGAGTCATTGCAGTCTGACTAAATTCCATCTATTTGGTGGAGCCATATCACTAATCAGGAGGGAAGCTGTGTGACAGCTCGCTCTAATGAAGTTTGTGTCATTTTAGCAAGATAAATGGCTGTGGTTCAACCAGGCACCATTCAGTTAACTCTCCGGCTGCACAAACGGCTCTATAATGTTCTCTTCAGTGCACAAAGAGGACATAGATTTGCCACGTTCCAAACCTCAGCATCGCAGAGGGAACAAAAAGCTGTTGCCTCTCTGTCCATTTCGAATCTAACCTTTTTATAAAGCACATTTTCCGTGGCTGGCCAGTTGAATTGGTTTCTCAAGTGACGGGAGCAATCTCTGGCAGTTAACTGTCCCCCACCCGTAAGGAAGCAATTGTTTTGTAACAGAACTGTCTGAAAGGATTTCCCCACCAATCCCCACTCTCCTTAAAGCAAATGTTTAGGATCAACAAGATATAAGTACATGCAGGTGTACTGGCAAATCTGCTCCAGTCTCAAACCTGGTCGCTAGGCACTTACTTCTCTGAAAATGCTGAAGATCAAGGGATGATAATAAAGTGTGTTTTGCAGAGAAAGCCGACACGTTGTGCATAGGACATTTCCTCTCCAAGACATTCAGATGTATTACTGCATTGGCACAGTGTGCTTTCATCCATCTTCAGGCACAGGTGTGACTTCCAGCACCCGTATCTTAAGAATAATGCAAAAACTGCCTCGGAGGAGAATTGTTAAATGGTTGCCATCTGCTGGATTTATATTAGCACAATTAGCCATCTCCCCCTGTTTCCGTCTTCTTTTCCTTTTTTTTTTTTGCTCCACCCAACCCATTTTAAAGCCCAGAAGGGCAATGGCAGGTAGAAAAGCTCAACAGCCTAACAGACTCAGCTGTGATTCAGTCATAGAATCATAGAACTGCAGAGCTGGAAGGGACACTGACAGTTAACTAGTCCAACCTCCTGCAATGCAGGAATTTCAGCTAATGCATCTCTGACAGGTAGCCATCCAACCTCTGCTTAAAAAACTCACAAGGAAGGAGAGTCCACCACCTCTTATAGGAGTCCATTCCACTGTTGAACAGCTCTTACCATCAGAAAGTACTTTCTGATGTTTATTTGGCATCGCTTTTCTTGTAATTTGAATCCATTGGTTTGGGTCCTACCCTCCGGAGCACGAGAATACAAGCTTGCTCCTCTTTCCATTGGACAGCCCTTTAGATATTTGAAGGTGGCTATTATATCTCCTCTCAGTCTCCTCTTTTGAGAGGAGTGCTCCTCTGATTGGACCAGAAAAATCTACAGTCCAAACCTTGCCTCAGTCAGGAACTTAGGGTTGGCTCACCTAGTCTCAGTCCCCACATTACAGGGGAGGCTTCCCTCGCAGACATTGTGGTCCTTCAGGTAGTACTAGACCTTAGCTCCCATGTTCCCTGAGCTTTATCCATGTTGACTGGGGCAGATGGGAGTTGGGAGTCCAGAAACATCTGAAAGGTTGAGGTGGCCTTCGTATTGTTTCTATACTAGGTCTGGGCGATAAATGGTTTTCAACATCACAATATATCACCAGCTTCATGGTTTTCCCCACATCGTGATTTTTGCATAGCGTGCACGCACACACCCACACCATGATTCGTGATATATTGCCAGGTCAAAAATTATGAAACCAATATCAAGATATGGACTTCAAACCGCTTGTTGGACAATATATTGATATATCACCCAGCTCTATTGTATACTGTTTTATGTTTTATTGTACAGTGGTACCTCAGGTTATTTACGCTTCAGGTTACAGACTCCGCTAACCCAGAAATAGTGCTTCAGGTTAAGAATTTTGCTTCAGGATAAGAACAGAAATCTTGCTCCAGCAGCGCGGCAGCAGTGGGAGGCCCCATTAGCTAAAGTGGTGCTTCAGGTTAAGAACAGTTTCAGATTAAGAACAGATCTCCGGAACGAATTAAGTACTTAACCCGAGGTACCACTGTATATATTGTTGTGCACCGCCTTGATACTGCATATGAGTTTATAAATAAATAAAATAACAAGTATGTGAGGGCACATGTTGCCCTTAGCCTGATTTCATGCAGGTGGGCAAAGATGGGAAGAGGAGATGACAGAGACAGGCAGACAGTGAGAGAAGCAAGTGACAAGAGAGGATGAGCTGCCCTACCCATTGCTGGCATTGGCTCCACCCACCGCCTCCATGTGGCTGTTATTACTATTATTAGTTTGATTTATTACCTGCCTCTTGCCCTAAGGTTCCAGGGCAGGTCGCAACATTTTAGGATACCATGTTAAAATGGTTTAGAACAAGTTGCAATCACAAGAACAGGCTGGGTCTCCTAAATATGCATCTCAGAGACCCCAGGGTAAAGAGGTGCATCTTCAGCGCACAATGAAAGCTGTATATTTATTATTATTTTCATTAAAATGTATACACCACATGATTATTTTTTTTTAAAAAAAAACTCCCCTCAAAGTGGTTTACAAAAAAAGAAGTTGCCGGACTCATCTATGTGGGGAGGGAGTTTTGCAACTTAGGGGCTACCACAAAGAAGACCATCTCTTGGGCTGCTGCCATACTGAACTTCTTTGAGCAGTGGAACTACCGAGAGAGCCCTCTGCTGCTCGTGACACCCGAAAGGTTCAATATTCAGTCTCTCAGATCTTTGGGGGCTAAGTTGTCGAGCACCTTGAACTGGGCCAGGAAATGAACTGGCAACCAATGCAGCTGTTTTAAAACCAGGGTTTATAAGAGTTCTAACAGGAACTCCAGCTCGATCTTGGACCGGTTGCAGTTTCCAGGTCATCTTCAAGGGCAGCCCCACATGGAACACATTGCAATAATATATTACCCTCTCAGGGAGTGTCATTATTGACAGTGGGGGAAAGTTTCCCATCCCTGCTCTAAAGCACTGTATAAATTCCATATATGATTAAATGCTGTTTTGATGCAACATTGTCTAACATCCCCACAAACAAATCAGAATGAGTGGTCATTAAATAACCAACATCATCTAATCTCCCTGCAAACAAATCTAGATGAATACACAATAAACAGGTCTTCTGTTGGTTGATTCTACCTGCAAAAACTCGGCAGTTGCACTCAAACTTCTCAGCAAGTAAAACTATACAAAATTCCTCTCCGTTATTTGAATTTTTCACCAGGCAAAGTTTGTGTTCTAAAAATATAACTATGGATAACAGAAGCCCACACAGTCTAGACCTCAGTTTCTGGAGCAGACTATCACTAATTTCACATGGCACATGCATGAAAGGTGAAAAGGGTTGATGCTGCAGCCCCACATCTTGTGAGTGCAGCAGAGATTTGCCTTATCATTTGCACTTGCTTACCAGCACGCGGGTGGCGCTGTGGGTTAAACCACAGAGCCTAGGACTTGCCGATCAGAAGGTTGGTGGTTCGAATCCCCACGACGGGGTGAGCTCCCGTTGCTCGGTCCCTGCTCCTGCCAACCTAGCAGTTCGAAAGCACGTCAAAGTGCAAGTAGATAAATAGGTACCGCTCCGGCGGGAAGGT
Organism: Podarcis pityusensis; assembly: GCF_964106645.2. Classification (NCBI taxonomy): domain Eukaryota; kingdom Metazoa; phylum Chordata; class Lepidosauria; order Squamata; family Lacertidae; genus Podarcis; species Podarcis pityusensis. The sequence continues at coordinate 45,295,979 of NC_138037.1, read as the reverse complement.
AAATGGCGTTTTCGTGCGCTGCTCTGGTTCTCCACATGCTGGCCACATGACCCGGAAGCTGTACGCCGGCTCCCTCAGCCAATTAAGCGAGATGAGCGCTGCAACCCCAGAGTCATAGAATCATAGAATCATAGAGTTGGAAGAGACCACAAGGGCCATCGAGTCCAACCCCCTGCCAAGCAGGAAACACCATCAGAGCACTCCTGACATATGGCTGTCAAGCCTCTGCTTAAAGACCTCCAAAGAAGGAGACTCCACCACACTCCTTGACAGCAAATTCCACTGTCGAACAGCTCTTAATGTCAGGAAGTTCTTCCTAATGTTTAGGTGGAATCTTCTTTCTTGTAGTTTGGATCCATTGCTCCGTGTCCGCTTCTCTGGAGCAGCAGAAAACAACCTTTCTCTCTCCTCTATGTGACATCCTTTTATATATTTGAACTATCATATCACCCCTTAACCTCCTCTTCTCCAGGCTAAACATGCCCAGCTCCCTTAGCCGTTCCTCATAAGGCATCGTTTCCAGGCCTTTGACCATTTTGGTTGCCCTCCTCTGGACACGTTCCAGTTTGTCAGTGTCCTTCTTGAACTGTGGTGCCCAGAACTGGACACAGTACTCCAGGTGAGGTCTGACCAGAGCAGAATACAGTGGCACTATTACTTCCCTTGATCTAGATGCTATACTCCTATTGATGCAGCCCAGAACTGCATTGGCTTTTTTAGCTGCCGCGTCACACAGTTGGCTCATGTCAAGTTTGTGGTCAACCAAGACTCCTAGATCCTTTTCACATGTACTGCTCTCAAGCCAGGTGTCACCCATCTTGTATTTGTGCTCTCAAGCCAGGTGTCACCCATCTTGTATTTGAGTCGGCCACGACTGGACCTAATGGCCCTTTACCTTTACCTTTACCTTACCAGCATGGTTGCAGAAGATTCGCCAACAGGAATGGGGGAAACGGGAATGCTGACCTAGTTAGCAGATGTCCGTGGACAAAAGCATCTTCAGATGCTCTAATTTGATTATCTTCTCAGTCTGAGACAACCAGCTACCCACAGGTACATGATCGTGGGACAAGAGCATCCAAATGTTGGCTGTGAAAATTTGCTCTTAGCTTTTTGCTAAGTTACTTTTACTGGGAAATTCAAGGAAGCTTTGGGGAGCAAACTTCAGTTGCTTTTTTGTTTTTTGTTCTTAAACCTGCTAGTTACTGAACTCTGAGCTAAAACACAGACTAATTTTGAACCATTTGGTTTTATTTACACTTGGAACTTAATGAATCTCCCTGCGACAAAGTCACAGTTTTGCCGAAGAGGGATCTGAAGGGAAGCAGTTTCTTTCGCCACCAGCAATCAACAGCCAATGTCCTGAGAGAAATTTGGTCATCGTGTCTGGTTAATTTTATTTAGTTTCTCTGTCCTCCGGTCATGTACCTACTTGTTCTGTGTGGTGGGCATCAGGTGGACACTGTGTGAATATGGGAGGTGCAAGTAACCATTTTAGGCTGGTGAAATCTTGCACGGCAAGGTTAATGGTGTTATAAGCATACAAACATTTGTCATACCTAATCCACCCACTTGGCCACTGTGGGTGGTTCATCTGGCACCTTCGTTATATATCTTCATTATATATCTTTAGGCACCAGGCAAAAACATTCCTCCTCAACCTGTCCTTTGGCTGATTAACATTCTACAGCCTTTGAAATGTGGGAAAGTGGGTTATTATTTTGCTGTTTTTAACTATTTGTGTTTTTACCTTATATTTTTATCTTGTGAAATGCCCTGAGATCTTGTGATGAAGGGTGGTCTATAAATCAATCAATCAATCAAAAAACAAACAAAACTTATTTTCTAAGTCAAATTCAGACATTTCATATGAGTCTGTCAAATAAGCAGTATATTTGGGATCTAGGCTGGTTTTGTTGATGCTTTTTAAGTCTAATTTACTACCTCCTCTTCTTCTTCTGAAAGTAAAAGAAAATTTCATCTAAATCCCAGTGCTAAGTGAGTTTTTAATTGATACTGCTATTCAGAAGAAATACACTAAATCAGACGAAAAGAGCATGAGCAAAAATAGCAAAGCCTGCCTCTTGTACAGCTTCCTGAATTTCTGATTTTTCTTCTTCCAGTGTTGCTATCCCCCCCCCCCCCCGGTTTTAAATTATTCAGTTTACAGCAGTTGTCAGGTGTGTGTGTGTGTGTGTGTGCATGTCTATTTGTGTATGGATATTTATATGGTTTGGGGCGGGGGAGGAATAACATTACTTTTCCAACCTTTGTGGCGTTATTATAAGTGCGAGTCAAGGGTTCATACCTGCATGAGAGAATAAATTCTCCCCTCTGGAATGTGCTAATAGAAATATGATCGCAGGCCAGGCCAGCTTAAAACACAATATCATAAAGAATGCCAAGTGGGAAAGGGATGGTACACATCACATCATAGAACTGGTCTTCCATATAATCAGTTTCAGAATATGGGGTTATGTTGGTAGATACTCTAGATGTGGGAAGGTGAATTTGAGGTGAGGGGGAAATTGTCGCAGCAACATCTGAACCCACATTGCAGCAAATGTTCTGTTCAAGTTCAGTTAAAGAGGAGAGGGCAAACTGCAATTAATTTTTTTTAAAAATCATTTACATTTTAGATCTTAAAAGTTGCATGGAAATGGCAAAGTTCAACATTACCAATTCATCCAACATTCTTTAATAAGTATTGGACGAGCAATTCCATCATGTCAGCACCAGAAATGGGACCTTAGTAGCAATGGAGAAGCAATCAGATGCAATGACTTTGCTCCAAAAGAGAAGTCTTGGTCATACAAGGAGGCTTTTCTGCTCCCTCTTCGAGGGACCCGATCCCCGCTTGGGGAATAAAGACACGTGGACACAGAATGTAAGGTTAATGGGTAAGGTAAAGGCCACAACTTTATTGATACAGCATGTGAGAAGGTATTGGCTTAGGCATTGGACCACGGAACATTAGACTCCACCCACTCGAAGAGGGGTGAGTCTGAGGAGGGGTTAACCACCAGGAGGGGGAGCCTGTTGATGCTAATCCAACTATAGGCTCTCTCCTGATGTCACCGAGGGTCGTGCCATGGCCCCCCGCCACATGGGCATCTGACAGGATCCACGACCGCCGGATTCCTTTAGCGGAATACCCAAAATTGTCGGGGAAGGCAATGGCCACACCTTGCCCCCCGAAACACCAACAACACATTCCAATGCCTAACCGCCAAATACCACTAAAGTTGTGACGGTTGCTACAAGGTAGGTGAAAAAAACCAAGAGGCCGGGCCAATTGGGAAAAACTCCTACCAGGCCCCCTGGTTAAACAGGGCGACCAAGCAGAGGTCCATAGCAAAGTCTCAGGAACAGCTAATCTAAAGGGAGTGGAGGGTGGGTGACTCGAAGAAAATGTGTGTGCAATGGTGGGGATGGCTGGCGCGGCTGCGTTTGAGCAGCAAGCCACGCCCCCGCCGAGCTTCCCTATTGGGTGCCCAACCGGGAAGGGGTGTGGCACGCCAGCCCTGGAGTTGAAACAGGGGGTGGGGCGCCCCCTGCATGACGCGGGAATCGTCTCCCGCTCACAACCCCTCCCCTCCTGGAAGGAGGAAAGGCTTTACGGCACTCCTCATAACTCTGAAGAATAACCTCTAGAACACAGTTTCGTAAATGGGGGCTGTGCTGTAGGGGGTGCCGGTTTGGGAGAAGGAATTGGAAACCTGCGACACCCACCCACCCCCTGCATGCAAAAGGGCCTTCTGCTCATGCAAGGCGCTCTTTGGTTTTTTTGTTTTTGTTTTTTAAATGATATTTATTAAAGTTTCAAAAAATACAGGAAAATACAGAATACAGAAAAAATGAAAAAAAAAAAGTTTTTAAGATATAGCAAAAGAGTAAAAAGTAATAATAATAAAAAAAACATACAAAATAAAACAGTTAAAGATACGTTAATTTTCCATAACCTATCTTCCTTACACTTATTTCCCCGGACCTCCTCATACCTCCCTTTTTCGTATTCCAGTTCAATTTGTTAGTTCAGCAAATCCTTACCATTAAGCTTTTACCCATTTGTAAACCTTTCTTCATATCTCTTAAAGCATTACAGCTGGAAACCACTTAGTTTCTATCCAACATCCTTCTAAGATTCTTTAATTTTACAATATTTCTGTAAATAGTCTTTAAATTTCTTCCAGTCTTCTTTCACCGACTCTTCTCCCTGGTCTCGGATTCTGCCAGTCATTTCCGCCAATTCCATGTAGTCCATCACCTTCATCTGCCATTCTTCCAGAGTGGGTAGATCTTGTGTCTTCCAATACTTTGCAATGAGTATTCTTGCTGCTGTTGTAGCATACATAAAAAAAGTTCTGTCCTTCTTTGGCACCAATTGGCTGCGAACCGCCAACCTTCTGATCAGCAAGTCCTAGGCTCTGTGGTTTAACCCACAGCGCCACCCGCGTCACTAATCTTTTTTTTTTTTTCATGCAAGGCGCTCTTTGGATCCTTCCTAAACAATGACGGTTAAAAGGAGATTGTGTTGCACACATATAGGTGACCTGTATGATATTAAAAGAAAATGATGATGTGGGTAGTAATTTAAGTAGGTGAAGGCACAGTTCCGGAAAACCTGCTTAAGACTTTTCAGCCTCTACCTTGCCCAAATAAAGGGGGAAAGAAAAAAGTCAGTTGCTTATTATTAATAATAAACTTCATATTTTTGCACATCTAAGAGGTATGGGCTATGCATACCAACACATATTGCACACCAATCACTGCCCCACCCATTTTGCAATGATAGCCTGGTGCTGCTTCAAAATACAATGTACTGTTAACTGGGGTTGAAGTTCCAAGCCCAAGCTAAGCAAATGGAATCTGTGGTTGGATAAATTCCTTCACGTTAGCTGTGTATAGAAATAATCCCATCAATTCCCTGGTTTGAATTTTTCTTCTTCTTCTGTAGTTGGAAAACACATGCTTCTGAATATGTTATAGTGAATGATCCTGTTTTCTAAAAAAAATAGTTCCAGTTAAATCAGTTAAGCTGCACTGATTTACAGTGAGAGTACTGTGGTGACCCATGGTGTTTTGATTTTAATAGTTTTCGCATTTAAACATCCCAAATTAAATCAGCAGCCTCCAGAGAAATCAGAAGACCTTGATATTCCAAATCATTATTTGTGACTTTTCTGTGAATCAAATATTTTCAAAAGAAAGATGCAAGAAGTGATTTTTTGTAATATATATATGTTGTTTCTTTTCTATATGTAATTAGAAGAAAATAATATTTGCAGAATCTGGACTATGAATGGCTCATAAACTTGGGAATAATTCACAAAACTGATTCATAGCACAGATGAATATTCAGAGGATTAATTGCCAATGAATTATTCATTTAAGATCTACCAAAGTAACATGTATTTTGAAATATTGCCATGAGCCCAGATAAACAGCCCTGTGGGGAAGTATAAATATCACATCCGCAGAGAATAACGAATTAGTCCTTACAGTGTCCGGCAAAAGATTTAAGTCTGCCAGATTTCAGGTAACTCGCACACTTGATGTTTTATCACATGAGGCCACATTGAAAAAGACCAAGAGACATTCACTCGTGGACAATTCACATTTCCTTGGTTCTGTTGAACTTCGTAACAAAATGCTGTCTTGAATCAGCTGCTGTGTTGGACCAGTTTGCATAGATTATGTCACTTCGATAAAAGCGTACCAAATTATTTCCCCCGCTGGCACTGACCTATACTCCACAGTCTTCCTAAACATTATATAGGGGACATCAGGATGGGGAAAGTTGCACCACCCTGTTCCAGTCACAGTGCTAGCCAGCTAGCCAGACACGGCTTCTTCCTGCTGAACCCGAGCCAACCTGAGATGTCACTGTGCATCATAGACACAGGAAGAAGCATTCGTCTGTGAGTCACAACAGCATGTGGTGGGTTGGGTGGGTCTACAGGTTATATTAGACTCTTCCCGGACTGAAGAGGGCTTTATAGTATTAGAGCCCTTTCTGGGAATATCTAGAAAAGCTTATTTGCAAACATAGTGGGGGGTTTTTAATGCTTTATATTCATTGCTTTTAAGTGAAAACATTTTGCTAATTTCCATAGCTATTTGTATACGTGACTTTAAAAAGGTTTAAAATCTAAGCTCTCTAATTCACTGAGGAATGGCAGAAGTCTAAAACAAGGGAGCATGTTCCTTTTTGTATGCATGGGCTAATTTGACTGTGAAGAGGAATCTGTGCTAAGGAGAGGAAACAGGGATAAAAAGGTGTTTGGGAAATGCGGGAAGAGAAGTGATCAGAGCAGAGGGTATGTTCTGCTTGTGGTAAAATGGAAAGTTGTCTTTTTAAAATATTCTTTGCCATTCTTCCATCGCAAGTGACCTATCCCCTTTCCAATTTTTAGTGATCAGTATTCTTGCTACATTGTAGCATATAGGAACACCCTCCTTTTATTAATTTGAGATATCAATTGTCAGAATACCCAAAAGAAAGGCTTCTGGCTTCTTCACAAATATTTGTCTAAACATATTTTTTTTTATTCATCATAGACAATGTCCCATTTCTTTTTAATTTTGTCACAACCCCACCACATGTGGTACATTGTTCCTTCCGTTTGCTTACACCTCCAACACACATTTGAGTTTTATATATTTTGGCCAATTTGCTGGGTGTTATGTACCATCTATATAGCATTTTCATAAAATTTTCCTTTATTGTGTAGCAAGCTGTGAATTTTAAGTCTTTTCCCATAATTTTTCCCAGTTGTCCATCTGGATGGAATAACCAAAGTCCTTTGACCATTCGATCATCACTTCTTTGACCTCTTCATCCTTAACCTCCCAGTCCAGCAGCAATCTGTACATTTTAGATAGTATTTTCTTTTTGTTTTGTAATAAGTCTTTTTCCAACTTAGATATTTCTGTCTCAAACCCAATTTTCCTATCTGCTTTGAAAACATTGTTTAGTTGGTGGTATTGTAACCAATCCGTAAAATAATGTTTGTTTTCTTTAAAAAAAAATTAGCTTGAGTTGGTTTTGATCTTTCTCTAGAATTTCTTTATGTTACCCAGTTTTGTTTCCATGTTCTTCATTTTTACTGAAATGGCCTCTAGAGGTGACACCAGGGTGTCTTTTGTTCTAGCAAATTTTTATACCTGTCCCATACTGTATATTTCCAAATTATATTATTTAGAAAGCCCTTATGAACTTTTACTTTTTCATAGCCTAATATGCATGCCACCCAAATCTGTTGTCCCATCCTTCCATGTCCAATATATCAGTATTTTGCAGAGTCATCCATTCTTTTAACCAACAAAGGCATGAGACCTCATAATAGAGCTTAAGATCTGTAGTGCAAAACCCCCTCTTTCCTTAATATCCATTAGTAATTTATATTTGATTCAGGGTTTCTTCCCTTTCCAAATAAATTTTGATAGCTCCTTCTGCCAGTCCCTAAAACATCCAGCCCCGCCCTCCAATTGGGATCATCTGAAATAGAACATTTTTGGGAGCACATTCATCTTAATTGTTGAGAGTCTCCCCCAAAGTGACATGTTTAATCTGTTCCAAATTTCCAAACCTTTTTTGATCGTTTTCCATATCTTATTATAGTTATCATTGAATAAATTGATAGAAAGTTGTCAATTCTCTAATAGAGCATAATTAAATCATGCAATTCTGATTGCGTATTAATTTTCAGTGCACTCGTAGCAGTGTTGCCTGTTGCTATTCAAATGTGCTGGGACATTTGCATACCTGTTTCCCTTCCATCTAAGGCCCTGCAGTGGTCCTTTGCAACCAGTTGTGCCAGGAAAGCAATTTCGCCCCAATTTAGTTATTTATTTAAAGCCTTTCTTTAAACAAAGCAGTGTCCAGAGTGGCTTAGACTAAATGATATAGCACACAGGAAACGGGGATGGACGTTGCTGGACTGCAGCTTCCATCATCCCTAGCTAGCAGACCCAGTAGTCAGGGATGATGGGAGTTGTAGTCCAACAACAGCTGGAGACCCAAGGTTGAGAAACACTGTCTCATTATGACTGACCCCTGGGATGTTTCCCTTACTTTAGCCTTTGGGAAATGCCATGTTAATAATGTGAGAGTAGATAGAGACCCTTCTTCGGGTCTCCTAACAGTTACATCTATGAGTTGGGGCAGCTGTAGGCCCACCTTGCTTCTAATCTACACAACCTGTAAATGCACCTGTATGAACCTTAAGGCACCATTTCATGCACTACCTGGCATTTTAAACATTGCAGCTACTGAAATGTGTATTGGAACTGCCAAAAACCTTTTGTAGGACAACTACATTTTTCTAGTCTAGCTAGCCCAAAGGGACAAATATGAGAACGAAAATGTCACAGTCATGTTCCTATATTTTGTCCCTGAAATGTTGGAGGGTATGGAGGCTAAACAGCTTGGGACCAGGCTGCCTGAAAGACTGCCATCTCCTGTACAAGCCTGCCCAGGCACTGGAATCTGCCTGAGAGACCCTTCTGTCTTGTCCTGCCAACATCTTGTGCAAATTTGGTGGAAACTCCAGAAAGGGCCTTCTTGGTGGCTGCACCCAGACTTCGAAGCTCCTCAGAGAGAGGCTCATCTAGATCTCTCCTTGATGGCCTTTCCATCAGCAGACAAAAACCTTTCTATTTAAATAGGTGTTTGCTCTGCTGAGCTGCTTTGCTCTTCTCTCCCATTTTGTTTTTAAGCTAAGGGTGGCAGCCAACCAAGTCATTCAGACACATTCCTGCATTGCACAGGGTTGGACCAGATGATCATTGGGGTCCCTTCCAACTCTACAATTCTATGAGTCTATGATTAAAAAACCCGTTGAGTTCAGTGGGCCTACTGTGAGTTTGACTAAGACATCACCCTATAATTTTAACGGCATGCTGTTCTTACATTTTAATCAGCTCTTTTCTGATTATACAGTTTTATTTGCTTACTTTCTGTTTTATTGTTTTTAGCCACCTTTGGCTTTTTATTTATTTATTGGGAAGGTGATGTATACATGTAACAAGAAAGAAATGTGGTATGTATTCAGTGATTCCACACCACTTTGGCCATAAATTCAAAGTGGCTCTGTTTTCATACGGCTGTTGTTTTTCCTGCAGCAAAACAAAACCTTGTCCATTGTGAGCACACAGTGTGGCTGGTGTGCTTGCTGAATTGTATCTTTAGGAAATTAAACTGATCAAATTGCCTTTTACTGAGGATACTGTTTTGGAAATTTGTCATTCCCCTTTCATAGCAGAGACAACCTCTATAAATTGCAAACTGAATGGCGTCCGAGTGCTTTCTGTCCCTAAGTAGAGACAGCTGGTAACACAGTTTATAAGCAATTGGTGTCCAAAAGACAGTCATTTGTGCTGTCTTCCCCCCCACTCCATAGACAATTTGCCCAAATATACCAACTGATTATGTGAAATACAGTATAGCTATTAACCAATAGAGCAGAATGCTTCCGTTGCCTGGTAACGTAACTCAATTGGAAAAAAAAGGAAATAAAAATAGAAAACAGACCTGCTCGTTGCCAAGTAAAAATATTCCAACTTGCAGCAGTTGAAGCCTGGATTTGAAATTTATTTTTAAAGTATAGCTAAGCCAAACATATCAAGCAGGCAAACAGCACCCCTTTCTTCTCTCTATCTGGCTGAATAGACATTCAGGGCATGGAGGATATTCATATAATCTGAGAGTTTGTGTATCAGTGTAACTAGTGAGGGAATAAATGGCTTAATGGAGTACAAATTATTTTCAGAATGAATTTGGTTGAACTTCCAGAGGATCCTTCAACCACATTACCATCAACAGGGGGAATAGCTTCAGCATCTGTTAACTCAAGTGTAATTTAAAAAAAAAACAGCCAATTTTCTTGAGCAGATTAAACAAAAAACAAACAAAAAACCCCACGCAAAGTATACGTAAATATTATGCACTTATCACAGGCCTAGCCCTACCGTAAGGTACAGTGTTTTGAGCTTCATGAAAGGCAGAAAATGGTTAGATATTTAATTTATTATGATTGTACTCATCTGCCAGGGAGGGGAAGAAGCACTTGTGCAATTTTTCTGCCTCAGGTGCCAAATAAGATGGCCAGGCTTGGATACTGAGCACCTGGGGCAGGGAGTTGTAGCAGGCATAATGTCTTCAGCTAACCCTGAGGCACAGGAATGATTCAGAGCTGCATTTTAAGGACATGGCTGCACTGCGAATCTAATTACTCGATACCCTACCTGTTAACACCGTCTCCCATCTAGAATTCTGCATGTGCTCAAGGCATGGGCATCCACAGGAATTTTTATGCAGGGGGAAGGTAAGCAAAATAAAAGTGGGGAGCAGGCTAGTTTCTCACCCAAAAAAATGAGAAGGGTGTTTATTGTCTGTACATGTTGCCTCAAATCTCAGCTTTTACAAATGCTAGTAACTTGTTTTTTTAAAAAAGGCTGGGAATCCGAGGTTTATGATTTAGGTGGGGCGGGGGGGGCAACTGCCTCCCCCCAGTGGTACTAGGCTCACACATGAGCAGGTTCCCTCATTCACTTGAATGGAGAAGCCCTTTATTTTTTTTCTATTTTTTTTACTGATTTTCCCAAATTTTAAACAAACAAACATAGATCTTAACTGTACTTAATCTAATCTTAATAACATTGTTAAATGACTTCCTCAAATCCCCCTGGCTGAGTTTCATTGTATATCATTGTAACAGTTTCCCAAAACCAATTTTCTCATAAAATTAACTTAATCACTTAACATCTTTCTTCCTTTCCATTTTAACTTCAAACATTTTGTTCTTTAACATGACATATTTAAATCCTAAGCCTATCTGGTATTTGCAAGTTTTTCCAATTAACATATGCACATCCCTTTCAACATGAAGTTAGTTTATTTATTTTATCAGATTTATATACTGCCCTCCATCAAAAGATCTCTGGGAGTTCACCAGATGAAAACACCAATAAGTAGTTAAAACAAAAACAACAAAACAATAGCTCCCTCCCCCCAAAAAAACACATTTAAAAGGCGTAGAATATTAAGCAGCCAAAGGCCTGGTTGAAGAGGAACATTTTTGCATGGTGCCTAAAAATATATAATGAAGGCTCAGTCAGTAAAGCATGAGACTCTTAATCTCAGGGTTGTGGGTTCGAGTGCCATGTTGGACGAAGGATTCCTCCATTACAGGGGGTTGGACTAAATGATCCGTGTGGTCCCTTCCAACTCTACGATTCTAAGGTGGCAGACCAACCTCCTTGGGGACAGGATTCCACAAACGGGGAGCCACTACAGAAAAGGCCCGTTCTCGTGTTGACCCCTCCACTGAAACAAAATACCTTACAACTTGTATATGGAAAGACTTTTCCTTCCCTCTTCCATACCTACATTCTTTTATGGATTACTGCAGAAACAGTGTCCTTATTAAGGAGATTCCTTTGGATCAAAAAAGTGAGTGGCTTTTGGTCATGTGTAACATCTGAAAACATGAACATAATAAATCGAGATGGGAAGGAATTTCTTCCCAGGTTACATGTGTGGCTTGGCTTGCTTGATATTTGATGAACTGTTGACTGGCACCCTACTTTCCGATAGCGGCGCACTGGGGTATAAATTTTGTGGCTTCAAACTTCTGCGTAAGCCTTAGCAACAAGCATGGCTGTTATTGTGCAAATGATGTCGAACATAAGCTGAGCATGTATGTACAGTTCAACAACTGGCCATCAAAGGACACAAAAAGAGGTCTCTGCTCCAAATGAGCTAAAATTGAAATGGGGAACACAGCAGTAGAAGGAACAGGGGATGGCGGTGACAGCAATGGATGATAATGAGAAAATCACAATGACATTTGTGTGACTGCAGTCAGGTCATGGATGGAGAGTAAAGCCGAAAGCCTTTGAAAGGGGAGAGGAGAGGTGCCACCATATAAACATTCATAGAAGGAGTTTATAGGTGTATAAAATGGCAGAGAGAGAATGGGTTTGGTGCCAGGCTTAATTTCTGAACCAGCCCATGGACTGAAATGCGTTTATAGCCAGAAATCTGATAGGAGGCATTGTAGTATGAAGAGTGTGTCTTATGCTGGCATCCATGAGGCACAGAAGATGTGGTTCAAATGGGACAAGGCTGTTTGAAACAAAATGGTATGAATTATTACTAACAGTGACTTTTTTAAAAAAATCCAAAATTCAGAATATCTGAATTCTCTTAAAACAGCAGCGACTCAAACAGGCTGCAGATTCCACCTTGTCACTCAGAAAAAGAGCCAGATTATTTTAGTATCATCTGACCAAGGCAGGAAAATATAAATGAGAGATAAAACTACATCAGGATCGTTTTTCTTTTACAGTTCCTTGCCCTGAAGTTTCCAGGCCTATGACATTATAGTCTAAAACTATACTGATAAGACAGCAGCTGCGATCCATAAGCCACTTATGCTGCCATTCTTACCCCATTCTTCATATTGGCTCAATAATGTCTTCTAGGAAGGATTCCACTCTTGAGTTTAAAATGAGCAAGCAGTGGAGGATTTGCATTCCTGAAATGGCTTCATGTATGTTAGGTTCTGCAGAAGGTGCAGAAAAATTTCCGAAGCTTTACATTTAGATTATCTAGTAAAGGTAAAGGGACCCCTGACCATTAAGTCCAGTCACGGCCGACTATGCGGTTGCGGCGCTCATCTTGCTTTATTGGCCGAGGGAGCCGGTGTTGGTCTGCAGACAGCTTCCAGGTCATGTGGCCAGCATGACTAAGCCGCTTCTGGCGAACCAGAGCAGCGCACAGAAATGCCGTTTACCTTCCCGCCGGAGCAGTACCTATTTCTCTACTTGCACTTCGACGTGCTTTTGAACTGCTAGGTTGGCAGGAGCAGGGACCGAGCAACGGGAGCTCACCCCATCACGGGGATTCGAACTGCCAACCTTCTGATCTGCAAGTCCTAGGCTCTGTGGTTTAACCCACAGCGCCACCCGCGTCCCTTAGATTATCTACAACAATACATTTTCTGTTTCCAACCCAGCCTGTGGAAATTTTGGGTGTGAGACTTTTTTCTTTAGGCAGCTGGTCTCTTCAAGCTTTTTCTTATGCTGGTTTTCTTATGGTGGTTTTGAGAAGCAGTATGTTGTGATAGTGATAGTGATATAGTTGTTGTGATAGTGATATAGTTGTACTCTCAAAGATGACAGGATTATTTCACTGCTGGAGAATGAACTGAGGGATGAACAGGTAATGGACTGTTATTTGCTTCTCTTGCACAGATAGATATTTCAACTGTGCAGAACCTACTCCACACTGTGCCTCCACCTTATATTCCCCAGTTTTTTACTCTCCTTTCAGATTCTTGAACTGCATGCTCAAAAAAATTAGTATGTACCCTTAGGCAAAATGTTTTGGTCTATTTGGATAATACAATTCTGCCACTAAAAATTGTTGGATCATTTTGTTTTGTTTTCAAGCATTCCTGTTATAAATGAAGCTATTACAGTTGTCCAAAAAAACATACAATTGATGGTATGGCGGGGGCGGGGGGAGAGAGAGAAAGAGAAAGAAGCACCTTCATCGAATGCTGAAAAGAAATTGGGCCAAATCCAAGGGAAAAATCCCATTAGAAGACAATTTTAATTGCCTTGTGCAGTTGCAGTAAAGATAAATATAGTCAGTCGAAGCTATTTTGAGGCCACGTGATATGGTCTAGCTGTCAGTAGAGCAAAATGTGCCCAGATGAAGAATGAATTCATACTAGTAGTTTGTGTTTAACATTTAAATAAGTGCAATACAATTTTGGCTCTGTTGTTTTTCTGTTTAATCTATTGTTAATTGCATTATGTCATGAATCTGCTTGCCATTGATCTGCCTCTTTTGCGACATTTTGTACTCAGATTTTTATACCTGCATTGCTTTAGCTCCCCCCCCCCCAACTAATTCATGCTATGGCTGAACTTGATGTGCCATCGTGAATATCAGGCCAGTAGCAACACAAAGCATTCCTCTACAGAGTTTTGCACTGGTTCACTGTTAAAACTTGGGCAGCCTCAGTAACCAACACCCTGTTTACATATTAGGGAGCCAGATTTCAGCAGGGACTCTGACATAAGCCTCCTGTTGCGCATCTCCCGCTGATCTCTTCCTCTGTTCGCTGAAAGCCCTGCACCAGCAATTTCAAAACAGATGGTGGAACCTGATTTAAGAAGCCCAACTGAGCAAGTTCCAGCACTGAGGGCAGCAATCCTGGGCATAATCTTTCCATGGAGCAAGTCCCGGTGAAATCGATAGAACTTAACTTCAAAGTAAACATGCAAAGGATTTTGCTTTAAGGCTCCATTATTCCCATGTAGTGGGTTAAAGTTGCATTCTTCTTTTTAAAAAATGAATGAATGAATGAATGAATGAATGAATAGAATTTTGACCTGTGATGATCCACATGACATAATTCCCTGCCCCCTGCAGCAGCTTCCATGCCAAGGTAAAGAAACAAAAAGTGCAATTGCATGCACACACCAACGTGGTTGTATTTCAAACAACAACGCAGCCTTCCTGCTTGTCTCCCTGTGGTTAGAGGAAGGGATGAAACAATGGTTTTTAATGAACCCTGTTCTGTGTGATGAGTCAATAGTGCCGCGAAGAGGTAAAAGCGCCACTCGATGCCATCTGATCGCGCATCTGTTCTTCAACCGGAAAGGAAATGTCAGTGGGGGGGTGGGAGGGGGGAAACTGCTGACATAGCCACAGATGACAATGTCAGCGTGGAGTAGAAGCGGCAGGAGAATGAAGATGTTGCTGCAATTAGCTTACACAAAAAGACTTCAGAGCATAGAGTTCTCTCTCCTGAAGCCTATTGCATGCAACACACAACAGAGTGAGTCAGGGATTTCTTATGAGCGCGGGAGTTCTAACGTTCACACTGTCTCATGTTCACACTGTCGTCCCTGCACACGGGACATGCACACTGGAGGGCATGTGGGGCTGGATCGGAAAGACGAGACTGAAACCGAACAACTTGCACACATGTTATTTCTTCACAGGCTTTTATGGTGCCATTTGTAAATCCATTACAACGCCTATAAACCCTCATGAGCCGTTGAGCAACAGGCTGCATGGTGCTCCTAGCTTTGCAAAATAACAATATGTGTCTATTTTCCTATTTTCTATATACAGGGCTATTTTTCTAGAAAAAGAGGTGCCGGAACTCACCATGAACGCCTCCCTTGTTCTCTTATAATGGCAATGGCGCCCACCTGAGAGGTGCTGGAATGGAGTTCCTGTGCGTTCCGGCTGAAAAAAGCCCTGCTTTAAAATAAATAAATAAACACACTGAGGTGCTTCATATTCACCTAGGTGAAAAGCAAGCAATTTAATGTGACTACAAACTACAAAAGAGGATTGATAGAGAAAGGAGAGTAAGTGGGCTTATGGGGGGGAGGAAAACAGGCAAGGTACACAATATTCTGAGATGAAGTTTACTCTTTCTCTATTGAGTTTATATCCTCTAAGGAACTCCAGCCAGCAATGCATGGTTATCTTCTTTTCCAATTTATTCTCAAAACAACCCTGAGAGGTAGGTAAGGCTGAGAAATAGTGACTGGCCCAAGATCACCCAGTGAGCTTTATGTCTGAGTGGGAATTTGAAGTTAGGTCTCTGCAGTCCTAGTCCTGTGCTCTCATCACTACACCATACTGCCTCATATATATCATATCAGGTGCCATGTCTTAAAAGAAGTGATAGACAGGCTACATCTTGCATAGTACACCGTATGCTGCTGCCATGAGTGCTGGCAGGAAGGCTGCTTCCTGCTGCAAGGCCCATTTCCACCTGGCCTAAGGGGTGGGATTCAGACTCACCCTGAACAGCTAAAGGAGGCTCCTGGGAGGCCATTGGGACAGTGCTGGAACAACTCTTGGTTTGCAGCAACTGGCTAAAATGTTTTAAAATGTTTTAAATGGTTCTAATTTTGGTACCTCTGTTTTTTGTCTGGTTGGTGTTGGTTAAATGTTTAGTTGGAGTTGGTGGTTATTTTAATTTGGGTATAACAGTTAACTGTTTGTTGTTGATTTCTGTTAGTTTATTTATTTGTTTGTTGCTTGTATAGGATGTTTTTAATATTTGATGTTTTGTTGTGTTTTTATATATGTTGTAAGCCCAGAGTGGTTGAGGAAACCCAGCCAGATGGGCGGGATATATATATTATTATTATTATTATTATTATAAGTTGTCGATCCATGATCTCAGAGCCCGGGGTATGGTTTAAACAGCATATGGAGCCACATACCTGCTGAAGCTAAGCAGATCTGGGTTATGATCAGTGCCCAGCTGGCAGACCGGCTGGGGACTCCTGTGACTGCCACCTTGAGCTCCATGAGAGAAAGGTGGGGTTTAAACATGACATAAATGAGACAGAATGCATTCTCTCTCTCTCTCTCTCTCTCTCTCTCTCTCTTTCTTTCCTTTCTTTTAGATTTTGAAACCATTTTCAATTTTGAAATCATTTTCTTTTATTAAATGAAGGAAGTTTACATTGGGGGTCCTTATATGGAGCATGCTTAGCTTCCACAGGTTGTTGGCATCCAATAAAATATGGGGGGGGGGGGCTCAGCCCCTAGGAGTTGGCTCCTACGTTGGCATCTGTCTGTCCCGTGAGACAATGGAGTGTGCCTCTGGGAGTGAGGTCAAACTGCTAGAGAACCATGGTGTCTGCTGTGGCCGCAGAGACCAGCAACTCATAACTGCTGCCTCCCACATTGTTTTTGCTGTTTTTGCAGCACCGAAGTGACCTCCCCGGGGTGCAAGCCTGGGCAGTGTGCATGGAGGTCCTGGGCTGCCCAGACAACAAGACCTTGGCCTCATTGATGTGGTCCCAAGGAAAGCAGAGCAATACGTTTGACACCAGTTTGGCTGCAGGAGTTGCCCGAATGAGACATACATGGCACCACCCAACTGTCTTAGGAACTCCATTCTGGATTTCTGTAGGGTTTATTCCTTAGCCTTTTCTTCTCCCCAATATGTCTCGCAAGGCAACAGGTATGGAATTTTCCTTGGGGTTTCCTCCTGAAGGCTTTCAAGCAGGGGAGGTTGAGGGTCAGTTTCCTTCTCACGGGCAAACCATAGTTAATGGATTTGCCAGGCCTGAGAATCACAGCTGCTTTACTGCTCCTTGTTAGTGCTGGGGAGAAAACCACAGTCCCTGACTTGGCATTAGTCCCGAACCAGGGATCGTAGTTTATGCCCCTCCAACCAAATCACAATCAGTAAGCCAAAAACAAACCTTAGCTGCAAATTGTGCTTAGCGTGGGGCTGAAACAAACCCATAGTCTTTGGTTCAGACATAAACCAGGAAGCACAATTTCTTTCTCCCTGGTGATAGTATGGAGGAGTGAAACAGGCACAATTGGTTCCCAACTTTTTTGATATGGCGACCCACAAGTTCAAATTCACTTAGAGTGGTGACCCCACTATCCTGTTGTCCCTTGAGTTTTGGACCTTAGGTCTTCAGGAGCCATCAGTTTCATGCATTTTAACAGGAAGTTTGCCTATTTTATAACCTTGAGGCATCCAAGCAAGAATATACTTAACACCTTTATTAATGTGGAATTAGTTGAAATGTTATTGTACTTTTTAAAAAACTTATTTATGGTCTTGTTTATGGGAATGAAAGCACACCCACCATCTGATTGCAGGATATTGCATCCTAAGCTGCAAAAATTCTTCTGGAGAAATGCGGATACGCAAGCAGGGTTAGAAATATCAAAGTCTGAATATCGGTGGGATGGCCAAGCTTCCATTTTACCAGTGACTAAGCCAATGAGAGGTTTCAAAGTTGCCAGGCATGGTCTCAGGTCATTATTGATACATTATTATTTATTTCAACTAAACAAACTTCAGATCACTCTTGGATTAACTACAGTCATACCTCGGGTTGAATATGCTTCATGTTGAGCGCGTTCGAGTTGCGCTCCGCGGCAACCCGGAAGTAACGGAGCGCGTTGCTTCCGGGTTTCGCCGCTCGCGCATGCGCAGACACTAAAAATGACGTCTTGCTCATGCGCAGAAGTGGCGAAAGGCGACGCATGCATGCACAGACGTGCCGTCGCTAGTTACGTTTGCTTCTGGATGCGAACAGGGCTCCGGAACGGATCCCGTTCGCATCCCGAGGTACCACTGTATTAACTAATCCTGGCAGTTAACTGATCCAGTGACAGTTCACCACAAGATGCTTGTACAAGGAGCTGTTTCAAGCTGTTACAGATCGCCTCTGTAAGAGGAATTCATCATACCAGTTAAGGATTAATAGCAATAATTATTTTGGATTTACTTACAAAGCCCATGACCCACTTCCACAGACATTGCATCCCACAGGTTGAGGAACTCTGCATTACATTCATTTGTAGCCCTAACTGTTTCGAGTATATTGTGTGACATTTGTCTTTTAAACCAGGGTGGGGGCAGGCTGATTTACTGAACAAAAAATCCGGATTCTGCTTATTCGGGATGCTTGAGTTGCCATTCAACCACGCTGGTTAGCTGTCATAACTTTGCCTGGAACTAAAACCCCTGCTGTGTGTTTGTGTGTGTGACATGCCTGAGATTCAACAAGTCTGACAGTTAGTGCAACTTTTAAGGATCTGCTGAATATGCTCGGATTTTCCTTTCAAATCAGCATGAAATTTCTGTCGTAGGATATGACCTGAAATTAAATGGAACCAAGTTTCCTGAGGATTTTTATTTTTTATTTTTAGAAAAGTGCATTCCCTTGTCAGATCACTGGAATACGTTGTCTACGACCAGCTGAGGCAGTTGACCAAAATGCACCACACAGCTAATTTAAGCAAATGAATTGCATAGCAAATAATTACCACCTTTTGCATGTCTTCCTTCCAAACCACCCAAAATACAGAAATTAAGTCATCTTCCTTTATTATCCCTGCCAGCCATTATTTGCATCCAGAACTTTGCTTGGTGTTTTGATTTAACTTAACCTGACATTTGTACTGAGTATAGTATATCCCCTTTATTAGGTTTAGCTTATTAAACCCATCAGAATATTGCAGCACTGCAGTGTGTGTGTGTGTGTGTGTGTGTGCGCACGCGCGCATGCGCGCATCACAGTTATATATACTCATAGTGTCTTTGTAATGAATATGAAAGCCTAGAAAAAAACAAGTTATTACTGTACTGAAAATGCTGCCAGCTATTCTGATTTTCTCTCTCTTGTGATTGAGACATTTGGAATTGCCAAGTTAGTTTTGTAAAAATGAATGTTATAAAACATTTTGTGCAGGGAGAAAGCATGCTGCTTTGTTACAGTTCAGTTTGATGCATACCTGAGTTCAGCAGGGTTTAGTTCTAGGTAAGTGGATATCAGATTGCAGAATAAGTGTCAGTAGTGTGTAGTTCATATAACATTGGACTTGGTCTGCATTTCAACCCCCCTCAGCCATGGGAAGCCATGAGCAAATCACTCCCACACAGCTGTACACTTCCAAAGCTAAAAGTGGGATACATCACTTATCTAAAGCAGTCTCATTGAAGCTGATATTCTCCAGCTGTTTGGGACTACAAACCCCATCAGCCTCAGCCAGCATAACCAATAGTTAGGGACACTGAGAGTTATAGTCCAGATCAGCTGGAGGACACCAAGACAGAGAAAGTTGGTCTAGACCAGATATGGGGAAGCTTTGGCCACACTTGCTGAGATGGGAATTGTGGTTTAGCAACATCTAGAGGGTTCAAGGACAGTAGCTTTCTCCAGATCATCTTAACAGTGTAGCCAGGTAGACCTGAGATGAGAGGGCAAGTGTTGGTTACAACTACAGTTGAGGAATTGAGATGGACCTACACAAAAGATGGCACCCGGTGACTCCATTGGCTTAAAAGGAATCAAAATCGCAGATTTCTCAGATCTGCATCTAGAGGGCTCACATTTCTGAATATGAAAGGTGCTAAGGCCATGCTTATCTAGAAATGTCACACTCTTAGAATCTTTGCTCCCTCCTCAAAGAGGTATGGAGGCAACTGTGGTTACTGTGTGACTTAAGGAAATTACATTTCGCACATGCACAGAGCACCCTCTTTCCGCATACTTCATACATTTGAAATCAAAATAGTCCCGACCTAAACTCTGCCACTTTGTGGCTCAAATTGAGCTTTGTATGCACATCACTCTAAAGTGACCCATTCAGACTCTTCATAGGTGATTCATAGATGGGTCTACAGGATAATCAGGAAGCAATTGGAATATCTGGGTCAAAGCCAAGGACACATGTCCTCCTCTCGCCATCTGAACTCAAGAGTCTCCCCAAATAGCTAAGACAAAAATTTTAAAAGTTGATATGTACCTTTAATGCAAATAGTTAAAGTAAACTGTGATTGAGCTGAGGTTCCCAAAAAAGAACAGGGAAAGGACTTCTGAACGTTGAGATATGTTTTCTCTTCCAGATTTGTGTTTTATAACCAACTCGAACAGCATATACCTTTTCAGCTTCGATAATTATAAAACTGTGCAACTTGGACCGGGTCACACACGCATTTCGCTCCCAAGTGCACCCTGCCTCTTCCCTGCACACTGCCCCCCCTCCCCCCAGCTGTAGCTGGGTTTCAAAAAATTGATATGCACGCTGCCAACTTGAAAAACACGAACTCCTAATTTGCATGCACTTGTGGAAATTAAAGATGGACGGTTGGTGGCCTAATACAAAGGGAAGATGCTACAATTATTTCTAAGATAAAACAGAAAGAATAAAACTAACCATTTGGCCATAGAACGTTATGTGGCCTTTGAAACAGCGTTCCTGCCTTTTTAGAATGCTGCCCTTGCCAGCTGGTCTCTTATAGCATCTTTGCTTCCCTTTGCCTCATTGGGTGGGGAGAGTAAATTGGCTTTTAGCATGCCAATCTCCCATTCATTTCTCTAATACCTTCCTGTACATACGAAGGTAATTACAGCTTCCCCCCTTCCCTCCAGACCACAGCGTATTTCTCTCCCCACCCTCAACCCACGTTCTCTTTAACTCCCATGCAATTCATTCTCAGCTCCTTACAGCACGGTAGCTGGAACAAAGGGGAAATATCAACACTTGCTCTTAACGCCTATACACTTCTCTGACACAATGCCACAAAAATGCCTGCTTGAGATCTTGAAATATTTGGGAACTTCTCTCTCTCTCTCTTTAATTACAGCTGATATTGTGGAGGATTCCAAGGAAATGAGTACAGGCACTGAACACATTGCGTGTCTTTTGTGATGCCACTCAAAACTGGCTGTCAAAATTCCCCATCAAGGAATACTGTTACCTAGCAATTATGCGCATCTATTAGCTAAGCACCCATTCTCTCTCCAGAATGCTTTATGACTCTTATCTTTTCAAAGGAAGCTCATATCTTATCTCGGTGACTGGTAGAGAGAGGGCTGCAAACACTCCTCCCCAAGGCAGATTCCCTCTGATGACAAATTATTTAAAGACAGGGATATTGCGGCCGCTTTCAAGCCACTATCATCAAGAGCCAGGGTTGTCCTTTTTAATTTGTATAGACAATGACTGAAATCCCAGAAAACTGCCTTATTCAGAGCATTGGTCCTGGAGATTGAACCCCGGGATTTTCTGCGTGCTCTGTCACAGAGCTATAGCCTTTTCCCAATCCACTGAAGCCATTTGTTGCGGAAGAGAAAACTACGTACTCAGAGATTTTAAAGAAATCACCACCAATGCCGTTTACACGACT
Organism: Podarcis pityusensis; assembly: GCF_964106645.2. NCBI lineage: Eukaryota > Metazoa > Chordata > Lepidosauria > Squamata > Lacertidae > Podarcis > Podarcis pityusensis. The sequence goes on along the minus strand of NC_138037.1, from coordinate 45,274,263 downwards.
GAGGAGGCAAGCTGCTTTTCAGTTTGAAACGTGGCTTGCCTCTTCAGCAACAGGTGTGGCAATAGTGGGAACTTCAAGGAAGCCTGTACATATAGTGGTCCCTCACACAGTGTTCCTGGACTGCATTCACCATTGGCAAGAGCTGCGCATATTAAAGTGTTATATAGCCAGCTGTGGTTTGGTAGATAGTCTTGGGTTCAAATGTTAACTTAGCTATGGGTGGCCTTGCACAACTGGCTAACTCCCAAGCTATCTTGTAAGGTTTTTATGGGGATAAAATGGTAATAAACCCACATGCACTGCCCAGAATGTAAAATTGTGAAGTTGCCTTGGTGGGGAAATTACTGTCAGTTGTGCTGTGAAAAAAACAAAACAAAAACCATTTCTGCAATTAACGCCAACACAGTTTCATTCCCGTAAATTTAAATTAGTATATTTTATCATGGGGGTGGGAAACTAGCAGAGTCGTTATTATTATTTATTTTTTAAATGGAGGAAATATTATTATTTTTGCTTTTATGCACCCCAGCATATCTGCACTTACAGATGCTTGTGAACAAGGAGAGAACTCAGCGCAGTCAATGGCAAAGCCCCCGCAATTGTTTTGTTGTTTGTGGCATCTAATATAATGTTTATTGTCCTTGGATTGCACCGTTCACCACTAAGGGCAAACAAGATGGAAACTGAACCGTAACCAAAAGCTAGAGACAAGAAGATAAAACAACAGTTTATTGTTAATTACTCTGGAAACATAAAAACATGCTCCCTGCAAGCTTCAACTTCCAGATGCTCCATTGTAAGTGGACCCACACAACAAACCTCACATTTGCACACTTCGGTGGTTTGGATGTGATTTCTTTAAAATGACAACTGTGTTTCATCAAGAATCATCAACAACTTAATGGTCAAATTTGCAGTTTTGTTTTAAAATGAATTCCAAAGGAATTGCATTGGCAGTTCTTTCATTAGCCAAAGAACACACCACTGATTTAAACCTGGTTTATCCCTAAATCTTGCACTTAACAACTAGACAGATGCGTGCATCACTCAGCTGGGGTTGGAATAGAATTCAGAGATGACCAGCTTCTTTTCATTTACCAACAGCCCTTATAGTTGAATATGTGAAAGGCCAAATCTCTCAGGCAAAACTGTTTTATTTTGTTTTGTTTCAAAGAGAGGCTGGGGCAATCCAGCCAGATGGACAGGGTATTATTAGTCTTATTATTCTTATTATTAAAACGGACATACATTGTTTTGCTAGGCAAGATAACAATCTTAGTGTAGCTGCTAGGGTTGGGCAGTGGTGGACTTTGGGCTCTCAAATTTCAGCGGCACCCTGTGCAACTCTAAAATTAGACACCCCCAGCCTCTGGCGCTCTGTTTTACACCATTGTTTTGGCGCTCCCTGCACCACTGTGCTCAGTGCAACCACACCAGTTGCACCACCCTTAAACCACCTCTGGAGTGGCAAGTCAACTCAAAGCCAAAAGGAAGCATCAAAAACAGGTGTTTAACTCAGATCATATTTCATAAAATAATTGAGGGAAAATGGAGGGGCAGATCTGAAACATGGCTAAGAACCATGTTCCTCACAGGCTAATAACCACCACTGCTTGTCACGAGGTCCACTAGAAATGGTGGGCCTGTTCTCTGTGGACACCCATGACTCACTAGCTAAAAATAGGACGACATGCGGGTGAGTGGGAGAGGAGTAGACTCTTGCAGCACACTGCTAAAGCAGCACACTGGAACGTCGTTCTTCTTTTGCATTCTGGCCACCTCTGCCAAACTTGGATTTTGCAACGTGGCAAATGTCCGGACTCCAAGGAAGCTGAGAGTGGTGTGCATCTTGGAACAAACACTCGTAGTGAAATTGGCTCTTACCAGACCTTGTCATCTTTGTGGCAAATGTCAATATTTTAATGTAGTTCACTGAATCCCGTTTTTCTTGCACATAATTTGGGTTACCTTTGCTTGGAATTTGGGGCAGCAGTAAGGAAGCGCGTATCTGCATGTGCACCTGTATTATTGCGCAAATTACACACAGCTGTGATGCAGAATTATTGCTCTCTTCTTTTACAGCTTGCTGAGCAACACTGATTGTTATTTGAGTCCCAGTGGTACTGATAACACTTGATTTTTAAAAATTTTCTTTTGTATGCCTTGAGGGAGCTGACCAGATTCCCATTGACTCCTGATTACGTATGATGTGTATTTATGCAGTGTGAATTGAGTTAATCAACGGCAAGATTTTATCAGTTGTATTTAATATTCACTAAACTTTCTCGGGGGACAAGGGTGGCACTGTGGTCTAAACCACAGAGCCTAGGGCTTGCCGATCAGAAGGTCAGTGGTTCGAATCCCCGCGATGGGGTGAGCTCCCATTGTTCAGTCCCTGCTCCTGCCAACCTAGCAGTTCGAAAGCACGTCAAAGTGCAAGTAGATAAATAGGTGCTGCTCTGGCAGGAAGGTAAATGGCGTTTCTGTGCACTGCTCTGGTTCACCAGAAGCGGCTTAGTCATGCTGGCTTAGTCAAGCTGTCTGTGGACAAACGCCGGCTCCCTCGGTCTATAGAGCGAGATGAGCGTGCAACCCTAGAGTCGTCCACGACTGGACCTAACGGTCAGGAGTACCTTTACCTTACTTTCTCGGTGTGGTTTTAATGCACATTATGCTCTGTTTCTGGTCTAATATACATACGAGCATTCTGCTGCATATCACTCAAAAGTTCCCTGGGTGTACTCCTCCTTCACTCCTGCTGCCACACCATAGACAAAACATGCCGGAATCAGGCTTGTTGTGTCATCTGAATTTGGACTCATGGTTTGTTTTGGGGAAGAAACCATGAGCCCAGGTTCAGACATAGGACTATCCAGACTCTAGCTTGTTTCATCCAGGGTGCAGCAGCAATTTGAGCTGAGAAGGAGTAGAGTGAGAACCTTTCAGTGGCACCAACACACTGTGCATTCACATTAAACCCTAGTTTGTTATTAAGTAGGTTTGATGGGACACACAGACTAGGCCATCATCTCTGGGTTCCTCCAGACAACCAGTTTATGATTGCACCGTGCTTAACACAGAGGTTAGGCTACGTCCATTGAGCATTCACTCAATTTGTTTGAGAGGAAGTTACACGACAATGAGCATTTATCTTGATTCGTTTGCAGGGTGTTTCTATGTCATCTTATTCCTCATTTGTTCATCCCATACTTTTCAGTGCATGTCCTTGCCACTTTCCTAATTGTGAAAGGTTGTTTGTTTGTTTTTAAGTAGATTTGTCGTGCTGGAGCAGTGTTTCCCTAACTTGGATCTACAGCTGTTTTTGGACTACAACTCCCACCATCCCTTGCTAGCAAGACCAGTGGTCAGGGATGATGAAAATTGTAGTCCAAAACCAGCTGGAGACCCAATTTGGGGAAACACTGTGCTAGAATGATAAAGTGCTTGGGTCCATTTCGATGGTGCAACCCAAAATTTCTACTTTGAGCTTGAATCTTTCCTGGAAAATAATGACAGTCTGGAGCATGGGTAGGCAAACTAAGGCCTGGGGCCTGGATCCAGCCCAATCGCCTTCTCAATCCGGCCTGTGGACGGTCTGGGAATCAGCGTGTTTTTACATGAGTAGAATGTGTCCTTTTATTTAAAATGCATCTCTGGGTTATTTGTGGGGCCTGCCTGGTGTTTTTACATGAGTAGAATGCGTGCTTTTATTTAAAATGCATCTCTGGGTCATTTGTGGGGCATAGGAATTCGCTCTTCTTTTTTTTTCTTTCAAAATATAGTCCAGCCCCCCACAAAGTCTGAGGGACAGTGGACCAGTTTGCTGACCCCTGGTCTGAAGGCACCCTTTGAAGTCCTTTTCTTGTCTGGTGCAAACATGTAAATTACACTGCAATACTGTCTATTCAGAAGTACTGTAAGTTGCATTTTGTTTTATGGGTCTCAGCTGCACCAGAAATAGTTTAGTCATGCTGGCCCCATGACCCAGAAAGCTATCTGTGGACAAACACCTGCACGCTCAGCCTGAAAAGCGAAATGAGGGCCACGCCCCATAGTCACCTTTGAATGGACTTAGTCACCCAGGGGTCCTTTACCTTTTTTTAACCTTAGTCCTACAATATAAGGGAGTATAGGATTGCAGCCATGGGTTCTCACAGGGGTCAGCCAGATGCTTCCAACAGTGGAGATAATATATAAGCAAGCTGATGTAGAATCAGAATTGTAGAGTTGGAAAGAACCCTGCGGAATATGCAGCTGCCCCATACAGAAATCGAGCCTGCAATCTTGGCATCATCAGCACCATGCTCTAACCAACTGAGCTACCCAACTTTAAAAGTAGGATGAATAATTTTATAAGACATTGCTTTATTGAATATTGTATTTCATAATTACAGTGAAAAGGTTTTTGTTTTTTTGCACTCAAACTAGCTTACTTATATTTGTCAATTTCACAAAAAGCACTTAAAGCTTTATGGGAGAAGGGCAACACATCTGAAAGAAAAGCTTTTCTGCATGCTTTATTTCCCATCTCCAACCTGAAATGTAAAACTCATTGTTTTTGCTCGGAAGATTGTGTAAACAGCACACTTTCTCTGATCTCAGCAGAAGCCCCATACAAAAGATGTACATTTAAGGTGGTTATTTGTTCAAATGTCTATTGGTAAATCATCTTGGACTTGCTTTTCTCAGCTCTCAACCCAGGCTTTGTTAATTGATCTCTTCATTTCATCATCGCCTTCAGCATACATCTTTTTCAGAAGATTCATCAACCCTTCACTCGGGTCTGAGGTGTCATGAGCAGCTTTCTCCTTCTCTTTTGTCTCTTTTTCAACTTGTGTTAGGCACTCCCATTTTTCCTCTTGCTTTTTCCTATATAATATCAATATCATATCTGTTTTGATCTTCCATGAGCTGCTTTCCACACAGACGGGTTTCAGAAGATTGTTGAATGTCATAGTGTAGTTCATGTTAATCAGATTCTTCACCAATGAAAAGTTTTTAAGGGGGGAAAAGAAACACTGCCTCCCAAAGGCAATTATACATTTTTCCTGGTTTCGTCTGCACATTTTTTCTCATTTCTTTGCCTGCAGATAGGTGACTGTCATTGATGGCTGGTAGTTCCAATTTCCTGGTATGTTCAAGCTGTTTCCTGTTTCCTGTACACCCTCAGCATTAATCAGTCCATAAATAGTTTATGTACAGTGGTACCTCTGTTTAAGAACAGTCCAGTTTAAGAACAATTCGGTTTACAAACTCCGCAAAACTGGAAATAGTGTCTTGGTTTGAGAACTTTACCTCAGTCTAAGAACGGAATCCAAACGGTGGAGGCCTCTTTAGGGAAAGCATGCCTTGGTTTAAGAAAGGTTTTGGTTTAAGAACGGACTTCCGGAATGGATTAAGTTCATAAACCGAGGTACCACTGTACAGTGGTACCTCCGGTTAGGTACTTAATTCATTCCAGAGGTCCATACTTAACCTGAAACTGTTCTTAACCTGAAGCACCACTTTAGCTAATGGGGCCTCCTGCCACCGCGCCGCCGGAGCCCGATTTCTGTTTTTATCCTGAAGCAAAGTTCTTAACCTGAAGCACTATTTCAGCGGTTAGCGGAGTCTGTAACCTGAAGTGTATGTAACCTGAAGTGTATGTAACCCGAGGTACCACTGTATAGGCAAAAAATAAAATAAATCCCTTCTTCCCCTTTCCCTTTACACAGACAGAAAGCAACTGACAACAGACAGCAAGGAGACTTCTATAAGAATGCAGAGATCAAACTTCATGAAATCTGCACAAAGACATTCCAAAGGTTTTCCCTCCCCTCCTAGTGATGCCGTAGAAAAAACTAGATTGAAGGGTATTTATTTGCTCAAAGTGACCCATTTCTCTGCGCCACTGAGGGGACAGAAAGAGCCCTGGAACAGGCATCTTAATGATATTCTAGAACAGTCTGTCATTTCAGCTTATGTGTCTGCGTGAACAGTCCGGCGACAGCACCTCTGTCGTCTGATTGTACGCAGACACAAGGAGGCTGCTGCACAGGGAACTGATTAATAGATGCAGAAAGATTCAGACCAGTGGTTTGTCCCTTGATTTAGTTAGTAATTTCTCTGAACAATGAATAGGCAGAAAGGCCATTGACTATTTTTTTTAAAGATACCAGCCAGACTCGCTATTAGGGTTCTGCAAGTATTTTCTCCAACAAAGATGGCCCAAATCTAGTTGTCTTTAGCATATGCTTTGGAAACAATGGCATTTAAAAAAAAAAAAATCCATGCATTTCCCGAAGGGAACAAGTATTGCTGCTCAAAGGATGTTTCCAATGTTCATCCATGTGCAGATTGTGCAAAATAAATTGATAATGTTTTGTGTGGATGGCCATTTTAAAATCGTCTAGCCTTTCATTTAAGAATAATGGTGAAAATTCATGTTCTGAATATTTGCATTTTATAGCTTATGCAAGCATATAATGGTTTCGTACTGTTGGGTGCTTGGCTAATATTATTCAGTTAAAAATCCATTTTCATAAAAATCCTAAGTGTATGATATGCTGAAGTAAGTTGAATATAGGCTTGATCAGTGCTTTTTTTCTGGGGAGATGCAGGGGTACGCATACCCCTAAACATTTTGTGAATCTTTGTACTTTTATCCATTTACTGTATTTATTTTTCTCAATTTGAACTATAAAATGGTGATTTTCTTGAGTCAAAATGAAAGTACCCCTAAACATTGTTTTAAGGGGGGGAAAAGCACTGGGCTTGAGTAAAACAACAACTAAAAACTATATATTAACATTTTAAAGCTGTTTGAATACAGTATTACCATCCTCAATATAGTATACTTTACTTTCCCAAAGTAGCAATCATGATCAAAAGAAAACATAATTTGTGTTGAAGTATCTGATAGGATGGAAATATCTGACTATAACTTTCTAATATATGAGCACTGTTGATTTTAATTCAGGCTAATGTGTGTTCAACTGATTGTGTGAAAGCCATGAATTGTTGCCTTTCATAGTACATGGCCAGATGAGCTTTTCAGAAGACACTGCACAGCTCAGTACTGGAGTCACAGTAACATCCAAAAATCTAAGGGAAACTCAACATTCCTAAGACAGCATGGAAGAAAGTCTCTAGAGAAAGCCCATTGTGAGAATCAGCCCTTTAGCACCAAACATTAGCACCAGACTTTTAAAATTCACTGCCAAACACCCCCCCCCAAAAAAACCCCTTAGAAATTTTGGGATGAGGAGTTACTATACCAAATCAAATTCCAGTGTATTATGTTAGTAGTTAAGTGTCCCAAAACAAAAGTCGTGTTAGAAGAAGGGAACTTAATTCTCTTCCCTGGATCAGCTTTTGCTTGTAAAAGTTTCCTCATTGGGGGGTGGGTTTAAAAAAAAAAGTGCCCCAAGTGTGCAGGGATCTATAGAAAAAAGCATTTTGGGTTTTCAGAAAGAAAATGATGTTTGGGCACTTACACCTGCTTCTTTGGATCACTTTTGTTGGAAAATCTTTGCCCCAACAAATTGCAAGAGGTAAATAGAAAAAGAAAAGAAAAAACCGCCCTCCCAAATAAAATAATTTGGTTGGAATTTGGGAGGATGCTTGGTGCCCAATATGCTTTTGGTATACAGAAAGAAAACCTAAAAATAATAAGTGGCTGAAATTTGGGGAGGTTATTTGCTACCAAGCACATGATGAAATCGAATAGACTTACAGTGCAGTCTTTTTCTGCGTGAATTCTGCAGTGAAAAGTGCACTCAAGAGTTGATTTGTAGGGGAGAGGCTGCAGTTGCAATCCTGTGCCCAGGGAGTAAGCTCCATTGAGCTCTATTGGACTTACTTCTGAGTAGACATTTATAGAGTTGCATTGTGAGAGTCTGATCTCTCTGTATTCTGATGTGTTAAAACAGTTTTGAGTCTTCCTGCCATTTAATTCACGGAGGAGGGGATCACTGAATTCATTTCGGCATTAAGCATTTATTGTAACTCTCTTGTGAATTGAACAGCACAGTGCCATTTCAAAAGAAGGATTGTATATTCATAAATATATGCATAGCCTGAAGCGGCTCATGAACAGTTGTACATCCTGTAATTCTTGAATACGATTGTCCAAGTATTCCCTTCATGTTTGTAAAATTGTTCAACTTTACCCTAATAATCGACATCTTGTCCACTTTCTCTACTGCCACCAAGTATCATAAGGAAAGAACATTAACAGAAAGCAAAACAAGCCACATTTTCTACAAGGTTCCCTTTTCTTTCTCTTAATTTTCAGGCATTTCCCCCACAAATGGCAAATTTTAAATATTTGTACAGCATAATAATCCTTGCACAAAACTGGGTTTGATTCCTTACAGATTTGAAAAGCAAATGTTTTATCTACAGGCTCTTCTATTTGTGGATGTTTACAGTAATTCAGATTATTTGGTTTGAAACTTAGTAGCACGAGGCAAAAACAAATCAAGAACTTTCCAGCTCAAAACCCCATTGCATGTCATTTGCAGAGTATATAAAGACAAAACCTTTAACCTTTCTGTGATCAGTTTATCTCCGTTGGCATACCTAGAAATAATCCCAACTTCCCATATGAGAACTAGAAGCTTAATTTTTTTTATTAAATGACAACTCCAGCAATGAATCAGCTGACACAATGGCATATTCCTGTTTTGTATGTCTATAGTATAGATTGCCTGCATGCGTGTTTCATATCCAGATCAGAAGTGATTATTATTCTCACTGCTTATATCTTTCCCTCGATTCCCTTTTTCCTCTCTGAGGCTGCAGACAAATATAGCAAGCAATCGATCCAGAGATGTTCTGCCTTTACGAGATTAATTACAAACACAGGGATGCTGTGTCTACCCTACATATATGATTGATCTTGCAGGAGGAAATGCGGGAGGAAACTAATGCTTCATTTTATCCAGTAAGCAAAGTTCAAAGATGTTTATATTCTGCTAGGTAAGCACAGCTGTCTAAAGACGCAAAGACGAATGGACTGTTCTGTCAGCACAAATTCTCACCAAGGTAGCGTGGCAAACCCTCTCCGTGGACCTCTGCCCAGCCACAAGGCTATAGGGCAAGAACTGCTAATTTAGCAAATAGCTTAATTATTCCTCATTATAATTAGCAGAGAGTGCATGCAAAACCAATATGGCTGGCTGGCAGGCAAATGCAACGTATTTTATGACGGCCATTTAGACGACAAGGAGGAGGAGGACTTGATCTGACAGCTTGAGGCGGTTGTCACTTTCGGAGCCTCTACGTAAGTTTCCTTATATCAGACTCCCTTGGTGCCGGAAGAACGGTGCATTGATCCGCTGTCTGAAACTAGCCGCCTGTGGCTGAGAAGCAGCAGACAAAGGCAGAACTCATTTTCTCCTTTTACACCAGGCAGTAATGCCAGTGATTAAATGGATGGGCTTGGTCAGTTCATGGCATTGCTCTTTCAGGTAGTGAAAGAGTGCCAGAGAAAATGCCCGTTTTAACCTTTCTCCATCCCCTCTGGTATTTTATAGTACAGTGGTACCTCTGGTTACGTACTTAATTCGTTCCGGAGGTCCGTTCTTAACCTGAAACTGTTCTTAACCTGAAACACCACTTTAGCTAATGGGGCCTCCTGCTGCTGCCGTGCCGCCGGAGCACGATTTCTGTTCTTATCCTGAAGCAAAGTTCTTAACCTGAGGTAATATTTCTGGGTTAGCGGAGTCTGTAACCTAAAGCGTATGTAACCTGAAGCGTATGTAACCCGAGGTACCACTGTACAGAAATGACAAGTGGGACCTGAAACTCTTGCAGAGTGTGCTTCCTTCTAAACAGAGCACTCATATTTTAGCCAGCTGTTCCATTCCCATTTTGCTTTGCTTTTCCAGCTATCCCTCTCCATTCTGGGACTGCTGAACATGCTCAGTCCTGATTAGGCTACTTTGGGAGGAGTCTCCCCATCCTGGTTAGATTTGTTTCATTTCTGCAGCCCTTGGAATTATCACAAGCTGTCAGGGAACTGCCATCGGAAGGAAGGGAAGTGAAAGGGCTCACACAGGTTGGGAGAGACTCAGCAGCTGAAGAGGGAACCAGTAGGGGGAGAGGAGCTGGGCTGAGGGAAAGGGAGCTGGAGGGATGGCTCAGAGACACTTCCAGCGAAAACAGTGGGGAGGTTTCAGGACCTCCTGTAGGGACACCCACTCCTCGCCGGAAACTGTCACGCAGAGAGTCCAGAAGACGTGTTTCCGTTAAGGAGCTTTTATGTTGGAAGCGATTCCGAAAGCAACCACTGTCGGAATCTGCCAGCGACTGACGGAGCCATGTTTAAGGGGCTCCGTTACAGACAGAGGTTTGCAAACTTGACCAAACTCTGAGGGACTAGGATTTTACACACAAGCAGCTCATCGTCCCATCTCAGCATTCCGACAGACTTCGTGAGCAGCTTGTGCAGGAGAAGGCATCATGAGCAACCCAGCCGGAACCGGAGAAGCAGGAGCTGGAGCGGGTCCAAGCCTGGAAGAAAGGTACCGGGTGTTGGAGGTCCAGCTAGCGCTGCAGACGGCGAGGCTTGAGGAGAGGAGGGCTCAGGATGCAGACAAAAAGGGGAAAGACACCCAGCTCGTCAGAAAGGTACCAGGATTGGTGCAGAAGTTTGGGGGGGAGCCCAAAGACTATCATGGCTTTCGGACAGAGATGCAATATGCCCTCAATCTGCAGTTTGATGAATTCCCTGACGAGGAATCAAGAGTGGCTTTCGTGATTGGGCATCTTGAAAAGGGGGCGAGAGACTGGGTTAGACCCCTGATGGCAGCGAATAGTGACGTCCTAAAGGACACGATGAAGTTCTTTCGCGCCATGGATCTGATGTTTTCCAGCGATATTGAACAGGGAGTGGTCCGCAGACAGTTAATGGCTTGCAAACAGGGGAGCCGATCTGTCCGTGAGTACTGGACTGAATTCACCATGTTGATCCATAAATTGGGGTGGGATCTATCGGCGGAACCCATTCAAATGCTTTTTGAAGAAGGGCTTTCTTCGGCTGTGAAAGACGAACTTTCCCGGGCGCCCAGGGCGGAGTCTATGGACCAGCTGACCAAATCAGCGCTGACCATAGGAGCGCGCCAGGAGGCGAGAGCATTGGAGAGGCGGGAAGGGAAGGGGGAACGTTGGAAGGAGTTCCGCATTCCAGACATTCCAGAGCCAACTTTCCCGCCGGCAGAGCCGATGGAAATCGGAACAGCGCGCGCGCGCGCAGTTTCAAAGCCCAGTGAGGGGGGAAAGAAGGAGGGAAAAGGCGCCCGGAAATGCTATCTCTGCCAACAGCCAGGTCACTTTGCCAGAGTCTGCCCCCAGAGGAAGGAATGGCAAGGGATGGTAGGAGCTGTGGAGGGAAGAGAGGAAGAAATACCGAAGCAAGTAAAAGCCAACGCCTGGCTGCCACCGTCGGGGCACAGCAGTCAGGCCAAAGAGCAGTGAAAGTGCCCACGCCAGAACCTCCTAAACCCGCCCTAGTGATAGAAGTGGCGCTAGAGCTGCCAAACGGACACCCTCTAAAGATAAAGGCGCTGTTGGACTCAGGCAGCTCCTGCAATTTCATGAGCAAAGAGTTTGCAGCTGAACACCAGATACAGACGATCCCTTTAAGCAACCCCCTGCAGGTGACCACGATCGATGGCAGGGAGCTGTTGGGAGGAGAAGTCAGCTTGCAGACCGTCCCAATGATAATGAAGGTGGCAAGGCACACCGAACTGATAGCGTTTAATGTGGCCACCTTGGGAGGAGCTCCCATTATATTGGGGATGAGCTGGCTAGCGTTACATGATCCGCTGGTGGGCTGGCATCAGAGAGTGGTTTCTTTTGGTTCAGCACATTGCTTAGAACACTGCAAAGAGGGAAAGGGTTTGGCAGGGGCCCAAGCCACCCTAGCAGGGACTGAAGTAACGGAGAACGTGAAGGTACCACGACAATACGCAGATCTCCGCGACGTCTTCAGCGAAAGGGAAGCTGACCAATTACCCCCGCATAGACCCTTTGACTGTCAAATCAATTTACTCCCTGGGGCACAGCTCCCTGTAGGCAAGCTGTACGCCATGTCAGACAGAGAGATGCAGGAGCTAAGAGAGTTCATTGACAAGAACCTGAAGAGAGGGTTCATCAGAGAGTCCAGGGCGGTGGGGGGCAGCCCAGTGTTTTTTGTGGATAAAAAAAACACGAACAAGCCGAGGCTTGTGTGTGACTTCAGGGCCTTAAATGCAGTGTCAGAACCAGTGGCTTTCCCTATGCCCAGGATTGACGACATTTTGACAAGGGTCAGGAAGGGAAAGATTTTTACTAAACTGGACCTAAGGGGGGCGTACAACCTGATACGAATAAGGAAGGGGGATGAATGGAAAACCACCATGTTCACCCCTTTGGGGGCATTTGAATATTTAGTTATGCCCTTCGGCCTACAAGGAGGCTCCGCGTGCTTTCAATCGTTTATGAACCACGTCCTGGGGCCTTTGCTTTACAAGAATTGTGTGGCCTTCTTAGACGACGTGTTGGTGTATTCAGAGAAGTGTTGAGCAGGCTGCAAGCCAACCAGCTGTGGGTGAAACTGGAGAAGTGTCAGTTTCATACCAAGGAGGTGGAATTCCTGGGGTATCGCCTGTCAGACAAGGGATTGGCCATGGATCCCGGCAAGGTCCAGGCGGTGCTGGAATGGAAAACACCCAAAACAAGGAAGGATGTGCAGAGGTTCCTAGGATTTGGGAACTTCTATCGTAAGTTCATCCGAAACTTTGCCCACCTGACGGCGCCCATTACGGACTGTCTCAGCAGTAAGAAGAAGTTCGTTTGGACTGAGGAGGCGGAGCGAGCATTTGAGGAACTAAAAAGGGCCTTCGCCTCGGAACAACAACTCCTGCATGTGGATTTACAAAAACCGATGAGAGTGGAAACTGACGCATCAGACAGAGCGATTGGGGCGGTGCTTCTGCAGCCAGGGAAGGAGGAGTCAGAGTGGAGACCGTGTGCCTTTTTTTCGCGAAAGCTGAACAAATCCGAGAGGAACTACACGGTGTATGACCGAGAACTACTAGCCATTCATGAGGCGTTCCGGAGATGGAGGCACCTGCTAATTGGCGCACAACATAAGGTGCAAGTGTGCACTGACCACAAGAACCTAGAGTATTGGAGGACGGCACGAGTGCTCAACCAACGGCAAGTGAGATGGGCCCAGGAGTTCTCCAAATTTAACTTTGAGATTTGTTACGTGCCAGGCCCAGAGAACATTAGGGCGGACGCTCTCTCACGCAAACCTGAATATTTGGAGGAGGAGGGAGCACCCGAAGAGAGACATGTCATTCCAGAGGACCGCTGGGTGTGTGGGGCGGCATTGGTGGGACAAAGAGAACTGGTAGAGGAAACAGAGAATGATGAATACGCCCAGAATAAGCTCAGAGGTCTTAGGGGTGAGGGAGAGGAACCAGGGGGTTTCGAGGAAAGAAATGGAGCTTTGTATTACAAAGGGGCACTGTATATCCCTGAAGGAGACTTAAGGGGGAGGGTACTCAAGCAGTTGCACGACAGCCCCACGGCGGGGCATTTTGGACAACACAAAACCATGTGGTTGGTCACCAGGGAATTTTGGTGGCCTAAGGTGAGGGAAGATGTACGGGAGTATGTAAGAGGGTGTGAGCAATGCCAGCGAGCCAAAGGGGAGAGGCGGGCACCGGCGGGGCTATTAGAACCCTTACCAACCCCAGAACGACCTTGGGAGGCAGTGTCGATAGATTTTATGACTGATCTGCCGAAGTCCAAGGGGAAAACAGCCATCATGGTGGTGGTAGACCTACTAACAAAGATGTGCCACTTTGTAGCCTGCTCGCATGCAGTCACGGCGGAAGAGACAGCGAAGTTATTTGTAGAACACATTTTTAGGTTGCACGGGGTGCCATTGAGGGTGGTCTCAGACCGAGGAAAACAATTTACTTCCAGGTTCTGGAGGAAGCTCATGAGCTTACTGCAGGTGGAGGTCAACTTTTCGACTGCCCGGCACCCTGAAACCAACGGGCAGGCGGAAAGAGCAAACGGGGTCCTCCAGCAATACCTGAGGTGTTATGTCAATGACAGAGAGAATGACTGGGTAGAAAAGTTGGCGCTGGCGGAATTTGCCTACAACAATGCCGAGAATGTGTCCACAGGGATGAGCCCCTTCTTGGCTAATTATGGGTGTCATCCCAGGGCTTTCCCAGGGGGAGAAGGGGAGAGATGGGGTGTCCCGGCAGCCGAGCATTTTGTAGAAGAAATGGAAGCAATCCATCGTCAGCTCCAACTCAACTTAGAAAGGGCGAAGGAAGAATACAAGAGGCAGGCAGACAAGAACCGAAGGGAAGGTGAAACCATAAGGGTGGGAGATAGGGTGTGGCTGTCAACCCAAGGGTTGCCGTTCAAAGGAGGTTGTAAGAAATTAAGACCCAGGAGATTGGGTCCCTTTGAGGTCATTCAACAGGTCAACCCAGTGGCTTTCAGGCTCCGGTTACCCAACCACATGAAACTGCACCCAGTATTTCACAGGTCGTTACTGTCACCGTATGAGGGGGGACGAGAAGGGATGGCCACTCGGGGACCGGTCATAGAAGAAAGGGAATGCAGCAGCCATGTGGCAGAAATCCTCGACGCCAGATGGAAGGGGGATCAGGTGGAGTATTTGGTAGCGTGGGAAGGAGAACCGGAGTCAGAAAACACTTGGGTAATGGCAGAAGATATCAATGACGAGGTATTGATAGAAACGTTCCATCAAAGGTTCCCAAGGAAACCTCAGCCTGTGGAGAGGTTCCGGAGGGAATACTTTGGGACCACCGATGAGGAGGAGGAGTTGGAAGGATTCTCGGAATCGGAAGGGGAAGGGGAGATGGACTCTGAGGAGGAGGAGTACTTCGAGACCAGGAACCGCAACAGGTGGAGAGAAGTGTTCGGGACATCGGAAGATGAAGGAAGTTCATTCCGGGGTTTTGCCTCCTCACCGCCCGTAGAGGAGGGGGCGAGAGGGGATGAAGGGGGCCCTGGAGGGGAGGTGGATGTCAGGGAACTGCCATCGGAAGGAAGGGAAGTGAAAGGGCTCACACAGGTTGGGAGAGACTCAGCAGCTGAAGAGGGAACCAGTAGGGGGAGAGGAGCTGGGCTGAGGGAAAGGGAGCTGGAGGGATGGCTCAGAGACACTTCCAGCGAAAACAGTGGGGAGGTTTCAGGACCTCCTGTAGGGACACCCACTCCTCGCCGGAAACTGTCACGCAGAGAGTCCAGAAGACGTGTTTCCGTTAAGGAGCTTTTATGTTGGAAGCGATTCCGAAAGCAACCACTGTCGGAATCTGCCAGCGACTGACGGAGCCATGTTTAAGGGGCTCCGTTACAGACAGAGGTTTGCAAACTTGACCAAACTCTGAGGGACTAGGATTTTACACACAAGCAGCTCATCGTCCCATCTCACAAGCATTCTGGTATTTCCCTCTTGTTTCTCAGTGACCCTGTTTGGGTCGCAATCCTTGGGGGTGGGGGACTCATCCCCTGTGTTTCCTCTTAGGAAAGAGAATACTGATATTTTGAATGATTTGGAGCCGGAATAATAGCAACAACTGTTACTATTATTCCACTGTAAGTTGCTTTAGCAAGAATCTCTATATATTTTCAGTAATTTGTTGGAAAATCTTGACTCAGACGATAGAATGAAGAACACCCAGATTCCAACATACTGTATTTTTCGCTCTATAGGACACACTTTTTCCCCTCCAAAAATTAAGGGGAAATGTTTGTGCATCCTATGGAGCGAATGCAGGCTCCTTGGCTTCAGTGAAAGTAACGCGAAGCCTCCAAAGCGCAGAGGGAATGCTCCCTCCACGCTCCGGAGACTATGCATTGCTTTCACTGAAGCCTAGAGAGCGACCCTCTCGCTCTCCAGGCTTCAGGGATAGCCACCTGAAGCCTTTGGAGCGCAGCGAAACCTTGCACTGCACTCCAAAAGCTTCGGGTTCCTTTTGCTGAAGCCGGGAGAGCAAGACTCCCCTGGCTTCAGCAGAGAGGGAGAGCTGCGCAGCGCCCCTTCAGCGAAGCGGGAGGAGAAATAGAAGGGGCTCCGTTTCTCTTGCCGCTTAGCTGATGAGGCACTGAGCAGAGAGAGGGAGATTCCCCCCCCCTTCTTCTCCCCCTCTAAAACAAGGTGTGTCCTATGGTCGGGTGCATCCTATAGAGCGAAAAATACTTCAAGGAAGTTGTGTCTACCAATAGTCATTAGCCATTGTGGCTGTGATCAGAAGATCTTAAGTTTAGAGGCTACCAGGGGTCAGCAAACTTTTTCAGCAGGGGGCCAGTCCACTGTCCCTCAGACCTTGTGGGGGGCCGGACTATATTTTGAAGGGGGGGAAATGAACAAATTCCTATGCCCCACAAATAACCCGGAGATGCATTTTAAATAAAAAGACACATTCTACTCATGTAAAAACATGCTGATTCCCGGGCCATCCACGGGCCAGATTTAGAAGGCGATTGGGCCAGATTTGGCCCCTGGGCCTTAGTTTGCCTACCCATGGGCTAGACTGTGTCTAACCCATCCTGTTTACAAGCTTCCTAGAAGCAACTGACTGTGGGAGTCAAGGGTCAAGAGATCCATCAGGTCCTTCAAGCCAGTGCTGAAGTTGTTGCATGATTCACATTGCAGTTGGATGCTAAATTCTGAGATGATTTTTTAAAAATAATTCCGCATCCCAATTAAGAATATGTTGGACAAGGGGTGTTTTCACAGCATTTGGTGTGCAATTTTCCCCTCACTTGTTCACTTGCCTTTGTTCACTCACTTGTATGGAGCATCCACAGGTTGCTGTCATACAATCATTGCAATTCTGCTTCTTCCATCTTTTCTCAGAGCACGGAAAAATCTGCAGAAACCACTCACCCCACTCATGTCCCCAGCAACTGGCATTCAGAGGCATAACTGCCTTTGATGCAGGTAATCTAGCCATCTTGAGTAGGAACCAGTGATCAGAGGGTGTACAATTTGCATTAAGCAAACAAAGCAGGGGTGGGTGGTGAGCTTAGAAATGGCTGATCCTCACAGAGAGAATGTGAAGATTGATGAGATATGGAAATAGGGCTCTACATTCTGACTCGTAGGAACTAAGCAGGATAATAATTGACAATAAAAGGTAAAGGGACCCCTGACCATTAGGTCCAGTCGTGACCAACTCTGGGGTTGCAGCGCTCATCTCGCTCTATGGGCCGAGGGAGCTGGCGTACAGCTTCCGGGTCATGTGGCCAGCATGACTAAGCCACTTCTGGCGAACCAGAGCAGCGCACGGAAACGCCGTTTACCTTCCCGCCAGAGCGGTACCTATTTATCTACTTGCACTTTGACGTGCTTTCGAACTGCTAGGTTGGCAGGAGCAAGGACCGAGCAATGGGAGCTCACCCCGTTGCGGGCATTCGAACCACCGACCTTCTGATCGGCAAGTCCTAGGCTCTGTGGTTTGACCCACAGCGCCACCTGCGTCCCTATAATTGACAATAGGCTGCATCAAAAACTTTACTGAACAAAGGTCGCCCACTTGCTTTCAGAACTAAAATTCCTCAAAATACTACTACTATTATTATTATTATTATTATTATTTTAAAAAAATAGGGTATAGGAAAGAAAATAGGCATCATCAAAGCCCAAAATAGATCAGTATCTTAGTCTGTCAATATAAACCTCCACAAAGAATATCCAACAGTATAAAAGTGGGGAAGAGAATAGTACTTCCGCTGTTAAACAAGTTAAAACCTTTCTATGCCTCGGTTCTGCCAGTTTAAATTATCGGCTGAGTTAAAAAAAAATGAGGATATTTAAAGGAGGTATATTTCTTAACAAGATGAAATAAGGTGAAATTCATTGCCTGGATTGAGAGAGAGTGCTATCAGCTGCAGTATCCTGTGCCAACATCCTGCCATAGGGGAGGTAACATGCCATTTACAGTTCACAGTTTCAACTGCAATTTATGAACCATTCAATCAATCAAGTTTTTCTGCACTAGTTTACACCCAGGATAAGGTAACATTATGAAAATGTAGCTTGGTGTGTGTGTGTGTGTGTGTGTGTGTACGTACACAACACTACTATTGTGCCTGGAAAACCTGACCTATTTATTATTATTTAAGTATAATTTAAATATACAGGCAGTTTATTAGTCCATGACATAAGGTCACACTGGAGAAGAAGGAAGAGGCACTTCCTCTGTTTAGTGTTTCGCACTCAGAAATGGTTGGTGTGGCAACTAGCATCCGAACATCAATGTTTTTATGTGTTCATTTGCACCTTTTCTATACTGCGAAAGGTACTCTGGACGATTCTCAAAGGGAAGTTAAATCCATAAAAAAGGCATAGACGTAAAATCTTAAGAACAGTTAAAAGAGCATCAGAATAAAGCCAGCAATAAAAAAAGGAAACAGTAATGTGAAGAACACTAAAAGCACCAGAAAGCTGAATAAAGGTAAAGGTAAAGGACCCCTGACAGTTAAGTCCAGTCACGAATGACTCTGGGGTTGCGGCACTCATCTCGCTTTACAGGCCGAGGGAGCCAGCGTTTGTCCGCAGACAGTTTTTCCGGGTCATGTGGCCAGCATGACTAAGCCACTTCTGGCGAACCAGAGCAGTGCACGGAAACGCCATTTACCTTGCCGCTGGAGTGGTACCTATTTATCTACTTGCACTTTAATGTGCTTTCGAACTGCTAGGTTAGCAGGAGCTGGAACAGAGCAATGGGAGCTCACCCCATCACGGGGATTTGAACCGCTGACCTTCTGATCAGCCAGCCCTAGGCTCAGTGGTTTAGACCACAGCGCCACCCGCGTTCCTGAAAGCTGAATAGACTGGGAAAATTAAAATGTCTTAATCTGGTGGCGAAAAGGTCACAATGTAGGGGCCAGCTAGCCTTCTTGAAGAGGGCATTCTGCAAATGGGGCCCGCTCCCTCATGGCTGCACCCACTCCTTTGGTGGGGGCACACAGAGAAGGGCCTTTGCCGGTAACTTGACAGTCCAGGCAGATCATGGGTGAAGCCAAGATTTATTGGGGGTTGGGGAGTAGGAGACCCACCTATCCTGTTCCAAAACTGAGCTACCTGCGACACGATTGGTCAGTTTGTGGAAGCCATGCCTGTTGATCAGCTGGGTTGCCCATTGCACTGCTAGAATGCGCCTCATCCAAGTGACCTCAGTGAGCATTTCAATTACAAATATTCTGATTATTTTTACTTATAGTTAAATATTTTTATTTATTTACTTGATTTAGGGGGGGCAGCTTTATAGTGAATGGAGACTGTATACTTCATTATGAATCACCCTGTCCTTTTAGTTGTGGCGGTGGTTGAAGATTTGTGCAGTTTGTTCAGGAAACTGGATGGAGATATGGCACAGAACCCGGATATTCTGTATCTTTGCTTCTTTCTTTACACATGTAAATTTTGCCTGGAAAGAATAACATTCCTGTGTTGCTCGTTTCCTCCGCTAATAATTAATGGTAATGAGTCCACTAAATGGTAAACAAGACAACAAAAGCACTGTTAATGAGACCGTCTTTACATGTTTGTTTTTAATCTGTTTCTAAGATAATGGGCCATGAATGTGCCGCAACTTGACCGTTTGTGTTGTGTGGAGAATGCACTGAAAAGGATTGAACTGATATATATATATATATATATATATATATATATATATAAACACACTTCTACTTAGTATGTTGGAGCTGACTGGATAAGGTGGGGTGTCTGAAAGAGTTTGGAGGCCTATTTAATTAAGTATCTTGACATTCTGTGTCTGAAGGACATTGGCAGATGTTCAAGTACAATGTTTGGCTCTTAAACCACTTAATTCAAGCTACGTAGGAAAAAGAGATCTTGCCAAAAACCTTCCATGAGATTTTTAACGACTATTGGATTGACCAGACAGGGCCACAAAGCTCATAAAACAGGATTAGCAAAATTGCATTGTTGGATATTATACACTGTGTGACATACACTGTAGCTAAGAAACTTGGCAGGATTAACCTGTGGAGGATAAAGATATCACAGACAAGAGGGGCCAGAATTATTAGGCCACTGTTACCAAAGAAATAAAGTATTTGTGTGCATACAAATAGGGCTGATAACTTTTCTGCTCTGTTTTGGTAAATGGCTGTTCCTTATAAAATAGTAAGGATATATTTGTACCAGCAGTACGCTGTATTTTGGTCAAGTGGGGGTACTCTGAGTATGCCTCTTATACACACGTATTATCAGGCAGGAAAATTAAAAGGAGCTGCAGCAAAAATGACTAGGATGAGAGATACTTGACCAAACAAATGTGACAGACATTGCTCAAAGGGTAGTACATATTTCATGAGGCACTAAGTTTTTTTTTGGGGGGGGGGAATAAAAGGGTAGGTTAATTGTGACATTTGGCTTGGGGAGGAATTACTTGTTTACTTAGGCTAAAAAAAAAAATGCTGCTCAAATTGTAAGGCCAACGGGGACCGATGCAAATCACTCTTCACTCACTGTACGGACTGTCATGATGAATTTTTGGTGAAAAGCCTCATCTATTCCAAAGACTGGCCACAGTTAGGTTGCTGGGATACAGCATACTACCTAGGGTGGTGAATATATTTATGTTTTAGACGAGGCAGGGAGAAATTAATTTTAATTTTCAAGGAATTTTGCCTTTGGCACCTTTTTCTACCTCTCGAGATCCAGAGTGAACTATTAGTGCAGAACTGAGCCTTATTTGGGTAATGAAGTTGCTGGTTATGATTATCTATCTATACAAATTCAAGATAAATTTATCATATACCTAGCTGCCTGTTAGGCTGCCTTCCTCTGGTTTCAGTTAGACTCTTTGTTTGCTTTGGAGGAAAGAGAGAGAGAATTGCAATGGAATCAAATCCAGACAATTGTGTCCAAACCACCCATTTGTCTCAAACCAATCTAGGTAACCAGTTCCAAGCTTGTACCTCGGTTTTCAAATGTCTCGGAAGTCGAACGTTTCGGTTTTCGAACGCCAAAAACTCGGAGGTAACTGCTTCAGTTTCTGAACATTTCAAAAGTCGAGCGGTCTTCCAGAGTGGATTGTGTTCGAAAACTGAAGTGCCACTGTACATGCTTTAGCGTCCCTTACACTTCCCATCTGACAGCAGCAAATCTGGAATGTGTCACTAACCGCGTTTAGATGTCTTGCTAAAAATCATTTAGTATGATGTGAAGGAGCCTAGGTAAACTCACACACTGCAACCCTCCATCTGTGCACTTTCAATTTTACTTGTTTCACAACTAATGTTGGCGTTAACCTCAGTCCTTGGGGCTGCGTTGAGGAGGCCAAGAATTGCCTGGGTCATTTGTGTCACACACAACCAATGTTGATGAACTTGTGGCCTTCCAGTTGTTGCTGGATAACAGCTAGAATCAACCCCTGACCTGGTTGGAGTCCAGCAACATCTGGAGACCACAGGTTCTCCAATCCACATGCTAAATTTAGGTCACCAACATGGCAAGTGCCAGGGTGCCTGGCAGTACCCTCTGGCACTTCTGATAGATCTCAATAAATATCCCCTCAAACATCAACAGTGCACGAGAGGCTTCTTGCTCTTCCTGCTCAGCTCCTGTTTGCACTGGCTTAATCTCTGCTACACCAAAAACATCCCCTTAAAACATGCCCACATTTCACTGGATGACTCCCAGCCTCCCTTCCATTCAGAAAAGAATGGACACAGCCATGGATAATGTAGGCAACCATTTTCCATTGATTGTG
Organism: Podarcis pityusensis; assembly: GCF_964106645.2. Taxonomy (NCBI): domain Eukaryota; kingdom Metazoa; phylum Chordata; class Lepidosauria; order Squamata; family Lacertidae; genus Podarcis; species Podarcis pityusensis. Next base: position 45,252,493 of record NC_138037.1, on the reverse strand, counting down.
GAGTGGGGATGGGGGAGCCTGCCCACACCATCCTATAGTCCTGTATTTTTTTTCTACTCTTGTTTGTGGCAGCCATTTTGAGTTATGACACACACATACCCCATAGCAGCTATTTTATGACTTGTGCCCACTGTACTTCCGCAGATGTGCCCATATTCCAAAAAGCTTGGCGACCTATGATTTAGCTTGACGTCTCAACAAGGCGGCTTAGTGGACAGGAAATTGAAGCCAGCACCAACTCCTTGAAAAATGGATCTGTTTGATTTGGAAGTTTGCAAATCCATGTCTTTTGTCTTCACATTCCACATACTCCCCCCCCCTTAATTCTTCCATCACAAGGAAGGAGGAGCAGGTAAATTTGAGCGATATTTTAACCACAGGATCTCCCATTCAGAAGTTTACCTTTTTCCACCATGAAGAGGATGGGAAGACCTGCACAAGCTCACTCTCTTCTGAAGCAGAATCCCTTTAGGTGGGAGAAATGTCCAAACAGCCCCAGCCAATTCATAAGCTTGCAACTCTCAAACCATCTAACAATTTAATTGTAATTTGTCGTGGTGAACGATACCCTGTCACCTATTCTCTAGTTTTCATTTTCTGGAGCGATCGTGGCTACAAATGCCATCCATATGCTCTGGAATTCATCTGCCAGAAGTTTATTAGTGCTATTAATATTTCATGCAAATAGAGTCGCCTTCTTTGGTAATAGCCTATTAATTCAGTCGTCTTTCTATCTTCTGCAGATTAATCCTGCCAAACTTCTTTGGTGCAGTCAATCTTGTGCAGCATAGAAAAGCCAACAAAAAAATAGCCGGTACCACACAAGCAACTCAGAAGCAGCCATTTCCCTTCAATGACTATTCTAGCCAATGCACATGTAAATTTGTTTTCCAAATCATTTATTTTTCTGGGTGAGAGCAAAATAGTAGTAAAATAAAATGCACTATTTTTTTCAGGGTTGCTTGATTTTCTAGGAAGCATTTTCTTAACAAATGGCTTTTCTCTCAAGAAAAAGGCATCGCAAATAAAACTGCAGACAAAACACGTACAGTTAAATTCAGGCTACAATCCTTTGTCCACTTACCTGGGAGTAAGCTAGTGGGACTTACTTCCTACCATACTTATACAGTGGTACCTCAGGTTAAGTACTTAATTCGTTCCGGAGGTCCATTCTTAACCTGAAACTGTTCTTAACCTGAAACACCACTTTAGCTAATGGGGCCTCCTGCTGCTGCTGTGCCGCCGGAGCCCGATTTCTGTTCTTATCCTGAAGCAAAGTTCTTAACCTGAAGCACTATTTCTAGGTTAGCGGAGTGTGTAACCTGAAGCGTATGTAACCTGAAGCGTTTGTAACCCGAGGTACCACTGTACAGGATTGCATTATCCTTTTGCTTCCCCAGTTGCAGCCATTTCATTTTACAGTATATAAAGTCAGCAGGCCAGACATAAGAAATATATACATTTGTCCTTTCAACCAAAACCCACAGATTTGCATTTTTTTAAAAAGTATGGACATAAGATTGGAGGTGGGGTGGAGTCAGAGAAAGCGGGAATTGATTTTCTGTGGTTTATATACTCCTCAGCTTTGGAAATGTGGCTTTGCTCCACCAGTGTAAAAATAAGCTCAAGAGCTCCCTTGCAGTGTCAGCTAACTCAGTGCAGCCAAATTTCTGATTACTTTTTTTATATGAGCAATAATGTGCATGCCAATGGGGGTGTTTGCTATTCATTCCTTAGCAGGGTTGGGTTTTATCATTCAGCGGCATTTAGGCAACAGGTGGACAGCTCTGTTAGCGCTGTCCGTATCTCAGCCTCAAAAACCTGGCCAGTGTAATTGTCAATTATAAATATGCAAATTTGGCATGCTCAATTTGCATGTTTCATTGGTGAGCTTTCCAAGAGGAAGTTGAAGTAGCCCAAGTCTTGTCCTCATTACGGCACTAGCACACTCTGCAAGGCCTCTGGTCCCTCCCAGCTCTCCCCACCCCAGCTCACTCATATAAAAAGAAACAAAGCCTTCCCCACACTCACTTTATTACGCTCCTTCACATTCCCTCTCCCCCATCTCAGCGTGAGCTTCTTTAAATGTCCCATCATGCCTCCCACCTTCCCCAGCTGACTAGTGCAGTGTATTAAGGCCTTGGATTGTCCATGTGGGTGCTAGAGGGAATGGCACGGTTTTCCCACTTTAGATTAACACTCATTAGTGAGTTGGAATGCTGAAAACCCCAGGGTTTTTACAGTGTTTCTGCACTGAACAGACCCGCCCCCCCCAAAAAAGATATTTGCCTTATAGCATCAGCAATCCTCAGAATACCCAAGAGACTTTAACACAGATTAGTGACGCGGGTGGCGCTGTGGGTTAAACCACAGAGCCTAGGACTTGCTGATCAGAAGGTTGGCGGTTCGCGGCCAATTGGTGCCAAAGAAGGACAGAACTTTTTTTATGTATGCTACTACAGCAGCAAGAATTCTCATTGCAAAGTATTGGAAGACACAAGATCTACCCACCTTGGAAGAATGGCAGATGAAGGTGATGGACTATATGGAATTGGCGGAAATGACTAGCAGAATCCGAGACCAGGGAGAAGAGTCGATGGAAGAAGATTGGAAAAAGTTTAAAGACTATTTACAGAAATATTGCAAAATTAATGAATGTTAGAATGATGTCGGATAGAAACTAAGTGGTCTTTAGCCGAAATGTTATAAGGGAATATGAAAAAAAAAGGTTTATTAATAGGTAAAAATCTAAAATTACAAATACTTTATGATTAACGATTAGGATACATAAAGAGGGGAGGGATTTGTTGAACTAATAACTGAATTGGAATACAAAAAAGGGAGGTGTGAGGAGGTCCTGGAAATAAGCAAATGAAGGCTAAGTAATGGAAGGAAGGAATTGTTTTTAACTGTTTTTATTTTGTATTTTTCTCTTTTTTTTCTTTTTTTGTCTTGTAATATTCTGAAAATCTTAATAAATATCTTATTAAAAAAAAAACAGAAGGTTGGCGGTTCGAATCCCCGCGACGGGGTGAGCTCCCGTTGCTCGGTCCCTGCTCCTGCCAACCTAGCAGTTCGAAAGCACGTCAAAGTGCTAGTAGATAAATAGGAACCGCTCCGGCGGGAAGGTAAACGGCCTTTCCGTGCACTGCTCTGGTTCACCAGAAGCGGCTTAGTCATGCTGGCCACATGACCTGGAAGCTGTCTGCGGACAAACACCGGCTCCCTCGGCCCATAGAGCGAGATGAGCGCCGCAACCCCAGAGTCAGTCACGACTGGACCTAATGGTCAGGGGTACCTTTACCTTTACTAGTGTTGATAAATTCCTGTTAACCAGCTTGTTACACTCAAAATCAGAGTGGTTAAATTTAGCAAAAGGAGTGGATCTTCCCCAACACTTCGCTGCACTCATATGAAGTGAGGATGTCAATCTGTGCAGGTGATTGTGAATGCCAAAATAGAGGGTGGTACACACTTATTCTGGAACAATTGTTTATACTGATGCGACACTGGTAATCTTATGCATATAATATATTTTTTATGCGTTCCTTACATGCATTTGAGCATTTCACACGTGTTATCTTTGGAATAGCCTTCAAACTACTTGGTATGGTAGGCCAGAAACTCAGACACCAAATAAACAATGCAAAGTCAGCCTCATATACAGTAATTAGTTTGGCTTCAGTAAATTTGTTTTAGGGGAAGATTATTAACGCTGCATCAAGCGAGTGGTCTTATTTGGGGAAATTTTCTATAGTTTATAATACTTTAAAGGAGAAAGTGGGAAAGCTAGCTGGCTCTTGTTAACATCTGACATATCTTTGATTTCTGCTTTGTAGGTGTGGGCAGGAAGGAAGATAACCAACGAGCCCTAAATCCTAGAGCACAAAGAAGAGAGATCTAAAACGTATGGCTCGGTGCAGCAGCTGGTGTTGTGAATCAGGCCGTTGCCAAAAAGAGAACGGCTACTTCACAACACCAGGGTTGCCCCTTGCCACAGTCAACTTTCTCAGCAAGAAAACTCCTTTCTCCAGGACAGGAAAGCTGGATGGACCCATTTTCATTGTGTATGTTTTATAACAAGGAAATAACAACTGGTGGCTGTTAATTTATATTACTGTGAAAGGATTTGTTTTTACTTAAACGTGCTCCCTAATCTGTACAGGTTCTGAATGATGCAATACCAGGGCTGACATACGTCCAGAATTTTCTGGACATAGCTGGGATTCGCCTGTCAAAAATGGCCTCTGGGCGGAATTTTTAAAAAATGGCAAAAATGTCCAGGAAAAGTGTTGGTTTTGGGTGATTTTCATTTTAAAAAATAGATGAAAGACTTCTTTTTTTGGAGATTTTGCAAAAAACCCAAAAAAACTCAACAACTTTTGTGTCCCAATTTTCACTTTTTGAAAAAAGTTTTAATCATGGAGTCAGATTGAAGCATCATTACTGTTACCAAGCAATATGAACTTCCCTTCGGACACCAATTCTCAATCTTCTACTGAAAAAATAATAATACAGGTGTTTTGTATTTAAATGTTATTTGGATATGAGCAGACCCCCCCCCCCACTTCAAGTAGACCGGGGTGGCTACCCTGTAACTATCCAAATATTGTTGGACTAAAACTCCCATCAGCCACTATGCTCAGTGGCAAGGGATGATGGGAGTTGGAGGCCCCCAAATTAGCCAAGCCTTGTTCAAGAAAAGCCAAACTTTTGCAAAATGAAGCTAACTGTACTCATTTGTAATTTGCCTTTCACTTCTAAGAGTAGAACCAATTGTGATAACATTTGGAAACATTATTTTATTGCTTTGTATTAATGTTTTATGTCTCACATTTGTGCATTTGTGTCTTGCTCCTGTCGCATATGCCCTACTTCAGTTTCCCCCAAAGCAGGTACTATCCAGATTATTTGGACTACAGCTCCCATCAGCCCCTGCCACTATGGCCAGCGGTAAGGTACATTGGGAGTTGTGGTTCAGCAACATCTGGAGGGCACAAGGTTGGAGAAGGCTATCCTGTGAAATTATATTGTTATATTCATATTTTTATTGATTTTGTTGTGACAGTTAAAAAACCAGGAAATAAATATCAATCAGTTTTGGGAGACAATGGCATGGCTAATTCTATCATATACCGTACAGGTTTTAGAACACTTTACTGGCCTTACTGAAGTTGAGCCAATCACACCCACAGGACATCTCAATTGCTGGCCTAGATTTAATGCACACACAACTTGTTGGCATCTGTCTGTCTTAAGAGGCAATGGAGTGTGCCTCTGGAGGTGAAGTCAAGCTGCCGTGTTAGCAGCACCAAAATGACCTCCCCAGGGCACAAGTATGTATGGAGGTCCTGGACTGCCCAGACAACAAAACTCCCCTTTCAGCCTTGCTGATGTGGTCAAAGGAAAGCAGAGCAATACGTTTGACACCAGCTTGGCTGTAGGAGTTCCTGGAAGGAGGCGTACAAGGTGCCATCCAACCATCTTAGGGACTCAACTCTGGATTTGTGTAGGGTTTACTCCTTAACCATTTTTTCTCCCAAAGATGTCCCGCAAGGCAGTGCAGATTTAGGAGTTTACCTTCTCCTAGATGGCCTACCTCCCCAGGTCAACAAGCCCCATCTGCTCACACAAACATAATTTAGCACCACCAATGAAGAGCCTATGAAACAAGCCAACAAGACCCTGCTGCCCTATGTGATTTCCATAATATGGTGTTAATGCAGTCTAATTTTTCATTAAAAATTGGCCAGTGACAGAGGTCCTTTTCAGCAGCCTGGCTTGTGATTTATGTGATATGGCTCTGGCTTAGACAAATATGCTGACGTTGGAAGTGTGGGGATTGGTTAAGTGATCTGCTGAGGCCGCCAGCAATTTTAAAGTGTGGGGAGGGAGGTAAATGGGAACCTCTGCCTTTAGGCACATGCTCTAAAGTCTGGGTCTCAGTGCCTGGCATCAGGAAGTCAGAGAGCAGGAAGGGTGGAAAAGGTGAGACTCATCTATATGGAGCAGCACTGCCTTTAGATAGATGATGCCGCCAGGCTAGAGTGGAGATCAATGGTCCGATTCAGTAAATGTCAGCTCCATAGGTTTAAAACAGAAGGGAACGTCCAAATTCTTGGATCGAAAAAGCAAAAGGTTATGTTGAAATTGGTCTCTGAAGGTACCTTAAGCTAACTAGGCCTTTATTGCTTAGCACCCACTGTAATCCTCTCTCTGTTTGTTGGAGGAAATGTCTCAGAATGGTAGAGAAATGTATCAATAATAATCTTTTTTAAAAAATTGAATCCCATAAATGACTTGACTAGCTGCAGACACCGTTTGCCAGCTCAATGGCTGAAAACAAAGGAAGCAAAAGAAATAATAATAAGACTGAGTTTACACCCCAACCCGCTTCCCTGATATCGGAAGGCAGGTGTGTTACATGATAGCGAATGCACCATCTCCAACAGGCAAAGAACAGGAAGGAATGTGTAATTGAGGTCACCACAAGACAGAGGCAGCATGTTATTGCTGCTTCTCTATATGGGCCTTCAAATGGTAGAGATAATGTCATCGAAATGCACAATGGCGCTTTCAGCGGCATGGCAGTGATAAAACCAGGAGACACAAGTGAAAATATAATAAATAAATCGGGCAGACTGTTTATTTCCCTGGAGAAAGATGGTGATTAAGGTGTCTGCCTTCTGCCTTAGCAATAAAAATGTGAGCAATTTTCCTCCCTTGAAGAGTTGTTCCTGGCTTTGCCTGTTTGACACAGTCTTCGTTTACAGCCATGACACTCATCCTTTTCATCTGTTTGCTCTAGTAGAAGAACTGAAATAATTTTAGAGGTGAAAGGAAGGTGGAAGGACACATTGCATACCACAAAGGATTTTTAGGCTACCTGCAATCCTATATACCAGAGGTCAGCAACCTTTTTTCAGCTGTGGGCTGGTCCACCATCCCTCAAACCATGTGGTGGGCCAGACCATATTTTTGGGGGGAAATGAACAAATTCCTGTGTCCCACAAATAACCCAGAGATGCATTTTAAATAAAAGGACACATTCTACTCATGTAGAAACACCAGGCAGGCCCCACAAATAACCCAGAGATGCATTTTAAATAAAAGGACACATTCTACTCGTGTAAAAACACGCTGATTCCCGGACCGTCCGCGGGCCAGATTTAGAAGGCAATTGGGCTGGATCTGGCCCCCGGGCCTTAGGTTGCCTACTCCTGCTATATACAGACACTAGGGAGATAGCCCCATTTAACACACTGAGACTTGAATCTTAGTAAACATATCAGATTGTGCTCTTAAATTCCATGCAGCACAAGTTGATGCAGGCTTACACAGAAGTAAGTGCCACTATGTACAGAGGCTTTGCACGTGTGCACACAAGATACACAACAGATGACATTCTTGTGGAGAACCAGATGGTGGTCTGTGTCTGCCCCAAAAAACCCAGAGCAAATGCCCATCTGGTCCAGTAGCAAACCAGATTAGATTGTCACTAACTTCAGAATGCCTTATGGGGTTCATAAATGAATGAATGAATTAATGAATGAATGAATGAAATAATAGCCCATTCCTGTTGCTTGCCCTCTTAGCAGGTGCAATTCAGTGGTAGGATGCCTCTGAACCTGGAGGTTTTATAGAGTCTTCATAGCCAGAGACAGATTTATTCTCCATGTCTCTGGGCATTATCCCCTTCCTAGCCCTCCAACCTGGTCCTCCTCGTCACAACTTGTGCCTGCGAATTCCACAAATAGTTACAGGAAGAAACCCTTTCCATGGTCTGTGCTAAATCTTCCCCATCAGTGATACTGAATGACACAGAATTCTAGTATTAAATGAACAAAACTCCCCCTCTGTCCTCTTGGCTGCCTCTTCCTTGATCTTTTCCCAGCTGTTAAGATGTGCTACAATTCAATTAAGTGCAGAGGTGAAACATGCAATTGTACAGCTATGTCTGTCTGTGCAAATAAAAAGCTTGAAATATATTGTGTCACCTACATTTCTGTTCTGGCTGCTGTTCTACAATGATTCCCTATCCTTTCTAGACCCCCCCCCCCACCTCCCCATAACAAGAACATTTCTGGTATTTCTGGCTAGAGGCCTCTGCCACACTTACCCCCATTCAAGGCCAGCCCAGACACTGAGGTCCAGCTCTGAGGGCCTTCTGGTGGTTCCCTCACTGTGACTGCAGAACAAAGGCCTGGAAGGGATCTAGATCAACCTTTGTTCCAGGAAAGATGCCATTTGGTGGCTCTAGGTATGTTTGTCCATAATTCTACCCAACCAAGTACATATGTACCTGCAAGTGCATCCAAAGAAGTGGACTTATGTATGCCATAATAAATTTGCTAGGTACTACAAAAGACTGCCGTGAAAATGCCTCTCCTTTTCCCCCAGCCACTAAATCATAAAGCCCAGAAAGAAAATCAACACCTCTTCAAAGTACTGCTATGTTTTATTTATTTAAATAAATTGTAATTTATTACTCTTATCATCAATGGGAGTGAATTATCTCGCACAAGCCCCTCGATTTTTTCCAGATCCTTTAATTCTGAACGAAGCATGAGTCAAAGAGAAAGGAAAAGTCAAAAGGATAAAGAATGCTAATAGGCATGTTCAAACAGTCAAGGAAAGACATAGGTATTATATCGATAATTATTACTACTATTGTTGGCATCCGTCTGATCGATTTATGAAATAAGCCGCATTAGATAGGGAGTATCCAAACTACAAGTTAGAAATGCTAATCATATTCACAGATACCATAGGGCAGGAAATTTTGGCTTCCTTATGAAAGGCAGTTCTGCTCCTCTGCCTGAACACACACAAACCAAAATCTGAAGATCACACATTTTTCCTGAGCATGCTTGTTGACTTACCTATATGTGGGTGGGTGGGGTGAGGGGAATTCTAAAATGTTTTTGCTTAGCTTGCTTAACCAAATGAAGCTTGGTTTACTTGCTTGCAGCTGAAGACAAATTAGGCTGATTATATTGGAAAGGGCACACAGTATATCTAAGAATTAAAAGCATGACTGGGTATTTAGGATAAAGGAAATGAATAGCCCACATTATCCTCAGACTTTGTACAATTAAGTGCCCCAAGGCTTTATGCTATTAATTTTAAAGGGAAATGTCCAAATATTTTTAGCACTGGTCACAAAACACTTTTCATTTCCAGCCTTGGGCTGGCTTATGTACATATTGTGTACATGCAAAATTATTCACATGAGGATGGGGGAATGTTATATAGTTCTGTGACTTGCCGCCTTGCTTTTATGTGAACAAATGGTCCATTTTTATTAACAGATGTTTCTTTTGTGCGCACATCACACATTCCCCAGTTCATTTTCTTTCCTTTGAGATATTGTCTGGTATGCACATTTTTATATGCTAATATTAAACACGTGGTATTTGCCAGAGCAATTGGTATATAAAACAGGAAAGCACCACAGCTTCAAAAGTCTTTTGAAAAGGTTGAGATTAGTGCAATGAGTCCGTGCTAGCCTGAAACTGCCTATTATAAACATATATAAATACTAAACTATAAAAGCTTGAGATCTCTACATGGTTAGAGTATAGTACTGAGAAAGCTAGTGCATATTTGCACTTGAGAGGGTAGCACACATACATACATCTGCCACAGGATTCTTGTGGTGGGGTGCTGGTGATGTGAAAAACCTCAAAGGACTTGACTGATACTGAAACTGATGCAACAATAAAGCCTTACTCTGCTTTGACCACTTCTCTACATTTTTCTGGGTTCCTAAAGAATGTTACAATCTGCACACTGCGACAGAAGATCAAACACAGGATAACAATTTGGCATGCATAACAATTCATTTTTTGCTCTACTTTGGGGGAAGGGAGATATTATTGCCATATTATGCACCTATTTTAATTAACGGGCATATTTTCTCCATGATGTATTCAAATAGCATAAAATGATTAATATCCTGAAAGACAAGATAAAGCAATCATGCTAATTACAAAAGCAGTATAATGCAGTGGATAGAGTGTAGTGTTTGCATATTCAAGGGCCATGTTCAAATCCCCACCCAAGCCACAAATCACATGATAGCCTCTGCTCAGCCCGTCTCACAAGGTTATTTGAAAGGTATGTTAGTCAAACACGACTCATGGCGCACTCTCCAAAAGTGCTACAGGGATGATTAAAAAAAATACTGTACTCAACGACAAAATTCAGACTTGTGACATAAATTCCAAGTGAATAAAATTAAGTGCATACACATATTAATGTTTGCAAACTGTGTTACAGATGTTTAAAAGCAATATAAATGCAGTCAGATCAGAATTAAGCGATTCAACATCTTGCTCCATACTTTGGTCATATTTTGTCTACTTTAGTGCTTCAATATTTTATTACGTTTATAATAGTTTTGCATAATTTCATAAATCTTCACCCAAAATTTCAGAGACAACAGTGGACAACAATTTATGTTGACACACTACATAAGCTGCTTGCCACGTTAAAGCTATTAGCAATAAAATTCAGTTGTAAAGAGTATTCTTACTAACCCCTTTGTGCTCCTGTCGGGGATTTTTTAAAATGAGAAACATTTTCATAATAGCATAGATATTACTCTGTATTAAGGGTCTTTATTTTATATTGCAGAAAATTATTAACCAGACGCCACATGTTTTATCTATGTAGGCAGTACATTAAGATAATTTGCAGAAAGCTAACAATTCCTAAAAGAAAGTAGCACACACCACCTGGAGCAATATAACCCCCCCCCCACTCTTTTTTAAAAGAAATGTTGGATTCGTTGGAAACCTGTAGCTTGTCTTACAGTAAAAAGCCAGGGAAAGTGATTCAAACCTTTGTCTGCACTGCAGGTTCATAATTAAGCAATGCAGACACAGCACCTTACAGCTAAACAAGAGCTGCAGTCTTTTGTTCACAAAACTAGATACCCTGTAACTGCTAAAGATGAGCTGAGCCTGTAACCAAAGAAAATGTATTGGCTGGGAGTCAGAACTACAGCTCTTGCCAGCATTATATCACAAATCCTGATTTAACACTAGCATAACAATGCACATTATTCTGACCTCACAGATAGACTGGTACAAGTGATTTGGCCAGGAGAACAATAAAATCACCAGCCTCACCTTTTTATCAATCCATATTACAGCTGGCCACCTACAAACACTGGGCCCCAAGATTTTATCAGCTCACTCATGGTGTGAGCATTTCTTCCATCCCAACCTTAGCAGCATCAGGGCAGCGTTCCTAGAAAGCAGTCATAAATGTGATCAACAGCTTGTGCTTTTGTAACATACTGTTACAAAAGTCGTGTGTCTGCCCCTCTCTCTGCCGAACGATAGCAAGAGACTATGGGGTCCCAGGCATCCCCACAGGGTTTGTATTCCTTTGCAGAATGGAAGACACGGCAGAGACTGTTGTGGCTTTAAGAATTATGGTTTATTCACCTATTTACACCATGGAGGGAGTCCAGGTCTTACAGCATGGTCCTTTCAGTACCAAAGTAACACAAGCTATAATTACTAGAATGTCAGTGTGTCTGAAGGACTGGACAGAAGTTGTCTGCAGCTGAGAAGGTCCCCATGAACTAGACAGCACCCTCAAGAGACTTGGGGGCATAATTCAGAGGATACCATGGCTAAATTCTGTAGTATCATCTCTACTTCAGCAATCTAATCTCATATGCACTGCAGGTTTGAGACAAAGGCACTCTGCCCATACTTTTCTGTCCTGGGCATGTAGAAGACTACCAGAAGCATACTTCACTTTCTGGAAGCAACACCAAAATGCATCCTCCTTTAGGTTTATAGTGGTACTAGATGCCTAGCATATATAAACCCAAACAGTTCTACCAGGTGTTGGAGAGGGTGTCCTACTAAAGGGACATATTGAGACATGTGGTGAGAGTGTCCAAAAACAAAAGTTCTGGGGAAATGTTTTCATAGAGATGTCTTTGATTGCGAGGCAGACAGTATCCATGACCCCAGGGCTGGCTCTGCTTAAACTGTATAGTCGGGATATGCCACAAATTGGAAACAAAGAACTCATAACACATCTGTTAACCAGGGCAAGAATGACCATTGCCAGGACATGGAAATCATTGCAATTATTGACCATGGACCTGTGGTATAGTGCAGTCTGGCAGGTAGCATTACTGGGGAAACTGACGTAGAAATGTAAGATAGCAAGAGGCCTGGGGAATATGATTAACTTTTATCCAGTCAGGGGCGATTTTATAGATTATACAAACAATGAGGCATATGGTAGAACAGTTCCTATGGTCTACATCTACAGCACAGTTTGACGTGCATCAAGTAAACATTTTAATTTTAATTTTTTCTCCTTCCCTCCTGCCTTTGTATAAACCCTGCAGACCAGCACTGCTGCTGATACAATATATCTTTTTAGTTGTGGACAATAGTCTAAGCAATAGAGGTTATTATGTATCATTTTGTGTTTGTTAAGATTGTCAAAGTGTATATGCTAAAATCATCAGTTTTGTGGAGTATTCAGAGATGCTTCTCTGATTGTATGTAGTTGTTTTATCTTTGCTTTAAATATGTATTTTTAATGCATACTTCTTGAGGCTTCAGCCATTTAAAAGTTTTGCCAAATACTCTCCACATGGTTTAGACTAAGCATTATTATCCACATAATGGCATATATGCAGAAAGCATATGACCCAAAAGTTACTGTCTCTTATCTCTAAGAGTTTTGTTTTATCTTAGCAGAGCAAACAATGCCGCGTAAATCAGGAAGATCTTTTTCCATTGACTGGACTCCAGCCAGTTAGTGACTTGTCAGTCAAACGCAGGAAGCTTGTGGGAGACAGAAAGATGGATTACATATGCAGAGAGTTCTGAGCACCTCCACAGGGAGCCTTTCCAGTCACAGCAAGGTTCCAAATGCGTTTTTATGCTCACCATGCTAATGCCTTCAGAAAGATTCCATGTTCCACTGAAGGCTGCATTTACCTTGATTCCAGAAATAGCATCCATATCTTCAGGAGGAAAGGACATTTAAAACTGAGACCAACATTTCAAAATTGGACATGAAGCATGTTTCACAGCAGTAAATTCCTGCAGTAATATCAAGACAAATCAGGATTTACCTCGTCAGGGAATTGGAATGGTTTTTAAAATTACCAAAATATGTACCCTATCATTTATGGATGATACTTTTCCCTTTCAAATCCTACAAAGAGCAGCAAGCTCCCTATCTCATGGATCTGTCCTGATTACAGGAGAAGAGGGCAGGCATGGCCTTTCCTAACACTAGTGGATCCGTTCATTCCAATCAAAGAAGCAAGTACAGTGGTACCTTGGGTTACAGATGCTTCAGGTTACATACGCTTCAGGTTACAGACTCCGCTAACCCAGAAATAGTACCTCAGGTTAAGAACTTTGCTTCAGGATGAGAACAGAAATCGTGCAGCAGCAGCAGGAGGCCCCATTAGCTAAAGTGGTACCTCAGGTTAAGAACAGTTTCAGGTTAAGAACGGACCTCCGGAATGAATTAAGTTCATAACCGGAAGTACCACTGTATTCCTTACCAGGGAAGAGGTAAAGAGCACCAGTTTTGTATGTCATCCAGTTCTCACCTGACAGCAGGGAGGGACTCTTATGCCAGTCCGACAAGTTTATGCTCATACAGTGATTAGACTACAAGCCTTCAAATAGATGCATTTTGGGCAATAAGTAGACAAAGCATACTTAAATATACTTAATGTTCAAATACATTTGGTCTTAACTATTAAAAGAACAAACAAATAAACAAACAAACAAAAAACCTATTACGCCACATCAAGACAAGAGTAACAATTACCCGGGATCTTAAAATCACGATATACAACTTGTTATCTGGGTAGAAAAGAGTGTAATTTATTTTAAATAACATCACAACCAAACAGCATGTACTATTTTTTAGGGAAAATTAAAATACAGGAGGTTCACTCTAACCTATATTTATACTACTGCACAAAGCCACACATGAATAGCTGTGCAGAGATGGAAAAGCTTGAGTGTGAAGTGAATAAATTGAAACTAAATTTAGCTTCTCTGCAACAAAAGTTTCAAAATTCCTGCTGTGTACTCATGAAGTTTAAAAGACACAAGCTCTTTGAAACTCCTTGTGGTTTAATCTATTCACTGAGTAATCAGTAATAGTTTAATGTATTCAAACTCTCCCTGTGTAAATGGATTTTAAAAGAAAATTAATCACAACCAGAATAAATCTACATTTCAACATACTATATATTTCCCTACTATATATATACATACTATATATACTTGCTACTATATGTACATACCACATAGTTCCCCATTTAAACCTAAAGTGGCTGCAAACCACTGTTGTATCGTTATTTTAGGAAAATTGATATTTTCTCAAAATTTTATAGTAAATGACACTGAAAATTTTATTGACAGGCAGTCCATAAATACCTAGAATATTTTGTAAAAATCCTCAATTCATTAAAATTTAAATGACAAGGAACTCCTTTCTTTACCATAAAAACAAACAGTAAGGAGAACTAATGCTAATTTCCTGCTATAATTTTAATCTGAAAACCTAGTATTTATATGGAGAGAGAGAGGGAGAGAGAGAGACAGAGAGTCTTATTAGAGTGTCTAAAGCAGGTGCTTCCTGCTGAAAGAGGGAGAGATAAAGAAAATAAATCTAATTTTCAAAGTTTATAACCTAGGGGTGATATTCTGTCACTTCGGTTGCCATCTGCACTAAAACTTAGTTGAATTAGAACTGTACTGCATTTAATACTACAGAGTGTGTGTCCAAGTGTTTGCATTCTTGCACAAATGAAATGTGTTAATGGCAGCCTTCCGGCAAAGCAAATGCTTAGTCTGTGCCCTTCAAAGGGTTTGTGAGTGATCCTTACCCTGCTGTCTTCATCCTTAATTGGCCTCCACTGTGGGGAGCAATTAAAAATAAATGGTAGCTTGCTGAGCCGCTGGGAGGGATGTTCTGCAGTTCTGATCATGAGCAGCCCTTCATAGGTCCAGCATCAACGCCTGAGATGGGCAAAGAGAGAAATAAAATTAAACTGAACAACTGCGTAAATACATTTGGTGGAAAAAGCTACCACTCACATCAGGGTAGTTGTTTAAAAGCTGAAATTAGATTGACTTTAAAAGCGATGTACAGAATATTTGCCTAATGAACTGAAACTAAGCCTACGGATATGTAACTGAAGCAACTGCATGCAGTATTCTGTAAAGCATGGTGCTTACTGATTGTGCTAAATAAACAGAATGATGAAAGCGCTAGAGATGTGTTATATGGAAATTAATGGTTATTTAAATATGATGTATCAAGGCATGACTCCTCTTGCCTAAGTATCAAATAGCTAACATACTGTGGTAGTTAACAGCATGGGCCTAAAACCCAGAGTTCTCCCTACCCCAACAATTCAGATTTCAAGCTCATCACTTAACTTTAAGGGATGGCTTTAAAAGAAGCCACCCTCATCACTCCCCATATCTGTAATATGGGGATAATTCTGACGCACATTAGAGGATCTCATAAGAACTGAAATAACAAATAAAATGACTGAAGATTTAGTCTTTATATCATGTTTTCCCCTTTCATATTCCCTTTTGTCTGAAGTGGCTAAACAAGACTGAGCACTTTCAGAAGGGCTGTGTTTTATGCCACTTTTTCCGTCATTCTATTGTTATGTCATCAGGAATTGACCAGGTACAGAAGGAAATGAGAATAGGGCAAGATAGAGTCCCTTCCCATTCTTCTTTGGCTTGGCATCTATGGAAGAATTGTCTATAATATGTATCACATATGAGTCTTTTTTTAAAAAAGCCCTGCCATCCTCTGATGTTCATCTCAAATTATGCAACATTTCTAAGCATCATTCCAATTACAGGTGCAAGCAACAGCAGGAGTGCAGAATTATCCAGCGATTATCCCATAAAACCTTTGTTCAAATAAAAATGTTTAAATACTCCTAAGAGATGGCATGGTGAGACCTCATGGGGTTTCTTTCAGAAACGAGCTCAAAGCTAAAACACCATGGAGAAATCCTTGTTCTGTACCTTTCCAGATTCCACTTCCCATGTTGACAGAAATCAGAGTAAGGCATCAACCTCTAACCTGAAGGAAAGGGGTAGTAGTGTCATAAGGCTGAATATGCTTTTAGGGTATTACAGAGTAAGCATAGGAGCTAGGCAGTTTTGGAATCAATGAATCCCATACAAAGCAGATACCTGTGTAGGTGAAACTATAACCTGATTAATGCAAAGCATTAATGCAAAGCATTATAAGCCTAAACTATAGAAGCATAAGTGATTGGCAGTTGACCTCTGGAGACAGGCTTTGCTCTTTAAGGTACTGTACCTTATTTTTTCCAAAAGCTCATTCTCATTTCCTGAAAATTCTGCATAAATTAACACACTGCGCAAATTCATTAAGTAAACTCCTACATGGCACACCAGAGCAGCACCATCTAGTGGCAGATTTCGAGAAACCAAAGGGATTCTCTGGAGTTTAAACCAGGGTTTCTCAAACTTGAGTCTCCAGCTGTTGTTCTGGGGGGGGGGTTGGACTACAATTCCCATCATCCCTCACCACCGGCCCTGCTAGCTGGCGACGATGGGAGTCGTAGTTCAAAAACAGCTGGAGAACCAAGTTCGGAAAACTGGTCTGAACCCAAAAAAAAAAAAAGGGGGGGAGGGAAGAAGCCCCTCGAAGCGATGGTGAACAAGAAGAGAATAACATGGCGAGGTGTGTGTTTGAAGTGTGCGTGCAGATTTCCCCCATTCGCACGTTATCCCCACGAGACCCTTTAACACGTGTCTTCTGACCACACTTGAGAGTTATAAAGTAAGGAAGCGACTCCCCACACCTTTCCCTTCCCGTTGAAACTCTTCATGGAGAGGCGGGAGGGCAGGGCGCCTTGACCGACGCCCGCGCTTCCTCGCGGCGCCATTTTGTGACCCTGCGAAGGAAGGGACCGGCTGGTTGCGTCGTTGTCGTTTTTTATTTTATTGCTTTTCTCCCTTTGCTTAATATATTGTTAGCGGGAAGTAGAGGAGGAGGCAAAGGAGGGTGGGAAGGGGAGGGGAAAAGCTTCGTCCGCTTCCCTCAAAGCTTCCCCGTAAGGTGCAAGGTGACCGCAGTGGGTGCGCCTGAGGGCGAGCGGCCGAGCGACGCGCTCTAGTCCTTCCCTCGTTCCCTTCAGCGGCACGCGACGCCTCACTCTCGCGCTCGCGAGGGAAAGCCGTGCGCCTCCAACCCTCCCTGCGCGGCCTTTTTTTAAAAATCCCGTCCCCTCCCGAGGCGGATCCGCGGAGCCACCGCCCCTCAGGCCGCGCGTCTTTCGCCGCCTTGAGTTCTCCCGCTCCACGCAGTCGCCTCTTAGAGCGTGTGAGTGTGTGGGCGGGAAGGTGGGGAAAAAGGCGGGAAAGGAGGGCGGTGGCGGCGGGCCGGAGTCCGAAGGCTTGCGGTCGGGCCTACAAAAGAGCGTGAGGGGGGTGGGGTGGGGTGTGTGGCATGCACGCACTGAGGGGAGGGAAAACGGGATTTCTGAGGGGGGCGACGGGAAGAAGTGGCTTGGGGCTCGCGGTGCTGGTGTGTGGGGCGGGAGGGGAGGTCATTCAGAAGTGCGTCTTCCCCGGTTCTCTTACTAGTTCAGTGGCGGTTGTTTAGACTCGGGACCGCGCAATTTCCGCAGGTCTGCAAAGCGCGGGCTTCTTTCTCGCTTTCCTACTGCAGGGGCTGCAGGCCTTAAATTACCTCAAAAGAAAGAGATAGGCAGCTAAGGTTAAATCAGTTGCTATCTTTACACACAATATATTATACACATCTTTGCTTTCGCGGCCTGAGGAAGACAAGTTCCTGTGGCAGGGCCCTTCCATCTTTTTTTAATTAAATTTGACCGTCCTTTGGAAGCGTGTGGGTTTTTTTGGAAAAAATATTGTAATTTTATGTCTCTCTAGATTTGGCAAGTAGGTGAGCATAAGCTTCAAGTGAATCTAAGATTTTTTTTTTAAAAAAAGAGGAGAGTTGTAGATGATAAAGCATATGCCTGTCTCTAGAAAAATAAAACTTTTTTTTAATAATAAAAAAAAGCACTTTGTTCCATTAGTCCATGATGGTACGAAAAGTGCAAAAGAGTAAAGAGCAGCCGGTTTGCTTGTTGCCAGAAATAGGGATGGAAGCTGAAAGGGTGCAACCATCCAGCAGTCTAGATCGCTCTCAGAAAGATGAGAGCAGCTGCAAGGAAAAGTCATTTTCTTTGTCGGCTAGTAACTTAAGCAACCCGATTGTTCTTGGTTCTGAAGTACAGTTAAGGGAGAAGCAGCAGCAGAGCAAGGAATTTGTCTCTAAAAGAAGGAAGGGGCAAAGAACTAGGGAAAGGAATGCAATCGGAGCAGACTGTAATTATGATGTGGGCATAAAATTGAAAGGGGAAATGGCTTTGGTGGAGAGACGTAATTCAAAGAAGGCTGTCCGGAGTATGGCGGATCAGCCGAATGATTCTTCTTCTAGAGTTTGTTTGCAAACTAAATTGGCATCATGGGTTAGAAAGAAAAGAGAGAGATCCTTGCTGGGAATGGAATCTCATGACAAAGATACGACACCGGAGGAAAATAGTCTGAGTTCCTTGTTAGAACCTGAACGAAAAATCCAAAGTTGCATGAAGAATGCAAGGAGCTTGAGGAAAAAGCACAGCTGTTCCTTACTAAAACCAGCTCTTTGCTTAATGGGAAAGGATAGGAGTTCTGTAACAGGGCTAGAATCTCAGGAAGTAACTAGGGAACTGCAGAAAAGCGAAAGCTGTTCTGAACTGGGACCACACCAGAAAACATGGAACATGAGGAAGAAGACTAAATTGGTTTGGCAAGAGCAAAAAGCTTTTAGGAACCCGGAGAAAAGTCAAAGAACAAATAGGGGGTGCTTGTCTTTTAAGTTAAAGCCTGATATACAGAGCTTAAGCCCGAGAACTTTGGGAGAAAGAGGGGAGAATTCTTCTGTTACAGAGAATCTAGCAAAATTACATGTAGGTGCAGAAGTTCTAAAACAAAATAGCAAATGCCTATTGAAGTGTGTGGCAAATCTAGAAGAGAATGGAACGTATAGGAACACTGCAGAAAAAAGAAAGCATAAAATGGTAACCCGAGCGTCTTTGAAATCAGTGGTGTGTGAAAATGATAGTAAGAACCTGAGCTGGACACCAGAGAAGTCTGTTTCAGAGGTTCCTGGGTGTAGACAAGTGATCTTTGAGGAGAAAATGATGGATTGTGGACCCACAGAGGATCTACTGATTACCAGAGTACATGGTAGTATTAAGAAACAGAGAGATGGAAAGGATGAAATTGTGACTTCAACTGAACTTAAAAAAAAGACCAGAACATCTAGTAAGGATGCTTATTCCCTCTTTCTCTTTGTATGTTATGTTTTTCACCATAACTTCCCCTCCAGCCTTTATTTTCTTACAGCCTGAAAATCTAAATTCATTTCCAAATTTAATATAAAAACTAAATCACAGGTCTTTATATTTACACTTGGATACTGTTAACTAGGAAATATTTAAGCTAGAAACCATTGTACAGTAATTTTATTGGGACACTTCACAAAGCAAGCTTCTTGCTGGAGGAGACAAGAGGCTGAAATTCCATCCCTGACTAAGGAGCACTCTTTCTGTTTACAATTTGTATGAAGCCATTAAATTGCTCCTTTTGATTCATATTTAGATTCACTTTTGACTAATGAAATGTAAGGCACCACAGTTTTAGCCTATACAGTGGTACCTCGAGTTACAGACACTTCAGGTTACAGACTCCGCTAACCCAGAAATAGTACCTCGGGTTAAGAACTTTGCTTCAGGATGAGAACAGAAATTGTGTGGCGACAGCGGGAGGCCCCATTAGCTAAAGTGGTACCTCAGGTTAACAGTTTCAGGTTAAGAACAGACCTCCAGAATGAATTAAGTTCTTAACCCGAGGTACCAGTGTACTTAAACTTAAGCTATGGGAAAAACTTAATATGCTTGTTAACAGACGCTAACGAGGGATATCACCAAAAGTGGCAAAGTTTGAATTTACAATTTTCCTTCTTTTGGTATGTTGCCTATATTATGTGTGTGTGTGTGTGTGTGTGTATGTATGTATGTATGTATGCATATATGTGCACATTCTACTTTGTGTAATTTTCTTTATGGATTGCATTGAATTTCCAATATCGTGATTTTTTTTGATTTTTTTTTGCCATTCTGGAAATGCTTGCAAATACATTTTAGCAATTTAAAAAACTTTTTTTAAAAAACAACCAAGTATTTTATATAGCCGGTAGCAAAATACATAACTCAGTCAGTAGAGCATGAAACTCTTAATCTGAGGGTCATGGGTTCAAGCCCCATGTTGGCCAAAAGATTCCTGCATTGCAGGGGATTGGACTGGATGTCCCTTGTGGTCCCTTCCAACTCTACAATTCTGTGATTCTTATATTCTGTATTTCTAATTTTATTATTCTAATTGCTGTACTAATGAATGCCAGCCATAGTGGATGAGAAGTATGCTTTGTATTTTTAAGCCGTTAGATATACTACACTTGCAGTTTATAAAGGCATTTTTTATACAATACATATTTATTACAGATATGCTTCGGCAAAGTCCAACCTTGTATATTAGAATGCATTCAACATTTGATTAATTATTATCCCCTTTTTTAACTCAGGAGAGCAAGTCCATGAACTTTCAAGCATACAGCATGGAAAAGTTCACAAGACTGGTCTGAGTACTTCTCAAGATTGCAATATACAAAATCTGCTAGAGCAGTCTGCAAGCCTTCCAGTATCTAAATCGGATGAGACTGAAAGCAAAGATCCTGTCATCCCTTGTTTTGGAGCGGATACTTCCTTGCTTCCTGTTACAAATGCCAATTCGCAGCTTTTGGACATAACAGTAGCTGAAAATGTGGA
Organism: Podarcis pityusensis; assembly: GCF_964106645.2. Taxonomy (NCBI): domain Eukaryota; kingdom Metazoa; phylum Chordata; class Lepidosauria; order Squamata; family Lacertidae; genus Podarcis; species Podarcis pityusensis. Next base: position 45,231,537 of record NC_138037.1, on the reverse strand, counting down.
AACAAATGCACTGGTAGTGCAGCAAAATGAAGAATGCAAATGGTTTTCTAGGCATAATACTTTGCCATATACAGTAGAAAGGACTACTATTCCAGTAGTGAGATTGCTTGACTGTCGTTACATTAAGGCACTCTTGACACCTACAGGTTTTGAGACCACCCAAAGCTGTAAGGTTCACTCTGGATCTCTGCATGTTGCACTTGATCAGTGTAAGGTTTTGTTCTCTAGCGGGGGTATGGGCCAGAACGATTTGAGTTGCAGCCCTAATATAGTACAAGCTGGACAGTCATTTCCAGAAAAAAGCACATTGGTTGAAAAAGAGATGTGCCAAAATATTAAGAACTCCTCAAGATGTCAAAATAGAAAGCGATCCAGGGAAAGTAAAATGTGTTTAGATTTCAAAAAAATAAACAAAGGAGTGAAAGTGCTTGAGGATCTGGAAAAAACAGACCAGGAAGCTTTCACAAGTGTGAATATACACAGTGAATGTGGATTACAAATGGAGAGTAAAACTGCCGTAAGAAGTTCAACGATTTTGGAAAACCCAATCTACAATGAAACAACTTTATTGTCTTCACTTGGTCATACACCTGATTTTGTTCTTGAGCAGGCTGTTCAAAAACCTCAAAATAAACGTGCCAAATTATCTTGCGGTACAGAGATGAGCAAAGCACACTTTATCACATGCAGTGCCATTGGTTTTGAGAAATCAGAGATTCTTGAAAAGGAAAATGAGTTAAGCATAATAGAACCACAAATTTGCTGTAGTAATAAATTGGTTGATAATTCTATAAGGGAGACATTAGTCAGTCAAAAAATTACCAACCACAACAATAATGTTGCTGGCTGTATGAAAAGAGAAAAAAGAACCGTCAAAGAAAACACAATACATAAAGTTAGAAAGAAATTGGAGCTACAAAGCTGTCAAAGAGCAGTACCAATTTCTGGTAAAAATGTTTGGCCCCGTGAATCGTGTGCTAGAACATACTTGTGGTTTGGTAAAAATCATGCATCAGACTCAAAAAGAGAATTTTTAAGAGTTTCTGATTCAGTAATTCTCTCTGGCCAGGCAGAGCTACATAAGCCATTGGCTTGTACTGTCAAAGCTTCTGCATATAAGGTAATGGGTCAAAAAACGCAACTTCCCAATGAAAACCCAACCTCAGAATCTGTAGTTGATATATGCAAGGCTCACTTGGCTACTGCTAACGACAGCAGAAGTTCCTCTATGGGTATGGAGGAGAGACCTAAACATTGCAGATCTTCTAGCACTAAAAATGTAAAGAAATCAAAAAGAGCTTTAAATTCATCAGCAAAGGAGGCTAAAAATAAAGGAAGTATAGCAAAGAGAAATAGTTCTATAGATACTCATAATGGTGTTTGTTCCGACAGTGGAAAACATAGGAAGACCTCCGTTCTCAAACAAGAACCACTAATCAAAGGGAACCTATCAAATTTCAAAATTCCTTTACTGAAGGATAAAAATGAATCCAGAAAAACAGAATATACTAGATTGTCAAGAAGAGATGTTTGCAGTCCTTTGGACATCCTAGATTCTACTGTGTCAGTGAAGAAAGCCAGAGCTAAAGAGACCTCATCCAATGTGCATTCTAGACATCAGTTCAAGTCAAAAGAAGTTAATGGAATTACTGTCCTAGAAGAAAATGCAGACCAATTTGACAAGGTTCTTGAAAGCCTTTATAAAGAGACAAGTGTTCATAATGAAGGTGTGAAGACTTCCCATGAGAGAGAATTGGAATTAGCAGATTTGAAAGATAATCCTGACGCTTTGAGTACTGGTTATATGGAGATTCAAAACCACAACCCTTCTGCGGTATTGGAAGTGCCAACTAATGATGAAAGTAATTACAGCAATAACTTTGCACAGGACAAAGCTAACTTCTCTGCAGAGGTTGTTAAGGCTTATGAAGATGATGTTCTTGTGATTGATGTAATTCAGGATGACCCTGATCTGTTTGGAGAATCCAAGGAAGAAGACAAAGGGCATTGTACCCAAACCAACTTGAATGTCAGCATTTCCATAAAGGAAGAAATGGAAGTAGAACCGGAACCCCCTCAGCTTCCACAGAAGAGACATTTGGATTGCTGTCCAAGGTAAGCATATCCTCTGGAAATAATTTATATAGTAAGTGTTTTGAGTTATTAGATGCTTGTGCTTTAGCTAGGTAAAGGGACCCCTGACCATTAGGTCCAGTCACGGACGACTCGGGTTGCAGCGCTCATCTCGCTTTATTGGCTGAGGGAGCCGGCATACAGCTTCCGGGTCATGTGGCCAGCATGACTAAGCCGCTTCTGGTGAACCAGAGCAGTGCACGGAAACGCCGTTTACCTTCCTGCCGGAGCGGTACCTATTTATCTACTTGCACTTTGACGTGCTTTCGAACTGCTAGGTTGGCAGGAGCAGGGACCGAGTAACGGAAGCTCACCCCGTCGCGGGAATTTGAACCGCCAACCTTCTGATTGGCAGGTCCTAGGCTCTGTGGTTTAACCCACAGCGCCACCCGCGTCCCTCGTGCTTTAGCTAGCCTTAAACAATTTAGTGACTTTGAGGTTAGACAGTAACTAAAAAATGTGATTTGCTTCTACTAAGTATATTATGTAGGATTTACAGTAATAGTTTGGGATTTACAGTGAGAATTGAGGATTAGCAATAATGGATTGTTCTGCTTTTTATTTTTATTATTTTAACCCAGTGATAAAAGTAAAAAGTAAGACTATAAGAGTAACAATTGAAAGTGAAGTTTGAAACACATTTATGCTGGTGAGAGGCAGTATAAAATGGTCTTTTGCAATTGACAGTAGAACTAAATAGCCTCTTCGAATTATCTTAATATTTTTCATTTGAAGATTGTTCTTTGTAGTACCATAGCATTTAGAAATACTTTTCTATTCAGCTGCAGTAAACCGTTTTAGCTAAAGCTTACTTAGCTTAATTTCCTTTGCTAGGTATTCAGTAGTTAGATTTGTGGTTAGCCAACGATGAATATGCTTGCTTGACATAGTTAATATAATGTATCATTTATATCATTTAATCAAGTCTATCAATAGAATACAACCAAGGCAGAATGGCAAATAATTTAAGCCATCTACTGCATACATAATATGTTATGTGGGCAGTAGTGAATAGTTCAGCCTACCATCAATACTCCCAAATGTGATAATCCTACATTTGCTTTTCCTGTATTGTGAAGCATCTTTATGAAGTTGTGATCCCTTTGGAGGGATGTGTTTAGAATACATAACAGCTTTACGACTGGTAACTTGCCACACTAGGCAGGTGAAAGCCTTTAAAAACAAATCTTGTATACGTCTTTTGTGAATCTTAACTATGCTAAATTCTCCAGCTAAAACTGCACATGTTTTAATGCCTGAGGCTCAGAAAAGAATCTTCAATTGACTAAGAATACTTAAAAAGACAGAATCATTTCTAACAATAATAAAACAAGAAAACACAAAACAATAAATAATTCTATAATAAATTACCCAGTTAAGTGGGCATATCTCTTTCGTAGCTAAACAAAATCAGTACAAAGTAACAGTTCTAGCTTTTGCATGCAGGTCTCCATGTTCAAATTTGAATGGCAAGATTTTACTGCCCTTAGCTTTAAGGCACAGTTTGTGATTCTTTTAGACACATCTAAAATTTTATTTTCTGTTTTAAAATACCACTATTGTTACACCTGTAGGATGAAGAGTCAATTCTAATCTGATACCCAAATGCCAGAACCTATTATTAAATTATCATAAATGAAAACAGCCTGGTTAATAAAACAGCTTTCTTTGGTAAGGCACTACTTGTTGAACTGAGCTGAGAGGTGGAAGACTATATTGTATAGACAGTGGTACCTCGGGTTAAGAACTTAATTCATTCTGGAGGTCTGTTCTTAACCTGAAACTGTTCTTAACCTGAAGCACCACTTTAGCTAATGGGGCCTGCTGCGCAATTTCTGTTCTCATCCTGAAGCAAAGTTCTTAACCCAAGGTACTATTTCTGGGTTAGCGGAGTCTGTAACCTGAAGCATATAACCCGAGGTACCACTGTAATATATGCATTCCCGGTCTCTTTAGCTCCAAAGTTACGTTTCTTATTCTTTTTTTTTTAAATGATATTTATTGAAAATTTTAAAATTACAAAAGAGAATAAAAAAGAAAAAAAGAAAGAAAAACAAAGAAAAGACAAACCACAGTCAAACAATACAAATTAATAAAAATCAAAATCAAAAAATAACACGACACAATTAAAAAACAAAAATATACCACAAACATTTAAAAACAAATCCAATATTCTCATATCTTTAACTGTCATTACCTTCTTTCTTTGACCTCCTCCTCCTCCCTTTTTTTGTATCCTGATTATTAATTGTCACAGCAAATCCTTTCCATATTTCATAATATTCTGTCATTACTTTACCTTAATCTATTTTAATCTTATCTTACTATGAAAACCTTAAAACTTAAATTTTATTTTTACCAATTTCTCATAACCATAATATTCTTACATAATTCTTTAAACATTTTTGCTAAAGCCAAATAATTTCATTCCAACATTTTTCTAACATTCATCAATTTTATAAAACAATCATAATAAAAGAAATAACAATCCAATCTTCATCCAACGTCTCTTCCTCCTGGACCCGGGTTTTGTCAGTCCTTTCTATCCCATCAATCTAGCGCATTAACCTGGTAACCTTATGTCCGAGGCCCTTAAGTCTCTTCCATGTCCCTTCCGCAGCTCTTCTTCATATTTATAGCTATATTTTCTTTTATCTCCTACTTCTTTCACTCTTGGGAACTCCAGCTTGACAATGCTTTTGACCCTTCTCGACAAATCAGCCCCTTTTCCATAGTCCCCACTAAGTTCCATGTGGTATTTAAGAACATGTTTCAAAAACCCTCCAAAATTGAGAGCCCCCACAACCCCAAACATCTCACGGCCCATTGCCAGACTCGAAAAGTCCAAACCTCCCTGCATAGGGGGGTCTATCCAACCCCCCATTTCCAAACCAAACCAAACTTTATCTTTCCAAATCTGGCTTTTTCCAAGTTCATTTGTCAAATCCAAGAATTCATGTTCCTGCTGGGCCGCAGCTCCCTCCATCCCTGGCGCCCAAGATTCAGCAACATCCTCTTCCCTCATCTGTTCTGTCAGGGCACACTCCTGATCTAATTCCTGGGTGGGCTCTATATAATAGCCCACTGCCTGTCCAAAATTTCTAATCGCATCAGTCATAAAATCTGTCTTCTCATGTAGCTATTCCAGTAGGGCACTTGTTTTACAGAAAGCACTCAACAGAGCTTCTGAATACATTGTCCTGCAAGGTCAGAAGTCTATTCCCACGATCGTAATCTGTAACAGCTGCGAGCTTCCCGATTCAAAATTGGTTACAGTTTCACAGGCTCCCTCTAGGGGAAAAACTTCTGCTTGTTCTTTTCTTTTAAAAACAAATCTAACAACAAAGTTTCCTTTTTCAGATATTTTGTCAATATTTGTTCCTTTAAAATGCGAAGGGGAACAATGGAATCACTATGTATCTCTTCCTTTAGCTATCTGTCAAAAACGTTTGTCTCTGGTCAATGAGCTTCAAAGAACGTCAGTCTTGACACGCCGCTCCAGGATCAAGACGGTGGAAAGTTACTTTACTTTACACTCACTTCTGCAGGTTTAAACAGTCCAGAAAAAATCCCCCCTCTTCTCCTGCTTCCGAAGGGGGTTCCACAATTTTAAATGATGAAAGTTAATCCTTTAGAAGCGATTTTCAGAACTTTAGTTTGCTGTGTCTTTGCTTTAATCTATCTACAAAGAAACGGAAGGCTGACTTCCTGTTTAGACCTTCCCGTTTCAGTGCCAAATTAAATTAAACTTTTAAGTCCAGTTTTCCTTTCTGCTCACAAATCCTTATTTAGAGTCCAATTGTCCGAAACTTAAGTACTCACGGGTGGTTGTTTTAAAAGCCAAATTGTCCCAGGAAAAAGGCAGCGCTCTCCGGCAACGGCTGTGCGGCTTCGCTCCACGGAAGAAGCAGTTGACTCTCAGCACCGCGCCACTTCCCCCTCTTCGCTCCGGAGCCCGTTAGTGGGTTCCTTTGCGGGTTGGGGGGGCGCTAAAGGTGCCCGCCGAGTCCCATGGTCACAGGCTTCATCTGCCTGTGATTTTTGAATGGGTCCCCGCTTCGCCGTAGCGGAAAGGACCCGATTCCCATGGAGCTGGCCCCTCCACTTCAGAGGGAGTCCGCCATTACCGATGGCGCCACCCCGGAAGTCTATGTTTCTTATTCTAATACAGTGGACGCTCGGGTTGCGAATGTGATCCGTGCAGGAAGCATGTTTGCAACCCGCAGCGTCTGCGCATGCGTAAAGCATGATTTAGCGCTTCTGCGCAAGCGCCGAAACCCGGAAGTAACCCATTCCGGTACTTCCGGGTTCAGCACGGTGCGCAACTCGAACTCGCACAACCCGAAGTGTCTGTAACCCGAGGTATGACTATATTTATATACTGCTTAATATACAAAATACCCAAGTGGTTTGCATAAAACACAATAAGATTAAAAAGGAAAAGATAAAGCTGTTTACAGCATTGTAACCATAATTACAAATAAATTCTTCAGTAAAAAGAGAGTTTATTATTAAAACATTCAGTTAAATATCAATAATTGCTAAACAGCAGTGTGATGAATCTAATGAGCAAGGGTAAACCTGTTTAAATAGATGGGTCAGCAGGAGTTATTTAAAGTTTGCTACTATTTCTATTTCACAAACAAGACAGGGCTGGGGTCCCATAATGTCAAAGGACTGAAGGTAGTCCCATTGGTTTACATCTCTTATCTTGCAATATCCCAAGAGAGGATCTCCTGTAGGCGTAGTCATTTATTGAACTAAGTGGCTGGAAACAATCAAGTAAGGGGACATTCTTATGGATTCTCTCCTTATTCTTTTTATCTAAACTCCCAAACCAATCTCCAGCTTCCTTTATAGGACCAGTCTCAGGAATCTTACTTGATTTCAAACTCTCGTAGGAACTTCCTTTCACCTTTCTTGGAGAATTGCTTTTAGAATTGCTTTGTTCCTTCAGGGAGGTAATGGGTCCTATGATAACAATGCAAGAAAGGTTATTGGGGAAATGCAGAAAGGAATGTGCCTCACCTTTCCCCACCGGGATTGTTGCTATAAAATTCAAATATTGTCATCAAATTTTCCTCCTGAGCTTATTGATAGGTATAAGGGGCTTAGATTGAATAGGCCCCATTTTCAAAAACAGTTTATGGTGCTAGGAACTCTAGGCAAAAGAACTCATGACCCAGATTGTTAAGGGTAGTTGTTAACATTTTGTAAAATTTTCTTGCTTACAGAGAAGATCCCATTCAGTATGATGGAATATTGGAGTCTTTCACAGATGTTGGTGTTCCACTGGCAGAAGGTAAGAACAGGAATTTAAAAATGCACATTAAGGAGAAAATGACAACTTGTGCAGGGGGAGTTAAGTGTTAAACAGCGTCTACTCTTAAATGTTAAAGGGACGCGGGTGGTGCTGTGGTCTAAACCACAGAGCCCTAGGGCTTGCTGATCAGAAGGTTGGTGGTTCGAATCCCTGCTAGGGGGTGAGCTCCCGGCCACATGACCCGGAAGCTGTCTGCGGACAAACCCCGGCTTCCTCAGCCAGTAAAGCGAGATGAGCACCGCAACCCCAGAGTCGCCCGCGACTGGACAGTGCTAGTACAGTACTACTGCATACTTTGTAAGAAGGGTCATCATTTAAAAAGCTCACCAGTGATATGCCCAACTTCATAGTTAAGCATTCTGTTCTTAATTTTACTATGTTTCAGCAGTATGTGTTGCATTTTTTCCAGTGGATGGAAGTAAATCAGAATTCCTATGTGGAATAAGTTCTACAGGAGGTGTAGCTGAATCCTGTTTTGAGGATGGGCAGTTGAGCGAATCAGATGATGTTTTAAAGAGTTCTAACACAAATGAAAAGGTACTGAAGTGAATTAATTTTTTGTTTATAAAAGGTAGTGTTGCAGAAGAGTGTCATTTATTTGAGGGAACTTTTGTCAAGTACTGTAGTAAATTGCACTACATACAGCACAATCCAATGCATGTTTACTTAAAAGTAAGTCCCACTGAAATTGGGCAGTTCTAACTTCCAATTATGTGTGCATCGGGTTACAGCCTTAGGCTGCCCTCCAGATGTTTTGGGACCACAACTCCCATCATCCCTGACCACTGGTCCTGTTAGCTAGGGATGATGGGAGTTGTAGTCCGAAAATATCTGAGTTTGCCTATGCCTAGCCTTAGAGATATCTGTATGCTGTTTTAATACAATGAGATTCATTAGATGTACTGTTGTAAACCAGCATGGTACTTTTAATTTCTCTTTCATAAATCTGAAACTGTGCTGTGAATCTTAAGTGTGTAAATCAAAATTAAGCAAAGCAAGGAAATTGGATGAACGTTAAAAAATGATTTGTTCTTTTATTAACTTATGGGTCTAGCAATACTGTGAGCTATAGAGGGAAGCCATGGAACTTCCTTCCATTCTAGATTTGAAGACGACTTTGGTAGGCTTTTGTTGGTATTGTTTCATAAATAGGACATCCTGCAATAGGGAGTTGGACTTAGACATTGTAGAAATTGTAGAACCATAAACAGCAACCATACTTCTTCCGCTTGAATATTCTATGAACAAAAAGAGAAAGTTATTAAATGAATCATGAGTTTCTGTTTATTTTAACTGAATTACAACCTTTTTAATCTTACAGTACAAAGTTTCAACTGTGAAAGAAGAAGCAGAGATTCAGGACACTGCAAAAATGTGTGTATGAGTTTATGTAGTCCTAGTTAAGTGAAAGGACGACATTTTATCTTCAAACCTTTTTCTCTGGTCTTATACTCAAGATTAGACACGTAGAAGTTAGAGATAAAATGGCTGTTCAGAAGCTCTCCTTGGGGAGAGCATTATAGAGCTGAGGCACCACAAACAAAATGAGCCTTTCCCCACCTGCCTAGCAAATTGTCCTTTAAGCTACCTGGGTATCAAGCTGTATTATATTATATTATATTATATTATATTATATTATATTATTAATTTCCTATACCACCCTTCATCCAAGAATCGCAGGGCAGCTTAGGATATAAAAACACAAAAATACATCACATAGTCACAAACCAAAACAAATAACCTCTTCCCACAGTATTTTATTTATTTCTTTATACCTTAAAATGAATGTTGAATTGAAGCCATTCTTGAGAAGTCCGTACTTGAAGCCATTGGAACTGTGTTAAAACTGGCAAGATGTTCTACTTGACCAGTTTTGATATGTAATTGAAGCAGCAGTATTATGAACCAGTTGAGGTTTTGAGCAGTCTTTAAAGGCAGCCCCATGTGCAATGCATTCACAGTAGTTTAATAATAACTGCCCATGTTTTTGCAGTTGCTGGAAGGCAATTCATGCCACAGCATGAAAAGCATCAACAGTTAGTGCAGGGTTTAACAGCAACTTGATACAGAACGTGTTGAAAGGCCACTTCACAATTCACGCAAGCATCCTGTCAGTAGTAATTTTGTCCTGCTTAGATTGAACTGCAGGTTGCTCACCTTCTAGTCTATTACTGATCTTTGCCACCTATTGAGCACATTGACCACTTCATCTGAGTTTGAAACGGAGAAATATTACTGGGTGGTTGTCGCTCCAGAACAGTGTATGTCAGGGGTCAGCAACCTTTTTCAGCCATGGGCTGGTCCACCATCCCTCAGACCATGTGGTGGGCCGGACTATATTTTGGAAAAAAAGAAGAAGAATGAATTCCTATGCCCCACAAATAACCCAGAGATGCATTTTAAATAAAAGGACACATTCTACTCATGTAAAAACACGCTGATTCCCAGACCGTCTGCAGGCCGGATTGAGAAGGCGATTGGGTCGCATCTGGCCCCCTGGCCTTAGGTTGCCTACCCCTGGTGTATGGCATCACTTAGTGATTTTACATAGATGTAAAATAGCATGGAGCATTTTGGAACGTCACAACACAAGTGCTGTGAAGCAGAACCCTAACCAATATATTCATTGGAGGAGGATTAATAATAATAAAAATTATTGCCTCATCAGCTGGACCCAGGGCATGGTACAGCCATTTAGATGGTACTGATCCAGAAGTGATAAATGCTATGCCCAGTTCATCCCATCTATCTGCTCACATTTCTTCTCGTTCCCAGCTCACTTGCTATGTGTATTTTTGCAATCAGTAGGAGCAGCCTCCTCTCCTCCACAAGGGAGGTGTGCTTGGGTATAGAAAATATAATTTACTTTATTGTGCTAATTTTTAAATAAAAGATATAAAGTTTTTGTATTATTAGTCAAATAAGCATCTTTTTCCTCATTTGGAATTTAGTGAGAGGGCTCAATACATTGAATCTATGAGCCATGATCATCAGCTAGAATTGACACTTCCTGCTATGAAAACTGATCCCCGGCAGCAAGTCACAGCAGTGAAACCGTGGGTGAATGGTATTGTATTAGTTCAAAATACCTACACATTTTGTTTTATGGTACTACAGTGCTACTTTTCTGTGTCTGTATAAAGGTCTATTTCATTGACAGGATTTGGTTTGCAGGAAAAACCTGTGGGCTCACTCAAGTGTGCTGATGTCCTCCATTTCCTGGCTCACAGCCATAATCTCATAATATTTGAAGCTATTACTGCTAGCCATAGTTTGCCCATGCTGGAAAGATCAGTTGGTTACAGAGTGGTGTTGATAACACCAAGGTTGCAGGTTTGATCCCCATAAGGGACAGCTGCCTATTCCTGCATTGCAAGGGCTTGGACTAGGTAATCCTTAAAGGTCCTTTCCATTCTGTGGGAACCACAGTCTAAACCACAGCTGAAGTGGGCAGTGGATTCTGGTGGTAGTGGTAACCATAGTTTTCCCAGTTCAAATGTGGCAACAAACTGGTTTCTGCAAACCATGACATAAACAATGTGTTGGAAGAGGCAGGAGTGTGTGAGCCCACAGCACATTCCGGAGGCATAAATGGTTTGGCCATGATGTCTGTGTACCTGATGCAAATGTATGTGGATCGGTGTGCTTGTTACTTTATGTTTATAAAAGTTTAAAATCCAACCTAGGAAAAGTAGGGTGACTCTGTATTAAAGCTTGGAATTAACATCTGGAGTTACCTTTCTGTTGCCTGTTTCACTTAGTTCTACCTTCTGTATCCAGATCAGAGGGTTCTTAGCTTAATTGTACTCTAGATTTGCCCATGCCAAGGCAACCGTTAGTTGAGATTTAATATAAATGCATCTTTGTTTAGCTAAAATGGCCATCTAATTAAAATACTGTGGAAAGTTAGCTAAACAAAATCTAAAGATGACAGTGAAATAAATTACTGAATCAGTGCATTATTATGAATATTTAGGATAACATTTGAGTGCCATTTCTGTTTTCATTGACCAAGACTCAGAGAACCATGTAACTAGTTCTCTGCACTCAAGAAAGCTTTGGCATTACAAAACTGTTTTTGAAAACAAGGAAATTTCAAAAGTAGTTTGCTATGGCAGGAGGTTTGCGTTCAGAGAGTAAAAAACACACAATGAACCTCCACGAGTGTCCTTACACGTTTTGGATTCTAGTCACCATATTGAGTTAGATCCTGATTAGATAAAATCTTGAGAAACATGGCCATGCGTGTAAAGTAGGGTGCAGGCCAGATCCTATTGCAGTCAAAGAGCCCAAATGATTTTAATGTCTAAATTTGACCCTATGTGACCAGAACTACATTTTCTGTGTATCTAATCATGCTTACTTGGATTCTTCAGAGTTACAGCTTTACAATAGAATTCAAAATATTTCAAAGGCTGTCACCCCAGAAGTCAGAATAGGGTATTGAAATAGCCCAAAGTTTTCCTTATGTTGAGACATCCTTCAAAGACTTAAAATAAATTACAGAATTTCATAGTTAAAATGAAGCATTCCTCTCACTTTTTTTAACACAGAGGTATTGTATCCTCTGGGAATATAGGAATGCATGTAAAAATACATAATCATCAAACAACAAGTTTAAAGGCTGTTGAAGGAGTACTGTTGTGGGTCCAACAACATGGAGGACCACAAGTTTGCTACCCTACTAGTAAAACCATTTAATTCTTCCAAATAGTTTTGTACTTCTCTTAGGATGTTAAAGAGCTATATGACCAAAAGAACAGCTACACACAAAATAATTTCAAAAATACATTACTTGTGTGTAAGATATCAATGTAGTACACTGACTGTTGGCATATATATAATAATATAACCAACCACAACTCCTCCTCTAGCTTGGCAAGTGTCTAAGGTGGGGTGGCAATACAAACCATGCTTAAGCAAGTCTGTTTGGTTAGGACATGGCTCTAAAATGTAGTTAAACAACCAGTGGTTTATAAGGTAACAACAGATCTTTGCTTCAGATCATGGTTTGCTGCTAGAAAACCATGGCTAATCTGATAGGCAGGGTCCAGATATTTGAACAAACACACTTTGGCTAAACAAACCATGATTTAGAGTTGTGTGTGAACCAGGCCACTGTCTATATACTTTAACATCTGAAAAAGCATACATAAAAGAAAATGTATGTGTTAAGGTGTACAGTATTCCTGCATAGATGCAGTATCAACATAAAGAAATCACTCTTTGTTACGTTGACACAGAATCAGTTTGAAAATTGCAGAATTTGCCTTCCAGTGTGGCAAATTTCATTTAAGATTTGTTATTACTCATGGTGCTTGAAAAGAGTTTAACTTGTCAGTAGACAGGAAATGAAAACTTTAGTTGTCAGTCATCTCTGGGATAAGATAAGTGAAGTTTATAATGTATAATCATGACTTATGGCTATTTCATTCAGTTTAGGAGGGTTTTTTTCTTCAATCTTAGATTTCAGGTTCTCGGGGAAAGGTCCTCTTTTGCAGCCATCATATCCCAACAGTTTAAAAAAAAATGTTATGGTAAGTCCTTAAAATTCATAAATTTCTGCAACTAAGCATAAGCTTAGCTACCATTTAAGCATTTACATTGTTAACAACCATTTAAAGCTATTTAAACAGCTTTAAACAGTTAGATGCAATTTACATGCTTGTTTGAGGTTTCTCTTTCATAGGCTTTAGTCATCCTGTTTTCAACTGTCCTGCTTTTATATAAAGTTTCTGACTTAAGGTATATAACTGCTAGAGACATTTGATTCATAATTTTTGAAAATTTAGCATAATCAGGGTCCCTTCCAACTCTACAAGTCTGATTCTAAGCCTCTCTTCTTATTCTCAGTCCCAAATCTGCTAGCTTGAAAGCTGATGAAAGGCATTCCACGCTACTGAGGCCATCTGAGCCTCAAGCAACAGCAAAGGATCCAGTAGTACCCCCAAGCAATGTACCCACTCCCTCAGAAACAAGCCATGCTTCATAAGCCAATAGCAAATCATGGTTTCTCCTCATGGTTTGTTGGTAGAAAAATAAGCTATAATTAGTTTGCTGGGCTAGGTTTGTACATTCAAGTAAACCATTGTTAGGTTAATCAAACTATGACACTTTGTGCTATGTGTGAAGTAGTCCATACCCTGCTAAATGCACATAAATCCCAAAATATGTGTACCAAATGTGTTTTTTTGGTTTTCAAATGAGAATTCTGAGGGGGAAATGAAAGACTTCTCTCTGGTTGCATTGCAGACTTACCTAGGATTGAGTTATCTACCCCGTGGAGTCTGCAGAATTCATTTCAACACATTGAATGGTTGTCAGAGAGCAAATTGCCGGTATTCACATTCACTTGCACCAAAAAATGAAAAGGTAAAAACTGTGTTTCTTCTCTGTGTAAATACTTGGTTGGTGCTGCCCGGTTAAAGAACAAAATACATGAGGCCTTTATCAGATCTCCAGGATAAGATTGTCATTAACAGAGTAATCATAGAATTCTGTGGCCTGAGAGACATACACATGTTCATTGCTTGATGACTGCAGAACCCATTGGTGATCTGTGAACGCAGCCATCAAATAAGACGGCACAGATAAAACTTTAATACCACCTCAAATGTAACCTGTGAACTGGCTTTTGCAGAAAATGCCGGCCTGAACTGCTGTTGCCTCCAGCAGAATGCACAATGGGAAGTGAAAGAAACTATGCTTTTTCTCCATGAACAGCGTGAGGGTTCCTATGGGGTTTTTACACTATTCCTTAGCAGCAATGTGCTGCTTGCATCTTCAGCGTAAGCCCAATACAAGGACAAAACATTCCTTTATTTCCTGGGTTCTCTACCCATGCCTGGGGAAAGTGGGGGGTGGGATGGCAACCACAAACAATGGGTTTGGCTAGTATACTAAGCAAAAGGTTGTGCACAGGTATGGTAATAATGGTAAAACAATTGTTGCAGTTCCATGTGGAAATTATTCATACTTTACACTCTTGTCCACATCTAACTCTTAGCTACAGTTTAATATGTATTGATTATTATTTTTTAGCTTTACTAAATATAGATCAGTGTGTACTTCAAAATTATTTGCATTTGTGGATCCTCACATTTTGGAAACTTGTAATACGCTTGTAATAGATAGCAAGTTTATCTGTAATATATTTATAATAGATTTGTGGTTTTATTTTATTTTCCAGCTTTTCACTGAAATACTTAATACATATATAAGTATTGGTGAAGAGGTTTTGTTGCAGCGTGCAGGTATGATATAATCACAATTATAAGACAAAATATAGGTTTTGCTTGAAGATTGACGGTGCCATATGTAACAGACCACATAATACATTCCATTATACAGTTGAGTAGAAATTTGGCTGTTAACATTGCATAGTTTCTTAACATGTATCCTAGCACAGCATTGCTGAAATAGTTTTTGATAGTTAATCTAATATGTAGATCATAAAGGCAAAAGCCGGTAACCAAATAAGAGGATAGTTCTGCTTAGATCTGGAACTCTATTCAGAACTAGAATTCTAACCTGAATGAGTTTTTTGTGTGGTATAAGCGCTTAAAGTTCTTTGGTTTGTGGGCTTTATTATATTAGTACTTCAGTGCTGAAACAGGAAGTATTATTATCATTCTTGGGACATATGTATATGGGACCAAGGCCCTACCATAATTTAATTTAATTCTTTTTAAAAAACAATAATATGCAGATGAATTGTTGCAGAAGCTCTAGATGACATTTTTCAAGGTAGTGAATTTCGCTGTTGAGAGGGAAATTGTGTTTTCCCAATATGCTCCCCACAATAAGGTTCTTTTGGATATTGTACATAGTGAGTCATCCTTCCTGAGGTGTTTGCTTTAGTAGGTACTATCCCTCTCTCATTTTAGGTGAAGTTAAAAAGGTAAAGGTAAAGGGACCCTGACCATTAGGTCCAGTCGTGACCGACTCTGGGGTTGCGGTGCTCATCTCGCTTTATTGGCCAGGGGAGCCGGCGTACAGCTTCTGGGTCATGTGGCCAGCATGACTAAGCCGCTTCTGGCGAACCAGAGCAGCGCACTGAAACGCCATTTACCTTCCCATTGGAGCGGTACCTATTTATCTACTTGCACTTGGACGTGCTTTCGAACTGCTAGGTTGGCAGGAGCTGGGACCGAGCAAAGGGAGCTCACCCCGTCCCGGGGATTCGAACCACCGACCTTCTGATCGGCAAGTCCTAGGCTCTGTGGTTTAACCCACAGCACCACCTGCGTCCCCTGGTTAGGTGAAGTTATGAACCAGTAAATATTAATGTGGCCTACAGATTAAAGTGCTAAATTAATTCTTCGTTGGGCTTGACTAGGGATGCGAGCATTTTCGGTTCCAAGATGTGCTAGAACAATTGTTGTAAAGGAAAGGAACAAAATTTGGTACAGCTATTTTCATTCAACAGATTATGAAATAATGCTGATGAGAAATAAAGGAGCTTTTCATATGTTCATAGGTACTGCTCTCAACATTATAAATGCACTTGCCCAGTAAAATAGATTTTCAGTGCTTCATTTTTACTCATTTTTGCCTTTTAAAAAGGTGTTAATTAATGTTTCAGTAGTATGCTACATAAAACAATTTCACACTTAAATTTCCCATTTTTTTTTAGCCCAGGTAT
This sequence comes from Podarcis pityusensis, assembly GCF_964106645.2. Classification (NCBI taxonomy): domain Eukaryota; kingdom Metazoa; phylum Chordata; class Lepidosauria; order Squamata; family Lacertidae; genus Podarcis; species Podarcis pityusensis. The sequence goes on along the minus strand of NC_138037.1, from coordinate 45,215,437 downwards.
TTACAGATTACTGCAGAAATGGTGTTCCTGAAAAGCACTTGGATTCACAAATACTAAATAACCTGCTAACATCTTTGCTCCAGTGCTGTTTGCTGAAAGAATTATTTCATGTATTCCGCACTAGCATAATGATTAAAATACTGGTAAGTAACTTGGTATTTTTTATTAGTGAAGCCTATATATGTCTACCTAGAAGTAAGTCCCATTGAGTAAATGGGTATACAACTGCAGCTTAAAAGGCCTTCTTACTCATTATATAATGGCTTGTCATGTGTTTATCTTAATAAGCTCTCAATTTTGTTTTCTTGGGTTTTGATTCTGAGCTATTAATTTGGAAATCATAAGATAATTTTTAAAAATCTACAAGAGCCAAAAATGTTAAAGTGGGGCAGGGAGGAGAGACAAAATTGCTATGTAAAACTCCTTTGATTTTCTGGGTTGAGCGGGCTGAAAACTAAACTTGCAATGTAGTCCATTCCATTAGTTTTCTGGAAGTGGCTTTTACGTTGTGTGAAAGCTCAAGTATAACGTGCAAAATAACGGAAACATAAGGAAAACGGAATGCACTGCAGTGTGGATGCAGCCTAAATCAGTCTCGAAGCAAGCCTGAACCCAGACTGAAATAGGTCTAGATCAGGGCTAGTCAACCTTTTTATACCTACCACCCACTAATGCATCTTTCTTGATGGTAAAATGTCCTTGCCTCCCACCAGTGCTCGATGGAAGGAGGATTCAGCTTGTGCCATAGAACCCCCTATCACCCACCTAGAATCCTGAAACGACCACTAGTGGGCGGTAGAGAGCAGGTTGACAACCCCTGGTCCAGATAATGCATCTTGTCCAAGAATGTATGTAACTGAAGTGCCACAATCCTCTTGGTTACCTGCCTCAAAGTGGGAGTATTAGTGTTCAGCCAGTAGTTGCCAGGAAATCTGCATATGTGATTTCTTTAGGAGTTGTTGCATCACTGCTTCCTTCAGGTCGGCAGGCACCACTCCCTTGTGTAATGGCATGTCAGCCAATCATACCTTACAGACTAGCTTTAATTCAGTAAAAAGATGAAGAAGATGATCCCTTTTGTTTTTCTCCCTTTGGGAGGGGGGCACCACCCAAGACAGTGTTTCTTTTAAGCCCTTTCCCTGGGAAGCTGATGTAATCAGGAGTCTACTAGTTGGAAATGGCTGAGTCGGGCCTGATTCCTCTTGAAGCCAAACTCTCTTGGAGGAACACTACAGGTAGAAAGCAGGCAGCAGAACTTTGGTTCCTCATCTGAGCATATATCTACACGCAACACCCAGAAAAGTTCATGACACTGAGGAAGCTGGCTCAGTCGTACAACAGCTCGTGAAACAATACATTTATTAGTCTTTTTAAACCTAAGTTGTTATTAAGATCAAGTACCCCCCCCCAAAAAAATCACTTGTTTGGAAGATACCATATTTTTCTGTCTATAAAACGCCCCCTATTTTCGGGGACTACAATTTAAGAAAATGGGGGGGAGATTGCCCAGAGGTGTTGAGCTTTTTGGGGGGAGGAATGCCGAAAATCACTCACCAGACTGACAAATGCTTCTAATCGCCCACATCACAGAAGCAGAGAAGCGTCTGCCCAATTGGCACAGCAGCAGCCCTTGCCACAGCCGCCAATCAACCACCCAATCGCCGCAGTCATGGCGGTCACCACAGAGAATTAACTTCCTACACCACTATCACGTTGCCTGTCCAGTGCTTGAGGTTCGCCAGGACAGGTGATACTGCACAGATGCAGTATCCCAGTCACTCAGAAGTGGCAACCACATGCCATGAAGTAATGATTAACTCTTGGAAGCCATCTATATGAGAGTCAGGTGTTTTGTTTCAGATTGAAATTGTTCCTTGAAGTTCTGTTAATTACAGCTAATATATTTAGCTCTAATGTTAAGGTATTTTTGTTTAGCCAACTGTAGACATTCTCCTCAATGTCTTTGAGCAAGTGGCGTCCATGAAACTAAGAGTCCTAGTGCCTGAGTTAATTGACATTTCTTGTAAGGTATGACTTTGATTATTTGATTCTATCTTAAATGTCATTCTGCCTTCTGCATAAATTTATCTGCTTCTTTTACATGTCTTATTGATCACATAAATTACGTTCATTTTTATTTTATTTTATGCTTTCTCATCCAGAAGATTGTGGGTCCAAAGGTCAACCCCTTTTAAAAACTGACTCCAAAAGAAAGTTAGTCATACCTCGGGTTGCGAATGTGATCTGTGCAGGAGGCACGTTTACAACCCGCCACGTCTGCGCGTGATGAGATTCGGCGCTTTTGCGTATGCGCATGACATCATTTTGCGCGTCTGCGCATGCGTGAGCACCGAAACCTGGAAGTAACCCATTCTGGTACATCCGGGTTTGGTGCGGTCTGTAACCCGAAAACGCGCAACCTGCAGCGTTCGCAACCTGAGGTATGACTGTATATGAACATAGAGCATATTTATTGAAAATACATTCTACCATCCACAGTCAATATGCATAGAATTAAAAAGTTAAGTCAAGAAATAGTATCAGCCTTGTAGATAATATACTAAGCTATTGTTTGTTTACTGCATTTCTATTCCACCTTTTTTCTCCAGTGAACTCAAGGTGGTATATATATAATTCCCATTTATTTGTTACATTACTATTTATATAACTAAGTTCACTGGGCGGTTTGTTCAGATGATTAAAACTGACTAAAGTTATGAATGCCATGGAGGTGTTCCTGTTCCTGTAATATTAAGGACTTCGTATGTTTGGAAAGATGCTTTCTTGAATACAAGGGAAAAAGAATTTTTTTTTAAAAAATATAATGGGAGCATGGAGGATTGCAGTTGAATTTTGTACTGTAAATCGGTATAAGATTTGGAGAATTTGGACAGATTCATAGAATCTGAAGATTTATAGAATTCTGGGTCATCCCTTTACATGATCATAAGCTCTGTCACGTACTAGCTTCTTCTATAGGCCTCTGCAAAGGCTATAACATCATAGTATTTAGAAGACTCAACCCGGTCAGTCCTAGGACTAACCTTAGGCATTTTATAACTCAAGGGGGAAAAAATCAAAATTTATACCCTTCTTACATAACACAGAGGTCTACTAGCAGGAGGCGCAAAATTGGCATCCAAACTAAAATCTGTTGCCTGAAGTGAGTGCTTCATGTTATGATATGCCCTGGCTTTACCATAGGAATAGCATAATTTGCATTACCTATGAGTCAGTGCAACTGTGAATTAGACAGAATTTGGCTGGAGGTTGGAAATGCTGTTGCCTCCAAAATCCATTTAGCTATAGAATTCTTTCACCAGTTTTCCCTTATCCCCAGAGCATATGTTATATAAGGCTTTATACTAGAGATTGGCAACCCCTTTGCTGTTGAGGGTCGCATACAGTAGGGCTAATATTTTGTTGGTGGGAAATGCTGACAATGGGTGAACCCTGAACCCAACCCCTTTTCTTTCTCTGCTTGGGGAAGGAAAGATCACTCATGCCAGATAACAGAACTGATCACTTGCAGCGGGATTTTGAAAGCCAGTTGCCCAACACTGCTTTATACATAGATGTATTACTTAACTGTCTATTGTTAATCACTTGTACAGAACATTGTAAACATAGAATTGCTTAGGAAGTCTTCAGTGATATTCAGGTTTTTGGTGCTTTGGGGTTTATTTCCTTCCTGTCATAGCTTTGTGATGGTGGAATGGTTTTTAAAGACGAGCACATTGGCTGCATCACCACATTCCTAAACCAACTACAAGTTTCCAGTCAAGAACAAGCTATTTTTTTGTCCAGGTATGTTCTTCTCTTATGTAATCTGTATTAAACCTAAAATATAAAATATATTTTCTCAGCTACTTGTGCCATAAAATGCCAGTCTACACATTTTATAAACTATTTTTCGATCTCAACAAGATGACAATATTAAATATTGGGTTATATTATTGATTTTATTTATTTTTTATTTTGGAAGCTGCCATTGGGGGCTCTTATGCTTTGTTTTGTTGTTGTTTAGTCTTCTTAGTCGTGTTCGACTCTCCATGACCGCATGAACCAGTGCATGCCTTGGAAACTCTCACTTTCTTCTCAAAGCTTCTCCCTTTTTATGTCCGTGGAGTTTTCTTAGGATGAACAAAAATGAAGAACAAAGTTTGGCAATATCACTTTCAAATGTGTACATACAATGTGATAAAGATCTCCCATTTCTGAACTTTTATGTCTGGTTCAGCCATAACAATCTTGGTCTAATCAAGTATGGTTTATCAAACCCAAAATGAGAATTTGCTTACAGTGGTGCCTCGCAAGACGAAATTAATTCGTTCTGCGAGATTTTTCGTCTTGCGATTTTTTTCGTCTTGCGAAGCACAGTGTCGGAAAAGCTTTGGAAAAGCTTCAAAAATCACCAAAGTCCTCAAAAACCTCAAAAAAGGCTACCACACCACATGCTATGAGTTGCTCCTCGAAGTCAAGTCGCAACTGTATTAACGGTTTTAAGAAAAAGGAAACAAACTTGCAAGACGTTTCCGTCTTGTGAAGCAAGCCCATAGGGAAAATCGTCTTGCGAAGCAACTCAAAAAACCAAAAACCCTTTCGTTTTGTGAGTTTTCCGTCTTGCGAGGCATTCGTCTTGCGAGGTACCACTGTATGTGCTTCCTCCTTTCTCTGATGCTCCACAATTAGGTCTCAGTTTATTAAACCATAGTTCTTCTTTATATCCAAACATGGGGACTGTAGTATGACCTTAGAGTACAAGCTAGGATATGAAACCAGGATCAGATCCTAGTTAAACCAGTTTCCCAGTTTGGATGCAAGAGAGAAGCTACGGTTTAAGAAACCCTGGAAGTCCTTCATTACAGTGCATAATGCTAATCTTCCATCTAATAAACAAACCCTTGTCATTGCATCTGAACTGGGACTTGAACTTTCTATTGGAGCCTGTGGACAGAGGAAGGAGGAATTGGAGTGAAACCCAACTAAGTAATTAATGAGCTACACTTGGTTATGCTTACCACAATCCCCAGTAAGTATACAGAGTTGTTGGGTAAATTTAGGAGTAGAAAGAGGTAATTGTTTAGGCTGTAGGGACAAAATCAGAGGCCACAACAGGTAGGAGAATAGAGAAGCAGGAGGGAAATGCTGTTTGGGTAATGTCACTGTTAGACCCTCATTATAGTAAGCATTGTCAGCATCCTTCATCTGCCATTTTTTAAAGTATTATGAAGGCTGTGCTCTCAAACCTTTTGCTGCATTATTGTTGTGTAAACTCCAAGTGGCAAGAGACTTCCAGCAGTACCAGTGCTTGCCCAGGGTTCAGTTTCCTTAGAATGAAGGTCAGTGGAGACTCTGGCGTCTTTAGAATATATGGTTTTATTTACATATATACAAGCTGAGCATAGGATGGAAGGGCTCACACAGTATTAACATTCCAACAGACCTTGCCTCCCCATTAGGTTCTGAGGGAGATCCCCAGGACATAGCTCTGCGTCCAGCAGGGGCCCAAATACTCTCGCACACAGCCTTCCCCCCTTTGCCTATTGTTATCTGCCCTAGGGTGATGTACATACAGCCAGGTGAGGTGGGAAAAGACCCCACACATTTGTGTCTGTGAGATCAGAGCAACCTCTTTGGACATGTAAATGGAAGTAATTAACTGGTTAGCTAAGGCAATTACCTTAACTTAAGAACTGGTTTGGTTTCCTCTCACACAGGTTTTCTCTCACACATTCTAACCTCACATGTACAGCATATTAGGCCTGGAAGGAACACAAAGATATCCTCACTGAACCACATAAACATATAACACTATGACGTAACCAGGTGCACACTTTTGTTGTATGCTGCAGTTGCTTCCCTTGACCTCCATAATAGTACCCATGCCATGTAGCAGAAAAAAAAACCCCTGGATCATATTTTGATTGCACAGTGTATGCTTTGGGGGGGGGGGGAGTGCAGCAAAATATAATTATTTAGAAAGTCACTTGTTGCTTTTTCTGTTAACTTAAATTTGAAGCTTTCTCAAAATCAGATAACTCCTGTTCCTAAGATTTCAGGCAAGACATTTCCATAAGGCTAGCCTCTGTGGCTTGGATTCAGCAGTTGCAGAATTTCAGGTACAGTATATACTCATTGTTTTAAAAGCAAGCTTGAGAGGACATCTCAATACTAATCAAATCAAATGGAAGAAAGATACCTTGGAATCAGTAGACCTTGCTTCTGTATATCACATGGCGATTGGGGTGCTAAATGCTTGAATGGCATATTTGCTCTTGGTGGTTAAGTATTCATAAAAATATGGAGGGAAATAACTTTCCCTTCCAAAAGAAGAAATAAATGGGGCGGTGAGAGACTTAGGGACCTGGACTGCTAAAGCCTGCTTAAATGTCCCCCAATCTTCAGTCTCAGAAATCACATTGAAGTATTTGTTAAGTATTCAGTGTGAAAAGCTTGAAGATTAATTGCTTCATCACTCCTAGCTAGCAGTTGCAGTTCACCTGACCGCTACACTATCATCCTTCATAATCTTGAGTATTCCTTCCTTCCTTCCTTCCTTCCTTCCTTCCTTCCTTCCTTCCTTCCAACCATAGTTGCTTCTCAGAAAGCTTGACTCAAATGCTTATACAGTGTGCCAGCCAAATGTGTCTGGTGACTTCATGGCACTGCATCTTGTTCATCCTCTTTTTAATTGGAACAGAAAGTCATCTGTTGATCTTAATAAGTCCTGTCCAAGAAGATCCTTCCCTGAAGAAATCAGTCCTGATGGTAGCTGCTTTTGGAAGTACTAAATGTGAATGGTATTAGGCTTGCACATGATGAAAACTTGACTTTTTGTCAGCTTTTTGCTGGAGAGAAAAGTTGTGGGTGCACCTGCATCCAAGGTTTTCATTGGAAAACCCACTGAAGGGGAACAAGTAGCACAGCCTAGCCTGAGGTAGATTGCAACCTCCATTGCTGCATTTTGTATATGTTTAAAAAGCTAAATAGAAACCCAAATATCTTTGTATTCAGCATCTATGTCCCTATGAAGCTACTGTTAAACAAAATGTAAAGTATCTGTCAGCTGCTTAAGGCAGTACATTTTAGATAATATTATATATTTCCCTATTTGAAAATTGGATTGCATTTTGCAAGAACAGCTCTGAATAATATCTGATCAATATGTATTGTTTGAAGAATAATTCGAAGACTTATCTTTCAGTTTTTTGTACAATAACTATTTTGAAGGCTTTGGGTGTGAAAGATCTTATAAAATTTACTATTTTCCCAGTGACAAAGTTACAAACAAATCCCAAGTTACTAAAGTGAGATAACACTTCCAATTTAAAAAGAAAAAATTCAAATGCTTATTAAGTTTACTATGTTTGTGATCATATTAAATTATGAACAATTCTATTTACATTTTATTACTTTTGAACAGCATTGCAAAGAAAAAGGTGACTGGGCCAAACTGGGAACTTTATATGTTAATGTGAGAAGTGGATGTGAAAATTTTGGTGACCTTGAAAAGTACTCATTGTGCATTGCTAACATCCTGACCGATTCAGTGACAGAAGAGAGACCAGGCGTTCCTTTTTGTGAATTTGCAGTTGCAGGTAAAATTTGTACAATATTGTGCGTTATTCTGGAGTCACATGCAAAGGGAACTTTAATAAAAGTTAGGGGTGCTTCACCAAAATACCATTTCAGCAAGCACTATCACCCCCAAGTCCTCTTCTAAGTGCTGCACCACCACAAATATTTCACAGGCAAACCAACCCAATGAGATTTTTTAGAGGAATTTCACAGGCATGAAGAGATCTTTAACAAGTGCATCCACAGAAGTTCATCTAACACTGATATGTGTGCCTCATCTGCAGTGTGAGGAGTCAACCCATTACCCTTATATTCTGATTGTGTGGCATGTTCAGTAGGCTGTGGACAAGGGAGCAGAGCAAAGACCAAAACACATGTATGTTTAAAAGCAGGCCAAAACTTCATTATTTGCAGCAGGTAAGTGGGTGTTGACATAGCAGTGGTGCAGGATTGGTTCTTGATTCGAAACGCCCTGCCTGGTGTTTGCTAACCCATCCTAGCACAACCACTGAGGCATTGCACTTGGGAGTTAACCAGCATCAAGAACCCGCTATAGCACAGGCCATGCATTTAGGATCCCACTGGCAACCTCTGGTGAACAATGGCAGGCCTGAGCCTCTGAGCCATGGCAGAGACCTGAAACATTGCCCCCAATACCCCATATGAGGCTCCACCCTGCACTGGAGATTCTGCCCAGTGCAATTTCTGCCAGAGTTATGACAAAAGAGAACAAACTCCTATCAAAGTAGGCTTTCTACTGAAGGAAAGGCAAAAACCTCCCAAACACTTGACTTGGTACAATTGAGAACAAACCAGCAGCCAGTATGGCACCTCAGTGAAATGCACTAAACCAGGATTTCCAGCTGTTTTTGGACAACAATCCACATCATCCCTGACCGCTGGTCCTGCTAGATAAGGATGATGGAAGTTGTAATCCAAAAACTGCTAGTGACCCAGTTTTGGGAAACCTTGCACTAAACCATGGGTAGGCAAACTAAGATCCGGGGGCCGGATCTGGCCCAAATGCCTTCTAAATCCGGTCGGCAGACGGTCTGGTAATCAGCGTGTTTTTACATGAGTAGAATGTGTCCTTTTATTTAAAATGCATCTCTGGGTTATTTGTGGGGCATAGGAATTCATTCTTTTTTTCAAAATATAGTCCGGCCCCCCACAAGGTCTGAGGGACAGTGGACTGGCCCCCTGCTGAAAAAGTTTGCTGACCCCTGCACTAAGCCATAGGAGGGTAGATGAGGAAGTTCAGTGAGGAAGGCCTGGTCAGGCATGTGGCAGTTCCTTTTAAGCAAGTCCTCATTCCCAGAGTTCCCATGAGAGCAAATGGAAACCCAGGGAAGACAAGGGTGTCCCTGACATGCCAAGAAGGTGCCAAACCACAAGTTATCTGATAAGGCATTTCCAGGCAGGGGAACACACAAAGCCATCATGGCCAGCTGGGAAGAGTCTGCACTGTGCCATCAAGGGACATTTAATGGGATTCGGGGAGCAGCTGGTACAATCTGCACCTTATTATGTTATTGCTGCCACAATACTAAGCACTCAGCACTGCAAATGTAAAAAGATAAGAAGGGCTGATATCCTGGCGTACAGTAGTCGACATTGCCACTCACTAGGCCAATTTGGACATAGAGCTAAACAATAATATCGCATTCCAGGTACTACCTATGGAAATCATTGGGCTTGTGTACTCTTTCACATGCAAGAAGAGGAAATAAAAACCTCCTGCTTTTGACTTTGAATTAGCCACGCTTTACTGTCGTGCCCAAACTTTGATTACTTTGCTTAAACTCTGTAGACTTAATTGAAACAAGCCCAGGGCCGTTTATGATCTAAAACAAGAATGGGGAAACTTTTTCAGCCAAAGGGCCACATTTCCTTCTGGGCCGCCTTCAGAGGGCCACATGCCAGTGTTGAGTAGAGCCAGAGGCAAAAGTGGGTGGAGCAACAAATGGGGGGGGGGCAGTAAGCTAGTTTAGAAACCCACACATAAATACCCCCTCTATCCTCCATCCAGATAAATAAGAGCCATCAGAGTTCCAGGAGACATTCCAGCCAGGAATGCAAATACTCAGGATGCAAAGGGTGTAAAAAAATACTCGGGGTGCAAAGGGTTTGGCTTGGGGAAGGTTCTGAAGGGCTGCATTTGGCCCCAAGGTCTGAGGTTCCCCACTCTTGGTTTAGCTTTTAACATGGTATCTGAACCAACCAACTGGCTCCATACTGATGGTGTTGGTTTCCTGGGCCATATGTGGTGTGGTGGTGCCATTTTCTCCCACCTTATTTGCCACCCTTCAAAACAGTGTTACAGCATAATAACTCGGTGGTCCCACTGTGTCCAATGAGACATGCCACCTAGTAAGCACGTTGAAGATGGAAGCCTGCTAATCTGCTACGTTTATTGTATGTCTTTAAAAAAGCTGTTTACATAGGAAATAATTCAGATTTATTACCCAGAATGAATGTCACATTGGCACATTTGGGAATGAGTAATCATTTAACTAGTTCCTCCATTTAAAAACATAATTTCAAGAAATCTAAAGCAACATGTTTTTTTTCTTTTCTAGTTAAGGCTGATCCTTGTCACAATGAGACAGATACAACTTTATTGGGAAGGATTGGTATCGGTGCTATGTTTTCATATTACAAACTGCAGCAGTGGCCAAAGGTACTTTGCTTCTTACAAGGCATACCCGTGTGTCTAATCACATATTACATGAGCATGCAAGTAATATATGACAATGGGAGCATGGTTTTGGAGATAATCTAGAAATTGGGGGCGTGGGTGGCGCTGTGGTCTAAACCACTGAGCCTAGGCTTGCTGATCAGAAGGTCGGCGGTTCGAATCCCCGCGACGGGGTGAGCTCCTGTTGCTCGGTCCCTGCTCCTGCCAACCTAGCAGTTTGAAAGCACGCCAGTGCAAGTAGATAAATAGGTACCGCTCCGGCGGGAAGGTAAACAGTGTTTCCGTGCACTGCTCTGATTCGCCAGAAGCGAAGGTCATGCTGGCCACATGACCTGGAAGCTGTATGCCAGCTCCCTCGGCCAATAAAGCGAGATGAGCACTGCAACGCCAGAGTCGTCCACAACTGGACCTAATGGTCAGAGTTCCCCTTACCTAATCTAGAAATTATTGCACACCTCAGCAGTGGGGGGGGGGTTACTGTTACTTTACTCATATTAATTGCTAACAATAATGATTCCCACATTCCTATTATTATTCTAATTTGCTTCTGCCAACTTTGAATCTCTAAAATTCAATTAGATGGATGACCTTGGCAAACTTTTATAGGCAATTTAGAAGAAGACCAAAAGAATTTGTAATGCTTCAAACAATTATTGTGGTTATTGCATTGCTGTATTTAATTTAAGTCTCATTCTTTTCAGTGGGAAAGTGCTTACTTCTCCTACTTAAGTCAGTGGGATTTTAAAAGTACTTAACTTTGCCTGATCATGCGCAATATATATTGTATAAGCAAGATAGCATAAGAAGTACTTTGGCTGAAACAGTGCCTTTAAGTAAGTGTTTTCTGAGTGGGGATGGATTTAATTATAAATTGATCAGCAGTTTCAAGCAGTGTCTGTGAATGCTTGGGGGTTTTATATATACCGGTAGTTCTAAGTTAGTTTGTTTTCAGAGGCATACACATTCTTGGGAACTGTAGTATGGGTTTAGGGGAGGCAGTGTTTCTTTCCTTACCTGTACATCATGGTTATTAAGGGTTATGTGGAGGACATGCCAAATTTAAAAATTGTTTCATTTGCTAAACTTGGTTAATTGGTTATATATGTGGCAAGGTTTTCCCGCTGTGACAAATGGACTTGGCAATTTGCTTTTAAAGGGTCTCATTTGCCTGATGCTTGCTCTTGAGGCGTGTGTGTGTGTGTGTGTAAAAAATATTGGAAATTTCCAGCCAAATTATTCGTGTAAAGGCTTAGGAGCCAGGGTAATGCTTGGTATACTCCATACTCATTTTTATAAGTTCAAAGTGGTTTTGGCAATCATTGAACGCATGCCAACAAAGCAATTTGCCTTTTTGGACCCCTAAGCTGAAATTGCAAACCATACAGGTATAAAAATATTGGTGCCTTTTAATCTTGAATTAAATTTATAAGCGGAAGACAATTCCTTGTGTGAAGGGAGTGCAGCTCAAGATGCTTGTGTATTGTGCTTTGGCTGAACCAATATTTTCCTGTGGTGGAGGATAACGTCCTTGTTCAGATTGCTCCTCCCACTAGACTAGGGCTAAACCAATTAGGCTTCAAGGCTGCCTTTTGGGAGGCAGCAGCCAATCTTCAGTCCTTTGTCCTGACTGGTCTGAAAAGAAACAAGTGGGAGGAGCAACCCAAATGAGGATGTCATCCTATCAAAGCAGAAAGGAGCTTATCGCAGGTAAAAACTACTGCTCCTTCCCATGCTCATTTTTTTCATACTTATCAGTGTTGCTAGCTAAGAACAAAAAAGAACAATCACCACCCCTTGTGCTTAGGAGTATACAGTGTCATGCATGAACAAGTATTCTGAGACTAAAAACTGATACTATGGTAATTCTCTATGCTGCTTTCCCCCTTTGTATCATAGGCCAAGAAGGTTCTGGATACGCTTCATGCCTTAAAGATACATTTCACATTTTTGAAAGGACTTCTTGGTCAGGAGAGGTTGGCATCACGGTGCCACATTGTTAACATTGCTGTGGAAATATTTCTCAAGTGCAGGAGCCTAAATGGAGCATTATGGGTATTGAGAGGTACACTTCTTTATTAACAGAAATAAGCAAGGCTTAAAATGACACGTGTAGGTTCTGCCTTAACATTACAGCGGAAATTGAGAGAGCCAAAATATGTGGTTGAAGTCTCAAGCTGACATTTACTCATATTTCTGAGAATTTGCTGACAGAGGCTTGGTGAATAATTAAAGTACGTTGACAATAGTGCAGAATAAATGAAGCAAGGGGAACTGTCCGTCATCTAAAATTTGGTCTCCTTCATATTTCATGTCTTGCTAAATGCAGAAATGTCAAATCCTTACCTCCCTTGCATTTTTAAGAAGAGCAACTTTCTCTCATTAGTTATGTAACGTTTTGTGAGATTAATGGCCTGTTCCATAACAGTGCGGCACAGTGCTGTGCAGATGGTCCCTTGGTGCTCTTGACTGTGACCTGCTGCTGTGCTTCAAGTGACACTTTTTTGGTAGCTGTTCCAAGCAGTAGCCAACCAGAAAATGAACCCTATAGACCTGTGGCTTCTGGAGGGGGGATATATGATATATGACAGTATATCCTCCAATCACAAAATGGCTGGGGCATGTTCCACAGGGGGGGATGCACTGGGACAACCGATCTTAGTGATCATGGGTAGGAGGAGGAGTTACGCTAAGACCAGACCATGTCATTACAGAGGGGGCAGGTTTAGTCGTTGTCTGAGGACTATTCCTGCCTCCGGGTCTGGTCCTGACCGGATGGATACTAGAATCAGCAAGGGATACCTACATGACCTGAAGGTGCTGCTGTGCAATGCCAGGTCAATGATTCATAAGACCACTGCCATCCATGACTTGATCATGGATGGAGGACTTGACCTGGCATGTGTGACAGAGACTTGGTTGGATGAAGCAGATGGGCCTGCCCTTGCCGCTGCTTGTCCACCAGGTTTCTCTTACGCACAGCAACCCAGGTCATGTGGGCAGGGAGGGGGGGTTGCAGTGATTTTTAGGAAGTCGTTAGTTTGCACCAGGCGTCCTATTGGGAAGACCCAGTTCTCCGAGTGCATGTTCTGGAAGTTGGGCAATAGGGGCAGTACAGGATTCCTTTTGGTGTACTGACCTCCCCGCTGCACCAAGGATTCCCTGCCCGAGCTGCTTCAGGTCGTGGCGGATGTTCTCCTGGAGACACCTAGCTTGGTTGTCCTAGGGGATTTTAACATCCATGCCGACACGACCTTATAAGGGGCCGCTAGGGTCTTCGTGGAAAGCATGGCCTCCATGGGGCTGTCCCTGAATAAGTCTGGCCCAACCCATAGCCGCGGACATGCCTTGGACCTGGTGTTTACCTCTATGGATGTTGGTGATCTGACACTAAGTAAAAGCGAAACGAAAGAAGTGCCATGGTCAGATCACTTCCTGGTGCAACTGGACTTCTCTGCGACCCATCCCCTCTGCAGGGAGGTGGGACCAATTCGGATGGTCCGCCCCCGCCACTTAATGGATCCAAATGGTTTCCAGAGAGTGGTAGGGGATGCTTTATCCCATGTTGATGGCCTTTCAGCTGATTCCCTGGTGGCCCGCTGGAATGTGGAGTTAACCAGGGCTATTGACTGTTTGGCTCCGAAGCGCCCTCTCCGATTGCATGGAGCCCGGACAGCCCCGTGGTTTTCCGTGGATCTGAGGGCAATGAAACAATCGTTGAGATGGCTAGAGTGCCGGTGGCGGATAACTCATTCCGAATCTGACCGGACACAGGTTAGAGCTCAACGTCGAGCCTACCAAGTGGCGATAGCGACAGCGAAGAAGAATTTCTTCACCGCCTCCATTGCATCTGCAGAAAACAGCAGCAGGAGACTTTTTCAGGTGGTTCACAATTTAGCGGAACCACCTGCAACATCGGGGCCCAGTACGGGCCACATGTTCTCCTGCAATGATTTTGCAAAGTTTTTTGCAGATAAAATCGCTCAGATTCGGGAAGAAGTAGACTCCACCGTGGGAGCAGGGCCGGGGCGGGAGAGTGCTAGAGTTTTGTCTAGTCAAGTTGAGTGGGATCAATTCCAATCTGTTACCTCCGAGGATGTGGACAGGCTGCTTGGACGAGTGACACCAACCACCTGTCTCCTGGATCCTTGCCCATCCTGGCTTATAAAAGCTAACCGGGAAGAACTGGGCGATGGGCTTTGTGGGGTGGTGAATGCTTCCCTCCGTGAGGGAGCCTTCCCAGACCCGCTGAAAGAGGCGGTTATTAAACCGCTTCTTAAAAAACCATCTTTAGATGCGGCCACGATGGCCAACTATCACCCAGTCTCAAATCTTCCATTCTTGGGCAAGGTGATTGAGCGAGCGGTTGCTGAACAACTCCAGGCACGCCTGGAAGAAGCGGACAATTTGGATCCCTTCCAGTCGGGATTCAGGCCTCATCATGGGACTGAAACTGCCTTGGTCGCACTGGTTGATGATCTCCGGCGGGCTAGGGACAAAGGTGAGAGCTGTTTCCTAGTTCTGCTGGATCTCTCAGCGGCGTTTGATACCATCAACCATAACATTCTTCTGGACCGTCTTGAGGGGCTGGGAGCTGGGGGCACTGTCATACAGTGGTTCCGCTCCTTCCTCCTGGGCCGTGTTCAGAAAGTGGTGGTGGGGAATGAGTGTTCAGACCCCTGGGCTCTCACTTGTGGGGTGCCTCAGGGTTCTGTCCTCTCCCCCATGCTTTTCAACATTTACATGCAGCCGCTGGGAGAGATCATCAGGAGGTTTGGGCTGGGTGTTCATCAGTATGCGGATGATACCCAGCTCTACCTCTCTTTTAAATCAGAACCAGTGAAGGCGGTGAAGGTCCTGTGTGAGTGTCTGGAGGCGGTTGGAGGATGGATGGCGGCTAACAGATTGAGGTTGAATCCTGACAAGACAGAAGTACTGTTTTTGGGGGACAGGAGGCGGGCAAGTGTGGAGGATTCCCTGGTCCTGAATGGGGTAACTGTGCCCCTGAAGGACCAGGTGCGCAGCCTGGGAGTCATTTTGGACTCACAGCTGTCCATGGAGGCACAGGTCAAATCTGTGTCCAGGGCAGCTGTTTACCAGCTCCATCTGGTACATAGGCTGAGACCCTATCTGCCTGCGGACTGTCTCGCCAGAGTGGTGCATGCTCTGGTTATCTCCCACTTGGACTACTGCAATGCGCTCTACGTGGGGCTACCTTTGAAGGTGACTCGGAAACTACAACTAATCCAGAATGTGGCAGCTAGACTGGTGACTGGGGGCGGCCGCCAATACCATATAACACCAGTCTTGAAAGACCTACATTGGCTCCCAGTACATTTCCGAGCACAATTCAAAGTGTTGGTGCTGACCTTTAAAGCCCTAAACGGCCTCGGTCCCGTATACCTGAAGGAGCGTCTCCACCCCCATCGTTCTGCCCGGACGCTGAGGTCCAGCGCCGAGGGCCTTCTGGCGGTTCCCTCATTGCGAGAAGCAAAGCTACAGGGAACCAGGCAGAGGGCCTTCTCGGTGGTGGCGCCTTCCCTGTGGAACGCCCTTCCAGCAGATGTCAAAGCGATAAACAACTACCTGACATTCAGAAGACATCTTAAGGCAGCCCTGTTCAGGGAAGTTTTTAACGTGTGATATTTTACTGTATTTTTGGTTTCTATGGAAGCCGCCCAGAGTGGCTGGGGAGGCCCAGCCAGATGGGCGGGGTATAAATAATAAATTATTATTATTGTTATTATTATTATTATATCACACATTTTAAACTCCTCTCTCTCTCTCTCTCTCTCTCTCTCTCTCTCTCTCTCTTTCTTTCTTTCTCTCTCTCACCCCCCCCCCCATCCTGTGCAAATACCTTGGGGACACCTGGTTTCCGTCTCAGTCAGGAACTCAAGCTTGTCAACAAGACTAGGCCAAACTGATAGTTTTCCACATAAGCTGCCAAGATAACACTCAAGACTTGGCAGCCTCCATACATTTTCATGAGATTCACAATGGTCAGTACAGTAGTTCATAACTGGACATCAAAATTATTTTCCTCAGGCTCTGCATGGAGAGCAGTTCTTTGTTAAATAGCTGAATGCAAGGTGGGCAGTCATCTGGGATCTTTCACAAGGCCCTATATTATTTCGTTTGTCAGCATTCATGGCCTCATTTTAATTGCTTTTAAAATACCAGTATTAATCTCTCTAGAGTCGGAATGGATAATAAGTACTCTAACATGGCCTTGTGATCGAATGGATGTCCTCAAGCGACATAACCTGCTATATGTAATAGCATCTGAGTGCATTGCAAAGAGCCGTTATGGAGAAGCATTTGAAGTCTTGCAAAATCTACCAGGCTTCAGGAATTCTTGTAGTAAGTGTTTATAATTCCATTCTCAATGGCTAGTAAGCATCTATTGACTTTTAATCAGATACTAAGATAAATTGGTATTTTATGCTGCAAATTCTTGATAGAGATGGCTCATTTCATAAGAAAGGTTTTCCTTCCATTCTCTTCCTGAAAGTAGAGCAACTGTTCAGTTTAAAACAACTGCTTCTTTCTGTTTTTTATCCTGTCTCTTCTGTTTTGAGGTCTATAGAATTAAGAAACGCACAAGGTGTTTTTGTTTTGGTAAGACCTTTCAGGAAGCTACAAAGCAGGATACACCTGTCAATAGTATGTATCTAGGTAGATACCATGTTGCATCATCACTGCCATTCATATACAGTGGTACCTTCGGTTATGGACGGGATCCGTTCCGGAGGTGCAGCTGTATCCTGAAAAGTCTGTAACAGGAGGCGCTCTTCTGCACATACGTACGGCATGATCGAGCGCTTCTGCGCATGCAGCAAAACCCAGAAGCATACACTTGTGGGTTTGCTGTGTTCGCAACCCGAAGTTTACATATCCAGAGGAATATGTAAGCAGAGGTACAACTGTGTATATTTTAATCTCAAGTATTTGTTCCCTGCGGGCAGTCTGCATTCGGTTGGTTCTCCTTTGAAATCAGAAGGGGGAGGGGCTAAACCTATTGGTTAGCCTTCAAGAAGGCTCCTCCAGAAACAGGTCCTCCTACCTTTAAGTCATGAAAGTAGTCTTTGCTGGGGATCTGACCTGCCTGTCCTTTACAATATATTCTTAATCTGCCAATAAAACTTTAAAGCTGCAATACCTTGATGCTTGCAGGGTAGAGGCAAAGGAAGTGTAAAGGGAGGCCTTGGGTGTCAGGAAATGAATGAGGTAAACACAATGGGCAGAGCTGATCAGAGGAGCAACAATGTGTACTCCTGAAAATGATTCCAAGAGATGGTGGGGCAATTTTGGATGAGATTGGAATGAGAACAGATTTACTGAGATGGATTATTTCTTGGCATATAGCAGTGTTGGAACACTTTGTGGACTTACAGTGTGGAAATTAGAGTTAAAATTCCTTGAATGTCAGTTGCTGGAAAACCACAGCAGAAGAAGGCAATTGCCCTCTTCTCCTTCCCATAACTATCTTGCCAATCACTGGGAAAGGGGACGTTGTACCACATAGACCTTAGGTCTGATCCAGGTCAGCCATGAAGCTTGCTGGATGGTCTCTGAACTATTTTTAAGTCTTCGCCTATACTTCTGGATTGTGAGGGGCAATAATGGGATAAATATTTGTATATTAACATTTATATACTGCCCATATATGGGTGGTTTCTACACCATTCAAATACAAAATATAAAATTTAAATTGTAAGCATGAAAACCAATTATAAGACAATCAAGGCAGTGGAAGCCAACCCAACACAGCAACTGAAAACAATTTAAAACAACATAATACCAGCCAGGGGGAGCAACTTGGTTCTGAGTTCTAAAAGTACTAAAATAATTGTATGATTAAGATTCAAAGACTTAGCAAAACCAAAAGGGATCATAGTGTGGGCACCAGTCAGTCTTCTCTAGGGAGGCCACTCCACCACAAATAAGACCCTTTCTCTAGTCATTAGTTGGCTTGCCTTGCTAAGCAGGAGAACCTGGACAAGGGTTTCTGATGAAAATGAATTCTTGGGCAGGTATAAATTAGAGCAGGTGGTCCTTCAGGGGGCCTGGCTAAAAGCAAATAAGGGCTTTAACAGTTAAAACTAGTGCTTTTAATTGGGCTCAAAAACAGACTGGGAGCCTGCACAGATGTTCACTGTTTGACCGCCCAAACTCTTTAGAGGGGTTAATAAAACAATCACCTATGTATCTCAGGATGCAGGATTTAAGCTGTTAGTTTTGCAGATCACAATATATTTGTAACTTTTTTTGCTTCTCATCAAGATCTATTTCTGTGTAGCATTTATGATATGAAAATAATAATTATTGCTTAGTGTACACACTTCTGAAATATTTCGTTTAGCAGAAAACCATTCTGCAGTACAGTTATTCCAATACAAGAAGAAATGATGCCTCCGGTGGCCGGGGTGTGTGTGTGCACGCATGTGTGTGCGCGCATTCTAAGCAGAGTTGATTTGTTTATGAAAATGAGAGAAACTAGGATCTTCTTTTTTAAAAAATCTTAAAACAGAGAGGGAAAACTTTGCTGTAGTTTTCCACTATTATATTGCTGAAACCAATGTTCTACTTAATAATTGAAGAAAATTAATCACTTGTAATGTTTTTCTTTTGCAGATAGTTTGGATGTATCCCAGTACAGGAGTTTATTTAATAAACTGCTAGGTGCTTCTTTGGAAAGCCAGAAGCTTCAAATATCATCTACTGTAGTAGATTTCATGCTTGCAAAGAACATTCCCATTGAATTTGATTTACTTAGAGCATTAATCACAGCACTTGGAAGAGGCTGTTGGTGGCTTAAAGCCAGAGCACATTATAAACGTAAGCTCTCAATGTCTACGACAGTACTAGTTGAAGAACTTCAGTTATGCTGCAATCTTAAATGCACTTATCTAGGAATAAGCTACATTGAATTTAGTAGCACTCACTTCTGAATAGATATGATTCAGGTTGCATTGTTAGAAAAGTTCAGGCTGCAGTCTAAACCACAATTACACATTAACAACTAGATATTGAAGAATTCTGCCCAAAATTATTTTTGGGAGATCCCTTGGGAGCTCCTGAAGGTACAATATAGCTAAAGAAGTACTCTGCTTTGTTTGACTTTTTATGACTTGCTTTAAGATATTGACCTGTGCTATAATTATTCAGAAGACCTGTCTGATATGTGTTGCCATTCCAAGCAAACCCAGCATTTTCTAGATTTCCTCGATTTGTGCTTTAGAATGAATCTACAGCAAAAGGAACATTCAGTGACAACTTCTCTTTTTGAAGAAAAGTAGTAGGTTGCTAACCTTGTCTGGAAAAAGTGAGGTGGGAAAACAAAAGCTCGTCTGGTCCCAGATTGTAGCAAAATTCAATTGCAGAACTTTAAAACTGAAGTTTAGAGTTTTCTAGGTTTTAGGAATAAGAACAGCTTTGGACTTTCTGAACAAGTAGTGGAGGTTTGCCACCTCTCCTTGCCTTCAGTTTTTGAGACTGTCCAAAACAGCAATTATAGTAGGATGGAAATTGGAAACAGTTAAAAGTAGTCCAGAAGCTCAAATAATCTTGGAAGAAACTGTTTTTCAGTAAAGCAGTAGATGATCCAAGTACCCACACACAAACCTAGAGATGTGTGCTGTTTAATGCAACTTTGACACCTTCTTTTACATAATTTACTGTCACTTTTTAGATGCTTTAGCATTGGGTTGCTACCCACCACTGGAAGGAAATCTTCACCGTAAACTTCTTCTGATTCCCTCTTACATGACTGAGATTGAGATGCTGTTAGCAATTGAAATTTTCTTGGTTTCTAATGCTAGTAGTATTCAGAGTCCTGGTGCTTCCAATCAAATACTTCAAATAGTACTGAAAAGGTGAGTTCATTTGCTTTTCCAAGTGCATGATTCTGTATCCTCCCCTCAGCTTTCTTGCTTATGTCTTTGATTTGTGTCAAGGAAAAGAATCTTATGATAATCAGTTTAAATCAGTAACTTATAAAATACAATAAATACCTAATTTCTTCAAAGTCCTTTTTGTAACATGTTGCCAGTAATAGAAACCTGGTTTTATTATTTTGTCTTTTTGAATTTTCTCCTCCTTCTCCTCCCACTACTGTTGGTGTTGTCTTCTAATTTTGCACCATTTCCTCATTTTTATTTTTATTTTGTGATCAGTCACACATTAGTTAGGAAAAAAGCTTGTTGTGGAAAGGAGCTGGTTCTTCCACGTAATTGCTTCATTTCTGCTGACACATTACAGTAGTTATTGTTTGTTCCCAGTTGAAAGACACAGTTGAAGCACATTTGGGGAGGAAAGGCAGGATGGTAGTTCATATAACACTGCTAATCATCTTAGAATGACTGGTTGCTGGTTGTAACTTTTCTTGATTGTGAAAACTCTTTTTCAGATGTGAAGGCAAGGATGATAACTATCAATGTGCAGTGGAGAGGTTGATTCAAGCTACTAACATATCTACTCCAAAGCTTTTCATAAAGCATTTCACAGTAAATAGTGGCACGGAGCAAGTGTGTGGTTTGGAAAACATTTGTGCACTTGAGTGGTTGAAAGAGAATATGAAGTGGGCAGGAAAAGTCTGGCTTTTTTAGTCATTGATAAGATTTCAGTTATAGTAATCACTGTTCAAAATAATGAATCAATAAATGGTTTCTGTTGTGTTGAAACTTCCCATTGTTAATTTTATATAATTCCGTTTTCTAATTTGTTTTTTTATGTTTTAACTTCAGTAACCCAAATAACTGTTGCGTTTAACAGGCTCCTGACTTAGCAGATACTTGTTTTTTTACTACAAATTCAAGATCTACCAGCCAGTTGCTAAAGACATAGAATTAAACTGACCACATTCGGATTTTAGGAATTTGTAGCAGAACTGATCTGCTACAGTCCTTTTACACAAGTATTCTCTTGGTTAGCTTTCTTCATTTCAGCCATCTAATTTAGGTGGGAAAAGTTGTTTCTGTTTGTTTGCCAATTTGCAAATTACACAGAGATCTTCCAGAATAAACTAATCTACCTGCTGCAAGCCCTTGACAATAAGCTGTGGAATCCTGCAAAGTACTGGGTCTTTTTCCTAATACAAGAAGTGTGGTAACACCAGAGAGCAGACCATTTTCCTCCTACCCATCATGCATGAGGATGTCAAAGTTTTGAGACTATTTAAGCCTTATTCCTTTTATCACTTGAAAAAGGAAACTTGAGTGTGAGCTGGGAATTCCCCGATTCAAATCTGAACTCTAGTTGTGTAGTACCTCAAGGTCCAGGGGGTGTGGGGAGGGGTTTAAGGAGCAGCCACAGCTGCCTCTTTCAAGGAATCTGGCATCATCCCCTTGTGATGCACTAGCTGCTTCCTAGGCTCACCCCACAGTCCGCCTCTAGCTCAAGTCATGATGCGGCAAGAGTCAAGAGAGTATGTATTGGGCCAAATCACTGAAAGTACCGTGCCCACATCCTCAGGCATCAATTGAAAGTGATCCCACAACATCAATTAAGACTTGGCTCTGTTAAAGTAGTCTTCAACTTAGCATGATGTAGGTGAGCGATTTTATCCTCAAAGTGCCTGGCAAACGTACTAACAGCAGGCAGGCCTGCACAAATCATTCTCAGTCCTTTTCCATCTGCAGCACACTGATAATGCAGCTAATTTACCTCACATGACAGTTGTAAGGATTACAGAGAATCTCCGTTGGAGGATTTTGAATATTTAATATTATATTGTATTGATGCACTTAATTTGAAAAACGCCAGTAACAGAACAAAGGATTTGCTGAGTTCTCTAGTGTTACAGCCTTCATCTCTTTGCCATCTTTAGGTAGACTTATTTGCAAACAAGTTAACTCCACAGTAGGCAGAAACAATATTCATACAACAAAAATATAGAACACTTAACTTGCCAGAGTATCAAATTTCCATCGAGATATGAATAAGCTCAAATGAGGAAAGAGGAATTGTGTTAAAATAAGTTACTCTATTTGCTAGTCCTTGTTTATAGTTTGTGGAGTTCAGTGCTTTTTCTTTTTTACAACCCGAGGATCCATTCAACACTCTGGCTGGGTTTCATTTCCCATCAATCACATGCATGAGGCCAGTAAATAGATTTACTAGTGAGAAAGTTAAGTACTTAAGGTAAGTTACACTTGGCAAAAGGACCCACACCTCAACAGTTTCACATCAATTGGATATGAGCAAAACGGTCACCACTTGTAATATAGTTTAGAAGTTTAGTTGTAGGGAGTTCTCTAGTCGCATCTGGATTGCTGTATATTGAGCATACTCAGAACAACAGCTGCCTTGCAAATGAAAATAGGTTCAGGGGGTCTTCAAGGATTCTAACCAAGAGCAACATTTATCATTTCAGTACAGTGGTACCTTGGGTTACATATGCTTCAGGATGAGAACAGAAATTGTGCTCCGGCAGCTGGAGGCCCCATTAGCTAAAGTGGTGCTTCAGGTTACGAACAGTTTCAGGTTAAGAACGGATCTCCAGAACTAATTAAGTTCTTAACCCTAGGTACCACTATAGTAGAAACCGTGGAGGCTTCTTACTGCAGGTGAAAGGGGCAGTGCCCTCTCACAGCAAAAGACTACCATCTTTTCCCACTTGTGCTACAATACACACTTGCTTCACCCCAGAAGTCAGTTCTGGCTGCTGTGTGAGTGCATCTATCCTGACCTGTGCTATTGCTCACCTGCCCCCATGCACCTGCTCATCTTTTATCCAAGAAGGAAATATTTGTGCTCCCACCTCTACTCCCATTCCCTGATCCCAATCTTGTATTCCAGAGCCTTCAAGCAGCCAGTCCAATGCCACTGGCATGCCTCTAGGGTGCCATTTCATGCACCTAATGAAGTGGTCATAACCCATGGAAGTTCCTTGCTGCTTTTGTTCTAGTTTTCTTGCTTGGAAAAACTTCCTGCATCGCTTTGGGAGCTTTTGCAGTGTGCAGATTCTTAATCTGCACGCTTACAAGCTTCTCAAAAGGCCCCTTACATGGTGGATTAAACTCAGCTCCAATTTTATGAAATATCCTGGAGACTATTAAAGCACCTATAAAAATTTGGATGAATATAAAAAATAAGGATGACCCCTATCAGCATGAGAAATTAACAAATATGGGCCAACCCAAAATTAAAAATTGGAAATCAAGTAATAATTTGGCAAAATTGGATGAAAAAAGGTATTTTGACATTGAATCAATTAATTGATGAAAATTACAAATTTGTGGAATATAAGACTTTGCAAGTAAAGTATGGATTAACCAGTGAAACACAATGGCAATACATCCAATTGAAACATGTTGGAAAGGCAGTTTGGCCCTCATGCTATAGCAGCATCGGAAACACCCATGCTGCTACAAGATTTAATTTCTGCAACAAAAACAAAAAACTCTACACTTGCACTATATAAAACCCTACTCAACAGGAAGAAATATGATTTAGAATATGATAGACAAAAATGAAGAATTAGGGGTACAGATAACAAATGATATATGGGAGTCAAGTATAAAATCAACAGAAACAGCATCTATGGATCTAAGACTTATCCAACAGAAAATAATATTCAGAGTCCACTGGACTCCAGCAAAACTATACCAGAAGAAAATAACAAGTGCAGACAACCGCTGGAGATGTGGGAGTGAAAATACGAACTTAGTACATATGATGATTAACTGCTGGATGATAAGATCATTTTGGTGCGAGGCGAGGATATTTATAGCAAGAGTAATAAAAAGAAATTATTTAGGGGAATTGAATTGAATTCTAAATTATATTCCGGAAACGTGGGAGATCACAAGGGGTCAAAAAAAATGGATGTACCGTGCCATATTAGAAGCAAAAAAATAGTTTTGATGAATTGGAAGAGCCGCAAAAAGAATCCATTGAGCACATGGATTGATAATATGGACAGACTAGCTACATACAAACGAATTGCACGTCCATGCAACTTAAGAATGGGAAAATATGAAGAAATCTGGAAGGAATATTTAAGCGAAAAGGCGGACAGTGGTGGGAAGTAGGGGGAGGAGAGGTGGGGAAATGTTGTTAGAAAGATGTAGTCATAGGTATAGCAGTATTCAAATCTGAATTGTAAAATTGTGTTATTAGTGTTATGGTTTTTGTTGTATGTGTCTTGCGGTGGTTGTTTGCATTGAAAAAATGATTTTAAAAAAAGGCCCCTTACATAAGAGCCTGGGCAGAGTTGAAGAACCGATTTGGAACAGGCTGGATGGCCCAGCACCCACTTTCCAAGGAGCTTGTGCTCAGTGGGGCATCACTGCTGAGCAGACGTGGAACAGGACCACACGGTGAGCTCAACCGGCTGCCACTGCAGTCCTTGCAGATCTACCAAGCCAGGTGGCATTCTCAAGGAGGGCGATGGGCACATTTCCAGCATCTAACCCGTGGCGCCACAAATGCAGCTGGAGGAGCCATGAAGTAAGCCAGCCAGGGCCGGCCCACATAGGAGGCAAGGTGAGGCAACTGTGTCGGGCTGCAGAATCCACAGGAGCAGCCCATCCCAATGTAGATCTTGTTCCTGATGTATTGTTGTTTAGTCCGACTCTTCGTGACCCCCTGGACCAGAGCACGTCAGGCACTCCTGTCTTCCACTGCCTCCCGCAGTTTGGTCAAACTCATGCTGGTAGCTTCAAGAACACTGTCCAACCACCTCGTCCTCTGTCATCCCCTTCTCCTTGTGCCCTCCATCTTTGCCAACATCAGGGTCTTTTCCAGCGAGTCTTCTCTTCTCATGTGGTGGCCAAAGTATTGGAGCCTCAGCTTCAGGATCTGTCCTTCCAGTGACCACTCAGGGCTGATTTCCTTAAGAATGGATGCATTTGATCTTCTTGCAGTCCATGGGACTCTCAAGAGTCTCCTTCAGCACCATAATTCAAAAGCATCAATTCTTCGGTGATCAGCCTTCTTTATGGTCCAGCTCTCACTTCCATACATCACTACTGGGAAAACCATGGCTTTAACTATATGGACCTATGTTGGCAAGGTGATGTCTCTGCTTTTTAAGATGCTGTCTAGGTTTGCCATCGCCTTTCTCCCAAGGAGCAGGCGTCTTTTAATTTCGTGACTGCTGTCACCATCTGCAGTGATCATGGAGCCCAAGAAAGTAAAATCTCTCACTGCCTCCATTTCTTCCCCTTCTATTTGCCAGGAGGTGATGGGACCAGTGGCCATGATCTTTGTTTTTTTGATGTTGAGCTTCAGACCATATTTTGTGCTCTCCTCTTTCACCCTCATTAAAAGATTCTTTAATTCCTCCTCACTTTCTGCCATCAAGGTTGTGTCATCTGCATATCTGAAGTTGTTGATATTTCTTCCGGCGATCTTAATTCCGGCTTGGGATTCATCCAGCCCAGCCTTTCGCATGATGAATTCTGCATAGAAGTTAAATAAGCAGGGAGACAATATACAGCCTTGTCGTACTCCTTTCCCAATTTTGAACCAATCAGTTGTTCCATATCCAGTTCTAACTGTAGCTTCTTGTCCCACATAGAGACAAGATGTATACAGTATCTTTATTCCTTGTTCCTGCTATGGCACATCACTCCGCTTCTCCCCTGCCTGGGGGGAGGGAGAGGGGGCGCCATTTTGTGGTTCGCCTCAGGCGGCAAAATGTCCCGGGCCGCTAATATCCCACCCGCCTTTTTACGGCTTTCCGTCACAGCTCAAAGCAAAGGGCCAACGGCAGCCTCTGCTGCACATGCGCAGAAAGGCGGCGGGGAGGAGGAGCGCGTCGTGACGCCGCCTGCCTTAAAGCGCCGCGCTTCGGAGGTGTGCATCCTCCGGCCCTCCCTCCGCCTGTGGCTCCTAGCGTCTGCGTGACGGCGTCGGCCCCGCCCCCTCGCGGACCTCCCGGCGGTTCAGGTGCCTCTCGCGCGCAGAGGCCCGCGAGGTCACCGGCCGACGCGACCGAGTCCCACAGGCAGCCCGGCGCTTCGGCGAGCGCTCGCTTCGCCCCGCGTGAGGCGATGGGGGCCGCGTCTCTTCCAGCGGCAGCAGCGGGGCAGCGAGGAGGAGTAAGGTGAGCTTGTCGGGTGAGATTTCGGAGGAGAGTGCTGGGGGCTCTGAGAGTGGGGAGGACTTTCTGCTTCTCCGAACGTCTGAACGGCTCGACACGGGTCAAGTTCCGCCGAGCGCTCCAACGTAAGCTGGTGTGCAGTGATTTCCTCACAGTGTTTGGGTTGGGGGAAAGAAGAAGCGCTGGGGTTTTGTTTTGTTTGTTTGGTGTCTCCCCCCACCCCTCGTAGTCGCTGAGGTAAAGCAACGGGACCGGCGTTTCGCAGGAGGTTCGCGCAGCTTCGAAGTGATTTAGGCCTGCTTCACCTGCAGCGAGGCCCGTTGGGATGAAGGGGGCTCGCGTCTGTGGCGTGTAGGGGTGCCAAGTTGGAATAAAATATGGGGGGCAGGTAAGCCCCACCCCACATAATCAATTGCATGACTGAATGGCAATGCCTATCGACTTTGGGAAGGCCACCCTCCCTTTAAATATTGTATTGGGGGGTGGCGTGGGAAAAGGGACCTCAGTCCCTAGGAGTTGGCCCCTACAGTGGCGTGTTAATAAAGCCGGGCACTGCCCTGCTTTGGGAATAAGGTAATTGGGTCGTGAGCATCATATCTGGAGGCTTTTGCTATGGTAGCCCCGACAGCAGGTGGTTCTTAAGTTCCCTTTCCATCTTAAGATTTGATATGCGCTCCTCAAAGTGCTTACTTGGAAACAAGCCTCATTGAACTTGAACCGGATTACTCGGTTGGTTAGAGTGTGGCATCAATAGCGCTGAGGTTGCGAGTTCGATCTCCGTACGGGACAGCTGCCTGTCCTTGCATTGCAAGGGGTTGGACTAGATGGTCCTCAGGGACCCCTTTCCAACTCTTACAATTCTATTATTCGGAATTGAACTGCTAACTGGATGGGTTGGCAACAAACACAGCATAATGACAAATGAAGGTTGTAGGCTGCATTTCCCCCTGTATTTAGATCAATTTTATTAAAGGTTTTTGACAAAGAGGAAAAAAGAAACAAAAATGGTTAAGTATCTAAAAATACTGTATAAGGCTGCCGGCATAGTTTTGTATCTCCCAAAGTCAATATGTGATGGTCATTGGCATGTAAAAGTTCTGAATCTCTAGGCACCTGTGTGATCCTTCACATGCTTACCTTATGCTGTACTTTTGTAAACATCAGCGGTACTGTTAAAATGTACCTTTTTGTTCAGCCAATCTGTACCTTTTTGTTCAGCCAATCAGTGTGTGTTATGACACTTTGCCAATTCATAGAGGTTACTCTCCTGTTTCCGCAAGAAACTTAAGTAGCTAGCTTTGTCCTGAGTCTGCAGTTTTATGGTAACCTTTGTGTGTCATGCACTGTACAGCCTTCAAAAGGTGGCTAATCATTTGTCTATAGTGTGATCTGCTGTATCTCAAATTTCCATTTGGCATGGTTTTGATTCCTACCCCCATCCTGCTTCTTTTCTGCACACAATAAGGTTTTAAAAGCTTGGGGAGATTGTGTGTGGCTTTCCAAGAAACGCTTTAAAACCATTCAGAGTTTCTAAGTATTGGCATTATGTAGTTCTGAATAATAGGGATTCTGGTCATGTATCTAAGCAATCAGAATTATGTGGACTTTCTATGTGCATTTGAAGTAGCTTTATACTATAACTTAAGATATTTAAATTGTGTTCTTGGGAAACCTGCTAATATGTGTTTGTGCCTAACACTAAACCATGGTTTAGCACTACCTGGACAATCTCTGGTGAGACTGAGAAAAGCACTGGGCTTGAGTGCTCCTCCATTTCTTTATACTCTGCTGCTGGGAAGAGGATCCCTGCTGAATTTTATTTTGCTTTCAAATACAGTGGTACCTCGGGTTAAGAACATAATTCGTTCTGGAGGTCCGTTCTTAACCTGAAACTGTTTTTAACCTGAAGCACCACTTTAGCTAATGGGGCCTGCTGCTGCTGCTGCTGCTGCACGATTTCTGTTCTCATCCTGAAGCAAAGTTCTTAACCCGAGGTACTATTTCTAGGTTAGCAGAGTCTGTAACCTGAAGCGTCTGTAACCCGAGGTACCACTGTAATGTTGGCTTGTCATCCTCACTTACAACAAAAACTGGTAAGGTTCAAAGCAAACCACCTTCAAATCATGGGTTATGAAGCTGGCTTAACTAAGCAGTTTGTTTTAAGCCATATTCCAGATTTGTACAAGTTGAAAAGTCAATGTTATCTGCACAGAAATCCTCTGAGCCACATAGAGGGGGAGAGGGATTTTTGCTTGGGCTCATAGCAGCTCATCCATGTAGCACTAAACCATTGTTTAGCGTTATATATCCCCAAACATAAGGGATAGGCTGGAGCAAATATTAACATGGTTAAAGCAGTCTTCACATAATAGAGCTTTCTTTGATCTGGACTCTGTACTTCTGTTGATGCTGCATAGAATAGCTTTAGCTATAAGTAATAGTACCACTCTGTTCTGCCTTTGTCAGACCACACCTGGAGTACTGTGTCTAGTTCTGGGTGCTACAGTTTAATAAGGATATTGACAAGCTGGGACATGTACAGAGGAGGGCAACCAATATGATCAAGGGTCTGGAAACCAAGCCATATGAGGAACAGTTGAGGGTGTTGTGTATGTTTACCCTGGAAAAGAAGAGACTGAGGGAATATATGATAGCCATCTTCAAATCTCTAAAGGGGTGTCACATGGTAGATGGTGCAAGCTTGTTCTCTCCTGCTCTGGAGGGTAGGACCCGAATCAATGGCTTCAAGCTACAAGAAAGAAGATTTCGACTATAAATACCAGGAAGAACTTTCTGACAGTAAGAGCTGTTAAACAGTGGAATGGACTCCTTCAGAAAGTGGTGGACTCTCCTTCCTTGATAGGTTTTAAGCAGAGGTTGGATGGCCATCTGTCATGGATGCTTTAGAGGGGATTCCTGCATTGCAGGGCATTAGACTATATGACCCTTGGGTCCCTTTCCATTTACAGTTATCTGATTCTATGCTCCAGTTGGTGGTATTGCCCTGAACTGATGTGTTCAGATTACACAAAAAAAGGTTATGACTGACCATCACAAATAGCTTCCTGATGGAACAAACTGTTTGACAGTGGTTGTCTTGTAAGGTTGTGGACTCTCCTTCGTTAAAGTTTTTAAGCAGTGGTTGGATAACCAGGGATGCTATAGTAATAGGTTTCTTGTATTAGCAAGGGGTTGGTGACGCTTGAGTTCCCTTGCAACTCCTTGATTACATTTAAAATCCAGATTACCACAGAGCTCTACCTAATGTCAATCTGAGGGATTTTCATATATTTATAAACATTTTTTTCTTTTGTGTGCAAGTGTGTGTCTCTATAAAGACTGGTATTTGAAAAAACTGGAAGTGGTTATTATAAGTTGCTTTTGCCTGCAATATATAGTTAAACTTTTTTTCTGCTCTTCTATGGTCTCCAGGCAACAGGTTCCTGTAGCATTTTTAATTGTATCCTGGAAAACGTGTAAATTACCACCCAGCAGCCAACCCAGCTAGTACTGGTGCAATACATGTTAGTTGTGACTGTTGCATGTGACTTTCAGATAGTACCCATGATGAGAAGCACTCTTCTTTTCCTCAGTTGATTTTATTTTATTTATAAGAAAGGATGTATGAGTGCCCACATATTTGCTTGTATCTCTCCCTGTCAGCAATGCCTTTACTATTCAAGAATATGTTTTATTTCCCTTAAAGTTTCCTTCAGGATGGAATTGACTAGAACAGCATCTCCTTGTAATCTGATTTAGTCAGTGTGCTCTTACCATTGTACTGGGGCCCAGGAAAGGCCCTCTAATTAAAAATTAGTACTGTATAGAAATTATCAGGCTTTTGTGTTTACTTGCTTACACAAACTTTTAATTAGTTTGTCCATTTTTAAGCAACTTGTGTCACAACAACTTTAAAGTGGTTGTTCCTGCTACTGTTTAGCATCACTGGTGAACATTTTTACGTAAAACCAGATTGTAATTTCACAGTCAAATTCTGTTGCTTAAAGTAAACATATACAAAACTAAATGCATTAATTACATGTTTAATATGTTTTATTTGCTTAAAGAAATTTAGAGGCGATCTGGAATCAAGATTAAAAGAATTGAGATGTTTTGCCGTTGGGGGACTGTGAGGAGGTAAGGCGGCTCTATTCCTACACTTTTAATTGTAGCATATAAATTATTACATCTGCTTTTGGCTTGATTTCTGGGAGTTTTAAATTTTTAGTTTTAGGAATTGTAAATTAGAAGTAAGATTGTAAATTGGAAGATCTATTGGTCAAAACTATAGAGGTAAATGTACTTTATCATCATCATCGAGTAGGCAATTCATACATAGGAAGAATGTGTACTTGTACATCTAAGACAGAATCAGATTCCAAGTAGCAGCCAGAAAATTATCTACGGTTTTGTGTTGCTTATTGCACTGATGTGATAGTTCTGAGTGCATGCTTATATAATTCTAAATTTATTAGTACTGTTACAAGTATTATCCGCATAGCCCAATCCTAATTTAAATAGTCCCAGAATTCTCCCATCTCTATAGCAATTTACCTTTAAGCATTTTGTGGTCTCTTAGGCTGCTTAACTTAGTCTTCATCTTTATTTCTTAGGTTATGTCTCAATAAATTACCATTGCAGCATGTTATCCAGGCAAGAGCTTTATCAGGGGCTGATGCTGTCAATGCCCTGCGGCCATTCTATTTTGCAGTGCATCCAGATTTCTTTGGCCAGCATCCCAGAGAAAGGGTAAATACATTTTTCTCCAGTGGTTTAAGCTGCAATCCTAAACACCTACCATGACATCATCATCATTATTATTGTTTTTTTAAAAAATTGTATGCCACCCTTCATCTGAAGATTACAGGGCAGTTCACAACATAAAAATAGAAAATGAGAACAGTATGGAGATTGAGCTCCATTTAACTCGGTGGGACTTCTGAATTGATAGATACTGTTAGATATTTGTATTATAGACAAACTCTAATACAGTCGTGCCTTGGATCCTGAATGCCTTGCGAACTGAACGTTTTGGCTCCCGAATGCCGCAGACCGAGGAGTGTTCCAATTTGCAAACATTCTTTGGAACCTGAACGTCAGCTGCGGCTTCCGATTGGCTGCAGGAGCTTCCGAATGCTTTGGAAGTCAAACAGACTTCCAGAACAGATTCCGTTCTACTTCCAAGGTACCACTGTATATCACTTTAAATATATTTTCATAATGTGTTCCAGAGAACCCTAGGGTCCCTTGGAAACACATGACAGTTATTATAAAATTAGATTGTGAGATTAACAGTTACTAAAAGCTTGAGTAAATATGCAGATTTTACCCTGGCACCAGGTGGGCCTCAGAGGAAAGGCAGTGGACTCAAGATGGTGAACATGACTCTTTTTTCAGCTCTCTGTGTTGGTTAGGCTGAAAAGCTGCCTGGCACAAAGTAACTCATGGCAGAATAGGGATTTTTTTGAACCTGAGTTTCCTCAGTCTTAGTAAACGACACACATTTCCATATAAATATACTGTGAATCAAAAGTTGTTGTGAACAGACACTGTTAATTTATGTGTATTTGCTTTAACCTGGGCCATATTCTAAACTTGAGTAATTCTTTTTCTTGTAATTATTTTCAGGAGATCAATGAAAATTCTTTGAAGAGATTAAATGGTTATTTGGAGAATCTCCAAAAACCAGGTTTCAGGTCTTTAAAACCAACTCGGCTCACTTTTTACGTACGCGAGAAAGAACAAAATCCTTCCAATGTTCAAGAACCATTTGGCTCCTCAGGTATTTTAGACATTTCGGGTCCCGCCCCCCCCCCCTTACAAAATAAACTGCTTTTGAGTACTTGAAATTTTATTGTCATTAAATTTTCTAGCCGTTAAGCACTGGGTTGTTGTTTTTTCTAAGAAGCCTCTGAAACAGAGTTTAATTAGATTTAGCCACCAGATTTGTTTCTTTGTGTATCCCTGTAAAATTATGGTTTCCCTCACTTAACCAAAATATAGTGTATAAAACTGCTAAATGTAGACGGGAGGAATTTTTCTGAAAATTAAAGCTGCACTTTTGAAAATTCATGTAGCCTCTAAATCAAAAAGATGTTGAGTTTTTTATTTGAAAATATTAACTATTTCTCACTTTACTATATCCGGTTCTAGAAGTTATTAGCACAATGAACTGAGAATTAATTATGAATAATCACTTTTAACAAGTTCTTTTATTTACCATCTAATACGTAGTAATCTTCAATTGTTGGAGCAGGGTGCTGTGATAATAGACAAATACACTGATGTTTCTGTGTCTTAGTATCATGCATACCTGCTCATAGCACTTCACAGCTATTGGCTTATATTTCAGTGTTGTTGTTTTTTATTAGAGTCCCGTAGTGCACTTCATCCAAAAATAGCATTAGGAAAAGCCTTCACAGTGGAGCCTGTTCATATCAATCTTGGAGCATGGGGACTTAATCTGCTGAGTCCAGGAGCACTGTCAGTTGAAATCAAATCAGTTAATAACAGTAGTACTACAGTTTAATGAAGTTGACTAGGAGATTAATCCATGCAAGCCATGGTTTGCATTATCTTTGGTAAGGCAAGCATAAGGAAATGCATTCTGTTAAATACTGCCTTGTTCTGGGTTTGCATTTTGTAGGATTTCGAGCAGTCAGTTTCACCTTGCGCACCAGGGACCTACTAAGCACAGTACTGGACATCCTGAACTCCTGTAACTTATCTACGGAGCATGTCCAAATCTTGAATGGCAAAGTGGCAACTCCGTCTAACCAGTCAGCAGAAAGAATCTTCCACAGGCCTATCAAATGGGACAAGACTTACTACTCTTTTACTGGATTCAAGGATCCTGAGGAAGAACTTGAACAGGCTCAAAGGATGGAAACTACACTAAGGTACTGACCTTAGTGACATTAACTTCCTCAATTTCAGAGTCTTAAGAGGCCTTTTCAGGATTTTGAACCAATTGATTTCTCACCAGGAGAAGTTGTTGGCAACTTCTGCTTGCAAAGCATATGATTTATCCCAAACAGATATTTTGTGTCTCGTATTTTAGACTTGAATGATTAATTTTTAAAACATTTGAGTAGGGAAGTGTTGAATTTGGAACTCCTACCAGGCATACAAGCATGCTATGTGAATGAACTTCAGCTTGCACAATGGAAGTTCAGTTTCCGCTGCTCCCCCACTGCAGACGCCAGTTCCCCATGCTCCCAAAATCTACCCCACAGGTTCCCCAACTAAGAAATAGATGGATGTGGGAAAGTAGTATTCGTGAAATAGACTTTGACTTGACCATCACAATTTGAATTGGTTATCTACTGATAGTGACATGCATTTCCATCCCTGAGAGTACATGCAGAAATTTGCGTGCACAATTCTAGATTGACAGCCACGCACTTTAACTTTATATAGTTGTCGCTACGTTGCCATCAGTCCTTCTAACTGTTCACAGGCTGACAATACAGGTTTCCATGAAAATGTTCTTTCCTCCAAAGTATTTACTGCCAGGAATTTTGGCAGTTTTGAAGAGCGCCATAGGGAGGCTAGCCATTGTTGAATGAAAGCCAGCCACAACTTTTAATCAACAAACCCATAGAAATTCTTTGTTCAGTATACAACTGCAAGTCATTCTCCAAGTATGGATCTTTATGTAGCCAAAAAGGCAGCATTCCCACTCGAGATGGACAAATCAGCAGGATTAGGGGAACTTGCAGGGGTTTGCAGAAATATAACAGATATTTCACAGGGAGGGAAACAAAACAACCCAGTGAAGACTAAGCATGCTAAATTGGTACTGAACGCCCAGATACCTTGAGAGAAAGAAAACAGGGAGGTGGAATGGTACATCCTGGAAGAGGGTGTGGCTGGCTGTGTGCTAGATAAATATTAATTGAAAGTTCAGTCAGTAGAACGTGAGAGACTTAATCTCAGGGTCATGGGTTTGAACCCCACATTGAGCCAGATATTCCTGCATTGCAGGGGGTTGGACTAGATGACCCACGTGGTCCCTTCCAACTGTACAATTAGTTCTATGATTCCATAATTTTAAGAAGGTTCATGATGTGCTCTCACACTTTTTCTGATACATGAGCACTTTAAATTTCTGCTTAAAATTTATCGTTAATCCTCTTGCCCAATTACTGTGTTTTTAAATCTCTTTGTGATCCATGTTGTTTTTCTAGTTCTTGGTTAGATAGTAATGAACAAAGTGCAGAAAAGAAGCTGAAGAATAGCTTACCACTCAGGAAAGAGCTAGACCGTTTGAAAGGTGAACTTTCTCATCAGCTACAGCTCTCTGATATCAGGTAACAAATTAACTTAAACTGTGTGAAAAAGCAATGGGTTGTTTTTTTTTTTTTAAGATTAAGGGTGGAACAGAGCAACACTGCTGGTATGTGATAGACTCCAGCAAATGTATTTTAAAGGTACCAGAAATGTGTGCTTACAATGCTAGTCCAAGTGTTATAATGGTCACTGCAATTTTATTCTTAGTTTAGTTGCATTTTTAAGCAGCTGCGTTCAGTGCATCAATGTTTTAATACCCTCCCACACAATTGTTTCAACAGCAAAAAATAGTTAAGAACACAAAAAAGCAAATATATTTAGAACAAAACTAGATAAGAGCTATATAGACACCCGTGGCAGTCACCCATTCATCCAAATGGTCAAAGTTTCTATTTGAGTTATAGATCAAGTTCTTATTGCTCAAAGCTGCTTGTCTGCTATTGACAAATAATAATGCATTTCATTGACTATCTCTGTCACTCTTTTGTTACCTAAGTTGCTGTGCAATTTAAAAGGAGTGAAACATGCTGGTGTTGGTTTGGTTTTTTTAGATGGCAGAGGAGCTGGGGTATCGCCCATCGGTGCAGCCAGCTACACAGTCTAAGTCGGTTAGCTCAACAAAGCCCAGAAGCGCTAAGGAATGCTAAAGGTACATTCTTTTGCTACAGTTTTTTTTCCCTTTCACTTGTCAACGATATTATGCTGCTCTTTAAAGAAAATTCTGAATCTTTTAAGCTGGTGCAAGTTGGTTTCCTGCTTTCCTTCTCAGCAGAATGTGGGGTGCTGTGTTTGAACTTTAAAGCCCTAAATGATTCAGATCCTGCATGTCTCCAAGGTTGCATTGACTGAGGCTAAAGCTATTAGTGGCTACTAAGCACAATTGCTATATGTTACTTCGTCTGTCAGAGGTAGTTTATTCTGGACACAAGCTGCAGGGGGATTGCAGGTGGGGAGAACGCCATTTCACTCAGGCCCCACTTGCAAGCTTTCCTGTTGGAGAGCACCACTGCCTTTGGAATTATCCAGCAGAGCTCTTTGTATGTTCCTATCCAACCTACCCTGATCTCTGTGATGACTCAAAGCACCCATATGAGATTATGTTGGTGTTAACGCATAGGGTTTACTTATGTATGTGGGTGCCAGGAGTTCAGGCGGGCCTAGAGAGAGATGCCTAGTGGAGGACGGCCTAAAAGAGACCTTAGATCTGTAGCAGGGGATTCACAGGGAACCTTTTGGAATCCCAAGACAAATTCCCTTTGTTGTCAGTCAACCCCACCCTCCAAAAAAGCTCAGCTGTGAATAGTGACCCCCCCCAAATGCCTCCTCTTTTCAATAGGTCGCACAGTGATATTTACAGACCGTTCAGGCATGAGTGCAACAGGCCATGTTATGCTAGGAACTATGGATGTTCACCACCACTGGACCAAAGTAAGAACTGGTAACTAAATTATATATATATATATTTTTAAAAGTTGCCGTTTCCAGCCTGTTTTAATATGTATGTGGAGTGCAAAAAATTATGTGGGCAACCTCCCTGTTTCTGGTTGACACAACCTGTCACTGATTTCTTAAGGAGAGTTTGTGGTGTCTTGTCACCTTGCTGCTGGAAAGTGGAGTTACAGCATTGTATGTGCGTACAGTAATTGACTCTTTCTCTAGTGCCTTAATGTCTAAAACAACTAACTCACAACTCTAAAAGATAACTTATAAAGCTATATTTTGGTTCTAGTTAAGGATTACATGAATGCATTTTTTTTAAAGCCTTCCTGCAGTTCTGATATCTATGTAATATATTGAGTTAGTGCAGGCCTAACTCATGAGCTCCCTCCTCCCACCCCTCCCTGCCTTATGGGATATGTTGGTACGGTCTTGTATTTAAAGCACTAGTCTGGTAGCCATTTGGCAAGGAATTACGTGTAGGCGAGTGAGGGGGCTTCCGAAGAAAGCTAAGCATCCCACTCTGCTAGCCCCTAAGGAGCTAGTGAAATGTTATGCAGGCTAGTAGTCTGTGTGAGCTTATTTATGAGGTTGTGTCAGAGCCACTTTGACTATAGCTGATACTAACCAGAGTTCCTATTTACAATTTAATGCTTTTGTTTAAAAAATAGCCGTGCACTTAAACCTTTTCTGGGGGTTAAAATCTGAAGTGAATAAATGGTGTCCCTGGGTTATCAGCCGTATTTTATTTACCGTAGATTATTGTGATTTTACTGTTTTATCAAATGAAAATTTGTAAAAACTGAAACGGCATTAACAGGTGAGGACAAACCGAAATACATCAAAATGGATATACAGGATGAGTCACCTGACAAGGTTGTAAAAACGTTAAATCATTTTCATAAGATTTGCTGAAATTACAAAATCCTTAAATTGGTGCCTAAAACCCCTCACAGATATTTCCAACTTGATTTCATTAGGTAGAAAGTTCAAGTCTCAAGCCCGGGAGCTTATCATTTTCCATTAACAGTAACTCTCTGCTGATAAAGAGTTTCTAAAACGTACATTTGGACAGTTGGGTGGGAGTTGGTTGTGTTTGATCATGTCACCCACTTAAATAAACCTTTTAATTTGTGCAGATTTTTGAGAGATTGCCAAGCTACTCTGCACTTCAGAAAAAAGTGCTGCTTTTGGAGGACCGCATAAGCCATATTTTGGGAGGCATACAAGTAGGATACATTGAAGAGCTTCAACCGATGCTGATGCTTGAAGAGTATTACTCTGTCCTGGACAGCTTTTACAATCGAGTGCGTAACAGCAGGCTCCCATTTCACCCTCACAGCCTGCGTGGGTTGCAAATGATTCTAGAAAGGTGTGCATTTACGAAGATGAAGACGATGATGATGATATATATTAACCTGCTGCTTGTTGTACCAAAGTGTCTCAAAGGGACTTGCGTAATAAAAATAGAAACTGGCAAAATGTTAAAACCAAGTAGTAAAACAAGACCTAATGTGCTCATCCATGTAGGTATGATTTTATTATACAAGAAACAAATCCTACCCACCCCACTTAAAAGGATGAGCGCAACAAAGAGGCCACAGATATAGCTAGTTACCCTCTCAACTAAGGGCAAAAGGCTTGAGTAAATAAAAATCTCGTTGCCTGGTGCCTAAAACAGATGGTGATGGTGCCAAGCATGCCTCCCTGGGGAGAGAACTCCACAAGTGGGGAGCCATCAATTAAAAAAGTCCATTCTTGTGTTACTACCTTCCACACACTCCTCAGAGGGCAGCCTGAGAAGGGTCTCAGATGACAAGTGCTGGCTTGGGTTGGTTCATGTGCGGAGAAGCGGTCCTTGAGTTAACTGGAGACCTGAGCCACACAAGACTTTATAGGTTAAAACCAGGACTTTGAACGGAGCCTAGAAACTAACTGGCAGCTAGTGCAGTTGTGCCAGAGTTGTTACATGTTAAACCATCTTGCCCTGGCAGGCAATCTGGCACTGAATTTTGCACTAGCTGCAATTTCTGAACTGTCTGCAAAGCATTGTGCATTACAGTAATGAGGGCTGGCCCACTCATGTGGCAATGCGAGGCAACTGCCTTGGGCAGAAGGATATACAAGGGCAGCAGATCTGGCCTCTAAGGCAGAGGTTTTGAACCTTTTTGAGTCCATGGCTCCCTTAACAAACCACATTCCATTTGTGGCAACCCGGGGGGCTCAGGAGCCCAGTTATGTCGTCCCCTTCCCTGCCAAGCTGGCAGCCTCTCACCCTTTTTTGAGCTCGCTCCCTTGTGGAGTGTTCCCTCAGCCCTTTCCTTGGGAGTCCTCTGGGCAGCCGCTGCTTTGTCTAAGCCTTTGGGAGGCAGAGACAGGAGAGGGGATCAGAGGAGAGAGGGAAGGAAAGAGGCAGAGAGGCTAGTGCTGCCCAGGGCACCCCTAACCATCATTCAAGGCACCCCAGGGTGCCACGACACACTGGTTGAAAGCCATTGCTTGAAGGAATATTGTCTGCTGTGGCAGCAACAGCTGCAGAGCATTCTTTGGAGGCAGGAACTTCCTCCTCCTTGGCAGCTCCGTATTTTTTAAGAGTTCCAGCAAATTACAGACCAGTTAGACTTTATATATGTTCCAGGAACACTGATGAAAAGTATCATTAAATAGAGAATTATGAAGCATCTCAAAGAAGCAGAATCAGCATGGCTGATGGTAACGTTTTAGCATTATTTAAGAGTACAAATAAGCATGTGCATATGGGTGATCCAATAAATAAGGACTTATCTTCTTGAGTTAAGTTTCTATATTGTGAATATTACTTTAAGCAAAAACCTTCCATACAAAAAGGACCATCAGCTGTTTTGCACTATCCTTAATGTACTTTCTCTGTTTTATTACAGTGACAGGTATGCACCATATCTGCATGAACTAGGGCACTTCATCATCCCAACAACCTGCGACCCAGCAGCACTCCAGTGGTTTATGATCACTAAAGCACAACAAGCACGAGAGAAACTGAAAAGAAAGGAAGAGTAAGTGCTTCTTAAAGCTCAGTGCTACTGCTCCGTTTTGTGCTTGACATCTTGGGAGGTTTCCAAGGAGATTGATGGGGAGGAACCAACACTTAAAAATGTGTAAAAAGTGTAGTTCAACTTACAAAACTACTAGCGCCCTCCACTGATTATAAGAGTGTGTTGCTTCAGGAAGTTGTGAAAAACCTCTTGCCTTGTTTGCCCTGCTATTAAATGCTGTGCTCTAGGTTCTCATCTGGATGTGTTAGCACAAATATACATACAACCACACACCACGGTGAGGGGGGAGCGTGAGGGAGGGTTGAGGACCTAGTTTTCACCTGACCTTAGTGCCAGCCAGTCGCTAACTAGTTCAGTTGCTTCCCTTTCCTGGCCCTAGCTAGGAATATGGAAATGGGTATGATAACTGAGACAAAACCCATGGAATACTCCTTTATTCCTATCTCCCCCACAGCTGGGTACAAGATTAGCCATCCATTAAACTGATTATTTGCAGTTTGGGAAGCACTTTGGGGGGGGGGGTAAAATATGGGTCTCTTGTAGCGGAACGGATATTTCCAAAAGCTGAAACACAAGAACCAATTCTGTATTTTCTCCCCTTCACATTTATAACTTTGGAATGGGGGTTTATGTTTATTATTTCAGGTCAATGGTGTTAGAGAAGAAACTGATCAAGGCTTCAGCTGAGAAATTTCGTCTCCAAAGGCTGTACAAAGAGCCCAGCGTTTCCTGCGTACAGATGATCCATTCTTGCAATAGACTGCTGGAGGGAGAGTCACTTCCCAACTTGCAAGGCATGCATCTCTGCATTTCTCATTTCTATTCTGTGATGCAGGATGGAGACCTCTGTATTCCTTGGAACTGGAAACACTGAAGCCACCAGCTGAGTAAACTTGACCAGTCCAATATTTTGCTAAGAAGCAAATGAACAATTGGAACTACTTAGACTAAATTATTGAGATGCTCGTTTTTTATGCCAGTATTCTACAAGTAATCCAAGATGCTTCCTTGGTTTTCAGCTGCTGCTAAAGCAACAAACTACTAAGTCAGTTTATGCAGTCTCACAAAAGGCTGAGTGGTTCCTATGTGAAGTCCGGGATATGTCTGCTTCAGGGTGATCACTGAAAGGATCTGTTGAGGGACAAGATGTACAAAACTTGGATGAAATCTAAAGACGACAAAGGCATGTGGGTTTTTATATATTCAAAATCTGTTAGTACATCCTCCAATATAGATGAACAGTATGGATTTTAATATATAAGAAATTGTACTTAGAGAATTGAAGTTGGCATTGAAGCACAGATTCCCCCCTCCCTCACTGTTGGGACTATAAAAACTGAAGAATGGATATTTTTCAGACGTTGCCAATATTCTAGTTGAGTATTTGTACATAAAGCATACGGCAGAGTATTTATTTTGCAGAAGTACAGTACAGCTTGTTTTGACAAAATTTTATAAATGTCTATGGAAAACCTTTACCCATTAGCATTGCACTTTCAACTTTTTTTTTTAGATGAAATTTACAAAATAACTTACTGTGTTGCACATTGATTTGTAAACTGTCCTCTTTTCAGCCATGAGACTGGTGTGTGATTCTCTCCAGGTGCACTTACAGCTTATTCCAGCCAAAGCATAGTACATGTCCACACAGAAACAGCCTGTGCACACTACTAGGTACTGTGGGGAATCTACCCATAAAACACGGGGGCCCCTAAGCTCCACAGGATACCCCTGTGTTAAAAGCAGGAAGTTTATTTATGCAGAGTGGGGAAACCTACTCTGCATGAAATCCCTAATGTTTAAAAAGTCAGATCCCTGAAATAAGCACCTTAAAAGACGTGTCTTGCCGTCTTCAGACGCAAAAGATGCATGCAAACTGTACCAAATGAGAGTATTAGTGTGAGGAAGAGTATTGAGAAAACTAGTTTGCCATGAGATTGTCTACCAAGTACTTGGTTTCATCTCATTGGGGTAAAATGCAGCATTGTTTTTTTTCTCTCTCTTTAAATTTTTCAAAAAAAAAACACTTTCGTTTTTACGTGTTTATAATGTATGACTAACTCAATGAAATCTCTCAACAAGGAAAGGAAGAGGTGTTAACACTTTGGTTAGTGCGAGTAGTGGAACACCTTTGGTTTTCTTGGAAGCTGATGGCATTCATATTCCCAAATAATGATCCCTAAGCTTCTGGGTACATATTTGAGTGCTGCTGGATTTCATTAGTCTGAAAGTTATTTTGTCCTGTGTCAGTATTTTTAAACTACTCCTGATGAGATGTCAGTGTTGTTCTTCAGAAATAAAACAGTCTTAAACTTGCATGACTAATGTTATTTACGGTTTAATTGTTTTGATGAAAGGGGTTGATAAAAGGCCTGTGCAGTGTTACCCACTTAGTCCAATGAGCCTTATCAACATTTCTCTCCTCCTAGGCCTTTGACTGATTAAACAGTCTGTGGCTTTTTGAATGTGTTTGGAAGAACGGGATCATTGAGGGTTTTTTGTTTGTTACACATTTTGTGTTTTCATTTTGTATTTGTGACCTTTTGCCCTGTGACCTTCAGATGAAGGGCAGTGTACAAATTAAATAAATAAATAGCCAGAGATGGCGTCCTGTCAGCCGTTCAGTACATACCCTATGTTTGCCTCATGGCTGGGACTGGAAAAATAAAAGGGGTGTGAGTGTCAAGCTCTTAGCAAGACTGCAATATAAAGCCATTTATCTACGTTACATTTGGTAGGTCGCAATATGCCCTGCCTTACATGTTCATATATAACTGAGCCTTCCTGTTGTTGTCCATATGGAATAACAAAACATGTAGCTATCCTATTCCTAATATAAGAAGAGAATAGTGTGAACATTATATTTGCAAAGTAGTTCCAAGCCTTGCCAGTAGGGGGCAGACTTTCCAAAAGAATCCTGAAAATCAGAGTTAGGAGCAAAAGCATGGAGTCCAGCTAAAAACAAAAGTTTCTCCACTGTTACCTATATTCTGTTCTATGCTCTCAACCCCAAGGTAAGAAGAGCAAAGTTCTTTACTGTTCCACCATGGAATACTGAAGAACAATCAAGTATTGGGGTTCAGTGTCCTTAGGAAATAGCTGAGCTACCAGTGCTGTCGTCTGGAACAATCTTTCTATACTGAAAAGTGTTCTCGAAAAGAATATAATTACAATTGGGATTGTTATAGCATTTGTACTGTCTTGTGTCACAGGAGGTATACTGGCCAATCTTTGATGTAAATATTGTAGCCAAAAGCTCTGGGTTGTTATGCTACTTAGGGTTAAAAGGCTTAAAATACAGGAAGATACCTTCTAGCGAGCCAGCCACTGGTTCATCTAAGCTCAATATTGTCTGTGTGGACCAGCTGTGACTCTCCAAGGTTTGACAGAGGACACCTACCTGGAGATGCTGGGGATGAAATCATACAATTGTAGAGTTGGAAAGGGACCACAAGTATCATCTAGTCCAACCCTCTGCAATGCAGGAACCTTTTGCCCAACATGAGGCTCAAACTCATGACTCTGAGATTAAGAGTCTCATCCTCTACTGACTGAGCTATCCCAGCAGCTAGAACCTGCCATCTCTCTGCAAAGCAAATACTCTACATTTGAGCTATAGTCCTTCCTCCTAAGTATTAGGAGTATCGCAGGTTCGATAATGACCCATTCTACAAGTTAGTCAAGGGGAGAATGATTGGTACGGTCCTAAAGAGTGCAGGTTGCTCATACATACATTCCAGTTCTCAAATGGCACTTTTAGTGTATTTTTTTAATAAAAAAAATAACACCCTTAGAGCTACACTATGAGATTAATTACGTGATTAATAATGCTTGCAGACACCCTGCTGGCTAGGCAATTCTCAGCGAGCAGAATGCAAAATGTTCCATGGCATTATTTCCCGATGTGCTGGATGCATAGCTATGCAGCATTTATTATAGAGCTGAGTAGGGGAGACACCCTCAAGGGAAAACAAAAACTAGATCTGTCTCAGGTTATTATAAACTGAGAATTGATGGGCATTCCCAGTAGCTTGTTGCTAAGCAGCCAGTAGATGCAGTTGCCCATAACTCTAGTTTTCTTTAAATAAAGTGTGTTCATCTGCAAGCATAACTATGCTCCTGTCACACTCCTGTCTTCTACTGCGGATGGGTCGGGGAGTCTTAATACTATCTTCGGGTCTTTGGGCCAGTTTTTAATTGCCTGATACGGGTACAGTCTTTCTTGGGTCACCTGCGGTATAAGGGGAATGTGTGTATCAAAACACCCCAAAATTAAGCTTGTATATGTTCTAAACACTGAAGCATTCGTGCTATATCATTGTATATTTTGTGCTCTTGGTCTGTTAAAGACCAGAGGAGATGAGCTGTTCCTCATGGACTTTCATGGCTGCAGAAGAGTCTTACAAGTTGGGGAAATACATTCTTCCCATGAGTTATTAGCCATAGGTGGTTAATACCTAATACCCAGGTAGAAAACGTTTGGAAATCTTAACAGCCTTTACCAGTAGCAGAAATATTTTTACAGCAGCCACATAGTGGAAATTCTTCATTTGCACTCTAGCTCTGTGATTATGTGGATATGTCTAGTCTTGCAAAGAACCATAGAATCACAGAGTTGGAAAAGACCCCCGAGGGTCATCTAGTCCAACCCCCTACAGTGCAGGAATCTTTTGTCCAATGTGGGACTCGAACCCACAACCCTGAGGTTAAGAGTCTTCTGCTCTACCAACTGAGCACACCCATGGCACCTAATGGTGCCTGTGGCCAGTTGCATTCCACATAGTGATGGTAATAATCAGGAAAGCAAATAGAGGTGGGAGAAAGAGAGAAGAAGAATCACATTTGCACAGCAACAACTCAAAGGAATATTTTTACCTTATGGGCATGGGCAGTCTGCTTGGTGCTCTCCATGTATTGTTGGACTCCAACTCCTATCAACCCCAGCCAGCGTGGCCAATGTTCAGCAATGATGGGAGGAGTCAAATAATATCTGAATACTCACACACTGGCTACCTATGGTCTGAATAGAGTTGTGATCCATGCGATGGTCACCTCCAGGCTTGACTACTGTAATTCGCTCTACGCGGGGCTGCCCTTGAAGCTGTCCCAGAAACTCCAGCAGGTGCAGAATGCTCCAGCAAGGCTCGTCACGGGGTCTCTGCCACGGGAGCATATTCACCCAGTGCTTTTCCAGCTGCACTGGCTCCCGGTGGAGTACAGGGTCAGACTTAAGGTGCTGGCTTTGATCTTTAAAGCCCTTCACGGCCTAGGACCCTCGTACCTACGGGACCGCCTCTCCCGGTATGCCCCACGGAGAGCCTCAAGGTCCATAAATAGCAACACCCTAGTGGTCCCGGGCCCTAAGGAAGTTAGATTAGCTTCAACCAGAGCCAGGGCCTTTTCAACACTGGCTCCGGCCTGGTGGAATGCTCTGCCTCATGACACCAGGGCCCTGCAGGATCTGATTTCTTTCCACAGGGCCTGTAAGACAGAGTTGTTCCACCTGGCCTTTGGCTTGGAGCCAATTTGATTCCCTCCCCCTCTTTCTTTCTTTTTTCTTTCTCCTCCTGTGATGAGGCTGCATTTTAATATTTTAATGTTTCAATATTTTAATG
This sequence comes from Podarcis pityusensis, assembly GCF_964106645.2. NCBI lineage: Eukaryota > Metazoa > Chordata > Lepidosauria > Squamata > Lacertidae > Podarcis > Podarcis pityusensis. The sequence goes on along the minus strand of NC_138037.1, from coordinate 45,170,734 downwards.
TTGTATTTTAATCTTGTTTTTAAATTGTATTCATTCAACTTGTTTTTATTATTGCTTGTTAGCCGCCCTGAGCCCGGCCTTGGCTGGGGAGGGCGGGGTATAAATAAAAATTACTATTATTATTATTATTACGAAGATGGCCCTGTAAATCTGCCTGGCTGGAAGATAATCTAAGAGCTATGGTTGCTTTGCATTCTTATGTGCAATAACAAAATGCAAGCACTATTTAGAAGACATCTAGAGGACACGCCTGCACCTTTCTTGCACAAACCAGTCAAAATCAAGGCCAATAAATATTATACTATCAATATACCCTTGCTGTGTCTTTAATTTCTCATGTGCAAATTAGTAGTGGCAGTGGCCTAAAAGGGATGTGAGGTCAGGCAAGCTGAAGCACACCCTGAAACTGCTATATAAATATTGGGTGCAACTATTCATGGGACATGGTTATTCTATCTCTACACGCCCCCTTCCCTCTTATTTAAATAAATTGAGAGATTATGGGAAGGATATAAAGAGACTCCCAAGGAGCTAACCTGTGCCTCTGAATCAAGTCTACCGTTTCTGATGCAGCTGGAGCTTGTTTCAAGGAGCGCCAGCGTGTGTACCTCATTAACAATGGGGTTACAGTGGGCTAGAAAATTTGAGAGAGCCTAGCGTGCCAGGGTCAGCTGCCCTTGCTTCCCCGCTCCTCCTCCACCCATGTGCCTAAAAATAGAGATAATCAGGTTTCAAAGAGGAAAAGGAATGGAAAGGTCAAGTGTCATGACCCCAGCTGTATTCCAACACTGCTTTTCTCTCCAACTCTGTTTTCCTTAGCTGGGCCTCCCCATCCTCCAGCAAGCCGCAACAGCAACAGCCCCTTTTAAGAGGAGCGAAACCATCTCTACAGCGTGATCTTGGTGCTATTCATGATCATCGATTGTCTTTGACTGTTTTACAACCCCCATCCCTTCACCATCTTCCTGCCTGCTACTCTTGGACTACTTATCCTTTACACACACACACACACACACACACACACACACACACACACAAAATCCCTAATTATAAAGTGTAATTTATTAGGCCAATTACGGAGTCAACAAAGCCATAATTGCTACAGCTCAAGTGCCTTGGAGCCAGATGTGAAATGCAGTTTTTTGGGGGGGACAACAGGCCCAGCATTGTAAGTCTGAAGTGGCACTTCTCCTTTTAACTCCTCGAGTATTGCATTTTCCGCACACAAACCTTTAGCAGGGTAGGGAAGGGGTTTTATTCCACCCCCGTCTTGAGCCATCTGCAGAATACATTTTTAACCTTTGTAAACCACTTAACCAGATGAAACATCTAAGCGGTGCACATTAAAACTGTACATAAAAGTCAGAAGTTAAAAACATGTTGACCTTAAAAAAAAAAGTCAAAAACCCAGTAGTTAAAATATACATAAGGTAAAGGGACCCCTGACCATTAGGTCCAGTCGTGGCCGACTCTGGGGTTGCGGCGCTCATCTCGCTTTATTGGCCGAGGGAGCCGGCGTACAGCTTCCGGGTCATGTGGCCAGCATGACTAAGCCGCTTCTGGAGAACCAAAGCAGCGCACGGAAACACCGTTTACCTTTTCGCCAGAGCGGTCCCTATTTATCTACTTGCTCTTTGAAATGCTTTCGAACTGCTAGGTTGGCAGGAAAATATACACAATTTGTTTAAAAAAACAAAACAAGCCATTAAATTGTATGTCGACCTTCCCTATCTGCATAGGCTTGCATAAGCAAAAATGTTTCGGGCAGACACTTAGAACAGCAGAGCAAAGGTGCCTACTTCAATATCAATAGGCTGTTATTTTCTTCATTTTCTTTTACATTAAATTCAAGGTGGTGATTTAAAGGCCACTGAAGAACATCTTCCCTACAGGCGCACCCTTAGGTACACTCTGCAGCACCCTGCCAGCTGATGTTTGGTGGGTGGCTACTAGAAGTGGGCCTCTCACACCTGTGATGGCACCAACTTCATGAAATGGCCTCCTCAGGGAAGTCCTTCAGGTTTCAGCATGAAGGCCAAGTTCAGTCCTGGTCCTCCAGGAAGGCTTTTGGGCCTACACACAAGACCTTTAAAGCAGATCCTTTCCCTTCAGAGAATTCTGGGCACTGTAGTTTGTTGGGGCTGCTGGGAATTATAAGTCTGCAAGAGGTAAACTACAATACCCAGAATTCTTTGAGGGAATTTGAATGTGCTTTAACAGTATAGCGTATACCACATTTGAAGCTTTTGCTTGCTTGTAGGTTTGCTTCTGCTTCTCTTTTGTGTTATGCACTCCCTCTGAATTTATAATTTAAATTGTGCTTTGTTTTCCATAGTACTCTGGCTATTTTTGTCGTGGTTCAATTTTTTCACCTCAGTGCTACACTGTTTTTGTTTTTTTGTTTGTTTCTGAGATAAGTCACTTTGGTTTAAACCAGGGATGGGGAACCTACATCCCTCCAGATGTTTCTGGACTTCAGCTCCCATCAACCTCAGCCAGCTCACACTGGCCCTTTCCATTCAGCCAGCAGTTGTGCCGTAAAGAGGGGTGGGGGAATAAAAGCAGGGGAAAAAGGCATGGATGCCATCCTGGCTCTTCTCACTGGAGTCTGGTTGATCAGCGACGGTTATATATGTCACCTGAGGCGAACCACAAAATGGTGCCCTCCTCTGCACCAGGGGAGAAGGCAGGGAGTGAAAAACTACATCGGGAACAAGGAGGAAATAAAGATTTACATCAGGATCCGCTGCCCCTATGGATTCTGCCACCTGAGGCGGTTGTCTTGCCTTGCCTCATGGATAGGCCGGCCCTGAGTGGTATGGCAGGTTTCATGCGTTCCATTTGCACATTGTTTCCAAGACATTTATGGATTCCAACAAAAGAGCAAGTCAAAATGATGACAGCGAGTCTGGGCTTGCCCACATCCCCAGAAAAATGCAATTTGGCTGCTGAATTTGATGGTGGGAGTGAACACACACACACACATACCCTCTGTTGGAAAAGATCCTGTTATATTATGAGTCTTGTGGTGGTTGGAGAAAAGCCCCTCACCTGTGTTATTTAAAACACACGGTGGAACGACAATACTAAGATTAGAATACGCGTTTTATGTGTTTGTGTGGTGCCCCTCAGGGACACCATCCCAGAAGGAAGATGCTGCCAATATCCTCTCAACTTGACTCGGAGTAAACCTTGCCTTTTTTCGACAGTTGCTAGGCAACCTCCGGCAAGATGCCTGCGCCACTTCACCGGCTCCCTGAGCAACACTCCTTTGTCACCCTTGAATGTTGCAGGGTTACAGGGTGACATTCCTTCCTCGGCAACAAAGAGGCATCCGATATTGCAGAGGTCAAAGGTAGCGCCCTTCCTGCAAGGCCCGTCTCCCGACTGTAATATAGTTTATCTGTAGATTTGTATTCCCCCCCCCTCCCCTTTCAACCTTGTACGAGCAAACAAAACAAAAGAGAGGACAAACAATAGCGGGGAGCGAGGATGAGGAAGCAAAGTGATATGCATTTCTCAGATAACGCAACTCTGAGCAACCAAGGGTTCCCAGAGGGCAGGGCGCGTTGGGCGCACCGAACAAGAACTCCCACAGGGCCTCAGGGCAGGAAAACCTGGATAATTTCCTTCATTTGAAGAGGCAACCTACAGTGGGGGTCGGACAGGGACCCTGCCACGTTATTTGAAGCAGATATTCCCTGGGCTGAAGTGGAAAGGCCTTGTCAAAATGTTGAGATGCCCAACCATCGTCCACACGGCTATTTGGGATGCGACGCCTGACCCACCACAAATGTATGCATGTGTGCAACCATACGCGTCTGCCGTGCAAAATAAAGCGAACAGGTATTTTTAAAAACGCAGCCTCTACATTTTAGAATAATAATTTTTATTCATTTTCAATGACCATCCAATAATAGCCTCATTATAACAACACCAAATTATAATACAATTCCTAATGCCAATAATTCAAAAAGCAATAATGATTAGGGCCACCTAAATTATTTAATTCACCCTCTACATTTTAAAGCACTATGATATTTTTTAAAAAAACTGTCTTGACGCCCCTCAAAGGATTCTGGGAGCTGTAGTTTGTTGAGTGTGCTCCTCACGTTGCTCAGAGTTTCCTCAGATGGTTCTTCATGGGGAATTCTGGGGATTTTTATTATTTCTGTTATTCAGATTCTTATATAACACATTTATTTTAAAGTTACAATACAGCTTTGTCCACTGCCATAATATCACCGAGTGATCACTCCAACCCTGAATTCCTCATCACTTTCATGTTGGCTCACCAAATACCCTCAGTAGGAACCAATTTGATTTACTAGGCATTTTCAATTAATATGTCCCCTCCACAAATACCCCTGCGATGAAGAATAACAAATATTGTTATGAGAGAGAGAGAGAGAGAGAGAGAGAGAGAGAGAGAGAGAGTTTTAAGAAAAAGATTATGTGGTGTAGAAATGCTTTTGAATAAATAATATTGGGGAAAACACACATCACGAATAAGAATAAAATGGCAGCAAAAAAAACCCAATAATGCCCAGAAGCATAAAACTAAGAGTGCCAGCAGTTACCAGTATAAAAACTGAGGAACATGCATTAAAAGCGAACTGGATTTTTTCTTAAAAGTATTTTGTATGCATATCAAGATGAGCAAAAAAGGGTTCTCACTGGATCTCACCCAGGAGGGAATTCCACAATCTTTGTGCATGGTGTTTTACACAGCACTGTAATCAAACATGACAGATCTCTGCCCCAAGCAGATGACAGTGGAGGAAATAAAATAGTAGAGGAAGGGGAAGAGAGACCAGATATATTGAGGAATTAATGTAAGCCTACATGATTAAATTAAAATTCCATGTTATGGGCTGAAGCCCATTAAGTGATACATGTAGGGTATCACTAGATCATAATAAACAAAATAAGAAAACATCTAAACAGAAGTCCATTTTTTAAAAAAAGTTAATTTACATGGTACTGGGGTTCACATATGAATGGCTATGTGAAATTCAGTTATCCTCATTCTACCCTGCAGGTAGATTCTCCTTTGGGCTTTAAAAAATGCATAAGTTCGGAATACTTTTGTTGTCTTTTCTCTCACTCTAGCGTAGAGTGATTGCCAGTAGACTATTTCCTGGACATTATTAGGTATTCCTAACAACGTTCTGCACTAACCTAAATCCTTTGGCTCTTTCCAGCAAGGCTTTAATGAAAGATCCTAGTGGATATATTTGGATTTTAATTTTAATCAGCTTCCGAATGTACACTGAAGTCATTGCCAGAATTTCAGGTTTTAGTCCAATTATTTCTCTGTCCATTTTTCATGAGTTTCACTGCATGGAAAGCTTAAAAGGAGGAAAAAGTGAGAAAGAAATAAGTATGGATTTACAAATGGAGTTATGAGATATGGGATGCAGACGTTGCTATGGCAACTAGACTTTAAGGCGATCTTCCATTGTCAACCCTACATGTCAGGTTTTTAGCATCTTGCAGGTTAAAATGTGGAATAGAAGGTAAAATTCCTAAGGCAGCCACTTTTATTGTATCCCTATGTGCCTGGGCCAATAACAGCTATTTGCCATGAGTGAATGACTCATAGGCATAGCCAGGGGGTGCGCCCCCCAAAATCAAGTAAATAAATAAAAATACTTAACTAACTGACCAATTGCATCGCAGATAACAATAACAACAACATTTTATTTATACCCCACCCTCCCCGGCCAAGAACAGGCTCAGGGCAGCTAACACCAAATATAAATACAGCAAAAACATTTTTTAAAAACCAAAGAGTTGATTAAAATATAAGTTAGAGTACAGTTTAAAATGCATCTTAAAATGCAGCCTCGTTTTAGTGGTAGCCTATAGATCAAAGCCATAAGGGGAGAAAATGTCAAATATTCACTGGCACCAGCTATCCATGCTGGTCCTACATGGGCCAGCAAAAAGAGCTGAGGAAAATTTTATATACAAAATCCCATATAAGGGGTTCTATAAAAATAAATAAATGAGGGGGGGTTAGACTGAGTCCAGCCCAAAGGCCAGGCGGAACAGCTCTGTCTTGCAGGCCCTGCAGAAAGATGTCAAATCCCGCATGGACCTAGTCTCTTGTGACAGAGCGTTCCACCAAGCCGGGGCCAGAGCTGAAAAGGCCCTGGCCCTGGTTGATGACTTGGTTCTGCCCTCCCAACATAAAGCCTGCCCCCTCCCCTAAAATAAACCCTGGCTATGCCCATGGGATGACCCCACAAACCCATTACCTCTTTCCAATGTAGCATCACATCTACACCATACATTTAAAGCACATTTAATGCACATTTAAAGTACAGTCGTACCTTGGTTCACGAACGCCTTGCGACTCGAACGTTTTGGGTCCCGAACGCCGCAAACCCGGAAGTGAGTGTTCCGGTTTGTGAACGTTCTTTGGAACCCGAACATCTGGCGCGGGTTACACGGCTTCCGATTGGCTGCAAGAGCTTCCTGCAACCAATCAAAAGCTGCACCTTGGTTTCCAAATGTTTTGGAAGTAGAACGGACTTCCGGAACAGATTCTGTTCAACTGCCAAGGTACCACTGTACTTGCTTCCACCCCAAAGCATCCTGGGAACTGTAGTTTGTTAAGGGTACTGGGAATTGTAGCTCTGTGAAGGATAAATTACAGTTTTCAGGATTCTTTGGTGGCGGGGGGGGGGAAGTATGTGTTTTAAATGTGCATTTAATGTACTGGGTGGATGTGACACCCGCTGCTGCTCCTCTGTATAAGCTGTCCAGTCTACCTGAGATCAGCTGCAAAGACTCTTTTAAGAACACGCAGCTGAACAGCATTTGGAGTGAGATGCCATCAGTATAATGACGATACACTGTTTGTTCTTGTTCTTCTGAATCAAGTGGAATTCCCTAAGTTCTGAACCGGGTCAGGAGTCAGAATGAGCTTTTCTTGGCACCTCCTTGGCAGAGAAATTTTGCTCAGTACATGTCCCTGGTTGTTTTTCTCTGGGTTGGTGGTGTGAAAAAAGAGGGAAGGGGGAGAGAGAGCTAACTAATCCTTAATGTCCTAATTCAAGAGGATGACTGCCAAACCATTCTCTCCTTCCTGAGGATACCTGATAACTCTTGAGTGGGTGGCTGGAGATGGCAAAATTCTCAGTTTGAACAGCTGCATACTTTAATGTCCAATTTCCTATATTTGTCTCTGCCGGGATGCAGTTGCTGCTTCTTAACAGAGGGAAGAATGTCGGTTTAGCTTTATTATACAGACAATTCCTAAGAAGAGCTAAAAGGGCTGATACAAAAATTGGGGATTTTAAATAATATTTTTTCTCCTTTAGCTGAAAGCACTAAAAAGTTGTAATCATATGGGATGCTCGTATTGTATGACTAGGTATTTGTACACATACTGTAGGTAGGATTGCTTGTTGTTGTTGTTTAGTCGTTTAGTCGTGTCCGACTCTTCGTGACCCCATGGACCAGAGCACGCCAGGCACTCCTATCTTCCACTGCCTCCCGCAGTTTGGTCAAACTCATACTGGTAGCTTCAATAACACTATCCAACCACCTCGTCCTCTGTCGTCCCCTTCTCCTTGCGCCCTCCATCTTTCCCAACATCAGGGTCTTTTCCAGGCAGTCTTCTCTTCTCATGAGGTGGCCAAAGTATTGGAGCCTCAGCTTCAGGATCTGTCCTTCCAGTGAGCACTCAGGGCTGATTTCCTTCAGAATGGAGAGGTTTGATCTTCTTGCAGTCCATGGGACTCTCAAGAGTCTCCTCCAGCACCATAATTCAAAAGCATAGGTAGGATTGCTAAATGACCCCAAAGACATGGCCCTGGCCTGCTCTTATGGATTTAACAGCAGCTTACTGTAAAGAAATTGGCAGATCCAGCTTCTCATAGCATCACACATACCCTCCAAATGTACCTATTTTCCAGGGACAGTCCCAGATTTACAAAAGCCATCCCAGTTTTTTATTTGATGCTGGAATGTCCTGCTTTTCCTTAGGATGTTCCTATTTTTATTGGAGAAAGGCTGGGTGTCCCTATTCTCCCTATGATCTGCAATTTATATTGCAGGCATCTGTGCTGTACTGGTTTTGATGCTTTTATTTAGTCACATATATCCAGACATGTAATTTTATTATGTACATTTTAAAAAGAAACTGTTGATATATGTTTTGATAATTCAATTGTATATGTGTGTGTGTGTATATATATATATATATATATATATATATATAAAGTCAGTTTTTACTTCTTTCTCAATGGATATTTTCTGCTATTTTATTTTACCTGCATATAACCCCCCCCCCATTAAGCAGTATATAAATCTTGCTAAAAACAAATAGATGTAAATTCAGTGTCAGAAAGAAAAACAGGCAGATTCAGCCAATAATTTAGTTATGTTAAGCTAGTGCTAATGAGCTTTTCCTATGTGCCAAGCCGGAGAGTAGTTAGTTTAAAGATGAAGGAAGTTTATTGAGATAGCAGGAGTCAAGCCAAGGCTGGAGATATGAATGCCTTTATTCTCTTCTTTAAAGAAATCAAAATCAAAATGGTGTTGGGGGAAGCATTCTTCCCCTCCTGCCGACAGCAGCTTTGATTTAAAATGTCAGCAAAGAGATCACATCACTGGCAGCCAATATTACTTCCTTGCTCACTGCAAGGGTGTTGACAGAAGGCAGTAAAGTCTCTTCAGGCATGACATCAAGTCAGATAGTGTGCTTCCCAAGGCAGGTCTCATGTCACATCAATATTCTAGCATCTAATTCACAGGTTATAAATTTAGAACCAGTTTTCTGGCTATGTTCTCTGAACTGCGGCTAGGGGATAGTAGCCACAAACTTTCTTTAAAAATAAATAAATCATAGACAAGGTTTTACAGGACTAGAATAAATGTCGGACACCTAGTAACATTTGTCAATTTCAAGGGTGATTCCAAAACTGCATTTTATTTTATTTTCCCCTAAAATGACTCTGAGGCCATACCACCCCCATAGGCCTTTTTTTTACACAATCCCATATGAACATATAAGATGGTGTGTGTGTGTGTGTGTGTGCCTGACTTACTAGTAGTACATGTGAAAAGGATCTAGGAGTCTTGCTGGGCTACAAGCTTAACATGAGTCAACAGCGTGATGCAGCAGCAATAAATGCTAATGCTATTCTAGGCTGCATCAAGAGAAGTATCATGTCCAGATCAAATAATAGTACCACTCTATTCTGCCTTGGTCAGACCACACCTGGGATACTGTGTCCACGCAGCAGTAAAAACTATTCAGGCAAAATACTTATACAGTGGTACCTTGGGTTAAGAACTTAATTCGTTCTGGAGGTCCATACTTAACCTGAAACTGTTCTTAACCTGAAGCACCATTTTAACTAATGGGGCCTCCTGCTGCTGTCGCGACGCTATTTCTGTTCTCATCCTGAAGCAAAGTTCTTAACCTGAGGTACTATTTCTGGGTTAGCGGAGTCTATAACCTGAAGCGTATGTGTCAGAGCTGGCTCCAGGTCCCAGCTCACAGAGGACCAACGCTAGCCGGCAGTAATGTACAAAAGTCTTTATTGAAGTACAGTTTCCATTTTCAAGCCGCAGCGCCCCAGCTCTACGTCTAGGGGTTAGATCGGCGAAGCTCCATCTGAGTCTCCGCCCCCTGTACACCAGTTTAAGATTCTAGCCTTACTCCACCTCTTACGTCTCTCCTTTCTCCTCTGGGTCCTGCTACCCCCCGGGGTCCCTTCCTTCCTGGATTCTTCTGACGCTGACGTTGACCCCCCTGACTCCTCCCCCTCTTTTCGGCGGGCTTTGGGACCTGGCTCCCTATCCGGGCTGCCAACTGCGCCGCCCTCCTGTACATTTGAACTTGGCGCGCGCGCCCAGCCTTCAACCTTCCTCTCGACCGTTTCCTCGCTCCCCGATGGAGGCGTGGCCAATCCTGACTCATGTCCTCCCACTGGCAGTGCGCCGCCTGATCCCGATGCCTGGGACTCCTCCCCCCTACTGCACTCTGGTGTGGACGCTGGTCCTGATTTCCAACTGCTGCTCTCTGAGTCCCCTCTGGCCCCTTCTTCCTGGGGTGTCCCCCTCGGCACCCCCCTTGCTCTGACCATGGGAGCCCCTTTCTGTGAATCTTCCGATTCACTGGAAAGACTCAGAGACCTCGGACCGCTGTCATCGCTAACATTTCCTTCGGACTCCTCCCCCTCGCTCTCTATTTCCTCCCTTTCCTGTGCCTCTGCTCCTGAACCCCTGACAGTATGTAACCTGAAGCATATGTAACCCAAGGTACCACTGTATTTACATTATAACCAGCTTAAGACATGTGCCTGAAGCTGGAGCAAGCAGAGGGATGTCTGCATCCAACAAAGGTCAAAGGAAGAGAGAGAGGAACAGGAAGTACTATATGTTCCTCTCCAGGAGAAGAGGGGAAATGACATCACACAGAACCCTCTCTACCAATTGTATTTCTGTGGTCTGAGTATCAATAAAGCTTTGTGGCATTAGCCACTTTTCATGCTAACTAGCGAGAATATGCATTTGTTAGGTTTGGCTGCTATTCTCCCACAGTTCAGAAAGGAGGTGCCATGTGGGTCAGTCAGAAAAATGTGACTGGTGACTGAAGGAAACACATACCGTATTTTTCGCTCTATAAGACGCACCAGACCACAAGACGCACCTAGTTTTTGGAGGAGGAAAACAAGAAAAAAAAAAATTCTGAATCTCAGAAGCCAGAACAGCAAGAGGGATCTCTGTGCAGTGAAAGCAGCAATCCCTCTTGCTGTTCTGGCTTCTGGGATAGCTGCGCAGCCTGCATTCGCTCCATAAGATGCACACACATTTCCCCTTACTTTTTAGGAGGGAAAAAGTGAGTCTTATAGAGCAAAAAATACGGTATTTCATCCTCCCCGTCCTCCTTTTGTACAAGCACATGAGTTGAGCCATTCAAAGCCAACTGTACAAGTTCAGCTCGGTTTGGCAATTTATGAAGCAAGATCCTAAGAGTCTTCCACATCGGTAAATGTCATGGACTGGTTGTACATGGAGGAATGGTGGGAGGAACAAGTTGGGAAACCCTCAATGAAAGATGGCTCAGAGCCTGGAGAGTGGTGGTGGGACAAAGAGGAGTGGGCAGAAGGAGATTAGGAGGAGGAGGTGTCAGAAGCTGGAGAGATAACAGGACTTGCTGAGCTGGGTGGCACGGTCCGGTTCATGGGCGATCAAAGTCCCGGCAGGGGACGTCAGGACCGGGGGCAAGATGGCGGGGTGGGGGCAGGAACGGGGGTCCAGAAGCCAGGATTCAGGAAGCCGAGGGTCCGAGGGTCAGGAAGCAAGGAGTCACGAAGTCAGGGGTCCGAGGATCAAGAAGCAAGGAGTCACGGGTCCGAGGATCAAGAAGCAGGGAGTCAATAAGTTAAGGATCCGAGAATCAAAAAGCAGGGAGTCAAGAAGCCGAGGTTCAAGGATCAGGAAGCAAGAAACCAAACGCAGCAAGGCAGGAAGCGTGTTGCTGTGGCAAAGGGAAATGCTGACCTTATAACCCTTCCCAGCTCTTGCCACCAGGTGCTGTGAATTACCAATCAGCCTCACCTGTGCGGCCGCGCCTTGCCTCTTCAGAACAAACTTAGGAAGGCCCCAGTCCTGCAAAGTCCTATTGGTCACAGGGCCTGGCTCCTACATGCACTCCTGACACTGGGAGAGTCTGTGGCAGAGAGAAGTCCGGAAGCAGAAGCCAAAGCAGGCGAGTGGGAGCAGGGAGGCTGGTGAAGAGTCATGGGTGTCTCCTCCTGCTGCTGCTCAAGCTCCCCCCTGTCTCCCAGAACCAGAAAAGGGCTGAAACAGGCTTGGGAAAAACCATGGAGAGCAAGGGACTTAGACAGTTGGGGGAGGCAGGGACTTTCAGCCTCAGCAACTGATTCATAAGACCTAACGGGGATGAGCTGCTGTGCGCATTAGGCCTGACACTCAGCCAAGTCTGTGAAGACTGTGTTTTTGCTAATAAATAGTTAACTCCAACTTTGAACAGTGTAATTTAGGGCCAGCTCACTCTTTGACAATAAGTGGGATGCTTTGGACCAGACACAGGCAAACTCCGGCCCTCCAGATGTTTGGGACTACAATTCCCATCACCCCTAGCTAACAGGACCAGTGGTCAGGGATGATGGGAATTGTAGTCCCAAACATCTGGAGGGCCAGATGCCTGCTTTGGACCTTATATGCCTTGGGCTGGCCTGCCGCCACCTTCTGCCACAGCCAGTAGCCCAGTTTAAACAGAACAGGCTTGGGTGAGCCTTGGACCAGCAGGCTCTCCACTCCCCTCCTCTCTTCCTGCGCCCACCCCCGCCATGAGGCAGGTCTTTCATCCTGAGTACACTGAACATCTGAAAGAGAGGTCTGCGTCCTGTCTTTCCAACAGACAGCGGGACTGAGGGGCGGGGAATGTAGCAGGCAGCATCCACGACAAGTTTTGGAAAGTCTGACCATTTGAACGTTTAGAGATAAAAGTACCCATCTGCCTCTGTTGATATTGTGTGGACCATGCCATTGTGCCCTTGACACTGCGAGATTAAATATTGAGTCAGGCCTTTATCAGTATAGACAGCAGTTGTGTTTGCCATTCTGTCACCCAAAAAATAAACCAATGACTCTACATTTCAGAACGGCTTCATCACATTAGAAGCCTGGTTCCCTTTCTGAAGCAGCCTTGCAATCCTAAAAAAAACAGTTTTTAGGGACCAGCGCTGTCATATTTCCCCCTTTATTTCAGTGGGATCCACTGCCAAGTCAGTGTGTGGCCGATTCACTGAATTCTTAGTAGTTCTACCAGTATGGGTGGTGATAGAACACACCCACAGTCATCAGCTCAGCTGGAGATATTGGGATACCCCATCCTAGCTAAGCCAAGGCCAGATCGTAAAATGGTGTAAGCCCTGAAAATGGGACGTTCTGAGGGCATGTTTGGGGCAGGATACAGAGCGGAAACATGGGGTACATCCCACTGTCCAGGATCTTCACAGTCAAGCTCTTCAACTTCCTCCCACCCCTTGCTTGATCTGACCAGCTCCTCCAAGATGTCTCCACAGGACACCTAAGCCCGTTCAGCTTGGTCATGCGATCTGGCACACCCTGCGTAAATTAAGCTGGCAAAAACAGAGTGGTGTGACTCAAACACTATTTTAAAGGCTTGTTTTCCCTCTGCCAGGCTTCGGTTGGCGAGGAGCTTGGATCTGGTGTACTTTACGCCGACTTAATTTACACCGGCTTGCTTTATGCCAGCTTCTTGAGCATAGGATTGCTCCCTAAAATGACTATAAAAGTTAATTATGTTAGTAATTAACAACATAATCCTAATCATGTCTCCACAGAAGGCTGCTGGGAAACTACCATGGAACTCAGTAAATTCTCACTGAATGGCATGCGCAAGATTATAGGGGAAGGAATCTGTTCATCGTGACAGGAAGGACTGGTAGGTCACTTCAGATTATTGGGAATAATTATAGGATAAATAATTGCTCCATAAATGTTCTTCTCTTATATGTTAGCTTTGTTTAGAATAAGTTGGAATAGATCTTGAAATTAAAATGTTGGTGTTCAGTTTCACCCCCTTTTTACAGGCAAATTGTAAACTGCAATTTGTTTTTGTAGCAGTGTGCTTCAAATATCTCAGTGCCATTATCTCATACAATTTTCTTGCATTAATAACTGAGTAGCTCTTTTTAAAATATGACTAGATATGCTTTGTTGAATCTTTTATCATGTGAGAATTCATGGTTGAGAGGCTATGGAAGAGTAAGTGGATTGGGGGGGGGGTGGAGTGGGGGGGGGATATAAAATGATCAATGACTCCAGAAATAGAAACAAAGTGAGAGATCCATTGGGAGAAGGAGGGAGTTTCTTTTTTTCTTGGCCCTACCATTCAAAAGAGGTGCTGATTTTATTCAAAAACGTCACATACAGACACACACATGTACCTGGGAGTCCCATTGAACTCATTGGAACTTACTCCCAAGTATTCCATGCACAAGAATGCATGGTAAACAGTAAATTTTGCAACAAGTGTGGCCTCATGTCATAGGAGTCAACTCCTAGAAGCTGCGGGGGCTTTAGCCCCCACAGTAAATTTTCTGAGGGGACCGGGCCCCCACAAAGTTGATGGGCATTCCATTCAAATGGTGCATGTGTGCTGTGTCATGTGATCAGTTATGAGGAGGGGCTTACCTGGGCCCCCTTAATATTTTACTCAAGTTGCCACCCCTGCCTCATGTCCCCCCCCCCACAGAAAATAACATTGCTGAACTACATCCAAAGTGAGCGTTTCCTCCCTCTATTTATTTATTTATATACTGTATATGCTTGCTTATTTTCCGTTCTGTCCCTGAAAAGAAAAAAGCATTGCAAAATCTAATTCTTTCATTCTAAAACCCCCTACTGCGCCTGGCTACCTTGCCAAAGTAAATATGATTCCCACACGCACACACACACTTCAAACTCTATTAATAGAATTCAGACATGCATAATAAAGTTTACTAGATTATTTTACAAGATTATCCATTAACTTTTAACTTGCAGGACTTGGCTACTTTTTGTCCCCCCAGGCTACTACAAGTAGAGCAAAAGTTCATTTCCCCAGTACTTGTAGTGGAAATACATTTATTGCTAGCGGAGGCTGTTGTTATCTTTTTCTTAATGTACCCTTCCTGGGCAAAAATTTGCTTCTAAATAATTGGGAATCCAGCTGTCTGATAATCAGATTATTTCAATGGGTGTACTCAGAGTATGACTAACGTTAGATTCCACCCAACATTTCTGCATGACCTAAATCAGCTTAAAGGAAGCATGAATTGAAAGTGACTTGTGGTTCTCTGGATCCCATACTGTTCTCATACAACAAAAATTGCATTAACCCAATACTGCAAACTCTAGAGAGGTGGCTACAGCTTGAGCAGTGCAGCTGTAGAAGGTGGAAATATTCAATACCCCACTTTCTTTTGCTCAGTTGTTTTACCTATTAAGCTTGCTGACCTCCACCTTTAGCACAGATGGGGAATCTATAGTTCTCCAAACGTTGCTGAACATGGAGCTCGAACCCACAAGATTAAGAGTATCGTGCTCCACACATTGTTACCCCCAAATCTGCAAGATTTGCAGAAAGCTGCGCATCCTCATTGTAGGGCCGAACATGAAGGATTAGCTCTATTTTTTGTTATTTCATTTTCTCTTTGCTTCCATCCTGCCCCAGTATTTACAAACTGAAACTCTTTATACAACTTGTGTCATGGGGAAACACTTGTGTGATTAAAAATCCAGCCACAGGAGGCCAGTGTTGTTCTACAGAAACAACGCTGAAAGGGAATGCTGTGCTAAGGACCCCGGTGTGTGCTGATACATCTAGGCATCCACGAACTGAATTCGTTCTGGAGGTCTGTTCTTAACCTGAAACTGTTCTTAACTAGAGGCATGCTTTTGCTAATGGGGCCTCTTGCTGCTGCTGCACACGATTTCTGTTCTCATCCTGGGGCAAAGTTCTCAACTCGAGGGAACCCTTCCAGGTTAGCAGAGTTTGTAACCTGAAACGTTTGCAACCTGAGGCGTTTGTAACTTGAGGTACCACTGTACATGCTAAAAGATCTTCCTCGTAAGTATAAAGGTAAAGGGACCCCTGACCATTAGGTCCAGTCGTGGCCGACTCTGGAGTTGCGGCGCTCATCTCGCTTTATTGGCTGAGGGAGCCAGCGTACAGCTTCCGGGTCATGTGGCCAGCATGACTAAGCCGCTTCTGGCAAACCAGGGCAGCACACGGAAATGCCATTTACCTTCCCGCCAGAGCGGTACCTATTTATCTACTTGCACTTTGATGTGCTTTCAAACTGCTAGGTTGGCAGGAGCAGGGACCAAGCAATGGGAGCTCACCCCATTGCAGGGATTCGAACTGCCAACCTTCTGATCAGCAAGCCCTAGGCTCAGTGGTTTAGACCACAGCGCCACCTGCATCCCTTAGCCTCGTAAGTATTGTTCCCTTTGAAAAGAACTGTGTTGTGGTGCACCTTTGATCCTCATGAGGCTGAGTGCATTACTGTGACCCCTACATAATCCTTTTTTTGTTTTCTGGAAATGATTTTTATTTGATTTTACAAGTGTAGAGTTATAACAAAACCAAATACATATCCATATTTAGAGATTTCTCTGAATCTCCAGACTTCCCACCCTCCCCTACATGGGTCCTATTGTCAACTTTCTCAGCTGCATATTATTTCATAATCCATATTTTATACCTCTCCATTTTGTCCATAATATTTGCTACATTACAAGTGTTATAAGAATCCTGCCAAGGTTTTCATCTGCTTACAGTGGTCTCCTAAATAAATTATAAAATTTTCCCATTCTTTATTGAAGTTTTTGTCTTCTTGATTCCTGAGTTTTCTGGGCAGTTTTGCCATTTTGGCGTAGTCCATCAGATTAGTTAGCCATTCCTCTCTGGTAGGGACTTCATCCTCTTTCCATCTCTGGCTAGTAGCATCCATGTGGCTGTTGTCACATATACAAGAAGTCTTTTCTGCTCGTTTAGCATATCAGAACCCACAATTCCTAATAAAAAAGCTTCTGGTTTTTATAAAGGTTATTTTAAACATTTTTTTCAGTTCATTATATATCATTTCCCAGAATGCTTTTATTATCTTTCGCAACCACTGCATATGATAAAAGGTACCTTCTTTTTCTTTACGTTTCCAGCAGGTATTTGTACTTGTCTTATACATTTTTGACCCCTACATATTCCTATTGGCTTCTCACAAGCTACAGAATTGGGAAGCAAATGTAGAAGTTAATGTCTTCCTTCCCCTTCCCTCACTTGTTTTATAACATCTATTATTGTTGTTGTTGTTGTTATTAGCACACCCATGTAAAAATAATATACTTTCGATTGGACCCATAAAAAGATAGTCACAAAACCCAAATAAGATGACTGGATAGCTCAGTCAGTAGAGCACGAGATCTCAGGGTCGTGGGTTCAAGCCCCACGTTGGGCAAGAGAGTCCTGCATTGCAGGGGGTTGGACTAGATGACCCTCAGTGTCCCTTCCAACTCTACAATTATATGATGCTAACTAACTGGTCCCAACTCCTAGGGGCCGAGGTCCTTTCTGCCCCGCAGTAAAATATTTGAAGGGGACAGGCACCCCCAAAGCTGATGGGCATTGCCATCAAAATGGTACATGTGCCACATCTTGTGATTGATTATGCCGGGCGGGGCTTACCTGTGGCCCCCCCCCCATATTTTATTCAAGTTGACATCCCTTGAGCATGATTTCATTTAGCATGAAATCAAGCCAAGCATCTCGTCAGAGCAATTCCTGAGTTGAGAAATGAAGACATAAGCTGCTTCTGGAGACGCACAGAGCAACCCAAACCCTCAGTGTGTCATGCTAGAGGAGGTGTAGATGAAGCAGCGGTGTCCTTCCAGCCTGCCTTGCCAGGATCCATCAGCTGGGGAGCTCCAGAGGTGTCAGTGAAGTCCCCATAGGCAAGGAGCACTGAATGTGCCTGCCAAAATGATGGGCAGCCAGGAGCTACTACTGGTGCAATCCCCAGTGGTGGCAGATGGCAAAACCTCCCAAAATGGGATGTCTGGGGGCTTGGCATAGTAGCTGGTCAACACATGTGGACATTACAGCCACCTCATGACAACAGTGAGACTGATCCAGGCCTCTTCGCTGCACCAGCCCTGGAGCTTGCACAGCAAAGGAGTATTTTGTTTTCCTGAGACCCCCTGTCTTACTGTCCTGGTTGGCTTGCACACTGATCACCACTTTATCAAGCCCCATCGCTACCAGCCAGGAGCTAGGATTGTATCCTTAGGGTGGGAGCTAGCAAACTTTACTCAGAGTAGACCCATTGAAATTAATGGACCTATTGAAATTAATGGACCTAACTTTATTACATTCATTCATTTCGATAGGTTCCTCCACTCCCACGAGTATGAATAAACATTGGATAAAGTCCAGAGTCTGGATTCAACCAAAGTATCATAATTTTACAAAGGAGAACAATACAATTGTGCAGCATGTTCCAATTAAATGTAGGAAGATTAAGAATCATTATATTCTGCTTTTTCTTCCCAATTCTGCTCCAATATTCTGGTCCCATTGATTTCGGTGGAGCCAAAGCCTACCTTAATCTAGATTCAATCTCCCCCCCCCCCCCAATTTTGTAACTAAAATGTTTACTGGATGACCGTGAACTCTTAGAATCAGTGTTATATTTCTTAATCTTCAAATGGTCTGACTATTTGCTGTACCTAATCACCTACTGCATTGACTGTGTGTGTGTATGTATAGAAAGGAAGGGAATAATTTTGTTTAAAACAAAATAACAAAGCACATAATTATGTTTCTGAAGGCAAAAATAACTCCTTCTATTAGCAGACCCCTTTCTGAAACTAACATTTTCGTGAATATTTATCTTTTGAGAAAACTCCATTGCCCTTCATCATTCATTACATTTAAAATCATTTCAAAGTCTTTTTTTGAAAATGACCTCTGTAGCTAATTGCAGTAAAAGAATCTTGATGGAGAACACTGATAACAGGATGCCTCTGTTTGTTGCAAACAAATGTTTTGCCCATTTGGCTGTTCTTAAAATTCACCCACTGATATATAGCAATTATTTATTTACTTAGGTATTCAATTTACCACCTTTCAGACAGCATTCCAAGGTAAGTTACACATTTTAAAAAAACATTAAAATAGCAGTACAAATCTTCAAAAATAAAATATAGCAGTGATCCAGGGCAAGCTAAGTCTCTGGTGCTCACAGAATTAACTGATGAGCTTCCATAATATTTTTTAAATGCTGCGGATATTGCTTATACTGTGAGGTTGCTTTCCTCATAACACCAGATATTTGTGAGTTGATGTCATTACTTGTTGGTGAACAAAACACATCTTGCATATGAGCAGAGGCTCCCTCACCTTTTTTTGTTTATTTTTTAAAGAATACTTTACATATTCCAGGTTTGAACCAGATATTCACCAGGTACCCTGTTTTAGCTGAACTACATAATTTATTCAAAAAGGGAAGGGTCTTTTCTGCGCTTGGAATTTGTTGTTGTTTAGACGTTTAGTCGTGTCCAACTCTTCATGACCCCATGGACCAGAGCACGCCAGGCACTCCTGTCTTCCACTGCCTCCCACAATTTGGTCAAACTCATGCTGGTAGCTTTGACAACACCGTCCAACCATCTCGTCCTCTGTCATCCCGTTCTCCTTTGCCCTCAATCTTTCCCAACATCAGGGTCTTTTCCAGGGAGTCTTCTCTTCTCATGAGGTGGCCAAAGTATTGGAGCCTCAGCTTCAGGATCTGTCCTTCCAGTGAGCACACAGGACTGATTTCCTTAAGAATGGATAGGTTTGATCTTCTTGCAGTCCATGGGACTCTCAAGAGTCTCCTCCAGCACCATAATTCAAAAGCATCAATTCTTTGGTGGTCAGCCTTCTTTATGTTCCAGCTCTCACTTCCATACATCACTACTGGGAAAACCATAACTTTGGAATACCCCCCTTCAAAAATCCACATCCTGCATCAACATTAAAGGTAAAGGTAAAGGTACCCCTGCCCGTTCGGGCCAGTCTTGCCAGACTTTAGGGTTGTGCGCTCATCTCACTCTATAGGCCGGGAGCCAGCGCTGTCCGCAGACACTTCCGGGTCACGTGGCCAGCGTGACAAGCTGCATCTGGCGAGCCAGCGCAGCACACGGAACGCCGTTTACCTTCCCGCTGGTAAGTGGTCCCTATTTATCTACTTGCACCTGGAGGTGCTTTCGAACTGCTAGGTTGGCAGGCGCTGGGACCGAACGACGGGAGCGCACCCCGCCGCGGGGATTCGAACCGCCGACCATGCGATCGGCAAGTCCTAGGCGCTGAGGTTTTACCCACAGCGCCATCCGCGTCCCGCATCAACATTACAACATTGCAAACTTTTTGGTCTGTGGCCAGGTTCTTCCTCTTTTCCCAGGTATTTAGATGACAATCTTGTTGATATTTTGCCTTCCTCCATTCTTTATTCTCCCTCTTATTTTTGCTGCACATACTTTAAAAATAATAATGCATTTGTACGTTGTGTGGCTAGCTTCACTCACACCTTTGCATACCACCATAGAATCCTCTCCATGAGGGCTGGGTGATTTGAGAAATATGTTAAATGGACAAATAAAATAATATTGGGGGAAAGAGATTCCTGGGGCCCTGCTGAGCTCAGATTAAGCCCTGGGGTTCCCATTAGCACATGCAAATTTCAAGAACTGGTATCTCCCAAGTTATCTATTTGCATGTCAGCCTCCTTGTAGGATTAAATGGGGAGCTGTGAATGCAGCTTGGAGGATTCCACCATCCAAATGCTTGCTTAGCAAAGGAAATAATAAGGGGAAGGAGTGGGTTCAAATTAGTTGTGGTCAGCTGTTGCCAATGAAGCTCAATCCAAACTGGCTTCAGCTATTCATAGATCTTCTATATGAGCCTTAATTTGATGCAGGGAATCCTTAGATCGTATAAAGCAAGTCCTTTCCATTCACCCTTTGACTTGTGAGTCTTTAAAATACCCTCAAATGAACCTTTCCAGTTTGACCTTACTTTAAAATAAAGCAAAATAGGGAGGAGGGTAGTTGTTTGGAGTCCTGAGATCAGGAACCAGTCAATTTATCACATCTATGAATTGTTAAGAGTCAGTGATCAAACCAGGTGTTTTTCTGTGGCTCTTGTTAGATGCAGATTTGCAAATGCAAAATTGCCTAAATTAAGCTGTGTACCCCTTCCCTGCTTAAAATGCAGCTAGATGGTTCTTTTCCTCAATCGGGATTGAAGCTGGTTTGGGATGGGGAGATGAAAGGAAAATGCAGTATAGTGGCACCTTGGTACTCAAACGGCTTGGCTCCCGAACAAATCGCCTCCCGAACGCTGCAAACCCAGAAGTGAGTGTTCCGGTTTGCGAAAGTTTTCCGGAAGCCGAATGTCTGACGTGGCTTCCGCAACTTCCAATTGAGTACAGGAAGCTCATGCAGCCAATTGGAAGCTTTGCCTTGGTTTTCGAACAGTTTCGGGAGTCGAACGGACTCCCGGAACAGATTAAATTTGAGAACCAAGGTACCACTGTATTTCTTAAGAAACTAAGAGAGATGCAGGATAGATATGGACTGTGGCTGACATTGTGTGTACATAGCTTCCCAAACCAGTGATGGGAGCATAGTGGATGCAGAGTAAATAGGATTGTGTAAACAGCCTTAATAGGGACTTCATAGTCCTTGGAATCATTGCACTGTTAGGCAAAAGAAAGTTTTACACAATAAAGTGGAATTTCCTTCTAAATTTGCCTCAAGTCAATAATAATAATAATAATAATAATAATAATTTATTTATTATTTATACCCTGCCCATCTGGCTGAGTTTCGCCAGCCACTCTGGGCGGCTTCCAATCAAGTGTTAGAAACAATACAGCATTAAATATTAAAAACTTCCCTAAACAGGGCTGCCTTCAGATGTCTTTTAAAGAGAAGATAGCTGCTTATTTCCTTCACATCTGAAGGGAGGGCGTTCCCCCGGGCAGGCGCCACTACCGAGAAGGCCCTCTGTCTGGTTCCCTGTAACCTCACTTCTCGCAGTGAGGGAACCGCCAGAAGGCCCTTGGCGCTGGATCTCAGTGTCTGGGCTGAATGATGGGGGTGGAGACGCTCCTTCAGGTATACAGGACCGAGGCCATTTAGGGGTTTAAAGGTCAGCACCAACACTTTGAATTGTGCTCGGAAATGTACTGGGAGCCAATGCAGATCTCTCAGGACCGGTGTTATGTGGTCCCGGCGGCCACTCCCAGTCACTAGTCTAGCTGCCGCATTCTGGATTAATTGCAGTTTCCGGGTCACCTTCAAAGGTAGCCCCACGTAGAGCGCATTGCAGTAGTCCAAGCAGGATATAACTAGAGCATGCACCACTCTGGCGAGACAGTCCGCTGGCAGGTAGAGTCTCAGTCAACAACATGCACCCAGATAACCACGGAACCAGAAAACAAATCATAGTAAATGTTGACAAGGAAAAGAGAACTATCCTGTTCAAATTATGGTGGCCATGTGCAATCCCCACTTTGCAGACGAAAACTTCTTCCTGAAGGAGCCCTGTTTCCGCAGAGTAGTCCAGGCCAAGTCTGATTTGAAGAATTAGTAAGGCAGTGTGGTGTAGTGGTTAGAGAGTTTGACCAGGACATGGGAGCCCAGGATTCAAATCCCCAATCAACCATGAAGCTCACTGGGTAGTCACTGTCTCTTAGCCTAACCTACCTCACAGAGCTGTTGTGAGGTTTAAATGAGGGAGGGGAGAACCACACTATGTATGCCACCTTGAGCTACTTGGAGGAAATAAATTTAAAAATTTTAAAAAATAATTGAGGGTCGACAGGCACATACCTGGTCACCTCATCACAGTCTTCCCCATTGTCTTGAGATGCAGTTTATTGCTCTTTAAATTACTGTAATTGTTTCTAAATCTGCATCGACACATATAAATTAGCAGAAGCAAACTGTATGCAAATCCGTGGCCCCTTTCATCCTCTCTTGGGTTCTTTCTCTGTGTTTTCCCCCTGTGTTTTCTTCCTTTTTTTTTTTTTTGAGGATGCATTAAGTGGCCATTCTAATCACAGTTAGTAGTAAATCTAATGTCAGGAAAAGGTTTAAAAACTGCCCAATTGCTCACAAGTATTATCTGACAATATCCCTCTCGACCCACTTAGCTAGAGAACAATGTTCCAGACTCTAAATATATC
This sequence comes from Podarcis pityusensis, assembly GCF_964106645.2. Lineage (NCBI taxonomy): Eukaryota > Metazoa > Chordata > Lepidosauria > Squamata > Lacertidae > Podarcis > Podarcis pityusensis. Next base: position 45,147,944 of record NC_138037.1, on the reverse strand, counting down.
TCCTTCCATGAAAGCCTACCTCTGTGTTTTCCAGTACAAAGTGAAAAAGTTTTAAATGGACCAACTTATGGTGGTAAAAGCTGCAGATTTTGTTGAGTGTGATTTTCATATCTTTATCTCTGTTGTACCACTCTGGCGGATTCAAACAATTAGAAGCTCTAAGGCTTAAGCTCTGTCTAGAGAAACTCTGAAGTGATGCCTGGATTTTTTAGATAAAAACAATGTCCCACTTTTTTTGGTGTGGGGAGGATAACGAGATAAGATTTCCTTTTCAAGCACAGTGCAATCTCTGCTTTTGCCACTGTCAGAAGATTAGCAGGAAAGCTGAAAGTACAAGCTTCTGCTTTACACAGAATTCTTAAACAGTAGGAATGGAAATGGTGTTAATTCTAAGTAATTCTATTATACTGTTGCAACTTCCAGCTGTTGTGTTGAATTACATACAGATGTTTGAAGTGGTGAAGGTTTTGTGATTGTTTGCTGTCTGGCTGTAGTGACTAAATGTTTGCATTAGCTTATGACTGGTGGCGTTGTGCCTAGGACTTGCTGATCTTAAGGTCGGCAGTTCGAATCATAGAATCATAGAATCATAGAGTTGGAAGAGTCCAACCCCCTGCCAAGCAGGAAACACCATCAGAGCACTCCTGACATATGGTTGTCAAGCCTCTGCTTAAAGACCTCCAAAGAAGGAGACTCCACCACACTCCTTGGCAGGAAATTCCACTGTCGAACAGCTCTTACTGTCAGGAAGTTCTTCCTAATGTTTAGGTGGAATCTCCCGCCGTTCGGTCCTAGCTCCTGCCCACCTAGCAGTTCGAAAGCACCCCTAACTGCAGGTAGATAAATAGGGACCGCTTACCTAGCGGGAAGGTAAACGGTGTTTCTGTGTGCGGCGCTGGTTCTTGCTCACCAGCGCAGCTTCGTCACACTGGCCACGTGACCCGGAAGTGTCTTCGGACAGCACTGGCTCCCGGCCTCTAGAGCGAGATGAGCACGCAACCCCAGAGTCGGTCACGACTGGCCCGTACGGGCAGGGGTACCTTTACCTTTACCTTTACCTTTACCTTTTATGATTACCCAAGAACTAAACCTATTAGATGTATTTTAATAGGAGTGAGAGAGGAAACTTATTTTAGTGAGGGGAGTTCAAAGTCCCATATATTTATTAATATTTTATTTAAACTACTGATACACCACCTAATATTTTAAAGTGAATAAAATAATAAAAGGCACGGAATACAAAGCAAAACAACATAAAAATAGCATAAAATACATTTCTACAGCTACCCTTTGACCACTAAAATATATGACCAATATCACTAATCTGAAAATGTTTCAGTGAACAAAAAAGTTTCAGCATATGCCCAAAACGTAAGATTGTTGGCAATTTAAACCGCACTACCACGCAAACAGCATACCGTTGTTGACTGGGTGGATTTATTGTCATGAGAAACCAACTACAAAATTAGAATAATCCAAAAAGTAGAGTTCAGATTTATAGGGTTGAATCCAGACTGATGTCAGATCTACACCATGCATTTAAAGCACATGACTTCCCCCAAAGAATCATGGGAGCTGTAGTTTAGCCATCACAGAACTACAATTCTAAACAAACTACAGTTCCCAAGATTCTTTGGAAGAAGTCGGGTGCTTTATAATAGGGCAAGTTAGTACAGTCGTACCTCGGATCCCGAGTGCCTTGCGAGTTGAACGTTTTGGCTCCCGAATGCCGCAAACCCAGAAGTCCAATGTTCCAGTTTGCGAGCATTCTTTGGAACCTGAACCTTTGGAACCTTCTACGCCTTGGTTTCTGAATGTTTTGGAAGTCGAATGGACTTCCGGAACGAATTCCGTTCAACTTCTGAGGTATGGCTGTAATTGTAGAATCATAGAACTGTAGAATTGGAAGGGACCACAAGGGTCATCCACTCTAACCCCTGCGATGCAGGAATCTTTTGCCCAACATGGGGCTTGAACTCATGACCTTAAGATTTAAGAGTCTCATGCTCTACCTACTGGTAATTCATTACCATTTATTACAATGAGACCACACTTTTGGATGCAAGCCATTGCCTCCTCTCTGGACAGCATAAAAAGCCATTCTGTCAAAGTTAATAACATCTGATATGATCTCCATTTCCACTACAGATTGTTTTGAGGACCTGCCTTTCCACTTAATCTTGCTCTGCAGGGGATGTGCACAGTGCCGGATTTACATATAAGCTAAACAAGCTATAGCTTAGGGCCCCAATCTCTTGGGGGCCCCCCAAAAATTTAAAAGAACAAAAAAACCTGGGGGTACATTTCCAAAATATAAGATAAAAAACAAATAAAATAAAACCTACATACAGCAACAGTGTTTTGTGTTGTGTAGGCTCCTATGATGTAAGTAATGGGCCCCACCTGCTAGCCTGCTCCCTAAAATATCACTGGTTTGCTCATTTCTATATATAGGGTGCCTACATTCTGCATGGACTGTTGCATGGCAACATGTGCAAATGGCTTTAGATACCTATTAGGTCCATAAAATGGGGACGCGGGTGGCACTGTGGGTTAAACCACAGAGCCTAGGACTTGCCGATCAGAAGGTCGGTGGTTCGAATCCCCGCGACGGGGTGAGCACCCATTGCTCGGTCCCAGCTCCTGCCCACCTAGCAGTTTGAAAGCATGTCAAAGTGCAAGTAGATAAATAGGTACCGCTCTGGCGGGAAGGTAATTGGCGTTTCCATGCCCTTCTCTGGTTCACCAGAAGCGGCTTAGTCATGCTAGCCACATGACCCGGAAGCTGTACGCCAGCTCCCTCGGCCAATAAAGCGAGATAAGCGCCGCAACCCCAGAGTCGGCCACGACTGGACCTAATGGTCAGGGGTCCCTTTACCTTTACCTTAGGTCCATAAATGACCATATAGTATATATTCAACACAAAAAACAATGACAATTTGCTGTTGACAAAGGACAGCTGGACATATAAAGGGCCCCATTACCTTCAGTAACTTAGGGCCTCTAAACCTAAATCTGGCCCTGGGTATGGACATCCCATCCTCTGTCTTGGGATGCTAGTTGCGGTCAGCATCAGGTTGGCAGTTGCATTCAGCCCTATTCTGAAACCTCAACAATGGGCAACAAGTGCTTGCATACCACTAGCAGATTAAAACCCTGCAACCCTAAACATATTAAATGGATTTAAATGGAGCATCCAGGTAAATCTCCTTCAAGTACCGCAATACCAATTGCCCATATGCAAAATGCAATACTGTATATGTCTACTCAGAAGTAAGCCCCACTGAGTTAAATGGGGCTAACTTTCAGGTGAGTAATTTCAGGCCCCATTTATTTGATGGCCAACTTCAACTTGGTATAGGATTGTAGCCCTCATTTATTTAAATAGCCAGCTGTGGGCTGCATTTTAACCATGTTGCATTTGACTGAGACACCCGGTCAATGCTGACTGGAAGATACTCCTTCCAACACCCCACTGTTAATATTTGCTGTTTTTATCTCTTTGCTTTCTTTCACAAAAGAACACTGAATGATAAGGGAATCCACTCCTCCTTTGATCATAAAAAAGTGTTTCTCTTGCCCAGGGATCCCAAATGAGACATTTATAAGGATCAAAAGATTATTCTATTTACAGCAAAATAAGTATGGAAGGATAAATTTTGAAAAACAGAAAAACGCAGGTAAACTAAAGTCCACACTAAGATAGGACCCTGTCAACTCAGAAGGAAGGAGAGCTGAATTAAGTTTCTCCAGAGTGCCAAAAATATACAAATTGGAAGCAGAAACTCATGAAAATTAAATAGAACTGCCTTTTGTAGCACTAGTCTATGTTGGGGTAGCCAATATAGTGCCCTCCAGTTGATCCTTGACTACAATTCCCATCATAACACGTACAGGAGTGAGATGGATTTGTCTTGCATATTTCTGAGAGCCCAGTGTTTACATATGGCTAAACTGGAAGATAATAGTCTTTTATGTAACTAACCGCAATGACCTTCCATTGAAATAGCGAGTCCGGACAAGACTGATGTTATCCTCCAAGACTGGGAGGCAACTGATGTTTCACTCTGGAGAAACAACTTAAGAAAACAAAATTTGAAATAGGTGCTGCATTTCATGACAGAGCCCAAGACTTGCTTGGATGAAATCTCAGATTCAATCTCAAAGTAGGAGTGAGGAGCCTTTTTTCCTGCCCAAACTAATGTTCCTTCAGGCATAATTTGTCAGGGTCAGCGGGGAGGGCTGAAGCAAGAGTGGAAGAGGCCAGAGCCAAAAGTGGAAGAGGGACCCATAATATATATCTCTCTCTCTCTCTGCCATCCTCTTTCTTCTTCCTTCCCTCTCTTCACTGAATTCAAGTTGAGGGACACATGCATCCCATGAGCCGCAGGTTCCACAACCCTGGTTTAAATGCTCTCAAGTAGCAGGAAAATCCTCTACCTTGAGATCTGCTACCAATGAGATAAAAACTGGGCTAGGTGGTCAAGGTGACACTGTGGTCTAAACCACTGAGCCTCTTGGGCTTGCCAATCAGAAGGTTGGTGGTTCGAATCCCTGCGATGGGGTGAGCTCCTGTTGCTCTGTCCCAGCTCCTGCCAACCTAGCAGTTTGAAAGCACACCAGTGCAAGTAGATAAATTCCTGCAGCAGGAAGGTAAATGGCGTTTCCGTGCACTCTGTCACAGTGTTCCATTGTGCCAGAAGCGGTTTAGTCATGCTGGCCACATGACCCAGAAAGCTGTCTGTGGACATACACCCTCTGCCTGAAAGCAAGATGAGCGCCACAACCCCATAGTTGCCTTTGACCAGACTTAACTATCCAGGGGTCCTTGTGGTGTTGTTGTTTAGTCGTTTAGTCAGGTCCGACTCTTCATGACCCCATGGACCAGAGCATGCCAGGCACTCCTGTCTTTCACTGCCTCCCGCAGTTTGATCAAACTCATGCGGTAGCTTCGAGAACACTGTCCAAGCACCTCGTCCTCTGTCGTCCCCTTCTCCTTGTGCCCTCAATCTTTCCCAACATCAGAGCCTTTTCCAGGGAGTCTTCTCTTCTCATGTGGTGGCCAAAGTATTGGAGCCTCAGCTTCACGATCTGTCCTTCCAGTGAGCACTCAGGGCTGATTTCCTTAAGAATGGAGAGGTTTGATCTTCTTGCAGTCCATGGGACTCTCAAGAGTCTCCTCCAACACCATAATTCAAAAGCATCAATTTTTGTTGATGCCTGTTGATGTCCATGGAGTTTTCTTGGCAGGGATACTGGAGTGGCTTGCCGGTTCCTGCTCCAGGTGGATCATGTTTGGTCAAAACTCTCCACTATGACCTGTCCATCTTGGGTGGCCCTGCACGGCATAGCTCATAGCTTCTCTGAGTTATTCAAGCTCCTTGCTACGGCAAGGTGATCCATGAAGGGGAAGGAGTCCTTTACTTAGGAGTAACTCCAGTTGAACCAAGTGAATTTTACTTCTAAAGAAAACACATCAATTTTCACAAGAGAAAGAGTGGGAGTTGATACATCAACAATTCAAACCTATGCATGCTTACTCATAAGTAAGACTCTTTGAAGTCAGTGGGGTCTACTCTCAGGTAACCAAGAAAGTGCATTGTCATGCAAACTGTGCCTGCTGAAATTCCCTTTCATGAACACTATTTAAGGGAGCCCTTTCCACTTCTTAATCTCACCACCCTTCATTCCACCGTAAATGGGTTTTGGGAAGGGGTGAGATTTACCGGTAAATAAAAATTATTCCCTGCATGGCTTTCTGGCCAAAAGGAAGAGAGAAACAAACAAACAGACAGACAGACAGAGAGACAAACAAAGGAATAATGCACATTCTCCTGGACTACTGATTCTTGAAAGCCCAGAAAAACTAATGGCATCAAATAAAATAACCTGCTGACTAAGGACTAACAGTCATCCCTGGGGTGGGGGGTGTGCGGTGAGAATCCACAAATAGCACAAAGGGAAGTAATTTAAAATAAGAGGAGAGTGACAGCAAGCCAGGAAGACCAGCCCTCATACTGTACAGAAGAAAAATCTTGGCCTTGTAGAAATGAGTTGCAAAATTCCATTAGTTGCCAAAGACAGGCTTCAGACTAAAAAACAACAGCAGCATTACAGGAAGTATCTGTGGGTGGGACTTAACTTTCTGCTAAAGGTGCCAGTTTTTCAAGCATTCTCTGTATCTGCACCTTTGCAGCAGCTTGATTGTTACAGGGATTAGCCAGTGCAGCATCTCACTGTGTACACACATTGCCAGTTGAAAACGTAGCTAGTTTGTTCTTTTCCTTAATTTGGATTGAAACTGGTTTGGGAGGGAAACACATTAAGCTGCAAAAATTAGTGCCCTCTTTCCCAATTCTCATATATATGTATTAATTTCAGCCTGCATTACTGTCTACCACATTTATTTGCTACCCCTTCCCCACAGAAAATGAGTAACACAATGAAACTGGAGAGATTATGCCCCCTTTTTCCCTAGTTGTACGCGTTAAATTTTACAGGGGAGGACTGGGCCTGTGGGAAACTATCTCCATCTTTAATTATATTTACTCATCCTGATATTTAATTCCTCCACCTGGAGACTCCAAGATTGGGAAGCTAAAAATGCAGAGGGTCTTCATCGATAGTGTTGAATAGTATGCTGCTCTAGCCTAAATGGTGCTCTGCGTGGGGCTACCTTTAAAGGTAACCCGGAAACTGCAATTAATCCAGAATGCGGCAGCTAGACTGGTGACAGGAGTGGCCGCCGGGACCACATAACACTGGTCCTAAGAGATCTGCACTGGCTCCCGGTACGTTTCCGAGCACAATTCAAAGTGTTGGTGCTGACTGTTAAAGCCCTAAACGGCCTTGGTCCTGTATACCTGAAGGAGCGTCTCCACCCCCATCGTTCAGTCCGGACACTGAGATCCAGCGCCGAGGGCCTTCTGGTGGTTCCTTCATTGTGAGAAGTGAGTTTATAGGGAACCAGACAGAGGGCCTTCTCGGTAGTGGCGCCCACCCTGTGGAAACCCTCCCTTCAGATGTGAAGGAAATAAGCAGCTATCCTATCTTTAAAAGACATCTGAAGGCTGTCAGGGAAGTTTTTAATATTTAATGCTGTACTGTTTTTAACACTTGATTGGGAGCCGCCGAGTGTGGCTGGGGAAACTCAGCCAGATGGGCGGGGTATAAATAATAAATTATTATTATTATTATTATTATTATTATTATTATTATTATTATACAGTTGTACCTCGACTCCTGAATGCCTTGGGAGTCAAACGTTCTGGCTCCCGAACGATCGAAAACCGGAAGCAAGTGTTCCGGTTTTCAAACATTTTTTTGGAAGCCGAATGTCTGGTGCGGCTTCCACTATTGTTTCCAGTGCACCTGCGCAATTGGGAACCAATCGGAAGCTGTGCCTTGGTTTCCAAACTTTTCAGAAGTCGAGCAGACTTCCAGAACCGATTCTGTTTGACTTCTGAGGTACGTCTATACATTCACAGGGTTATAGCCAACTTGGAGTAGACCCTACTCCGAATATGACTAACATTGGCTATCAATCATGATGAGCAGGTGCTCCAGCTAGCCCAATAGCTGCACATATGATGGATTTTGCACACCACCTTTCATTCATTCATTACAATTAGGCTTCCAGGCTGCCCTTTCCAAATACAGTGGTACCTCAGGTTACATACACTTCAGGTTACAGACTCCGCTAACCCAGAAATAGCGCTTCAGGTTAAGAACTTCGCTTCAGGTTGAGAACAGAAATCATGCTCCGGCGGCACGACAGCAGCAGGAGGCCCCATTAGCTAAAGTGGTGCTTCAGGTTAAGAACTGTTTCAGGTTAAGTACGGACCTGCGGAACGAATTAAGTACTTAACCTGAGGTACCACTGTATAAAGATCTGATAAATTCATAGCGACCAAAATTCATAGCGACAGTATCAAAGCAAGCAGGGTTACTTTACATACGGAACCAGTAATAATAATAATAATAATAATAATAATAATAATAATACCACCCCGCCCATCTGGCTGGTTTCCCCAGCCACTCTGGGCAGCTCCCAACAGAATATTAAAAACACAATAAAATATCCAACATTACAAACTTCCCTAAACTTCCCAATAATATTCTACAAGTCTCTGTCTTTAAAAACAACATGCTTCAAAAACCGTATCTGAATTACAGATGGGTAGCCGTGTTGGTCTGCCATAGTCGAAATAAAAAAATTCCTTCCTGTAGCACCTTAAAGACCAACTAAGTTAGTTCTTGGTATAAGCTTTCGTGTGCATGCACACTTCTTCAGATACACTGAAACAGAAGTTACCAGATCCTTCTATATATTGAGAAGGTGGGGAGGGGTATTACTTAGAAGGGTGGTGGGAATCGGAGATTGGCAGATAGCTGAGATGAGCCTGTTGACGACTCTTAACGACTGTAATAGGTCTTACAGGAAAAGGCAAGGGGTGAGAAGGTGAGAAATGGCTTAGTCATGTATAATGAGATAAGAATCCAATGTCTTTGTTCAAACCAGGTTTCTCCATTGTTTTAAGTTTGGTAATGAGTTGTAATTCAGCAGCTTCTCTTTCCAGTCTATTTCTGAAATTCCTTTGTAGTAAAACAGCTACTTTGAGTATCTGAATTAAAAGCCATAAACCACGTAATGTAGATTGAACCCTGTCATAGTGCAAAACCACAGCGACAGACACTCAGGACCGATGTGATCCTTCTATGATGATTACTTCTTAAGGGTCAGTCCTTAAGACTCAGACACCACAGTGCCCTCAGATCTTGACATGCCCATCTTGACATTTACCATTTGCTTTTACCATTTAAAAAAACACAGAACAAATTGAGGAGGGTTGCTTTGCGAATGTCACCAGCTTTCTTTAATCAGAGCTTTGTATTAAGGGGTGTGGGTGTTTTTGCCTGTTTTTTGAGCCAGGGGTATTTGTGAGCATTGCCATCTTTCTTTCTGTGAAATGGGTATTTTGTGGTGCTTGTGACATATTTTCAAATGTGCCCCTAGGCCCAAAAGCATTGAGCACCCCATAATAGATACAGTGGAACCTCTACTTATGGACGTAATAAGTTCTGGAGTTCCGTCCGTAAGTCAATCCGGGTCGCTGGTAGAAGGCACATCTGGCGGCAGCGCGTTTCTGCACATGTGCAGACGGCGGCAGTCGCTTCTGCGTGTGCACAAAGGGCAGACGCCGCTTCTGTGCGTGTGCGAATCGCGACAAACCTGGTATTTACTTCCAGGTTTGCCGCAGTCACAACTTGGATCGGGCCCAAGTAGAGGCGGTCATAAGTAGAGGTTCTACTGTAGATTTATAACACTACAGTGGTACCTCGGGTTACATACGCTTCAGGCTTCAGACTCCGCTAACCCAGAAATAGTACCTCGGGTTAAGAACTTTGCTTCAGGATGAGAACAGAAATCGTGCTTTGGTGGCACGGCGGCAGCAGGAGTCCCCATTAGCTAAAATGGTGCTTCAGGTTAAGAACAGTTTCAGGTTAAGAACAGACCTCCAGAAAGAATTAAGTTCTTAACCCAAGGTACCACTGTACTAGATGTGGGTGGGTGTGGATATATAAACAGCAAGAGTGTTAACTGGCCCTTCCTGAACAGGATTTTTTTGTATCTCACTCTTCTTCTTGCTGTCTGTTTCATCAGACAGGGTGGCTCCAGAAGGTGCCTGCATAGAAAACATTTGCTACTAAGTGCCACAAAGTTCTCACTCTTGCAGTCAAGTTTCTTACTGGACATTTAGTTTGCAAGAACAGCTGAGCTTTCTTCAATATACCTTGTTCTTCCTTTGCAAGTTAATTAAGCTTTGTAAGGTCCAGCTGCAAACTTAGCTATCATTACCAGAAAAGTGGAGAGGGGAGATAATAGGAAAAGCATTAAAGTATCCAAAACAAACTGATAAGAGTCAGATTGCCCTGAAACATAGCTCTGGGTCTGGTTTGCAATAGATCAGCAATAATTTCAACTGTTTAACAATGGTAGCAACATCTCCCCCACTGGACCTTAAGTGATATTGCTGAAATGGAGAAAGCTTGGGGTGGATTTTTGTGCTGAAGAACCGTGAGCTCTGTTCAGTTCTGGGGCTCAAAACCAATCCCTGGGTTGGGAATTCTTTAATTTTCTTTTTTTTAAAGTATGATTTTTTTATTAACCGACCAATCACATCAAATCAAACCAAATTACATAAATTCCAAATTACACAGCCGAATTTTAAATTTTTGTTGGGGGTACCCATATTTCAAGTTCTGAAGGGATCCAATCAACTTCTTGCTTCTTACTGCTGTTTTAATGTCCACAAATCTAACCTTATGATGTTCACAGTACTATCCAGTCCTTTCTTATTATTGTTCCACATCTCTTGTTATTTTCATATATTTTTCCTTTCTCTTTGTGACCTCTGATAGTCTCCGCAAGCTGGTTAGAACAGTTTGTAATCCTGCGTGGATATTATTATTTTTTATCCAGTAGCCATATCCAGACGTTTTCCATATAACATCACTTCCGTACGTCAAAACAGTCTTAGCGTCATTAATCTTCACCAATCTGCCTCCTTTCTTTAATTTTCAATCTATTGGGTGGGTTGTTGTTTTTTGCACCTGGCTCTTGTTGCTGGATCTGTAGGTTCTAGTAAGAGACAATATCGATTCTGCAATCCTGAAGTTTGCCCACACACTTAAAATAAGCTGCACCAAGGACCCCTAGGACATGGCTGATGGCAACTTGTCCATGATTGTACGCCTGCCTATGCAAGTAAACGAAGGGGTATCTCCTACTGATGTATTGCTTCCCAAATTAATCTTGTTAGGCCCTGCAGTGTTGGATCTACTTTAAAGCCTGGGTCACGGCAACTTCCGGAAAACATACTATGGCTCCAAAAGGCACCAATAAAAATGGTGCACGCTGTCCCAGAACTGAATGAAGCTTACAGTCTTTGTGGTTCAGAAGCTGCTGCAGTGTTAGATTTAGAGGTGGGTGTTCAAATCCCTGTTCAGTAAAGGTAAAGGTAAAGGACCCCTGACAGTTAAGTTCAGTCTCAAACGACTCTGGGATTCAGTAAAGGTAAAGGGACCCCTGACCGTTAGGTCCAGTCACGGATGACTCTGGGGTTGTGGCGCTCATCTCACTTTATTGGCCGAGGGAGCCGGCGTACAGCTTCTGGGTCATGTGGCCAGCATGACTGAGCCGCTTCTGGCGAACCAGAGCAGCGCACGGAAACGCCGTTTACCTTCCCACCGGAGTGGTACCTATTTATCTACTTGCACTTTGACGTGCTTTCAAACTGCTAGGTTGGCAGGAGCAGGGACCGAGCAACGGGGATTTGAACCGCCGACCTTCTGATCGGCAAGTCCTAGGCTCTGTGGTTTAACCCACAGCGCCCCCCGCATCCCTGCCTGGGGTTCAGTACTGAAGCGTAAATCCTCATTATCGCCTTACCTTGGAGAAAACCATAGAGAACTCAAGTGGGACTAACTTGCAAGGAGACTTCCAGAGAATTGAGCTGTGGGCAGCCATGATTAAGGTAGGTTCCAATTGCAAAAAAACAAACAAACGGTAGCCAGGTTTTGAACCTGCCCTTTTGGCCATGTCTCTAACAGTATTCTGTGGTAGAAGACATGTTCAGCATGCAGGTGTTTCAACAGCCAGAAAGATCCAACCTAAGCAGCATCCTTCTTTTCTCTCTTCCCAGGAACTTGGTGTCTGCAGTGCATGGAAATAACAAATACGTAGTGAGCAATAAGTATTCATTCTCCCTGTGTAAACAAAAACCTGATTCTTGCCAATCAAGCTTCTATTAAAGCTACTTTATTTCTGCTTAGTTGGCAACGCTACTGGTAGGAGTTTTGCTGAAGTTCCATGCATTGCCTCATACAATGTTATGGAAGGGGGAAAGACAGGCGTTTTGCCTTCTCGGTTGACATGATTTCCTTCACAAACCTTAAGATTACCTTAAGGAACACATCTGTTTCCTTGGCTTCCTGCTTCTCTATTCAGCTTCACCTGCACTAGATCCCCAGGCTTGGGAAAGTTTCCTGAAATGCCCATTTTGCTATTTAATTCTGTTTCCTGAAAGGCTTCTCTTCTCTTCTCTTCTCTTCTCTTCTCTTCTCTTCTCTTCTCTTCTCTTCTCACATTCTTAGTTGGATTTGCAGTTGCATGTAAAAGTATCGGATTAGTTTACAATACAGAAGGAATGGTAAAATATTCCTTTCCGAGAGATATTGTTCCACAGAGAAAATAATCATTTATTGGACGTTGGACCACAAATTGATTTTATAGCACTAATTGTTCACTTTGCAATCTGTACATGAATTAATAACTGTACTAACAAGAGCTGTCCACCAGTTAAAGATCTGAAGTTGATTAATCACCTGTCTTTTAATCAATTTACTGATTAAATTTAAATAAATGAAATTTGCATATTAACAGAAGCGCAATGCCTTTTTGAGGAAATGGAAGGAAGTCTATGACAATTTACAACAGCATAAGTAAAAGCTGCCACTCATGTTTAGATAGAAAAGCCGCTTTTACTATTTTTATTTTTAAATTCCATATGGTAGTACCGTGATATTTGACATTCATGTATGTGAATAAATATGTAAAATACCAAAGTCAAAACATCTTAAAAACATACAGGTGTTTGCTTCAACCTCACCCAAGTTATTCAAATATGTCCCACTAATTAATCAACCAAAGCTAATTAAGCCTACCTAACCTCATTTATCTGTGAGTTTGCCCCATGGAATTCAATGGGACTTACTTATGTGTAGACATAGGATTGTGCTGTAAAGCATATGATCAATGTACTCACTCAAGCTGGTCCTATGCATACTTATCTGGGAGTAATGCCCATTGAAATCAATGGGACTTATATGTAATTGTGCATAGAATTGTGCTGGGAAAACTAACACAGTTTATGCAGATGCTATCGTTCTAAGTCTTCTTCCAACTCTTAACTCACATCTGCCACAGCCAGCATGACCAATGGTGAGGAATAATAGGTTGTACCCAAACAACATCTGGAGGAACCAGGTTGGGGGAAGGCCGTTCCAGGCACAGTTTTTGCATAATCCTACTCAGAATTAACCCCAGTCAGTGTAATAGGGTTTACACCCAGGAAAGCATGGATAGGAGGATTATAAACTAGTAAGTCCAACTGCACTCCGGTACATGCATTGGATTATGCTGTTGTGGTGATCACACAGGGTCCCCGGATGTTTCACCGTCTATTGATCCCTATGCAACCACTTTATTTCTCTCTGCCACCACCCAGGCCCTACCTGGTACAATACTGAGTCCAGTCAGGGTTAAATTGGAACATCAACTTCTGTTTATTTATTGCAGTTTAACAAGCATGTGATTTCATAAACGGTATCGGTCAATTACAACCATGGGGTGCCTTTCCAGACCTATAACTTCCGCTACCTGCTCTCACTCACTAAACCACCTCTCAGATATTTACTTGTCTTCCTAACTCCTAACTGTTCCTGACTCAGCTTATTTCGCTACACTAACTCAACCTACCCAGAGACTCTATTCCCATTCACTCCCATTCCAACCACCCAACTCCCAACAAACTCATCCCTTTGCCCCGCCCAGAGCTGGTTTTATAGTCCCTCTGACTCCACCCCCCTGGGTTCTGATTGGGTAACCTGTTTAACTATTTCACCTCCAGCACTCTCATATGTTAACATCACAGCTGCAAACTGAATAAAGCTGGTACCATACTGAGGCTAATAAGTCTGATTGAACTCCACCAAACTTAATTATGTGTAGGCACTTGAATATTGGCCTTAAATGTACTTTTATTACCACTCAATCCAAGGTCTCACTTAAAGAGATGTGGGTCTCTTTGACTGTGATAGCAAACTTATTCACCCAGACATAGGAGGGAACAGATCTTCCTTGCCCAAGATTCTGAGGGGCCACCACTGCACTGCCATGATAATGACCTTAAAAACTGGGTAAAGTGCACATTGAGAGCAGCTGTTCCATGTTTTGTTGAGATTTGACACCTTGGAGGTGCCTAAGCCACCATGTGCCAGAGGCAGTACCAGAGGTGTGGCCCATGAGGTTTATGGAAACCATTCAAGGTCATGTCTAAAGCATGTTCTAATTCGAGTTTTCCCCAAACTTGGGTCTCCAGCTGCTTTTGTACTACAATTCCCATCATCCCTGGCCACTGGTCCAGCTAGCTAGGGATGATGGGAGTTGTAGTCCAACAACAGCTGGAGACCCAAGTTTGGAAAACCCTGTTCTAATTATATGTGTGACCACAATCATGATAATATCAAAAGAAAGTCTATAGATATCTGCTAGCAACCTAATTTAATGGTGAAAATTGCCCATACCAAAAAAACAAAAACAAAAAACAAAAAACCTATGGATTGTGGTTATTACCATTCCCTGGAGGAAAAAACTACTTTTATGGGTGAACAGTTAGGGCAACCACACATAAAAAGTGACTAAGTCTTAAGAAATGAGTGTATTGAGACAGGCACTTGGGTGGTATTTATTTCATCTTGTTAAATGACGGGTGTGTGGCTATCCATTTTACCATGTAGGAGGAAACTTTGTACTCTCTCTGCTAAAGCAATAAGCTCGGAATTTTGTTCAGCTGATAGAATCTCACAAAAATGTGGTAGGTGTCCACGGAACAGTGGAAGAACAAGCTCAGTTTAAAACTGGTTTGGCCAAGTGTAGTCTTCAGAACTGAAGAGAACAGGTCACAAGAGAAATCCAGAGCTTGTTTCACTGGACAACCCAGCAAAATGTACATGCCTCAGGAACAATGTAAGAGAGCTAAGCGTATGACTGTGTGTTTAATATTATAATAAATGCAGGATCTATATACAGTATTGTGCTGCTTTGCTTCTTACTGCTGTGAGTGCTCACACACAGTGAAATACCAGGCAATAGTGTGTGACAGAAACAGTGACATAGACAAAATTATTATTATTATTATTATTAACATTAAAAAATTACTTGAGACAGAATATAAGGTAAAAAATATACCACAATTGCAATGCACACTACAATACGCTACAGCACGAACTGGCAATAGGGAGTGTTTGAAAGATACACAGGGAAGTTAAGAAATTATATTATACTCAAATTATGACTGAATAATAATAACTTGAGATAATTAAAACAGTCATGTTTAAGAAACAGATGTAAACACACTGTCAGGAAGAAATTATGAGTAAATAACGTAATGAGTATTTTAAGGATTAGAATGAACTAAATGATGCAAGTTTAGCAACCACAGAAAAAGAAAAAGCCTCCAACTAAATCCAACAAAAGTATTTCAGTACTGCTTCTGGGAGACAGAACTAGCAAACAGCAAGAAACAAGGGAGAGAAGGGAATTTGATTTCCTTCAGCATCCTTCCCCTGGTGAAACCATTCCCTGTGGTTACAAGCCAGACTTGTCAGTCGCAAAAGAGCTATTTCTCACCCCCGATCTCTACCTTGGTATCTTCCTTACATGGTAAGATTTGTTGTTGTTGTTGTTTAGTCGTGTCCGACTCTTCGTGACCCCATGAACCAGAGCATGCCAGGCACTCCTGTCTTCCACTGCCTCCCGCAGTTTGGTCAAACTCATGTTGGTAGCTTCGAGAACACTGTCCAACCATCTCGTCCTTTGTTGTCCCCTTCTCCTTGTGCCCTCCATCTTTCCCAACATCAGGGTCTTTTCCAGGGAGTCTTCTCTTCTCATGAGGTGGCCAAAGTATTGGAGCCTCAGCTTCAGGATCTGGCCTTCCAGTGAGCACCCAGGGCTGATTTCCTTCAGAATGGATCGGTTTGATCTTCTTGCAGTCCATGGGACTCTCAAGAGTCTCCTCCAGCACCAGAATTCAAAAGCATAAATTCTTTGACAATCAGCCTTCTTTATGGTCCAGCTCTCACTTCCATACATCACTCCTGTGAAAACCATAGCTTTAACTATGCGGACCTTTGTTGGCAAGGTGATGTCTCTGCTTTTTAAGATGCTGTCTAGGTTTGTCATTGCTTTTCTCCCAAGAAGCAGGCGTCTTTTAATTTTGTGACTGCTGTCACCATCTGCAGTAATCATGGAACCCAAAAAAGTAAAATCTATCACTGCTTCCATTTCTTCCCCTTCTATTTGCCAGGAGGTGATGGGACCAGTGGCCATGATCTTAGTTTTTTTGATGTTGAGCTTCAGACCATATTTTGCGCATGATTTTGCTTTTAGCCGACACTTGTGAGTTGCAATAGGTTCTTACCTAGGCGGGCACTACAGGGTCCTCTGGGTCCTCTACAGTGGCCTCTAACATGGTTAATGAGGAAGGAAAGAGGAAAATTTGGCTGACAAATGAATCAAGCAACTAGCAATGAAGCAGAGGATGACGAGTGCATGAGGATAACACAGAAGCAAGCAACCAAAATGTCACAAAATAATGAGCAAGCTTTGGAGTTCACAGAGCTCTTCATCAGGCTATTTTGTGACTTATTTTTTGGTCTTAATAATAATAAAAAATTGTCTGCCTGTTTTGATTTTTTCCTGACAGACCAAAACAACTTCCTCTGCTTTTTATAGGCATCTTCAGCTATGAGATTTTGTGTCATTGACACCCTTCTCATTTGAGAGCCAGATTCCAAATGTATATTCCTTTGGTGTTAGGGTTCACATTTTAACCCGATCAAAAAGTGAAAGAAATAAGGAGGGGGAGCTTTAATGAATAAAAGTGAAATTTAAATTCCAGAATTCAAAGTTTTAGGGTCGTCATCTTGCCTGAAGTTCCGAGGTAAGAAAATGATAGTGTTTTGAATATCATAATGAACATGTACGTTCTCCATTTGCTGTAGAAGAAGCGAGTGGCGAAGCTGAGCAACGGCTGAGTTTGGAGCAAGTTAATATAACTCTTGGCACTGAACAGCATTTACAATCCTTCAGGTGACAATCATGCAGGACAACAAGCCCTTGGATGAACCTCTGAGAGGTATATATGCTATATGCATTAGCAATCCATTAACGGTACCTTAGACACACTTGCCCATGTCATCAAAGTATAGATTTCAAGTAAAAGTTAATGCTAATTCAATAGAATTCTGTACTGTGGAACCTACAGCGTAGGTGTCTTTGTGCAATTTGCAAGCATATATTCAGAGCTCTGAAATTAGTGACTAAATAAAGTATTAATTTTATGAAAAATAATAAAATGACTCCCTTATTTTCTTTTGTATTTCGGTACTGAAAATAGGAGCCTAAGGAGCTGTCTTGTATACCAAGTCAGACATGACAGCAAACACGTTATTTTGTGCCACAGGGCACCAGTACTTCAGTTCTAAAGACATAATGTAAATTACAATAATGAAAATTAATGGACAGCTACATATATTTGCATTTGAAACCACAGCACCGTCTTATTCATATAAATGGGGATAAGAAATCCAGCATTGTCTGAGCTCTGTGAGCGCAGCTTTCTCCCAGTTGAAGCGCAGTGTTTGAGGACTGGGACATTCGCAGGGAAACCAAAATGCTCTTTTACAAAGCTATTGTACTACCAACTTTACTGTATGCTTGTGAAACATGGACTACTTATAAACTTCATCTCCAACTCCTCAAAAGATTCCATCAACGGGGTGTCTGAAAATTGTTACACATCACTTGGGAAGACAGGCGAACTAATGCCAGTGTACTGGAAGAAGCAAAGATCATCAGTGTCAAAGCAGTGATTCTTCAACATCAACTTCTTTGGACTGGTCATGTTGTTCGGATGCCTGATTATCGTCTTCCAAAGCAACTACTCTATTCCCAACTTAAGAATGGAAAACGAAATACCGGTGGACAGCAAACGAGGTTTAAAGACACTCTCAAGGCAAATCTACAAAAATGTAGTATAAGCACTGATAAATGGGAAACACTGGCCTGTGAGCGCTCCAATTGGAGAACAGCCTTTACCCAAGGCGTCATGGACTTTGAAGACACTCGAACTCAGGACGAAAAAGAGAAACAAACTAAGAGGAAGGCATGTTTGACAAACCCTCACCGTGATCAACTCCCGTCCAGAAACCTATGTCCCCACTATGGAAGGGTGTGTGGCTCCAGAATTGGCCTCCACAGTCACTTAAGGACTCACTGTTAAGACTGTGTTCATGGAAGACAATCTTACTCGGCTTCAACTGATTGCCAAAGATTCATATCTACCGTACTCACAAGAAGAGTTAACTGGTGCTTACTTTTAGATTATGTGCAGGATTAGAGCCTTAAATTCTTTCAGGCTTGGGACCTAACCCTGCAATCCTATACACACTTAGCTGCAATTCTAACACCACTTCCCTGGGAGAAAGCCCTAGTGAAATCAGTGGGGCTTACTTCTGAGTAAACATGTATAGAATCATACTGAAAGTGTTTTCGTTTAATGTCCCGGTCTTTTTTAATTAGTGGTTGTAATTTTTGCTTGTCAACATTTTATGAAAAGAAGAATTCCGTTTTTTGCAATTCCTGTCAACCAACTTAATTTCCTGTACTAAAAGTAAATATTAATATATGCTACTTTGTTTGGTAAAGCATACCTTAACCCTCAAATGTTATTGGTTTGGTACAATGTTAAGTCAATTAATGAACTGAAAATATTTTAAGACGTACCCTTAATGACTCACTTTTTTTTATTTTTTAAAGAAAAAGTTATTTATTTTTAACACAAGTACTGTGCCTATAAACGCCATAGTTGGCAGGCACCATTTTAGAAAGAAGACTTCCTCATTTACTCTCATAGAGAAGGGAATACCTCTTCTAAGATGGTGGTTGTGATATGTGTGCATATCATCTGTCAGGAAATGCTTCTCCCTCTTTCAGAATAATGTTTTTATTCACAAGCAAATTCACTGTATTAATAACTGCAGAAATTCATCAATCAACCCAGTAAGATTTATTTAATCAGACGACAGACCTCATTTCAGAATAACACAAATTTGCAGAAGCCTTCTTGCATGGAATTGACTGAATTATTAACCCCCCTTGCCCCCCCAACAAAATATGAGATCTTACTCATGTATTTCATAAATGCTAGCTATTTTGTAGCTCTTAGGAGTTTCCTCAGAAACTTATATCTATAGATTACTGGAAAGGGCAGAATCATCACATGGAAGGGATTTAAAAGGTGTTGTTTTCCATTTAACAAACAAAACCCTCTATAAAATTGGTTCCTTGGTGCCTTTAAGCTGCAGCCTGTGCACTGTTACTTGAGACTAAGTTTACTGGAAAACTAACAAGATTTACTTCCGAGTAAACAATGAGTGTGGCGTCAACTTTTAATAAAAGTGTGGGTGGGTGAAAAACCGAGAACAAAAATGTAAAATTGGACGGGGAAGGAGAGAGCTAATTTAGCCTAACGCCTTGATGCCGGCTCCTAATCCTCCCATCCTGGCTATCAGTTAAAAAAAAATTAGGGAAAAGCGAATTAAAACAAGGCAAGTTTTATTCCAGTCGAGGAGCAACGCCTGGCTACTAGAAGCTTCAAGAACCTCCCCGTTTGCCCTGGAAAGAGCCAACAGCACACAAAAGGCAGCGGTAGTAAGAGGGTTAATGTTTCCTGTTTGCTTTTGAGACCCCCCCCCTCCTTTCCCTCTAGCCACCCCCTCTGCGCTCAGGCGGAAGTGAGTTCGCTCCTTTGGAGATTAAAAGGATTCCGAACTCTGGATCAGTTTCAATAACACGCATCCTGAAAGAGGCGGACCAGGAATGCGAGCAGATCGGCGCCCGGCAAGAACCACGTTGTTCCCCTAAATCCACCGGGTGGTGAAGATAATAATAATACTACTGTAATAAATATAATAAAACAGGAGGGGGAGAGAGAAACCACCCATTCTCCAGCGCGCTGGCTCTGTTGGAATCAAATGCGTTTGGTCTCTCAATCGCGGGACCTCCATGCTGCTGCGTAACTGCTGCTAATTCAAACCCGCTGCCGGCTCTCCCTTTCTGTTTCCGTGAGTTTCTGAGGACAGAAAGCACCATTTTTATTTTTATTTTAAGAAAGAGGATTTTAAGCACACACACACCCCTCAGAAGACCACGCGAAGGGGCGTAATGACAAAGGAAATGTGATCTTGGATACTGACGAGGCTCGGGCGCGTAAAAAACACACACACACGAGAGAGGAGACGAAGAAGGGGGTGGGTGAGCGTGGGCCACTCGGATAGCATTGCAGCGCCGCTCCAATTTGCGCGAGTGAATATAATACGCCCCCCATGAATAATTCAGGCCGGCCGGCCGGGACCTGCCGCTACTGCTGCTCTCCTCCCCGGCTTTCGCCGGTCTGAGCCCGTGTGCGCCCGAGAGGACCGAGAGAGACCGCGTGGGCGGTTGCTGGGGTTTTGTGTTCTTTTTCCGGGAGATCTTAAGCGAGGACCTGATCGATGCGATCGCCCGATCTCCCCCGAGACCTGCGGAAGGCGTGGACCAAAGGCAAGACGCCAAGCTCGTTAGCGTAAGATCGCGCGCTCCGCTCCATTCATTCATTTCATTCATTCGCAACTACCCCTCCCCTCCTCTCCGCGCGCGCGCACACCATTTCTCTTTTGGGGAGCCCGCCTGCCCAGAAGCTGCTGCGCCAGCCGGATCGCCATCTCTCTCTCCTTCCAGCTTCTCCCGACATGCGGTGGCGGGGCCGGCGTGCGAGGATCGGGGCCGGCGAAGCCTGCCTGGGCAACAACTTGCGCCTTTCCCGGAGTCTCTCAAGAAAGAAGTGAACCCAAAGACCTCCCTCCCTCTTCTCCATCGACATTTCCACCACCCCCCCGGCCCAGCTCTCCCCATCTTCTGAGACCGGCGGAAAGAGGTCCTGGGTTCAGAGACTTCTTCCCCCCTCCCCATTATTTAGTTGTTGTTTTTTTCCCTGGTCAAAGGAGGAGGAAGAGGAGGAAGAATAATCGCCCGGCGACGTCCACTCCGCGCTGGATTTCAACGCGAGGGCGCCGATGCACTTTCCAGACCAGGAAAGCTTCGGTCGCCCGCCCCGCCGTCCCAGAAGCGCTGCGCCGAGAGGGAAGGAGGAAGGCGCGACGGCGGCTCGGAAACGGCTTAAGACGCAGCAGCAGCGCGCAGCCAGTCGCGGGGCGCGGCAGGGAAAGAGACCCGGGCCCTGAAGGAGCTTAAAAGAGGGCGGCGGACGGGAAAGCCAGGAGGGAGGAGAGGCCAGACCCACCGGCCCGCCAAACCCGAAAGGAGGAAGCTCGGAGCAGCGCCCTCACACCGCGCCTCCTTGATGCCACCCACCGGGGCTCGCCAAGCGGGTCTCCGCAGCTCGCCGGGGTTCATGCGGCCTCCTTGCTAGCCCGGTGCCCCTCCCTCTTCTCTCCTCCCCCGGACCCCCCCCTCCCGCAATCCCCAATGGCTTCGTTCCCCGAGTCGGATTTCCAGATCTGCCCGCTGTGCAAGGAGATGTGCGGCTCGCCGGCTCCGGTCTCGTCCAATTCGTCCACCTCGTCGTCGTCCTCGCAGACTTCCACCTCGTCTGGAGGAGGAGGGGGTGGTGGAGGAGGAGGAGGCGGCGGCGGCGGCGGGGGGTCTTCGTCGTCCTCCTCGTGCGCCCCGTCGAGGCGCCTGCACGTCCTGCCCTGCCTGCACGCCTTCTGCCGCCAGTGCCTGGAGGCGCAGCGCCACCCTGCCGCGGGGGACTCTCTCAAGCTGCGCTGCCCCATCTGCGACCAGAAGGTGGTGATCTCGGAGCCGTCGGGCATGGACGCGCTGCCCTCGTCCAACTTCCTCCTCAGCAACCTGCTCGACGTGGTCGTCGTGGCGGCCGCTGCCGAGGACCAGAAGAACAACGGGCGCCCCGGCGGACCCGGCGTCGTCGGAGGGAGCAACAGCAGCACCAACAACCGGCACCACCACCACCCTCGACAGCAGCCGGCGCCGCAGCAGCAACAGCAGCAGCAGCAGCAACACCGCGCCTCGGCCGGCGGCGGCTCGTCGCCGGGCTCCGTGGCCGGCTCGGCGTCGTCGGGGGGCGGCGGAGGCTCGTCGCTGCTGCTCCGACGGCCGCACAGCCGCCAGGGCGAGCCTCGCTGCAGCTCGTGCGACGAAGGCAACGCCGCCAGCTCGCGCTGCCTCGACTGCCAGGAGCACCTGTGCGACAACTGCGTGCGCGCCCACCAGCGCGTCCGCCTCACCAAGGACCACTTCATCGAGCGCTTCGGCCCGGGCCCGACCGCCTCCACCGGCGCCGGGCCCGCCTCGGCGGCCGCGCAGCTCGCCCTCAGCCAGCCCTACTCCGCCGCGCCTTACACCATCCTCTCCTCCGTCTTCTCCGACCGGGTCAACTACTGCCAGCACCACGACGACGAGGTGAGTGGCTCGCCTCGACTCCTTGATCCGAATCAGGCGTGCCAAATGGAATCGAGCATTTGGGGGGCGGGGGAGGGAATCCTCGCCTCACCTAATTGATCCCAAGACACCACTTGAATGGCAGTGCCTATGAACTTTTTTTTGGGGGGGGGGTTTGGCATCCTCAAATATTTTATTGGGTTAGCCCTAGGAGTTGGCTCCTGTGCCTTGATCCGAATCGCCTTGTGGGAGTGATGTTGGACCGGGTGGGGAGGCGGGGAGAGAAGCCGCCTCTGAAGTTCAACAGGGAGAGAGGAGCCGGGGCTCAAGGGGGTACTGCAAACTGCCCTCGCCTGCCCTGATGTTTGGGGCTTTGTAAGTTGCATTGGATAGAGAGCAGCTTGCAATAACGGTATTGGGTTAAATTAAGCAATAAAGTCTCTGAACCGCGTGTATTCAGCTTCTTGATCTGAGAACCCCCTCCGGAGTCCTGCCCCAAATCAGCTTCAAATGGCTGCTTGCTTTGTTCTGGGATTTTTTTGAGGTCTTTTTTTAAAACGGAAGATAATGTAACGTGGAAACGTGTTACTCTTTGCTTATATCATGTGCGGCTGTGCTCTTTCCATCCTGGGTGGAGCGATCTGAATTAAAGAGCACCTACAGAAGAGGCATATTTGAACACCGTTTTGGTTTTGCTGGTTAACAGCACTAGGTTGCATGACTTAAATTCACAGCTATTACTATATAGGACCCTGTTTCTGTACTTAACTATCAACCCGGATTTTGTTCACAAGTGTGCACTGAGAGAATCAAAGGAGACAAATTACCCTCTGATCTGCCTTGTGGTTTCTATGAAGGTGGTTCAAAGATGCTAAGGTGTAACCGATTTGTGTTAATTGGAATTATTTTTGAATCTGTGCCCATAAGAGCCTCAAGAGGAATGCTGCGAAATAAGGCGTCCCTCCTGTGCAAATTGTTGCTCTGTTAAGAATTTATAGCGGTTCTTACAAGTTCCGCTTGTCTTTTGCAGGAAATGTATACTTTTTCCGTACATTTGGCAATTCCCCTTATTGTATAGCTTCATTTATTCCTCTTGATATTGTCTTGTAGCTGTACTGAAATGGGATTTATCTTTCTATAGGGCTGTCAGTTTCCTCCCCTCCCTCCCCGCGCCTTTTAAAAGAGCGTTTGCCCTTCCTTTCCAGGACATCTGGCAACCTTAATTTCCTTTAATTCTCCCCCTTTTTACACCTACACGGTGTGCTTGCTGCTTCCAGCCCTGTTCCTGCGTCTTGCATGCTTTGTTCACGTGGAGCTGTCCACGCTTAACTGGAGTAAATCTCCATAATGCTGTACAAAGCAGTAGAGCTGCTTTGGGGGGGGGGCATGTGCTGCAGGCAAGAGAGGATGGTTCTTAAGAGCAAAACTTCGCGGGATGCTGAAGAACAAGTGATGTGTGTGTTCTGGTTGGGGGGGGCATGAATTTAACAAGTTTAACACACAGTACTGAAATCAGAATCAAGTGCGAGAGCGGACAATTGAAGCCCTGTGAACTCTGCAAACAGGACACATTTTTTCACTTTGTTGCAAGTTCCTTTTTGTGACTTCCATGTCTCTTCCCAGCATTGCAAGATTGTCTCCTGAGATGGACTAAACCTGCTCCTTCAGGATTCCCTTCCCCATTTGTTTTCTTGAAAATAGTGGTTTACATGAGCAGATAACTTTGCCAGTCTACGCTCTGCAGTTTAGACTGTGGGTTCTTAAAATGGGAATGCTACAAGTCCACAGTTATGGAAATAGGAAATAAGGCTCACCATCTCTTAGCTTGTGGATTTTGTGGAGGATTGTGGCATGCAAATAAATCTCCGAATGTGTAGCTTCTAGAAGTTTGCCAGGGTGTAATACGACCCAAGGCTGACCTATGGAACCAAATGCCTCTGAGCATATGTAAAGTTCCTTTCTCTCGCTGCTGCGTAACAGCTAGAGCTTGCACATGTGGGATATAGACAAAGGCTTACATGGTCAGAGGATGTGGTTTCAAGATGGCTTTGAAGCCCAGTCTCTCCCCCTCTCTCTCATGGTGATTCAACTTTTGCTCTTTTTCATTTTTAAACAAGACTCTTCGCTGTTTGAATTTTTCTTTAGTTAAAGAAAATATAAGTTATGTGAGTTTCTTTTGGTGTGTATGTTGTGTTGCAGCCCGCCCCCCAAATAATAATCATGCTACTTATAGAGTGTTCACAGTTTCCAAAAATATTCCTGTCACTGTTGTCTAGAGGTTGTCTCTGGGCAGGAAAAAAAATAACAAAAATAATGCAGTCACTATTGAGTTTATTTGATTGGGAAGGAAACATGAAAATGAAATGATCCTGAGATTATTGCATAACAGGAGAGGTGCTTTTGAGCTTGTTGTCTCCTCAACT
This sequence comes from Podarcis pityusensis, assembly GCF_964106645.2. Lineage (NCBI taxonomy): Eukaryota > Metazoa > Chordata > Lepidosauria > Squamata > Lacertidae > Podarcis > Podarcis pityusensis. The sequence goes on along the minus strand of NC_138037.1, from coordinate 45,123,215 downwards.
TTAAGCACTGGATAATACCTAAAATCAATTTCCTGTTATAAAAATATAATGCTGTGTAGTGTGTCAAAGTTCTCACTTCTGATGATGTTGAAAAGCACCCAGTAACATGCTGTTTTGGAAGTTCCTATATTGAGTGAGATGAGAGACTTTTATGCTGCTCATGAAGAAACTTTTCTTAGAAGGATCAAACACTTAATAAAATGAAAGGAAAACATAACTTTTAGAATTGCACTCCTAATAAACTAATCATTTAAACCAAAATCTAGACCCAAATGCCCTTAAATTTGAATTCTGGCAAGCTTCCCATTAGTCACATAACATAAAATAGCAGTAGTTGGAACAAAATAAGAAAGCAAGAGCAAATTGCTATAAGTTTATTTTTATAATGCTTTAAAATTACACCTGTAGGCTGTAAGCAAGGATAGGCATATAATCACGTTGCATTAAATGTATAAATAAAAGTCTGCAGCACATTGATAATCTCAATTTAGTGCCATTTTTCCAAGTACTAGCATTTTTTTATTTATTTAAAAGAAGAGAATCGTACTTGGCATAAATCTATAGTCTAACAATTTGTTACTGTCGTAATTAAGTAGGCATTCTGATCCCCAAATAATACAATCTAGATTCTAGTAGCAACTGCATGAACTGGAAGTTCAATTTGTGAGCGGACATTCCTCATTGCGACATTCCTCTTGGTTGGCGGTAGTGCCACAGTGGAATTTTCCATTGGCTTCATTGTTAAGAAGATAGCTTGCTTCCCAGCAAACTTCTTAGCTGGTCCTGACTACTTTGGAGATAAGAGTCATGACTTGAGGACAGAGTGGGCAAAGTTTTCCCTTGATTATTGCTATGTACATGCACTACTTAGGCTTAACCCCCCCCCCCCATCTGAATGTATTTTTAAAAGGACTGGTTCTTAGCAGGGTCAAGCCTGTTCATACCAAGAAACTGGGTGACTTTTTACCATTTCTATGTGTGGTTATTTAGGGGGGGAAATGAGAAAGAATGCCTGAATTTGGTAAATAAAAGGACCGTTTAGGAAGGCTTTTTTTCAGAAAGAGTTTGAGGAAATGCAAAAATCTCCTCATTAGCACTTGGTTCTCCCACAGAGCTTTCTAATGTTTAACAAATACTCCTGTCTCTTTGTGGGCCTCTGAAGGGCATTTGGAACTTTAAATGCAAATTTTTAAGCCTGCAAAGCTCAACCAAGAATAACATTCCTTACTGCTGTAAGTATTTGGAGTATTTCTGCTGATAGTTGTTGATGTCTTCTTCCCACTTCTTCCCAGCAAATATTTTCAGTACCTTCTCAGTTTAAACTGGTTTACCTTAAAAAGGGCACACAGTAAGAAACTGGAAATACTTGTTGCTATAGCTGCATTGGGCATGTTTCTTGAATGTGAAGTTGTAACTGAACCTTAGGTTGGAAGCTTAGGTTCCAAATGATACTGAGATCTTGTACCATGCTGAAAAATTAAGTTGCATTGCATCTTGCTTTGCGTTCATGCTCCTCTTGCCTGCTTCCTGCAAAAGTCCCATTTCTGGATTTTCAGACCTTGTCTAGAATAATTGCAGCAGATAATCGGTGAATAAGTGATGTAAACTCTTGTCACTGTCATATTTTAAAGTTGCAGTCCTAAACACACTTTCTGAAGGTTATGCTCACCCACCCCCTAAATACAGTTAGATTTTTGCAGGTAAACATGTAGAGAATTTTATTTTTAAAAGAGGATTTTAACTCTGTAGTGGAAAAAACACACTTGAATGTGCTGTGTTGCATATTGAGCACAATACAAATCTGATATTAACATTCTTTAATTTTTAAGGTTGGCCTTCCCCATCTAATGTTCAAACAACCTATGATGGGCCACTGCTCCCATCACAGCTGCTATGTGGAGCCCAGTTTTTAGAATCTGTTCATTGGCAGCTGTTCACAGCATGGAGCTGACAATTAATAATAATAATAATAATAATAATAAATTTTATTTATATCCCGCCCTCCCCAGCCGAAGCTGGGCTCAGGGCGGCTAACAACACTAAAAATTCTTAACACTGACCATTTGTTGCCATGTCTTCAAGGGGCAATAGAGAGAAATTGCTTGATCAGTTTAAATACTTTGCTTATCCTGATGGACCTCCTTATCCAGAGCTAAAGGGGTGAGCTAAAACTTGGAATACTTGGGAGAATCAAAACAGCATTGGGGGAAGGAAGCATTTTCCTGTTCTACAAATGCGTCTGACGTACATCCCGTCTATCTTAAACTTTTTTTTGGAGAGAGATGACTCTGAATACCAAAAGCGAAACCCTAGAGAATGCTTGATATTGTTGAGAAAGATTACGGTAAATTCACAGCTTGTTTTCATTGTACCAAATGAACAATTGTGGAGCAAATTTTAATTAGAATTAAAAATAATAAGAATTGCAGAATTCAGCCATTAAGTTTGCAATATAGAGTAGAAAAAACCCAAACATGCTAAGGCAATTCTTCAAAATACCACAACTAAATGCCTGAGTTGGAAATATTCCTTACTTAACACTGCAGTTCTATCAGTGTCTACTCAAGATGAAAGTCTATAGAAGGCTTCTTCCCTAGTAAGTCTGTCAGAGAAGGTAACAAAAAATTGATACTAGCACAAAAGGACCAGGAATACTTTCCAAATGCTCTAGGCTTGTGACTTTTGTTGGTCTCTGTACAATGTCTGCAACTCTTCTTTACAGGGGTGTGGGTTAGAGAGTGCTGGACTACGACCTGCAATGACCCAGGTGCGAATCTCCACCCAGCTGTGGAGCTCATCAGGCAACCTTAGCCCAGGTGTGCATAATTTAGCCCTCATTCTAATTTCTCTTCCTCTGTTGTTGTAAGGATAAAATAGTGGGGAGAAGAGAGGTCACTGGAGGAAAGATGGGATATTAATGTAATAAGAAAGCCTGGCCAGTCTGCTAGAGCTTCTGTCTGTAGTACGTGACTGTTATCCACAGTGTTTCCATTTCTTACTATTTTTGTGCTTGCCAGTGGGTACGGAATAAGTATCCTTTAACAGGATACCTTTAATCCAAGGGACAAACATATTTATCTCAAGTTGTGCTGATTGCCTTGGGTAAGTTAAAAGGGAGCTTGAACAGTGAAGGTGGGGAGAGGGAGGAGGAGAATGTTGTTTATTTAAGCAGCATTCTTGCACAGTGGCTTAGCTAAATGTAGATGTGTTCTAGTTGTGGTGTCTTCAAATGCTTTTTAACTAGATTTGACAGAGCTTTGGGTCTACGCAGGGCTGTGTTTCTGTCTCAAAATAAAAACCTGAGATGTTCCCTGGAAAGACACTCTCCTGTTCTCTTCCTTTCTTGTTGGAGTGGAGTGGCAAAGAAGGGGGAATAAATTTCTTTATGGCTTGCTCTCTTGCACCCACCCTCTGATATTTTCTCATGGAAGTGTTGCATGATGGAGTTACTGTGCCAGTGTTTTGAATCTCGGGTTCCGCATTATTTTGGGCACAGACATCTCAGAAGTCCCATGCAGAATTTGTTGTGCTCCGTTTGCAGAGTTTGAATCCATGAGCATGGATTTTTATTTTTTCAGTTTTGCTATGATAACTTGTGCCACCTCCTTCATTTTTGATCAACATGTATCGCAAGGATGCCTACCCAGCACTGTTGCTTCCTGAAACAGCTTGCCATAAACCATGACGCTAGAATTTAAGAATTGTTCAAACTTTCCCCCAAGAACAAGCAAGTTTTTTAGGTAAACAACAGACTGCATGGTGCCAGCTATCATAGCAAGTGACCCCAAGAGCCACAAGAGCTAGTGAAAAAGTAACAATTTGATTATATAGAGTGTAAAACGAGAGAGTTAAACATTTCCCTCGGGCTCAAAGAGTAAGCCTCATATCTGTCTTGGTAAATCAGATTCTGAGTGAGGATCTTCCAGCGACAACATGTAGCTAAAGTTGGCTCATAGTTTCTAGTTCCTTATTTGCCTGAAAGTTTTAAAATGGAGCTTAATCAGCAAATTGAATAAGCAACTGCAGCTTGTGTCTGCACGTTCCTACCCTGTATCATGGAGCTAGGATGTAGACCAAATCTTATTTTAGAGTTCAGAGACACATAAATTTATTAAGGTGAATTAACTTTCCTGTGCTCCTAGCCTTATTTCAGATTAGTAACTGGGAACTAGTAACCAGTTTTGGCCCTGTAGTCACAGGGTCGGTTTTTAATATGCACACCAAGCCTTGTTTCTTTTCATGGTTTCTCTGTAGATTTATTCCTCACGATCATTTTTAAAAAATCGCTTAGATTTATACCCTGTCTTTCAAACACATAATCAAGGCATCTAAAATTAACATTGCAATGTGGAAGAATATTCCCACTGGAAACTTGCACCCTTTCCAAAAAATGTTTTCTTTTGCTGGGAAGCCAGGGCCTGTCCTTTGTGAATTTAACACCCATTGTGATATTTCTACTTAACTCTAGGTTATGCTATTTCTCCTCTATACTCTCTTTTTAATCCTCTTTTTAGATGGGTACTACATGGTGCTGTGGGTTAAACCACAGAACCTAGGGCTTGCTGATCAGAAGGTTGGTTGTTTGAATCCCCGCAACAGGGTGAGCTCCCGTTGCTTGGTCCCTGCTCCTGCCCACCTAGCAGTTCGAAGTCAAAGTGCAAGTAGATAAATAGGAACCGCTCCTGCGGGAAGGTAAACGGCATTTCTGTGCGCTGCTCTGGTTCGCCAGAAGCAGCTTAGTCATGCTGGCCACATGACCCGGAAGCTGTACGCCGGCTCCCTCGGCCAATAAAGCGAGATGAGCGCCGCAACCCCAGAGTCGGCCACGACTGAACCTAATGGTCAGGGGTCCCTTTACCTTTACATTGGATGCAGAACTTAATTTCTGGAGAAAAGTTGGCTGAACTGTGAAAGAGAAGATTAAAAGGTTTACACTGCTTGTATATCCTTGGGCAGCCTGCTGGGCTCCCAGCTATTTTGGACTACAACTCCCATCATCCCTCAGCTAACATGTGTGCTGGCTGGGGCTGATGGAAAGGTAAAGGTAAAGGACCCCTGACAGTTAAGTCCAGTCTCGGACGACTCTGGGGTTGCGACGCCCATCTTGTTTTACAGGCCGAGGGAGCTGGTGTTTGTCCACAGACAGTTTTTCCGGGTCATGTGGCCAGCATGACATAAGCCGCTTCTGGTGCAACGGAACACTGAAACCAGAGCAGCACACAGAAACGCCATTTACCTTCCTGCCAGAGTGGTATCTATTTATCTACTTGCACTTTTTGGTGTGCTTTCAAACTGCTAGGTTGGCAGGAGCTGGGACTGAGCAACGGGAGCTCACCCCATTGCGGGGATTCGAACCTCCGACCTTCTGATCGGCAAGCCCAAGAGGCCCAGTGGTTTAGACCACAGCGCCACCCATGGCTGATGGAAATGTAGTTCAAAACAGCTGCAGAGCACCAGGCTGTGCTAGAATATTTTTCAGGTTCTGCATATAAATGGTGTTTTTAGTGTGAAAGAGGCGGAGTTGGTAGCATTGCTGCCACCTCTTCTTGGTCCTAGAGTGACGGGGGAAGAGGCAGCTGTAAATAATGCCACAGCTTTCTGGGAAAAATGGAAGTAGGCTGCATGGAGGAGGAAGGATGTATTTTCAAAGATGCATGCTAGCAAAGTTTGCTGTCTAGCTTCATAAAAGAAGGGATCTCATTTGAACACAGCCCGTTGTGTTAAATACAGCCGTACTTTGGTTTTCAAGCAGCTTAGTTCTCAAACGTTTTGGCTCCTGAACGTCGCAAACCCGGAAGTGACTGTTCTGGTTTGCAAACTACTTTTGGAAGCTAAACGTCCAACGGGGGCTTCCACAGCTTCCGATGGGCTGCAGAGCTTCCTGCAATCAATCAAAAGCCACACTTTGGTTTCTGAACATTTTGGAAGTCAAATGGACTTCCAGAACGGATTTCGTTCAACTTCCAAGGTACGACTGTATTGGAAATGAGTTAGTATCATTTTTATTGTGGGATGCTCTGTTAGTCTTGGCCATATGCCATTTCTTCTTCTTTTTTTGCTTTCCCCATGCTCTTCATTGTGTTGCTTTAGATTGCAGTGTGAACTCCCAATAATGTCCAGGCTCTCATATGTCCCATATAAGCATTAGCTTTATGCTATTCCTGAGGTGAAAAAGCTGGCATGTTTTCTGAGGTATAAAGGAGCAAAAATCGGTCAGAAACATATAAAAGTCCCGATGGCAGCAGGGATTAGGGCAAAATATTGTGTATTGCTTGGATTTTGCAACCTGTTTAATTTTATCTGTGTCAGATATCCATTTCAGCTGTCTTACACGCACTTCATCAAATACCTTGTGCAAAACCCCTGTTGTGTGCCAATTCTTGAGAAAAGCTGTACTCTCAGAATGACATGGATTTTCGTTCTTCTAGCCTTCCCTTAAAAATGAGAAACAGAAGTGAGTTCTCTCTGTGTGTTTTTTAAAACAATGGAAGCTCTCCTCTTCGCGTACTTCCTGGAATGTATATATCCCTGCTTGGACCAGAGCCGTTGTGACCTTTTAAACTTATGAATGGACTGGCTCAAGCATCTTCGCTGAAATTGTGCCTCTTGAATGTATGCTAATTGCACTAAAACAAGTATTGCGATGGGTTGGCTCCCAGCTCCCTGCACCTTTTGATGTGTAGCTGGCTTTAATGTTACCTTGTACTGTATTCTGATCCTGCCTCATGCAACACTATAAGTTCATAGCAAGAGAGCTTAGTTCCTGAACAAACAAACAAAAAGCTTGAAATTGTGAATAAGTTTGCTGCTGTGTCACCTTGGTATCTTGTGTATACTTCCACAATCTAAATGTCTGCCATCTTAACTGTGTACTAAGTGGAAACCCGGAAGCTGCATTTCCTTAGAAAGTTAAGTAGTGGCAATGATGAATACCAGTGGTTGTCAAATGCATCCAGTTATGTTGCACGTGTGAATTTTGAGGTGGGGGTGGGGCAATGAGATTTTTTAAAAGCTGTAGTTCTTCTTAGGGACTTGAACAGAAGAGGAAGGAAACATTGATCTAGATCAGGGGCCAGCAGACTTTCAGCAGGGGGCCAGTCCACTGTCCCTGAGACTTTGTGGGAGGCGGACAGTTTTTTTTTGGGAGGGGGGAATGAACGAATTCCTACGCCCCACAAATAACCCAAAGATGCATTTTAAATAAAAGGACACATTCTACTCATGTAAAAACACCAGGCAGGCCCCACAAACAGCTCAGAGAGGCATTTTAAATAAAAGGGCACATTCTACTCATGTAAAAACACGCTGATTCCCAGATGTCCGCGGGCCAGATTTAGAAGGCAATTGGGCCAGATCCGACCCCTGGGCCTTAGTTTGCCTACCCATGATCTAGATGTATGTAGTTCTGGTAGAACCAATTCTAATTCTAAGCTTGCACATGCTGGTTAGATTTCCCTCCCAACCCCCTGTCCTTCTGTAGGTTGATTATTTGACCTTAGCAGATGGTAAGATTTCTAACTTTTAACATAGGGCGAGGAATAGAAAAACCAATAAAAAGTATCTTTCATTATGCAAAGTATCATTCCATTAAAATATCTATATGTCGGGAGCATTGCATTTCCAGAGTCAATATTGTCAATATTGCGTTAAAATGAAATACTGTGTGCCAATCAGTTTTGTGTTGGCAGCAACCACCAATCAGTAATGTGCAGTGGGTGCTTCTCCTGTAGAGGCAATTCAGTCAGAAGGATATTCTGTGCCAGAAACTTTGAAAAGTTTCAGACGGGACATTTCCCAGCCCTACCAGGTGAAGTCTGCAATTGAGCATGTACTCTGCCACTCAAGCTTAAGGGGAAGGGAGTGGATTTGGTTCTGTTGTCCTCCGTGGACTGTGTGGAAAAAGCGAGCCAAATAGGTGGAGATGTATTTCCTCCCTGTTATCAAAGCTTTTGTGTAGAAAAGAGGGGAGACTCTTTCAATGAAAGTTGCGTTTGTGCTGAAGCTGGCAACACCCAGCCAATAAACACTGTTTTGGAGAAGTGTGAGGGACGTGGGTGGTGCTGTGGGTTAAACCACTGAGCCTAGGACTTGCCGATCAGAAGGTCGGCGGTTCGAATCCCCGCGACGGGGTGAGCTCCCATTGCTCAGTCCCTGCTCCTGCCAACCTAGCAGTTCGAAAGCACATCAAAGTGCAAGTAGATAAATAAGAACCGCTCCGGCGGGAAGGTAAACGGCGTTTCCGTGCGCTGCTCTGGTTCGCCAGAAGCGGCTTAGTCATGCTGGCCACATGACCTGGAAGCTTTATCGGCCAATAAAGCGAGATGAGTGCCACAACCCCAGAGTCGGTCACGACTGGACCTAATGGTCAGGGGTCCCTTTACCTTTTATACTGGCAACATCTCCTGGATTGAATCCTCCTCTCTGTATTTTCTGTGTTGTTGCAGATTTGTTGATTAACCTGAAGATCTCTTCTCCTCGACTTCATCTTAGAATGGAGATGAATATTTGAGGAGGTGAATTTTGGTGTGTTGGCTTCCTGATCTTGGCTTCTAATGGCTTTTGGCTCCTCCCATCCTATCCCTGATCTCCTACACTCCATATTAAGAACAGTGAATGCTGCTTTCCCAATGGCTAATGCAGTCCTTGTTAGGCTGTTGTGGACCTGGCATGTTCTAAATCCGGTTATTGCACTATTTTGGAAAGTTTTTACATAGCAAGATAGTGGAGCCTCATATAAGGGCAACTTGTAACCCTACTCATCTCCACAATGGTTCTTGTGCCTTTTTACAAGCACTCAAGAAATTCCAGGTTCACTCCCACCCCCAGCCCCTTTCCAAGCTACAACTTTGGATTTACACAGATATAGTGCAAGCGGGAAATGACCGATATAAATGCCTGGGATAGAAAGCCATTGATTGGGCTTATTGAGAGATACCACCTTCCTTTCAAGTAGACTGTGAAGGACACCTCTCTTACACGTGCCTTTTGAAGCAAATGCTGATCCTGCTTACATTAGATTTAAAAGTTAATCATCCTTCTCCTAGAAGTACATAGGCTGATTTTCTCCCCTCTGCTCCCCCTTTAAAAAAAGGGAACAAATTGATAGCATTAACAAGTATTGACAGTTTTAGACCTGTAGACTTGAGTTCTGCTGGCATGCTTGCTTGGGAGGTGACTCAGCTGACTGGATGATTATTCTTACCCCCCGCCTTGCATTTACTGTGAAGATTATGCAAACTCAGACTGGTTAAGTTCAGGTATTTATGAGCCTTTATCATTCTTGATACCAGTTTCTAACTGGGAATGCAACATACTTCCTCATCACTCTTTGAATACAGACCTGATCTTGCCTGTCTGAATAAAAGAAGCAATTTGGGATCATTTTTAAAGAAGATTTTATTGCCGTTTAGTCAATGTTTGGCATGTGTGTTGACATGAAGAAGTAAGCTCTTCAGAAAGGTGTGCGTTTTCTAATGGCAGACTGCGTGCATAAGCATTTATTTAGGAAACTTATAAAATGTATATAAACTACACTTCAGGATAAGCTTCTTTGGTGGCACATGCAGCGATAATACAGTTAAACTAGCTTTCATTATACTCTAGTAAAAATCACCAGCCTTCTGGGAGCAAAATTGCATGTTTCTGGTAGCGACTAAAGCTCCCTCCCAAACTCTCCCCTCCCAAGACCCTGGTGTGAGGAATACAGTGGTACCTTGGGTTACATACGCTCCAGGTTACATACGCTTCAGGTTACAGACTCCGCTAACCCAGAAATATTACCTCGGGTTAAGAACTTTGCTTCAGGATGAGAACAGAAATTGTGCTCCAGCGGCACGGCAGCAGCAGGAGGCCCCATTAACTAAAGTGGTGCTTCAGGTTAAGAACAATTTCAGGTTAAGAACAGACCTCCGGAATGAATTAAGTACTTAACCTGAGGTACCACTGTACAGTGAACTCCCACAGTACAGTGGCTTACCTTGCTTTTTGCTGGAGTTCTGGCCTGTGTTAGGAAGCAATCCAAATGTTTTACTGACTTTTCTATTAAAAATGGTTGGGATCTACTCAAAGAGAATGCTGGGGCTAATATATTAACCAACAGAATTATTGTGTGTATGGGTACATGACCATATGCCATGTGCAGCCACGATCACAGAAATGGCAGCGTCTCTGAACACCAATGGTTAACACTGTTTCTCTGCATGGCCATTTATTTAGAAAATCTTCACTCCACACCCTTCCATTGTGGCCAGAAGGCTCATGGTGGCTTAACACAAATTTTCACCAAAAACACAAAGGAACACTTTAAAAATACTTGCCATGCTGCAAATATACACAACTGTTTCATACATGAATACACATATTGTAACAATCCATACTAAATATTTTATAGGAAACTTGTACAAACACTAATTTAGCAACTTATCTTCAATCCAGTAATTGTATTGAATGCTACATGGTGTATTTGTTATGCTTTTACATTTTAATGTGACAAATATTGTCACAAGTCCCCACGTTCCACAAAATGGCTCATATGTACTATCTTGATCAGTCGTCAGTTTCAGCAGCGATAACAACTCTTGAGCGTGCTTTTGAGGGGTCTCTTATTCTATTTCAAAAATAGCATCAAAAATTGCTACTGTAAAGCTTTCAACAGCCACAGAGATGCTTATAAAACACCTAAGCAGGAAATTGGCCTATTAAAACCACTCAACCCAACAGGCCCAATGTCTGCTGCAACAAAAATATCTTGTTCAGACAATGGAAGGTCGAGAGGGTGCCAAACAAGCTTTCAGGTGAAGGGAATTCCAGCGTTTGGGCACAGCCACAGAGAAGGCCTCTTCCTGTAGCTTTTTCCTGCATCCCAAGGATGCTTCTGGCACCCTTAAGAGTTCAGTGTGCCCATGGATTCAGATGCACATGGCTTAAAATTAAATAACTACCTGGCCACTTGCTTGGCAGTGCACATATGAATTGGCCCTTCTTTCTGAGTTAGGAGGTTGCTTTGAATAAAGCTAAGGAAACAATTTTTGCTACTATTTTTTAATTAAAAATGCAGAACCAAGTGTATAACAAAACCACAGAAAATGTTCATGAAATATTGAAGCAGAGACAAAGAGGGGGGGGGCAGAGACATCAGTAATACATTCCTGATTTTTTATATAATAGAAATTATAGCAAGGCTATAAAACAACCCATTGACATGGATCATAGCTGTCAACGTTTTCCCTTTTTTAAGGGAAATTCTCTTATTCCAAATAGGATTCCTCGCAAGAAAAGGGAAACGTTGACAGCTATGACATGGATTATCCCTTATTTTCCAGGGAGATGAGCAGCATTTCCAGCAAACCTTAGTTCATGAAGCTCTGCATGTATTTCTACTTTTTTATTATTATTATCCACAGGCATTTATAAGTCCAGGGGGCAGGTGGAGATTGGTATGATTTCATTGTTTATGTTAATAATGCAGAACATAACCAACCAAAAAGTAATTTGTCCTCTCCCCCCCTTTTTTTTACCTCTAGCAGTTCTTAGTTTATACATCTATTTTTTTTTCCTAGTAGGGTTGGTTGCTAGGCAAACCATTATTAGCTAAGAGGAATGAGTCCTGATAAACCAAAAGCGATAAATCTGACTTTAGATTTGTCCCCCAAAAAGTGTGTTTTGGAAAGCTGCAGATCTTTGTGCTAAAAATTGCATTCATGTTATCTGAAGCTAGGTTAAGAATTGCTAGATACTAGACTAGAGAGATCTTATGGGCATATAACATAGTCTATTGGTATTCAAGATTATGCTTCATTACATTAGCAGAGAAACTTGTTTGGAGAAGTCAGGTGACATTCTTAGCTTGATCCAGTTGTGTGTCCTTTTTAAATCTCCCCACTCCGAAAACCAACAACGTACAATAATCACAGCATATAGCTAAACAGTATATGTGCATCTCTAAGAAAATGGGCAACAGAAGAGGGACCACACCCAACATTAGAAACCTAAATAAAATGGAACTTTCAGGGCCAGCACAGTCTGACTCTCCTCTCAGCAATGGATATTCAAACAAGAAGCTGTGAAAAGCAAGGGTATGTTATTCTAATGTTAGACGTTCAGGAGTGCAGTAAGATATGTGTAAAATGAGAGAGCAAATAGGATAATGATGGGCTCCATGAGTTCAAGAATTATTATAACGAATGAGTACCGGTGTTGGTTAAATTGTAAGACCCAATCCTGGAATATTTTACTTTTTACTTACTGAGACAAAATGGGACCTGGCCCTCGTGAGTGAGTATAGTTTGGGAGGGGGGGTAGTCCTCTCTAACACAGCCTTGTATTCCCAAGACGGTCAACAGATGCACTTATTGGGGTAGTTGGGTATTGTGAGCCAGTCCAGGACCCATCCTGTTGATGATCTACACAGAATTAATCATTTCCTTTGACCTTCTGCTCCCTTTTCTAGCTGTTGCATTGATCATTGTTGTTTAGTACTCCGGCTTGCTGCCTGCTTTCCTTTTGTGGAGAGAACTGGAGAAATTATTTAAGACCCTTCATTGTCTACCTCAGATATTTGTAGCGAAGTACTTTTTGGCCACTCTGCCTTACCTTTTGCATCCCAAATGTTTCAGTTGCTTCTCGGAGGATGCTTCCCTTAAATTTCAACGTTGAATAATTCTCATCTGAAACATCTCAATATTTTAAAAATTGCGTTTTTGCTCTGTTGACACCAAGATAGGCTGCCTGTCGCTATTGATAAGAGGCAAAGCTGGTAAAGCAACATTGCTGTTTAGCAAGAAACAGAGGGATTAAACTCTTCGAAAATTGTTTCAGTCTAGCATGATTTTAAAGAAATCTTGCACATGATATTATTTTCCATTTGAAGAGCTTTATCTTAGTAAGAGGGGAGAAATGTATAACAGTATTCTAGCTTGATCTATTTTGAGCTCGGTTCAGGCAACCTGCTGCGTATAGTTCATATATTGTACAAAGTGGAACTCAACATATGAAGTTCATAGCTTCAGAACTCAAATGTCTCTTGCTGCTGAACTAGCAGTGATGCCCCGCTTCCACAATTCCAGTGGTCTACCAGCAAATTCAGCTGTGTGTGTTTTGTAAAAGCTCCAGCATACCAGCGATAACATAATTATCAATATATTTTATTGACAAATTCAAAAGTTAACAAATTTAATTTAATCCTCTTGGAATTGCTGGTGCTTGCATGTTTTTGGATGCTTTACTTGTTACTCCACAGCAGGAAGTGTTATGGTGTGAGTAGAAAATTCAACTCTTGCCAGATTGCCACCAGAAAATTGCATGGGCCACTTCTTGCAAAATCAAAGGTCAACACCACGCCATGGTGGCAGCTGGGAAACTAATGATTTAATGCTGCCTTGACCTTTGACTTCCTAGTCCGTTTGAATATGACCCAGTGTTTTAATTTCCCAGTACTGCTGGGCCCTGGGCTTTTGTTTCTTTCCAGATGTATCTTGCACCTCGAGGCTTGTTACTAAATTAAAGATGCCCCACCCCATGCCAGAAAAACCTTTAAACTTGAAAGGGACAAACAGATTGGGTGTTCTGTGTTTTTGTTCACTAGGGATGAATAGATAGCAATAATAAACACACAAGCTTGATGCAATATACAAAACTCATGACTAGGCAGTCTTGACCTGATGATCACAGACATCGGGTGCTCCTAGACAATCTGGGTTTTTTTAATTTTAATTTTGAGATTTTAAGTGTTTTCTTCCGGGCAGGATGAAACTTGCAACCAAATCATCCACATTTCCCATTTTAAATTTTCCAACAAATCACTTCACTTTCAAATAGAAGCTTTTCAAGGAAAGTGAGAGAGAGGTTTTCTACTGAATAAAATGTTAGTTATTACACTTTTATCCCACGGTGGTTGTGCACAAAATTTTCCCCAGTTCACGACAAACACATAAGGTAGGAAGATTGGGCCAATCCCTATCTTTCAGCCTAAGATTAAACTTATCGAGCTTCGTTCTTAATTGTATCTCTGTGTTTTGAATGGTGCCTTGGATTGTATTCATTTGTAATTTGTGTATTATGTCAGCACCTTGCTGCTCTGATTAATGAATGAAGAAGAGTAAGAGATAAATGGAAGTTATTGTGGCTCTGTCTTTCTGCAGTTATGGGTCACACAGCATTGGGGACTGGGTTGTGGGCAGCAGCTGTGGGGAGCCAAGACCAAAGAGCCCCTTAGGATCAAAGGACAAACCAAAAGCCAGAATCAAGGGGGAAGAGGTTGGAAACGACGGTGGAGGGGCATGCAAGAGCTGGAGAGGACTTGGTTGCTCAGGCAAGGGTCAGCCAGGAAAGGAAGTTCTTTAAATTATTTCCTGCATAGAAGGATTCAGTAGTCGAGTTTGAAGGATTCCTAACTGCAAAGGTATTACAGCTCAGACACTCACCATAAGGGGCAGATTTCAGCAGCTCCTGCCAGCCAGCTTGACTTCATACACACTGTATGCACCTCCAAATAATCCTGGGAACTGTAGTTTGCCTCTCACAGAGCTACGGTGCTATACAGCCTTAACAAACTACAGTTCCTATGATACTCTGGAGATGATGATGACAACTTGTGATTTAAATGTATGGCGTGTGCGCCACTCATATGAAAGTTACAGACACTACTTTCCTTAGAATATCTTCATTGATCTTGCACTATCACACCTCCCAAATTAATCCACCCTCTTTTGCCGACTGTTTCCTTAGCTTGCTGGCATTGTTCAAATTACTTATTATCCAGATTCCTACCTTGGGCAGTCAAAAGGGCTCCACACCAGCTTATCTTCAGAAATATGCTGTGTCGGGCTTTTCCAGACCACTTGCTATCTGAGAGAGAATCGTGGCACTTTATACACACAATGTTCACCGCCACAGCAACAAAGGTCTAAGGTTACTAGCAAGCCGGAACATATCCTCAAAATGTCCTGATTCTGCTCTCTAATCAACCCACTTTTAAAGAAGCAGCATTCTCTCCTTCCATACATTGTCGTCTTCCTTATGGGACACGGGTGGCACTGTGGTCTAAACCACTAAGCCTCTGGTGCTTGCTGATCAGAAGGTCGGTGGTTCGAATCCCTCAACGGGTGAGCTCCCATTGCTGTCTCAGCTCCTGCCAACCTAACAATTTGAAAGCATGCCAGTGCAAGTAGATAAATAGGTACCACTGTGGTGGGAAAGTAAATGGCGTTTCCTGTGCGCTTTGGTTTCTGTCACGGTGTTCTGTCGTGGTTTAGTCATGCTAGCCACATGACCCGGAAAGCTGCCTGTGGACAAAGGCCGGCTCCCTCTGCCTGAAAGTGAGATGAGTGCCGTAACCCCATAGTCGCCTTTGACTGGACTTAACCATCCAGGGGTCCCTTTACCTTTTACCTCTTCCTTAAGCCCTATTTAGGCAGTGTGTGTGCCAGCCCAGTTCCTCCACCCCAAAATTTCCTACATTGCGATGGAACACCTGAAGACATAGACCCAGTTTGTGCACGGGTGGGGCTAACACAGGTAGCACCATGCCCCTTCCTCGGACACAATTCCAGAAGATTCCTAAGGTAGAACATCAAAAAGAAGCTACCCATCATAGTGTTATTGTATATAAATCTCGATATTACTGGTATTCTTTACCTTCTGCTGATCACATAACTAAATTATCAATGAAGCAAGACAAAAGTAAAAAAAAAAAGGCACAGTTATTTTAAATTAAAATATGGATACCACCCACTTATGAATTTCCCTCCCTAAATTCTGAGTGATAAATGCAAATTAGATGCTTTTATTACTGCTTAGTTACTCCTAAACTAAGGGAAGCTTAGCTTTTAGCAGTGTTAGAAATAGAGATACAAAAAGCTAGGCGCTAAATGGGACCTTAAACCAAGTTTATGGGCGCAACAACAGAATGTCTAGGTGCTTTTTAAATATGACAAGAATACAAAGCTGAAAATGAATGAACTGCAGCTAAAACATTATGTTCATTTTTCACATGGTCTAGTCCTTACCCTGCCCACCCCTCTAATATTCTTAAGAGGGTCTCTTCTCCAGTCTTCAGAGAGTAGCTGGAAGTGGGCAGAAAAAGGCCCTCCTTCCCTTCCACTCTGCAGTTTTAACCCAAAATCTTAGGTGCAGTTCTGTACCCAAAGCTCAGAAAAGGTTTGCGCCTATGAAATTCCCTGTCGCATAATGTGCCCAGAAGAATGGGAGTTTTGAACATTGGCCTTCGGAGATGAGAATGTGCTGCTTTCCACTCTATAAGTAACTTTGAATATAAAGAGAGAGAGAGAGAGAATAAATATTTGTTAATCTAGCTGCTGAAGGGATGGAAATTCAAAGGGCATAGAAAACCAGACATGGAGATGTGTGTAGCTAGGTAGGTGTAAGAAGGAAAATTCTCTTTTTAGCTCAAAACCACACAAGTGAGCCTTGCAGGATCAGCCCAAAGGCCAGTCTAGCATTCTGTTCCACACAGTGGCCAACTATATACAAATGGAAAGCCCACATGCGGGATACAAGGGCAGTAGCAGCCCCCCCTCTGTTCCCAGCAGCTGTTAATTTTAAGGCAAGCTGCATCCCAACTTGGAGGTTGTGCATCTTATAGACATCTTGACTACTGTACTGAAAGCCTCCGGGTAAGCATGTGCTTAGGCATGGTTGTTTTGCTTGGGTATGTGACATTTGGGACACTTACTTAATACGTAATTGCAGGCAAGATCTTAATGGGAGCAAGACCGCTTGCCACCATAGGGGGATGTGAAATGTCAAAAAACGGATCATCTTGGGGGCAATAATCATATCGAGTGGGACTTTGCTGATGCAGAGAATCCCATTTGCTCCATGCCAGAGCAAGGCTATTTCACTTGAAAATGTTGTGTGGGAGATACTGGTTATCGTTTGAATTTGATTTTTACTGGACTTCTGACCCGTAAGGCTGGATGGAAGAATTGTGACTTTATATATGTTGTAATTCAGTGGCTGTAGAAATAAACTATAGAAGAGGGAACCTGCTCCTGAATTCGTAAGTGTGTGTGTTAGGAAGAAGATTGCTTAGGAAGATATATATTCGGGCGGGGGGTGGGGGGTGTAAGAGAGAGAGAGAGAGAGATTTTCTACAACATGCATAAAGAAGAGTTGTGGCAACATTACATATTTTGTTAAGTGTAAATGGAGGGGAAATGAGTGGGGGGAAATCAGAATATATAGTTAATGTGGATTGTCACAATGTTTGTGTACTCTTGGTTGCAGTTTACCGTGCTTTTCCATGTATAAGGCTATGTTTTTTTAAAAAAAAAAATCATGCTAAAAATTGGGGGTCGTTCTTATACATGGGTAGTGCATAGGGTGGACGTTTGATTGGTTGCTGCTGTGCTGTGCATGTTATTGGTTGCTGCATCAAAGGGTGGTGTTGATTGGCTGACATTATGGCAGCTGGGCGGGCGATTGGCAGCTTCTGCTGGTGATGGGGCAGACAGAAGGCGGATTTAGTGATGTGTGTGGGTGAGCGATATTCGGCGATCCCCCCTAAAAAAAAGCTCAACAACTCTGTGCCATCTCTCTCCCCCCCCCCCATTTTCTTAAATTTGAATTTAATACATGGGGGGCATCTTATATAGACAGAAAAGTACAGTATGTCGATGGAGGCAGGGCCAGTTCTTTCCTTTCCTCTTTAAAACAGAAAAGAAAAGATGAAGGCATTGGGGCTTTATTTTGTGAGGTAGTTGTACTCTTATTCTGTAATGCCTGCTGCTGAATTCCCTATTTTTCGCTCTATAAGACGCACCAGACGCACAAGACGCACCTAGTTTTTGGAGGAGGAAAACAAGAAAAAAAATATTCTGAATCTCAGAAGCCAGAACAGCAAGAGGGATCGCTGCGCAGTGAAAGCAGCGATCCCTCTTGCTGTTCTGGCTTCTGGGATAGCTGAGCAGCCTGCATTCGCCCCATAAGACGCACACACATTTCCCCTTACTTTTTAGGAGGGAAAAAGTGAGTCTTATAGAGCAAAAAATACGGTAATTCTGTTGTGTGTGAGGGAGGGAGGGGGAGGCTACAGTTGCACAATACAGTGGTACCTTGGGTTACAGACGCTTCAGGTTACAGACTCTGCTAACCCAGAAATAGTACCTCGGGTTAAGAACTTTACCTCAGGATAAGAACAGAAATCATGCGGCGGCAGCGGGAGGCCCCATTAGCTAAAGTGGTACCTCAGGTTAAGAACAAACCTCCGGAACGAATTAAGTACGTAACCAGAGGTACCACTGTACTGTGGGGAACGCACTCTGCACAAGAATGCTTGCCAGAAACGTACATGTCAGAGGCTACCTGTTTTATAGTGCATCTGAACAGCGTTTTCCATCTGACATGGTGAATGGGTGTGGAGCAGAAACACAGAGCGTTTGGGCAGAGTTGACCTATGCATGCCTTAGCTATACGTACAGGGATTGGTAGTTGAGGTGTGCCTCAGGACCCTTTCGAGGCGTTTCGTTTTTGTTCCACACTGGTAAAGAAAAGGTACGGAAGAATACCTTGTGCCCATACCTTGTGTAAAAGGTTTATTTCTTTCTTTCTGCTTTTGAGGTTTTATTACAGTCAAATGGTGTATATATCTTGTGACGTAAATAAATAAATAAATAAATAAAAATATATCTAGTTAACAACCCCTTCTGCTGCATGGCAAAGCACTTCTAAAACTCCAAGATTAGTTTGTATCTTATGAGAAGACCTTACTGGAGGCATAGAACTCTTCTGCAATTCTCCGCAGTGTGATGAGACCAGGAGAAATGAAAACACTTAGTAACTTTAGTAAAAGAAGGCTGTAATTTAAATCACAGTTCCTTTACTTGCATTAGTTTGCATTAGCACTAATTAGTTGCAGAAGTTGGTTACATTATTGCCATGATATTTTAAAATGTGAAGACCTTAGTGTTAGTCAGCATGCAGTCGTATCCCGTTTAAAAGATGCTACCTATAGCTGTCAACTTTTCCCTTTTCTTGCGAGGAATCCTATTTGGAATAAGGGAATTTCCCTTTTAAAAAGGGAAACGTTGACAGCTATGATACTACCTCACCGCTAAGGTGATTCTGGATTTGGTTTGTTTGTCCGAAGGGAAAATTACTAGAAATGTTGAGATTAATGTTTGAACGGTGTTTGAAATTAGCCAGGCGTATTTTGCACCTGGCTATCTGCCTCTTGCGGCCAAGTAAAGATGCCTGGGCAGCAGGATGGTGTCAGACATCTCCATCAACTGGAGCTGCGTGCCTGGGACTCACTGGATCTTGACTGTTTTCAGCTAGTGTTAGAAACTGGGATAGAGAAGCTAGGAGCCAAATGGCTTCAGGGACCTGGGTTGTGGGCGCCAAAACAGAATGTCCACTCACCACCGGGGGTTGGGGGGTTGGCAACACTTTTTATTATTATTTTGGTAAGCATGAACTAATACGCAATTCACATACGTGACCTATTGTTAATATCACATTTTTAGCAGAAATTGTTAATACGTGTTTAGTTTGGTGTTTGCAATGAAAATAGTGGTACCATGCTTCAGTTTTCAAAACATTCTACTCTTTATTGTATAAGCCTTTAACATATTGCTTATCCTTAACATATTCGTTGAGGCTTCAAAGCACATACATTTCAGTAATCCTTGAGTGTCAGACAGGTGCAAAAAATGGCACCCAGACCTTTTTGACGTGCTCGCAAATGGAGAATCTTTAGGCGCAAAATGCGCTAATTTTGAACCCTGGTTTTCACACAGTAATACCATGTTCTGTAGAATTCTATGAGTTATATTTTATCTGCACGACCAGAATGAATCTCAGCAACCAAATTACTTTTTCTTTGCAGCCTGAGCAGGAGCAGTGAACGTTATAGCTAATAGTTGTAGCTTGTCTTCACTTACTCCACCCCACTGCCCTGCTCACAGTTGTGAAACATATTCTTACCGTTGTAAATGGTCCATGTCACCATTAAGAAACAGGTAGGAATAGGTCAGTACATACGTGGACTGTCTTCCACATACCAACTGACTTTTCTTCTTTAAGTTCTCAAAAGTTATTAACCTAGCTCAAGGTTGCCATCTGAACTAGCCAGATAATCCATCACGGTCAGTGCATCACTTGAAAAATAAGACGTTAGAGCCGTCTTGCCCCAAAATGGCAACTAGACTTTCTGTTTTGGGCACTGTAACCTTTGTTTAAGGAGCCATTTGGTGCCTATCTTTTATACAGTATCTGAATTTCTAACACCGATGTGTGAAAAGCGGCGATAAGAGAATAAGTAGAGTGAAGAAAGTTAGTGTATTTTATGGTGAGAACACACTTACTGAGAATTAACTTCCCTTCTACTTCATTATAATTTAATATCATAATTTTTCGGTGTTGTCTGTGACTTCCGCTATATGGGAGCCATTTCTAAAATGGAAAATCTTTCACATTACTACATCCTCTAGGTTTTGCAAATCAAGCAAAGCTTATTTGTTTGGAACCAAGGAGGAAGAAGGACTCTGGACTCTGCTTTCTAAAGCTGTGGGAAAGGCCCATGGTTCAAATGCTCCCTTCTTTCTTCTATACAAATCTATCCTTCTTCCTTCCCTTGTTGACATTCGCCACAAGCTAGATTTGGTGTATTGGCCGAATACAGTGGTGCCTCGCAAGACGAAATTAATTCGTTCCGCGAGTTTTGTCGTCTTGCGATTTTTTTCGTCTTGCGAAGCACGGTGTCGGGAAAGTTTTGGAAAAGCTTCAAAAATCACCAAAGTCTTTAAAAACCTCAAAAAAGGCTACCACACCGCGTTCTATGAGTTGCTCCTCAAAGTCAAGTCGCAACTGTATTAACGGTGTTAAGAAAAAGGAAACAAACTTGCAAGACGTTTCCGTCTTGCGAAGCAAGCCCATAGGGAAAATCGTCTTGCGAAGCAGCTCAAAAAACGAAAAACCCTTTCGTCTAGCGAGTTTTTCGTCTTGCGAGGCATTCGTCTTGTGGGGCACCACTGTAGTGCAACATGATTAATACAAACTAGGGGTTGCAGGGAGAGGATGATTTGCACAGGAACTGGAAAGAGAGTACACATGACTCTCAAGTCTGTTAGCCTCAGTTATTACACCAGACACTTCTAAAGGGTCGATGAAACAAAAGTGGGAGAATATTTGGAGTTGGTTTTCACAGAGTGAGTCTTTGAATGATTTAGGATCACAAAGGTGCTGCCACCCAGTGAGGTGGGTTGGGGAGGGAAAGTGTATCTTAAAATATAGGTGGAGACAGGGCTCTAAGCCATGTTAAGCTTTTTTCCATAAGGAAAGAAAAATAACTTGAGTCAAAGTCTATTGTACTCCCAAAGCTATGGACAATAGAACTAAAAAGCATGCCATACTTAAAATGGTTTTGCGTGTTGGAGGGAAATACTCATCACGGTTACCGAAACAGTGAAATGTTCTTCCCTGCTGAATTCTGTTAATAAAATAATTGAATCCTCATTTTGCATATTTCTAATTGTACACACAACCTGAGTGTTGTGATAATATTTTGCTAGACGGAAAACACATTGTGTGCCCAGACAAATAAAAGCAAATCTGCCTTTTGCTAGTGTTGAATTATTTGTTCTAAAGAGTATATAATGGTATGTCCACTGTAAAATGGTCTCGAATTGCAAATTAGGAAAAATAAAGTTTTTATAAAGCCGTATATCTAAGTCGCCTGCAAGTTCTTCTGACCCCCTGTAACAGAAGGTGCTTAACCTAGTTTTTTGTCTGCTAGTGTAGCATAGAATTCAAGCAGTGGTTACCTGATCTCCCACATTGTGCATGCATAAGATGTTTGGTCCTTTAACACACACTCGCTTTAACGTTAATCTCTTTAATTATTCTGCTGCTATAGCAGTGTATGTTGTGCTGGACGGATATGCAACAGTTATTTTGAGAAGAAAAATGTGTATTGCTTCTCCCTTGCTAATTAATTATTAGATGGCTTATCTTCTGCTGAATGAAGTCAAGTTATATATATCCAGAGCAAGATCCTTGCTAGAAAATACTGAAAGTACACTTCTATGAACGCATGCTTATGCTAATAATGTGTGGCTTCCACTCTAGAGAGGACAATTTTCAAGTACAGGTAGTTGTGTTTTGTTAATAATTGACTTGTCTTGACCGCAAGACAGAATTAAACTTAAGACTGATGACTCTGCTGGAGCCAATGGAAGCATCAAAAGTACACTTGTCTGTCTCTATAGAGTGCGCAGCATAGAAGATGAGCACTTGCATGCATGCAGGAAAACACACGTGCCAAAAAATCTGCATGTTTTATAGCGCATCTGAACAGCTTTTTCCAATGTGAGCTGACATGCAAAAGGTGTGAATTGGAAGCAGAGCTTTTGAGAGAGTTCTTCCCATACTATGTGCCTTAGCTCTGTTCCTAGGGATTGGTTCTCCAGATGTCTAAGGAGAGAACTCTGCCCAAGGCCTTTTGTTTATGGTTCCTCTTGAGAAGGACAAGATATTGGAAGAGTCTTTTGCCTGAGCCTTAGGTGGTGTGAGAAATGAGTCATTGGGCAGACCCCATGTTGCCAGATTTTCAGTCCTTGGCCAGTTTCAAAATGCGAGCCTTAAGAATCAATTGCCGTATTTTTTGCTCTATAAGACTCACTTTTTCCCTCCTAAAAAGTAAGGGGAAATGTGTGTGCGTCTTATGGAGCAAATGCAGGCTGCACAGCTATCCCAGAAGCCAGAACAGCAAGAGGGATTGCTGCTTCCACTGCGCAGCGATCCCTCTTGCTGTTCTGGCTTCTGAGATTCAGAATATTTTTTTCTTGTTTTTCTCCTCCAAAAACTAGGTGCGTCTTGTAGTCTGGTGCGTCTTATAGAGCGAAAAATAGGGTAATTGCCTGCCAACAAGGACTGTATTTCCGCCATGACTATTACCTGAGTGACTATCTGAGAAACATGGCAGTCCTGGGAGCATGGGAGCTTAACCCTGAAACCATTCATTAGGACAGAGGCAGTTTTCTGTCTGAATATAATTTAACATTAACTGTTGAAGTGAGGCTTACCAGTGATAAATGGTCAAATGTAAACCAGCTTGATTATATTGGTCTGATTTCTCCCCCTTCCTTCCACCATGGTTTCTGGTGAAACAGCTGCTGTGGACCAGCAAAAACGCAAAGGCTCGTTTAAGGCCTTTGTTTACAGTACTACATGCAGGCCTGGCTATTGGATATTTGAATCTGTGGTGTGCATAGTGAGGTTTGGGTACTAATTCCTCATGTTTGGATAAGTGAATTTTTGTACAATGAGCTTTTGATACTGGGACATGAATGTACATTATATACATGAAGATCTGCCCTGGCCAAGCTTTTGATTTTTGCAAAGCATGCCTACATAGAATTGTAGAGTTAGAAGGGAACACAAGGGTAATCTAGTCCAACCCCTGCAATTCAGGGATCTTTTGCCCAACATTAGGCTCAAACCCACAACCCTGAGATTAAGAGTCACATACTCTACCAACTAAGCTATCTCAACTCACATTCTTCTTGCCCCTTGGCATATATAACGTGAGCCCTAACATTGAGGTATTCTGTCAGGTAGGGAAAGGCTGGGAATTCTCTTTATAATTAGCACCTTACTCACTTAATTTTGTAGTTTCTAAAAGGCTGAGCTTTTTTTTCTGCATAAGAGCAATCCAGTTATACCTCAAACCCATCATTCGAAGCAGCATTCAAAATTAGCCAGAATGTGAGCACTCTGAGAAGTCTTGTCGCCATGTATGGGCGAGAATAAAGAGACTCGAGAATAAAATTGCTTGAGCTGAGGGCCTGGGAGGAGAAGCCTCTGCGCCCAACTCAAGGGTAGGAAAGATCACTTCTGCATACGATGAAAAAGAATAAACAAGGAATACAGTTCCCTAAGAAAGCTAATACTCTTGTATGTCAAAAAACAGCTTATGAAACCATTTTATGCTCACAAAAGCTGACCACAATTCTGGTGTTTTAATGTTTTAATTTTTTTGCCAATATGTCTTCTTCCATTTCAGTAATAGAAGCTCCCTGGGAGGGATCATGTGTTGGTGGAGAAATATTATTAATTAATTGATTAAATTTGTATACCACCCTTTACCCGTAAATCTCAGGCAGGTTTATGATTACCTGGATATCAGTATTGTAGGCAAGGTAAGAGTACTGAGTTTTATAAGACTAAATTCTTTCCCCCTTAAATCCCCAAAATGAGGTTTCTAATATGGTGTCTGCAACTCCACATGCACCCAAAAAAGTATTCAGTGGCATCAACGGGGTCCCTTCCTGCTGCTGAAATTAGATTTGAAAGAAGCCCTTTATTGTAGCCCGTAGAATAGGTTCCACTCTGCTGTTTGTTGGCAACAAGTTTCTCAAGTTTGCAAATGTTGGTAAGGTAAATGTAAAGGACGCCTGGACGGTTAATTCCTGTTGAATTCAACTTTGGGGTGCAGTGCTCATCTCACTTTACAGACCGAGGGAGCTGGCATTTGTCCACAGACAGCTTTCCAGGTGATGTGGCCAACATAACTAAACCGTTTCTGGTGCAGTGGAACACCGTGACGGAAGCCAGAGCTCACGGAAACACTGTTTACCTTCCCACCACAGCAGTAGCTATTTATCTACTTGCACTGGCATGCTTTTGAACTGTTAGGTTGGCAGGAGCTGGGACTGAGCAATGGGAGCTCACTCCATTGCGGGGATTCGAACCGCTGACCTTCTGATCGGCAAGCCCAAGAGGCTCGGTGGTTTAGACCACAGCACCCCCTGCGCCCCCTCAGATGTTGGAGCAGAGCAGGACACTGAGCTGCATCATGACGAGCAAATAATCCGAGCGTGTGTACTAAGCTTCTCCACTCTCCACCCATTGCGCCCTGCCAGCGGGTTAGACTAGATGACCCTGGGTGTCCCTTCCGTCTTTACAGTTACGAGACCCTCCCCCACAATGCTCCATTTTAGGGTCATGCCCACAGGTGGCATTAATGGTCACTGGTCAAACACGTTCTCTCCCGGATCCATACCTGAATAACTAGGCAAAGGGTGATGAGCATAAGCTGCAAGCCAAGTCGCCGTCGACTCCCCAGAGAACCTAAGCCCCTTTTGCATCACTGCTTTCACTGGAAGCTGCGGCAGGGAGAACCCCGCATTCCTTTGCTTTTGTTAACTCTGCCTGGTACTTGAAACTTTTTGGGAGAGAGGAGGCCAGTGGGTGGGGCGTACTGGAGAACGGACCAACAGAGAGGGGTTGGGGGGAGGGGAGCTGGTTGTAGGAATTGTCCGGTCAGGTCAGAGTTTAACTTTAGCAGCCATTCATCAGATGTTGGTTGGTTTTCTATGGAATCCCAGGAGACATTTAACCGAATCCCTGCCCATCCTCCACGTTGCTCTTTGAAAACAAATGGACCAAAAAAAGGGGGGAGGTGGAAGCATGACACCCAGGAATTCTTGGTGTTGTAAAATGTTTTATTTTTTATTTTTTTACAGTGCACTGTAAAGCCCTTTCCTAGAGCAATCAGGTTTATGACCTTGCTCTGATACGCTTTGGCCCACTGTGCCTATAAAAGATGAATAGCCCTGTGATGTTCTTCGCCAGCTTCTGAAACTTGTGGAAGGTTCCTGTTGTGTGTCTGGGTTTGGGATTTTGTGTGTGTGTGTGTGTGTGCATGTATATGCACTGAAATTTTTCAAAATGTGTGTGATCAGGAAATGTTTCCCTTTTAAAAGGAAATTATCAATTCACTTGCATTCAGTGCCTCTCTTGAATGCTAACTGCTATTAAGCACCCCTAACCATTCTCTCTCCACCTCCCAATTTCCTTGTGTCTTGTGTACCCTGTAAAAGTGCCATGTTGCTTTTTCAGACGTTCCCAAAAGAACTTCATTATGGCTGGTTTGGAATACCGATAAAGCTTAATAACTGAGCTTGATTTAGCTTAATAACCATCAACAAGCATAGCTGTGTCCCCCTCTGGAATATGCCTTATATAATCTTGGAATATTTTAAAACTATATTGCAGTTGCAGAAACAAAACGAAAAAGGCTTTCAAACTTGTGCTGCTCTGTGTTTTATGCTCTAGTTTTCTCTCATTCTCAACATAATATTTAAATAGAATTCCACCTTCGTTTGTTGAAAAAATTTACATCCCACCTGTGCTTCGGAAGTCAAGGTTGCTAACAGTTCAGAACCATTGCAGCAATCCACAGTTGAGAACCATATCATAAATAAAAAATGTTAGTGTAAA
The DNA here is from genome assembly GCF_964106645.2 of Podarcis pityusensis. Taxonomy (NCBI): domain Eukaryota; kingdom Metazoa; phylum Chordata; class Lepidosauria; order Squamata; family Lacertidae; genus Podarcis; species Podarcis pityusensis. The sequence continues at coordinate 45,096,977 of NC_138037.1, read as the reverse complement.
AACCAAGACCACAAGGACAGTTGCAAAGGAGCCAGCAGAGGTAAAATAACAGCATACCAAAATGAGGAAATATTCAGCCTGATGCCTTTTGGAACAGTCACGACTCTTAACAATAGCTGTCGAAAACAGTAGGGAAGAAGCCTGACGTAGCTCACTTGGTAAGGCGTTTGGGGTCACTGCAGAAAAGGCCCTACACTTGGTGTCTGCTAAGTGTGCCTCACTGTTTTGAGCAAGTCCTTGAATGGTTACTGGAATACAGAGTGGGGCTTATTCGGAAGAAAGGGATCCTTAGGTCCCAAGCCGTTTAGAGTTTTAAAGGTTAACACCGACACTTTTAATTGAGCCCAGAAACTGAACTGGCAATCGGTGCATGTCACACAAAACTGGCCTGAATAAGACACAGGGTCTCCCTGGCTTATTGCATTGTTGTAAGTTCCTAATGCTCTTCAATGGCAGCCCCACATAGAGTGCATTTAAGTCAGGGGTGCCCAAACCCTTTTCAAATAGGGCCAAATTTGGTGAAGTGAATATGCGTGAGGGCCGACCAAAGTTGTTGAACTTTTTTTACAATTTCACCCCAAAGTTTTTAGGATTGAAGTTTACCCCAAAGTTGTTGAACTTTTTAAAGGATTTAACCCAAAACTTGTTCAGCTTTTTAAAGGATTGAAGTTGATGAGCTTTTTTTACACTTTTACCCCAGGACATATACTGCTATGGGGTTCAGATTAGGCCCCCGAAACGGACTTTGGACATGCCTGATTTAAGTAATCTAGAGGTCACCAGGGCATACATGACTGGGAAAGTCCAAGGCCAGCCGAAGCTGGAGGAAGCCAAAAGCTAGATACATGAAAGTGTTGGATTCATGGAGCCCCCAGAATCTGTTCAGCTGCCTCTTTTACAAATGCTCCTAAACCTTGGAGAGTTTTGTTCTCCACTTTTTCCAGTGGTATGATAGATATCAAACATTATAATTCTCAACAGAGAAACATAAGAGACACAACAGACTGGTGCCTTCTGGTTCCTGACTATATCTGGAGGGTGCCCGGCTGGGGGAACACAACTGAGTCCTTGTTACCTTAAATTCCTGTTTTGGGAGGAGAATAAACTAAGTTGCCAGAAGATGGGGAGCCGAGCCTTTCAACACCACCCCATGGTTTTCTCCTTAGCTTGCTCTCTCTCCAACCCCCAACCCCCTCTTAGGGTTTCATTTGATACTGTGCTAGATAGAAAATAGCCTGGGGCAGGGCAGTAATTGTGATGAAATTTCAGGCGGGTGGGTAGGTATGAGATTGGGGGTTGGTTTAGTTCCACCCATTCATATGCTTTTAAAATGCTACACCATATGCATGCTTTGTAAGTATTCAGCAGTGGTGAAGCAATCCTGACACTCGGGTCTGCCACTGCCATGTCAGGATTTGGCTCATAATGTGATCCCTGAATTGTGCAATTGTGTGGTGGCATTTTCCCTGCATATGGAACAGATGAGATTGTTGCTTCAGGGGAAGGGATGGCAAGTTGGACAACCATTTCCTAAACTTCGTGCCATATTACAGTTGTAAAAACCCTGCCGTCCTGCCCCTTCCTTCCTTCCTTCCTTCCTTTCTTTCTCTTTCTCTTTCTCTTTCTCTTTCTCTTTCTCTTTCTCTTTCTCTTTCTCTTTTCTCTTTTCTCTTTTCTCTTTTCTCTTTCTCTTTCCTTCCTCTCCCATGTTAATTTGGGCATTTGCCACTGGGTGAAGGTGGATGAGTGGTGGATGGTCCTCGCAGCTTACTCTGCAGGTCTAGCAGCAAGTCATGGAGCCCACACTGACATAGACTGAGCCCTAAGCCCTGCACTTTGCCATGCAAAGTAACTTGACGCCACCCATAACACCGGTGTAGATGTAACTCAGGCAGATGGGCAGGTAGGGGTGGGGGCGGCGGCAGCACAAATAATAAAATTATAACATTTTAATTTTTATTATTAATCCTAAACTAAGGCTCAAGCCCAGGGATGCGGGTGGCGCTGTGGGTTAAACCACAGAGCCTAGGACTTGCTGATCAGAAGGTTGGCGGTTCGAATCCCCGCGACGGGGTGAGCTCCTGTTGCTCGGTCCCTGCTCCTGCCCACCTAGCAGTTCGAAAGCACGTCAAAGTGCAAGTAGATAAATAGGTACCACTCTGGCGGGAAGGTAAACGGCGTTTCCGTGCACTGCTCTGGTTTGCCAGAAGCGGCTTAGTCATGCTGGCCACATGACCTGGAAACTGTACGCTGGCTCCCTCGGCCTATAGAATGAGATGAGCACCGCAACCCCAGAGTTGGTCACAACTGGACCTAATGGTCAGGGGTCCATTTACCTTTTAAAGCTCAAGCCCAGGCCTCTCTTTGCCCACCACCCCAACCTGTGCTTGAGGTCCGCTGCATGACATGGCTTTGTCATTACTTCCAACCTTTCTAACCCTCCCACTTGAGCTATGAAAACTCCAGGAGAAGTGTGGAGGGTTGCGGGCCACCTTGAAACCTCCACTTAACACTTTTAAATAATCTGAAATTCCTGTGGTCAAAAATTATAATTCTGCACCAAGTTCAACTTCATTATGTTGCGTTAAGTTTTGGGGTTGTTGTTGTTTATATGAATTATATTACTTCCTCTTGACTCTTACCCTCATGAATTTGTATCCATCTTACCAGGGTCCCCTTCCTGACAACACACACAATTTTTCTTCCCAAAAGAGTGTCCGTGGACTTTGAATGGAGAGGTACTTGTGTTTATAATGCTTGAGGGCATATTAAGCCTTGGCATTTCCACACATAAACATAATTAATATAGGCCCCGGTCACTTTGAGTAATGGTCAATTAAACCTGTTTCAGCCCCTGCTCCTATTGGTATCTATGAAAGATGAAAACCCAGCTGTTAAGAGCCCAGTGAAATGCAGTTGCTAAAGGTACCTTTTCGATTTTATGGTATATTTTGTTAAATCATTTCCTGCAGATTGAAGATCTACCAAAGTTTTCATATTATCATGTTAAATATAGCTGGCATCTTAGTTTCATATTATCATGTTAAATATAGCTGGCATCTTAAATCATTGCATGCTCTGAGCTTCATGAGTCTGTGCTCATCATTGTAGAGCGTGGATAGGCAAACTAAGGCCCGGCCCAATCTCCTTCTCAATCTGGCCCACAGACAGTCCGGAAATCAGTGTGTTTTTACATGAGTAGAATGTGTCCTTTTATTTAAAATGCATCTCTGGGTTATTTTTGGGGAATGCCTGGTGTTTTTACATGAGTAGAATGTCTGCTTTTATTTAAGATGCATCTCTGGGTTATTTGTGGGGCATAGGAATTCGTTCATTTCCCCCCTTCAAAATATAGTCCGGCCCCCCACAAGATCTTAGGGACAGTGGACCAGCCCCCTGCTGAAAAAGTTTGCTGACTCCTGTTGTAGAGTTTTTAGTTACCTCTGGTGGATTGGCCCCCCAGCCTTAGGCAAGAAAGATTTGGGCTGATCTTGCTCCTGTTGCATTTGCATGGAATAAGGGTGGGGAGGCTGATCTCCTACCCACTACCTTATTGGTGTAGGTGGTGGTAAAAAGGCAAAGGGACCCCTGACCATTTGGTCCAGTCGTGACCGACTCTAGGGTTGCGGTGCTCATCTTGCTTTATTGGCCGAGGGAGCCGGCATACAGCTTCCAGGTCATTTGGCCAGCATGACTAAGCCGCTTCTGGCGAACCAGAGCAGTGCACGGAAATGCCATTTACCTCCCCGCCGGAGCGGTACCTATTTATCTACTTGCACTTTGATGTGCTTTCGAACTGCTAGGTTGGCAGGAGCAGGGACCGAGCAACGGGAGCTCAACCCATCGAGGGGATTCGAACCGCCGACCTTCTGATCAGCAAGTCCTAGACTCTGTAGTTTAACCCACAGCGCCACCCACATCCCTTTGTAGGTGGTGGTGGAGGAGGGTAAAACAATGTATGTTGAATTCTGAGGAAGCCCATGAGGGAATGAGAAATGGATCAGTTAATTTGTTTTCTCCCCTCACTAAAAAGATTTTCATTTACCGGCTAATGTAAGATCAAGACTGAAGTGTGTACACACAGCTTGAGTGATTACATGCCTCTGGGTGTGCTCTTTCAATTCATCTTTCTTTGCTGTAGAATTTGGGAACTTTATAGACAAATGAATGTATATTTGTTTGGGGCACTTGTTGGCAAATGTTGCCATGCACTTTTGCGCCAGAAGCAGAAAGTTGCATGGTATTCCAACCACTCTTAGGGACCTTTTGAAGAAGGCGGTCGGTGCAATTTTGTTTTTGTTTCCCTTGGAAAGGCACAAATGCAACCTTTGCAAAGAAACTCCAGTCAAACCACCCGCCAACAAGCAGTTGAGTGGTATATTGTAGCCTTTGTTCGGGGCGAGAGAGCAGCGCTCAAAGCAGTTACTGCTCCAAAACTTGTGTTTGAGCCAATTTGGTAAACGCCAAAATCTGTAAATTGCCAATTTGGGGCAATTCTTCTCCCCCACCCCAGCACTCCTGCAGTATTCTGACACATTACCACCTTCTGTGATGAGAGAAAAGAAAGAAACTGTGAATTATTGCTTGAGACACTTCCAGTAGCTAGGCTCAGGACTGCCACAGTCTCCATAGGCTAACTTGAAAAACCAGTTTCGTACTGAAGACTTTTAAAAAACATTTTTCTTTATATACAAAGCCTTTTTTTTAAAAAAAGGAACCTGTTTGACATGGAACAAAATGTTGGAGAACTATTGTTACTGGGCTAGCATTTCTTGATATGCTAGTGGACTAGAGGCTTTCTTAAAATAAAATCTGTGAATTGTTTTGATTGCTTTCCCCTCTCTTCTTCTGTAGTTTGTGTGCCTGAATGACTCCTACACTGTGCCTTGTATTCTTGCAGAAAGTAGCATCTGGATCTGCACGACAGGACTGCTCTCTGGCCTTTGACCTAGCTTTGCTTCTGGCATTAACTGTTTCAGAGGGTTAATAGTAGGTTTAGCTTGAAGCTGAACCCTTGCTCATATTGACGCCATTTTCTCTTCAGATGGCCCCTTTGAGTAGAAAGGGGTGGGGGGAAGGAGGATACTTTTAACAAGCAGGCGAATTGTGATATTCATGTGACTCACTAGTTGGCCTGCCTCGAGTTTTTTGCTTTCTTACTGCTTTAAAACTAGTAGAAGAGGGTTTTTCTGTACTCCGTGCAACACCATGATAAATCCTGTTGTTGAGAGATGTTTTGCCCAAAGAATAGTACTGAACTTTACATAACAAGAGATTTCTTAGACAGAAATATTCACAGTTTTTTTATTTTAAAGGATTGTGGTCCAGGCATTTAGGGAAAGCATGGGGATTAGACTGCAAAGTGGGTGTAAATAAAGATGAATGAATCCCTAAATAAAATTATCCCTCTTGGCCCTGTAGTGTTGAAGAAACCATCTTGACCACCTGGATTTGTTTGAACTTAAATGTTGAGAGTGACACACAGGAATGTCTGATCCTGTTATCACTTGCCCATCCCTTTTGCTGATTGACTCTTACCCATTGTTTGAACGTAATTTGTGCTGTTTGAACTTCATGTGTTTCCAAGAGGTAAATTTGAAGCTGATATATAGGTTCAGGGATTATGCATTCAACCTGACTTGAGTTCTTAGAGGGTGTTTTCCAGGCAGAATCAATAGGAACAGGTCTGGTGCTAGGAATGGCTTTTGCCATTTTCTCTTGAATGGATTGTTAAAAGTTTGCTACCATGCCACAGGGTCTCTTGTTACTTCCCTCTGCTGGATGGAATGTGAAAATAGCTCTCTGATTTACTGATGGACAATTCAACTAACCCTCTTGATGCTTTGTTTTGAGAAAGTTCACTGTAGGCCCCTTTAATGACAGAATTGCAAGTTTTTAAAGAAGTTGAAGAAAATGTTTTAAAAATTGGGGAGATCTACACACACACAAAGGGACGCGGGTGGCTCTGTGGGTTAAACCACAGAGCCTAGGACTTGCCGATCAGAACATCAGCGGTTTGAATCCCCGTGATGGAGTGAGCTCCCATTGCTCGGTTCCTGCTCCTGCCAACCTAGCAGTTCGAAAGCATGTCAAAGTGCAAGTAGATAAATAGGTACCACTCCAGCGGGAAGGTAAATGGCGTTTCTGTCCACTGCTCTGGTTCGCCAGAAGCGGCTTAGTCATGCTGGCCACATGACCCAGAAGCTGTCTGCGGACAAACGCTGTCTCCCTCGGCCAATAAAGCGAGATGAGCGCCACAACCCCAGAGTCGGCCACGACTGGACCAAATGGTCAGGGGTCCCTTTACATTTACACACACACACACACACACACACACACACACACCATCTCAGCAGTGCAAGAAATTCTCCAGGCGTGTTTTGTGACTCGTGCAGGTCCAATTGAGACCACATGGAGATATCTGGATGCTAGGTTGGCTACAGACATCTCCATCTGACTGGCCCTTCCAGCTTTCTGAAGAGCCCGTTCATTGCATCTATATCCCACCTTTTTCTCCAAGGAGTACATTGTTCACCCCCTCCCCAGTTAATCCCAACAACGATCCTGTGAGGTAGGTTAAGAGGATGCGACTGGCTCATGGTCACCCAATGCACTTCACGACTGAGTGGGGATTTGAACCCTGATCTGCCAGGTCCTAGTCTGACACTCTAACCCAGGGGTCAGCAAGGTTTATCTTGCCTGGGTCGGATCAGTCCCACGGAGGATCCCTCTGTGGGCTGGATCGTGCCCGTGCCCGCGATTTTCAGCGCCGTGGAAGCAAGTCCCCGTGCTGTGCTGCACCAGTAGCTCAGTCCGGGGGGCAGCTCATGGGCCGGTCAAATGACCTTCTGTCCCATGGGCCTTAGGTTGCTGACCCCTGCTCTAACCACTACACCACACTGGCTTCCTACAGTATGTCTCCTATGGGGGGCAGCTCTATGAATTAAGTAGGTAAATAAACAGGGGGAAAGCAAAATGTCAGTGAAGGATCTGAAATGTTTTTAGCTTGAATTTTCAGTTTGAAGCTTGAATTCATTTTATTCTAGATGGTTATATTTGAAGCTTTATCGTGTTGTAAATGGCGATGAGTTTTTCCCCCTTTAAAATATAAAGCAGTATAGAAATGAAATCAGTAATAATAATAACAATTCCCACCACAGAGGGGGGAAAGGGCGCACCTGGACATTACATTGTGGCGACCAGGTTTAAGGGGCCATTTGGTGATCAACTTACCGTATTTTTTGCTCTATAGGACTCACTTTTTCCCTCCTAAAAAGTAAGGGGAAATGTGTGTGCGTCTTATGGAGCGAATGCAGGCTGCGCAGCTATCACAGAAGCCAGAACAGCAAGCGCAGCGATCCCTCTTGCTGTTCTGGCTTCTGAGATTCAGAATATTTTTTTTTCTTGTTTTCCTCCTCCAAAAACTAGGTGCGTCTTGTGGTCTGGTGCGTCTTATAGGGCGAAAAATACGGTATATATCTGAGTTTCTGTATCTGAGTGCCTTAGATGGCATCGTATCGTTGACATCAGAGGAACCCCTGTGATTGTTCACTATTCTTACAGGTGACCATTGCTAACCATTGTTTTTAAAACCCACTTCTGGGCTAGCTTTTCACCCATGTCTCCTTGGACCACCTCTCTTTCAGGTCCTGCACTTCTACTGTGACACTTGCTCTGTCCCCATCTGCCGGGAGTGCAGCATGGGACGTCACGTGGGCCACAGTTTTATCTACCTCCAAGATGCTCTGCAGGACTCCAGAACTCTTACCATCCAGCTACTAGCCGATGCTCAACAGGGTCGCCAGGCCATTCAGGTAAATGTACAGTCATACCTCATGTTACGTCCGCTTCATGTTACGTTCTTTCAGGTTACGTCCTGCGGCGACCCGGAAGTACCGGAAAGGGTTACTTCCTGGTTTTGCCACTCGCACATGCGCAGAAGCGCAAAAGGACGTCATGCGCAGAAGCGGCGAATCGCAACCCACATGTGCACAGGCGCGCCGCTGCGGGTTGCTCTCTTTTCATGTTGCGAACGGGCCTCTGGAACAGATCTCGTTTGCAACCAGAGGTACCACTGTACAAGCTGCATGGCGGGCTGCATATATTGTGGCTGTTCCTTGAACACCCAGCGACCAATTTCTATAATCAACTGAAAGTAATAGTTGTCTAATCCAGAGGTTGTTGGCCTTTTTAAGTCCACGGCTCCCTTGACCAACTGCATTCTTTCTGCGGCACCCCTGAGGGGCTCAGGAGCCCAGTTACTTCACCCCTTGCCTGCAGAGCTGGCAGCCTCTCACTCTTTTTCGAAGACCCTCCCTTGTGGAGTGTTCCCACAGCCTCCTTTCCCTTCTCTGCTGCAGCCTGTGGTCTCTGAGTAACCCCTTGCCCCAAAGAGAGGTGCCTCCTCACACTGCCCCACAGGGGCCTGGGACTTGTCTGTCCATTCCAGTGGTGTAGGGGTTGAGAGCGGTGGACTCGTAATCTGGTGAACCGGGTTCGCTCCCCTGCTCCTCCACATGCAGCTGCTGGGTGACCTTGGGCTAGTCACACTTCTCTGAGGTCTCTCAGCCCCACTCACCTCTCAGAGTGTTTGTTGTGGGGGAGGAAGGGAAAAGGAGAATGTTAGCCGCTTTGAGACTCCTTCAGGTAGTGATAAAGTGGGATATCAAATCCAAACTCTTTTCTTCTTCATTCCCAACAGCAAGGGCTGGTGGACTGGCTGGCTGGGCTCCCTCGTCCGCTTGCTTCCTTGCTTGCTTACTCACTCACTCCAAGGCCGCCTCAGCTCCTGGCAACCAGCACCCCCTAGCCAGCCCCAGAGGCACCCTTCGCTTGCGGAGCTTGTAGCCAGGGCTGCAGCAAGCAGCTGTGCAAGCCATTGGGAGGAAGAGACGTGAGAAGGCATTAGACGAGGGAGGGAAGGAATGAAGGCCAGAGGCCAGTGTTGCCCAGGGCACCCCAACCATCATTCAAAGCACCCCAGGGTGCCACGTCACACTGCTTGAAAACCACTGGGCTAATTATTAGGGAAGAAGGGCTGAACATAAATACAATAAATAAATATTAGGATTAAGGCCTCAAGGTCTGGTATGCCATAACTTCTTTTCCATCTGAAAAAATGGCACAAAGCTTTATATTATGTTACAAGGTATGGGGAGTAGTGTTTCTGGGCACTCCTCTTTCTGCTATAAACTGATGCCACAAAACTAGTTAAACAGGTATAGCTCACCTCTCCAGAAACACTTTCTTACTTTATATGGGTGGTATTGCTCTGGTTCTTCCATCTGGAATGCAAGGGGCATTATTTCCTGGATCTTTGGTATTCAAAGAAGCACTATAAATGACTTGGAATGATACGTACAAGTACTGTATTTCAAACTGTTTTCACGAGGAAAAGGCACTCTCACTAAATAGCACCACCTGGTGGCACTAGAGCTCATAAGAATCCATTTTTAAATTGCTTTTTGCTGATTTAAAAGTTATGGGGATGTGAAGGTTCCATTTTTTATTTTAAATGTAAGGGAGAGAAGACCTTTCCTTTAATTGTGGTGCTGCATTTTCAGAGAAGAATAGTTTAAAACAATGAATGGCATTAGCTTGCAGAAACCTAGTTGCAAATTATTGTAGCATCACTTGGGAAACCTCAAATGTTTATAAATTAAGCTTGATACTAAGTTCTGATATGCTAAACTATAGGTAAAGGTAAAGGGACCCTTGACTATTAGGTCCAGTCGTGACCGACTCTGGGGTTGCGGCGCTCATCTAGCTTTATTGGCTGAGGGAGCCGGTGTACAGCTTCCGGGTCATGTGGCCAGCATGACTAAGCCGCTTCTGGCGAACCAGAGCAGCGCACGGAAACGCCGTTTACCTTCCCGCCAGAGCAGCACCTATTTATCTACTTGTACTTTGACGTGCTTTCAAACTGCTAGGTTGGCAGGAGCAGGGACCGAGCAACGGGAGCTCACCCCGCCACGGGGATTCGAACCGCCAACCTTCTGATCGGCAAGTCCTAGGCTCTGTGGTTTAACCCACAGCGCCACCCGCATCCCTATGCTAAACTATGGTTTGGTACTATTTTGCTTGAACTAACCACAGTTAAGAGTAAACCAGAGTTTCCCAAGTTTGAGTATAACAGGAAACTGTGCTGTGCTTTATTCAAAACTGAAGAAGCGGGTGTTTTCAACTTCTTTCCCTCAAGTACTGAGGAAGTAGGGAGTGGGAAGGAATAAGTCTAATGTTTGCCATGGCGCATTCCCATAATGCTCAACTGGGACAGCAAGTAGGCAGTTAGAGAAGAATCTGTGCATTCCCAATCCAGAAGAGGCTATGACAGCAGCTACTGTGTCAGTTCCTAGTTATTTTAAGGCTTTATTTTCACTTGAGCAACGAGCCCATCGGCAAACTCTAACCTCAACATGAAATAAACATAAAAACTAGCCTGGAGGTTGATCTGTGGCTGATTTGCCCCCAACTCTGCGTGTTTTAATGTCTCTTAAGTCACAGTGACTTGGTTTATACATGGAGCAGATGGATAGCTCAACCTGTTAGAGTGTGGTGCTGATAACGCCAAGGTTGCAGGTTTGATCCCCGTATGGGTCAGCTGCATATTCCTGCTCTGCAGGCAGCTGGACTTAGATAATCCTCAGGGTCCTTTCAACCTATAATTCTATGATTTGTACCAGGGTTTGTGCCAGGCTGGAGGTAAAGATTTACACGTTTAAACACTACCCTACATGCAGAAGTAAGGCATGCAAGGAAGAAGGTTAGCATGCCAAGAGAATGGTTCAGCCTAGCTTTCTACATGCAAGAAGTTTTGTCCTCCACTCCCCATGGAACGCTCTCCAAAGTGAAGCCAGACGGGTGTCGACACTTGACATTTTTCAAGTGTGAGGTTAAGAATTTCCTCCTCTTCCAGACATTTGATATAATATGATAGAAGAAGTCTCATGTTGGTGTGCTGTAGGTAAGGTTTTGCTTTTCCTGCGAAGGCTGCTATTTAATGTGTTTGATTTGTTGCTAAATTGCTGATAGTTTTTAAGCAAATTCTGTATGGTTTTTGAACATTATTTCACGTCTCCTAGAAGCTGCCCTTTATTATGACACATTCATTCATTCATTTGCTGTGCAAGGCAACATTTAAACATGTGCCTTCTTGCTTTTCATCTTGACGTGGTATGCACAGAAAACCTCTTGCTGCATGTATAGGTGACGGTGCCTGTACAGTGGTACCTTGGGTTACATACGCTTCAGGTTACAGACTTCGCTAACCCAGAAATATTACCTCGGGTTAAGAACTTTGCTTCAGGATGAGAACAGAAATCATTCAGCGGCAGCGCAGCAGCAGGAGGAGGCCCCATTAGCTAAAGTGGTGCTTCAGGTTAAGAACAGTTTCAGGTTAAGAACGGACCTCCGGAACGAACGAAGTACTTAACCCGAGGTACCACTGTATTTGAAAAACAGGCTAGAGCAGGGGTGCCCAAACTTTTTCCAAAGAGGGCCAGATCTGATGAAGTGAACATGTGTGAGGGTGAGCTTTTTTAAGGATTGAAGTTGCTGAGCGTTTTTTACAATTTTACCCCAAAGTTTTTGAGCTTTTTTTACTGCCACGGGGGCCGGATTAGGCCCCTGAAATGGACTTTGGACATGCCTGGGCTAGAGGGAAAGAGATCTGCCACGTTGGTTGCAAGTGGCCAGCCCTTTGTACTTATAGCAGCAGCACTGCTTGCTAGTCGCTGTATATCAATGAGGGGACTTCAGGGGGAAGGGATCTGAAAAAGGCTTCTTGGAAAACCCCATAACTCTCCTCCTGATGGAGCCTTTTAAAAGAAAGCCTTGATCCTTGGAATGGTGGCGGTGCATTTTCTGCTTCACTTTTGCGACAAAGGCCAGTGCTTAGTTGCTCAATGGGCCCTCTGGATAAGAGAAATGAAACGAACATGCGGAATTTCCATTTTTGTAAAGAAACATCTGCAAGGGGAAACAGCACACCGAATGCTGCTGCTGGAGGCTTACGCGCCAACTCTCTGCAACTGGGAAGTTTTCATGGAGAGATCTTATCTCTCTCTTTTGTTGCAAAACTACAGCTATCTCAATGTAAATAGATATGTTGCTGCCCCAATAAATCACTCTCTTTGGAAAAAATTCTCCCCTTAAACAATAGAAGACCCAAGGGTATGAACTTGTAGGTTTTCAACCCTTTCTTCCCCTCAGGTGAATTCTACTTATCTACCTTTGTTAATCATGCGTTGCTCGTAAATCTAAAGCTTAAATTTATAATAATCAAAGGAACAAATGTCAGCGTAGCTGCATCTTCAGCACTGGGGTTGGTAGTAAAGTGACTAGGGCTAATTTTCCCGATCCTGAAGCTGCTAAGAAGGCATCAGGCTTAGAGTGTGAATGTTCAAATTAGTGCTAGTACCTAATTAACCTGAAACCACCAGTCGCTTCTTATAAGGTTAATATTAGATGCCTGACTTAAGAATGCACTATATAAGCACATGGTTTGCTTGCTGTGCTGTAAGCCACCCAGAGTGGCTGGGGAAACCCAGCTAGATGGGTGGAGTATAATAATAATAATAATAATAATAATAATAATAATAATAATTAATAATAGCTTTATTATTGTCTCTTTTGGACGGGGGGCAGCGGGAAGCAAACATTGCACTGAGCTCATGCTCTCTTTGTTGCTTAAGTTGTTCAGTGCACTTGGAGCATTGCTGAGTAATGGCTATTAATTGGGGGGACGGGGACGACAACCAACCATTTACCGTATTTTTCGCTCCATAACACGCACCAGACCACAAGACGCACCTAGTTTTTGGAGGAGGAAAACAAGAAAAAATATATTCTGAATCTCAGAAGCCAGAACAGCAAGAGGGATCACTGCGCAGTGAAAGCAGCAATCCCTCTTGCTGTTCTGGCTTCTGGGATAGCTGCGCAGCCTGCATTCGTTCCATAAGACGCACAAACATTTCCCCTTACTTTTTTAGGAGGGAAAAAGTGAGTCTTATAGAGCAAAAAATACGGTATATAAGGGGTCAGCAAACTTTTCCAGCAGTGGGCCAGTCCACTGTCCCTCAGACCTTGTGGGGGGGCCAGACTATATTTTGAAAAAAATAATGAACAAATTCCTATGCCCCACAAATAACCCAGAGATGCATTTTAAATAAAATGACACATTCTACTCATGTAAACACAAACTGATTCCCAGACCATCCACGGGCCAGATTTAGAAGGCGATTTGGCCGGATCCAGCCCCCGGACCTTAGTTTGCCTACCCATGGTTTATATCCTGTCTTTTCTACCAAAGAGCTTATGGTCCTCCTCTCTTTCTTTTATCCTCACAACAGCCCTGTGGAGTAGGCTAGGCTGAGAAGTAATGACTGGGCCAAGGTCACCCAGAGAGAGTTTCATGTCTGAGTGGAGATTTGAACCCAGGGCTCTCCGCCAGCTCTATTCTGGCACCCGAACCTCTCTACTGGTTTTCAAATCACTTCTGAAAATGAAGGAAGGAAACGTGCATTATGTCCAGGAGATCAAGAAGCCTGCCATTTGTCAAAATGATGGTGGTCTTGTAAGCTGATGTAGTATTGGGCTAGGGGTGTTCCCTAAGAAATATTGGAGAGCCAATTCTCAATTTTAAACAGCTTGCTGCTATTGAGTTGGAGGGGGGTGAGGAGGATGACAGCAGGAGATAGAGGGCTGAAAGAGATGTTAAAGCCTAGGTCTAAAAAACCCACTGAATTAGACTAATGGTGCCCTATTTGTACTCCCCCCCTTCTACAACGCCTTTTAAAAAGTTTGAAAAGCGAAGAAGAATCTACAAACATTCCAAAGAAACGAGACTTTCAGTTTTTGACAGTGCGCTTTCTACTAGCTTCTTGCTGACGGATTGTGTGTAGCTGCTTGCTGTGTGTGTGTGTTGAATTGGAGAAAGCTAGCCTGGCCCGGTCATGGGTAGAAGCTCCCTCCCTCTTCCACTGACAAACCTGATGGTTATCTTGGTCAAGTCTTGAACACACTAACCTTGAACTTTTTGCCCCATGCTGTGGGAATTGGTGATGTATTGGTCACTTTCTGCTTCAGTTCTAGAAGAGTTGTATTGCATGAGAAATCCACCGTGTGCTACTGTTGAATCACATTGACTTAAAAGTTATTTTTTTCTTTCTCTCCCTCTTGCTTTTTAGCTCAGCATTGAGCAGGCCCAAGCTGTAGCAGAACAAGTTGAGATGAAGGCAAAAATGGTACAATCTGAAGTGAAAGCAGTGACATCTAGACACAAGAAGGCCCTAGAAGAAAGGGAATGTGAGCTGCTATGGAAGGTAAAAAAGAAAGAAAAAAGACACAGGGCATGCCATCTGGTTCATGAACCACAATGGCACACTTTATTGTCCCTTGGCAAATGGGACGGGGCATTCCCTGCTGATCTGTGTCTTGTTTAAACAGCTGGTTCTCTTGTTTGTCTTCACAATAAACATGTGTTATGGTTACCCATCTATAAAAGGAACAAGAAAAAAAGTTCGGTGAAAGAGTAGCTGAATTCAGACAAAGCACTAAACTATGGTGCCATGCCAACATTGCTGGACTACAGGTTCCATCGTTCCTGAGCATTGCCGGTGCTTGCTGGGGCTGATGGGAGTTGTAGTCCAAAACAACTTCTGGAAGTGCACCATGTTGCCTGCACCTGTATTAAAGATAGGTTAGTATTGCAGGAATGATGCTAGGCTTGCCCTGATGAATGAGCTGATCTACTTCTCTCTTGTCATCCAAATCTTGGCAAAGTCTGACTGATCTCAACTGTTCATGGAAACCAGCCAGGTGCATAAACCGTAGTTTGACGTTGTCTTGTTTCCACTAACAGTAATTTAGATGCAACTCTGATTTGTTAAGGTTTGGATGACCCAGCAAGTTGTGGCTAATTTCAGATGGAAGTGAAACTTTCTGAACTGTGTGTGGCTGTGCTGAAGGAGGAGAGGGCTTGGGAGAAGCTGGGTTCATTCATGCAAAGCTAAACTATGGTTTTAATGTTCTATCTGAACCAGCCTATTCTCTGCTTGACCAAACTGGCTATCATCCAGTCCTTGATAAGTTAAACACGGGAAGTACCGTATTTTTCGCTCTGTAAGACGCACCAGACCACAAGACGCACCTAGTTTTTGGAGGAGGAAAACAAGAAAAAAAATATTCTGAATCTCAGAAGCCAGAACAGCAAGAGGGATCGCTGTGCAGTGAAAGCAGCAATCCCTCTTGCTGTTCTGGCTTCTGTTTTTTTTTTTTAATCATATTTATTAAAATTTCCAATAATAACAGAATAAAGAAAATAGAAAAGATAAAGAAAGAAAAGAAAGAAAAGAGACCAATTTTAAACCCTTATTTTCATAACCTTCTTTCTGGGACTCCCTCCTTCCCCTCCCGACTGTATTCCCCTTTCCCTACGTTGGTTCCACAAGTTCTCATTCCCAATTTAACCTAATATGTTATGCCTAATAGCCAATTTAAATTACAATCTTAACATCACTCCTCACCTTTAACAAAATAGAACAAAGATTTTTTTCCCCAAAATCTACCCCGTTTCCTTCCACGAATTCCCCCTTTTCTTTTTTTTTTCCAAAACTTGTTAAATCAAAATACCAAAGTTATATATAAAAAAAAAAAAAAAAAAAATTTAAAAGATAGAAAATAGAAGAAGGTTCCAGAAGTTGATTACATAGCCTTTGGATTCTAGAATTCCCCCTCCCTTCCCCGGTTTAGATTCCCTATGTCCATCAGTCTGTATGTTGTCGGCCTGGAGGTCTCAAGTCCACAGCCAAACTTTCTCAATTCATCTTGCCGGTTTTCTTTAAATTTACTTGTTTTGATGATGTTTAATTTCAAAAGTCCAGTCTAATCGAGGCCTTTAATTTCCCTTGATCATTGTTACTCCTCCCATTGTTCTTGCCGTGGCGTAGTTGGTCCTTTACTCTTTTGTTTCTTACTTTCTCAGGTTTCTGTCTTGTTCAGCTGCAAAACCATTCTTATTCTGAAATCTAGTATCACTACAGAGGTTTGTTATTCAGGAGCTTACTTAAATAGAAAGATTCTATTGTGTTGTCACCTCTGTAGACAAAACAAATATTTCAGTTTTGCTACTTTCCCAGGAGCTAAGACCAGTAGTACACATCCCAGAGTAGTTTTCCATATACGCCGCTTGTAATGTCCCAAAGCCCCTCTAGAGGGATTGCAATAACTTTGTGTCCTCTCATCCAAAAGTCAAATTGTTGTTTCTTTTTCCACCCGACATTTTGTATCCATATTTATATCCAATTGTATCAAAATTAACCAGCAAAATACTTGTAGCAAAGTCCTCTTTATATTCTCAAGATTTGACAGCTACTTTGACAGCTGTCAAACTCTCCATCTCTCTCCACCAGGTTCTCTGAATCGCCCCGGTTCCCGGGGGGGGGGGGGTTGCCTTTTCCCTCTCACCCTCGACTCTCCTCCAGCACAATTCTTGTAATGATTCCATCGTGGAATTTGGTATTTTTAATCAGCAATAAACTTCTGAATTGATCTTGGTTTCTCAGTCCTTGTTTTAGCATGTTTACAATCAGGGAGGGGACTGACTTCCTTTTTAGATCCCCCCCGCTCGTGCCGAATCCGAAAAAAAAAAATTCCTTTTTTTTTTCCTCCTTTTGTACCCGGTTACCCAATTACTCACGGGTTTTTGTTAAATGTCCGAATTTCAAATGGAAGAAGCCAGCGCTCTCCGACGAATGGCATGCGGCTGCACTCGGCAGGGGAAGCGATAGACTCAAAGTACCACGCCACTCCCAGGCACCCGATCCGTAGCCTTTAAAAAGGCTCCTTCACGAGTCGGGAGGGCGCTGACGGTACCAGCCGAGTCCCCATGTCCACGGGCCCCGTGCCCGTGGTTTTTAAGGGTCCCCGCGTCGCCGGCGCGGTAGGACCCAGCCCCTGCCGAGCCGACTCCCTCCGGAGCTCGGAGGGAGTCCGCCATTCGGCGATGGCGCCAACCCGGAAGTCTGCTGTTCTGGCTTCTGGGATAGCTGTGCAGCCTGCATTCGCTCCATAAGACGCACACACATTTCCCTTTACTTTTTAGGAGGGAAAAAGTGAGTCTCATAGAGCAAAAAATACGGTATATAGAGCTATAGCCCGCCCCCAAAATGTGAAATGTACTTTAGTTTTTACAGCAAATTCTGAACGCTACAAAGCCATGTATTCTTGCCACAGACAAACTACTTCTCTGTTCTTTGAGTGTGAAACCCTGTGTAATTAACTTTCCTTTTAAGCCCCTTGCGTGGCTTGTAAATAAAACTAGCAGGGCTGAAATTTTTTTTTAAATTCTATTTTGGGCTATCATATTAGGCTGTATCAAATGAATCTACTTGGGCCCCAGGTTATGGGTGCCCAGTGAGTGTGACGTCATGACATCACAATGTCACACGTGCCACCCCTGCCTCAGAACTTGAATTCTGGTAGCACCAGACATCAGGTTCTGAGGTCTTGCAAGGCCTCACAGACAGCATCTCTGACGTGTCTCGAGGCCTCAGATATGACTTCTGGTGCTTCAGGAGGCTGAGCACCCACAACAAACTTTTTGTGGGTGCTCAGAGCCCCCTATAGTTGGCACCCCTGGGCTGTGTATAGGTGATTTTCCTGATTATAGTGACTTCGGGCAGGTAGGAGAGTAATTTTACCCCAACCCAACTTTAAAATGTCTTTCTCTTTCCCTAAATACACAGCGTGCTAGGTATATCTTTGTGGTAACATATCTAACATGTTACGTCTTAACTGGGGCAACATCTAATATGTTACACATAATAGGCATAAATGTAATCTGAGAGTGTACCCATCTCGTCCTTTTCTCTCAAGTACCTGAGCTTTCACATCTACATGAGGGGGTAGTTTTAATGGGACAATATAGATATTTTTGAGTGTCTGGAGGCGGGAATGCCACAAACATTCAGCAACCCCCTAAACATTTTCCTCACCATCATGCCTACCATTATTGCAGAGAAAGAGATGATTTCTGTTAACCGAGGTGCATTTGTCAACACATCAGAATTCTTCTTTCCTTTAACATCTTAAATACACAGCTCAAGCTGCCAACAGCATTTATGATATCCTAGAGACAAAGGATGCATAACTGTGTCTGGGCGGGGGGCATAGCTAGCTGGAAAACAAAATGGCGGCATAATTCTGTGTCTCCAATCGCCCCAAGACAAAATCTAAGCAGAGTGGATCCTATTGATATCTAATCAAAAAGTTTTATACAGCCTAGGTAAGGTGATGATCCAAGGAATATGGGGACCAAAAAGTAAATCTGCAAGTTTAGATCTTCAGGAAATAGATGGAGCTTTGTTTGAGGCTTCAGAGGAGGCCTCAGACACCGACACGACCAAAGGCAATATGAAAACCCACAAAGGTGGGAAAGTGGCTGCCATAATGGAGGAGGACAGAGACTCAGAGGAGTACATTAATAAAATAAGGTAGGCCCTGGCCTTGGACCAAAGAGCAGCCCTAGATCTATTTGAGCAGAAATTTGACATGCTTTCTAACAAACTTGTCAGATACTTCTCAAACAGCGTACAAATTGTGTCTCTGTGTTACCTTCGTTTTAGGTGGAGAAAATCCGCCAAGTGAAAGCCAAGTCCCTCTACCTGCAGGTTGAGAAACTGCGTCAGAATCTAAACAAGTTGGACAACACCATCAGCGCAGTGCAGCAGGTCCTTGAGGAAGGTCGGAGCATGGATATCCTCCTGGCTCGCGACCGGATGCTTGCTCAGGTGCAGGAGCTGAAGAACGTCCGAGGCTTCCTGCAGCCCCAAGAGGACGACAGGGTCATGTTCACTCCTCCTGATCAGGCATTGTATATGGCCATCAAGTCTATGGGGTTTGTCAGCAGCGGGGCCTTCGCTCCTCTGACCAAAGCCACTGGAGAAGGTCTCAAGCGGGCACTGCAGGGCAAAGTGGCCTCTTTCACAGTGATCGGCTATGACCACGACGGGGAGACGCGTCTTTCTGGGGGAGACATGATCTCTGCCGTGGTCATGGGGCCGGATGGAAATCTCTTTGGGGCAGATATTAGCGACCAGCAGAATGGAACCTACATCGTCAATTACAGGCCGCAGATGGAAGGGGAGCACCTGATTTCGGTCATGATGTGCAACCAGCACATAGAAAACAGCCCGTTCAAAGTCACCGTCAAGTCAGGGCGCAGCTATGTTGGCATCGGGCTTCCGGGGCTCTGTTTTGCCAGCGAGGGGGATAGCGAGGGCAAGCTGTGCCGCCCCTGGGGCGTTAGTGTGGATAAGGAAGGCTACATCATCGTCGCCGACCGCAGCAACAACCGCATCCAGGTCTTTAAGCCTTGCGGCGCCTTCCACCACAAGTTTGGCACCTTGGGCTCCAGGCCCGGCCAGTTTGACAGGCCTGCCGGCGTGGCCTCCGACTCCTCGCGGCGGATTGTCGTGGCCGACAAGGACAATCATCGCATCCAGATCTTCACCTTTGACGGCCAGTTCATTCTGAAGTTCGGGGAGAAAGGAACCAAGAACGGGCAGTTCAATTACCCGTGGGATGTGGCAGTGAACTCCGAGGGCAAAATCCTGGTGTCCGACACGAGGAACCATCGGGTTCAGCTCTTTGGGCCTGACGGAGTGTTCCTGAACAAGTACGGTTTTGAAGGGGCACTCTGGAAGCACTTTGATTCCCCGAGAGGAGTGACGTTCAATCACGAAGGCCACCTGGTCGTGACGGATTTCAACAATCACCGTCTCCTGGTCATACACCCCGACTGTCAGTCGGCCCGCTTCCTTGGCTCCGAAGGCACAAGCAACGGCCAGTTTCTGCGCCCGCAAGGTGTGGCCGTGGACCAGGAAGGCCGAATCATTGTGGCAGATTCCAGGAACCACCGCGTGCAGATATTTGAGCCGAATGGCAGCTTTTTATGCAAATTTGGCACTCAGGGAAGTGGCTTTGGTCAGATGGACCGTCCTTCAGGTATAACAGTCACCCCAGATGGCATGATTGTTGTGGTTGACTTTGGAAACAATCGCATACTCGTCTTCTGATCTGTCTTTAATCTATACTTAAGAAGAAAACTGTCTCAGGGAAAATCCTTTTAAGAAAACACACAAACACACACACACACAAATTGCAACGTTAGTTTCAAACCTACCTCATCTTTAATTTTTTTTATAGATGAATGTACTTTTATCTACCTCATTATATTTGTGTTCCTTTTACCTCCACAGTATACACAGTGCAGCATAAAATTAAACTACTACTACTCCCCACCCCACCCCCAGATGTGGGGGCATTCATGGTTTTGTGCACGCTAGCTGGTTTGGGCAGCAAATCCTGTAGACTCTGCCAAAAAGGCACACACTCTCATCTTTAAAAAGAAGAAAGAAAGAAAATCGGTAGTTTTTAGGTATTTTTAATTTTTTTGTTCTGACCATACTGTGGGGAGTTGTTTTGTTTTATGGCGGCGGTGAAGGGGTCCTGTTTTTAGATGCTGCTGCAGCAGAGAACTTGTTCCATGTTCTCGTTTATTTTCTTTTTAATACCTCAGTGCATTTGACATACTGTTCAGCGTTAAAAGAGTCGTCGTTTCCAAAAGGCTTTGGCCTTTTTTTTTGCAAGTGGGATGGGATTCCCTGGGCCAGGGAGGGAAGCCCAGGTTCTTCTTCATTGGTATTCGCTGTTTTGCATGTATTATTATTTTTTTGTAAAAGAAAAATGCAGTAACCCCACAACACAAAAGGAAGCTGCTTAGGAAAATGCACAAGGCGTTATGAATATGTTTAGCTTCTCTTTATTTGGTGGCTTTGGACACGGGTCCAAAGACGCACGTGGTAAATGTCCTCCTTGTATGTGGGACCTCTGGGAGCAGCCTTCCTTTCCCTCCTCACTGCTGGGCAAGCTGCTCTCCAAACTTGGAAACATTTAGAAGTTTTACCTCCAAGGCAGCATGAGGAGGTGCTGCCTGGGTGTGCGGGTGAATGTGTGTGGGGGAAGCCTCGAGGGAAAGTGGCTTCTGTCAAAATCTCTGGATCGTAGCTTTGGTGCCACTTATTCTCGAAAGGTGCGCGAGGGCTTCCATTTGACCGTGTGTTTCTCTCATAGCCTTTCTCTCCCCCCCCCCCCCCCAGTTCTTTATAAAAAGATATATTTTTGTCTGTGCGCTCTGTTTCTCTCTCTCTAGATATAGACATAGCTCTCTGTTACAATACACATGGAAAGGCAGTGAGCTTGGGCCGAATGTTGTGTTTTGAAGGCATGCGCTGGAAGAATTTACTTTTTAGAAACCAAGCCTAGTTCGTGCCTCTAGACATTTATAATTGTTCAGATATAAACAACGGAACTTTGGAGATTCAGGGTGTTTCAGTCGCACTTGGGTGAAGGAAGAGAGACTGTAGTAACAAAATCTGAGCTTTTCATAAAGCTCCTCTTCTTGGAAATTCATCTTGCCAGGACACCCATGTAGCTCCCTCTCTCAGGGACAAGATAGTGTACAGAAAGAGAACCACCCTAAAACCTACCTCATTTGTTCCAGCGCCAAAGAATGCCATGTGAAATGGGGTGCAGTATCTTAAAGCAAAACTACGAGTTCCTTGAATTTAATCAGCCACAAAATTTAGCACTGAGAGAGGTGAGATTCTTAGACTTCTCCAATAAGCTCCAGATTTCAGGTTTAGTACCGAACCATAGGAATGCAATTCCTCCATGTTGTCCTGTTGAACTTTCCAGTTCTCACCTTAACACTGTACATTCCTCTATATACAGATATTTGGGAGCAAGCCTCATTGGCCACCGTGGGGCTTACTCTTGAGCAAGTGTGTGGTGGGATTGTAGCTATTCCCTTTGCTAAGGTTATCTCAGGAGACATATCTGTCCTGTTTCGTTTGTGTCTCAACTAGAATCCTAGTTGGAAATCCAAAATATTAATAAGGTGGATGTTTCTGGCATAGTGACGAGACTTTGTAGTTTTTTTGTATCTATCCTTCGTTATTACTGAGGAAGAAATAAGCTGTACTGATGTCACATGAAGGCTGAAATGTGGTCCAGTTATTGTATACGAATGCTCTACCATATGCCCATTATTGGCAATTTAAAAAAAAATAATTAAAATTTTCTAGGGATTTCAGTACTAACAAAGATGTTGTGAGTTGCACTTTGCGTATTTTCTTAGAAACTAACTTTTAGAAACAGGAAGCTTGAGTTTTGTCTTTCCATTGAACTGTAGCCGACAAAATTCAGAAAACTTGCATCCCTTCCCCCAGCAAATTTGGATGGTCCAGGAAGAATGTAGAATTGGTGAGTGTCTGAACTCTAATGTTTATAATAGGTTTAATCAGGTTAGTTCGAAACATTGCCTTTCCTTTTAGCCAATACCAGCATCTCTGAAGAGAGTGCATCAAAGCCTGTTAGGATACTGGGTTGTTTTTTCAAAAAAGAGCTGAGATAGTTTAAAGTGGGAAACTGTTCTCTACAGTCACTGAGAACCATCGCATCCTTGGCAGTGAAATTTACTTTGGTTCTCATTTCCTCCCCTCCTCTTTTGTAGTGGGCCTGATGTTGTGACGTCTGAGGATGTCCACACACTACGTAGCTGGTTAGTTGCAAAGCATAGTTGAGTGGAGATGGGGGCATGGACTAAGCAATCTGTCAGTGGCACTGTAACCACAACTGTACATTTTGTGCCACTTCTTCAAGAATCCCTTGCATCATGCTTGGAAGGTTTTCTGCCCCCTCTATGTACACCAAAATACCATGTTTTCGTCTGGAAAAGGGTAATCTGTGTGCTTTTAATAGAAGACTTGCCATTTAACTGCTCATCACATTACGTCAGAAATTGTTGTCTAAATTGGAGGTGTGTTGGTTCCATGCAGTGCCGCTGGAGATTTCATGCTTGATTTCGTGCTTCACATGAGGCTGGCGTATGACGTTCGAAGGCATTGCAGATTAGAGCATTTTACTTGGGACTCAAGTTGAGAAGTAAGGTTAGCCTTCCTGATCTAGCTACCAAAGATAACTGGTTAAAAAGCTTTAATTTTTGAGTTGGCAGAATCCCATGTGTGTGTGTGTCTGTAAGGCAAGTGTTTGTCTTCCTTCTATTAATGTTACCCTATTTGCTTTTGGATGGGCTTCTCTTAAAATAAGCTACTTTTTTTGTTGAGTAAAAGTTCTCTGTGCTGTGCCATCCCATTTTGCTGTGTAAAACTGTTAGGTAGCGGAATAGTGTTTTGAGCTTTGTGACTTTTGTATGTTATTTGCTGCACAAGCTTGGAGAAGCCAGAAATCTCTTTACTTGTAGGAAAGAAATGGTGTGTCGTTCTTCCATAAATACACTACTTCTACTGGTGGATCAAGATATCCGCAGTTCATCCAGGGTGGGGTGGGGGGAAGCATCTGATAAACACATTCAGCTTGCATATCGAAATGTTTTATTTTTAAAATGCTGCTGTTTGGCTACCCTGAGTGACTCCTGTCAGTAACTGCAGTTGGTGTAGTGCTAAGCACATGTTACCTCACCTAAAGTATTAGTGTACTTCTGACATAGGAGTGTTTATAACGCTATGAAGCTAAGTAGTGTAATAATACAGGAAACATTTAATGCCAACATAAAATGCCCCTTAGGGGTTTGGGTTTTTATTGGGTATATAAGTGACAGGATTTAAACTCCATCTGTTTGCATGTTCATGGGCTTTATACAGCAATCCAGACACAGAACTCAAGTACAAAGCAGGGCTACCAAAAAGTGCGTAAGCTGCAAGCTACAAACATGTGCTTTGTATAAGTCTTCTGAGCTAGTAAACCTGGTTTAGGCAAAATATGTTTTTTAAATGCTTTCTAAATTTTGTGCACTAAACACTTGAATTTGAGCTGTTATAAATTGCAACTCCCTCCCCCCCCCCCGTCCCAAATGCATTCTCCATCAAATTATCGCTACACTCCTGATTAAGCTTTATGAATCAAATATCCTGCTAAATAGTCTTTTTAGTTGATGCTGAAAGCCCAGTAGGAAGTCATGGTGCTGAGCAGCAGTACTTCAGGTGGCAAACTTTGGTACCCTTAAGTATAACTTATTTGGGGAAACCATCAAAGGAATACTATAAGTGGAGGTTGCCATGGAGACCTAAAATATATTAAAAATATGTTCTCCCTAAACCTAATGAGATCTGGGATCAAGGGGGACATTTCCTTACGGCATTGCAAGAGATTGGTGTGGCCTGTTTTAGTTAGTTAAGCCAATATTAATTTATTAAAGAGGAGAGGTCTCTGCTTGATTTTAGCCATATCTCAAGATTTCTTTTGAAGATCAGGAGATTCCTATGTTTAGTTCTGATTTAAATTAAGAAGTGCCAAAGCATTTTTTGTGTGGAATTGTGTTTTGTGTGTGTGTGTGTGGTTTGTTGTTTTTTTACGTAAGCATATCCAAAGGTGCCAAAAGGTAATAGGGTATTAAAAAGTAAGAAAAGATGATGTTTAGACATACACACAGTTTGGACTGTGTAAAAAGTTAACACTGGTACTTGCGTTAGACAAACACTGTTTTTGGTCCTTGAGTCCTCAGGAAACCAGCAGAACCCAGTTTGCTGTGGTACTAGATGCCTAAAAAAGTAGAATTTAAAGTTCTACCTCACTTTGATGAAAGAAGCACAGTATCTACCTCAAATTTAGCACCAGAATGTCATAGAAGAAAATGGTTTTCCACCACGAGGAGAAAAGGGATTGACCACAAATAGCATTAAACCAGGGTGGTACAACCCCCACCCCACCCCGATGGCCACACTTAAAAGTATAAGAGACACTTTGGAAATCTCAGGCAAACAAACCGATAACCCTTCGCCATTAACTGGTCTTTATAAGTCACAATCCCTCCCCATCTTTCAGTATTAAGACACAGTGGACTGGTCAGTAAATTGGGTCTTGCATAGTTCTTGTGATTACAGGTCTCTCTGCTAGAGGGAAAAACTCTGTTTGCTGATATCTACTGGTTAGTTTGTTAGAAAACAATCTTGTGGAGACCTGATACGCCTGCCAGGAAAACTCTCATTATCCGTTGAGAATGTATGAAAGGAAGTAATACTCTCCTACATTTCAAAATGATTATATGTGACAGGACGGGAATGAGATTGTGGGTTATTCTGTTAATTTTTGGAACAGGACATTTTGGCAGTGTTAAGATGCTCACACCAAAGGTAGTTTAGACTGGACTGTCTCTTCCCTTGTTTTCCATATTTAACAGCAAAGCTAGAATAGAAGCACACGATGGATTGCTGTGATTGCATCTCCTAAATCTTTGCCTCTTCCTCTGTCTTTCTTATAAGTGGGATTGGAGAAATGAGACTTGGATAATGACTCCAGTGGGTACAGACCACCACTAGAGATCATGCTATGTTGAGCTTGGTAAGATTGGGATGGTATTGGTTCTCTCTCCCCCCCCCCCCATCATTGTTTAACCAGTAATGGTTCTTCAGGAAGAATTTTTTTTAATAAAGAAAGCTTTGTTGTACCTGCATGGTCTTAGACCTCTTCAATGATTGTATCAACGTACAAACTCAGGTTGCCTTTTAATTTTGTTTGTAGCTCCTTTGTCAAGAGAGCTTTGGTGACTGAATGTTAAGTGTATGTAGTAGAATAGATGGCGTTCTTTAAGCCGCCAAACTAGAAAAATTCTTTTGTAGCGTTACAGAATATTTCTCAAGTCTATGTAGATTCTTTCCCAGGGAGAGCTTCTTGGTTTTAGTCTCTTCCCCTTATGACATTTTAAAAAAATAGTTAATGTGCGCAAAGTCACCCAAGCTTGTGGGGGTGACTCTTCTTACTCTATGTGATATTTCTTGTATTGTGCCTCACCTGTTGTGCATCTATTTAGATGGTGGTACATTTCTAAACAGTTAAGGCAATGGTCCTTGATAATATTTTTTTTTTAAAGCATGTCCGGTTTTTTTCTATGCCTAAACACAAAGTGGGTGGTCTAAGACCAAAGAGAACATGTTAAAAAAAAATCAGTATGGGGGGGGGACGGGGACATACCCTCTGCAGACTAAATTCCTCCATTGGCTATATAGTAGACCTTGATCTTTGTGAATCTTTGCTCAAGCAAGAAATTTAATTTTAGGACAGTCCTATGGTCCCTTTAAAGGGCACCCCAT
Organism: Podarcis pityusensis; assembly: GCF_964106645.2. Classification (NCBI taxonomy): domain Eukaryota; kingdom Metazoa; phylum Chordata; class Lepidosauria; order Squamata; family Lacertidae; genus Podarcis; species Podarcis pityusensis. The sequence continues at coordinate 45,070,809 of NC_138037.1, read as the reverse complement.
GGTCCGTAGGATAGAGATTTCACTCTCAGCTCGAGAAGGGGCCTTACCTTTGAATTGCAAACCCTCCTGTTGTGGGTGCAAAAACCACCGGTGCTATTACATACTGTAGGGGTGGCTTTGGATACATGGGATTTGACACCCCCCCCCCCCCGAATGAGAGCAGGGAAGTACACCAGTCCTAGAGCCAGTTGCTTTTTAATAAATCTCTGCTGTCTGCTTCCAGGTAAGCAGCCTAGCTAAAGTCCCACAATACAAATATGGGCATTGTGTATAGCTTGATTTGGTCGAGACAATTATTTCCTTCCTTCAGCTGAAGCCCTGTATTCTTTTTAAGATTCGGTCAGCTGGTGTTCTGAGCTCCAAAGTTGCAGAGCTCAGCAGAACAGGTGAGGCACAAGCTTTGTTTAAACGGGCTAAAAAAAATAAAGTTAGAACTTGCGTGTTTTTAATGGAGGCTTCTGAATGTATCTTTGTGGTCCATGGAGAAGGCTGAAGGATGTAGCAAGGGGACAATGTATCAGCTACTGGCAGCCTTAAAACAAAGTCATTCTCTCTCTGGACTTTAAAATGTTTCTATGCAGTTTATTTTATTTTTGTTTAATCAAATAAATGTGAGTTTCACTTCAATTGTGGTTTGTCTTCCATTTCTCCCCACCCTTCTTTCAAATGCATGTATACCAAAAACCAACAAGGATAGTGTTAGCTTCACATCAGCAAATTCATATGGACTCAACGCTGGAAAGCAGGTTAGCCTATTACTTGCTACCTCTTGCTAACAGTCTACTCTTGAAGAACTGATGTTTTTTTTCTAGTTAATGTGCTTTAATGCATCCTCTCTAGGAAAAGCCCTGCACTTCTATGATGGAAAGTGTTTTACCAGCAGGCACCCCAATGTGGTGGGGTATTCAGCTAGCTGCAGGTACAGTTTGGTCATACCGTAACTTAATCCTCCTGAATGCAACAAGGCAATGCTAACAGAGCAGAGCTAACACCTTGATCTGCGTGGGCTCATACCATATATACAAGGTAAACCTACTTAGGCATGCAGCAAAAGCATGAAAAGGTGTATTTCATGCCTCCTAAGTAGATGGGGGGGGAAAGGTCCAAAGAGCTACTCTATACATACAGTGCAGCCAAATCTTTTGAGATCTGTATGTCTGCTCTGTATCTTTTAATTATACAGCATCACAAGTGCCAAGCCACGCAACTGACAAGCAGAACGAATGCTGGAGAAAGGGATAAAAAGAATCTACAGTATGATATTTTTTTGTTTGTTTTAATTAAAAATTCAAACCAACACACTTCAGAACATCATATGCAGGTACCACAAATGTTTATATATATATATATAATTACAAAATTTCCAAGTGGTCCCTCAAAGGGCCAATTTTCACCGCAGCTTCTTCACTTCCTCTGAGCAGAGGTGAATGCAGGCATTTGAATAGGCTGGACCAGGTGTGTTGGCTGAAACACAGGCCTCTTCCGCATCTCAGAGAGCATTTTCACTGTAGGAAGAAGCTGGTTTCTTTTGATGATCTGCAGTGCCAGCTGTGTGTTTCCTAGAAAACAATTTCAGACTTAAAATATAGATTTTGTGTTACTCTAAATAGCCTTCCACAGAGTTAGGGGAGTGAGTGCCAAAAACAACCCTCCCTTTTCCACAGACGAGCCTTTCTGTCAGGCGAATATAATCCAAGGTGCTTGGGCTGTGGTAGGGGTTCTGAAAGTCACACACGACTTCTAAACCTTTTGTTTTACAGACTTTCTTCCACATGAAGCCATATCAAGAAATAGCAATGTACATTCAGGAAGATTTGGGTTTGCAACTTACCATTCTGAAGTTCAAGGTATACAGCCAGCAAGATGGCCTCGGGTGGGATCTCCTTCGGATGAATCAGTGAGGCAGCCTTATACCAAAATAAAAACATAAAAAGTTGAATTAATGTATGAAAGAAAGCCCTCCACTTTAGACTGTGCCTTAAATTATTGCAAATGCAAAAAAACTTTGCTAGAGGCAGTGGCTTTCTGTCTTCTGAACGAAGCATTGCTTTGTCATTTGGGAGACAAAGGATTTTTCCAACTTAAAAATCCCTGGTGCCGATTCCTTTTTATGATTAAAAGTGTTGTTTTTCCAGTCCATCACAGGTTAACGTTTGGTTACCGTGGGTGAGAAAACCTTGTGCTTCGACAAGGAAAACTATCAGAACAACTTGTGGGACCATGATATTACAGTTTGTTGTATTTGGGTGGTTTCCCCTAGTGAAAATGCCACAAGACTCACCTGGTGCAGACACTTCCGTGCTTTGTCGTACTCGCTTCTCAAGCAGTAGGCGCTTCCAAGGTTGAACAGCATCATGGTCCGCGCAGATGTGACAGAACTGGGGTAACATTGTGGGGTTTGCTTGCCAGCTTACAAAAGATGCAAAAACACATTACTTGTCAAGATGAATACAGTGGTACCTCGCAAGACGAAAAACGCGCAAGACAAAAGAGTTTTTCGTTTTTTGAGTTGCTTCACAAGACGAATTTCCCTATGGGCTTGCTTCGCAAGACGAAAACATCTTGCGAGTTTGTTTCCTTTTTCTTAAAACCGTTAATACTGTTAAAACCGTGCTTCGCAAGACGAAAAAAATCGCAGAACGAATTAATTTCGTCTTGCGAGGCACCACTGTAATTCAATTTAAGATTGTTTGCAATTACCAGTGGCCAATGGCCCAGTCTGCACATAGCTTAGCACAAATGCATGAGCTGCTGGCTAAGAGATCACAACCTGGTCTACCCTAGTTGTTCTGCTGCAACACTAAGGGAAGTCGTGGCTTGATTTAGCTTAGTGCGCCATCCAAAATGAGACTCATGGATTAGCTGTCATAGATAAACCATGAACCATAAGCCACAGGGGGAAAATCACCTTTGTTATATATATAACTGCTGAGAGCTAAACTTCAAGTCTGGGTCTGGATGACAAGTTGCAGCACAGCAGAACTACTGGGGAGAAGTAAAACAAATACAATCTCCTTCACTGGAGCCTGTGTGCTTACACTTTTGGGGGAAGCCCCCATTGGCTTACCATGTACCTAAGTAAAAACAATGCTTAGTGTATCAAGTACGGCTTTAAACTTAAGCTAGAAATGGGGATATGCATCTCAAACTTTTACAACCACTTGTCTGGGGAGCTTCTATTAGCAACAGCTCCAAGATGCATATTTACAATGCAGAAAGGAAAACTGCATTTAGGTGTTTGCACAGCAGTGTCCATCAGTATTTTCAGCAGCAGAGTATCAAAGCCATTTCCTTTGGTATGGAACTTGGATCACTTGCTTGCACCAGCTGGAGCTACTCTGCTCTGAAAACATGCAATATATAATAAAGGCCGGAAGGAGGAAGGCGGTTATATGGTGAGCTAATGGACGCATGGTTTCTCGTTTGTGGCAGAGCTGAATTTATGAACTTCCCATTCATTATACAAGCCCTCCCACGAGTCATATGCCCTGAGTGACGGTCCCCATGGTTTTAATTTAAAAGTAGCTCCTTAACTGGAATAAAAGATCTCTAGGCTAAAATATGTAACAAATCAGGTGATGCCAGAAATAAAAAGGGAGCCCTAGGAAGGGTTCCCCTCTAACTCTTCTACAAAATGTACTTCTTAGGTACAACAGCTGCTTTATTAGGTAAGGGACTTAAGCAGCAATGTTGACGGGTTCATGCAACACACTGCAGAAAGGACACGAGCATTTACTGGATTTATAGCTCACACTGCTCCTCAGTAAAGGAAGCACAGAGACAAAGTCTTTTATCCAGTCTTGCACTTTAAGGCATAATTTCACATATGTAATTACACAGAGTAAACAGGGAGGTGAGTACTTACAGGATTCCATTGCTTCATTTTCTCCTTTCTCAGATCCTGCGGAGAATACAAGCAGGAACGCATCGTTTAGTGAAATCAACATTTTAACACAACATATGCTTTAGACAAACAACAATTTAAAGATCATTCATGACCCCCATTCCAGTCAATCTGGTTATGTTACTGAATATTTCATCAACATTCAGTGCAAATATGACGAATACAGATACAGGCATACTTGGAAATCTGTTTTTGCATTCCACATGTATTTTGCATTGCGGACAGTGCATACAATGTTAAGGCATAGCTGGGGATTCCAAGAGTTCACAGCCCAAATTGAAGTTAACAATATTAAGATTAGAGAAAAAGGAAGCAGCATTCTAGGGGCACTTAAACTGAAATATATAGATTCTAGGAACTCTGCAAGCGGCTATGGCCTTTATAACAGTGCATTAAAATGTAGAGCTGTTACAAGTTACAGCAGGAAGGCAGTTGAAAGCATGACCGGTTCTAATCAAGTATGGACTCATTAACCTTGATCCTGCTCGTTTGAAGAAATCCCCAGGGACACATCAGTGACATTCTCCGGGTTCAAGTGAGTAATGGCATCAGAGATTCTGTCTAGAGAGATGAGAGCCTCTGCAGCATACAAATGCCCAAGGAACCTGCAGAAAGCAAGAGCGCGCACAGTTGCAAAGGTCAATCTGGCAACAAGTCACATCAAGCTACTGCATGGATGTCTCTCTCTTGAGTGACTGCCCTACTGCAGCTAAGAAACCCCACATTAAAAATTAAGTATAAGAGGATACTTGTATAAAATAGTAATTGTTTGGACCATTTGGAGCTGGAGGTGCCTAATTGCAGCTCTCGCAACTTCCAAAGCCATTCCGTACTCCTTTGAATCTGAAGGGGCAAGACGACAAAACTTAAGGGATTGAGAACCTCTTTCATCAATTTAGTATTATAGTAATATAAGGTAAAGGTACCCCTGCCTGTACGGGCCAGTCATGACCGACTCTAGGGTTGCGTGCTCATCTCGCTCTAGAGGCCGGGAGCTGGCGCCGTCCGAAGACACTTCCGGGTCACGTGGCCAGCGTGACGAAGCTGCAGCTGGCAAGCCAGCACCAGCGCAGCACACGGAAACGCCATTTACCTTCCCGCTATAAAGCGGTCCCTATTTATCTACTTGCACTTAAGAGTGCTTTCGAACTGCTAGGTGGGCAGGAGCTGGGACCGAACGACGGGAGCTCACCCCGCCGCGGGGATTCGAACCGCCGACCATACAATCGGCAAGTCCTAGGCACTGAGGTTTTACCCACAGCGCCACCCGCGTATATTATATATATATATATAAAACAGTAATATACAGAATTGCAAAACATCTTCAAAGCCAGGTGTAAATATAAATTGTCTCTCGCTTTATCATGTGGTGGTCTATTTTTTCCACTGATCAGGGGAGGAGAATAATATTATTTTTTTGGCACTTCATAGATGAAAAGAATCCCAACTATTATGTGAGCAGTTATGGCATAACTTGAGGTCATACATGCCTACACACTATATACAGAAACTAAATGTAAAAGTGCTGTAAAAGAAATTGACCAGGGCAAGCTTACTTAAGGGATCCTGACAGTTTGGGCTGCTGGAGAAGTTTGTCTGCATGATTCAAAGCCATAAGGTTGTCCCCCAGCGCCAGAGCCACATAAGCACTGCAAGCAAGTATTGAACACCTAGAAAACAAAAATAGAAACACACATAGAAAGTTGATACATGCAGAAAATCCACACAAGCAGACCTTTGGCTGAATGACACCCTTTATCCTATTATAAATGGGGGTGGTGGTTTGTTCTTCTTCTTATGTATTTTGTGTTTTTAATCTTGTATTTTTATGCTGTGAACTGCCCATGAAGGGTGGTATACAAATTTAATAAATAAACTTAAGAGAACTTTAAAGAGGAAAGGTAGACTGCCTTATCGCATAAAATAAAGCTGTTACATACTTTACTATGTGCACTAAAGGAAAATATTGAAAACAAGCTTTTCCAGCATCTCTAAAAAGAAAAATGGGTTCTGCGCAATTGGCACTCATGGCACCTCAGCAGGAATGCTTTTTTGGCCTTGCTGTCCCTCCAGCCTCTCAATAAAGCACAAGTAGGTCCTGAAATTCTTTCCCTGAAATTCGAGCCAAGCATTCCACAGCTTCAAACAAAAGGCCCACATCAGGATGTCAGTATTAGGTCAGGCTTTTACAGCTTGTAATTCCACCCCTCCCTCCCTTCTTAACACAGCACTTTGGGATATTTTCCACTTCACAAAGCAGAGTTCAAGGCAGGCTCTCCTGGCTTCAGGGCAGGAGGCAGCTTTGCTTGCCTTGCTACAAGAACAGATCCAACTCTGTTGCATGGCAGAAAAGAGGAGGAGTGAGTGGATCGTCTTGGACAGATCTGGTGTTTTGGAGCTGCAAGAGGAGTCCATTAAACTCTCTAGCCAGTAGGTGGGCTATTACGGCTGCAGCCTTCTGGCAACTGTCAAGCCCACTTTTGGTTCAGCAGTAAGCCATGTTAATTCATGGCAGGGCCTGGGGTTCCTTTATGCCTGTGTCCCAGGAGGCATGCCCTTTAATTACACACAAGCAGGGTAAGAAATCGCTCTGCTGCTTCCTCCCCATTTCCTCTGTTCCATGCCCAGATGTCACATCAAATCCCAACACGCAGGGGGAAAAGCTTGCCAAGGAAAGCAGGCATCCTTTCAAGCCCAAAATTTTATTTTGCTTTTTAAAAAATCCATTTGCAGTTGCAACTGTTAGGGTGGTGCTGTGCATCAAGGGCAGTCTAATAACACTGCCACTATCTTACTTGTATGGGGAAGCGCTGCTTCTTAACTAAGCTGGCTGTAAAGGCTCGTAAGCTAATTGATGCAAAAGAGATCATGCCCACATTTCCCAGTATATAAGCAAGGCTTTGATGTCTACAAACATTGTGAAATCCATTTGCACTACTGTGAATAGTCACTTTTCCTCTTCCCCCTCTCCTGCTGCTGCAGCACTACCAGTAACCAAGTCATGTGTTCATGTTACGTCGGAACATGGGCTCATGCTTATCACGAGTTGGTTTTTGCTTACTGCTGGTTTGGAGATGGACACAAACCATGAGCCTGAGTTGGGATGTAATGCTAAGCCCAACCAAACTGTGGCTTAGCTCCTGGTACCACAGCAGCAGGAACAGGGTTTTTTTCGGGGGGGTAAGCAACCCCCATTTCTCTCTATACACTACTAGCACATTGCTCATTCATGCCCAGGTGTAACTAGGCTTAATGTTGCATGCTAATGCAACCAAGAGAATATGCTTATAGGCAACTTGAACTCAAGTAGCTTGCCTCCAGCTTACAATATTGCTCCAAACACTGTCAAGGCTGCCAACTACTCAGACAATCTGCAGCTAAACCCACAGAAAGATAAACTGTCCCCAACCCCACTTTAGAATTTTGACACATCTCCACAGACTGCCTTTTAATGACTCTGTATTCTTGAGCTTCTTTTCCTCCCTTTTGTCTGAAAAAGCTTTTTTTTAAAAAAGAAAAAGCTGCCTTTTTATATCAACCAGCCTGTTCAGTTTTCTTACAAGATCTATTAGTCCACAAAGTTTACTCACTCTCATCTACACAATGAATTAAGCCTGCACCACATGAAAGATATCAATGTACTGTATTTTTCGCTCTATAAGACGCACCAGACCACAAGACGCACCTAGTTTTGGGAGGAGGAAAACAAGAAAAAAAAATATTCTGAATCATAGAAGCCAGAACAGCAAGAGGGATTGCTATGCAGTGAAAGCAGCAATCTCTCTTGCTGTTCTGGCTTCTGGGGTAGCTGCGCAGCCTGCATTCGCTCCATCAGACGCACACACATTTCCCCTTACTTTTTAGAAGGGAAAAAGTGAGTCTTATAGAGCAAAAAATACAGTAATCGATCACTAAGAAGTAACACTTTGTTTCACTGTGGTACAACTTTAAATGCAGAAGGTACCTAAAACAAATGAATGGCACCCCCAAGCTGACAATTTTCTGCGCAAGACTGAAAGTGAATTAAGTTTAGTTGTGAATTTGAAGTGACTTGGCAGGGGGAGGGGGAAATAGTTTTATCATAAAGCTTTGAAACCAAGCTGCAATTTTCTTTAGAAGTATTCTTTTCTGGCAATTACCAGGATCAAAACCAAAGGGGCAAAATGCTTTAATACTTCAGTGTGACCTGAACTCCTCAAATTCACAGTTCTAATGCCTTTGCAGTTTTACAGTGTTTTCTATGATTCCACATGCAGCTGGGCAGAGACTATGAGCTCTAGAAATTTGGAAGTAGTCTCCAATAAAGCACAAGGAATGGTTGCCACAGGGGCAGCGATTGCAGGAGGGAGGGAGGGACTAAGAAAGCTCAGTGTACTAGTATTAAGAAACTTTTCCAGCAAGGGAATCTTTACAGTTGCTATACTTCAGCATGACTGGCAGCTGTTAAAAGATATAAAGCAAAGAATTGGCACCCTTTACTATGCATCAAAACTTTGCAGGAGCCTAAACGGGTACTTGGGACACGGGTGGCCCTGTGGTCTAAACCACAGAGCCTAGGGCTTGCTGATCAGAAGGTCGGCAGTTCGAATCCCCGTGACGGAGTGAGCTCCCGTTGCTCGGTCCCTGCTCCTGCCAACCTAGCAGTTCGAAAACATCAAAGTGCAAGTAGATAAATAGGTACCGCTCCGGTGGGAAGGTAAACGGCGTTTCTGTGTGCTGCTCTGGTTCACCAGAAGTGGCTTAGTCATGCTGGCCACATGACCCGGAAAAACTGTTTGGCTCCCTCGGCCAGTAAAGCGAGATGAGCACCGCAACCCCAGAGTCATTCGCGACTGGAGCTAACGGTCAGGGATCCCTTTACCTTTAAAGGGGTACTTTTGGATTACAGTCCTAATCTGAAACACTTTACATGACCCATATTCCCTCCCCGAAACAAATGTGCTTTCGAAATACTAGAGAAGCTCAAAACTGAACTCCCAAGTGTAAGTGATGACTAATAATAATGTATAATTTGCAAGCAATACTGCTTACACAGGATGAGACCAGGTGAAACAATTTGCAGGAGTTTACTACCAGCCACCCCTCCAAGGACACTTGCTGAGGACAGAGACTAGGAGAAGTATGGGACAGACAGGTGAGCCACTAAGCCGGGTTCAAGATATGGAACAAGAGAATCCATTGACACTGGGACTGCTACTCTCTGCCATTACAAGTTTTTGATGTATGGCCATGACAACCACTCTGTATAGAATTTTTAACATGCTGACAACATCAACTGAAGGTAAAATTTGGTTCACAGGTCACGTTCAGATAAAACTCCTTTCTGCCAAAGGGCATGGATAGCCTGCATGAGTGATAAAATTATTATTTCCCATGAAACAACAACACACTTCTATTCTCAGTCATCTTGTGCAGAAGATTAAAAACAGAGAGATATAAAGAAAAAACGGAGGGAGCCTAACTATCTGGAGCTAGCCTTACAGAAGCTAAAATCAATGTTTCTCTTCCCTCCTGTCACGCTTCCCACTCCCCGCCCCCCCTTTCTAGTAGAAGTACAATCATTTTTGTTATAATGACAGGATTTTCTTGACAGGCTGTCAAGTTTCATCAATTGAGAACAACAGTGGATTGTGAAAGATTATTTTCCTTCCTTTACAGCACAAGAAATGTCAAATGTGAGATTGTTTTCACAGCCTTGGCACTGTATACTTCCTTTACACCAAAACCTTCCACTTGCGGGATTGTGGGGTGGCATTCAATTAAGTTTCACTCAGAGGGGCCCACTAAAATTAATGAACACATCTATGCTAGGCTCACTGATTTCAATAGGCCTACTCTTTAGTAAAACTTGGTTTAATGGCATTCATAGTAACTACCAATTAGTAATGTTTAAGCAGAGCCGTAACTGGGGGTGGGGTGGGGGGGGCTAGCCTGTTTTTCTGCTCTGGGTGAAACCTCCAGAGGGGTGCCAAACTGGGTCTTTGACGTGGGTAAATTAAAGCCTAGTTTCGCCCCTGGTTTAGGTAACTGAGAAAAAACTTAGTCCAAATACAGTTTCCTTTAAATGCTGCAAGAAGAATTCATATCCACATTACATTTCTAGATATGCCAGTCTGAATTCACATTCAAGGGCACACATCCGCTATAGTGTGAGAATGGCCATGCCTGGTATTTCCATGCAGAAGTTAATTCCCATACATGTACCCAAAATGAATGGATCAAAGCAAAAAACAAACTGGAAACACACCAATGCAGCTATTCCCACATTTAGGAAAGTGCATGGATTTATGTAGGAGGATGTACCTCTTTGCAAGGAAATGCAGCATATACATGATTCCCCTATATATGGATGCTCAGTATGATGAAACTTGTGCCTATATAATAAGCTAGGACAAAAGGAGTACTACGTTGGCATAATGAAATTTTAACTTCCTCTCTCTTGCGCCTCTCAGATAATCACCATTTCCAGTGAAATATTTAACTGCATGTGAACACCAGTGGAAACCTACCACAGTAATGTTTCATAGGTAGCTTGCTTTCCTTTGAATCTCATGCCACCAATTATCCCGCAATGCAGAAGTTTTGTCCCGATGACTATCTGGGTCTGAGCATTCTAACTAGTACTCAGGATTACTAGATTCCACCTGCATGCACGCCCACCACAATGAAAATATTTTGGGGAGAAAGTGGAGAGGATGCTAGTGCTGGGAGGAGACCCAGGTTTAACATCTTTATCAACACTGCCAAACACCAATTACAGAATGAGAGGGGGAGTTTCTGCAGTTGCAACCCTAGCTAACAGGACCAGTGGTCAGGGATGGTGGGAATTGTAGTCTCAAAACATCAGGAGGGCTGAGTTTGCCTATGCCTGCATTATAGGAACATACTCAATAAACACACAAGACGTGACTGGATGTATTTTTGAATAAATAAGGTATTCATTGTATCAAATTGTAGATTTCAACGGAAGTTTCAGAAAGTTCAATGAAAAAAGCAGAAGACCTAGTAGATCAGTTCATTCTCTAGTCAGTTCATGCATAAGGTCCATACATGTATAAGTGTCTATTCCACCTGTCTGTTCATAGAGTCCGATTATCCACATGAAGGGTTGTTACAGTTCCACGGAATCCTTTCACAGAGTCTAAGACAAGGATTTCCAGAATATTAGCCTTGTTTCACCATCCTAGGCTTCTTCAGTAGAACAGGCTCATATGTAATATTACAGGACAGTGGATCTTACAGCATAGTAGTGGTCCTGTGAAAGGACTGTATGGAACTGTAACAAAAATTACAGCCGGTTACGTCTTGTGTGCTTATTGAGTATGTTTCACATAACTACAGGTTTGTTGTTCTTCTTGTTTTGCATTGTGGGAACATACTAGAAAAAAGTACATTTCTCCCAATTATAATTAGTTTAAATTTAATTAGCGCTTTCCAGCTTCTAGGAGGTGACACAACTTACTGCAAGGGTGGGGAAGTTTTCTTCTTCTGAGCTTTTTTCTTTAGAGTGGGATTATCTGTTGAGAGGCCACACACCGGCGGGCCAGAGTCCATAGTGGGGGCCACCCCAGGCTTCCCCTTTTTTCCACAGCATGAAGTTAGGCTGAGGCTGCTCAATCAATTTACTGCTTATTAATAGCTACATGAAAAAACTTTTATGGTGGATATATATGGAGCCAGGAATCTGTATAAACGGTCTAAATTAAGTATAGAACCTCCATTAAGGTATTGTTAGCATACGTTCATATAAAATGTCATTAAAATAATTTGTACTCGAGATTTCTCTTATATTAGGGAAAGCAAACTTAGATTGCTTTCTTTCAGAAACAAAGTCCATAGAATACTGTAACTGCGCTGTCTGGCAGCACATCCAGAAATCTTAGCACCTACCTTAAATTTTCTAGTTCTTGCTTCTTCAGTGGAGAAGATGGTGGAGCAGGAACGAATTTGTCTCCTTCGTGGCTTTTGCTACGGAAACAAAGACAGAGAGTGAGTAGCAATGCTAACAGCTTGAGAAATGTGAAATGATGAGAGGCTTGGAAAGTTAACAGCCAGTAACATTTGCTTAGGCCTTAGGAAAAAAGAGGAACAGGAAAGGGGCTGCTATTGAGGGCCTCCATGGAAAAAAGGCTAATATCTGGGGGAAAAGGCCAGTATCTGGAATACACACCAATAGAAACATAAAAAAAGGAAGAGTAATAGTATAGTTACAACACCTTCAGCAACACCTTAGGTTTGCTAGATTTTATTTACGTGCAACACATTTGTTTTCAAACCACTTTTCACTACCCCCATTTTTCTCCGTATTCAATTATCCTAACTCTGTTAGCAGCCACAAAATTTCTTTTTAGAGTTGTGGGCAAGACACTTAGTGAAACAAGCAATAGAAACATCTGACGCAGCACTCACCTGCAAGCTTCATTGTTCTCGCTGTTCTCATTATTACCTCCTAACTGGTTGCCAATTTTAGATCCATTTTCCTGCTTTGGCTCCTGCTGGTCTTCAGGAAGCAGCAGCAAGGCATTTCTTAGACAAATTGCTGCAAACTCCATACTAGCTACAGGAATAGCTGAAGACTGGCCATCACTTGAAAACAGGAAAAAAAAGTATATTGATGCTCTTTGTACTACATTAATATAGGCAAGGATTATGAGTCAGGAAGTCAAAATCTTCTTCTTAATCTACAGCATCTTGGGTTTACATGAAATACTGTATTCCTGTTTTAAGTTGTTTCTGAATAAACTATATTATAAAGAAATAAACACAATTATGTCTTAGAGAAGTTTCAAGAATCCTGTGTAAATAAACTCCCAGATGATTTAAAGTCAAGAAAAAAAGCATCAAGCTCGTTTTTTGAAGGTTTACAGTACAGTACAGGTGTACAGGATTATTACCACTAAATTTAAGATGGTCCCTTAAATCCCATAACCTAGCAAAGTAGTAATTTTGCTTTTTTTGCGCCCTTGGAGAACAAAGCTATACAAATTGTGCTAAAGTGTTTACTAAACCCATCTGACTAGATTCCCCGTCCAGGTTCCACTTCATGCCACATAGCCAATTATAAAGAAGTGTGTTCCGTAAGCAAGAGGAACTCAAATTTGAGGCATAGCGCACAGCATTTGCACACTACAGCAAACCATAGTTCATGGTTTCCCATGAGCATACAGATTGCTCCTGCTTCACCCATGCTGCACAAGTGGAAGCAACAAAACACAATAGTGTTCAATCACAGCCCCCAGTTTGGACAAAACACAGGGATTGCTGTTTGTTGCTCTCACTCACCCTACAGGAGCAAAGTGGGAGGGACCTGCGTATTCATGGGAAATCATTAACTGCGGTTTACTGTGACATGCAAAGAGGGCCAGCCAACATAACTTTTCTCATACACAAAGCAGCCTTGTAAACGTTGCAATGCAAAGCATTTCCATTCACATGATTGGCTGAAAATTAATACTTAAAGAAATAAAAGAATAGCACCAAGAAAGGGCACTTTGGAAATGTTTTCAGCCAACCAGCAACTTCCCTTTCAGATAACAGCAATGTAAAATTGCACAACTTACTTATAAACAATGTTCTGTACAGACTGGGATGCCAATACTATTTTACGATGATATCCTTGACCTACAATGGACTGTACAATGCCCTTTTTGCTTGGAAGTCCTTTTGTTTCTTGTTCTGAACTCTAGGGAACAAACATTTAAGGCATCAAGAGGAATATTTATTAGATAAAGGCTGGCATTTTCTCTAGCTGCTGCTATTCAGTATTCTGTTCCTTCTTTCCATAGCATCTTTATACTCTGCATTATATTCCCATTTTTCTAGGCACAATAGCAATTTCAATTGTACTTATTACAAGCCAGTTTACATGCAGACTACACCCACAAAAAAGATTGCCAATACTAAGGTCAGACCTCAACTCAGGAATTCATTGCAGGAATCTACGCAGGCATTAAAAGCAATCAGTCCCAAACCAATTTAACATGGTCCCAGGAAGAGCAAACAATGTCCTTTCCTGCCTGGAAATCTAAGTCTCTTTTTAAAGAAAAAGATAAAAGCCCATAAAACTCTTGTTTGCACTTGCACCACCAGCCTGATTCAACTCAAGGTGTTAAGTTGTACTCCTATATCGCCATCATTCTACCAGGCTCTTTTGAGCATGCTGAATGGTTTCCATTGTGTTATTAGAAAATATTTGTTTTTAACGGGTCTGAAACACTATATTAACTTAAGTGGAAATATGATATACACCAGCTAGCCACTTTTCTCAACATATATTTGGGGTCCCACCTTAATCAGGGTCCAACAGTCTTGATCTCCACCTTCTCCATGAGCCGGCCATGGGAGGGAGCCTGTGATTTGTTTTAGCTCTATGCTTGCTGAATGAAAGCAGGCAGCCAACAGAAACCAGAGCAGAAAAAAACAACAGCACACCGCTATTACGCTCACAAGCTTTAAGCTGGAGGATATGGCAAAGGCCCTCCTGCTTCTCCCTGACCTCATGCTACATTTCAGAGATGAAGCATGAATAACACTCCATCTCTCAAAACCAAAAGTGTTAACCCCCCGTTCTTAATTATTATTTGCTACTGTATGATGGTAGTACTGCTGTTGTGAACCAATTTAGGTCAGGCTGCAACTCAGTAGATGGTCTCTGCCCACTTTCAGAAAGCCAACTCTGCAGACACAGAATCTAAACCTGAATAATACAAAGATTATTCCAGGATTGATTGCTAGCTCACCGACCAAATTCAACCACTCTTATTTAAACACCCACCTAATTGGGCATTAACACCAACATCCTTTTTCGACATCACGTTAAACTACGTTTCAGTGTTGTGGGCTCGTCAACTTTCCACTTCCCTCTCTTCCACCACTGCTGCAATATTAAATGCTTACACTTCTGCATTTAAACTAAGTTTCGGAAACTGAAACTAGGTTAAACTATGGTTTGTTCAAACACACCAAACCTTAGCCCATGATCCTTGCATATTAGCAAACCATCATTCCCATAGTTCGGATATAAAGAGTAACTGGTCAGCTTAAAAGTGGAAGCTTATAATCTCTTCATGGGTATGCAAGGGGAAGAGAGAACCATGTGATACTAAACTTTGCTGCTGCTCATGGATGTAATGGTAAGCAATTGTCCAGAATTATGTCCAAACCAAGCCTAGCATACCATACAGCACAACACAGAAGCTGTTTCTAAAATCAGAAACTGAAATATGCAGATGATGCAAATCAACCAAAGAGGCTCACAAGGAACAAAATGGAAGTGCAGTTGTTTTCCTATACAGTGGTGCCTAGCAAGACGAAATTAATTCGTTCCGCAAGTTTTTTCTTCTTGCGAGTTTTTCGTCTTGCGATGCACAGTTTCCCATAGGAATGCATTGAAAATCAATTAATGCGTTCCTAGGGAAACCGCTTGCCAGGCTGGCGGTGCGGAGAAGGGCTTTTCTCCCCACCGCAAGCCTTCAGGACAGGTACGGGAACAGAGGGGAAGGCGCGCAGCGCTTTCCCTCTGTTCCCGGGGCTTGCGTGGGAGGAGGGTTTTTCCTCCCCACCGCCAACATTCAGAACAGCATTCTGAATGTTGGCGGTGGGAAGGAAAACCCTCCTCCCACCCCAAGTCTTCAGGAAAGCCATCCGATGCCGGGCGGCGGGAGAAGGTGTCCCCCCCCCCCGCCCGGCATCGGAGCTTCGTTCCGATGCCGGGCGGCGGGAGGAGGCGTCCCCCCCCCGCCCGGCATCGGAGCTTTGTTCCGATGCCGGGCGGCGGGAGGAGGCATTCCCCCCCCCCGCCCGGCATCGGAGCTTCGTTCCGATGCTGGGCGGGGGGGAGGAGGCGTTCCCCCCCCGCCCGGCATCGGAGCTTCGTTCCGATGCCGGGCGGGGGGGGGAGGAAGCGTTCCCCCCCCCCGCCCGGCATCGGAGCTTCGTTCCGATGCCGGGCGGGGGGGAGGAGGCGTTCCCCCCCCGCCCGGCATCGGAGCTTCGTTCCGATGCCGGGCGGGGGGAGGAGGCGTTTCCCCCCCCCGCCCGGCATCGGAGCTTCGTTCCGATGCCGGGCGGGGGGGGGAGGCGTTCCCCCCCCGCCCGGCATCGGAGCTTCGTTCCGATGCCGGGCGGCGGGAGGAGGCGTTTCCCCCCCCCCGCCCGGCATCGGAGCTTCGTTCCGATGCCGGGCGGGGGGGGAGGAGGCGTTCCCCCCCCGCCCGGCATCGGAGCTTCGTTCCGATGCCGGGCGGCGGGAGGAGGCGTTCCCCCCCCCCCCGCATCGGAGCTTCGTTCCGATGCCGGGGGGGGGGGAGGAAGTGTTCCCCCTCCCCCCGCCCGGCATCGGAGCTTCGTTCCGATGCCGGGCGGGGGGAGGAGGTCCGAGGACAGTGGGGAAGACGCGCTGCGCTTCCCCGCTGTCCCGGAGATTTCCCTATGGGCTTTCGTCTTGCGAAGCAAGCCCATAGGGAAATTCGTTTTGCGAAGCGCCTCCAAAACGGAAAACCCTTTCGTCTAGCGGGTTTTCCGTCTTGCGAGGCGTTCGTCTTGCGGGGTACCACTGTAATCAAAAATGGCTCCTTTCAACAACCTGAAGAAAATGGTGATAACTCTCTTTAATAGTTTCCCAGAGTATTTAAAGACCTGGCTCCTCACTAGGATTTTCAGGTTGTTCCACAAAGATACTGAAGCAGCTGACAATACTGTGGACGTAACAAAGGACTGCAGGGTTAAAAAAATATTAAACTCCCAGAACTGCATTTTTGTATGTATGTGCTATTAAACTATTTCTGATTAGAAAAAAAAATTGTAGGATTCATCTTACTCCTTTATTGGCAGCTATACAGCATTCGGCTATCCTCAGCCAGAGACGAGGGTTCGAATGATAAACTTGGACGGCTTCTATCAGGCATTCAAAAGCAGCTAGCGGTCTCCCAATATGCAAGAGCTGAATGCCACAGTTATACAGCAACTCATAACGCTTGTTAGTTAACAAGGTGCACATTGGTCGTCCTGAGAACTTTTTACCTGTGAAAAAGAATCAGATAACATTAAGTGCAAAAAGGACACTGCTGGAAAAGGAATAGGTTAATTAACCTGTATCCAAAGACAAGTCACGCTGGAGCTAACCAAAACTAGAATTAATATAATCACTGCTTTACCGCGGCCACTAACCTCTTCATGACATAGATAATCATATTTTAACGAGTGACTTGCACTTGGATGCACAAATTACTTTATAGCGAAAGTAGGGATCTGAATCCTGTCACTTAAGACCAAGTCAAATTCTCCCCCCTCCCAAAAAACCCCTCTTTTTTATTTGAGTTGAGGCTGCACTAATGTGGTCAATTCTTCATGCCATGACAATTTTCCAATTCAAGGAACCCAATATATCTTGTGCACTCTATACATACTAGCTTTGCATCTCTCAAAGTTATTCACTTATGGTAAGCAGGATTGCTGGAGGGAGAACTTTAGATAAGGGCTCAAAATGTTAGGGAGCAGCTTGCATGTGCAACAGTAGCATGACCACCAGAGATATGAGAGAGGTGAGGCCAATGAGTGCAACCTCCCACTTTCCTCATGCAGTTCTTGTAAGGAGTCTATCTGGTACTTAAAATACATATAAAGTCTGGCTAACTCCTTTATAAATTTAGGTGATGCACTAAATTGATTACTATTTAAACATTTGGAAGAGCTGAGGCTCTGCTTTTTGCATTATGTGGTCTAGCTGGAAAAATAGGTTGGAAAATACAATTCTACATATTAAGAAGTCACATATTAAGTAGTTTTTCGATACTGAAGTATTTCAATTGTGGGAGGGAGCCATTTCATGCTTATATTATAGGCCCATAAAAATACAATTTGCCAATGCTGCAGCGTGTTTTATTACTAGTCGACCTTACCTGTGTCGGAGCCACCTGTTCCAAGCTGTGCACAGGCGTTGTCATTCTCCTGCAAGGCCTTTTTGAAATAGAAAATTCCCAAGTTGTGTTTCCCCATAGCAAAATGGATGCACCCAAGGTTATTCCAGAACATGCACCGTAAGCATTCACCTAAGAAAAAAATAAATAAATGAAATTCTGGATTTTGATTTTTTTTTTTTAAGGCCCACAGGGACTGCCACCGCTGCTCATTTTGCTCGCCAATGCCCTCATTTCCTCATAGCACCTTTGTATCCTTCTAGTCCTGCTTTATTGAAACCTCTGCTGTTGTTCAAAACTGCCATTTTAAAACCCGCACTCTCTTTTGCTCCCCTCCTATGAGTTTATGCAAATTTTCCAATGGGGGCTGTGTGATGACAGCCTTGCATTTTTATGTATATAGGAAGAAATCTACTAGAGATACTCCTGTCCACACAAGCATTTTACACCAATTCAAGGAAAGGGAATTATAATGTGAAATGAAGCCCCGTTTTTGCAAACATATAAGTTTAAGGTACCTGTTTTCATAAATCCCGGATGTTCTGCGATGTTTGAGCTGTTCAGCAGCTTTACTGCTTTCCGATAATTGCCTCTTAAATACTCAAAATTGCTTTTCAGAAAGAGAGAAGGAGCAGACTGTAAAGAGAACAATATCCATGGTTACTCGTACTTTGAAGGGAGAAATTTAGTGTGGCTGGATACTCCAGTTATCTACATGAGAGAAACAGTATGCTCAGAAGTGACTGCACATCCATCAGCCAGAAAGCCATCACTTACCAGTCCAAGCAGGACTTGCAGTGTGGCCTGAAGGACTGCTGACATAAGCAGGGGGTCATAAAACTGAGAGGCTGCTTAAGAGAAATAGCTACAACAGAGAAACTTACTCCAAAGGAATTCAGAAGTGCAGGGAAGTGAAGCTGGAAGCAAGAGCAGCCAGTGGGGAGAGACAGCTGCAAGGTCATGTCCCCCAAGCAGCACCACTATGGGTGCAAGGCAGGGAGGCTGCAAGGGAAGGGGGACCAGCTGAGCCAATCAGGTGCTCTCATTGGTTTACTCATACCACCCAACCTTGTTGTTGCTCTGCCCTGCTAAGCAGCAGTGACAATGGCACCAGGAGACCAGTCCTGTATTGGTGCCCCGACCCCTTCTTGGCTGGTAGTAATGGAAGAACTGGGACGGAAGGTATTTGGGGCACTGACCTCTTTGAAGAAATGTGATTGGGGGGGGGGCTTTTAGAACTCTTATTCTGCTGCTAAAACCCAACCGAGTACAAGTTCAAATCTTTAAATGAAACATTAGAATCTACAAAATCAATCATCACCTATAAAGCTACGGTATCTTAAACTGCCAAGTCCTATCACAGATGTATAAACTAGATGAATAGTTATATCATTAACAATCCAGAATCAGGTTGGGACTCTAGAAGTCCCAACTATGTCATTTTCTCAAATCCTAAAAGAGAATCTTTATTTTCAATGTCTCCCTTCCA
Source organism: Podarcis pityusensis (assembly GCF_964106645.2). Classification (NCBI taxonomy): domain Eukaryota; kingdom Metazoa; phylum Chordata; class Lepidosauria; order Squamata; family Lacertidae; genus Podarcis; species Podarcis pityusensis. Next base: position 45,051,500 of record NC_138037.1, on the reverse strand, counting down.
CATTACAATCTGTCCATCAAATGCTATGATGAATGAATGATTCTTTAAAAATACAAACATGTGACTTAAACCAACAGTTATGGTTACTTACATTTCCAGCGGTGTTCATAACGGACTTTATCTCCCTCTTGCATGCTTTCAGAGACTTCATCTGAATATAGGCTCGCACCTTATACTGTTAATGAATAAGTGATCTCATGAAACTGAAATAAAACTACGACTGCTACTCAGAAATTAATTATTGTATTTGGGGAACAATATACAGTGACATGCCATGATACACAATTTGCTGAACAAAGGTTAAAACATGTTTATGTTCAAAATTGAATATTTGAAGATAAATTGAAGCCTTAACACAGTTGAGGAATTGTGTACTAAACTAAATTGCTAATTAAAATAGCCCACCAACATTGTTTAAGGGTCATCAGAAAATCCATACTACACTTTAGTATATTTCATTAGTAAAGGATATACAAAGCAAAAGGTTAGAACTGTATTATATGCTTGCAAAATAGGCGTAACGATTTGAAATACTGAAACTAAAGACTAATTCACACATCTAAGTGGCTGCCTATTTTGTCCACGTAATAATACCTTCTGGGTACATAATTATGCCGAGAAACTTGCTGTGAACTGACCCGCACATGGATATTGATAACGAAGGACAGCAACTATTTCCACAATCAGAGTGACTAGATTGAGCACAATGTTTGCCAGAAAAAAATAGTTGCTGTGAGCTGTATCTAACACAGGCCAGTACACAACAAAGCTACTCTTACAGTTATATACATTGGAGTGACTGTGGAATGGAAATAATTACACATATGTCCTAGCCTTGGGTCACTTGAAAAATGCAAAACAGCATGTAGTACCTTCTAAAGTGTCATATAGAATAAAAAAAGCCCTATATTTAGTCTTACCTGATGAATTTTAGACTTAGCAGCTTCTGTCAGGGTTCCACTTTCAGCTTTGTGATTGGAAGTTTCCTTACTAGTGTTATTACCTGTCTGATCACAAATTGAGAGATGAAACAATTGTCAGATTTTAAAGCAGATGATTGTGGGTGTTACATGACACATAGTTCATAATTCCTGAAGCATCTCATGAAGGAGTAGCCCTCCAACCCAAATCAACCTAATGAAGGCATTGCCACAAAAACAGTCACAGAGAAAAGCCTATGAGATGGCAGCTGTGACTCTCAAAAGCAACACCTGTGTGAAAATAAAACAAAACACAAATTGTTAAGAGGCCACCAGAAAACAGTTTGGCTACAATAAAGGATTCCTATGCTGTTAAAAATAAGTTTACTTATTAATGTGAACATTTCCAAATCCGAACTATATGAAATTCCACTATCGTTTCAAAAGGCCAATTAAGGTTTAGCTGGACAAGCATTCTTAAATTACTACATTTCCTCTATATTCTCCTAGACCTACCTCATTTTTCCCATTTTTGTTGTTGCCACCTTGTAAAATCATTTTTTCCAATACAGCAAGCAGATGCAAGGCTTTTTCAGCTTGGCAAGTCAGCAGGTATAAGTCTACAAGCAGGAAGCACACTGCCTGGGCAAATCTCTCCTCTAGAAGACAAAATAACAAACATTTAGTCCTCTCCTTGATCGTGTTCGCTAAAACTAGTTCAAGGATACTAAACCTGTCCCAAATGCAGGTGATTTTCACATTTACAGTAAGGATTACTTATGAAAACCAACCACCACAATACTTTTCTGATTTAAATACTGACTTTGTTAATGCTTTCAGTTTAAAGCTAGTCATACAAGTGCACATAATTAGACAGCAGCTTCTGCAAACTTCTGAAGTTGTGCATATGAAGAGGTATCTGAACACAGGCAGCTACATATTTGCTCCTGTGATTATACTATTGTTATATGCATAAGAGAAAAATATGTTCAATTGGTTTTGAACTATTTTCTTGACTAGGTATGTAATTTTAAATATAATGAATACAAATTAGCTTTCTCAAGCAAAAGTTGCATGAAATCTGAGATAGGGGAGACTAGGAACAGGCGCCTTTTACCTCTGTCAACTTACCAAAAGGTTCTATGAATTGATAAAGCTTCTCTCCAACTATTATTGCTTCAGTATACTGCCGAAGATGGTACAAAATAACAGCTTGATTGTAGTAAAGCATGCTGTTTTCAACATCATCTAATCCATCCATTTCCTCAACAGCTGAATGAACCTGGGGGATAAAAACACAGCCCTTTTTTTTACCCACTCCTCCATTTATGACCAAATAAAAAAAACTACTGTTAAATCAGTATGTGCTACAGACTGGTCTACGTGAAAATGTAACTTGCTATTGCCATTTCCCAAAGCACCCCAGAGTGTACCAAATACAAGATGATAGTTTACTTACAAACAGAAATAAGAACAGAAAGAACTTCCTGCAGTACCTACTCTGGTCTTCAAGATTCCATTGCCTTTTGGAAATGACTTTTTGCAGGATTATGGAAGGACGAGAAATATCTGTGCAAATCACAAGGAACCCTTTACAAAAAAGAGGGCGGAAACAACAAACAAGCAAGCAAGCAATACCTGGTTTTTCAGCTGATTAAGTGTTTGTTTCAAGTTGTCAGTTGTCGTCTGATTACTTTTACAGAACTCTGCTACTGCCATGTTCAAAACTATTTTGTAATCATCCTTGTTAATTTCTTGCAAGCAGCTAAGGTGTTGTAGACAAGCTTCATAGTTGCCAGCCTGCAAGGATCACAGTTGAAAAGGCAATGTTTAAATAGACACATTTTAAAAATCAAAACCCAACTTAGAATTCCAAAACACTGCTTCTAATTTACAGAGGAGAACAGGCAGATGTCACATTTTCCAATCTGGAACAAGTCATGTGTGCAATCCCTCCGCCCGTCTCCTTTTCCTACCTCAGTGGGAAATATTTGCCTAGCTAGCAGCCTGAACTATGCAGAAACCAAAATATTAAAAGGATTGCTAGAGTGGAAAGATCTATCAAATTTCCCCTGCAAAAACGTCAGACTAAAGGCTGGAGGTATTCTATACCTTTTGGGATGTCTGAATTTATTCTTTACAAGAAGCAGTGCCTATGATGTGAAATAAGCTGCTCCTCAAAATCATACTAGCTCCACACTTTGCTTCCAAAAACTATCTATCACACTACATGTGTATGACATACATATTTGCTATCTCAAGAATTGCCTTACCATGAATGCTTGCAGAGCACTGTTTGAGAGCTCCTTCTCTTGATCAGTAATCCCAGATGATGTCCCTGCTGCTTCATGTTTTTCTGCTCCCTGATCTGCAACACAAGTGTTTCAAACAACAGCTAACTCCAAGCATAGTTTCAAACCATTCTAAGCAAAGCTTAAATCATATTGTGTTCATGCTCGTGCTCCAAGCATATTTTTTCTGAGAGAATACTGAATTCTGTAATTTTGAATCCTTGCTTTTAAAGGTTCAGGTATATGTCATTAAGAACAGCAGGTTGAAATAAATAAGTCAATGAGAAACTTAAGTATGTGGGTAAACAGTGCGGCTTGCTTGGCACCTTACAGAAGGGTTTGGTGGAATGTAGATCAGATTTGCTGGGAGATGTATGGGTGATTTGCAGTTAAGATGAGAAGCATATCGAACTCCCAACACATCAACAGCCGAAACAACGAAAAAGCTATTTGCAATAGACTGCTGAAAATGAAAACTTAGAAATACACTCCTAGTTTTCCCTAAGTGAAAGCACTTGTCAGCTTGGTTCTGGTAGGGATCACAAATTTCTGGAGTAAGCATATGCAAAGATCTAGTTACAGGTAGGTAGCCGTGTTGGTCTGCTGTAGTCGAAACAAAATAAAAAAAATCCTTCCAGTACTACCTTAGAGACCAACTAGGTTTGTTACTGTATTCTGAAGAAGTGTGCATACACATGAAAGCTCATACCAATAACAAACTTAGTTGGTCTCTAAGGTGCTACTGGAAGGAATTTTATTATTTTGTTACGACATGTGCAAAGAGGAACCCTGTTCCTTAATTCCTAGCACACATGCATACACCTGAGCCTGTATTTTGCAAAAGACTCGAGTTCGTGGACCTCAGAGTTCTAATAAAAAGTGAAGTCTGACATTTCTTCCCTTACAAAGTCCACAAGAAAATCCAAGTTCACCTTTACAGCGTTTTTGCCCAGTTTAGGTTGAACTCTGATGAAAAAGGCCATTCTGGCTTCTATTACACATTCCTTGGTTACAACCAGATTAGATTACTTCAATGTGTTCTATTTGGGGCTGCCTTTGAAGTGTTCTGACACTTCCAACTGATGGAAAGCATATTAGCAATTTTATTTTATTTTTGTATACTGATATTATACCAGCTTCATTAGCTTCAAATACAAAACCCTGGTTTTGGCCTTTACAGACCTAAAAGTTTTAGGATGTGAATATCTAAGGGATCACCTCCTCCCAAATCCTAGTTGGGACCTACTTGCATACTTAAGTCTTCAGCTGAGGCTCTCCTCTGTGTTACCACATTGCATATCAAATAGTGGTGTAACAGTGCTTCTATCCAGGCTTTAAGAAAACTTGTCTAGATTCCTCTTATGCCAGCCTGTAGGTGCCAGATCAATATGTTATTGTTTTGAAAGTTGTTTGAACTGTGTGGTCACAGAGAACTCTTCTCTCTATTATAGATCATTGAAACAGCTGCTTCTGTAGATTGGTCAGTCCCATTCCAACTGCAGCTCGTATCTTTCACCTGCAGGAAAAAAAGCTTGAATCCCAAGCCTCTTCTTACTATATTGTACCTTTTTGTGGATCTTTTGGTGATGAAACCTGGGGTATAAATAAAATACAGTATTTGATTGCCCATGTTGATGCCATTTCACTGGTTTTGATGCCATTTCACTGGTTTCCCAGAGGCTGTTTTGCTATTACAGTGGTGCCCCGCAAGACGAATGCCTCGCAAGACGAAAAACCCGCTAGACGAAAGGGTTTTCCGTTTTTCGATGCGCTTCGCAGGACAAATTTCCCTATGGGCTTGCTTCGCAAGACGAAAATGTCTTGCGAGTCTTGAGATTTTTTCGCTCCCCCCCTTTTTCTAAGCCGCTAAGCCTTTAATAGCCGCTAAACTGCTAATAGCGCTAATCCGCTAATCGGGTTGCTTCGCAAGACGAAAAAACCGCTAGACGAAGAGACTCGCGGAACGGATTAATTTCGTCTTGCGAGGCAGCACTGTAGTAGTTTTTTAAAAAAATAAATGATTGTTTTATTATAGCACAATAGCTCTGGAAGATGGCACCTGCCAGAATACCCTGTTCCCTATTACATCTTGTCACTACCTCAACCGAGTCCTCAAACTGGGTCTAGGGACTGACCTCACTGCACTGTCAGAGGATTCTCAGGCACGTTTATCAGTTCAGATAGAGAGCTGACTAGCCACAAGAGAAACAGCACTGGAGCCCAGGCTAATTCATTGTGTTCCTTACATTATGCCCCCCAAGGTACAAGAGTGCTGCACTGCACAGAGGATGTACAGGGAAACTCCCAGGGCATGTTTTGTTTTGATTTGATTGAATGCCCGCATGCTGCTTTTCCAGCAACACTGAGCTCAAAGCAGCTCATAATAATTAAAAATGAGCAAATGAGATTTCTACCAATACAATATATACAAAACACAAGAGCATATGAAGCGAAAAACAAACCAACCATAATTCGATATGCAATGCAGTTCAAAACAAACATGTTTTATACACACACACATACATATATATATGTACAGTGGTACCTCGGGTTAAGTACTTAATTCGTTCCGGAGGTCCATTCTTAACCTGAAACTGTTCTTAACCTGGAGCACCACTTTAGCTAATGGGGCCTCCCGCTGCTGCCGCGCCGCCAGAGCCCGATTTCTGTTCTCATCCTGAAGCAAAGTTCTTAACCCGAGGTAATATTTCTAGGTTAACGGAGTCTGTAACCTGAAGCGTATGGAACCCAAGGTACCACTGTATCAGAAATAGCTGCTGACCACCAGCTGACACAACTTCTCTGGGAAGGGGCAGCAGCATAGCCCCCGGCAGCAGGTTCTTTTGGAGTATGGGCCTGAGAAGCCCTTTTAGTTGCCCCCTGAACATCCATAGTGGAAGAAAAGCAGAATATAAATGCAATCAAGCGCACCTGCCAGCACCCTCTCACAAGGAGCTCTTTCATTTATTTCTGTTTTATTTACTACGTTTACATACCACCTTTACCCTCCAAGGACCTCAAGGTGGTGCGCACGGTGCCCCTCCTCTCCGTTTCATCCTTTCAACAACCCGGCGAGGTAGGCTAGGCCTCCAGCCTCACCCCAGAGAGCTTTGTGGCCGAGTGAGGCATTTGTCCTCCCAAGGCTGTACTCTAACCATTAGGCCACACAGCAGGGACCCTCTGTAACAGTACAGAACCACAGAGGGTCGCCTAGTCCAACCCCCCCAACCCCCCGCAATGCAGGAACCTCAACTGTCAGGTTGGGCCCCCTCATGTTTTAGTTGTTGTTTACTCCCCTTGTGGGCTGGGGAAGAGGAGGCGGGATAAAACCCGCAACTTGAGCCTCTTCCCCAGGCGGCAGCGACCACTAGGCGAAGCTGCCCCTCGCATCCCCGCTCCTGAGAAGGCGACGCCTCACCCCGTCCGCCGGCCCTACATTCCAGAACCGCGCGGAGGTACACACAGCACCCCTCCCGCCCCATCCAATGAGGGCAGAGGAACCGCGGCTGAAAGGGGAATCATTCCGCCACGACCACGCAAAGGAGGTTATTCTCCCTCCCCCCCCCTCCGCCTGAGGAAGAACAAGTAGCCCCGCAAACAACCGAGGCAGCCCCGAAGAGGCAGCCCGCGCCTGCTTTGTCCTCACCTCCGCCTTTGTCCGCTGCCATGGATGCTGCTCAAGACTCGCGCGCGGCTTATTAAAAGGCGGGGAAGGAAAAAGACGCCGTCTTTTCTCTCTCTCTCTCTCTCTCTCTCTCTCTCTCTCTCCACCCCCGCAGTCTCAGGTGGACTCGACCGCCTCCTGCGACAGCACCGCCGGGCTAGAAGAAGAGGAGCGGAGGGGAGGGGGGGGGCGAGTCTATTTTATACTCCCCACCTCAGGTTCCGCCGAGCAGCGCTCGCTCTCTTCCTCTCCGCTTCCGGGTGAGGCGGAGGGGGCCTTTCTAGGCCAGTGGCGTCTTCTCGTTTGCCGCGGCTTGGTGGCGTCACGCACGCACGCCTGCGACGTCTCCTGGCGGGCAGGAGCATAAGAGGGTGGGGCCATGGGGAGGGAGGAGGAGGAGGAGGGGCGGTGACTCATCTGGTTGTGGGCGCGCAAGAGTCAATATGGCGGCCGTGTCCAGGAAATTCGAGCCAGAGTTTAGCCCTACCTCCTGACTCTCTTTTGCTCTAAATTACTCCATCAGTGGCGCAGTGGGTCACAACCAGGAGGTTGGTGCTGGTTCGAGTCCACCCCTGGCCAGCTGTGGGCAGGATTCCTGCATGGCAAGGGGATGGACTAGATGACTCTTGGGGTCCCTCCCAATTCTATGGGACGCATTGGCAGGCCCGAGTTTCCGTGAAAAGCACTCACTCTCCTCCTGTAACAATCTCACAATCGTAGCCTGACTTCTTCACGCCTGGGCTAGGGTTGCCGCCCGTTAGGGACCCTCTCCAAATGCATGTGTTTGAAAGGGTATTTAAGCTCTGGGTAGACAGATTTACAAATTTCATTTGTATGTGCACGTGCGTAGCAAGTCCAGAGGGGCCACCCTGTTAGGCTGCAATAGATCCCTTATGGATTGCTTTGAAGTCACTTCAGAACCGGATTAAAAAAAAATTCCACCAACTGCCCCACCCTGCCCTGTATCTTGCCAGAATAATGGTGGCAAGTGACAACCCTACCTGGGACACAAGAGGACAAGTGAGACCAAGCACATCCAGTGAAGCCCAGTGATGCTGAGTTTTAGTAATCACAGCATCCTTTTCTAAATGCTCACAGACTGTTGAATTTTCTGTTCTAGGATCTTTCTGGTAGGTATCGATGCCAAGCTCACCAGTCAGTAGTCACCCAAGTCTTTCTCCCCCCCCCCCCTTTTGAAGATGGGGACATTGTGTCTGCCTCCAGTCTGCAGGGACCTCACCTGTTCAGGAATTATTAAAGATTATAGACAGGCTCTGAGATTACATCCGCAAGCTCCTTTAGTGTACCCTTGGGTGCAGCTCATCAGACCTTGGGAGATCTGAATTCATTTAAAGTAGTTAGGTGTTCCCTTACTACCTCTTTTCCTATCTTGGGCTGCAACTCCCAATTTACATAATTTATTATGTTATCACCAGATTGGGCGTTGCTTTCCTTTTGGGTGAAGAAAGAGGCAAAGTGGGTGTTGAGCAATTCTATCCAATAGCATTTCTCTATCTTCTCCATGCAGACGATTTGCTTTTTCTTCCTCTTGCTTCGAACATAGCCAAAGAAACATTATTTTTAACCTCTCTAGCAAGCCTGAGCTCATTCTGAGCTTTAGTCCACCTCACATTCACCCTGCAACTGTTGGCTACTCGGGTATATTCCTCCTCTGTGATTTCCCCTTCCATTTCTTATACACACCCTTCTTACATCTCATCTCATCTTTAAGCTCCTTATGCAGCCACACCGGTTTATTTAGATGCCTCCCACTATTAGTATTAGTCCTGACCCCAAACAGAGCATATAGCTTTTAAGGTAGGGTTGAGCCCCAGCAGCAAGATGGTCTCAGTGTGTGTTGTCTGTACACACTAAAACTGTGTACAGTGTAACTGCAAAAACAGCTGTACTTGTGGTTAAATCTGCATCTGAACTGACACTTTACTTCTAGGATACATTACCAGAGACCCCAAACTCAAAATCTTAACTGAAATGATTCAGTCAGTTTTTTGATACACAGTGCTTTATTCAGATAATATTATCTTCATGGCTTACAAAACCATGAATAAATTACAGTGGTACCTTGGGTTACATACGCTTCAGGTTACAGACTCCGCTAATCTATAAATATTACCTTGGGTTAAGAACTTTGATTCAGGATGAGAACAGAAATCGTGCTCTGGCGACGCGGCAGCAGCAGGAGGCTCCATTTGCTAAAGTGGAGCTTCAGGTTAAGAACAGTTTCAGGTTAAGAACGGACCTCCGGAACGAATTAAGTACGTAAGCAAAGGTACCACTGTATTGAACTGCGCATTTGCAACGTTTTATTAAAGACTATTGCCACTAGGTGGCATTGTGCTGCAGCTTAATGCACTGCAACAACCCTTTTTAATGTTAACATCGGTATGAATTTGAATGCTATCTGAATGTTATCTGAACGTCATTTGTAGCCAATGGCATTTATCTGCTTGTCTTAAAAGACATACATGGGTAGGTGCAAAAAAAACCCAACCCAACCCCCTGTGTCCAATGGTGTCTATAAAATTGAACAGGATAACTGGCATCTAGGCTGCTGCAGAGTTGAAATCCCACACCATGTGACTGCTGAGAAATCCTGCATGTGTAGACACAGAATTCACTTCCAATATAGAAACCATGCCGCCGAAACAAAAGTGGGAGCATAACATGTTTTGGCAATCCAACACTGGAAGTGTGTCAAAGGTCTTTTCGTGAAGAACCACTTATACAACAGGGTTCCAGTAGCTCATCTTTCTTCCCACTCCCAGATGGATCAATCATAGTCCATGTTTATGTAGGTCCACCCATGTGAACAGTAATGTATATGGGGGGAGGGGAAATATGTTCCACCAAACACGGTCTGTAATGCAATGCTAGTTATTGGTTCCTAGTTCCATACGGAACACACAGGTGCATAACCAGCATGGTAGTAAAGTGACTGTCACTCCTCTGCTTACCACCTTATCCTTCCTCTCACTTTCTCATAGCGCCTCTCCCATCTAAACCATACATTTAACACACATGGCTTCCCCCAAATAATAATTGGAACCGTGATTTGTTAAGGGTGCTGGGAACTGTAACTTTGAAAGGAGTAAAGTATCATTCCCAGGATTCATTAGGAACAGCCAAATGCTTTAAATGGATGGTGTGTGCATGTGAGCTGAGCCTCTGTTTTATATGTACTGTATATCCCGAAAATGTAAGATCTACCCCTCACATATTTATTCCAATACTTTTTTTGTCAAGGTGCATGCTTCGGACTGCGAAATAACTAACATACCATTTAAACTGTAACAACCAACTGTCGGAAAATAAGGAACAACAATTTGACTTTTGGATTAGAGGATATAAAGTTACTACAATCCCCCTAGAGGGGTTTCGGGACATTACAAGTGGTCGTACGTGGAAAATCACTCTGGGATTTGCACAGGACTTATCTTCTGGGAAAGCTGCAAAACTGTAACAGTATTTTGTCTACAGAGGTGTTTACATTAAAAGGAGACAATAGAATTTTCTATTGAAGAAAGGAAGGGACTGGACGTAAGTTTTTGTTCCTGAACAACAAACCTCTGTAGAGATACCAGATCTCGGAATAAGAACGTTTTAGCAGCTGAACAAGACAAGAAACCTGAGAAGGTAAGGAATAAAAAGAACAAAGGACTAACTACGACACGGAAAGAACAATGGGAGGAGCAGCAAAGACCAAGGAAATTAAAGGCCTCTATTAGACTGGATTTTTGAAGTTAAACATTATTAAAATAAATAAATTAAAAGAAAACCGGCAAGGTGGAATGGGAAAAATCTGGCCATGGACTTGAGACCTCCAGGCTGACAACATATAGACTGATGGACATGGGGAATTCAAACCGGGGAAGGGAGGGGGGAGTTTTGGAATCCAAAGGCTATGTAACCATCTTTTTGAACCTTCTTATATTTTTTATCTTCTATTTCTTTATATAACTTTTGTATATCATGGTATTTTGATTTGGCATGTTTAAAAAAAGGGAATTCGTGGAAGGAAATTGGGGTAGATCTTGGGGAAAAATCTTTTTTCTTTTTCTGTTAATGATGAGGGATGATGGTAAGATTGTATAATTTAAATTGGTTAATGGGTCAAACATATTAAGTTTTAAACTGGGAGTGAGAGCTTGTGGAACCAAATTAATGAAAGGGGAATATAGTCGGGAGGGGGAGGAGGGAGTCCTAGAAAGAAGATAACGAAAGTAAGGCTCTAAATATATTCTATCTTTTCTTTTCTGTTATATTTCTATATTATTGGAAACTCTAATAAATATGATTTAAAAAAAATATATTAAATTGTAACAACCAACAGGTAAATAAAAGCTTTTTATTATTATAGCTGAACATAACATATCAAATATGCAACTAACTGTACTTGTATTTTAACGGCTCATTCGTACATATTTGTGCGTGGCATGTGTACTAAGACAACCTACACATGCCACACACAAATATGTGTTCTAAAACACCTGTGATTTTGGGGTGTCAGGCTCTGGGTTTCCTGAATATATGTTTATTACAGAAGGGTGGGGTTGGGAAAGAGGAGTCAAGAAATAAACATCGGATGATGTCACAAATCCCGTTAACTGTGACAAGGGTAGTAAAGTCAAGTGAGCTACTGAGCCATGTTGCCTGAAAGCAGCTTTGTGCTTCAAATTTCACTAGAGAAGGCAGGAGACCACCTGAACAAAGAGAGAGGGACACCAGATTATTTGGTTTACTGTTCCTTATCAGGGTTCCCTTTATATGAAGCCTGGGATACCAGTTTGCCAGTTCAGTTGCTGTTTCAGAGCATAAGTAGCAGGTAATTCTAGCCATCACACAAAAAAAACAAAATACCCATTCAAGTTGCAAATGAGCCAGAAAGCACAATTAGCACTTGAGTAGTAGTCAACAGTAACCACAAGACAGCTCCAAGCAAAGCTTTAAGGCAGCTTTAAGCAAAGCTCAGCTAATGGGTCTTGAAGAAGGAATTCTCCTGGGCTCTGTGTCTGATTCAGACAACCAATAAGCTTCCCTCTTCCTTTTCCCAAAGATGTCTTATGTCAGGACTGATGGAAACAAGGCAACTGAATCATGAAATTCCTTGTTTTATAAGCGTTGCAAGCTGAGGCAAGGAGTGAGTTAAAAAAAAACCTCACGGTAACTTTCTGCATGGTAAATTGTCAGTGCATGCCAGCAGAGTAGAATGTGGGTTAGGTTTTGGTATAATGGACAATTAAATTTTGCTCATGAGCTTTTGCTTGACATACTGAAGCGCCAGACAGCGGAACCCTGTGATCTCTTAATCCCAGATGTGTTTGGTCTCAAAATAATCAGCGGTGAGTAAAAGTCTCTCTGCACATGCTCAGTGGTACTCTCAAAGTTGTTCAGCTGGAGTATGTGGAATAACCCTCCGCATATAAACAACATGATTAAGTCTAATTAACACATGAAGGGGTTAATACTATAGAGTAAGCTGTCCTGCCAGGCTTAGCTATGTCCACTTCCCCTCTCCATGGAACTAAGTAATCAATTTCTACGTAATTTGTTCCACCTCTCTTTTTTACCTGAGAAGCTCAGCGTGCGAAGAGGTTTAAGCTGGTTGGAACAACCAGCTCAACAGCATGGCTCTCACAAGTCACTCAAGTTCCTACACCAGTGGTTCCCAATTAGCTAATTACTGAGGACTCCCTCTTTTTCAAAAGCCAAGCCATGGACCCCCTACCTCTGCAAAACAATTTTTTGAACAAAATGTGGGGTAGCCCCTAATAAGCAAAGGATTTTAGGTATACTAAAAAACTAGGGCTGAGCGATATCTGTCTTTCAACATTGTGATGTATCAGCAGCTAAACATCGCGATATTGCAATATATCACAATGTCTGAAATTGGAAATAATAATAATAATAATAATAATAATAATAATAATAGAGATCAGGTGTGGGGATGAGGGAAGAAGCAGCTGCAGAGTTCAGATGGGTAGGAGGAGGAGAGGAAAAGCTGCTCTGTCTCAGTGCCAAGGGAAGGTACTAACACGGTGCCATGAAGTGAGAGCGATCAGCTACCCTGGTCTCCTTCAGCATGAGGGAAGGCAGCCCAGATCAGCAGCATTATCAGCTGAGATCAGCAGTGCATTGAAATCGGCTGCCCTGTTCTCCCTCACAAGAGGAGTCATATATTGCTGCGTATTGCCAGGTCAAAATCGTTATCATGGTGTGATTTCAAAACCAATTTTGGCCAATATATTGAAAACTCACACAGCGCTAAAACAGACCATAAAATTTGTGATATCACCATGCAAAAATGACAAAAAAAATAGTTGGAGGGAGGCAAGGAATGGGGCAGTGGACCCCTTGGGTACATTCCACAGACCACCAGGGGTCCCCAGACCCCTAATTGGGAGTCACTGTCCTACACCAATAATTTAGGAACTTTCACCACTCTGTAACTAAGCTGTGCTTTACTGCCTGTGCAACTATTCTGAAGCACATGAATCTGATATTTGTAGAGTTTGTAAGTAAACCATTTTTTAACTTACCAAACGTGGTATTTTCCTATACTGGGATAAGAGGGAAAGTTTGGAAAGAAACTATTTAAGGGGACATTTTGGTGCTCACTTGGAACGGTATATTATAAAGGTCTAAAGTGGCCTACGTTTCCATTCTTTTCTTTGTTTCATGTTTTGTGACTTTAAATCTCTGCTAGGGCTTTCTCACCGAAGAATGCTTGCCCCTGCATCTTGACATCCAGGAATTCTCTCATACATTTATAGCACCAACAGAATAGCCTGTGGGCCTCCTGATGCTGTTGGTATCCAGCTCCTATCAATCTCCACAAGCATAGTCAGTCCTCAGAAATGCAGGGTTAAATGGCGCCACACAAAGCATATTCCAGAGCTGGCTGAAAACCAAGTCCTCCTTGGATGACTTAATGAGCTCAATGCATGGTGCTATTTATTAAACAGAAACAAGAACCTGTGTACAATTTACTAAATTAGTTAACAGGTTTTGAATGAGGAGCCTCTGGATAAACAAGGAGGCAGCCATATAGAGATTCAGACTATTGATTGATTGATTGATTTTATATACTGCCCTATACCCTCAGGGAATATTGAACCATCTAACTGTAGTATACCGACTGGCAGTATAGTTTTACAGTTTTATACAAGATCTTTCCCAATCCCAGTCTTATATGGAGATGCCAGGGAATTCATCAGAGACCTTCATCTAAGATATGTGCTCTGCCACTGAGCTATAGCTTCTTTGCTGCAAAAAGGTTGTCCAATGGTATAATACAGGTATCGGCTTTCAACACTCTTATGGAAATGTCAGCGATAAATACTGGAAATGTTGTAGGAAAATATGCGACTTTATTCAGTACTTGTGGGCCTGCTGAAGAGGCAAGTAAATAAATGTAGAAATTGAGAAGTAATGTATTGGGGCACCTGTGTGTGTGTATAAAACCCTTCTGCTCACCTTATTTGAAAGCCTACAAAACAGGCTGTTTATTGCTCGAATAACACTGGACAGAAATGTAATGAAAAACCTGGATATAAAAGCCTAAAGTTGTTCTGCTCCAGCCCGTAATAATAAATGTAACCCTATAAAACTATATTTATACAAGTGTAAAATTTTATATGGCTCTAAAATAAACTTGCTAACGTATATAAAAAACACAAACAGCACAATCCCACCCCATTAAGCATGCTTGTGTTCCACTTATTCTAATAAAAGGGTTACCAAAAAACCCAGAACACCAGTTACACTGGGAGCAGGTGGGGAGACATAATACCTCTACACCAGCAGAATGGCTGCCATATCCTATGCTCCTTCAGCCCAGGATGGGAGAAGAAACCCACCATTTGGAAAATCCTGAACTTGCTCCCTATATGTCATTATAGTGAGGGTGTACCTGCTGATGCAAATCCTATAGCTCATCAGCCAGTGTGATTTGAGTATGGGATTGTAGAGCTACCCACAAATTTACAACATAAATATCAAATTGGCTTTCTCAGTTGTATTTTCATGCCATAGGTAAAGGTAAAGGTAAAGGGACCCCTGACCATTAGGTCCAGTCGTGACCAACTCTGGGGTTGCGGCACTCATCTCGCTTTATTGGCTGAGGGAGCCGGCGTACAGCTTCCAGGTCATGTGGCCGGCATGACTAAGCCGCTTCTGGTGAACCAGAGCAGCGCACGGAAACGCCGTTTACCTTCCTGCCAGAGCGGTACCTATTTATCTACTTGCACTTTGACGTGCTTTCGAACTGCTAGGTTGGCAGGAGCAGGGACCGAGCAACAGGAGCTCACCCCGTCATGGGGATTCAAACCACCGACCTTCTGATCGGCAAGTCCCAGGCTCTGTGGTTTAACCCACAGCGCCACCCGTGTCCCTTTTTCATGCCATAAGAAATAACAAATACCTCTTTCTCAATAATGGCTAATCAAATTATGGAACACAATCATTATGACTAAGCTGGTAACTTAGTTTAAAACAACTTTTAATAGAAGCTCTAGTCACAAGTGGAGAACCTGCTGGGCATCAGCTATGACCACGAGTGTCCAGCCAGAGGTTTCTCCTCCTGCCCTACCCTAGTTAAGAATCCAAAGATATTCAGATAGTAAAGTTTTTAATTCCTTGTTGCATTGCACATATGTCATCAAACAAAACATAAATTTTACCAAATGGTGGTATTTTATCCTTAGGCTAAAAATAAACAAGGCTTCTCTCTCACAACAACACAACTTTTATAACATTTTAGGGCTATCATTCTAAGTGGCATGACTGTTATATAAAACAGCAATTACTGTATCACGAGTTTAAGAATAACATAAAAATGGCATCCAGCTTAGGATCTGGAGCCCTGAAATAGTTGTTCCTTTATCCTCTCCCTAAGCATGATCTCCACAGTGCTGGGGCTCATCAATATATTTTGCTGCTGCAAGTGCAACAGGGAAAGAATATCTCCACGTGAAATGGGAGTACTAATCAGAACTCACTATCACATCACAAAGGATTAAACTGCAAATGTTTCCTACGTGCAGGGAACTGGGCCTGCAGTGATCCATTGCCGTCGCTTGAGGATCAGCTGGCCTCAGTGGTGCAGAGTGCCTTCCACCAGCTTCAGCTGACTTCTGTCATCTATGCTCTGGCAACCTCTACGCTAGATTACTGCAGCACATTATATGTGGAGCTGTCCCTGAATACAGTTTGGAAACTTCAGGTAGTGCAAAGTTCAGCAGCCAGAGGCAAGGCGGATTTTTGAGCAGACTGCACTACCTGCAATCTGCTTTCTGAGCCCAATTCAAAGTGCTGGTTTTGACCTATAAAGCCTTAAACACCTCAGGACCGCAATACCTCAAGGACCACCTCTCCCCATTAGAAACAGAACTGTTAGAACCCAAAACTAAGAATTTGTCAAGAATGTATAACTTGCTGCTGAAATGGAATACTCAGGATGAAACGGTAAAATCGGCTATGATTAAATGGGCACAGGACGTTGGACATAACATTATGTTTGCTGACTGGGAACAGTTGTGAACCACAGGTATGAAATTTACGGCATGTAATGCCTTAAGAGAGAATATTATGAAAATGATATACGGGTGGTACATAACCCCAGTCAAGCTTGCAAAAATTTATCATTTGCCCGATAACAAATGTTGGAAATGTAAAGAAATTGAAGGTACATTTTTTCACCTTTGGTGGACGTGCCCAAAGATCAAGGCTTTCTGGGAAATGATATATAATGAATTAAAAAAGGTATTTAAATATACCTTCCCTAAGAAACCAGAGGCCTTTCTCCTGGGCATAGTCGGCCAAATGGTGTTAAAAAAGGATAGAACTTTCTTTATGTATGCAACAACAGCAGCAAGAATACTCATCGCAAAGTATTGGAAGACACAAGAACTTCCCACGCTGGAGGAATGGCAGATGAAATTAATGGACTATATGGAACTGGCGGAAATGACTGGTAGAATCCGTGACCAGGGAGAAGAGTTGGTGGAGGAAGATTGGAAGAAATTCAAAGACTATCTTCAGAAACATTGCAAAATTAAAGAATGTTAGAGTGATGTTGGACTGTTTATAAGCGGTTTCCAGCTGCACAGGTTAAAGCTAATGATAGACTAAGATTAAAGATTAGGTTAAAGATGTTTAAGGAAATGGAAATTTGACAATTAAGACAATTAAGAGGTAAAATTTCAATGTTATATTACATTAAGATCAAAGATTAGGTTTAAAGAAGTTGAAGTTATATATTATATTAAAATTAAAGATTGGGATTAAAAAAGTGGAAAAGAAATTGCTGGACAAACAATTTGGATTGGAATACAAAAGAGGGAGGTATGAGGAAGTCTAGAAAATAAGTAAATTCAAAAACGGAAATGGAAAAGAGATATTGTTTTTAATTGTTATGTTTCTTTTTATTGTTGATTCTTGTTCTTTGTGTTTTTTTTTTCCCCCTTCTGGGATCTGTATTGTGTATTTGTGCATCTTTTTTATGTTTTTTTTTCTTCGTTGTTCAATTTTTGATTGAAACTTTAATAAAAATTATTTAAAACAAAAACAAAAACAATATGGACCCAGCAATCATTATCTGAGACGATAGGTTCAGAGGGTGGGAACACAAAAATGGGCCTTTTCTGCAGTGGCTCCGTGGTTATGGAATGCTCTCCCCAGGGAGACTCACCTGGTGCCTTCGTTGCATATCTTTAGGTGCTAGGCGAAACCTTTCCTCTTCTCCCAGGCCTTTGGCTAATTAAACGTATGGCCTTTTAAACTGTGTGTGACGTGGGGGTTATTGTTGTTTGTCTGTCATTATGGTATGTGTTTTTGTGTTTTTATGTTGTAAACCACCCTGTAATCTTTGGATGAAGGGCAGTATAGAAATGTCATAATAACAAAATCATATTTGTTTGGTTTTGTTCAAATCTACTTATCGTCCAACAGTACACTCCATCTGAACCCATGATGATTTAGTTAACCAGGAGAAATTGTTCAAGGCTGTAAACTGTTAAAGTCATAGCTGAACAACACAGCACAGGTGGCCTGGAAAAGGTGGAATTGTAGAGCTGGGTTTGGGAACCTTTTTCAGACCAACGGCTATATTACCTTCTGGGCTCTCCAGTCCTCAGGTATGGAGGCTGATCTTAGGGATAAGTTACATAGTTTGTTAGAAGTCCAGCAATTTTACAACTCATTTATTTAACAACCCTTGGGGGGATGCCATCAGGACCCAGCAATCTGTTAGTTTTAAATTTGTCAGTGAGGCCTAGAATTTTGTAATAATAATATAATAATAATAATTTATTATTTATACCCCACCCATCTGGCTGGGTTTCCCCAAGCCACTCTGGGCGGCTCCCAATAGAATATTGAAAACATCATAAAACATCAAACATTAAAAACTTATTGTCACCACTGTCTGCTTCTACAGTGGCGTAGCGTGGATTGTCAGCACCCGGGGCAAGGCAAGTAATTTGCGCCCCCTAACCCGTGGATTTTGAGCCCCCTAACCCGTGGAGCGCGGCCCCCCAGATGTTGCGCCCGGTGTGGCCAGCCCAGCCTGCACCCCCCACGCTACGCCACTGTAGCACAGAACACCATCCCTAATCCTGCAACTGCAAAAAGTTCTGCAACACAGCACAACAGACCGTGCAAAAGGATCGTTGTTGATGCTTTTATTAAAAAAATGTAAACAACAGCCATCTTTATTTACACTATGAGCTAACTGTCTGAGATGGGTAAAACCAATCCCAAAGGGCCCTTACAAACAGTAGATTATGCTACATTTTCCTTGTTTAAATCCACAATGTTTTGGTTTTTTTAAATGCACTCTACCTCCCCACCCTTATACCCTTTCCACCCAAGACGTACACCTGATGCCTTTGTCACACATTACATGCACCCAACCCCTTCCCTGCAGTCAGCTAGATTTCCCTCGCAATAAACGTGGGTGGGTAGGTACCAGAGAAGGGAAACCTGAAAAGAGGAAGTGGCTGCTTTCCTGCATTCTGCCTCATGGTCTTACTGCCCACCCAGCTCTGTTTCGTTGCTGTGTTTGCTCAAACGGAACAAAGAGCAGGGAAAGCCCCTCCCCTCCAGGCAGAGAGAGAGAGAGAGAGAGAGAGAGAGAGAGAGAGAGAGAGAGAGAGGCGCCCTCCACGAGTTGTCGAGCTTGGGCAACGGCTGCGCCGCCGACGGCGAGGCGCTAAGGCTCCCCAGGCTGCAGCGCTTGGCCAGGCGCTGCGCTTGCATGCCTGGCCGCGCCCAGCTCGCCTCAGCGCAGCGGAAAACAGAAGCAGTGGCGGAGACGACGACCCCCCACCCCAACCAAGCCTCGATTGCATGTCCCTTCCCTCTGGACTCGCGCCCCCCCAGGTGTTGCGCCCGGTGCGGCTGGCACCCCTGGCACCCCCCACGCTACGCCACTGTGCTTCTATTTGTCAGGCTCCCTTCCTAAGGGAGTTTGTTCAGGAAAAGGTATCTGCCCTACCTCTTCCATAGTGAATGAAGACAGATGCAACGAATCCACTCAACTTATTTACAATCTTCTTTTCCTCCTGTTAGTTAGACCCCATTTAGCATCTTGTGAGAATGGAAAGTAGTTAGTGAGGGGGAGGGAAGAAAATGTATTTTAGTACTGAAGACAATGTTTCCAGTTAAAAATACATCTTAAGTATAGTAAACCTATTTAATCATAACACTTTAATATTAAGTTGTCACCCACGACATGAACCTGATTGTCAGAAGTCATTAAAATATGGAGATTTTTGCTACAGTGTACACAAAGTAAAAGCAATCTTCTATTGGTTAAATTCCATCATGCTCACTTATTAAGCTATGAATACCTGGAAATCCTTTAATGGATTAACTGTATCTGCCTGATAAGCTTTCAGAGGCTGTTAAAAATAGCTGGAGACTGATTCTACTGACACACTTTTAAAAGAACCCTGCTCTACATATTTTAAAAAAACACGAACACACTTGATGTTTTTTATCTTTTTGAGCAGGCAATTCCACTTGCATCTTCTTCACATTTCCAAGAAACATGCTTCAGGAGCAAACACCATTGAAACCATCTCAGCCTTTTTTTGTCCTCTTGGCAGCAGACACCTAGTGACCCAGAGAAATCTGTGTGCGTCATTAGCTTCCAACGTGTGCTGTGAAGGCAGACATCCTTCTCCACGAGCATCCGTTTTGCACTGCGATGCTCATCCAAGCCGATGTCTGACTATATTGTTTGACACAAACAGAGATGCACATGGGCAGCCAGCGCCACCAATTTTTAGTTGCCCCTGACTAAAACTGAACCGGCTGGGCTAATAAAAACATGCCATGCTTTAGTGGTAGGTAAAATGACAAGTGGAGTGAAAATAATCTAATTAATGCAAAAATATACAACAAAGCATTCGTTCTGGTCTGAATAATTTATTTAAGAACATAAGAAGAGCTTGCTGCATCAGGCCAATGGCCCATTTAGTCCAGCACCCTGTTTTCACAATGGCTGCAGCAGGGAGAGACAAGTTCAGGAGGCAGGGAGTGGTGTTGTCCTGGGGACCCCAAATCTGCCACCTCTCCCAGCTGTCCGCAGCCTGCCGCCTGAGGCGACTGCCTCACCCAGCCTCATGAGTGGGCCGGCCCTGGATTCTGAGCTCCTCACAGAGCTCTAGGACCAAAGTCTCCAAAGCTACTTTCATACGTGGCACTTCGAAGCATGTTTGAACCAGCTCTCATTTTGTGTATGTGTGTCTTGTACAAATGTGGTTCATGCAGAAGAGAATGAAAAAAGAGAGAAAATGCCTAAGAGCAAGAGCTGGGATCTGTAAACAGTTCTGTACTTTCAGCCAATTAAATAGTAACAGGCAAGAACACAGTTATAGAATGAGAAGTGCTCTTTTTTTCCAAGGGTGGAGTCAGGATTTTAAAAGGTGAGGTCATGAAAGAAAAGCTGACTGAAGCAGAAAATAATTGTCTATGTTTTGCGCAACACGTTTGGCTGGTGCCTAGTTGGTGGGGATGATATTTCAGTACTTGGGGCCAATTTATTGTAATTGTGTTCAGCTTCAAATACCTTAGTTTAACTAAAGGAGAAAATGGGATGAGGAAGAGCAAGAGCAAGAGCAAGAGCAAGAGCAAGAGCAAGGAAGAGCTAACACCCACAACCTCTTGGTTTCTGTTGTTTGATTTCTCAGTTACTTCCTTCTTTATACACAACTTTTAGCTACCCTCATTCACACTTCCTTTTTAAAATCCCGATGCAGTCAGGAAAGCTGTTTCTCATCAATGCTGTGTATCTTGAGTGTGTGTTACACAAGCACATTACACAAGATGCTATATACAACAACACACTGAGAATATGCCTCAGGTGTCCTGACACTGATAGAACTGATGCTCCTTCAGTCATTGATTTTGGCTAGGAACTTGCTTTGTATAAGAGAGGTTAAGGATGAGGTGTGTGAATGAGCTTATTGGTGTAACATAGAAAAGTTCTCAACACAGAGGACTAATTGCGCTGGTATACAACCATATAAAGTTATAAAGAGCTAATTGACAACCAGTTATTCAGACTAGTCAGAGTGCAAATTCAATGGGTTGTCTTTGGTTTATCTCTTCATGTTTATAAGTGGAGTGTTTGTATTAAGTGTCTAGTAGTTAATTTACCTCTTCATCTATGCAAATAAATCACTGGACTGTTAGGACTGGTCAATGCAAGCATACACATCATTTTATATCTCACAGATCATTAACTTATTGAGGTACATCCACCTCCTGGCAATCAATTTTCTAAAATGTTTGCTTTTATTTAGGATTCTGAAACCTGAGTTGTGCTCTTACTTCTCTATTTACAGGGCACTTTAAACAGTGTTCAGTAAATAAGCTTCTCTATGATTCTCTGATTAAGCTTGGGAGGGGTAGGGAGAATTAAGAGATTCAGGAAACCGCAGCTCACTATATGTGCTCATATAGTACTGTCTCTGAAACACTTCCACAAATTCTGTATTAGAAGACTGCAGCTGATAGGTACATATATGATAGGCTGGTCCACTGGTAGCTGTTTAGCCCAAAGCCATCTTAAGACCTTTAGAGGCCCTAAGCACTTGAAAATATTGTGGTGTTGTGCCCCCAACATATGTAACTCTAAATAAAAACAATACTAAACCGTAAAATAAATATTTCTTGGTTAAATTAAATTGGTGGCAAGCAACCACTTGCAGATTCAGATGGTCCTACCTAGCCCAGTACAGTCTAGCAGAAGAGCAGCCAACATGGTGCCTCCAAATATTGCTGGACTCCAACTCCCATAATTCCTACTCATTAACCATGCTGCCTAGGGCTGATCAGAACCAGAGTCCAACAGCAACTGGAGAACAGCATATTGGCTTCTCCTGGCTAGAAACAGCCCTTCAAGGTATTGGGTAGTAACTTATTTTCCATCACACTTACCCAGGATCTAATTCAGGGATGGAGAACTAGATCTGGCCAGCCTAATTTGACAGGTGGGTCGGGCTGCCACCTGTCTATCACCTGGTGTCACAATGATGTCTAGTGATCCTCCTGCCCCCTAGTATGAACAGGAACCAAACACTGCCATTGAAGGCACAGCCTGGGAAGCACCTTTCAAAACACAGGAGTTGCAAGGGGCATTGCAAGACCGAACAATCAGCTGATCACTGGTCTTTGCAAAGCACTTTGTACAGGGTTTTGCAGGTGCCACCGATTGGCTGAGCCAGGTCTTTATCCGCCCCACATCTGATGTCATATCAGGTGTGCAGCAGGTGGGTGTGGCTTGGACAAAATGGCTTTGCAAGCCAAATTGGGAGGCCTGGTTGGGCCTGCGGCTCTCCATCCAAAAATGTTGCAAGTTAACACTTATTTTGCTTTGTATTTATGTAATTAAGCCTAGATAATAATTTTTTTGTAATACTGAATTTTGTGTTTGCCAAATTGTTGGGTTTTGTCATTTCTGAATTTACCGACATATATTTTGTATATTTGTATTTCCAATACTCTGTATTTCAAAGTTTTGAATGTTTGCTTTAAGCCGCTTTGGGCACAGCGTTTTGTGGAAAAGGGGCATATATGGTAAGTAAACTCAATCCATCAATCCCTAATTCACTTGGTAGTGTTCAAGGACTGAACACAGAGCCTTGCACATATAAAGATTGTGGGGTTGTGAGAATTTTATATATATACACAGTGGTACCTCGGGTTACATACGCTTCAAGTTACAGACTCCGCTAACCCAGAAATAGTACCTCAGGTTAAGAACTTTGCTTCAGGACGAGAACAGAAATCGCGCAGTGGCAGCGGGAGGCCCCATTAGCTAAAGTGGTACATCAGGTTAAGAACAGTTTCAGGTTAAGAACGGACCTCCAGAACGAATTAAGTTCTTAACCCAAGGTACTACTCTCTCTCTCTCTCTCTGTGTGTGTGTATTCTTTTAGAGATCCTTAAAATAATAAAAAAGGCACCCCTCGCCTCACATAACTATAGTTTCCAAAAGCCTCTAGAGAGATGCAATGACTATTAGGCTATAATCCTGCTCAATTACACTTATTTTGGGTAGGCATGTATATGATGGTGCTGTTAACCAAAAAATCCTATGTATTCTTATTCAAAATAAATCCCCTTGTATTCATTGGGGTTACTTTTAGGAAAGTGCATATGGAATTGCTTGGTTACTAAGTCTCTCTTAAATGTAGACATGCTGAATATGGGTAAGGTAAGGATTAAACTGTAGGTAGTTGCCTGCCTTTTTTCCAAGTGTGGCTGCCCTCCTCCACCATTGCTTTTTTAGTATAGCACTTCCGTACCACACAGAAGGAACATTATGAGTACTGTTATCATTTTTCTCTCTGACACAAATGTATGTGCAGCAAAGGCACTGCTTTCCTTTACTGCTTTCTGCTGATTCTGAGCCTGTGCGGTGGTTCCTAAATCAGCACAAATGGCCAAACCTTTTCCCTTTTCGGCTTCTGCTGGGAGTAGATTGTGTGTGGGAAGCCGAAGCATTAATGGCAAACAGTGACATTTCAAGGCTATGACCATCTGAACAACAGTGTGACAGGATATATAAATAGCCAAGAGGAATCGGTGATAACCGCAGCAAAATCTTCCATTGCAAAAAGGCCAAGCAATTAAAAATAACTTTTAAAATATAGCATAAATAGATGCAGAAGGAAAGGCGAGAAAAGGGATAATGCCTCTAGCAAAACGAATGAAATCTGGCAGGTCTGTCACTAGCTATATATTTTCAGGAAGGAATAATGGCCTGTAAGGATACAAGAGTCTAGAAACAGCATTTCTCTGCACAGCTCTTTCCTCCAGTGATTCTTTTATTATCATCATGTGCTGTTCCAGGCATATTTATATGTCTTTACTTCAGGCAGCCAAAGGTTTCTACATCCGTCATACTTTGCCTCCACCCTGATTTAGCTATTCATTTATTTTTAAAGTTGCTTCTTATAGTGGCCTCACCAGATACATTTTTCATTTTTATGAGGTTCCCAAAAGGGCAACATGGATGGGGGATCTAACCCATATGCTGCAAATAATAAACACTTGTTGTTGTTGTTGTTTAGTTATTTAGTCATGTCCGACTCTTCATGACCCCATGGACCAGAGCACGCCAGGCACTCCTGTCTTCCACTGCCTCCCGCAGTTTGGTCAAACTCATAATAAACACTACAGATGCAAATAAATATTGACCGGGGCCAATCTTAAAAGAATAAAGTCTTCAAAAAAGTTATATGATCTAAGAAAGTCTTTAAAAAGGACTTTAAAAAAAAATCCAAAAGGAAGGATTCTTTTAAAGACTTTCTTAGATCATATAACTTTTCTGAAGACTTGATTCTTTTAAGGGAGTTTTTAGGTTTTAAAGAAGAGTCTTTTAAACTATCTTTTTAAAGAATTGTTTTAATTTATTTTGACTACGGCAGAGCAACACAAATTAAAATTAATCACATTTAATTTAATAAAGCTACTGATTCTATTTAAACTGAGCACCTTGTCACAGAATCCTGGCCCTCAGCATAATTTTTTCACCCACCCCCCGATTAGAGTATATGAAATAACATGCAGTTTAGAGGCTTTTAACTATAAAACTCTACAATAATGTGTAACATTGCTTACCATTTTCAAACTAGACCTGAAAACACAGAAGTCTTCTGTGATGCACATTCATTTAGGGAAGACCATATAAAGAGCATCTTACAATATGGATTAGCAATGTTGCAATTCCATAATGAAGGACAGAATGGCTGCTGAGACTATAAATTTCTTAACGTGTTGGCATATTTTGGAATGTGTCCAAAAATATCTCTTGACAATCCTGAGTCAGCATACTGAAGCATGCACAATCACAGCATATTTCAAAATTTGTCAGAATAGGATCCCTGCTCTCAAATCCACAATTATTTTCAGCTTTCACCCTCCAATACTTTCTCTATGCATGAAGTTGGACATACCATATTTTTCGCACTATAGGGTGCACCGGACCATAGGGCGCACCCAGTTTTTAGGGGGGGAAATCAAGAAAAAAAATATTTCCCCCCCAGCCCCAAAGAGCAGCGTACAGGCTGCGCACAACCTCTCCCTGCCGGAGGGGTTGAGCGGGGCTATGGCACAAGCCAAGGCAGCAAGCAGGATGGATCCCGCTCGCTGTTTTGGCTTCCTCTTTAGCCCTGCACAACCTCTCCTTGCCAGGAGACGCTGCGCAGGGCTAAAGAATCCATAGCCCCGTGCAGCCTCTCCTTGCCGGGAGATGCTGCGCAGGGCTTTCCTGGCTTTACTGGGAGGTGGAGGGATTCCCTCACCTCTCCCAAAAGCTCGCAGAAGCCGCGCAACCCCTTTAAAGAGATCGCGGCTTCTCCTGGCTTTCCTGGGAAGTGGGGGAATTCCCCCACCTCCCGCAAAACCGGCAGAAGCCGTGCACACTTTAAAAGGGCTACATGGCTTCTCCTGGCTTTCCTGGGAGGTGGGAGAATTCCCTCACCTCTCGCAAAAGCCCGCAGAAGCCGCGCAGCCCCTTTAAAGAGATCGCGGCTTCTCCTGGCTTTCCTGGGAGGTGGGAGAAGGGACTGATGGGCCAGTCAGTCCCTTCTCCCTCTTGTGGAAAAGCCCGCAAGAGCGCACGGAGCTTGTGTGCGGCTCTTGGGGGCTTTTCCCGCCTGCCTCCCCCCTGCATTCGCTCCATAGGACGCACACACATTTTCCCTTGCTTTTTAGGAGGGAAAAAAGTGCGTCCTATGGTGCGAAAAATACGGTAGTTGCTTTGCCCAATCCTGAGCAGAGTGAGGATCAAACTAATTGTGCATCTCTCCATGTCATTTTATCTGCTGAAAGCAGTAACATAGGGTTCCCATTTGAGATTGCTACTCTAGGGTCCTTTGGGAGAAAGGGTTGGATATAAATTTAATTAAAGAAATACATACAATTTTAATAAATGAATAGTTTAAAACTTACAGTGCGGCACAAACTATATATATGCGATGGTACTGTGTTTAACATGACAGGAAGGTTCTCTCTGTGGATATTTTAATTTATATACATCCCCAGTGGCATAGTGGTGCATTTTAAAGTGTAGGAACTCATCATGACAGGCCCCATAGTCACACCACCATAGAGTCTATAGTTATGCCCCCAAGCACAGTGCAAGAATGGAGACAGTTGTGTTAACCCATTTATTGTCTTGTGTTGACCCACTCCTGCTTTAGTGTCAGCTGACAGTAGAATAGTGAACTGGAAAAGTGTAGGGTATTGGTTAGTTTGTCGGACTTTGGCTGAGGGGACCTGGGTTCATATTGCTGATCAGCTTGAACCAGCCACCGTCTTAGCCTAACAAAAAGATCATGCGCTGGACCTGAACTTCCTTCACCCTCCAAATTTATGCCACTGGCAAACACCGCTCCAGCAGATGCCAGTGTTCCAACTGTGAAAAAAGCACCAGAACTGCACTCACATGTGTGCATGCCCTGAACAAGAGATTTCCGCATCACAGAGGCGTTGGACTAAATGACCATTCCAACTCTGCAATTCTATGAATCTAAGTCAGTAGTCAATTTGGTAATCAAGATACAGTACATGTGTACCGTAACTGTTCTTGAATAACCAAATCTAGTCTGTCAGAGCAGCAGTCCTTCCATGAGGCAAGGCGAGACAGCTTTATTACATAGTAGTTTTTCGCTGTCATTAAGGGTGGGAACGTGGATCTATTAAACATGAGTTGTGGTAGAGCATGGGACCCTTGAGAATTATTAGTTTGGTCCATTTGGGTTTTTCACCTCTGACATCAACATGTTTCAGGTTCAGGCTAATGGCAAGGTTCACATATTAGAGGAGAGGCAGACTTTCAGGTTTGGATGATTATAAATTCCAGTTGGGCAGCAGTTGTTACAGCAAATATTTAAGAGTCTTGTGGATGGCACCTTAAAGACAAACAGATTTATTGTAGCATACGCTAAAGCCCATTTCACCCATGCAAATATTTAGTGTGTTGGTTGAAATGTGCCACAAGCAACCTGCTGAGCTTAAGGTATCGTGAAAACAAAGAGTCCCTCTGCACATTAAAGACTCACAAATTTCATTACGGACATACGTGTCTGTGGACCAGGGAGTGTAATCTCAAACACATGCATCTGATGAATTGGAATCTGTTCCACAAAAGATCATGCGGTAATGAATCTGTCAGAAAGGAGCCAAAAAGACTCTTCCTTGCTTTTGCTGCAAAGGAGACTTGGCACAGCTTCCTCTCTGGAAACAGGATGGAAGGTACTTCCAAGCAGTGCTTTTTTCTGGGGATACGCATACCCCTAAACATTTTGTGAATCGAGGTTTGGCCTCATTGAGGGGCAGTATTTCAATATGAGTAGGAAAATGAGAGTACCCCTAAACATTTTATTTATTTTAGGGAAAAAAGCACTGCTTCCAAGATTCCTGTGTTTTCAGGCTAGAGGCGGCGGGTTTCCATAGAGGGCAGGGCTTGGTCATTGGTGGCGCCTCTCTCAGAATCACAGTAGGGAAGGGACCCCCGGGGGTCATCTAGCCCAACCCTTCTCAAGGCCATTTTCAGGCGCCGGAATCGATACCTTCGCTTCCCGCCGTAGCAGCTACTTCAGGGGATGCTTTGACAGCGGCGTTAGCCCTCACCTGGCCGAAAAGCAAGGCCGCTCGAAGACACCTGAAAAGGTGTGTGTGGCAGGTCGCTGAGGCGACTGTGAGCTCCGCCCAACGTGCCATGCGCGCCTTTTCCGGGGTTTTTTTTTGGGGGGGGTTTCGTCACGCGCCAAGTCAACGTCAACAACAACAAACAACAACGTCCCAGTCAGGGGGGTGGGCTGCGCAGAGGCAGCCGGAGTGGGGTGGGGGCGGCCGCCGCCGCTTCTCCCTCGCGCCTCGCAGGCCCGCCTACATCCGGGTCCCTCGGCAACGCCGGGTGTCGGCCGCCCAGCCCCGCTCCTCTTTCTCCCTCATTGAAGAGAAAGGGAAGGCGTCGGGCGGCGTCAGCTTTCCTCGGGAGGGGCGCGCGCCTGCCCTCTGCGCGCTCTTGCGACTCTGTGTGTGTGTGTGTGCGCGCGCGCGTGTGTACAGCGAAGATGGCGGCGGCGATAGGAGGGCGAGCCGGCTCCTACGGTTCCTCTTCCTCGCCGGGGCTGGGCTCAGGCTACGGGGCTGCGGCCGCTTTCAACGCCACGAGTAGCGGCGGAGGCGGCGCGGACTCGCGAGCGGGTGGCGACGAGGACGACGGGCAGAATCTCTGGTAATTGAGGACGCCCCCCCCCCCGCACCCGGTCGCCTCGCCTCCTCAGAGAGGGACCGTTACTACCTGGTAGCTCCTCCCCATTCCTCTTATCCCCCCCTCCCACCTGCACTCCAGTCCTTGCGGGCAAAGGTGCTTTCCTCGCCCTCCTTCCCGCACCTGGCGGATTCCCGAATCCCTTCCCTTCACACCCCGCCTTTTGTTTGTTTTTAAGTGGGGCGTCCCGTGAACGGGGGAAGGAAAAAAAAAACCTTCTAATGCCCCCTCCGCCATGTTGCTGGTCCTCCCTCTCTGAGGTGGGCGGGGGAGGTTTGTCTCTTCTTCCTCCCCCCCACCTCCCCATTTCCTCCCTCTTTCCCCACATCTCTCACGCCCCATCCTCCACATCTCTCCCCCTCTTTCCCCCCACATCTCCCCCTATTTCCCTCACCTCCCCATCTCCTCCATGTCTCCCGCACCCCCATTTCTCCCCGATCTTCCCCCTACACCCCATCCCCCACATCTCTCCCCCTATTCCCCACATCTCCCCCTAATTCTACCCACCACCATTTCCTTCATCTCTCCCCATCTTCCCCCTGCACCCCATCCCCATCTCAACCCCCCCCCTTTTCCCCACCTCCTCAATTAATCCATCTTCCCCCCCACTCCCATTTCCTCCATTTCTCCCCCATCTTCCCCCAACACCCCCCACATCTCTCCCCCTATTCCCATCTCCCCCTAATTCTCCCCACTTCCCTATCCCCATTTCCTCAATTTCTCCCCCATCCTCTTCTCCCGCTGCTTCTCCTCGCCTCCGCTTGACAGGAGCTTGTTTCTCTCCTGCTGGACCTTCCCTCCTGCCTCCTCACTGCCTTCCTCGTTTCTCTTGTTTGCCCCTGCAGGTCCTGCATCCTCAGCGAGGTGTCGACTCGTTCCAGGTCTAAATTGCCGCCGGGGAAAAACGTCGTGCTGCTGGGTAAGCGGCCCTTTCTTCTCCTCGCCTTGTTTCTGTTCTGTTTGGGTTTTTTTTGCCTGCACGTCTCGTTTCCCGTTTGCGATCGTTTTCACTTGTTGTTAATGAGGGCGGAGGGTGTGCGCGCCGAATTGCTGGCCATGGACCTCGTTGTGTTTGTAAGCTGTGCAGGAGGGAGGGGCATCCGCAGTGGTTCATTGATCGCACTGTTGCCTTCCCACCCACCCCCAGCCTTGTGCAGAAACTGGCAGTTCCCTTCCGCAGAACTGGAAATGCACTATCGGCACAGGGCTTAAATCCCTTTTCTGCTTATTGTTTCTGGTTGCAGCTGCATGCTGTGTGGTACTTCAAGCCTGACTTCCAAAATCCATAGAGGCCTCTACTGTTTGTTGGCTGGCAGGCTAGGGGAATGAGCTCTGCCCATATGCATAAGGCCTGCCAAAGGCATTGTTGTCACATTATGTGTCAGCATCAGCCTGCCTCTCTGTTGCTGGCTTGCCTTATACCCTCATGGCTCCACCCATTTGATATGGATAGCACCTCCTTCTGTTTTTTTCTTTCTTGGCACTTAGAGGTGTTGCTTTCATTGGGGTGCTTGGGAGAAACGGAAAATTGGGTGTGTTAGGGTACATCTGCTGCATCAGCTGGTTTATTTTTGTTTCTTTGATGGGATGTATTGTGCTATCTGCATCTTGTACTGACTGGTGCCCCTGAATAGGTTCTGGGTTTTGTTGTTGGGGAAGTTAGTTCTCTTACTAGCTTCCCCTGCAACATGGTGCTCTCAATAAGCTTGTTGCTTGAAACAGTAATCTTAAAATGTTTATGAGTAGACCCACATGTGGGTAATCCTTCCAGCTGGCTTTTTCAAGCAACTCCTGGTTTAGTTTTCACACTTTGGGAGTGACGTTGATGAGAATACTGTAACACTTGAAATTCTACGTACTTGCAGTCCTGGTTGTAAATAAACACACTACTGTACTACTAGATATTACAGAACAGCAGTGTACAAAGACAAGGAGGAATTTACCTCTTAGTTTACTAGAAAAACTTAGGAAGGAGAGGTGATACAGAGGTAGGATCTTCTCTTATTGAGAAAAAGCTGTTACCCTCAAGGATAGTTTTTATATAACCGCTTGAAACACATACTTTCGCACAGGCATTTGAGGAAAATCTGTTGAGTGGGCATAACTTTTT
Organism: Podarcis pityusensis; assembly: GCF_964106645.2. Classification (NCBI taxonomy): domain Eukaryota; kingdom Metazoa; phylum Chordata; class Lepidosauria; order Squamata; family Lacertidae; genus Podarcis; species Podarcis pityusensis. The sequence continues at coordinate 45,020,701 of NC_138037.1, read as the reverse complement.
TATGCTGCTGCAGAGCACTTCATTGGTTTAATGAAGTTTAAATTAATTGTTTCATAGTTTCATTATGTGTCTTTACTGCCCTGAGGTTCTATGGGAGAAAAGGGGGGCAATTTATGAAGGTAAATAATAAAGTTAAAAACTGAGAGAAACACATGGTTCTGCAAAACATGGAGTATAGAATGTGAAAGGACTGTAGACAAGGCCATAGAGAGAGCTAAAAATACATAAAGTTTCATAATCATAATAACATGCTATAGCCCTCTTACTTTGCACTACAAGTTTTTTGTGGCAGAGAGATTTTTAAAAATCAAAATGACAGATATTTAGCATGGATTATTTACATTATTTCATTCATAAAAAACATAGTATGAACTCTCTTTTTTTTTAGAGTTAGATCAAAGATCCAAACATTCTACTGGTTTGTATTCAACACTGGCTGGTCAAGTGCTTCTGGGAAACTTGCAAAAAGAACATAGTGGAAAAGCATGATAATACACTGGATTTATATTGATATTGCACTTGTAACTATCATGCCTTGCTGTAACCATTGACAGACTGATGTTCCCATAAACTTAACTTTTTTAAAATACTGGTTTTTGTGCTAGTTTTTTATGCGGCAGTGAATTCAATGAGTTAGTTATGCATAAACAACCATGGGATAAGATATGATGTCACCCCACAGCTATATCTTATGGGTTGGTAACTGATTAAAGAATAGGAAGCAGAGAACAGAAATAAATGAATAGTGCTCCAATGGAAGGATATAAGAAGTGGAGCCCCACAAGCATCTGTATTGGGACCAGTGCTTTTTAGTAAGTTCATACATGATATATTAGGGGTGAGCAGTGGGGTCACCAGGTTTGCTGATGTCACAGCATTATTCTGTAAAAGCAAAAAGGGATAGCAAAGAGCTCCATGAGGACATCTCCAGACCAGGTGAATGGGCATTAAAATGGAAAATGCAGTTCAGTGTATAGTGATGCACATTGGAGCAAAAAACTATAATGTCACATACACTGATGGGGAGGCAGGCAATGATTTACCAGGAAAGGGATTTGGGGCGTCATGGTAAGTAGCTCGCCTTTACCCATTGTGAAAAGGGCAAATTATCCATTAGGTAAAGGAATCTAATTACTGTATCTTATAATGCCTTTATATAAATATGTGGCACAACCACACTTAGAATAGTCTAGTCACTGCACCTCAGAAAGGATATTGAAGAGCAGGAAAAAGTGCAGAAAAGGGCAACCAAAAGTATCAAGGTGTTGGAGCAACTCTCCTATGAGGAAAGGTGACAGCATTTGGGACTTTTTAGTCTAGGAAAAAAGTGAGCATGGTTGACTATGGAATTTGCTACCACAAGATGTAGTGATGTCCACCAGCTTGCATAATTTAAAAGGGGATTAAACAAATTCATTGGGGATAAGACTATAAATGGGCAGTAGTTTGATTGAGGAGATAGTATATAGCCACCCGCGACAATATGCTGCTGAATACCAATCACTGATAAACAATAGCAGTAGAGGGCTATCACACTCGTGTCTTGCCTATGGGCTTCTTAAAGGCATGTGATTGACCACTATGAGAAACAGGAAGCTGGACTAAATAGGTCTGGTCAAGCAGGGTTGTCAGTTCATTGGAAATTTAGTTCTGAGCATCCTAAGTTTTATATTTATACTCTCAGTAATTTATAACTTTATTAAGCCATTTAATGTTTATTTATAACTTATGCGAGGTGGGTGGCGCTGTGGTCTAAACCACTGAGTCTCTTGGGCTTGCCGATTGGAAGGTCAGCAGTTCGAATCCACATGATGGTGATGAGTTTCTGTAGCTCTGTCCCAGCTACTGCCAACGTAGCAGTTTGAAAGCAAACCACCACAAGTAGATAAATAGGTACCGCTGTGGCAGGAAGGTAAACAACATTTCCATGCGCTCTGGCACTCGTCACGGTGTCCCGTTGCACCAGAAGCAGTTTAGTCATGCTGAACATATGACCCAGAAAGCTGTCTGTGGACAAACACCAGCTCCCTTGGCTTGAAAAACAAGATGAGCGCCGTACCCCATAGTTGCCTTTGACTGGACTTAACTGTCCAGGGGTTCTTTACCTTACGTTTAACTTTATTAAACCATTTACTTGACCATTATTTTGTCTTAAATTTTAAATTAAGATCTTTTCTATGAGAAAGGTACTAATTATTTTTATCATTATAGATCCTTGTTAGATATGCATGACTATAGGATGGCCAGTGAAGTTGTAAAATGCAATGTGATGGTAGCATTGCCTGCTTTAGTTAACCAGGGTCTGGTGTAGTCAAAATGTTCACTATTGCAAGCATGCTCAAAAACTGGTCATCCAAGGCTCCTCTTGTATTGGGAGCATTTTCTTTCTCTATCCATACCCCTCAGTTAAGTATTTTATTGGCAGCAATATTAACTATGGAGCTTGTCAGGTGCAACCAGAACAGTAGCCTCCCAGCAGCGATGTCACTGCCGTTACCAGAAGGAAAGGTGTAGTTTGGGCTGTGTGGATGCACTGGAGGCAGTACTGGATGAGGTTGGCCAGTGTGGCCCAACCTTGCTGCCATCTTGCCCCTTCCCTTCTCTGGCCTGGTAAGTGGCAGCAACTCTGCTGACACAGGAGGCTATTGCTGCACCTCCACCCCACCAGGCAAGCCACTTTGGGGGGCTTGTCAGGGTTCCCACTTTACCCTAGTTGTATTAACAGGGAACTCTAGCTATCCTTGTGCTTAGTTTTGGCGGCGGTGCAAAGCTTCACCATAATAAAGAGAAGTGGAATGAAGTGATAGAGAGGGATCTGGTGGTGGAGTATGCAATTTCATGGCTCATTCCCAATCACTTAACTGTGCTTGTGAAGTAGAAAAGCATGTCTACACTGGCACTTATGATTGTTCTTTCTTTTGATTCATGCTCATCAAATTGTATTGGGTTGTTGTTTTTTTAATAAGATGATGTATTATAGGAGAGCACAAAGTTTATTTTTGAAGTGTATGTGCCTCAGAATTGAACCTGTTTTGTTAAAAGGCATTTTATCTTGACTTCTTTTTCCCCTTAGCATCTGATTATACTGAAATTTTTATTTACATGAGGATAGGTTAGGTTGTTATAAGCACTACATAATACCAGCAGGCATATCTTCTGCTGCTACTCTTATGACATAAAAACATAAGAAGAGCCTGCTGGATTGGGCCAATGATCCAACATCCTGTTCTCCCAGATGCCTGTCGGAAACCCACAAGTGGGACCTGAGCACAAGAGCGCTCTCCCCCCTTTGATGTCCAGCAACTGATATTCAGAAACATGCTGCCTCCAACTGTGGAGGTGGAGCACAGCCACCTAATAATAATAATAATAATAATAATAATAATAATAATTTATACCCCGCCCATCTGGCTGAGTTTCCCCAGTCACTCTGGGCTGCTCCCAGTCTTGTGTTAAAAACAATACAACATTAAATACAGTGGTACCTCGGGTTACATACGCTTCAGGTTACATACACTTCAGGTTACAGACTCCTCTAACCCAGAAATAGTACCTCGGGTTAAGAAGTTTGCTTCAGGATGAAAACAGAAATCGTGCTCTGGCGACGTGGCAGCAGCAGGAGGCCCCATTAGCTAAAGTGGTGCTTCAGGTTAAGAACAGTTTCAGGTTAAGAACGGACCTCTGGAACGAATTAAGTACTTAACCCGAGGTACCACTGTATTAAAAACTTCCCTAAACAGGGCTGCCTTCAGATGTCTTTTAAAAATAAGATAGCTGCTTATTTCCTTGACATCTGATGGGAGGGTGTTCCACAGGGCAGGCGCCACTACCTAGAAGGCCCTCTGCCTGGTTCCCTGTAACCTCACTTATCACAATGAGGGAACCGCCAGAAGGCCCTCAGCGCTGGATCTCAGTGTCCAGGCTGAACGATGGGGGTGGAGACACTAGTAGCCATGGATAGCCATTGATATTTAAGTTTCTTTTACACACTAAGGCCTAGGGCAGAGTAGGGATGGAGGAGATTTTCATTGGGTTTGCATTTTTAAATGAATTGACCCAATTCACACATCCTGGATTAATAAATAAATTAGACCATAGTTATCCTTCAGAGTTTGCTTTTCTCTAGTTCTCAGCTCAAAAAAGTACCTAAATGCATAGTTTAGCATGAAATATGTACATTAAGATAAATTATGTATTTAAGTACAATTTAAATGCAATCTTTTGCACAGACCTTAAAAAATGCAGGTCAAAGATGATATGGGACAGATCGGACTCATGAATAAACACATGTAAAATTGGCACAGACTGGAAATCTGTTCATGGCTAGCACAGATGTAACAATCTCAAACTGATCAACCATGGTTTTATCTGTCCAAGAATTAATTATATGGCTGCATGTTCTTTGTGTTCCAAGATTCAGTGCTGACATTTTGGTTTATTTAAGCCACTGTTTCCCATTACATCTTAACTGAGAAACTGTGATTTTATCCCTGCTTCCTAACATGGCATTGAACTGAGGCAAGGGGTTAGAAGGGAACATGCAGGAATGTATGTGTTCTTGGGCCAATAAACGGTGGTTTAGCAGCCTAAATTGCTTACATCTCAGCTGAGCAGAGATGCCTTGCAGCTAGCTTTAAAAATGATTCTTTGTTTTTATTTAAATGTTATGTACCCAAAACATTGTATCAATATTTGTGATACTAAAACTTTATTATCTGAAATTTACTGGTGCAAATTTGTTTTAAAAACACTAGGAATTGCATATTTTGTGGAGAATACCTTATAAAATATATTCAAAAGTGTCTGTTGCTCTGCTTCTAGGTTAGTGACACCTCCCAATTGGGCAATACAGACTAACTTGATAGAGATTTTTTGGGGGGTAGGGAAAGGTTAAAGTCAGTGTCTTCTAAGGGTTGTATGTTCCTACTAATGTTATAGAAAATATATGCAAAAAGCACCTAGAAAACAGAAGATTTGCATATATAATGTGTAAAAGATCTGAAATGTGGGGATGACAGTGAAGCTTCTGGAAACTTTGCCAGACTTCTCTGACCACTCAGAAACTGACTGCTTGCCTTCCAAAAACCCACATTTCTTAGACATATTACCACCAAAATATCACAATATCTCAATATATCATGATATATATCTACGGGGGTGGAAGGCCTTGCTGGGCCTCCCTGCGGGGGCAGAGGGTCCAGCCATACCTCCCTGCAGCGGTGGAGGGTGTGCCGTGCCCCGCCATGGCAGCAGACGGGGCCGTACATCCCCACAGTGACAGAGAGTGCGCTGCGCTTCCCCATAGCAGCAGAGGGCTTTGCCATGCCTTCCTGCAGCCGCAGGGGATCCTGCCATACTTCCCTGTGGTGGTGGAGGGTGCACTGTGCTTCCCCAAAACAGCAGAGGGCCTTGCTGTACCTCCCCGTGGCAGCAGAGGGGCCCACCATACCTCCCCATATGAATGATTAAAACTACAAATAAGATAGCAGCAACAGGACTTGTTCATGTGCTTTTCTTGCTAATAATGCAGTACGCATGACAGAAGCTTGAGTCTACATGGCAATGTTTGCTACAGACTACTATTTGGGTCAAGTGTCCTAAAACAAAATACCGGTAAGTTTCATAGATTGAAATGGAAATATTACAAGAAATATATTTCATATATGTTATTAATAAAGTCCACTTTTAAACTTTTTTCCAGGGGAAGATGGTGCAGGTAAAACAAGTTTAATTGGAAAACTTCAGAGAATTGCTGAATACAAGAAAGGAAGAGGAATGGAATATTTGTACTTAAATGTACACGATGAAGACAGAGATGGTAAGTACCAGTTCTGATAACAACAACAGTGAGTAATTATTCATTGCTTGGGAATATTCCAGATTTTAAAAATGTATGGCATTTTCACTAGTCAGCAACTTCCAGATTCTATCTCCAATTGATTATCACTTCATTTCCTTGTTTTCTGTTCAGGGAAGGGAGTTTGCAGGCAAAGGAGAATGAATGGTATGGGGAGGGTGCCTTCAGGGAGAATGAGTGGGGGGTTTTGGGTGGTGGTGGTGAGTGATGTTAACAATACCAGAGTGGAATAAGAACTGAAAGAGGACCCTGCTAGATCGGGCCAAAAGCCCACCTAGTCCAGCATTCTGTTCTCACAGTGGCCAACCAGATGTCTGTGGTAAGATCACAAACAGCATAACATTCACCTGCTTGTGAAGCCCAGCAACTATCACTTGGAGGCATGTTGCTTTTGATATAGGAAGTAGCATAGTCATCAGGACTAGATACCCATGAATTTGTATAACCTTCCCTTAAAGCGGTCCATCAGAGCATCTTCTAGGAGCGAATTCCATCGTTTAACTACACAATGTGTGAAGTTCTTCAATTTAATTTGATGATCCCTAGCTCTAGTGTTATGAGATAAGGAAGGAAAACTGTCTATTGACTTTCTCCATACTTGCACACTTCTATTACAGTGGTACCTCAGGTTAAGTACTTAATTCGTTCCAGAGGTCCGTTCTTAACCTGAAACTGTTCTTAACCTGAAGCACCACTTTAGCTAATGGGGCCTCCTGCTGCCGCCACGCCGCCGGAGCACGATTTCTGTTCTCATCCTGAAGCAAAGTTCTTAACCCGAGGTACTATTTCTGGGTTAGCGGAGTCTGTAACCTGAAGTGAATGTAACCTGAAGCGTATGTAACCCAAGGTACCACTGTATATCCTTTCCCTTACTTGCCTTTTCTAAATTAAAAAAGCCCTCAATTTGTAATATTTCCTTAATTTTGCCTCTGGTCTCTCACCTTCTACTTCCCATTTCCCTTCTCCCCTTTTATCCTAAATCTTCCCAACCTATTTTTCCTTTAGTTTTCCTGCCTTTTCCTTTTATATTTCTTCTTCTCGCCCTCCTTTCTCCACTCTAAAATTTCTTTTTTTGTGCTCTGAAATACACATAAGAATCCATATTGTGTAGCTTAGAATACTGCAAGCTTTAGAAACCTGATCAACATCAAAATTGTCTCACCGGGCATATTGCTAGTCAAAAGATTTAAAAACCGTGCTTGAGAACTATCTGCTATCCAAATTCATTCAAGAGTTTTGACCTTTAACCATTATCATTCTAATAGTATATTTATAAATACTAGCAGTGAGTACCAATGGTAGTCATATTTCAAGAAGAGCCATTTAAATCGGTTCATTGTTTTTAATGAGTGAAAATAACTCATTTGGATATTGTCCACTGATAATAAACTATGGTACATGTTAAGAACACCTTATTTATGTTTTTTTACAGATCAGACACGATGTAATGTATGGATACTGGATGGTGACCTCTATCATAAAGGTCTACTTAAATTTGCATTGGAAGCTATCTCTCTAAAGGACACTTTGATTATGTTGGTGGTGGACATGTCTAAGCCATGGGCTGCTTTAGACTCTTTACAAAAATGGGCAAGTGTTGTAAGGGAGCATATTGACAAACTAAAAATCCCTCCTGAAGAAATGAAAGAAATGGAGCAAAAAAGTGAGTACATACACTTTATAGATGCTAGAAAAATATTTATTGAATTCATCTTTGTGTAAATGTACGCTTTTGTGATATGTTTGTCTATTACAGGAAATGTAATGCCAACATGTTTGTCAGCAGATTTAACTATATTCACTCTTATGCTTTATAACAGTTTTATAAGGAGTTTCTCTTGACCATGTGAATTCTCATTATAATATAACTATAGTATCTAATGTATGTAGCATTATCTTTGCAACCTGTCTTGGGAATGTCATGGTTTAGCACATGATAATAGATTCTGTTGAATATTTGTTGTCAACATAAGATTTTTTAATCCATTGTAAAACTTTGTTATATGAAATTCAGTGCCAGAGCAAAAAAGTTAGTTACATCCTTTTAATTCTGATAGTTTTTAGCTTTTAGCTTTAATAATGCGGAAATGTTATCTGGGCTTGGATGCACTAAAATGTTAGTCATGTGGATAGGGTGATTCGGTAGGCTCAAAACTTCTGAAAGCAAATATTACTAAAATCTATTCTGCTACAGCAGCTCATTTTGTGCATGCATGGAGCTGTTGAGAGCTTCTCTATATAGTTTTTGATACACAAATAAAAGAGAAGTCCTTACTCATGCAGAATCATGAACAGTGGCTTGCTATATCTATGGAAATTGATCCCATTTTTTTCTTTTTTTCTTTTGTAGTCTAGTCTCCTGTGCCAACGTTTAGATTGTAAGCTCCTTGAGACAGGGCCCTGCCATATTGTGTATTATTATTGTTGTTGTTGTTATCATTGTTGTTGTTGTTGTTGTTAGAATTTCTTTACCGCCCTATACCTGGAGGTATAAAGTGCAATGCACATCAATGGTATTTAACAACAATTCTTAAATTGATAAACAATTCTTAAAATGATAAACAACAGCTGGAAGAATGAACTGTGAAGATGTAATGCTTAAGTTTAGTGGGCTTGGAAGGGATGCATTGCGGGGGTGTTCTCTGTTCTGTGGAATGCAAATTCTTCACCTAGAAGATCAAAACCTGTGCTCAACAAATTTTATAGTAACTCAATTTAATCATTTTGAGTGCAATATTTTTATTTCTCATATAGTTATTTCTCATATAGTTCAGGGTATTTGTTTATTTTTGTAGAAAATGGTGAAGGAGAAGAATAAGTTCTATGCATTAGTAAGAAGAGCAGTTTTATTTAGCAGAGGTCTTACCACTGTCACCTTTGCTTTGACTTTTCGGAAGGCTCTGCTTTCATACCTTTTTCATACTCTTCTAAGCAGCTTCCTAGGATAGAAATTTCCTGTATAAAAAAAAATAGAAATGCTTTGCCTTCTAAATTCAGTGTACCCTGTACACGCAGGGGTGAAGAACTAAATTCAGGCCAAGGACCACATTACTCTAGTGGAAAGCTGACAGGAACTGCATTCCAGCCTCAATAGTGTTTTTAATGAGACCTACACATTGTTAACACACCATAACATTCACACACAAAAGTCTTTCTTCTTGGAGATGGAAGTATATATTTAATTTTTAGTATTTACTCGGGTTTCATTTTCAATTTTCTCCATAGACTTTTGTTTTTATAACGTTTGCTAAAGTGTGCTGGTGAGCTTTTTTCTGTTCTGACTTTACCTAAGGCACAGTTGCAACACAAGAATTAAAATAACATCAAAATACAGTTGAACTGTGAACTGTTCAGAGTCACCAACTTCAATATGCTCTTGCATCACAAAAATTGCATCCAATTGCAAATTACTTGGGCACTTTTTGTATATTTGCAGGAAGCCCGTCACTCACTCTCTCAATATGTTTTCCCTTCTGCAGCTGATGTTCTTGCAGAGGAAGGAACTGTTTGTATGTTTTACACACCATCACAACACAGCCCCTTTACTTCCCTACTCAACAGCTGATGATTAGGAGGATATTTAGAGGGCCAGCTGAAATTCTGTTGATGGGTGAGGGTTCCTTGCCCCTGCTGTACACATTCTGCATTATCTAGCAGGTATCTGAAGTACACATTGCATTAGCACAGCCCTCATTGCAAGCTAGTGAAAGGAGTGATCTTTGAAATAAATATTTTGGGGGGTTTAAATGTTACATACAAATATGCATATAAGAGTACCAAAACGGAGTTTCTCGTCTTTTCACCCCTCTGTTTTAATTTTAAAGCAAAGCAGCTTCAAGAGAAGATTACTCAGACTTGGATAAATACTAGGAAGGAATAGGTGCTTTGTCCCCACCAGCTCCTTTTCCCAAATCACACCTTTCTGAGGTGGTTCATAAAATGTTGTTTGTGCTTTGACATGTACCTTTGGCCCATAACGTGTACTGAGCCTCTTAATGTAACTAGTCAGTTCCTTGTAATTACTATATGGGCTCTACTATATGGCCCTACTATCTGTACACATTTCATAAATATGATCTCTTTTTGTGTTCTTCCTGTATTTTAATTGTTGCAAACTGCTTTGATAATTTGTATGAAACTGTAATACAAATATTTTTAACATTCCAGCTGCTGAGAAGAAGTTGGCTTTCTAAAGTTAAAAAACAAACAAATCCTTCTTAGATTAGTCCCAAAAGAAGATTGTGGTGGTATGATAGTGGAAGCTTGCATGTGTTGTCAGAAGAGGCCTTATGAGGTCTTATAAGCGTTGCATCTTTGCTGCAAAATGCTCCCATTGTCTTCCCTTCCATATGCTTCTATTGTCTTTTTACCATCTACTTTTCACTTACCAATCAATATACCATCCACTGAAACTAATAGGCGTTGTTGACAAACGTACAAATCAGCAACAACAAAACAACAGCTTTTGTCACTTCTTTCTTGAATACAATCTAAATTCTGGAATTTCCAGCACAAAACAATATTGGCTTAAAGCCAAACAAATTAGTAATAAAGCTGGCATTTAGGGAGTTTAAGGTGCCTAAAAGATCTGCATGGGAGGATTTTTTTGCTGTATGTATCTTTAGTTTGGGGTCCAGAAGTAAGTTAATTCCAGTATTGTTGAGAGTTTTGTTTTTTGGGTAACTTAGCATCTTTTTAAAATGCCAGACTCTAGATTTACCAGTCTTCACTGAAACATTTGGAATATAAATTCGATAACCTATTACATCCTGTATTTGACATAAACCTTACAGAATTTGGGTTAAATAAAATAACTACTGCTGCCCTCATGGTTAAAAAAACAAAACAAAACCCTAAAATGTTTGGGTTTGCCGCTTTATATCTACTTATATTTATATATGTCTTATCTATTAACTAGCTTGCCTTAGTTCTTAACTTTTGCTGTCTATTGTGCAGTATAAACTTGTGCCGAAGAACTTAGTTACAAGTAGAGTATATTTCAAAATGTTTAGAACTATTAATTGAATTAACATTGTTCTTTTGAAAGACTGATTTTTAAATTTTGCAGCTTCCTTGAATCCCTGTTTGTTTGTTTGTTTGTTTGTCTATCCCTATGTCCTTTTAATTGTGTTTGTGGGAGGGGTTATTGATTTGTTTTTGTTTTTATTATGTACTTTGTGTATTCATTTTGTATTTTTATGTTGTGAACCACCATGTGGACTTTGGATGAAGGGTGGTATACAGATGATAATAATAATAATAATAATAATAATAATAATACTTCTTTGAGTACTTAGGAAAACATAAATTGACATCTTAAAACTAGCAAAGCTAAATAGAATAAAAAATATTTGGTACAAATACAGACTCCCAGGAACGAAGTACTTGCTTGATTCATTTTTTTCTTTCTTATTTCAGTTGTAAGAGATTTTCAGGAATACACAGAACCAGGGGAAGACTTTCCAGCTTCTCCACAGAGGAGAAATACTTCATTACAGGAGGACAAAGATGACAGTGTCATTTTACCGCTGGGTGCCGATACACTAACATGCAACTTAGGCATTCCTGTAGTAGTAGTTTGTACAAAGGTTTGTTTCATGTTTCAGATTATGTTTGTACATCAGAATATTTTTTAAAAATGATTTTAAATTTCAAGTAACAAGACATAGCTATACAAGGAAAACAGAGCTTACAGAATATTTTTTCAAATGGGGTGGGGGTGGGAAAGCTTCTATTAAATAAAACCATTTTGAATACTGCATATTGGTTTTCCATCAGCTTAAGTATTCTTCACTTTCTCAAGTGTAATATTTAACACATTGTTTGAGCAACTGAACAGAGATGCTTTGTACTGCAGGTATAGATTTTAATTAATAGCCTGAATTCCGCAAGACTGTATAATGGATGGCAGCCTTTATATTAAAAATTATAAAGTTATTTTAACCATTTTTTGCCATATAACAAAAATGTAACAATGTCATTGCGTAGCATCCATTGGAGGAGTTGTAGTGCCACATCATAATCGTGGGTGGAGTAGGGGAACAAAAGTGAAGGCAGGTTGCACAGTTGCAAGACAATGGCATGGAAGTGAGAAGGGAGGACCACTGAGAGGGGAAAACTCATGGTTTAAAATAATGGCAGAAGTTTGAGTGAAGCAGGGATAGAAGGAACTGAGGAAAATGGCAGAGGTTTGCGTAAACTGGAATACTTGAGGGCTCCACATTCTTTATCTCTCTTACATGAGGCAGCTGAGGAATGAAGGAGGGAGAAGTTTGAGTTCTGCAAGGAGGGAAGGACACTGAAAAGTTAAAATTAGCTATAATTTTAAACAGTGTCAGAGGTTGAAGTAAAGCAGTTATGGAAAGGCACTGGGAGGAAAATGGCAGTTTTAAGCTATGATAGAGGTTTGAGTAAAGTTGTCTGGAAGAACCATCAGTCTCTAGTAAGTGGGTCAAGGAGTGCAGCTAAGTTATTATTTAAACTAAAAACTTCGTTGGAATTTTTCGGGAGGAAAACCCCCCTCAATATTCTGTTGTTTATTCTCTATATCTTATCACCTGTCTTCTCAATATCAGAGAAGGGTGATCAATCTTCCCATGCAGTAAGAAAATGCATACTAAACAAATTCTTTAGAATATATTTTATCCTATAAATATTTTAACAAGTTTTACCAAATGCCGAATATTGGTTCAGGTTTTTATTTATATCTCTTGTATTTCAAATTTTTATGTTCTAAATCTTAATGGGCTAAGTTCCCAAGAACCATAAATTAGTTCCACAGGTCCCAAGAAGCCTGAATTCCTAAAGCCATCCCGAGGAGACTTTCAGTTTCTAATGTAGCATCAAGGCAACAGTGTGTGAGAGATTGCCATTAAAAAGAAAGAATGAAAAATGCTGCTGAGTGCATTGTAGCCTGGAATGTGCTGCAGTAGCTCTTTGGATCCTGGCCTTCATGAATAGATTCCAGAAAAAGAGAAATATTAAGATATCTCTATAGAAGTTTTTCACATTGGAGGTAGTAAAATGCAAAGATTATATATTTCATAGCTAATATGAACAGTGGGAATTTCTATAATTGCAGTGATGGTAAGTTACAGATGCAATCATGATCAAAATTGCATTATTATTATTATTATTATTATTATTATTATTTATTATCATCATCATCATTATCATTATTATTATTACTCCACAGTGTGATGCCATTAGCCTGCTGGAAAAAGAGCATGATTACAGAGATGAGCACTTTGACTTCATTCAGTCGCACATCCGACGGTTTTGTTTACAATGTATCCTTTAAAATGTAGATTTATTATTAAAATTACAACTGGATTCAGATAATCTGAGAAGCCCCATGATTTGCTGGGTCATCTTTTATCAAGTCACTGCAAGCCTTGGACTCTCATGTAATCTGAATGATAGTGATAAGTGCTGAGTTTAGATGATCATCCCTCTGTTTACTAAACTAAGATATGAATGGCCTTTACAGACCCTCTGTAATTGCACCAATAAACCTCTAATCAACCATAGTTTCCAATTTCATCCAAACCAAGAAACTAGGTTAAAGTACAGTTTGAATTGGTTTAATATCTTGGTTTGTTCTTGAACCCATAATATCCCATTTTGCAAACTGGTTAGTTAAAGGCTTCCTGGTTTGGTTGTTAGAGTAGTGTAGGAGTTTAATATACAGGCAAAAACTTCCTATCTCAGCTCACAAAGCCTGGTTATAATGTCTGAACCAATGGCTCTGAGAGTTGATAAGCAAAGCATATTTGGTGGTGCACTTATGTGCCATGGCCCAGAATTATTTCAGGGATGCCCAAGGACCTGGCCATGCCTAGGGGAATTTTTTACTTCAAATATCAGAAACTGATCTATATCAGAAACTATATCAGAAACTGCATTTTAAATAGTCTATTTCCAAAGTGGCTATCTGTGTGGTATGAAGAGCTGCTGTTTGAGAAATGCAATGCAAAAGCATCCCCTGGGCATGCAGAATAAGCTTTACTGTTCTTTGGAGTCTGACCCTGTTACTACCATTTCATAGCAATTATATCGTTCAAAGTTAGTTTTGACAAAGCAAATACAAATGCTGTTCTTCAGTAATTGGCATTCACACCAGAACTGAAACATGGTGATTACAGTATTAAGCACAGCAATAATTACTGGTATCCTGTTCTGCTTCCAAGACTCTCAGGGAAATAAACACAGCTAGGCATGTGCCTTATAAGTCGAGATGGGAAGCTGGATAGCGCCTAGTTATTTGAAAGTTAAGATGGGTGCTTTATGCAAAGGATATCAAAGTGAAGGAAAAGCTGTATCCCATGTAGATAGCAGCATGTTTGTCCATCACAGGGGTGATTGAACATTTTTCAGCTTATGACTAACCCCTTGCATTTAGGTAGGTAGAGCTGACTATCAGACGCAAACAAATGCAAACAACCAATTCTGCCCTCCCCTCTCCATCTCAAAAGTCTGTTAAGAACCACCTGAAAACCCTTAAGAGAACTGGCTTTTCTTGTCCTTAGCTCCTCCCAATGAGAAAAGGCAACATGGAGCTACGGGGAGGGGAAGAAGACTCTCAAGTAGTAGAACATCACAAAACCAGCAATTTCAACAAAGTTCCTTTCCTCACCTCTCCTTTTGGGGCTGGGCTTTGAAGACAAAGTGGGCCATTGGTGGGTCAGATGTGGAGAGGCTTTAGGGCCCGGAAGATGACTGGGGGCCGCCAGTAGTTCCCACTGCTAATGTGGTGTAGGTGTGAAGCCTTCATACCTACATGGAAGTGCGGCTTGTGTAGGAAAACAGAACAAAAATTAGGAAGGCACCCAATTTGTCTTTTAACAGAAATTGTTGATGAAATGAATTTGCTCTTCCGCTTGAGAGTTTGGGCAAGCCTGCTTTCCCCTAACAGTTTATGTGTCAATGTTTGGCTTCTATACTCTGGTGCATGTTTTACAAGAGGAGGTAATACACACAGATATTTTAAAGTATGTCATCACACACTTAATGTTATAACACTTTGCCGCTGGGTGAATGTTACAGAAGTATTAAAGTATCACGAATAGTTTCTTGCCACTGCCGAGCAGAAAAATACACCCACGTTTTCTTTAACAAATAACTCAGATGGTGCAGCACTTATTTACACTTCAGTAAAGGAAAATAAGAATATTGATTACGTGTATAAATTTATTGTCCAGAAATTATATGGATTCCCCTTCAATATATCTGCTTCTGTTGTGGAAAAAGATGCAGTATTTATGTAAGTTACTTAGTTATTGGGTGTCTTGCATTATAAAAAATGTGTTTCATTGTATCCCTAACCCCTAATAAGAGTGCTTCTGTTCAGGAACCAAGCGTGTCTGAAATAAGAGTATTGTAACAATGTTTGTAGTTCAATGGTATGGTAAAATTTCAGGAGGTGGAAGAGGAAAAATGACTTGTTTTATTTTTTTCTTCCCTGCTGTGCTAAGGACTTTCAATTCCAAACTAAAGTGCTTTATTATTATATTTTGGGTGAGGTTTGCAAAAAGAAAAGAAACCTCTTCCTATGTTTCAGGAGGAATTTTTTTTAACCTCATGGTGAGCATCCATCTTGGACTTAAAATGAAAAATAAAATTCCTGCTCTGCCTTAAGAAACAGGGTTCTTTGTATAAGATGGGATTGGACAGAAGGTGAACCAAACCTTGAACAACTGAAATTCAAGATGTGACACTGTGTTTGCTTTCAGTCCTGCAGGATGGGACAATGAAAAGAAGATAGGAATATTACATGAGAACTTCCAGACTTTAAAAGTGGGTGACAATTTTGAGGATATAATAACAAAGCCTCCGGTCAGAAAGGTAACTGTTTCCTGTGTTTAGAAGAAATACCTTTAATTTAACACATTGCCTTGTTAGTGATTGGTGGGGTGGCGGGAATTTCTAACACTGATTGCTCAGTGCAGTGACAACAACTCAAGGAAGCTTATCACTGATAACAACATCGTAACTACTAACTATAAACTGGCCATCTCTATATTAATTTAGTCTACATAGCTGATCTAAATGTGTAATAAGGGTTGTCAAATAAATTAGGGTCATTTATTATGTGCCTTCACACTACATGACAACAAAGATGCAGTTTTTAAGGAGTTGTGCCAGCTAAAAAAAAATCTGCACACAATAAAGCAGGCAAAATGCCATTGCCTAATAATATATTATAATGAGCCTCAGTGCAAAGATCTTGAATTACAGACATAAGAACAGTCCTGCTGATCAGATCAGTAGTCCATCTGTTCCATCTTTTTTTATACAATAGCCAACCATTTTCCAGGGAAGCTCAACAGGAATAAAAGCAATAGTTCACCCTCATTTGTCTCCAGCAGCTGGGTATTCAGTGTTACGGTCCACAATCAGACATTGTGTTTGAAGAGAAAACAAGTAGGGGGTGTGAGTCTGCATGTGCCAGACCCACCTGCCCAGTCCCTGACTTTCCTGCCTTGAATAAGGAGGTCTGAAAGGAGCTCCTAAGTGCATTTTGTTGAACATGCTTAGAAGCCTCCCTGTGATCAGGAATCATGAAAACACAGGTTTCTTGATCACAGAGGTCTCTAAGTGCATTCTGCTGAATGTGTTTTGAAACCCCCTTCAGACTTCCCACTCAATATGGGACAGCGATATTGGAGGCAGGGACAGTGCATATGCCTGTGAACCCTATTTGTGGTGGTGCTGCATATTCAGACATAATATCTTGAACATAGGAGATCTCTTTAGTAATCAAGCTGAATGGCAGAGCTTGATAAGCATCTCAACAGCTAAATCACCATTGTGAGGTGGAGACCTGTCAGGGAAGAGACCAGTCCTGACAAGACCTATCCTGACTCAAGAGCATTTTATAATGGGGAGGGCGGGGTATAAATAAAATTTATTATTATTATTATTATTATTATTATTATAGAATAAGAGCAAGGCTTCCCTAGCAGATCTCAAGAAAAATGTATTATTCACATGGGTAGAGACACTCTCAGAGATAGACTGGGTCCAAGCTGTACAAGGCTTTGAAGGTCATAATCAATACTTGGAAACTGGGATTGGTAGCTCATAGGCAGCCAGCCCAGGTGAGCCAACTAATGTGTCCTTTGTAGCCAAATGAATGGGCTGCTGCATTGTGCACTAGCTGCAACATTTGAACCATCTTCATGAGCTTTTCATCCATTTGTTCCAGTAAATATTTGTGATTGTGTTATTTTGAAAAAAAAAATTAGTTGGACATCTCTTAATGGCTTTCCCCCCTTTATTGCAGTTTGTACATGAGAAAGAGATAGTAGCAGAAGATGACCAAGTATTTCTTATGAAGCAACAGGTGTATATTCTGCATATTCATTTAATCTAATTTCATTTAAACTAAAATTAAATTTGTGATGGAATTTGCCAACAACTTTTTGTTCCAAAATTTCTCTTTCATTTTGTTTTTCAGTCTCTGTTAGCAAAACAGCCACCTACTGCAGCTGGAAGACCAGTGGTTAGTAGTAAATACTTAAATACTAATAACTTAGCAGTACATTTATTTGGATCCAATTTTGGTGCTCTTTTTTGGTGAAGTATTTAATACTTTGATATCTGTAGCTGAAAGCTTGCTTGCTGCTATTAGGCTTCAGTCCTGTACCTACTTACCTGGCAACAAGCCCCACTGAACAAAATGGGGCTTACGTCTCAGATATGTACAAGGTTGGGCTGATAATGGGTTGTATCCAGTGAAGTCATCCTGTTTGCACGACTTTGCCGGGTACAGTTCAGTGCCTTTATCAGCTTTTCGTATTAAGAGTGTTTTGCAGAAAAAATTCCCAAAACATATATTATAATGTGCAGACTTTTCAAGTTACTCTCTGGGGACATGGAAAACAGTGCTAGTCAACATTGTTTTGTTTGTTAAGTGTGCATTTCAAAACTTTGCCAATTTCTAAATGTGAATGCCATGAAGTAAATTTGGGGATTGTTTCTTTCCCAATAGAAATTATTACGTATTTTCCTAGCCTAGAAAATGTTTCTTAAAAGCCTGCCATAGGCTGTGCCTGCCTTTTGTGTAATGCCCTTCATCTGATAAAACTGGGGTGTTTGGGGCAGTGGCATGGCATTTTTCCATAATCTTTTAAATAAGTATTTTTATAGTTGCTTTTATAGACTAAGTAGTCTATAACTGCTTTCTTTTTACCAGACACTTCTTAATCTAAAGCTAATTAATTTTTTTATTTGCTATGAATATCTCATAATTCAGAAATGTCCCTCTCAAAATGGAACTGACAGCTCAGCATTTCAGTCTAAGTATTTCATTGTATTTTCTAATTCTATGTAGGATACCTCACCGAGAGTCCCTGGAGGATCCCCTAGGACACCAAACAGATCGGTTACTTCCAATGTTGCCAGTGTTACAACCATCCCTGCCGGATCCAAAAAAATAGATCCTAGTATGAAAGGTAAAACATAATAATAGTTTTGCAACCTAAATATTCTAAACATTGACATCCTAGTAGCAAAGTGTTGCATACTTCCCCCTTTCTAAAATAATTTTACTCTATGGAGTATTGATAACTTTTAAGTTTCAAACTAAGGGAAGCAATTACTTATACTTTAATTGGATTAAATTTGCTGAAATTTTGAGGATTTCTTTTTAAAAATAGGAAGCGTTCTTGTGAATTGAACGAAACAGAAGTTCTAGTTCATTGCGTATTTCCCCTATTTAAGATTTTGCAAGAAATAGCTTGATCTATTAAGTAAACACTAGAAATGTGGTCTGTTGAAGAAAAACTGTTCTGGTAGTTAAGCAGTGACTCACTGTTTCTAATGTACTCCGGGATGTTGACATTTATGTTCAGCATGCAAGGTAATCACTTTGATGTAGTTGACTTCCTCAGTGGGTTAGATCCAGACTAAGTTAATTGAACTGGAGTCCCCTAAAAACGTGAGACCAGATAGTCATATTTATGGGTGACCTTGGGCTAGTCACACTTCTCTGACGTTTCTCAGCCTCACTCACCTCATAGAGTGTTTGTTGTGGGGGAGGAAGGGAAAGGAAATTGTTAGCCACTTTAAAACTCCTTATGGGGAGTGAAAGGCGGGATATCAAGTCCAAACTCTTCTTCTTCTTCTTCTTCTTTGGATCCCACTGAAATCAAATGTAACAGATGTTGATTTACATCTGAATCCAACTCTGTGTGTTTAGTATTGCCATTTCATGTTTTAAGAACTCAAATACAATTAATATGCATTATCAAAATATCTGGGCGGTAACTTCTTTTCAGCTGGAGCCACAAGCGAAGGAGTGCTGGCTAACTTTTTCAACAGTTTGCTGAGTAAGAAAACTGGCTCACCTGGTGGACCTGGTAGTGTTGGTAGTCCTGGAGGAGTAGGGAGTCCTGGAGGTGGGGGTGGCAGCAACTTGCCACCATCTGCAAAAAAGTCAGGTAAGAACAGTATATAAAACATTTTGGTATTACACAGAATGGACACTCCAAGCTAGATGCAATTTTTTGCTGAAGCAAGAGTCTTTATACAGTACTGCCAAATGTATGACATAAAAAAATCATTTAAAATATTACTTACTGTAATTTATCTGCTCTCACCTTATAATGTTAGGTGCTGGGTAGGATCCAGGATCCATACATTCCTGTGCGTGTTGGATTGTGTGGTATTCTGTGTACTGTTTCTGAATTCCAGAGATAGATGGTGCTGTTCCCCTTTGACAGTCTCACTCAGCTATGGGGGAGTGGGTGGGCGCAGGACTGGATTGAGTTTTGTCATTTTCCCAAAACAAATGATGGATCCTGTCAAAACCATTTTGGATGTGTGTGTGTGTGAACCTGATAAAGAAGGATCACTATGTGAGCAGTCCTGCATACGAAATACATTATCCTTCGTTTGCATGTGTGGCCCCTTTGTAATGATATCTGTGTGCAGATAGCCCTTGTTTGATCAAGGAGCAAGTTGATTATATGCCTAAGGGAAAGCATTCACAAATGTTTGCCTTGGCAATCTCTGAACCTGCACCTTTCTCGAGTCCTCTGTGGTTGCTAGAGAACTTGGGGTGAAACTGTCTCGTATTGCACCAGGGTTTGGAATACACAACCTGAGCATCACGTAACCCCTGGATAGAGTTGTGGCACTGAGGTATGCACAAGGCACATAATGGGTAGCCAGGAAAAACCTTAGGTTTACCATTGTAAAAACCTGGACCTTTCACAAACTCTAAAGTTTTACTTGCATATCATATATATGGGATATATTGGTCTTCCTTACTGTCCTTTCTGTATGCTATGAGGAACAAGCTAGGGGCCTTTAAGTAAGGAAGGTGAAGCAGATCCAGAGGTGAAAGCCATGGATGTCACATCATTGTTCAGCTCAAATTCTGTCCTGCATTCATGGCATTGTACCTGTATGAGCTGATGACACACACACAGAACATATGGCTGTTCACATATATTGTAGGTACACTGTGTCTGCATACACGGTGGCTAAATGTGGGGGGTTATACCCTCCAAAACTGCTTTTGTCTCATGTGTTGGTGTAGATCCATTTGATTGTGACACTTGTTTTGCAGACTTGTAAGCAAATACACTTTCCTATCAAACTTATCCTAAGACAATCTAGCTAATGGTAGCAAGAGCCTTGAATGTAGAGTACTGTAGTAATTAATGTTGGAATTACATGACCTCCCACAGTGGGACTGAACCTGTTGTGTTGTGTTTCACCTTAGTTTTGGCCTGCCTTTGTGTGCGCTACTTGTGAAAAACATTTAACTTAAAATTTTGTGTTATGTGCCCTCCTTTATGTATAGGCCAGAAGCCTGTCTTAACGGATGTTCAAGCTGAACTGGACAGAATGTCACGAAAACCAGATCTGGCCTCTCCAACAACACCTACATCCCCCACAGAAGGTGAAACATCTTGAAGACACCAAATATAGCCATTTATTCGATTTTCTGGGATAATTTAAACTTGCCTCTGCCTCTTCCTTCTGTGACTGGGACTAGGGAGCTGAACACGTTCAGAGAAGGACAAGCAGTTGATGTCTTTCGTGTTGCCCAACTTTGTAAAAGGGAACTGTACAGATGGAAAATTATCACACAATGTAAGACTGCTGTTCACAGTACAATGTGGCATTCAGAAATATCGAATTCTGAATTTTGTTTAAGTCAGTGTAATTCTGTAAAATTGAAAGTGTCCACTTAATCATTTGTAATGCAAAAGGCTGCTTGAAGAGTTGGAATGGTGATACTCAACATGGGCACTTAATTTATATTGATCACCCAAACTTTTTAGTTTAATGCAATTTTGCAAATTAACCTCGAGAGGATTTACTAGTTTTTGTTGGAAAGAGATGGATCAACTGTTGTTCTTTTGTGCATCATCAATAAACTAACTCAAATAAAATTTAACACTTCATTTGAATATGACTTCAGACTGTGCTGGTCTCATTTGAAATCTAAACTGTATTGAACAAACGTGAACTCTTAAACAAGAACATATTGTTCTATTGAGGATTTCCTACCAAGCTCAGTGTGGTCTTTATATTACTAGGCTTAAAGCTGAATAAATTTTGGAATTTAATAATAAATGTTTCCAGTCTAACTGGAGAAGGTCCTGAAACTAAATTTGCTGGAAAACCTTTTTGGAGCATGGATGTATGTTGAAAATAGCAAAGGTTGCTCTCAAATTAAACAGTATAATCACCTGCAGATATATATGTACAATAGACCTACCATACTTTTCATTTTTAAGGGTATATTAGTTATCCATAATCAAGCAATTTCTTCTCAACATATATTTTTATTTATTTCATAAAATTTATACACTACTTGATTGTAAAAAAAAAAACCCTCAAAGTGGCTTACAAAGATCTAAGTTGTTTCTCAATACATTTAACAAAAGGCTGTGCTGATTTTTGCCTTTGATAAAGCCTACATCTGTTTCACACGTACCTCTTAAATAACTGTCTTCCGGATCAGTTAAATAAGTGTTAATACTTCTGTAAGACAGTGCTGTATTCACTGTTTCTTGCTCAAAGTAATATTTCTTCCTTTAACAAAACAAAACTGTTCTCTTATAGGACTCCCAATTGTCTCACACCAAGAAACTGATTAGGTTAGTACCTGCTTATCCTTAATGATTCTGCAGCCTTTGACGCTTCCAGGCCAATCATTGGACTCCAAACCAGAATTTCTAACAAACGCCTGTCAAATGCATAGATGTAATTGCAAATGAAATGCTGTAATTCATAAAGGTTAGATTCTGTTTGCTTTCAGAGAGGAACCTTTGCCACAAGACCCTACACTTTATGACAATGAGCAGTTAACTGGTAGTTTTCATATAGATATACATGGGTTGGGAGCCATACAGCTACTTTAGAATTGTCCACAGTCTTGTGTGTCCTCAGTAGATTCCACCCCCTCCTTCAAATACTCAGCCATGATGGCATATGCAACAGCTTTTGCAATTCCCCTCACTTTCAAAAGCCATGTAGCATGTAAGGATGCTGAACAAAGAAACAAGTCCAAAACACTCTTGCACATAGACTAACAATGATCTGTAAGTAGATCCATGTGTTTATGAATACTTTGGGCTTGTTTCTCTGAACAGAAAATAAACATGAATATGTGAACAGTATAGCAAACTTGAAAGTGCTGCTTTTAAAACTTCCAGAAAATAGAAAACTTCTCTAGTGTAGAACGTCTACATTCTTGGGCCAACGTTGCTTGAAAAGTTAGTAGTCTACTTTGGGGCATTCTTCTTTGCATTTCCCATATTATTGTTTTTTTTTTTAAAGAATAGTTTTATCAATGTAAAGCGCTCTGGATTGAAATTCTGCCCCCCCTCAAAAAAAGTTCCTTTCTGAGACCTTAAGGAATTCCACAACTACTTGATGGTTGTAGTATTTTACATCATTTAGATCTAACTTTCTTGACTGAATGCTTAACATGACGAGGAGCAACTGTATGAAAGGAGCAACTCTACAAAGCTTTTCATTTCCAATCACATGCATGGCACAAATTTTACTTTTGAACAGATTACTACTATGTAACACAGCGAACTATTTGAGTGTATTTAAGATGTGCATGAGTATATGCTACTGATGCGGTAAGTAACGTATCTTTATTTCAGTTACTTTGTATCCTAGAGTTGAATTGTTTGTTTAATATATTTGTAATTCTTACACGTTGTAGAAGGTATCTTTACTGTTCACATAATAATATATGAAATGGCTTATCTAAAGACACTAAACAAATGATTTAAGATATATATTACACACTGTGGAGTTCATAAGAAAGTATCCCTCTTGCACACAAAAGTATAGGCAGATATATTTCTCTCTGCTGGTGTAAAGTGCTTTTTTAATAGCAATAAAAGCTTTGAAAGGACAAAAAGGTGCCAGAAGCACTTTTACTTTGTCAGCTACCAATCCTACACAAGAAGCTGGAGGGGAGGAAATATGAGGGAGCATGATGCAGATAGCAACATCATGAAATGAGTAAAAAAATGGGTAGCATACAAATGTAAACTAGATTAAGCTTAGCTGTCTACACTAAGTGCTGGTCAACCCTAGCATAGTTTTAGAATGTGCTCTATCTGCCTTCCAGAGAAAGAGATGATTGTGGAGCTACCAGGGAAAGAGATGATTGTGGAGTTACCAGGGGAAAATATAATTGTGGAACCATCACTGAAAATGTCATTATCCATTCCCTCTTCATTTGAATTTTGCACGTGGTTTGTGTCAAATAGTTCAGAATCAAAGATCACAGTGAGATATAATGGCAGAAGCATCTTTTCAGGTAGGCTGGAGTCTAACTGTTGCATTCAGTGTTTTTTTTTACTCATTATCATTAGCATCTTGCATTGTAGAAAAAGTACAGGAAAATTTAGGTCCATATTTTGCAAGGTGAAAAACATACAGTGGTCCCCCCCCCCTTATTCATGTACTGACACGAAACTCCCTTCCAACTTTTTGTACATAACATTAAACCATAGCTTAATGTGCACACTGCTCAGAAATTCCCATAACTCATCTCTTTCTCCTGTTGCACTGTGGACAAAACAAGCAGGTGTCTGACTTGTCTGATCTTGGGCTTGAGTTCTGTTTCCCCCCCCCCCCCGCCCCAAGAAGTCATGAGAAGTAAACAAGGTTTGTTATTAGCTTGCTGCTCATGATTTATTTCGGGAAAACAAACTAGCTTGGGTTTGAATGACATGATAAGCAGACCTGGCTTGTTTTGTCTATGGCACAGCAGGAGGAGGAGTGGGGAATATTACCCTATTGAGCACCATGAACTGGCACACTAATAATTTGCATTAAACCATAGTTGTTGCATAAATATACACATAAATTCAGAAACAGTGTGACATACTACTTAGTAACAGAAAATGCACTCGACAAATAACATCTAAATTAGTATTTCTTTTAACTACTGGAATTTTCCCCAAAGCATATTCCTGTACTCAGAATGACGTTTTCTTAGAAATACCTGCAGTGCCCAATTACTGTTTATGGTTTGAAATCAAGCCATGCAGGCAAAGGTACAGCCTGCAAATTGTTGAGTCTTGCAAAGCACTGTGCATGGAGCTCCACAAGACCTGACAATCTGCTTTGCACAGGGCTTTGTAGCCACTGCGGGTCAGCTGTGCCTGAAGTTTTGGTCCAGCTGCATCTTTTCCTGTCTCATTGCTATCATCATATATGGCATCAAATGTAAGGCAGCTAGTGTGGTTTGGTGGAAATGGGCTGGCAGACTTAATTAGACCCATGGGCTGGAGGCCCACTGCTAAGGTATAGGATTACAGCCTTAGTCATTAGTTTATATTCCTAAATCATGTAATGACTCTAACATTAATTTGAGCTCTCTGGCAGATATCATGACTTAATATTTTATTCTTCTCTCACACACTTGTCATCTCCTTGTTTACACTACACCCTATCAAGAAAGGGAAGCTTTATTATTTAAATGTAAATTTAAAATAATGCTAAACAAGAGTTTTTCACCTAGTATTTAAGCTGGAGGAAACCCATGCACACACATCCCCCACTCACGGGGGGTGTGTGTTAAACAACTTTTCCCTCTGTTTGCAGCAAGTTTCTGCATTTATTTCTTAAACATCCTGCGATTTCCGTTTTGACCCAATGTTGCAACAACTTCCACACAAAAATAAGCTGCTCAGATAGTATGAGAGATAACTACACGGAAGGTGTTACCACTTGCTTTACTCTCTTTATGTACAAGTTCAGTCTTCTCTTGTACATTTTGGCCTGGTGCCCCATACCCCTTAGGGCAGGGGTACTCAACCTTTTTATACCTACTGCCCACTAATGCATTTTTCTTGATGGTAAAATTTCCTTAACGCCCACCAGTGCTCGATGGAAGGAGGATTCAGCTTGTGCCGTAGAATCCCCTACTGCCCACCTAGAATCCTGAAACACCCACTAGTGGATGGTAGGGACCAGGTTGACAACCCCTGCCCTAGGGTATCAATTGACATACATTAAAATATGGAAAGAAAATGTGTTGGTACTTCATATAGATGTCCACAAGGGGGAGGTAGCACACTTTTGAGTAGGCTTAAAGAAAAAAATAGTAAAGGTCAAATAATGTAGATTAGGTTTCCTGTAGCATGTTTTCAGGATTCAAATATAATTGTGAGAGTTGGAAGGATGCATTGATCCCCGTAGCTTTGTGATGTATGCCACTAATCTTCTAGTGCTACAGTTCTGCACATATTTACCTGAAAGTAAATCACATTGAAATTAATGAGGCTTTTGGTTTGAGTAATAAGTGCAAGAGCGCTTTGCTCAAGGTGAACCAGTAGAACTAAAATCCAAGTCTGCCAGCTCCAAAAGTTCAACACTCTATTGTACAGAAGTACACACAATAAACAGGTCATCTGGAGCCCTTACCCTCTTTAACATCTGTGCCACCTCTTAAAGCAGGAGGGGGAAACACTGGTTATTGGACTTTCTCACCCTGTCAGCCTCAACTAGCATGGTCAATGTTCCAGGATGATTATGGGAGTTGGAGATCACAACATATGGAGGGCCCAGGCTTCCCACCCAGGTTTTCTGTGCATGAGGCTTAGCTACACTGGCAGAAATAGCCATTGCCTGAGGGGGTCCCTTAAAGAGACTCTTAATCTCAGGGTCTTGGGTTTGAGCCACACATTGGGCATAAAGATTCCTGCACTGCGGGGGGGGGGGGGGGCTGGACTAGATGGCCCTCGGGATCCCTTCAGATTCAACGATTCTATGAAATGGAAAGAGGAAGAGTCATGTTAAACTGCAATGTCAGTATCAGGCATAAGTTCTGATAGAGGCTAAAAATATAGAATTGTTGCTGTTTCATTGGAGACATTTGCTGCTTAACTTTTTTTGTGGGTACTGTGGGGATAGAGCTCTATTTTGCCAAATGCAGGGGCTCAAACCTCTTCAAACGTTTTTAATGTTTGATATTTTACCGTGCTTTTAATTTTCGGTTGGGAGCCACCCAGAGTGGCTGGGGAAACCCAGCCAGATGGGTGAGGTATAAATAATTATTGTTATTATTATTATTATTATTATTATTAACAACACCCTGTTTTTTTAGCGGTGCGTACCGTCTGTCCTCTGAAACACACTTTGCCATTGCTTACATAACCTGCTCTATCCATTTTAAAAATACCTTTGCTCTGGGGGGTCAGTGTGGGTTGGAAACTGATAATTACAAGCAATAAATGTAGTGGGAGAATTCTTAAGTGTGGGGCTTCTTGAACACAAGCCACACCCCTTCTAAGACTAAGCAACAAAAATGATTTTTTGACCAAAACAGCTATAATGGCCTCAATACCAAAATCCAGCCTTTTCCTCTCTCCCCCCCTCCCTTTGCTTAACATCCAGCCTGATGAAGAGTTCAGAGGAACTAAGAAAAACTGCCTATTATGTGGCAGCTGGGCTTTGCAGTTTTATGTTAATAATGCAACTTATTTGGCGGGTTCGTCTCTTAGGAAAGAAAAAAAAAGCCAATTTATTCGGCAATGCAGGGAGGGCTTGCCAACGGCAAGAGGGCGGCGCTTGGAGCCTGCTCCTCAATGCTTCTGGGCAATAAATAAAGAAGGTGAAACGGCGTGAGGTGAATTTGGCCGCCGGGTCTGAGGCAAAGGCCCCGTTTCTCCTGATAGGCGACCGGATTCACCTCCTTCCGCAAGAGGAGAAGAAAAAAGGCGGGGAAACTTCGACGGCCCTCCTCCTCCTCCTTCCTCGAGGCCTTGGCGCCCGGCCCTGTCTGGGGACAACTCCCCCCTGAAGCTGAAGCGGAGGCCGCCTTTCCCTTTCGTTTTCCTCGCAGGGCCTACTCCCTTCGCGGCCATGGAGAACGGGGCGCCGGTCTACGCCGACACCACCGTCCCCGCCGAGCAGCCGCCGGGGAAGGGCCCCCGCTGCACCGGCTGCACCGCCGACAACTTGGGAGCGCGGCGGCTGGCGCTGAAGGCCTCGCAGCTGGTGAGTCGGAGGGAGGGCGGGATGGCGGCCCTCCTCTTCCCTTTCCCCTCAGCCAGGGCTTCTTTCCCGCCTAGCCGAGGCTGAGGGAGGGAGGGATTAAACACACACAACACGCTGGGGAAAGGGAGGGAGCCGAGCACGGCCAGGCCCACAGCAGCCTCCGTGAGGTGCTTTGGGACTACTAGCCGGCCTCTCAGCCCGCCTCCCAAGCTCGGGTCTTGCGGCGGAGCCGAGAGGAGAGTCCGCCCGGCCTCATGGCGGCGCTGCAGCAGCAGCAGCAGCAGGTGCCGCTTTCTTCGCCTCGGACGAGGAAGGGAGAGCGGCCCTGGCGCTTGGCGTCCTCCGAGCTCCGCCCTTGGCTCGCTCGCTGCCGGCGTTTTAGGGTCCTCGGGGCGTGCTTGGAAGGGGAACCCGCAAACGCTCATGCCATTGTTTCTCAGCTCAGGGCGCCGGCTGTCGTTGGACTACAACTCCCATCATCCCCGGCCGCTGGGCCCGCTAGCTAGGGATGATGGGAGTTGTAGTGCAACAGGGTTTTCTCAAAGGGAGTCTTCTGCCGTTGTTGGACTACAACTCCCATCATCCCTTACCGCTGGACCTGCTAGCTAGGGATGATGGGAGTTGTAGTGCAACATTGTTGGCCCGGTGTTTCTTAAAGGGGGGGGTGTCCTCCCGTTGTTGGACTACAACTTCCACCATCCCTGACCGCTGGCTAGGGATGATGGGAATTGTAGTCCAACAACACCCAGGTTTGAGAAACACTGGGCAAACTCTCCTATTGTGGCACGGGGCTGGGGGGGCGGAAATGCATGGGCACAGCCTCGATTTATGTTAGGGAGAGCAGAATGGAGCTATCTGTGATGTGATTGGTCAGTTAGTTAAGTATTTTTATTTATTGAATTGGGGAGGGGCAGCTGCCCCGCCCGGTTATGCCCAGGGAGGAGTGTAGTGTGGCACCTTTCATACAAACACACATCTATAGGGTCATAGAATTGCAGTGTTGGTAGGGACCTCAAGGGCCATCTAACCCAGGAATCTAACCCTTCAATGCAGGAATCTTTTGCCCAACGTGGGGCTTGAACTCGCGTCCCTTAGGTTAAGAGTCGCATGCTCTACCAACTTCAGCAGCAGTAGAATCACAGTCATAGAATTGTAGGGTTGGAAGGAACCCTGAGGATCATCTAGTCCAACCGCCTGCAATGCAGGAATATGCAGCTGTTCCATACAGGAATCAAACCTGCAACCTTGACTTTATCAGCACCATGCTCTGACCAACTGAGCTAGCCTCGGCACCTTTCGTATAGGGTTCACGTGTAAGTGTGTTGTTGATTTGATAATGAGGAAACACGGCTGTATGAGCAGAAGTTATATTTGTCACCTAAATGCAGGTGGCTTAATTTGGGGCTTTTTAAGAGCAGAAGAAACTGCCTTGGGCCCATTGCTCTGGCTTGGTATGTATCTCATTGTTCTTTGCTGATCAGTAGTGGCTCTGAAGGGATTCAGAAAAAGTGTTTTGTCTAGCCCCACATGGAAATACCAGGGATGAACCTGGGGTCTTTCTGCATGCAAAGCAGGTCTTCTAACATAGAGATACAGTGTGTTCTTTCCTTACCAGAAACCCTTAATTCTCATGCTCCTTGGTATGCAAGTGTGAATATCTATAACACAGTTTAAAATGTGTGGGAACTGAGGCTTATATCCTTCTAGGCAGGTGGATTCAAAATATCATTTTGACTTAAATTCTCTTTGTTTGCACTGCCTTTGTAATTGAATGCACATACAGTAGGATCACAGCAAAAAAACTCCCCCAAATATGGGAGTATTATGTCCAATGTGTGTGTGTCTTTTACATTTATCATGGTACTCCTATAATAAAGTGATTCTAGAAATAGCTTACATCAGGCATAGGCAAACTCCGGCCCTCCAAATGTTTGGGACTACAGTTCCCATCATCCCTGACCACTGGTCTTGTTAGCTAGGTATGATGGGAATTGTAGTCCCAAACATCTGGAGGGCCGGAGTTTGCCTATGCCTGGCTTACATATCCAAAAACAATAGTATTACAGAGCGCTACTCTTTGTCAAGCTTTTATTTGTTATAATTGTGATGATCATGGCATACAGCTGATGAAAACCCCAAATTAACAATCTCAGAAAATTAGAATATTAAATGAAATCAGCAAAACAAGGACTGCAAATAGAGCAATATTGGACCTCTGAGAAGTAGAAGCATGCATATGTACTCAGTGCTTGGTTTGGGCCCCTTTTGCATCAATTACTGCCTCAGTGCGGCGTGGCATGGATGCTATCAGCCTGTGGCACTGCTGAGGTGTTATGGAAGACCAGGAAGCTTCAATAGTAGCCTTCAGCTCTTCTGCATTGTTCGGTCTCATGTCTCTCATCTTTCTCTTGGCAATGCCCCATAGATTCTCTATGGGGTTCAGGTCAGGCGAGTTTGCTGGCCAATCAACCACAGTAATCCCATAGGTATTGAACCAGGTTTTGGTACTTTTGGCAGTGTGGGCAGGTGCCAAAGTCCTGCTGGAAAATGAAGTCAGCATCTCCATAAAGCTCATCTGCAGAAGGAAGCATGAAGTGCTCCAAAATCTTCTGGTAGATGGCTGTGTTGACTCTGGACTTAATGAAGCACAGTGGACAAACACCAGCTGATGACACGGCTCCTCAAATCAACACAGACTATGGAAACTTCACACTGGACTTCAAGCATCTGGCTTGTGTGCTTCCCCATTCTTCCTCCAGACTCTGGGTCCTTGGTTTCCAAATGAGATGCAAAAGCTGCTCTCATCAGAAAAGAGATTTGGGGAGCCATGTTTTGCAGTCCTTGTTTTGCTGATTTCATTTAATATTCTAATTTTCTGGGATTGTTAATTTGGGGTTTTCATCAGCTGTATGCCCTGATCATCACAATTATGACAAATAAAAGCTCGACATATCTTGCTTTGCATGTCATGAGTCTATCTCATATATTAGTTTCACCTTTTAAGCTGAATTACTGAAATAAATGAACTTTTGCACGATACTCTGATTTTCTGAGTTTCACCTGTACTCTTACATAAGCTTATGCGCCGGCTGCAGCCTTGCAGAGGAATTGTAACCCCCATATATGGTGGCTGGAGAGTTTAAGATATGGTGCCCGTCCGTTCCCCCCTGCCCTGGCCGAGTTGACCTCAATAATAAATTACTTACCATGGTGTATCTACTTACACTGGGTGAGAGGAAACCCTGCTGATGGAAGTTAAACCAGTGGAAGTTATGCAATAAGGTGTATATCAAGAGCCAGGGAATTGGCATATTGTGGGCAGGGAGAGGGATAAGCAAAGTTCTGCTGCATCCTAACCCATTACACACAGAGCTCAGGAATGCAGGTATAACTATATTCGCCCCATAGGAGTCAGTGGAAGGGCAGGAAATGAAGGTTTACACTGCCCCCTCCCCAATGAATACACCCTCACCAGAAGCAGTTAGGCTGCAGCTTAATTTACGCAGGAGATACGGGGGTAAAGCAGCCCCTGACATATTTGCCTGCTTAGGATTGCTTGCTCCGTCCCTAGCTGAATTTCAGAGAGTGGTATGCTGTTCAAAGCACAGCATGGAAAGCTGGGAGATTTTTACAGCCCTCCCCACTAGCATGCATTTCCCCACCTGAAATGTCTGGTAGACATGTAGCATGGTCTGTATGAAAGCCACAACAAAAAAAATTTTTTGTTCTCGCAGTAGTGCTTGACTTCTTAATTGCTACTCTTCCTATGCGCAGCAATGCCTTGTGGCACCTTGAAGGCTCATTTATGATGGCATAAGCTTCTGTGGACTAGAGTGAGCCCATCCCCTTCATCAGATGCAGGAACTGTTTTCATCAGATGGCAGGTAATAACACACACATATACAGCCGTACTTCGGTTCTTGAACAGAGTGCGTTTTGGGAGTCCGTTCGACTTCCAGAGCTGTTCGAAAACCAAGACGCGGCTTCCGATTGACTGCAGGATCGTCCTGCAGCCAATGGGAAGCCGCGCCGGATGTTCGGCTTCCAAAAATCGTTCAAAAAGCGCAACACTCACTTCCGGTTTTCGATCGTTCGGGAGCTGAAATGTATGAGTTCTGGGGCATTCGACAACCAAGGTACGACTGTACATTGTTGTCGTCGTCCCCCCCCCCCGCATGCCCATGTGGGTGCATATTATATATGCACACAAGCATGCCTAATGCACCTGCCACCTAAAGATAACACCTCTTGTATCGAATGAAGTCCTCTCTGTTCTACAGACTTTTATGCTATAATGAATCCATTAGCCTTTAAATTGCCACAAATCTCTACATTGTTTTCATGGCTACCAACTAATATGGCTACACCCTTTGGAAGTTGCTACTTAGTACAGTTTTTGTCTTTATTAAAATTAGTATCTAAATTGGAAGTGAGAAGTTTCTTTTCAAGGCAGCACTTCTGATACAAGTAAAGCAGATTTCCTCATCACTTGATACACCTTTTGTCACAGGGGAAATTCATTCTGCTTCAACTCCAGGCCAGCACAGTAACTTCTGTATTTTATACAGATATAGCTTAGTCAGTAGAGCATGATACTATTAATCACTGGGTCGGGGCTTCGAGCCTCATGTTGGGCAAAAGATTACTGCATTTCAGGACATTGAACTAGATGACCCTCAAATTCAATAATGATGATGATGATGATAATAAATTTATTATTTATACCCCACCCATCTGGCTGGGTTTCTCCAGCCACTCTGGGTGGCTTCCAACAAAGTATTAAAATACAGTGGTCTGTTAAACATTAAAAGTTTCCCTAAACAGGGCTGCCTTCAGATGTCTTCTAAAAGTCTAGTAGTTGTTTTTCTCTTGAACATCTAGTGGGAGGGCGTTCCACAGGGCGGGTGCAACTACTGAGAAAGGTTCCCTGTAACTTGGCTTCTCGCAGCAAGGGAACCATAAGAAGGTTCTAAGATTCTATGAATTTAAAACATTTTGATACCAGCCTTAATTGATCCACTACAATCTACAGCAGACCACCCAGATACTACACAGCCTGCAAATACCTGGGTGAACAGAAGGGTCTTTAGCAATCATCCAAAGCACATCAAAATGCTTATTTTAGAGGGGAGGTGATCCAACAAAGGCTGGGAGCACCAAAGTGGAACAGCTCCTCCCCAGGGTTTTCTACCAAGAGGGCCTCATGCAGAGATCTTGGCATATTTGTGTGGAATGCTATTCCAGGAGAGATTAAGTACACGGCTTCTGCATTCATCTTAAATATTTGATGAAAACTTTTTAATACCACCATCAATTAAGGAAAAAATAATAATTCTGTAATAGCTAGCTGGTAATCTGCAACAATAGCTTTATGTGGTTTTTATTGTATATATAATTGTTGTGAACTGCTCTAATATTCTCCCCACCCCGAAATCGTGATATGTTAAGTATGCTTTGTAAATCAATAAGGACAGGTCTGTATAGGAGAAGTTGTTCTTTCAAATATCCAGCTCCCAAATTGTTTACGGCTTTAAACAAAAGAACCTCATACTTTGGCTTGGTGATAAATTGGCAGCTGGTGCAGTTCTTTCAGAAGTGATAATGCATGCTTGCATTAAGATGGCCCTCCTCATCTACTGCGTTTTGCAGTTCCTGCAGCTTCCAAATCTACTTTTAAGGGCAGCTCCACACAGAGTATGTTACAGTAATCTAGTCTTCATAGAATTCTAGTGTTGGAAGGGACCACAAGGGTAATCTGGTCCAACCCCGTGCAATGCAGGATTAAGAGACGCATGCTCTACTGACTGAGCAATCCCAACTGGTAACCAGTGCTTGGGCCACCGGTGCCAGGTTATCCCACCAACTGAAGCTGAGGGAAGACGCTTTTAGTCACCATGGCCACTTGGGCCTCTGGTCACAGTGATAGATCTAGAACAGGCATAGACAAACTCTGGCCCTCCAGATGTTTGGGACTACAACTCCCGCCATCCCTATCTAACAGGCCCAGTGGTTAGGGATTATGGGAATTGTAGTCCCAAACATCTGGAGGGCCAGAGTTTGCCTATGCCTGATCAAGAAGCTGGTTCAGTAAGATACCAGGGTCAGTGGTATCAAAAGGATAAAGAAGTGCTGCACTAAGACTGATCTAGTTCTGAAACCAGGCTAGATTAGAAGGCTTCCATAAGTGAATATTGGAAATAATAGGAAGGCTATTACTCTACCACATGATTATGTTCCTCTGCAGCAAGACCCCACCCTCGAGACCACAGCTGGGAGGGTAGGGATTGGATATCATCTGGGAAATTCGCAGTTGTCATGAAGCACTAGGCTACACAGTGCGGTACAAATGACAAAGTTTCCAGCTCTGGGGATTTCAGGTGTGTCTCCAAGGACACTTCTTTTAAACTTCAAAACACCAAGCTCCCATGCACCCCAAAGCTAGGCAAATCCAACCCCACATATTCCAGGAATATTCCTCCAAGTGACTTGTTCCGCTTTTGTGATGAAGAAGCTAGTCGTTTTACCTGTGTG
Organism: Podarcis pityusensis; assembly: GCF_964106645.2. Taxonomy (NCBI): domain Eukaryota; kingdom Metazoa; phylum Chordata; class Lepidosauria; order Squamata; family Lacertidae; genus Podarcis; species Podarcis pityusensis. The sequence continues at coordinate 44,986,821 of NC_138037.1, read as the reverse complement.
AAGCAACTTAATACCATACGTTAACATTTCAGGAGCTCTGACGAAAGCTATGACCCTTTTCTCTTGAGGTTCCCCACCCTAAATATATTAACATAAACCCTTTTATGTACAGGGCAAATGCAGCCCACCCTTGTCCCCCAGTGTCGAAATATGCTAAGTGCCTGACCTACTTGCCTCCTAAAAATGTGGTTCTGGTGCCTAAAAATTTGAACTGCTTCTTCAGCTCTGTGCAGTGTTCATAACTTGAATTTGGTTTGTTGGCTTCTGAACAATTGGTTGCTGGTGACTCTTTGCTGCCCTGTTTTGTCCACCAGCAATTGTTTGTAGATAAATAGTGTTGGCATGTGGTTCATTTTGCAATGTGGTTATTAGGCAATTTAAGAGACCAGTTCATTCTGGTGTTTTCTAACTAATCGGCTTACACAATGCATCTCTTTTTTCCTCCCACCCCACACCCCTGCTTCCTGGTCTTGCTTAGTGCATTTGCCTCCACACAGCCGTGGTGTTTCTGCATGTCCCTCTTTCTGTGGCTTAAATATTAAATAAACTTGCATGGTCTCAATATAGCTGCCTTTTTGAGGAAATTGGTAGATGGAGGTCATTTTCCAAATGTGAGGACTTACAAGGTAAATAAATGAAAGCCAACAGTCCACTTTGAAAGGGGAAACCCATCTGTTAGATTTTGTGTGTTTTTTAAATCACATTTGAGAGAATGGAATATTTCCCATTACAGTAAGATACCAGAATCAAAATGACTTAAGAAACCAATAATCCCACAATACTGTGGTGGTTTCAGATTTAAACTTTGTGTTCACTTTGATTTTTTTATTTAGTGCAGGTAAGCCGCGGTCATTTCACCATGAAATGCAAAGTATTTGCTACCTTTGGACACAGACTGTAAGGAAAAATATTCTTTGTTTTCCATGACATATACACTGTATAAAGCAGTGTATATCTACCTTCCAGGGTAAAGGTAAAGGGACCCCTGACCATTAGGTCCAGTCGCGGACGACTCTGGGGTTGCGGCGCTCATCTCGCTTTACTGGCCGAGGGAGCCGGCGTACAGCTTCCGGGTCATGTGGCCAGCATGACTAAGCCGCTTCTGGCGAACCAGAGCAGCGCACGGAAACGCTGTTTACCTTCCCGCCGGAGCAGTACTTATTTATCTACTTGCACTTTGACGTGCTTTCGAACTGCTAGGTTGGCAGGAGCAGGGACTGAGCAACGGGAGCTCACCCCGTCGCAGGGATTCGAACCGCTGACCTTCTGATCAGCAAGTCCTAGGCTCTGTGGTTTAACCCACAGCGCCACCTGCATCCCCACCTTCCAGGGTATGTCACTTTAAAACTTACAGCCTCTCTGGTTGCCCTTACTTCCAAGCAACCAAACTACAGAACTCGCCCCACAGTTCACAATGCTCTGAGCAGACCATACTCCAGCTAGCAGCAATAGACCAAGCAATTTTTTAAAATTAACACCTACCCAGCCTAATCTCCTGGCTCCTAAAGAACACCTTCCTAACTAGCAGCAACTCAGCCAATTAGTTACACTGGGCAGTTTGTCACTCAAGGCCTCCTAGGTGCAAACTTCCTAAATGTGGAATATTGTCCCTATATTTCTTTGTCGCTACAGGATGCTGCATCAAGGTTTTTAAGCCATGGATGCTTTAGCTGAGATTCCTGCATTTCAGGGGGCTGGACAAGACGACCCTCATGGTCCTTTCCAACTCTACGATTCTGTGATTCTACGTTGACTCTACATTGGGTGACACTATCTGTCAACAGGACTGTCTCCCAACAATCTTTGGTTGTTGATGACTTATTGGGTTTTTGCTTTGCTTTCACAAGCATAAATTCTGTTCTAAATTGCAAGACTGAATACTACCGGGGAGGAAAAGCCATTGACACTGTATATGGTGTAATCACTTCTTATCTGGTGGTATGAAAGTGTTACTGGTTTTGCACACGGTACAGCCGTGGTACATGCAAATGCATTTCTGTAACCAATACTGTTTGCATATCACCAGGAAATAAATTTTCTGCATCATACACATGGGTGTATGGTGATGTGTGGCCATATCAGTGCTTCCTAGCAGGAATTGGTAGGTATTGTACTTCTCACTAGCCCTTCCAAAGCCAAAACTTGACTACAGAGAACTGTACATCAAGCATGGGCTTGGCATACTGGAGAGGAATATAGGAAGCTGTGCCATATGAGGTCAAGCCACTGGTCTATCTAGCATTGTATCATTCACATGGACTGGCAACACCTCACCAGGGTATGGCCAGCACCTCTCCCAGCCCTACATGGGCATACCAGAGATTGAAGCTTTGACCTTTTGCATTTCAAGCTTGTACTTTACAACTGAGCCCTGGCTCTTTGTGAGGCAGTGCTCAGCTGGTAGGTGGATAATATACATGACAGCTGAGTTTTTAGCTGGAAGAGCCTAGTAGTCAGCATCTGTGCTTTTCACAAGCTTAATTGAGCTTACAGTTGGCAGGTAGTTTTGGCAGCCTCCAAGTATACTGCTGGAGGAAGGATCTGTACTGATGCACGAGGCTTCTTCATCAGTTCCATTTCTATCTACATGGACAAAGGTGTATTAATTATATCACTGCTGCTGCTAATTTTCAGCCACATTAACGAACAAGAAATTGGAAGCTTGCATTCTAGGAAGAACAGTTGAGAGCAATCATCCATGTGCATTGATTTCTTGAGAATATCTGCTGTTGCTTCAGTCATAGCATCACTAATCAGGGCTGGGAAAATGTCAGTCCTATGCTGGAGTATTTTACTTTGATACTACAAACTTGATGCTTAGTAGAAATTGGATATGGATATTTTCATGTCCTCTTCTGTGCCATTGAAATATGTGTCAAGTAGAAGGAATTGATCCATTCTAGAATTTCACCAGATTCCAGATTACTTTGCACATTTATTGTGCAAGGCCAATTGATGTTATTTCTGTGTAAGGCTTGGATTTAATCACCTACAGTAAATCTGTTTTGAGGCAGAGCTGTTGGACAATTTATACGTGCTTCTTTTTGTTGTTGTGCAGCAGTGATTGCTGGTATTTAAACAAAGAGTGCAAAAACTGAAAGTAAAACAAAGCAGGAGTCATATTGTCCCCTGTTCCCTCAGCAATTGAGAAACAAAGGCAAGAGGCAGTCAGGAAATGGACTGCAGTGAGATAGACAATAAGTGGAAGAATTCATATGCAGCTGACTTCTGGAAATGAGAATCTGGAGCAGTGTGGCATTACCCAAGTGTTCTTGGAAAGACACATGAACGTCATTTTCCTTTGTTTTCAGATAAAGCAGGGAATCTTAGAAACTCTCCCGTGACTTATAAATATTGTCAAAATAGTCTTCAGACCAAGAATTGCCTGCAGTGGAGATTCTTATTCCCAAGAACATGCATTGCAAAACTGGCTGGCAATCACATGCCATCATATTTAGTTTTCTGCACCTTTGAGGTACTTTGCAGTTTGCCCCTACAGTTGCCGGGGAAATGGACGCTTTAATGCAAACGAGAAGCATGCTAGCGTGTGTGACTCAAATGTCTCTGGTTCAGCTAAAGTCCTGTGAAATGGGAACTTTTAAAGAACATTTCTCACAAGGTTGCAGGAGATAAGATTATAAAGCATTCTAGATCTTAAAAGTGCTTTCATAAACATAGTGCTTGAGTCATGGTAACTGCCTTCCTGCTGAAGGGATGTTCTAACAGCCAGTGGTTTTCTTCTTCTTCTTCTCCAACAGGTCCTGTCCTTCCTAGCCTTCTTGTGTGAAGAAATCGTGCAACATTGCAGCAGTTGCGGTGGCCTTTACTTCTTCGAATTTGTCAGCTGCAGTGCCTTCCTCTTGAGTATCCCGATTCTGGTTACATATTGCACTTCTTTGTACGAGAGGACAGGGAAGGAGAAAGTAGCAACTGTGGTAAAGGGAGCCGCTTTTTATATATGTTATGAATATCATAATTTTTAACAGCCATAGGCATGCTCAGGATTAGTCAACATGGCCTTGCCTCAGCACTTAGAGGAGTCTGGAAAAGTTGCAGTTAGGAAAATCCAAACGTGTATTGGCAACTTAAACATGTCATGCTAATTTACTGAGAATGTCAGCTGGTTGGCAGGGCATAGAACCTGTCCGACAAGGAACAGTGATGGCAGCTCATGTTTACAGGGTCTATTGCCACCACCCCAGGGGGTTGCCTGTGGAACAATGACGCTGCTAGGACGAGTAGGCGAGATGGTAAAGGTAAAGGACCCCTGACAGTTAAGTCCAGTCGAGAACGACTCTGGGGTTGCGGCGCTCATCTCGCTTTACTGGCCGAGGGAGCCGACATTTGTCCGCAGACAGTTTTTCCGGGTCATGTGGCCAGCATGACTAAGCCACTTCTGGTGAAACCAGAGCAGTGCACAGAAACACCATTTACCTTCCCATCGGGGCGGTACCTATTTATCTACTTGCACTTTTTGGCATGCTTTCGAACTGCTAGGTTGGCAGGAGCTGGGACCGAGCAATGGGAATTCACCCCGTCACGGGGATTCGAACCGCCAACCTTCTGATCAGCAAGCTCTAGGCTCAGTGGTTTAGATCACAGCACCACCTGCGTCCCAGGCAAGATGTGTAGCAGTGCCTATATTAAGGGTGGGGGTCCTTTTTCAAATCAAGGACCACTTCGCTTTCTTGGTTAATCTTCCAGGGGTTACATGTTAGTGGATGGCGTGGCTAGAGACAACCGTGGGTGGAGCAACCAATGTGGCCTTTGCACAGTTGGCGACATTCCAGGGGCTTCTAATGCACACACCGCCACCCTTCATTCCTACAAGCAAGAAGCATTATTGTTACAGTTCAAAAACACATTCCAACCAGGCAAAAGCCCCAAAGGCGGGCAGGAAAACTAGAGAGGACAGGGGGTATGGTCTGGGAAGCAGGCATTTCATTTCACGACCCGTACCTAAGGTTCTCTACTCTCTGCTTTACAAGCCAAGCATGTGTCATGTTCCTTTGTTTGCATGGGTTTGCAAAAGCTTTTTATATCTCCAGAGGTTACCAGTTAAGATGCATTTAAAGCATCTTAGTAGCCTTTAGTAGTATGCTTTACTACCATGCATCACTAGTACACATTTTTCACATCCAAGCTTCCTTTTGACATTTTCCTAATGAATACCATCAGCACTGAAGTTTTTGCTTCCTAATTTTCTCAGCTTGGTTTTGGTGTCTATATTTACCTTTGAAGTTGGTAGAAGAAATTATGTTGAGCATTTATAGTTAAAATAGTTGGAGGGCAAGAGGGGCTTCACTTTGAAAGCAAGCATGGCAAACTGGTCACAGTGGCACACTTTGAGCTGGCTGAATGCAGTTTCAAATTCCACTCAGCCACAAATGTACTGAGTTGCCCGGAGCAAGCCATTAGCTCCCAACTTCACTTTCCATCTGTAAAATGGGAATATTGGTGATCTCCCTTGGCAGGTATCTTTGAGGGACAACAAGGTAAAGGATGAGGCATTTCGTGCATCAAAAGTGCAGTAGTACTAGATTATAGAAATATTTTTATGCGTTATAATTTTTATTGTGTGCTAGGAAAAAGGAGCAAAAAAACAAAGAATAAATAATAATTCTGAAGTTACCTTTCACTTTTTTTTCTTTTGTAGGATTTCTTGATTGTTTCAATAGTGGCGGTCTTTTTCCTACTAGCTTCAATTGTGTTTGCTGCAACCAACGATAATACACCCCCTGAAACCGCTGCTATTGTAAGTACTTTTCTCCTCATTATTTGTGTTCAATATCTCATGTGTGGAATCAGTTTTGCATTTTCAGGCCTTCCCTTCTGTATGTATAGGAAGATGTGGCACAGGTGATGCAAAAAGAACGCAGTAGGATGCTGCTGCTACTGGGGCTGTTAAGACCTAGTGAAAAAGTTGCTGCGGAATAACTTTTAAGAGTCAATTGAAAATTGCTTCATTCCTCGCATGTGGCTTCCCCTCTGCCCGAAGCCTTTGATTATTAGCCCATTTGGGAAGAAAACCTCTTGTGCATCTTGTCTATCTGGGTAGTCTGGGTGTTATTTTTAAATTTGGTGTTCACTACATACTTGTCTTTTGATAAAGACGGGTTATTCTTGCTCTCTGCAGCCTTTCTTTCTACAGGGGATCTAGTAACAAAAGAAAAATATCAGTGCCTCAGGTCATTTTATGAGTTATGTTATCCAGGGCTGACAACTTAAGATTTGGGCAGGGATTTCTTCAGACATCCTAAAGTCTAGATTGGGGCTTGTTGATGCTAGGGGAAAATTCACCCCATCTGGATTTTGTGTGTGAAATGATGAATACCCCTAGCTGTTTTGTACAGCCTGCACCGCAACATCATGTCTGATCCCAGTTGTTTTCTTGTGCTAAAATGAGGACCTCTGAGAATAGTTATTACAATTGCCATGATTTCCCTTCAGTGCTACTGATGGTTCCCATTTGAACAAAGGTTGTGCTAGTTATAAATTTTCTACTAGGTCATTCCCTCCTAGTTCCTCTTGCCATTTAAATAAAATGTTTAGCCTTGATGTTCTTATGCACTTTCCTTTTAATGGTTCTTCCCCTTTCTTTTTCTTAATAATTGCCCACAGCCCACAACCAGTGCACACCCATCTGGCTGTGTGCCAGACTGCTGCACCACGCTTTTAAATCTAAGCTTGCCCCCAAAGTGCATATCATCATGAGAAGATGATAATGCAGACAGGATGCACAAAGCTTTTGACAGGTGCTGCACTGTGAAAAGCCAGGAAATAAACCAAATGAAACAATGTGTTGAAGGGAGGTACACTGGCAGAAGCACAGAATGCACTTGTGGAAATAAATACAAGTGGAAATGCAGCACTGCAGTAGCAAAAAAAAAACCCCAATGCTTTCAGACTAGCTCAACATACGCCAGACGCACTGTGCTGGTGAGTTGGAGGGTTGGTACGCTGCTTTAGGAAGTTAGTAGTGTTTGCATTAGGGACACGGGTGGCGCTGTGGGTTAAACCACAGAGCCTAGGACTTGCCGATCAGAAGGTCAGCAGTTCGAATCCTCGCGACGGAGTGAGCTCCCGTTGCTCAATTCCTGCTCCTGCCAACCTAGCAGTTCGAAAGCACGTCAAAGTGCAAGTAGATAAATAGGTACCGCTCCAGCGGGAAGGTAAATGGCGTTTCCGTGTGCTGCTCTGGTTTGCCAGAAGTGGCTTAGTCATGCTGGCCACATGACCCGGCTCCCTCGGCCAATAAAGCGAGATGAGCGCCGCAACCCCAGAATCAGTCACGACTGGACCTAATGATCAAGAGCTTCCAAATCGCACAATGTCTTTACGGCAGCATAGAGATAACAACACTTTTCTGCAGCTCACACTTCATCAGACAGTGCAACATATGGCTGTGCAGGGATTGCCAAAGCTGGGGCTGCCACAAAACTGTGACTTAGTAGGCCTAATAAATTTCAGTGAGATGGGGCAAGCATGTCGTCTCTGAATCTAAGGGGAGAAACCTGTGCCGTACTTGGGGCTCACTGTGTGGGAGATCTACCTTCATTGCAGGTGGTCTTGTAAAAAAAAAAAAAATCCAGTTAAAATGGCACCAGCTTACATTTATGATCCTTTTATTAGGACCAGCTGGTTTCCTCTTGTTTTGTTCCTGGATGTCTTACCGGGCCTCCTGCTCTCATCTCATTCTCTTAGTTTGCACTGCCTATTGGCAGTAGTTCCAAACACTTCCGTTTTTCAAAAGCCGCAAAGTGCCTTTCAGCATTCGTCATTGGCAAGTTTTATAGCAGGGATGGGAAAAGGGCTACATCCTTTTCTGGGCAACGTTTTGGTGGCCCATGTGTCCGTGGTGGGTGGAGCCAGAGCCAAAGTGGGTGGAGCAATGAATGCTTTATGTTTTGCACAGGTGACTGGTAGAAACTCACACATCCCTCTCTATCCTTCATTTAGGCAAGCATTATCAGAGTTGAAGGGCACAATCCAGCCAGGCAAAAGCACTTAAGGAGGGTGCAAAGAGGGGCCAGGGAGGGGTGTGGCTGAGCAGGGGAAGAGTCATCAGGGCCAGAATCCCACCCCTTTTTTTATAGAGACCAACAGGAAAATGTACCTGGAGATAATCAGACTATTCTTGTATACTTTTGAATCTCAGTTGAAGTTTGTTTATATAGACTCTTCTCACACTTTAACAGGTATTTGGCTTTCTCGCAACGATAACGTTTTGTGTGGACGCTGTTCTGATGTATCTGAAGAGGCGTAAGGCAAAAGAAGAGAGGAAGACAGAAAACCCAGCCAATACGCTGAATCCGACAGAGAATCAGCCACTGAATAACTAGCAAGTCTGAGGTTTAAACCATCCCTTATTGTTATTATCAGATGCCGAGTGAAGCTGGAATGATTCCGCCTTTTAAAGAATGCCCAGATAGTTAAATTTCGTTTCAGTTTTCAACTCGCCGTCCTAGTGCTGCGTCTTTGCACAGTTCCCACACATAAATAGTTCGAGAATTGTGGGCTTCTTTCCCCCCCCCACACACTCCAATAAGCACTCGATTTTATGCAATTGCACACTCATTTGTATGTGACTGTACATCACTGGTAAGCAAGGGAAACTTGTGATAGGATCATGAAATAATTGGGTTTTGCTTCTTCCAGAAGAAAATTTTCGACAGGTGAAAAACGGTTCAAGTTCAGAATAAAATTAGTTTCGTATGGAAAAGGCCCCGGTAATGAAGGGGATGGGATAATAGCTGAAGAGAAAGGGACAGTGGGAGGTTTCTCCCCGTATTAATTGCAGAAGGGATACATTTCATGTTTTTATATAGGAAAAAATAGGAAATTGAGAAATAAAGACAGGAAATTAGATATTGTGTGGCCTATGGAGTAGCCTCGTGTGAAAATCAGTAGGCTCTCTCTCTTACACACACACACACACACACACACACACACACACCCCAGGATGTGGTCCCAATTCTTTACCTAGGGGATCATTGTTTCCCCCTCTTAAAATCATGTTCATCTCATAGTTCATCAACATAGTGTTGCAACATATGTTCATCAACGTAGTGTTGCAACATAGAGTGTCCTCTATTCAGGATTACAGTTGTTTGATTTTATTCCCACCCCAATAGTTAATCAGCATTCTGACCCCATTGGGGAGTAGCATTCTCTACTGAAGGTTTTTCCCCTCTAAATATTTTTTTTATACATGTGAAAATCATGGGATTCCCTGGCATGTGTGGGTGGTTTTTTTTCTGACTGCCTAATTCATGTTGCTATTGATGTATATGATTTTTCATGATAGTAATAATCAATACTGTCCATATGGTCTTATACCATTTTGTAACATAGCAGTACATACAGCTTATTTTATTTCTGTCTGTCTGTGTGTCTTTTAAGTCCAGGTTTAAATTATGTACAATGCAGTATGTAGGCATCTGCATTCGCTGTGTGTTCAGGACTCTGAAAGAGCTGTTACAATTTTAAGCAGACACAAAGAAGCAGTCAGCCAAGAGGAAACAACTTTAAAACTGTAACAAGCTGCCTGAAATTTTAAAAGGAGATTGTATTAATATAAAAAGGGCTTGGCTGGCTCATGTGTTGAGGAAGTATAAAGAGCAACACTTGTCGCCTCCAATCTTATTCATAAAACATTTAATAGTGTGATGCTTTCGGGCTATTTATTTTGTGTAGTCAATTGCGTGTGCAGCTTCTTCTGTTTATGAATGAAATATTGCAGACTGTGGAAGACTTTGGGGCAGGGGTGGGTGTGCTGTTGGTGACAGGAAGTTAACCAATAGCTGCTGCTCAAGGTGTTGCAGCCCACATTGACTCCCAAGAGTTTCATTGATGTGTAGAAGGAATCATAGTCAAGGTGGTGCATGATGATCAAAGCCCAGAAATGTGACTTCATTTAGGGAGTCTCCGAGCAGGCCACACATAATGCCCATATAGGGATAAGAATGCAGTGAAATGTTCTGAGGCGTCCTGGCTTTTGTTTGTTTTGCAAGTAATAATAATAAAAATCAGCCTACATGTGACAGCTAGCGAGGCAATGCAGTCGTACCTTGGAAGTCGAATAGCCTAGTTCTCGAACGTTTTGGCTCCCAAACAATCGAAACCTGGAAGTGACTGTTCCGGTTTTCAAATGTTCTTTTGGAAGCCAAACTTCCAATGGGGCTGCCGCAGCTTCAGATTGGTTGCAGGAGCTTCCTGCAGCCAATCAGAAGCCTCACTTTGGTTTTCAAATGTTTTGGAAGTCAAACTGACTTCTGGAACTGATTCCGTTCGACTTTGAAGGTATGACTGTAACCTGGTGAGGTTTCCACATCTTCCCGGTGTGAAATGCTAATACAACTCCTCCCCCACACACCCTACTCTGCCAGGACAGAGCCTGCATGTTTTGCACATTGATGCAGCCTTGAAAGTAGAAAAGGGATGCCGTTGTGACATATTTGTGGTATTTTTTGAATAGAATAGGACTTCTTGTTTTTAAAGGAAGAGTATTTGCGTTGTACAGTGAAATAGGAGCATATAAGAACCACCTTCTGGATCAGACCAGTAGCCCATCTAGTCCAGCATCCTGTTCTCACAGTAGCAACTAGACACAGGTGGCACTGTGGTCTAAACCACTGAGCCTCTTGGGCTTGCCAATTGGAAGGTCGGCAGTTCGAATCCCCATGACGGAGCGAGCGCCCGTTGCTCTGTCCCAGCTCCTGCCAACCTAGCAGTTCGAAAGCACAAGTAGTGCAAGTAGATAAATAGGTATGGCTGTGGCAGGAAGGTGAATGGCGTTTCCGTGCACTCTGGCACTCGTCACGGCCCTCTGTGCGCCAGTAGCGGCTTAGTCATGCTGGCCACATGACCCGGAAAACTGTCTGTGGACAAACGCCGGCTCCCTTGGCCCGAAAGCGAGATGAGCGCTGCACCCCATAGTCACATTTGACTGGGCTTAACTGTCCAGGGGTCCTTTACCTTTTTACCAGTGAGAAGCCCACAAGCAGGATCTGAGCATTACAGCTCTCTCCCCTTCTGTTTCCAGCAACTGGTATAAAGATGCAAAATACCTCTGACAGTGGAGGGAGAACTTAACTGTCACAGTTGGTAGCCATTGATAGCTCTGTCCTGCACAATCTCTCATGTATAAATTGGAATTGTCTTTGAGCAAAGAGTTACAGGCAACTGACCTCAAGCTTCATTTGTCAAATATTCCCTTTCCGACGCTTGTGTTGTTGGGAGTTATCTTGAGGGGCTGGGATGCAAATATGCCGTTTCCTTTATATAGTTCCCTGGTGCCCTAAACTATGGGTTTTTTGGGGGAAGAATTGTGAAAGCTATTAGGAGGCAGCTTGTTTCTACTAAGCATATAAAGGGAAACTAGGGCTGCAATTCTGTACCCAATTACCTGGGAGTAAACCCTACTGAACGCAGTGGAGCCTGCTTCTGAGTAAATTTGCATAGGGTTGTGCTGTAGATTTCTGTTTGCTGTCATAGTAAGTTTCTGCAAAACAGTGAAATATGAGATGCCCTAATTGACACCACCTCAAGCAAGCTAGACTGGTAATCTTTCCACATAGCTGGGCAATGCCAGAAAATGCGACAGCTTAGAGCCTCTTGCTTGTTCAGGCTGAATTCGCATAGAAGAAAAGGTACACAGCAGCTATTGCTTAACAATGTAAGTTTGGAAATATTCCCTTGCCTGGTTTTCCATGGAGAGTAATGATAGCCTCAAAGTGATCTGGCAGGAAAGCTCTTGTAGACAGAAAGCTAGTGTCACCCGCCCCCCCCCCCCCGCTCCCCCAAGTTGTGAGTGTTAGAACTTTAAAATATCTGTGGATAGATGAACTATTAAGAGGTGAACTAAAGAGATATTTATTTACGGGACTGTTCTCACTTCCTTCAGCACAAATGGTAATGACCTAGGTCCCCCCCCCAAAAAAAAACCCCTCTGTGTTCCCGTCCCCTCCCCCATTGCCCCCATATCATATTCATTCCAAGTTTAGAACATTTTATCATTCTTAATTTTGTTGCTGCTTAAAGAATCCAGATACTATATTAGACTTGCTGAAATCTTGCTCATGTGAATGGATCCAGTGGGTCTTAATTTCAAGTAAATCTGTTGAAGGTTGCACCGCTAAGCAACTTACTGTGGTGTCTCTGGAAATACACTAGCTTATTTCCAGTGTGCGTGAAGCTGTTTTGGGATTAAATTGGAATTGCCAGTTTTTATTATTATTATTGCACTTTCTGCTTCAAAATCTTATGCAGATTTTGATCATGCGGCCTTCTAAGTTTCCGTCCTTAATGTGCATGTGCACACAACACACTCCTTGGTGGCTCAGAAGAATCACTCCCCCCATTCAATGGTCTCCTTTTTATACCAATAGTTCAGCGCCATAAGACCGAAAGCCTTTGAACATACTGTGTTTGATCCAGACTGCTTGCCACACTTTAGTCCCATTTAAATCAAATGACTTGTTAAGTAGTGAGTAACTTGTTGCATAGATTTACGTAGGACTAAAGCAGGGGTAGCTATCTCATGGGCTGTTTCCAGCCTCTCCCAAGCTGTCTTTTGTGATCCCCTAGGATCCACCAAATATTAACCCTTTTAATTATTTTTTTAAAAAATTAAAAATTGACTTCTCCCGTTGCTCAGTCCCAGCTCCTGTCAGCCTAGCAGTTCAAAAGCACGTCAAAGTGCAAGTAGATAAATAGGTACCGCTCCAGCGGGAAGGTAAACGGCATTTCCGTGCACTGCTCTGCTTTGCCAGAAGCGGCTTAGTCATGCTGGCCACATGACCGGCTGTACGCCGGCTCCCTTGGCCAGTAAAGCGAGATGAGTGCCGCAACCCCAGAGTCGGCCACGACTGGACCTGATGGTCAGGGGTCCCTTTACCTTTACCTACGGACCCACCTCTATGACGCCATGACATCAAAAGGTTTTTTGGTGGCCTCTAGACCCCTCCAAAACATTTTCACTTAAAAAATTAATCTTGGCTCAGTGCAGCCGTCAGCCCCCAAAAAATGTCAGCTGCCCCTCGCCTAAAGGAAGGCTGGCTGACTGGATCCAACCCATTGTGTTTGCGGTGTCCTTGAGTAGAAGGGGCACAGGTCAAGATCGAAACAACTACTTGTGGCACCGCCAAGTGTATGAGCTCACTTGGTGGGATTGTTTTTTAACTTTCCCTGTTTCATACAGCAGATCCCCATTCTCCCAGGAGAGAAAGTAGGAAAGTCCCCTTAGTTTCGGAAGTGGTTTCCCACATGACACGGAGAGCCACTGTTTGGATAAGCTTAATGGTGCCTAGGACACACAGAAGGGTGCTGTTCTTTGGATCTCAGCCCCTGTATAATCACATGCATTCCATCCATAATACAGGAAACGCTTTGAAGAATGGCCCACTGTGAAGATGGGAAGACACTCAGCGGTTTTGAGAAATTATTTATAATGGGGTTTTTAAATGTAGGCTAGGCGCCAACTTTTCTAACAGCATATGCTTCGTGAAAAAGGTTTGGGTGATTTTGAACTGTGAATTATAGCATTGTCTTCACTTTGGAAATGTGTAATGACAAACCAACTGTTGCCTAAACTGTTACTGTATAGATTCTTATTGTAAACTGTATGCTATGTCAACTTTTTTACCTTCTCTATTGTAGCCTGGCCTTTTTACTACCTATTTTTTATCTTCATTGGAATCACTTGATTACGAAATGATTATGTTTTTATTAAAAAGTTGTAGAAAGCATGTTGCTTTGGAGTATGTCTCTTTTCTGCTGTTGGTAACTGGGCAGCAAGAACCCTCTTATTCCTGAAGAAACAGGGATAAATGGTAATGTCCTCCCCCCCCCCCCGAGGGCTGAACCATTGACCTGTGTTACAAGGGAGCACTCTGGAGCCTTCCTTTTCCGATGCGTTTTCTCAGAGAAATCTCTCATGAACCATCCTGAAAATATCCCATGGTGCACTAAACTCTTCCTGATGCAACCCTTCCTACAGATCACAACGCAAGACTTGTTTTGCTATATATTACATTCTTTAGGGCCACAAAAAGTGTTAGAGCAGGATTCTTGACTGGAAGCTTCAAGGTTGTATTTCTGGTGCATCCTATGCAAAGAAAAATGTGGGTGATTTCTAAGCATGCAGAGCAAAAAAAGTATGCTTGACAGAAACAAGTCATTAAAACTTCCAGGCACTCAGGACGTAATCTGTTTTCTAGGTATGCTCCACCAGCTATAGTGCAGCCTGCATTTTGATGTAATCCCTGCATAGTGCTTCGTACACTGCTTGTTGTTCTTGCTCTATGGATTATTCCCCCCCCCCCTTCAACCAAGCAATAACAGCATTTTCTGCTATTCTGAACATTTCCGTTTTGTGTAGCGAGATGTCAGAAGTACAGTATATGTTGAAAGCATTCGAACAAAAAGCACTCTGGTCTCTCTAATAACTTTCAGGAACTTTGGCAGAACGCAGCACTGAAGGCATGGCAGCTAATAAGTGTGGCAGGAGAGAGAGCTACCTCTTGAGTACACTATGGAACAGCTTTAGAAGAGAGGCTCTGAATGTGTAAATAACCTGTTCAACAAAGGCCCAGGACGAAAACAAAACAGAACAGTTACAGTTACTCCTTGATCTATGTGGGCAGATCTTCAGTCTCACACGGCGTTCCCATGAAGTAACATTTCCCCTGCAGGAGCATTCTTGATACCATTTCAGATAAATTTAAATGCCTTTATTTATTCTAAAGAAATAAAACATTGGGCTTTAAGCAGCCCTTTTCCCATGCCATCAGGCATGCTGAAACCAAACCAAAAGTTATTCTGCCTTCAACGTGGTCCTCAAAAAAGATACAGTGGTACCTCGGGTTAAGTACTTAATTCGTTCCGGAGGTCCGTTCTTAACCTGAAACTGTTCTTAACCTGAAGCACCACTTTAGCTAATGGGGCCTCCTGCTGCCGCCACGCCACCGGAGCCCAATTTCTGTTCTTATCCTGAAGCAAAGTTCTTAACCTGAAGCACTATTTCTGGGTTAGTGGAGTCTGTAACCTGAAGCGTATGTAACCTGAAGCGTTTGTAACCCGAGGTACCACTGTACATTCCTGCTGTTGGTACATTTTATTTTTATTGAAAAAAATTACTAATTACATTCTGTTTTTCCAAGGAGTGCACATAAGGTTCTGCCACCCCTGTCTATCCTCACAACAACAAGGTAGGTTAGATAGGAGGGTTGGCCCAAGTTCACCCAGTGTGCATCATGGCTAAACTTGGATTTCCATCTGGCTCTTCCTGGTCTAAGTCAGACATTCTACTCCATTGGCTCAAGTGATTTTTCTAAAGTATTCTGCTGTTGTTTAAAGCAATTAGACAGTCTTCACTGTGAATTGTTGTGTTACGTTGGTATCTTTGTAAGCCACCTTGCTCAGGTAAAACAGGAAAGGTGTAAAGTGCAGGTTTAATTTATAACCATTGTGTTCTTCATTCAGTATTAATTTGCTCAGCACTGCATTTTTGTCCATTTCTAAGTTTAATATACGGTTTGGAAGCCTGTTGGATTATTCTTGTAAGCAAGACCACCTGTTGACATTGCTGTGAACCCAATGCCAATTTGGCGTGTGATATTTTTGGGATGATGCACAATTAGATGATTTGGGTGAGATGTGGGAGCTAGGATTAATCTTGACTTCCCTACTGAACCAGTACTT
Source organism: Podarcis pityusensis (assembly GCF_964106645.2). Taxonomy (NCBI): domain Eukaryota; kingdom Metazoa; phylum Chordata; class Lepidosauria; order Squamata; family Lacertidae; genus Podarcis; species Podarcis pityusensis. The sequence continues at coordinate 44,971,119 of NC_138037.1, read as the reverse complement.
TAAACTCTGGAATAGTCATCAGTTCTTTGGCCATTCCCTAAATATGTCATATGGATTCAGAGCTGCTTTGGCAGCCGTACTCAGAAGTCTCATGTTCCCCACCTTAGTAGAGCCTAGAGTTAGCTATATGCTGCGTCTTTGAGCTAAAGCAGGGAGGCACTTATTTGCAGGATATCCCTGACACCTTTACTGGAATACTGCAAGCAGGGCCGTAGCTAGGGGGTGGTGAGGTGGGCCCCCAACAGGGGCGCAGGCGTTGGGGGGGCACAAAATCTGCTAAAAACAAGTTTATAAATATAAATATTGATTGTTGCTTCATAAGAAATGGTTTTAGAGGATGAATTGAATTGGAGGGTCGGGGTGGAGGAGAGGCAGAAAGAAGAAATAATTTGTCTGTTGCTGGGGGTGCAATCTGGACGGTTCTGCCAGGGGTGCAAGATCACCTAGCTACAGGTCTGACTGCAAGGCTCTCAGAGACTACTGATTCCACATATTCTCCAAGTTCAACGGCTGTTGAATTTCCCCTTTACTTTTCTCTACCTTGTTTTGTTTTTCTCCATTAACCAGCTTTTTCTCGCCATGTCCTATTATCTCGCTTGCATGTTCTGCTTCTTTTTAAGTAATTTTTAATATAAAAGATGAAGATAACGATGATAAATTAAACCCTTGCTTTGAGGGGAAATGGGGTTGTTTTTGCTTACAGTTTGTGTAGCCCGAGTCTGCCAAGAGCATAATTACTTTGATGTCATGCATGATAAACTGCTGTGCATGCAGTATTAATGACGGTTTTCCGTGAGCCTGTAGCACTAATGGCCAGTCTTCTGCACCCTTGCTCTGGCCTCTGATCATGCAAAAGCAAGTCACCAACAGACAGCATATCACATGAACCATCTCTGGTTACCTAGAGCCTTTTTGAAAGGCGTACTTCTATTCATGCATTGTCCTGTTTTTTTCTCACTAATAGTGCTAGCAACTTAACAGCATAAATTACTTGACTGATCTTTAACTAAACATTACAGAATCCCCACCCCAAACTGCCCACCTTGTTATCCTGAAACAGCAATGAGACGCTGTCAGGCTGTGAAATGAAAGCACTGGGTTAAATGCTTACTTCCAAGTAGGCAAGCATAGGATTTTGCTGCAAGCCCCACTGAGTTATACAGGACTTGCTCTCAGCTAAACTGTTTTAGATTATCTTGTGGAAAGGCTCCAACCCTTTTGTAGATTTGTTTATTCAAATGTTTCCACTCCACTGTTTCCTGTAGATTTGCAAAGTGGCTAAAAACATTAAAAGCACAATGAAACAAAATAAAACACACAATTTCACATAAACCGGGAGAATAACCTGCAATGATAATGTTAAGACCATCTAGGACTCAAAAGTGCTCTGGAAGTGAATTTTCCTAAATTGGTACCTGAAGGTCATGAAGTTAATCCTCACAGAGGGGCATTCTATTAGCTTGCTGCTACCTTAGAATGAAAATACTGTCCAATGTATTGCAGTCAGACAACAGGGGAATACAAAACAACAAACCATCAGCAATAGAATCCCTATAAACCGAAATAGCATGTTGAACACTGAAATAATGAAACAAGAAAACTTGCTGCTTCTTTTTTTTACATAGCTGCCATAAGAATTCCCCATGAACTGCTCATTTGCAACACAAAATAAGATTTGATTGTATTTAACTGGGGTGTTCCAGCCAAAAGAGCTGATCTTCACAGAGACCAAAGTTAACTATTAATAATGCCAAGCAACATACTATCAAAACTGAAAACTTAGGGGAGTTGGTTTTGTCTAACAGGTATGGATATGGAAGTGAGTGGTGTTTTTGAGGTATAAAATTTATTTAAAATTATTTTGTCATGAATAAAAATACTTAAAAACAGAAGAAACACTAGGACACAAAGGAAACTCTGTTTCACTTCTGAAGACATATTCACAGTAAGCCAGTAAAAACATAAATTATCAAATGCCTTTTCTCGCACCGGGAGCCAAAAGCCAGGAAAGGCAGAGCTAAGCAAGAGACTTTGCATGTATAACTTAATATAAAGCAGCTGCTGGTCCATGGTAAAATGTAGCATTTTCCAGCTGCAGATGAAAGGAAACACAGTAAATTTCCCACCTTCAACCTTTATATGCAGGTCCCAGTTCAGATCACTCAGGTAGCTTGAATGATAACAACATGAAGAGAGGGGAGCTAGCTCCTACCAAATCGTGACATAGAATACTCATTTTTACATTTACACCCCACTTTTCCTTCAAGGAGCTCAATGCAGAATACACAGTTCTCCATCAACCTCTGCATTTTATCCTCAACAATCCTGTGAGGTAGGTTAGGCTGAGGGAAAACATCTGGTCACCCAGATCATGGCTAAGAATTTCAATCCTGGTTTCCCTTTGTTTGCAGAAAGAAAGAAAAAACAGATTCCCTAATACAAGAATCTTGGTATTAAGACAATGCAGAATAGAGACTGCTGGTACTAACAATCTGGACAAATGAATATGAGGAGTGTAAGACCAGAGCCATCTGGTGGTCAGCTCACTTAGTAAGAGGTTTCAGGAGTCATTACAAAAGCAAGTCCTCAAGAACATCACCAGAACAAAATTCCATCTTACATACATTTGCTGTCTGTTAGCCTATGAAATCCTCAGTTTGGTGTGTGCATTGTAAGTGCCAAAAGTTTCACACAGCAGCATCTGAAAAAGAAACAGAGAGAATGACTAGAATAAACTTGTCAAGCAAATTACAGACACAATTTATATAGCTGCTCCAAAACATGAATTTTCTAGGCAAGCTCACAAAACAATTTCATCCGATGAAAGAGGAGAGAGCTTTGTAAGTGTTTGGGACATGAAGATGTAATGGTAGATTTGTCACATACTTAAGAGGGCAAGGGGTGACTTGGAACCACCCAATATCCATTCTGTCTGCATTGATGCCTCTACAGCAAGACCCCATCTCTCAGTGTAGATGTGATATCATCCTATATACATAAAAATGTAAGGCTGTCATCACACTGCAGTTTGCGTGACCTTCAGCAGGCAACTATGCTAATTCCAGTGTGGCAACAGAAGAGTAGGCAGGCAGATGAGTGAGGAAGCAATGCAGGTGGCGAGAGGCCAAGTCAAGCTGTTTAAACAGAAGGTGGGAGATGATGCAGAGAGCAGTTGGCCAAACCATATTCTGAAATGCTTCTCCCCTCCTTTAAAAGAGGGCAGGTGTTTGGGCAACCTAGAAGGAAAGGGGCATGTTTGGGTGAGCTGTGAGGAAATAGGTGAAGGGGTACATTGGTAAACAAAAGAGTTGATGCATAGATGGTATTGGTGTGTGGGAGAAAGAGGTGAGCAAAGGGATTGGCAGGTAGGGGTGGCACATGGAGCGAACAGGTGCAGGAGCTTCTAATAAATATTTTTAAATGCTGAATGACCATATTTTAGCTCTATAGGATGCACCAGACCATAAGACACACCTAGTTTTTGGAGAAGGAAAACAAGAAAAAAAATTATTCGCTGCGCAGTGATCCCTCTTACTGTCCTGGCTTATGGGATAGCCGCACGTAGCCTCTTCCGGGCAGCAGGATAAAGGCTCCTCAGGGAAAAGCCCCCAAGAGCCGCACACACACTCCATGGGGCTCTTTAAAGGGAGCACTGCGCAGAGCCTCCCGCCTACATTTGCTGCATAAGACGCACACACATTTCCCCTTACTTTTTAGGAGGGAAAAGTGCATCTTATAGAGCGAAAAATACGGTATATACAAACAGTACCAAACCAGAAGATTTTTGTCTTAATTTTTTTTAAATATAGACATGAACAGGGAGAAATTAATACGGAATGAGAGTGCAAATGTTCAGGCATGAATAATTTTTTTTTTTTTAATGTAAGCAAGTGTGTTCAAATGTTTTTATCCTTGATAAAGGTCACCAGCTAAATTATAGTTAACTGTATTTATTTAAAATATTTTATTCCATCTGCTCAAAGCAGCTAATGAGCAGGTACACCTTTTTTTTAATCCACTCCTTTATATAATGAGTCATTTATTGAAGGGATGGCATGAATAAAATCAGAGGTGTCTGCACATGAGATGGAATTTTATAGGTACCAAGCTTATGCTTAGCAGGCCAAGAATATCTTACAATGAAGGGAGCCAATGGAGGAAGCTCTAGTGGTGTCAGTCTGCAGTATAATTTACGTAAATGTGAGCTGGCTTGGGTCAAACATATTGCTGAGTTATTTGCTGAACCTTGCAGCTACAACAGGAATGGAGTATCTTGGTCCCTCCGGCTTTATAATGCAGTTTACAATCTAGGTTGCAAGAGTCAGAGAACACAAGTGAACAAGGCTGTTTCTTATGTCCGAGACAATCCATGATGCTACTGACAGGTTGGGGGAGGACAATGTCTTGGGTAGAATCACTTTATCTTTCTTGTCCAAGAGGCTCTTGCTTGTCATCCTCACCTACGCTCAGACAGTTCTGCCGATGGACCACCAATTGTTCATTCCATGTTTAAATAATGCAAGCTAGCTATGGTCGGTGCAGTTTAATTGATTAGATACTTACCTGTTGACTGAGTGACACAAGATACTTTGTAGGATAGCCATATACTTAAGAGACACAGAAATGAAGCTAAGAAGCCAAATACCTGTTTAAAAACAAAACAAAAAGAGCCATGTCATAACTAAACCTTCTACTATAGAGAATCCAATATACCCTATACCAACATTTAAGATTTATCCACTAAGGATTCTGTTCACCTGCATGCATCCAGTTGACAGATCCTATCCAGGATTTAAAAAAAAAAAATGGACGCGGGTGGCGCTGTGGGTTAAACCACAGAGCCTAGGGCTTGCCAATCAGAAGGTCGGTGGTTTGAATCCCCCCAACGGAGTGAGCTCCCGTTGCTTGGTCCCAGCTCCTGCCAACCTAGCAGTTAGAAAGCATGTCAAAGTGCAAGTAGATAAATAGGTACCACTCTGGCGGGAAGGTAAACGGCATTTCCGTGCGCTGCTCTGGTTCGCCAGAAGCGGCTTAGTCATGCTGGCCACATGACCCAGAAGCTGTACGCTGGCTCCCTTGGCCAATAAAGCGAGATGAGCGCCACAACCCCAGAGACGTCTGTGACTGGCCTTAACTGTCAGGGGTCCCTTTACCCCTTTACCTTTATTCAGGATAAATTAGGCTTCTAGTTTAAAGTGCTGTTTCATGAACTCTGTTGGACTAACATACTCGATGTTGCCAGCTTATTATGCAGCCAAAAGAGTGACCATTAGCAGCTACAACCCAGAAACTCTGAAATCTGCATGACCCCAATGGCCGCATGATGTAGCCATATAGTATGGAATCTGGCTGCAGAGGCAGAGTTTTAGAGAACCTAATTATAATTTAAAGTGGGCAAAGCTTACACAGCCCTTGTTATTGCAGGGGAAAGTCTAGTACAGTGGTACCTTGGTTGTCAAACTTAATCCATTCTGGGAGTCCATTTGATGCCTGAAACCATTCGAAAACCAAGGCGCAGCTTCTGATTAAGGAAGCCGCATCAGACGTTCGGCTTCCAAAAAACGTTTGCAGACCGGAACACTCACTTCCGGGTTTGCGGAGTTCAGGAGCTGATTTGTTCGGGAGCCAAGCCAAGTACCTCAGAAAGCAAACGCCTTGCGAGTCGAACGTTTTGGCTCCGAATGCAGCAAACCCAGAAGTGAGTGTTCTGGTTACAAACATTCTTTGGAACCTGAACGTCTGACATGGTTTACATGGCTTCTGATTGGCTGCAGGAGCTTCCTGCAGCCAATCAGAAGCCGCGCCTTGGTTTCCAGACATTTTGGAAGTTGAACGGACTTCCGGAACGGATTTCATTCGACTTCCAAGGTACCACTGTATGTATACAAGGTTTTGTCAAAGGCCCTCCAACACTCAACCCAACCAGGGTACAGAGCACACACAAGGGACAAATCCTGACTTGTGGTATAGACTGCAGCTCTACTTTACATGCAGCTCTACCTTACATGCATACAAAGAGTAATTATGCAGAAAAAACTTGGAATCTGCACTAAAATCAGGCCCCAGCAGTAACGATGTAAAAGCAATTCCTTGTTGATATGGGGGGGGGGAGTAGCCTCACCGCTCCAGCTGTAAGACTTGCTGACCCAGAGCTTCTGGCCACCACCACCACAGATCCAATGAGAAGAAGGGTGGTACCTATTAGGTAATGGAGAAACTCCTGAAAAGAAACAAGCACAGAACAACTTTGAAGACAACCCAATAAAAGGAGCATTTCAATGTGGCACAACACTGCCAGCCAATGAGATTCTTTTGCTTTAAATCACCTGTGAAAAAGGAAACATGGGACTGCCAAATCACATTTCCTGGAGGAAAGACACTGTTCTGCTGAAACAGATACGGTTGCTGTCCCTTGCTTTTCCCACTCCCCGCCAAAACAAACAAACAAACAAGTTCTTTTCGAGATTGCACAATAGTTAACTGTAAGAGAGATGCTGTAGACTTGCTGGTGCATGTATTAATGAGGAGAGCGTAACTCCCAAACAGAAAGGCAAAGCCCTATTGATCTCTGAGGGTTCTGCTTGCTTCCCTTCCTCACTTTTAGTGTGCATCTGTGGCCAAATTGCCATTCTCTCTTTAGGCTTTGGAATACACAGGGATCCCTTTTTGCTCCTTAAATCATAGTGTGAATGCGGCATGATTTGCTGCCCGTTTATATTTGCAACTTTGCTTTCCGAAGCAGCATTCATATCCGCTATCACTTCCGTTTCAAGAAATGAACCAACTTTTCTTTATTCCTCTGGTGTGAGCTTCTAGGGGCATAAGGTTAAGGATAAATAAATTCACAACAGATGCATGTTCTAACTCTCAGCTTAATACTGGGGCTGTGCATAGGAAGACACCTGCACGTGGATTCAATGCCACTTTGAGCTCCTGCGAGGAAAAGTGGCATATAAAACTATAATAATACATACACCTGATTTTAAAGCCTTTAACAGAGATGCTGCAACTACATTTCCAAACGAGGGATAAAGGTAAAGGTAAAGGAACCCCTGACCATTAGGTCCAGTCGTGACCGACTCTGGGGTTTCGCGCTCATCTCGCTCTATAGGCCGAGGGAGCCAGTGTTTGTCCTCAGACAGCTTCCGGGTCATGTGGCCAGCATGACTAAGCCACTTCTGGCAAACCAGAGCAGCACAAGGAAACACTGTTTACCTTCCCGCCAGAGCAGTACCTATTTATCTACTTGCACATGACATGCTTTCGAACTGCTAGGCTGGCAGGAGCAGGGACTGAGCAACGGGAGCTCACCTCGTCACGGGGATTCGAACCGCCGACCTTCTGATCAGCAAGTCCTAGGCTCTGTGGTTTAACCCACAGTGCCACTAAAAAGCAGATTATAGAATCACATGTCTTAAGGCTACTGCGGAAAGTTAGCATATCACAGAGGTGGGTCTAGTCTCCACACACCCATCCTACTTTTTGATCTGCAAAGAAGAAGCATTTCAAAACTGATAAGCATTTCTAAAGTGGTACAGTGGTGGTCCCAGGAGGTTTGAACTACGTGATATTTCTGAAACCGGGACTTTACAGTACAATAGGAAAGTGATAATGTCACCTATACACCTCTCTCTGTCTTTCCCAGGAAGACCCGAACTGCATAAGATGTTGTTTTTATTCTCTTGGGTACTAATTAGAGCAAACTCCAACACAGAGTTTGCTCTGCTACTTTGCACTCCTTTGCCCCTCCATGGGCTATGAACATTCTGCAGCAAATTTTCCAACTGTCTGACCTTCCCCGTGGGAGAGGGCCTGCAGCAGTTGACTCTTGTCCCTGAATAGCAAGTCAGAGAGACAGAGCAGACTCATCTCTCCTGTGGATGCTGTATGCAGCGATAGCAGCAGAGAAGGCTAGGTCAAATCAGGAGTGGGGAAATGCCATTGTCATGCAAGTACTACAGTATAGTCTTCAACCATCTGCAGAAACTGAAACATCCTGGCAGCTGAGCAGCACAGCCGACACACATGCATCCCCTCTAACTTGCTTGTTGCAAATGCAGATTGCAGAGCCCATCACATTTTAGGATAGCTAGGAGTCACGGGAGGGGACGTGGGTGGCGCTGTGGGTTAAACCACAGAGCCTAGGACTTGCCGATCGGAAGGTCGGTGGTTCGAATCCCCACGACGGGGTGAGCTCCCGTTGCTCGGTCCCTGCTCCTGCCAACCTAGCAGTTCAAAAGCACGTCAAAGTGCAAGCAGATAAATAGGTACTGCTCCGGCGGAAGGTAAACGGCGTTTCCGTGCCCTGCTCTAGTTCGCCAGAAGCGGTTTAGTCATGCCGGCCACTGTACGCTGGCTCCCTCGGCCAATAAAGCGAGAGGAGCGCCGCAACCCCAGAGTCGGCCACGACTGGACCTAATGGTCAGGGGTCCCTTTACCTTTACCTTAGGAGTCACAGGAATCCTGCTGTTTCAAAAGGGCCTGAAAGTGTGCTGGGGGAAACCCTGAGGTTCCTCTTTATGTTCTGATAATGTAAGTTTTCTTACTGTGAAAACTGATGACTGGGAGCTGATCACTTAAGATTTAATTCTCTTTACGTTTGGACTTTGCCTAGATCTCACTGTCACATTTTATGGCTTTTTGGTCCCACTGTCTTACTAACGTTTTTTTGGGGGGGGGGGGAGCTTTTGTTTGTCTTTACAAGTGCCATGGGGCAATTTATTAAAAGTAATTTGTCGTCCCCCCCCGAAATTAAAAACAAAAGCGATTTTAACTATGAGCAGGAACTTACTGCAAGTGGCCAGTTGATGCAAGTCAGCATTCGGTAAATTCTGAAGATATAGACGACGTAGAAAATGAAGATCATAACTAAGTCAAACATGGAGACAATTTTGAAGTAGGTATATGTACTGTGACCGGCCACTGGCGAAGCAATGATGCAAATAAATCCGATCAGGAGCAATAGCTGAAAGGCAAGAGACAAAAGAGCGTGAGTGAATAGGAAAGCAAAAGAAACAAACTCCCAAGTTCCAACTCGCAGTAAAATGCTCAAAATGAAAAGAAAAGGAAAAACCACTTCTTGAAGAGTCAAACAGAGGAAAACAATTCCAACTAAAGTAACGATAATAAAACTTAAAAGTTTAGATTACAAAAGTATATTGGGGGAGGGAATACACTGGGGTACAAACCTAAGCAAACTTACAGCATGCAACTCAGTTTGAAGTCAGTGGAACTTCGGTGTAAATGTTTAGTTGGGTTCAAGCTGCCAAGAGGGCAGGTTTCTAAGGACAGCAACAGTTACTACTGTTTTGCTAAGTGGGGGCTTAGGTCATCAGCAAACAGAGATCCAGAACACAATGACTGTATGCCAGGGGTCAGCAATTTTTTTCAGCAGGGGGCCGGTCCACTGTCCCTGAGACCTTGTGGGGGCCCGGACTATATTTTGGAAAAAATAAATAAAAAATGAATGAATTCCTATGCCCCACAAATAACCCAGAGATGCATTTTAAATAAAAGGACACATTCTACTCATGTAAAAACATGCTGATTCCTGGACCGTCCACAGGCCGGATTGAGAAGGCAATTGGGCCTGATCCGGCCCCCGGGCTTAGTTTGCCTACCCATGCTGTATGATAACACTCTCTAATTCTAGACTAAAAGAGGAAAACCTTGCATTTAAGAATAATTTACAGTTGTTTTAAATATGAAAACACCACATTTAGTCTTGTATCCTCTCCCCACAAGAGCAAACTAGATTGCCTGTAAGAAGCCTGCAACGTGTACCAGAACTCAATAGCACCTTCCCTTCCTCTTGTGCTACCCAGCAAATTATATCCAAACACCCACGACCTTCAGTACTTAAGGAAGTACAGTACACATAAGACTCCTTAAGCTTCGAAATTCCAAGATCCTCCACATTTAGAGACGTCCAGCCTTATTTACACACTTCAGAGGCCGCCAATCTTTCTGGGCCTGTGAGTACATTTGCAAACCAGAGAAACTGTTCTGGGCACCATGTACATAATCAGAACACAGACGCAACACACAAATACACTTATTCTTCCCCTGCCAGACATTCCATTTAACAGCTGCAAAAGACTATGTCTTTCAAAACTAATCTCAGCATGGAAGGTGGGGGAGGACAGGACCCCATAGGTGCTGGGGAAGGCATTTGGATTAGATACTGGGAAGGTTAGGAAGCTCTACAACCAATGAAGGTGCTTCTGATTAGCTGCATTCTGGCTTTATACAACTCAACATTACATACAATATGCAAACAGGGACGAGCAGGCTACCTCTGCCCCCATCACTGTACAAGAGCTGGAAGGCAGAGTGTCTGCAGCGAAGGCATTGTGCTCCTATAGATTCCCCACAAGATGCAGAATACTGGAGAAATCCTGGCTCTACACTGCCATGGGAAGTTTCCATTAAGCACCAGAGGTCCCTCACTGCAGATGGTTGTCCTTCAACTCGTGCAAGGTGACAGGGACAGGTGGAACAGAAGTAGCACTTTCCTCCCCATCCACATATTCTACTTACTCATCCATATAATGCCCGAATTGAACTGCTCTTTCAAACCAATTCAGCAACCCCTCATGGAGATAAACAATTCCACTGCACAGATGCAGATTTCAGAACCTTCGCTTCCATGAAGGGTAGCTCTTCATGCAAAAAAGGAAACTCCAGAAAAAGTGGCTATCTTCATTGTAAAGGTAAAGGGACCCCTGACCATTAGGTCCAGTGGTGGACGACTCTGGGGTTGCAGCGCTCATCTCATTTTATTGGCCGAGGGAGCTGGCATACAGCTTCCGGGTCATGTGGCCAGCATGACTAAGCTGCTTCTGGCGAACCAGAGTAGCACATGGAAACGCCATTTACCTTCCCACCGGAGCGGTACCTATTTATCTACTTGCACTGGCGTGCATTTGAACTGCTAGGTTGGCAGGCGCTGGGACCAAGCAATGGGAGCTCACCCCGTCACGAGGATTTGAACCGCCGACCTTCTGATTGGCAAGTCCTAGGCTCTGTGGTTTAACCCACAGCACCACCCGTGTCTCTTGTCTTCATTGAAGTGCATACAAAACCTTGATCTCCCAGAGCACACCAGTCTACCAGTTCTCAATCAATATGTATTTTTGAATTAATAATCTGTAAAAAAAGAGTATTCCTTCTAGGTAAAAGTTCAGAGACCACATTTCCCCCCCCTCTCTCTGTTAGGGGGGTAATGCAATTCCACTTGATAAATCATCAAAAAATAGTAAGGAAAGGGATAGGGAAGGGATCCTGGAAAACTCATGCACCTTCTTCAGTGAAAGATGGATTCCAGTCCCCACTGTGCAATGCAACAAGTGTGTGCAAGATAAGAGATTTGATACAATAAGCCGTAACTTGAGTTACACATTTGAGCAGAATTCCCTTTCTAAATCTCAGATGTCGGGGTTACCATGTGCAATACTTTCTCTAGCTTTTTTTTTTTCAAGATTAGAGAAAGTAGTTGACAGTAAAACACCTCAATTCCCAGGGTCTTCTTTGAACAGGAAACACATTTTTTGTGTCTTCCTGTTTTGACTCAGCTGAATCTGCTATTACTAGTTCTTTACAATGCTCCTCAAATCACAGCTAATCTTTCAATATTTATAGAGCCCGCCTTTTTTAAAAAACAAGCAAACAAAAATGCCATACTGAATTGGTTTTACATTTTGAAACATCGGAGGAAATTCAGCTGCAGCTGAAATAGAGAGCCTTCACATGGGAAAAAGATTACAGCAAAAATGTTTCTCTTTCTAGCAAGTGATGATTTTTAATGCAGTCTTTCCAGAGCTAGCCTCCAAGCTAAAAAAGACAAAGGGTTTAACAATCTTGAGCTTTAATCCTGTCCTGTCCTAAAGAAATCTTTAGTTGACATGTTTTCAATTTATATGCAGATGCAAAGCTTCCCCTTATTATTTTTTCTTCAGATCTAGAAGAGAACCATACACAACAAACACAAAACAATGGTAAAGGGCTGGATCCACTAGTGGAAATACTCCTCCACTCACGAAGGAGGCTTGTTTCTGGGAGAAACCCTAACAAGTGTAGCTGCCCCACCTGTGCCCCAAGGTACTTAATTTATCAAACAGTTACGGCAAGCTTCTATGTCTCAGTCCTTTGTAGTTCTTCCAGGGCATCTAAGCGGCGCTATTAGAAGTGCGCGGGGAGGGAAGAAAGATGCAGAGAGCAGGCGAGAGTTGCAAGACGAGGAAAACGGGAAGGAAGGAAGGAGGCAGAAGGGAAAGCAGTAAGTGGAGGGAGGCAGGCAGGCAGGCAGGCAGGCAGCTGGGCCGTCGGAAAGGCTGAGCAGAGCAGAGCCGACCCCATGGCCGCGGAGGAAGTCGCTGGCGGAGCGCGAAAGACGACGGAAAGCAAACTTTTTTTGAGTCCATGGTCTCTCCCGCCTTCGGAGGCGCAGATACAGCTCCGCGCCACGGACGCACGAGGGAGCCTAGGTACGCCTCTGCGTAAATATAGCCAGTCACAGTTGCTAGGCCATAGACTTTGAAACCAGCAGTCAGCTCAGCTTCCCTCCCAACACCCAAACAGGGTTGTCCAAAGGCGGCGTGGAGCGATAACAGCGCGAAGAGCCGCGCTTCTCCTTCGCGCTTCTCCTTCGCGCGCTCGACGGCGCAATGTGGCGCCCGCTATTCCTGGAGAGAGAGCAACACGTGCAAGAAGCCTTCTGCCTCTCATTGGAGCGCCAGATTTAGGCCACGTCGTCCTCCCTTGAGGGGGAAGAAAAAGGCGCGCGGCAAAACAAGCTCCAAAACTTTGGAGAAGGAACCCGGAGCCCCGGAATCCCTGGACCGCCCGCCTCGCCCCCTTACCATCTGGGCCCCTTTGAGCAAGGCGGAGCACGAGCCCGCGTAGCCTCTGTCCAGCAGCCCGGAGTCCGGCCCCGAGGCCGAAAGCGCCGCCGAGGACGTCGACGCGGCGCCCCCGCTGCCGCTGCTGGCGTCGGTGCGGACCACCTGCAGCCCGCGAGACATCTTGGCGGGCGAGGAGACGGCGCGGCCGGCCCTTCCCTCGCGCGCTCTTCTTCCTCCTCAGCGCTGCTGGGACCGCTATGGGGCTCCGGGAGGCGGGACAGGGCGGGGCGGGCTGGGTTGGTTGGCTGGCTGGATGGCTGCAGCGCCTCTCTGCACAGCTGGAGCGGGGCGGAGAGGACGAGCGAGGCTCCGGCGCCCCTGAGTCTCTTCCACCAGGCGGCCTGGTGGAAATCTGTGGCGCGCGTCCTGAAGAGGGAAGGTGGGCCTCAGCGGCGGCCGCCTGACACAGGAACCTTTTCCTAAAGTGACGGCGGGGGTGTCAAGCCAGAGCTTTAGCCGGGACAGCGGGGCTCGGCTGCAGGGGACGAGGAGGGGACCCTCATCCTCTTTAACAAGAACTCTTAAAAACTTGAGTTTACACGGTGCGAGAGTTCACACGAGACTCCCGGGCCTGAGGCCTCTCTGGCGAACGCTTTTATTTGCCCATCCCGCCTCAGGCGGCGGGGCCGACTCTCCTTTTCCGTCACTGAGGGAAACGCTTTCTAGAAAACTTAAGTCCACAATAAATATTTCAGTCGTCGAGGTGTCGTAAGACTGCTGGGCTGTTCATTTTTAGAAGCTTTAAAAACAATGACGGTGTCTTTCTCTTCCTCCCCCCCCCCCCAATATCCGGCAGTGTTTTGGAAAGTCGTCTTTTAGCTTTGCAACTTCCTTTCCGAAAGGTCTCTCAGGGTTCACTCTTCTGCTTAATAAAAGTAGGTGGTTAATTACACGGAGGTGCAAGTGATGGGCTTTCCATTCTATGCTGCCAACTTTCTCTCCAAAGGTTAAGCTCTGGACTGTTTTTTGTTTTAATTAGATCTTAATAGGCAGCAAATAAAACTGTAGATTGTGAACAAAATATGCTAACAGGAGGTTCTGGTGGGAAAAACCAAAACGCTTCCCTATTTGTCTCCTGCTGCTTGTGCAAAAACAGTGGGATAATAGTTCAGCATTTTAGTCAACTTCTCCTTTTATAAGGCACTATTTTATTTTTTTTAAAGACTGCTCAATTGTTTCAACTGAAGTTTTTACTCATTATTGCCAACTTTCCCCAATAAGGAATATAATTGAGGTGAGTGATAATGTAGGCAACAATTCAGGAATGTCAACTTCCCTTTATCGTTTCTACAGGGGGAGAGCCATGTTAGTCTGTTACAGCAAAATCAGCAGGGAGCCTTGCAGCGCCTTACAAGACCAGCGAATTTTATTATGGCATAAGCTTTCATTGATGAATACTTAAAAAGGGACCCCTGACCATTAGGTCCAGTTGTGGCCGACTCTGGGGTTGCGGCGCTCATCTCGCTTTATTGGCCAAGGGAGCCGGCGTACAGCTTCCGGGTTATGTGGCCAGCATGACTAAGCCGCTTCTGGCAAACCAGAGCAGCGCACGGAAACACCATTTACCTTCCCGCCGGAGTGGTACCTATTTATCTACTTGCACTGTGTGCTTTCGAACTGCTAGGTTGGCAGGAAACAGGGACTGAGCAACAGGAGCTCACCCCATCGCGGGGATTCAAACCGCCAACCTTCTGATCAGCAAGTCCTAAGCTCTGCTTTAAATTTAAGGAGTTTGCTGTCACAGCCTACTTAGATGGGCTCAGCATGTCATTGGGAAACAGGTGCTGCCCTAAAGCTAGTCAGAACATTGGTCTGTTTGGCTTGGTACTCACAAAGAATCAGAATTGTAGAGCTGGAAGGGACCCCAAGGGTCATCTAGTCCAACCCCCTCCAATGCAGGAATCTCAACTAGATCATAAGTAACAGATGGCCATCCAGCCTCTGCTCTAAGGAAGGAAGAGTCCACCACCTCTCTTGGGAGTCTGTTCCACTGCCCAACACCTCTTTATTGTTGGAAAGTTCTTCCTGATGCTTAGTTGCAATCTACCCTTTTTCTAGCTTGAATCTATTGGTTCTGGTCCTAGCTAGGAGAAAACAAGCTTGCTCCACCCTCCACGTGGCAGCCCTTTAGATATCTGAAGATGGCTATCATATTTCCTCTCAGGTCTCGTCTTTTCCAGGCTAAACATACCCAGTTCCCTCAACGGTTCCTCATAAGGCTTGGTTTCCAGAACTTTGATGGCCACCCTCTGACAACAATGGTGAGCAGCACCTCTCCAGGAATTCAGGCAGAGATCTTTGCAGCCATAGCTTTGTATGTCAGGAATTGAACTTCTATCCTTATTTTGCCCATACCCCATGGGCCAATTTTGACAGGTTGGAACAAGAGTGCCCACCTGTCAAAGTTCAAAGGGGCTTGCTGAGATCAGCAGAAATTTCAGCTTCACCCCAAATACACAGGAGGAATACGTAATACTTGTCCCTGCTAGTGTGAATAAAGGACCGTATTATGCATTTCTTCCTCTCTTCGTGGTGTAGTTTATCTAATTTCTGTGTGCAGGGATGTATTATATAAAAAGAGATAGTGCACATGGTCTCCACAAAAATCTTACCTTCACCGTAACATTCCAAGGGACCACAATGGAGGTTCATTAATCTCTTATTCAAATGTATGGGGGGTGGGAGTATTGTAACACAGCAAGCCCAGAGACCAGACTGAGAAAAGAGTTACCGTATTTTTTGCTCCATAAGACGCACCTAGTTTTTAGAGGAGGAAAGGGGAAAAGCCCCGTTTTTGGGGGATCAGCTCAGTTGTGCAGCTTCTTTTGCAAGGGAGAAAAGCCCCTTTTCTGAGGATCAGTTCAAAGTTGTTGCGCTTACTTTCAAAGGGTTTTTATGGGGTTCAACTCACAGTTCTGCAGCTTTAGGAAAGGGAGCCGTTTCTACAGTTTCCAGACAGATAATCTAATCAGCCAGTCACATGTCGCTGGGGAAACAAACAGCCTCCATCTGCAGAACATTAAAAAATGGAGGCCTGGGCAAGGGGGCGGGGCCAGAAAGGGAGCCAGTGATCGACCACACATTCGCTCCATAAGACACACAGACATTTCCCCTTACTTTTTAGTAGGGAAGAAGTGTGTCTTATGGAGCGAAAAATACGGTAGCCTACCAGACCATTATACCATTTCCCCCCTTTAAATCAGGAGAGAAGTATTTTGGCTTCACAGGCCAGGTCCTTATCCATCAATCACCTTCCTCTACCACCTGTCCAGAAGGTGACTTGGTTCTCCTGTCCAGGAGGGGTGATTGAAACCCCTGCTGAAATGGAGGAAGGGGTTTGCCTTTTCTTCCCCTGAAGGTATCCTGCGAGGCAGAGGGTATGGATTTTTCTTCAGGATTTACTCCTGAAACCTCTTTCTCATGAATGAGTATACAGTGGTACCTCTGGATGCAAACGCGATCCGTTCAGGAGCCCCGTTCGCATCCTGAGTAGAACGCAACCCGTGTCTGCGTGGGTCGCACTTCTGCGCATGACGTCATTTTGAGCATCTGCGCATGCGCGAGCGGTGAAACCCAAAAGTAACATGTTCCGTTACTTCCGGGTCGCTGCAGAGCGTAACCTGAAAATGCTCAACCTGAAGCATATTTAACCCAAGGTATATTTAACCCAAGGCATTTCCGTGCGCTGCTCTGGTTCACCAGAAGTGGCTTAGTCATGCTGGCCACATGACCCGGAAGCTGTACGCCAGCTCCCTCAGCCAATAAAGTGAGATGAGCACCGCAACCCCAGAGTCGGTCATGACTGGACCTAATGGTCAGGGGTCCCTTTACCTTTATGATTGTAACTGCAAGGCATCAGTTTTCCTTCTTGAAGGGCAACCTTCCCAGGTTGACAAGCCCCATCTGCCCCTCCCTTCCCTCTATAGCACGTGTAGAAATCACTGCCTTGACTGTTGGATCCTCTATTGGTCTCGTCCACTCAACCCACCAGAGCCTGTGCTCTGTAACAAGTGACCAAACTGGAGCATTGCCAATGTACATGCAGCTGCAAGAGGCTTTCCCTGATACCCCAACAGTCCGTTGCACCTGCTGAAATTAGGCATGAAAGGTTTCTGCTGTAGTTAACATAATATGTTGTGGGGCATGCTTGTTTGTAGAGTGTGTGTGCGTTGCGGGGGATTCGACTAGATGACTCTTGGGGTTGCTTCCAACTCTACAATTCTATTATTCTGTTGTGGATGACAGGACCTATTGTTTGCAAGTGTGCCCAGAGGCCCAAAAAGGATAGTGACTCCATGTCTCACAGCAAGAGAGAGAAGAAGGGGTGGCTCTGCCTTGTTTGGAGCTCTCAGGCCTGCCCAGCATGCTGGTTCTGGACAGATTGGTCCTGAGAGAGCCAGCGTGGTGTAGCGGTTAAGAGTGGTAGTCTCATAATCTGGTGAACCGGGTTCGCTTCCCCGCTCCTCCACATGCAGCTGCTGGGTGACCTTGGGCCAGTCACACTTCTCTGAAGTCTCTCAGCCCCACTCACCTCACAGAGTGTTTGTTGTGGGGGAGGAAGGGAAAGGAGAATGTTAGCCGCTTTGAGACTCCTTAGGGTAGTGATAAAGCTGGATATCAAATCCAAACTCTTCTTCTGAAGAAATGAGACCTTTGACAGGAAGAAGGCCTGCTTACCGAGTCAAAGATCAAGGTATAAATAATTCTCCTTGGATTGACATTCCACAATTTTTGAATTAGTAAGTGAATTAAAGAACACTGCAACAATTTTTTTAAAAAAACACACTTTCGTTTTTATGTACATTGAAATGGTTCGAGGGAATACAAATCCAATACTTTACAAAATGTGCAACGAAGGAGGAGGAGAAGATCATGGCACCACACAGATTGGAAATGGTATGCTTTTTATATATATAAAAAATAGCTTGGTAATCGTAATACGCAGATTGAAAGATAAAAAAAAAAAATCGAATCATCTCCAACATAGATTCTGCTGTAATATCATAGCACCGATATTGCTATTGGACAAATCCATAATCAAGGAAGAACTTGTTTGTCAGCAATCAAATGAAAAAGAACTTATGTCTGAGATCAGAATGTACAAAATGTGAACTTCCAGAGGATGTTTTTCGGTTTCTTCCACATAAGCCACCCAATATGAGCCAGTTACTTGGAAAGTAATTTCTTTAAGGCTGCAATCCTAGACACATCTTCCTTGGGAATAAGTCGCACTGAACTCAGTTGGACTTACTTCTGAGTAGACACATATAAAATTGAGCTGTGAATTTACAATGTTCCCACTGCTTCTAACAATCTACCAGCAATGAAAGCTGATTGGCCTACCCATATTAATTTGAAAAGGATCTACTCTACAGTCTTGTAGATTTCCCATTCTAGTCATATGTTTACACTGCAGCAGCTTCAGATTAGTTCATTAACTTTGGCCTTTGGCACCATTAGATGGTTAACTCTTGTAAGCAATTGCCAGAATGTGTCTTGTTACAATAACCAGAGGCTGAATATTTTCTTCCAGGCCAATTTAGAAAACATTAGCGCTCCAAGGAGAATCTCATTTATACCTCTAAATCTTCAAGACTGTGTACAGTAGCATTTAAGCAGGAAAGTTTTCCTAAACACAGAAAGTAAACATGTATAAAAATATTATAAATTATTCTAATATATATCTCATCACCTATTCTAAAAGCTGCAGTCCTATGTGTATCTGAGTCAATATATATAGAATCGGACTGTGACAGTTATATGTACAAAGTAAAAAAATAAAGGGAGGCACATTTCGCTACAACAGAATACATACACTGCCTTCTGAAACATATTAATTGATGTAAATTTATTCACAATACTTCTTAATTAGGCAGAGGACACTATTGCTCTTTGCTAAAAATGAGACACATTCACAGAGGCATTGGTGTGGGGACAGGAAGATAGGGCTTTAGGCTGGTGCAGGAACTGGGCCCAGATCACACCCATGACTGGCCAGCACAGGCTAAGACAGTGGCGTAGCGTGGGGGGTGCAGGGGGGCCCGGCCTCACCGGGCCCAAAATCTGGGGGTTAGGGTTAGGGGGCACAAATCCACGGTTTAGGGGGCGCAAATTACTTGCCTTGCCCCGGGTGCTGACAACCCACGCTACGCCACTGGGGTAAGATTCCAAGCTGGCTCAGTCCTATCCTTGAAACACCCTATTCAGAGCTTTCTTCCAGAATGATGAGAAACCAGTGGGTGGAATACTTTCAATGTGCAGAAGAGGGAGGTCTGTGCTGGCAGAATAGCAGAAACACCACCCCACTGGCATCAGTCAGCAGGAGATGAGATGAACCGGCAGAGGCGAGAGAGAAATGTCTTCACTCCCTACAAATCCTCCCCAGTCCAGCATAAGGGGTGGTGGTGGAGGTTTCCAGTCTTAATCCCTTATATTTTCCATCAAATCTAACTAAGGCTGCTTAATAATAATAATAATAATAATAATAATAATAATAATAATTTTATTATTTATATGCTGTCCATCTGACTGTCCTATCCACTCTGGGTGGCTCTCAACAAAATATTAAAAGAACTACAAAACATCAACCATTAAGAAATTCCCAGAACAGGGCTGCCTTCGGGTGTCTTCTAAAAGTCAAATATTTATTCATTTGAGGTAGGTAGCCATCTTGGTCTGATGCAGTCGAAATAAAAAAAAAATTGTCCAGTACCACCTTAGAGACCAACTAAGTTTGTTCTGGGTATAAGCTTTCATGTGCATGCACCCTTCTTCAGATACACTGAAACAGAAGGACTTCAGATACACTGAAACACTGGACTTCTATTTCAGTGTATCTGAAGAAGTGTGCATGCACACAAACGCTTATACTGTACCCAGAATGAACTTAGTTGGTCTCTAAGGTGCTACAGGACAATTTTTTAGTTGTTCATTTGTTTGACATCTGATCAGAGGGTGTTCCACAGGATGGGCGCCACTACCAAGAAGGCCCTCTGCCCAGTTCCCTGTCTCACAGTGAGAGAAGCGCCCAAAGGCCGTCGGAGCTGAACCTCAGGCTGGACGATGGAGGTGGAAACACTCCTTCAGCTATACGGGGCTAAGGCCATTTAGGGCTTTATGCATATTTACTTGGAAGTAGGCACCATCAAACTCATTAGTCTGGTTCACACTAGAATAATAGATTTGTAGAGTTGGAAGAGATCCCAAGAGTCACCACCTGTGATGCAGGAATCTCAGCTAGTTCATGAATGACAGATAAGCCACCCAACCTCTGCTTCAAAACTTCCAAAGAAGGAGAGTCTTGAGGGAGTCTGTTCCACTGTCAAACAGCTCTTACTGTCAGAAAGTTATTCCTGATGTTTAGTCGGAATCTCCTTTCTTGTAACTTGAAGCCATTGGTTCGGGGCCTAGCCTCCAGAGCAGGAGAAAACAAGCTTGCTACATCTTCCCTGTGACAGCCCTATTCGAAGATGGCTATCATAACTCCTCTCAGTACTTTACTAGGCTAAACATACCAAATTCCTTCAACTGTTCTTCATAAGGCTTGGTTTCCGGATCAAAGACTCCCCTTGGCCTCACATGTTCTCATCTCCTCCTGCATGGCCAGGATGACTTCAGAAACCTCTGCTTTAGTTTCCCCTCAAACACAGCTTGTCACATCACACTTAATTGGGGTTTGTAGTTTATATCAACTATGGTTAGTTTAAACAAGACAGCTTCATAAACCATGGTTTGAAGTTTGCTTGTTCTGAAACTGGCCAGAGTTACTGTTCTAGCGTAAACCCTAATCCAGATGCTACAAGCCTTGCTTAAAGAAAATTAAGTAAAACTTTCTGATGTCTTTCTCCAACTCGCACAGGAGAAAGGGAGAGTGCATTGTACTTCATCTTGGTTCAGTATTAGATGCTAACATGATAACTGGTTGAGTTTAGGTATCGTAGCCATACCGTGGGTTTGGCCATCGGGAACATGCTATGAGCTTCCATGCTTTCTTCTCACCATCCCTCATGCTAATCCCATAATCAGTTTCTTCATTTATGGTATCCTGCAATTTGGAAGTCACAGGAAACAATGGTTACCACAATTCAGGAAGTAAGAAGATGGAATTAGCTTGTATGAGGGAGAGACAGGAAGAGGCATGAAAATCCACAGCATCCTCCTGACAGTCAACTATGGTTTGGCCATAATGTGAGCCATGAGCCATTGAAGTTCTCTTGAGTAAAATGCTCTGCCTGAGCATTAAGAAAAACCACTGCAGGAACTGATAATTTAAAAACGATGCATTATACCCAAATGTGTTTTTTCTTAACTTAAAGAGGACATTTATTGCAAGTTCCGTGATCTCCAAGATACAAAACTAAAGTAGGCATTTCCACCGTAGCAGGAAGTTACAACGAATGCAAAGAACTGTGGGGAAAAAGAAAACAGCTGTTAGGAAATAGTAAAAACCATTTCGCAGATTTATTTGTATTCCCAGATCATTCATGGGGTACAAGAAAAGGATTTTAAAATAACCACTCATTGTTTTATTGTCCTTCGGGACTCTGTCTTGAGCACCCCTGTTCTGTTCAGCTTGCCATGTAAGGAATTCTTTTGGTTTCAGTTCACATGTGGTTAAAATGTGCTGGTAGTTCAGCATCCTTCACTGCTTTAATGGTCTCAGTTTAATGAAACCACTTGGTTTCATATCCTGGTTTGTAAGCAGAGCTTAAACCACAATTTCCCTCTTTGGATGTAGCAAGAAAATTGGCACCTGTCTGTCTTGGGAGACAATGTAGGGGATGTCTTCAGGGGTGAATAAAAGTGTGTTTTAATAAACCCATGAGGTTTTGAAATCTCGTGTAGAAGAAATAAATAAATAAAAATAAGGAAGATGCTGCGCCAGTCTCTTAATATGGTCTCAACAATAATTACGTATCTAGATTACCCCTCTTTCAACCTGCACCAATTTAATACCAATTTGTTGGAACACATAAACAACTTCCTCCACCCACTTCCATATTTCAAGTACTATTCATGATTCAAAGATTAAAAATTAACTTACTGAAGAAGCCGCCCAGCTGTTGTAGTTGTGGCTGTCCAATTCCTTGGTGACGGCACATGCGTCTACGATGGCAGCAATGAAGTACAAAAGAAATGCACTCCCGTTAAAACACAGGCCCTGTAGGGAGGGCAAAGAAAGACAAAAGGGTAGGGTTTCCCCCCATGTACAGTGTTCCATAGATGCTTCCTAATCAACTGGAAGCAATGTGAATAACAAGAGATGAGAGCTTACTCCTGTGGCCACAATCCTAGACTTGATGTTATTGCCGGACTTCTCTACTGAAAACTCATCTAGGTTTGCTGACATCTAGCTGAAGCTTCTGCTTTTACAACAACTGTTGTCAAAAGATCTGTGCCCCAGGAACAATTCCATACAATCATCGTTGTTTTAAGTCTGCCAACTAATGCACTGTCTTCAAAATTTGGGTCAGTAACAACCGGTGTTAGGAAGGACCTATTTGACCCCCCCCCCCCAATACCTTGGGTGGTGTCGCTGGTTAATGCTCCAGTTCTGCATTATTTTTTTGGGTGGAAAAGCAAGTACAGTGGTACCTCTAGATGCGAACGGGATCCGTTCCGGAGCCCCGTTTGCATCTAGAAGCAAACGTAACCAGCGTCGGCATGTCTGCGCACGCACGCGCTACTTTTCGCCGCTTCTGCGCATGCACGTGATGTCATTTTGAGCGTCTGCGCATGCGCAAGCGGCGAAACCCAGAAGTAACGTGCTCGGTTACTTCCGGGTTGCTGCAGAGCGCAACTTGAACACGCTCATCCCGAAGCACATTCAACCCGAGGTATGACTGTACCGCATTATGAAAGACTTAACTTCTTTTTGATGCTCCTCAAAGCGCCTTAATGGGACATCTCAAGGAACACTGCCCATTTTCTCAGGATTAAGTGAGTTGGCGGGAAAAGGCTCCAAGTCTGCTGCTTGAAATGAAGAGCTCCAGGAAAAAGACTCCCCATTAGCAAGCTGTGGAGCATTCTGCCTGCAGATGCACCAATAAGCAGAAATCCCAATTTGTTGGTTCACAAGACTGGGGTGCTTCCACATGCTTCTCGTGCTCCAGTTTCTGGACACACATTTCGCAGAATCATAGAATTGTAGAGTTGGAAAGAGACCCCGAGGATCATCTAGTCCAGATGTTTTGGGACGACAACTCCCATCATCCCTGACCACTGGTCCTGTTAGCTAGGGATGATGGGAGTTGTAGCCCCAAAACATCTGGAGGGCCGAGTTTGCCTATGCCTGATCTAATCCAATCCCCCGCAATGCAGAAGGCCTTCCAACCTCTGCTTAAAAACTTACCAATGAAGGTTTTAAACCTTCAATGAAGGTCCGCAAGGCCTAAGAGTAACAAAGAATGTTCTGCAAGGAGAATGGACGAGGAAGAATGTCACACTCCTCCTCCTTAAAGTAAGTGTGATGGGAACAAGTTATTACTGTACATTCCAGAAAAATCAAATGTTTGTAATTCACACTGGCTTTCCTGTTCACTTAGGTAAGAGCGGCAGTTTTACACATACACCACTGTGTGCTGGCTGGATTTCTCGAGTGTGGCCAACTGAACACAACCGTATCCATTCTTTCAAGGACGTCAGAGCTCCCACTCTCAAGAAGCCTCTCTATGGTATGCTTTGTGTTTGATTTTGTACGTCAGCTGTTCATCACTTGAATTCATAGGCATAATAATAATAATAATAATAATAATAATTTTATTTATACCCCACCCTCCCCAGCCAGAGCCAGGCTCAGGGCGGCTAACACCAGTAAAATTACAGTAAAAACATAAATAGGAAAAAACCCCCAATTTAAAATACAGGTTAAAATGCAATTTAAAATGCAGCTTCCTTTTAAAAATAGCCCATAAATCAAAACCATAAGGGGAGGGAAACATAAGGGTCAGACTGAGTCCAAACCAAAGGCCAGGCGGAACAGCTCTGTCTTGCAGGCCCTGCGGAAAGATGTCAAGTCCCACAGGGCCCTAGTCTCTTGTAACAGAGCGTTCCACCAAGTCGGGGCCAGTACTGAAAAGGCCCTGGCCCTAGTTGAGACCAATCTAACCACTTGCAACTTGGGACCTCCAAAGTGTTGTCATTTGTGGACCTTAAGGTCCTCTGCGGGGCATACCAGGAGAGGCGGCCCGGTAGGTATGTGGGTCCTAGGCCGCATAGGGCTTTAAAGACAAAGGGCTCATCCCTTCTACTGCACTCTTCCAAGAACTCAAGGAAGATTTTGCAATTAGAACTGCAAACTGGGTTAACCCTCCTGCCCCTTCTTCTTCATGCTTCAGTCAGAGATTAATATTCCATCCACACAAGGATGGCTAAGGCTTCTTCCCCTTTGAAGTGGCTTGAAATCAAGAGGGTTTTTGAGACACATGAGTTCTGGGAGCCCTGCCTGCTACCCCATTTCTGCCAGCTAGTAAAGGAAGAAATGTCCTCCCCAAATTCCAAACACTTTATATCTATCTTCTTTTAAGAAGGTCTTTGAGCTTGATTATCTCTGCTTATGTACATACTTGGCTTCTGATTTGTGGAGCATTTTAGTATTCTTTTTCATTTTCGCTCCTGCTGGTAACGTTTTCTGTTTTAATTATTTCATGGGTTACTATTAAAGCTTCCTTTTTTTATTACCCATTTTGAAACTTTTTTTTTTTAATTCCCCCTATCCGCTTTGAGTTATTTATAGAGAGACATTACCATCTCTATTTTCGTTTGAAATAAACCCAAGGCTTTTTTTAAAGCCAGAACTCACAGGAACTCAGTTCCAGCACCTCTCACCTGGGCTCCATTGCCATTATAAGAGAACAAGGGAAGCGTTCATGGTGAGTTCTGGCACCTCTTTTTCGAGAAAAATAGCACTGAATAAACCCATGTCCTTTTTTCAGTGCAGGACTGTTCCTTTATTTCTATCCTTTGTCTGTTCTCAACAAACTTGCTATTGCCTCGGCCCAGTATACCTGAAGGAGCGTCTTCACCCCGATCGCTCTGCCCGGACACTGAGGTCCAGCTCCGAGGGCCTTCTGGCGGTTCCCTCCCTGCGAGAAGTGATGTTACAGGGAACCAGGCAAAGAGCCCTCTCAGCAGTGGCGCCTGCCCTGTGGAACGCCCTCCCATCAGATGTCAAGGAAATAAACAACTGACTTTTAGAAGACATCTGAAAGCAGCCCTGTTTAGGGAAGTTTTTAATGTTTGATGTTTTATCCTGCTTTTAATATTCTGTTGGGTGGCTGGGGAAACAAACCTGATGGGCGAGGTATAAATAATAAATTACAGTCTGCAAACAATAACATCCTGGAGATCCTGGGCCTCAGGGAGATTAGGCTGGCTTTTTTGGCCTTGGCCCCGGCCTGGTGGAACGCTCTGCCACAAGAGATCAGGGCCCTGCAGGATTTGACATCTTTCCACAGGGCCTGTAAGACAGAGTTATTGTGCCAGGCTTTTGGTCAGGGTTCAGCATGACTCCCCTTCCCTTTTTGTATAAGAACTAGTACGAAAGAGGCGTCCCAGCATTCTCACAGGTCCTTATAAGATCAGCGTACACAGTTGGGATGAGCATTTACTGTTCCCAACCAAAATCTTGCAGAAAGCCATCTACCGTATTTTTCGCCCCATAGGTCGCACCGGCCCATAGGTCGCACCTAGTTTTTTTGGGGGGAAATAAAGGGGGGGGGAATTTATTTCCCCCCCCAGGCGCGGGGCTGGGGCGGGGGATGCCCAAGCTTCCCCCGACCCCAGCCCCCAGAACAGGCTGCTCTCCGCAAGCCTAGGGAGCCTGGCGGGAAGTAGCGCCAGTCTCCCCAGGCTTGCGGATATCTGTCCCCCGAGCTTGTGGGGCTGGCAGTGGGGAGAAGTGCGCTTCTCCCCAGCACCAGCCTCCAAACCAGGTCGGGGAACAGTGGGATGGCGGCGCTGCGCCTCCCCGCTGTCCCCCGAGCTTGTGGGGCTGCCCAATATCTGTACGAAGCCCGGGGCGCGCTGTGCAGTGCGCCCCAGGCTTCGGGATGCAGGCTGCTATCCACAAGCCTTGGGAGCCCGACAGGAACTCCCGCGGGCTCCCAAGGCTTGCAGAGAGCTTCAGCGAAAACCTGCATTCGCCCCATAGGACGCACACACATTTCCCCTTCATTTTTGGAGGGGAAAAAGTGCGTACTATAGGGCGAAAAATACGGCCATTCAGATTTTAATTTTATCCTGACTTGTTTTTAAGAGGTGATTTGATTATTGTTGATTTTATATCAATGTTTATATTTGATGTTAGCCGCCCTGAGCCCGGTCTCGGCCAGGATACAAATAAAAAATGATGGTGATGATGATAATGATTATCATTATTACCATCCAATACTGAAAAATTGAAGGGATTCTTGTAAAAAGAGAACTTCTACATTTGTATAGGGGCTCAAACACCTGTCGCAGTGGCAGAAATATTGACTCTTTCTGGCTTTTGGACTTTTTAAAGGAAAGAGGTAGAGGTCGAGGTTGAGAGGTCGAGGAGAAAACCCTGCATGGTCCTCAGTATTCTGTAACAATAGGCCCTCCAATGAAATGAATGGAAAGTTCTTTTGAGGGTGGGGAGCTTAGTACACCCACAGGAATTTCCTAAATGCACAAGGATACAGTGGTACCTCAGGTTAAGTACTTAATTCGTTCAGGAGTCCGTACTTAACTTGAAACTGTTCTTAACCTGAAGCACCACTTTAGCTAATGGGGCTTCCTGCTGTTGCCGCACCGCCGGAGCACGATTTCTGTTCTCATCCTGAAGCAAACTTCTTAACCTGAAGCACTATTTCTGGGTTAGCAGAGTCTTTAACCTGAAGTGTATGTAACCTGAAGTGTGTGTAACCTGAAGCGTATGTAACCTGAGGTACCACTGTATGCTGTTATCATGACATTCCCATGTTCCAAATTAGATGAAAGCTGATACTCACTACAGTGGTCCATGGCACTTGGGGAATCCGAGTGTATGTCATTGTCATGTAGATGATTAGGAAGAACAGCGTAAGGACCCAGTAAAACACAGCTACAAACATTACCCAGCCAAAGACAGGATATAGGAAATATTCTGTTCCAGCAATCAGCGTCCATACCAACAACCCCAAGACCTGCAAATATGCAAAGAAAACAGAATAGTGTTACCCAGAAGAAAGGCATGATATGTACATGCACAAAGTATTGTTCTGCTTCATGAAAATGGGTTACTGGAATAGAAGGCCAACTCTAAGCAATTATTTGCTGGCACAGAAATCACAGAATGGGATAGAGCTCCTATCCTATCACAGTTAATGGGAATAAGGTTTGACTTTGGCGTAGTCAGGATTTTACCACATCTAGGTCTGTCGTAAGAGGCATTTCTATATGAAAAGGATTTGTACAAATGTTAGCGCAACAGATTTGTTTCCAAAGCAATTTAAATAATATTTCACAGCCCAAAAACATCCATGGTTAAACAAGAGGCAATTTCAGTAGACAGACTGCTTGTACAATCTAAAATAATGAAAGCTAGGCAAAATGTGTAACATCAGGTAAACAGCTCTATAGTAAGGTAGGATGACAAAAAAAAGATTGGAATCCTTTAGTGAGAGTTTCATTTTGTCAACTCAGCAGAGACTCTACATTCAAAGTAATGTATGGAATCGTCTACTCTCTCCCTGGCTATGACCTTGAGGAAAATGTAAGTCTGAATAGCTTTAATCTATCTTTCCAAATCATTAGGATTATATCAGTTCCAAATGCCCATATTTAACAGGCCTTAAAACCAAAACTTACATACACTTTCATATTATAGAAAGAGGGTAAGCCGTTTTACTTTGGCTTTTTTAAGGACCTACTATTATATTTTCCTGAGCGTTGCTCAGGATATATCCCAATGCAATGCTAACTTAAACCGCAATCATAGAATTTTAGGAATATTTCACATCTTACATACATGTTCATTTTTCTTAATTGTAATTAACGCTTAAGAGGAACAAGAGAAAGGGGCTACTATAATTTCGGGCACGCTTATCCAAACCCTTAAATCTTATATTTGTTCATTTATATGTAGGAATATTTTATGCAAATGAAAAGCGTGTTAAATAATTGACGCGTGATTTCTTTAATTTAGTAACAGGCCATATTAATATTCATTGTTATATTTTTATACAGGTTGTCATCAGTTGCAGACTATCATTTCTAGTACCAGTCAGCTGCTTCTGCCACTGGAGGTCACCATTGTTCTACATAGAAATGTGTCTTCTGCGGTATTAAAGCAGTTTCTAAAAAACAGGTGATAGAATTTGGTTGTGATTTTTGCCTTGATCAACCTCCAGTTCTGAAATAACCAGTGGTAATCACTGAGTTATCCAGTTCTTCAAATCTCCATTAATGATCAATAACTATAATTTCTAATTGATCTATAATAAAGGTAAAGGTACCCCTGACCATTAGGTCCAGTCACGGACAACTCTGGGGTTGTGCGCTCATCTCGCTCTACAGGCCGAGGGAGCCGGCGTTTGTTCGCAGACAGCTTCCGGGTCATGTGGCCGGCATCTGGCGAAATCAGAACAGCACACGGAAACACAGTTTACCTTCCCGCCAGAGTGGTACCTATTTATCTACTTGCACTCTGATGTGCTTTCGAACTGCTAGGTGCACAAGAGCTGGGACCAAACAATGGGAGCTCACCCCATCGCGGGGATTCGAACCACTGACCTTCTGATCAGCAAGCCTTAGGCTCTGTGGTTTAGACTACAGTGCCACCTGCGTCCTTAATGAATCTATAATAGTATCTACTTAAAGTACTTCTAACTGCCACAGCCACATAAGGGTGCAACTGCTTTTCTTTTTTCTTTTCTCTTGCATTAAAAACAGTTGTGAGCTTTATTGTAGCCTTTCCTTTCCCATGGTGCTAGCTTTGCTTTCCCTGGTCTAGTTTTCTCATTGGTCCAGTTGCAGATTTTAACACTGGCTTCCTAAATAATAAAATGATGCTTTGCAAGTTGGCAGCCAGACACGTTTTGCTCTCCCTTCTGCTGTTTATCTTAACCATTGCTTAGAGGTAACCTGTCCACATAGGCTAATAAGTGTTCATTATTTATTTTAGGCTTGAGTATCCAGCAAGCAAGGCGACAAGAAGAAATCATAACATATTCTACAAACCACGAAAGGGGCAAAGGGCTTGTAACACACAGGGCAAACAGGATATTATGAGGCAGGCTTGCCTAATTGTGGTAGTCAACTTTTTTGACACACCAAACTAGCAAATAATGAATGGGTTATTCTGATAAGTCCGCTAGATGTCTCTCGGTGTGTGTGTGTGTGTGTGTGTGTGTGTGTGTGTGTGTGTTACAGCCTCATATATTTTCTTAGCTGGCTGGGCCTGTGAATATTTAAATCAATTTGCAAGAGACATTTTTAACACTGTGGAAATGCTGTATTTCACACAAGTATACAGATATGGATTGAGCATAAGTCATCAGCCAACAGCCAGCCTGACCTTTTCAAAATTGTAATCAAGAAATGTGTAATGTTGTTTTGGAGTTTTGTCAGGCTCAATAAAATACAGTGTTCAGCTTTCCTGAAACAGCTGAAAATGTCAAACACCCCTGAACCCATTATATCTCAAAGCTGAGACCAAAATTAATGAAGTGAGCCTCAAAGCTCACACGGAGCCTAGAAGAACATCTTGTTGATCATCTTTATCAGGAAATAAATGTTTTTGTTATGGATGAAGACTAGAAATATTCCTTCTTTATTTCAGAGAATCATAAAATGGTAGAGTTGGAAGGGACCTCTGTGATCATCTAGTCCAACCCCCTGCAATGCAGGAATCTTTTGCCCAACATGGGGCTTGAACCCACAACCTTGAGATTAAAAGCCTCACGTTCTACCAACTGAGCTATCCCAGAGCTTTTATTAATCTTTTCCCATTAGGCATCTCAAAGTGATTTGCAATGTAACTAAAAGAGCAATCCTAGATGGAAGGGGGGTGGCATAGAAACCTCAATCAAAAGCACTGCCAGCCTCACACATGGGGGAGGAATCTTTCCTTTCTTCTCCCTTTTAAAGAGACATCGGTCACCATTTGTAAGTATTGAAAGTAAGTACAGTATGTCAACTGGTGCAACCCTTGCTATTGCTATCTTTCATGGTGTGATGTCAGAAGAACAGAGGAGGGGTTTTGCATTCTGCATATCCATAGCCCCTCCTGCTGATGTGCCCAGAGATCATAGACTTTTTGCCTGGTTCAATAGAGAGTGTGGTCTCATTCACATAATGGCCTGGTACAGATTTCAAATGTCCCCAGTTCAATAATTGTGGTTTGTTGGAATGGGAGCGAGTCATGAGCTGAGGTGCTCCCCCTTCTCTCACACACCTGCCTTGAGAGGATACTTTCTGGTTGTTTAAACTACAGTTTCCCATGGTTCCTGCAAACAATGGTTTGCAGTGCTGGGTTTTGGACATCACCATTTGTTGGGCCAAGTACGTTTCAGACGCAGCAGGTCATTGCATCTATGAAAGACCCTGTCTTCAGAAGCAACAAGATGCAACTTGCTATCTCTTGATCTAATCTGCTTCATAAAGCTACTACAATGATAAAATGGGAATACATCCTATAGGCTCCTCTGCAATTTCTTAGGTGGAGGGATGAACAGTCAAGCCAAGTTTGTTTACTGAAGGATCTCAGAAGTTATCACAATAACAAGTAGGAGAAAGTTAGTAACACAATAAAGAACTTTCGTGTCCATAAACCTGCAATTCTTGAACCTCTGCCGAGATACTTCTTTATGAAGGAAAGAGCAAGTCTGTAGCAGCGTATAAAGGATATGATGCATGCAAATCTATTGCTGGTGTGATAGTTTCTAAACCTTGATTTATTATAGCAGTGTTGGATCCTGTTAAGACATAACTCTCCCCCACAAAAAAAAAACCATAAACACCCCAAAAGGTTTATGTTTTCAGACTCTAACATAGAACTTGGATAATCAAATACATGTGGACTATATTTCAGAGATCCATTGTGAAAAATAGCTCTGTGCAATCACTTTGTTGCCAGCAATGCACATATTGATGAAATAGGAACATCTTTGTGCAACAGAATAAATGGACAAAAATCAGGTATTACATATGGCAAAGCTCAAAAACCTAGTGGCGCAGAAATAAAACTGCTAGCACATTTGCAGAGCTAAGCAGGGTTCAGTATGGATTCAAATTGGATGGGGGACCATGTGTTGATATTCCAGCATTGCAGAGGTTTGGACTAGATGACCCGCGGTGCCCTTTCCGACTCCTCAATTCTATGACATGCTGTAACAGACTTGAAAGCAGCTGTGCTTCAACACAAGGGTATTTAAGGAAGCTAAGCTCCAAAGTTGGAATTCATGTGCACTATCAGACTTAGGCTCAATGCAGGGAGCAGGAAGCAATTGTCTCAATCTAGACTTGTTCACACAATATTTATCTGGCTTTGCAAATTCATCGCTGGTTGGATGGTGGGCTGCACCAACTTGGCTTCTATTCATTTTGACTAGTTCTCCTTATCATTTATGCCCTGCACAATAAAGTAAAAGACACATGCACCTCATTGCTTTGCTGGGCCTCCTGGCTTGTAATAATTTTTCTCCACCTTCTGCTCTGCTTTGTTTAGTACTCATGAATATACTGTACTTAACCCGTCAACTAAGAACACGTCATACAACTGTCAAAGTGGGCACCGGCCCAGGATGGCATGTGCCACAATAAGACTGTTAAGTCTTATAGATGTCATAGACCCATAGAGTTGGAACAGACCCCAAGGGCCATCTAGTCCACCCTCCTGCAATGCAGGAATCTCAGCTAAAGCATCCACAACAGATGGCCATCCAACTTTTGCTTAAAAACTTCCAAGGAAGGTTCTTCCTTCTCAAAGAAGACTCTTCACTGGTTTAAACTGCACCCTTCTAAACTAGAATAAACAGATGCCTATTTCTCAATGGAGAAATTTTCCCCAGTAGTGATGTATGGAAGTGAGAGCTGGAACATAAAGAAGGCTGATCGCCAAAGAATTGATGCTTTTGAATTCTGGTGCTGGAGGAGACTCTTGAGAGTCCCATGGACTGCAAGAAGATCAAACCTATCCATTCTTAAGGAAATCAGCCCTGAGTGCTCACTGGAAGGACAGATCCTGAAGCTGAGGCTCCAATACTTTGGCCACCTCATGAGAAGAGAAGACTCCCTGGAAAAGACACTGATGATGGGAAAGATGGAGGGTAGAAGGAGAAGGGGACGACAGAGGACAAGATGGTTGGATAGTGTTTTCGAAGCTACCAACATGAGTTTGACCAAACTGCAGGAGGCAGTAGAAGACAGGAGTGCCTAGTGGACAGGAGTGCCTAGTTGGACACAACTAAACAACAAAATTTCTCAATGGAAAGCTGTAACACATTAGTGTTTTTTTTAATGTTCCAGTACTTTTCCTACTCAATTAAGAATGTTCGTTTCCTACAGCGGAGTGCAATGCAACAGGATCTCACAGATCCATTGGGGAGAAAAGACTCTGGTTTTCCTTTTTCAAGCCTTGTCCCAGTTTGCTTCTGGCAGAATTTCAGAAAGCCAAGGCCTCCATCCTTGCAAGGATCTCCGCTTGACCTTACACAAAAGGGACTGTCTGCTCTGCTCTCTTACAGTTTTGACATAATCAGATCAAAGAAACACAGCTTTCCTCCTTTCCCCCCCTCTTCCATCCTCCTTGCTGAAATGAATCTCCTTGAAATCTTCACTGGCACCAGTATTGTTCTTCAGTACACACCAAAGCATACTTAGGTTTCACGAGAACAAATGGGTCTGAATTTCACTGAACTGCAGATAAAATCTGGACTCCCTAAGTAGCAGCGGCTAGTGCAAAATGCAAATAGATGGCAACTCGCTTGGGCAAAGGTACTCTGAGTATCTCCAGCTGTTAGGCTGATGACATGTCCAAATACAACTGAGTTCACCAGCAGTTAATACAGCTAAAACTCTACTGCAGGATCGGGAAGTATATACATTTTTTTCTGCTGAGGGCTATATTCCCTCAAGAGTAATCTGTTAGGGGATGAATACTGGTGGTGGGAAGAGCCACAGGCAAAGGTGTTATGGATTAAAC
The DNA here is from genome assembly GCF_964106645.2 of Podarcis pityusensis. Taxonomy (NCBI): domain Eukaryota; kingdom Metazoa; phylum Chordata; class Lepidosauria; order Squamata; family Lacertidae; genus Podarcis; species Podarcis pityusensis. The sequence continues at coordinate 44,938,071 of NC_138037.1, read as the reverse complement.
TAATTCAAAATAAAGGATGCTTCAATCTTCATCATGACAACCTCAAATTAAAATTCCCAGGCTTATGCAAGTTTATTCAGAAGTAAGCCCCACCAGGTTTGGAAGATTTGCTCTCAAATGGGTAGATAAAAAATTATTTCAGTACCAGAGAGCAATGCAGCTATTGTTCTGGAAAGCGAGCGAAAGTAATTCCGCTCCGACTTTGATGTGTTTACAGTGGTACCTCAGGTTACATATGCTTCAGGTTACATACGCTTCAGGTTACAGACTCCGCTAACCCAGAAATAGTACCTTGGGTTAAGAACTTTGCTTCAGGATAAGAACAGAAATTGCGGTGCGGCAGCAGCAGGAGGCCCCATTAGCTAAAGTGGTGCTTCAGGTTAAGAACAGTTTCAGGTTAAGTATGGACCTCCGGAACAAATTAAGTACTTAACCCGAGGTACCACTGTATATATCTACACACACACACATACAAGACAGGAACTTACAAGTCTGTTCTCAGAGATCTGGCAAAAGCCTCTTTTACCCAACCATACAACCAGGGAAATGTTGTGGGTTTTTTAAAGAGCAATTATTATTTTTAAATGAAATACTGTCCCTTGCAATTTTTCTGAAACAAAAAGAGGCGGAAGAGACACTTTCATGAGCCAGATCTTTTAATAGGTAAGCTAACAAAATGTGGATCACTGCTGTGGGAACTCTTATGGTATAAACCAGCGGTTTTCAACCTTTTTGAGTCCACGGCTCCCTTGACCAACTACATTCTTTCTGCGGCACCCCTGTGGGGCTCAGGAGCCCAGTTACGTCACCCCTTGCCTGCAGAGCTGGCAGCCTCTCACCCTTTTTTGAGCACGCACGCTCCCTTGTGGAGTGGTCCCTCAGCCTCCTCTCCCCTTTCCTTGGGAGTCCTCTGGGCAGCAGCTGCTGCAACAAACAGTTGTCCAAGCCTTTGGGAGGCAGAGACAGGAGAGGGCATCAGAGGAGGGAGGGAAGGAAAGAAGCAGAGAGGCTAGTGCTGCCCGTGGCACCCCTGACCATCATTCAAGGCACCCCAGGGTGCCATGGCACACTGGTTGAAAAGCACTCGTACGAAACAACAACTTTGATGCCACATTTCTTTCCTCAACTGAATCTAATTTTAAAATACTGAATAACTTTTCTCAGAAGCTGGCACCAGGTTTATCCCCCTCGTCTTCCACACTAACAAAGGAGCTTGCAGAGAACCAGCCATATTCCACCATAAACTTATCAATTAGGCTGCATCTTGTCAACTGGCTCAACATTGGGTACATAACTTCATAAAACCAGGGAACAGACTTACAAAAACAAATGAAGACCTTCACTGTTTCAACTTGCTTCTACTTTGTTTTCCAACGTGTCATATTTTTCCATGAATAAGACGGTGTTTTTTTAATTATTCATTATTATTATTTTTGGCGGCTGTTTGCGTCAAGCGGGCAGACGATGGGTCAACAACTCTGGGCAATCTCCCCCCATTTCCTTAATTTGGTATCCCCCAAAATAGGGGTCATCTTATACACGGAGGCGTGTTATACACAAAAAAATACAGTATTTTGTATCAGTAAAAAAATTGGTGAGGCGCGAACAGATTTTTATTCTGAAATTGTGGTCTAGAGAAACAAGTTTGAGAACTACTGTGCTACAAGCTTCTTTCTGATCTTACCTCCAACTACACTTACTTGGATGCACGTCTCATCCTGTTTCTCAGTTTCATTGTATTTTGATTGTTTTCATTCCATTTCCCTTTTGCTTTTAAATGAGCGGCTTTAGGGTCCCCTTTGCAAGAGCCAAAAAGCAGTACAGTACATATAAAAAAGTTTATAAATAAATGAATTCCAATTCATGGGACTTACACTTTCAACTAAACAGGATGAGGATCATCAACCTATGAGAGACTTTCAACATTTCATATTTCACATGGGGGAAAAATGTGTGGAATGTAAAATACTAGATTAAGTATGCCCTTTGTATAAGCAATTGCATAAAATATTCCCTTTGAAAAAGAAACTTGGGACTTTCTTTTTTTACTTCAGTCCTAAAATTTTCCCTTTAATATTAAAAGGTTTTATTTACATTGATATTGTTTAAATGCAAATACACTGTAATGAAGAGTTGTCTTTTTAATGGCTTCAGATTTAATATCCCATTGTATTACTGAGCCAGTGCTATGCCTAAATAATATCTGAGTGACGTTCCCCCCCCCCCCCATTTCTTTTCTGTTGAGGAATGTCTAACAGTGGCTGTTAACAACTCCTGACCAAAGATTTATTTACATTGGTTGGTTTGTTTAAAGAGTTTCTAACCATTGCAAAAGAACAATGCTGTATACATCTGCTTCATTAACAGTGGCAAGCTTTTTGTTGTTTTTTGAATCTCCACCTTCCTGCTACGCCATCTATATACAGCTGGCACCATCATTGTTCTGTGAATCTGTTTTTAACATGAGAAAAAGCTTTCCCTAACGCTTGTTAGAAACAAGATTTGCATTGACTCCTGTTGCAATAAAAGCTGAACATCAAAACAAGGCAGAGACAGAATGGAAACATGGTCCAACCAGACAACAGATGCATTAACATATTCTCAAAGAAACCATTTAAGAACAATTCTAAATTTTTGTACTGTACATCTTACTTATGACATTTGCATGCTGCACCACAAGTTCTCTTGGCAGCTTACAAGAAATAAGTATGAAAACAATTTGAATGAAACATGAATACATAAACTGAAAAGTGAGATAAATGCAACAAGAAAACAAAACTCAATCCATAACCTCAAAGTGAAAAACAAAACAAAACAAAACAAAATTCTAAATCCCTTCCGCAAGACTATTCATGTTTTTAAATCAGAAGACTGGAACCTTCATTTATGCTTGTGAAGTAAAGTACTTTCAGCTACTCTGCATAATCCAACAGAAGAGTGAACATTCTCTAGACAATTTGCAGCAAAACACATTCAGGGTATATAGATCAAGCAGTGCAAACATTAACTTCTCAAACTCCATAGAATCATAGCATTTGAAGGGACCCAAGGGTCATCTAGTCCAACCCCCTGCAAGGCAGGAATCTCAGCTAAAGCATCCCTGAAAGATGGCCATCCGGCCTCTGCTTAAAAACCTCCAAGGAAGGAGAGCCCACCACCTCTCATGGGAGTCTGTTCCACTGCCGAACAGCTCTTACTGTCAGAAAGTTTTCCCAAATGTTTAGTTGGAATCTGCTTTCTTGTAACATGAAGCCACTGGTTCGAGTCCTACCCTCCAGAGCAGGAGAAAAGAAGCATGCTGCCTCCTCCATGTGGCAGCCCTTAAGATAGTTGAAGATGGCTATCATATCTCCTCTTGGTCTCCTCTTTTCCAGGCTTAACATACCCAGCTCCTTCAAGCGCTCTTCATAAGGCTTAGTTTTCAGACCCTTGATCTTCTTGGTTGCACACGTTCCAGCTTGTCAACATCCTTCTTAAATTATGGTGCCCAGAATTGGACACAGTATTCCAAGTATGGTCTGAGTAAGGCAGAATAGAGTGGTACTATTACTTCCCTTGATCTGGACGCTATCCTTCTGTTGGTGCCACCTAGAATAGCATTAGCTTTTTCACTGCTGCATCAGACCTGTTATTCCAAATAACCCAATGGGCCAATTTGGAAACAAATTATTTAGATTCTTAGTATAAGACTTATACAACAGAAAATAATATTCAGAGTCCACTGGACTCCAGCAAAACTATACCTGAAGAAAATAACAAGTGCAGACAACTGCTGGAGATGTGGGAGTAAAAATGCGAACTTAGTACGTATGATGATTAAATGTCCGATGATAAAATCATTTTGGTGTGAGGTGAGGATAGTTATAGCAAGAGTAATAAAAAGAAATTGTTATTTAGGGGAATTGAATTGAATTCTAAATTATATTCCGGAAACGTGGGAGATTACAAGGGGTCAAAAAAATGTATGTACCGTGCCATAATAGAAGCAAAAAAAACTTGTTTTGATGAATTGGAAGAGCCGCAAAAAGATTCCATTGAGCACATGGATTGATAATATGGACAGACTAGCTACATATGAACGAACTGCATGTCAACACAAATTAAGAATGTATAAATATGAAGAAATCTGGAAGGAATATTTAAGCGATAAGGCAGACAATGGTGGGAAATAGGAGGAGGAGAGTTGGGGAAATATTGTTTAAAAGGTGTAGTCATAGGTATATCAGTATTCAAAGTTGAATTGTCAAATTGTGTTAGTAGTGTTATTATGGTTTCTGTTGTATGTGTCTTTTGCGGTTGTTGAAAAAATGATTAAATAAATTAAAAACAAGCAAACAAATTATTTAGATTCTTTGCCTATGGAACAAGCAGCGTGCATTTGGGCACTGCCTGTCAGAGAAGAGCGCCAATCTATGTCCAGCTCTCCTGTTTTCCTCAACTCAAATTTCCAGGCAATTCCGATGAACCCTAAAAATTATGGACTTCATATTGCTCTAGGATACACATAAGAAACGCCTGCTGATAAGGCCAACCACATGCCTATGAGAAGCCCTCAATCATGACTCAAGCAGGACAGCATTATTCCCATCTACAGTTCCCAGAATTCAGGGTGTTCAGAGGCCAACTGCCTCAGGTAGCAGAGGTAAAGCATAGTCATCAGTTAGAAGCCCTGATACACATATCCTTCATGAATTTGTCTAATCCTCTTCTATTTTTTAATTATTGGAAATTTCAACACAATAAAGGTACCCCTGCCCATACGGACCAGTCGTGTCCGACTCTAGGGTTGTGCGCCCATCTCACTTAAGAGGCCGGGGGCCAGCGCTGTCTGGAGACACTTCCGGGTCACGTGGCCAGCGTGACAAAGCTGCTCTGGCGAGCCGGCACCAGCGCAGCACACGGAAACGCCGTTTACCTTCCCACTATAAAGCGGTCCCTATTTATCTACTTGCACTTAAGGGTGCTTTCGAACTGCTAGGTGGGCAGGAGCTGGGACCGAAAGACGGGAGCTCACCCCGCCGCGGGGGTTCGAACCACCGACCATACGATCGGCAAGTCCTAGGCACTGAGGTTTTACCCACAGCGCCACCCGCGTCCCTTCAACACAATAGTTTTATCAAAAATACATCATCCACATTATTATTATTTTCCTCTCCATTTTCCCCCTCCCCCCCTAAACAAAACAACCCCCCCCCAACCTCCCACCCCAGCCCCGGACTTCCCTCAGCTCCTTTCTCTGGTTTCTCAACACATATTTCTATCTGCATGTTATAAAATTGTAAAAACCCTCAAGTTGTCTATCTATATCTTACAATAAACAGTTTGCGAATGTTTATTCAAAACCTGCCAAAGAGTCCAGTTCATTTTGTTGCTTCCTCAAATATTTCATAAAAGGTTCCCATTCGTCTTTGGAGTAACAGTTATCCTTATCACGTAGTTTGTGTGTCAGTTTTGCCAATTCCACATAATCCATCAGTTTTTCTTGCCACAGTTCTTTCGTCGGGATTTCCTCATTCTTCCATCCTTGTGCTATTAAGACTCTTGCCGCCGTTGTCGCATACATAAAAATATGTTTTACAGGTCTTTACCCACTATCCCTGTCTAATCCTCTTCTAGACCCAGCCAAGATGGTGGACATCGTTGCCTCTTCTGGGAGCAAATGCTATAGTTCAACTATGTCCTGTGCATCTTTCATCTGTCCCGAGTCTCCCAAAGTTTAGCTTCGTTTAATGCCACTGAGTTTTAATATTTAAGAGGAACGAACACTTTTCCCCATCTGCTTTCCCAGCATTGTTTGTCATTTTATCGCACAGTCCTTGGAGAGGTAAAACGCATTCCTTGAAGGTCAAAAGAGGAGCCATAATTGAGGCCTGTGCACAGAGCTCTCTCTCTCTCTTGATACACACCCACACAGGATTCTCTGTTTCCTTTTTCAGTTTCAATCCCACCAGAAGGTGCTCAAGGTGGCTGACGACAGTAAAAGAGAGACCAAAATACCAAGCGAGAATTAAACACCTAAAACCAGGCAGGTAGAAAAATCCCTAACAACAGCCATCAAGCAATCTGCTTGAACAAATGGCAACATATTGACAGCGGCCAAAACATCGTTCATTAAGTCATTCATTCAGCTTTTTATAAGGTCAGGTGCCTGCCTCCATAAATACATATTTGCTTGATCATCAGAGAATGAGCAGCTGCCAGGGCTGAATAACACCGGTCCTACACTGGTTCCCAGTATGTTTCCGAGCACAATTCAAAGTGTTGGTGCTGACCTTTACAGCCCTGAACAGCCTTGGCCCAATATACCTGAAGGAGCGTCTCCACCCCCATCATTCAGCCCAGACACTGAGGTCCAGCTCCGAGGGCCTTCTGGCGGTTCCCTCATGGCAAAAAGTGAGGTTACAGTGAACCAGGCAGAGGGCCTTCACAGTAGTCATCCCTGCCCTGTGGAACGCCTTCCAGTCAGATGTCAAGGAAATAAACAACTATCTGACTTTTAGAAGACATCTGAAGGCAGCCCTGTATATGGAAGTTTTTAATGTTTGATATTTTACTGTGCTTAATGTTTTAACTGCTGGAAGTCGCCCAGAGTGGCTGGAGAAATCCAGTTAGATAGGCGGAATATTATTAATAATAATGCACCCACAAAAAGTTATGTTCTCCACAGCCTGCCCAAAAGCTGTTTGGCAAACTGGAGAAATGTAATTTTGTCAAGAGAAAATGGTACACAAATGGGGAGGTATGCCTATATGAATGTCTATGAATTTACCCCCCACCCAGTACAAGTCCCACCCACCATCACATATGGCTTCATGGAATGAAATAGTTGTCCACCTCTATCCACTCCCATGAACAATGTAACATTGGTGGACAAGCTTCTTAGAACTTTAATCGGCTGTTTCACTGGACATCCTCTTCAGCCAAGGAGATCTGCAAAATAGCACACATCCTCCTTTGTTTCCCTGTGTTACGCTGTTCCCCTGTGTTACGCTGTTCATGTGAGGAGTACAGAAGCTGTACTACCCAGGACAGGATAGGGTTGTGCAGGGTTGTTAAGGCAGCAGAGAGCATTGTTGGCTGCCCACTCTCCACCTTAGAGCAGATTTATGCCACAAGGTGCCATAGGAAGGCACTGGACATAGTAAAAGATCCATCGCATCCTGGTCACTGTCTCTTCGAGCTCTTGCCGTCGGGACGGAGATACAGGACGATGAAGACAAGAACGAGCCGTCTTAAGAACAGCTTCTTCTCCAGAGCGATCTCGGCCCTGAATGGGAAGCCCGGACTTTGAAAGTCATCTAATCTCCCTTGCTGTATTATACTGTATTGATTAATTAGAGTTTTTATGGAGCAGTCAAGTAATTTCATTGTCCCCGAAGGGGGCAATGACAATAAAGATATTATTATTATTATTATTATTATTATTATTATTATTATTATTAAATGCACAAGGGAGCTAGCGACAACACCCCAAACCAGCTCTTAAGTAGAATAACATGATAATTTAGTTCCAACCTGAAGACCTCATAAACTAGCGTTGTTGTTTGTATGGAAATGCTTTGTAATTGCTTCCAGCGGACCTTGTGAAAATGCAGAGCTAAAGAAGCTCCATCTACATTGGAGAAGGTTTCCAGTGCCGAGATAGGAAAATTGCAAAAGGAATGCAAGGCAAGAGAATCTAAAGGCAATTCCATTGACTGCAAGACCTGCAGACCTTTTCTGGCATTTAAAAGCCACTATATGTCAAGACTGTCAAGTCCAATATTGTTCAGCACAGTACACTACGCAGAGCTTGAATTATTTATTCTCTTATCCCACAATTATTGTGAGTGTTGGGTGGGTGGGTGGTTTTTTTTGGGGGGGGGAGAGGTACTGGCCTTCAAATGCACTGTAATATAAACCAAGCAACCTGTACTTGCTCAAAATCACTGCTCACCACCCCTGCATATAGTTTAGACCAGTGTTTTTCAACCTTTTTTGGGCAAAGGCACACTTGTTTCATGAAAAAAATCACGAGGCACACCACCATTAGAAAATGTTAAAAAATTTAACTCTGTGCCTATATTGACTATATATAAAGTAATTCTCTTGAATAGGAATCAAATAAACACAAAGAAAGTATTTTATAATTACTTTATTATGAAATAGTAAGTAAACACAAATATGAAAAATTATAAAATACTTCATTCAGTGCGAAACCTGGGCCTGTTTGGCTGAACACAAAGCTGATATTCTGGCTGGAATCGAAGAAAGACACACACTGTGTTCGGGCGGGAAGGAAGTCGGAAGATGATGTCCTACTGTGATAGGTCCAGGCTGGAGTCTGGACCAATCACACCCCGGACATCAGAAAAGTGGAGGGTGTCCCCCTGAGGAGCGCCAATCAGCGCCCCTGCTGCCCAAGGGTGGGGTCAAAAACCCCACCCCCCCATACCCAGGACACAGTCCGGCCCCCGCCTAGTGGGCGAAAATTTGAATTTTATTTTTTTTAAAATCTTTCGAATTTTTCAATTTTTCCCACGGCACACCAGGCAACATCTCGCGGCACACTAGTGTGCCGCGGAACAGTGGTTGAAAAACACTGGTTTAGACAGCCAAGCTCACAAACCATGGCATACAAACATTTTCTGTTGTGAAGTGGTGTTGGGAGGTGCGGTCTAAAATAAAGAAACAGCATTGCTGGAAAAGGGTGGTTTTATTGCCCAGCCTGTTTTCTTTCCACCAAGAATCTCAGCTGCCAAAGATGCTTTGCAGTATATAACTGCTGGCAAAAATATCAACATGCGAGCAGGTGAAGATTTCTCTTTTCACTGTGCTGCAGTTCCAAATCCAGAATAAGAAGCTTCTTGTTACATTTAATCTTCCTGTAGTGGGGGACTCGGGAACATCTGACCCATGGACCAAATGTAGCCTTCATACATACACACACACACACACACCCCTCTGGTGTCAGAAAAGACACCAGGTGTGGGAAAGGCAAGAGTGAGATTTAAAAGTTGTTCCACTGATCAAGAAAGGCATGCTGCTGCCTCCAGCCTCACTCCCTGCTTCTTCTTTGAACTGTAGAGGGTGTTTTAAGGCACACTTCTGTCCCATCAACTGATGGGTAGCTGAGAGCATCCCTCAAACTCTCCCGGCTTCTTCTTAAAATAAAGGTAAAGGTAAAGGTAAAGGGACCCCTGACCATTAGGTCCAGTCGTGGCCAACTCTGGGGTTGCGGCGCTCATCTTGCTTTACTGGCCGGGGGAGCCAGCGTACAGCTTCCGGGTCATGTGGCCAGCATGACTAAGCCACTTCTGGCGAACCAGAGCAGCGCACAGAAACGCTGTTTACCTTCCCGCCAGAGCGGTACCTATTTATCTACTTGCACTTTGACGTGCTTTCGAACTGCTCGGTTGGCAGGAGCAGGGACAGAGCAACGGGAGCTCACCCCGTTGCGGGGATTCGAACCGCCGACCTTCTGATCGGCAAGTCCTAGGCTCTGTGGTTTAACCCACGGCGCCACCCTCATCCCTCTTCTTAAAATACCCATGGTTTAAAGAAGCAATGTGGGGCCCTTCTTTGTAAACTTCCCTGTGTTGGTATGCTCTCAAAGGGTCGCTTGACAGTCCTGCTGTTGGCTTTTCAAGTCCTGACAACCGGGTAGCATCTCTGGGGTAACGTCACTATGATGTCAGTTGATTGGCAGGTAGGCAGCCCTGCTCACCTGTTAACTTTGGCCCATCATGGGTGAGGGGAATAAAGACGTGGCCCTCTAGCCACCACCAGAACAGGTTCCCCACACATTCGTGGTGCCACACAAATACATCCTCTGCCGTGAGCCAGGATAAGCATGGGGGGAAAGTGACAGAAGGGCACCTGCCCCCCTCTGTTTAATCCATCCTGTTAATTATTGATGTAAATGACAAACAGACATAAGTCAACACACAGGAGGTTTCCTCTAGCAATACAGTACAGCAGCAGATGTTGCATAAAGCAACATAGTGCATCTTTGCTGGTTCCTGACATTTCATCTGCCTCATCTGGATTTGGGTCTGAAAGACCAAGGAAAAGTTGTTGTGGAAGGTTAAGTTGTAATTAAGCACAGCTTGTGATTACAACGTTGCAAAATATACCGTATTTTTTGCACCATAACACTCACTTTTTTCCTCCTAAAAAGTAAAGGGAAATGTCTGTGCGTGTTATGGAGGGAATGCCTACGGGTGGCATGCCTACGGATTTTCCTCCTCTAAAAACTACGTGCGTGTTATGGTCGGGTGCGTGTTATAGAGCGAAAAATACGGTATTTGCATTTGTTAAGGCATCATCAGCCTTAGCTTCCCATTTCTTGGCTTTGTAGGGTTTTCTCTAATCATTGCATTGAAATTGCAATGCTGATCAAATATGATTTAGTTATACCAACTATGACCAAAAACCCATCCCTTTCTTTAAAAAGTGTACTTTTGCATTAATCACCATGCAAACATTACCTGCCTTCCCAAGTCGTGGCAGGACGACAACCTCTATCTCCCCACTATGACCAGTGAGCAGATGCAAGGATTTCCCCCATTTCCAACCTTTAAAGCTTTCAAAGATAAACCAGGTTTTTGGGAACATTTGGAAGTCCACAATGTGTGTTGAATATAGTAAGGTAAAGGTGAAGGGACCCCTGACCATTAGGTCCAGTCGTGGACGACTCTGGGGTTGCGGCACTCATCTCGCTTTACTGGCCGAGGGAGCCGGCGTACAGCTTCCGGGTCATGTGGCCAGCATGACTAAGCCACTTCTGGCGAACCAGAGCAGCACACGGAAATGCCGTTTACCTTCCCGCCGGAGCGGTACCTATTTATCTACTTGCACTTTGACGTGCTTTCGAACTGCTAGGTTGGCAGGAGCAGGGACCGAACAATGGGAGCTCACCCCGTCGCCAACCTTCCAGTCGGCAAGTCCTAGGCTCTGTGGTTTAACCCACAGCGCCACCCGCGTCCAGTTGGCTATAGTACCTCTGAAATATTTATGGGAGCTTTAGAACATGGGGGTCTCTTTCCTTCATGACCCCATCTTTCCTGGAACTCAAACTCTACTGTGCATTCCTGGAGAAGGTTTGGAACAGCCATGAGAAAGGGACTCTCCCCTATTTCATCTCTCCTCATTCAGTTTTCCTTATGTTCTGATACAGCAAAGTAAGACTTTCTATTACTATTTAAAATTGAAACCATTAAAATTTATCTGCTTGCTTATTTTCAGATCTAGTTTCTGCACCAAAGATGCCCAAAATTGTGAAAATAAGAACTGAATTCTACAAGTTTTAGAAACCAAGGACACAATTCATGCAAAGTTAAAAGTTTAAAAGCCTGTGGGAAATTGAAGGATGTGCTTAATGCTCTGTTGAAACCACAAAGTCTTAGAAGTGCTTAACTTTCCCTGGGTAAATTTGTCTAATTTATTCTGCCATTTTAACTATTTTGCCTAATTTATCCTACTTCTGGAAAGACCCAATATGCTACCTGAACACTGTGATCCTTTCAAACCACTCCAAAACTTCTCCAGAAATTCCTATGGCTTCTGAGATCTTACCAAGCATTGAAACAAAAGACAGTACATAGTCATATCACCTCTGAAACTCTACTTCTTCACGTAATCTTATAAGGAGAACATAAATGCCAACATGTAACTAACTTAAAGAATTTGGCTTCATTAATCACTTGTGAGTGATGAAGTGAGTTTTGACTGGTCTCAACAATGGCACTTTCTAAAGCAGGGCCATTACCTCCCAGAGATTATCTTGCTCTGCAAATATTTGCCACTACAGCCCTTTTCCGTTGGACAAAGAGACAAGCCAATGGGTTTTGCACAATGCGTCTGGTCATGTCTGATGATAACCAGATTCTAGAAATAAATCCCCAACAAGCTCATTAAAGTATTGTGTGACTCACTGCATATTGTCTGGTTTGATCATTCCCAACAGGTGAAAGAATCAATGACTTCTTGCTCTTAGACATTTCTACTATTAAGAGAAAGGGAAAATAAGCTTTAGACATGCATCAATTGATATAATCTGTAATGGTAATTTGTCCTTATAAAAATGGGGGTGGCAGGCAGAGGGCAGCCCCCTATTTCTGCCCCCACCTTCTCTCTTCTCTCTCAATCCCTATCTCACCATTTTCATCCCGCCTTGCCACCCCAGCAAAACTACCCCTCTACCCCTTTTATATAAAATATCATGGGGTTAACAGCTGATATTTTATAAACAGGAAGGCGAAGACTCAGGACATTGGATCTTTTACTCTTTTTGACTGATTCTCCTTGTCCTTAGTGCTCTAAATAATACTTTGACACATCTGCTACTAGCTCTAGGTGTGCTGGTCCCGAGGGTCAACCGTGTGGCGAGGTATGAGTCCAGTCCAAGATCAAGGGTCCGGTATGGAGGCTGTCCATCAAAGGCAAGGCAGGGTCCAAGGCAGGGAGTCAGGTGAGGTCAGGAACTCTGGCAGAGGAGCAGGACAACAATGGCTACCAACAATGTTGCTCCCGCAACCTGGGACTGGGGCTGACTGGCTTTTATCTGCCCCAAGGCATAGGGCGGCCCCAGTCCACAGGTGACTCGCCTCTCCTGGCCTGGAGGTGAGCACTCCTCCTGTAGGAACTTAGTTCCCTCCGCCTCTCTGCCCTGAGCCTCTGGAGAGGCTGGAGCTCAGGAGAGGCTGGAGGGTTACCGGACCCAGAAGCAACCTCCTCTTCCCCTGATGGGGCTGAGAGTGGAGCACCTGCAGGCAATGGGTCCTCCATCACCTCAGGAGCCAGAGCAGACTCAGCTGGTGCCTGCACCTAAGGTGAGGACTCTTCAGGCTCAGGCCCCAGCCCCGGCTCAGCTGGTTCTGGAGGCGGGGACTTCTGTGCAGGCTGGGATTCCTCAGGTTCAGCCTCTGAGTCCAAATCCCAGGCCATCACACTGGGGCTGCTAGGCCCTCTGGTCTCGTTTGTAATAACATTTTGCTCCCTATTCCATCATTCTCCCATGCAGACTGACTGAGGGCAAGACTTTAGTGTGTTTAATGAAGTGGGCTGTGGCCCATGGAAGCCCATCCTACAAGATTTAAAATAAAAATAAACAAATAAAATTCCCAGGTGTCAAAAGACTTCCTGGGCTTTTGTTGCATATCATAACTGTTACCCACTGGAATAATGAATTTGTATCAAGCCGTTATTGTACAGCAACGTTGCCTTACGACAGATCAAACAACCAAATAAAGTTTCGTAAGGATATTACACTATCCATCAATATCAGATTACATGCCAATAATCTTGGCTGCTCACCCACTGGGTGGGGTGGAGGAGTTGCTAGATAGGTGAAAGAGTTGGGGCACACAGCCCATGATGCTATTTTGCATTTGTATGTACAGTGGTACCTTGGGTTACATACGCTTCAGGTTACAGACTCCACTAACCCAGAAATAGTACCTCGGGTTAAGAACTTTGCTTCAGGATGAGAACAGAAATCGTGCTCCGTTGGTGCAGCAGCAGCAGGAGGCCCCATTAGCTAAAGTGGTGCTTCAGTTTAAGAACAGTTTCAGGTTAAGAACGGACCTCCAGAATGAATTAAGTACTTAACCTGAGGTACCACTGTACAAATTTATATGCATAGATACCTCTGGTACCTACGCATTTAATGCATAGGTGGATGGCTGGAATCTCACAAAAACAGTGCAATTTGAAGCAATTTGTTTAATAATAATAATAATAATAATAATAATAATTTGCACATATAAAAAATTTGTAAGTACAAATTCATATGCATAGGTACCCCTAGTACATTTAATGCATTTAATGCAAAGTTGGATGGCTTGAATCTAATCAAAACTGTGCAACTGCAGATAATAATAATAATAATAATAATAATAATAATAACAACAACAACAATAATAATAATAATAATAAACAAAAAGGCACAGAATAGGCCAAGAGCTCTGGCCACTTTAAAAGTCTCATGCTTATGAGTATCTCTAAAGAGGTAGATAGGTTTTACCTTTGGCTAAAATGTCTTGACTAATCAGCAGATAGGAATTCAGAAACGTCTTTCTCAGGGATCAAGACAAGGAGCAACTTTGTGAGATTTGTAACCCTAACTGCTGTACAATTCCCTTGACTGAGCAAGTTATGCACACAGTTATACAAGTGCACTTATACGTAGCAACATGTTTTGCGGTTATATGTCCTTTAATAATTAAACTAGTCATTCACAATTATGTGGCACCGATTGTTCAACAGAAGGCTTGAGGCGGGCAAACAATCACAGGTGCCGATTCACAAAATGTATTAAGAACAACTGTTCATTTATTTCTGCTGTCTGTCTCTATGGTCTCAGTCATGCGTATCAAAGGATGGATTATCCATCACACTAACTGACATTTGCTAGTTTCAGTTATAGCAGCCTCTACCTGCATATGACGGAAGCCAAAAACAAAATAGGAAGAATACTTTAAGACTACACATTTACTTAGCAGCAGGGCTTCTTTTTTCAGCCGAAACTCACTGGAACTGAGTTCCCGCACCTCTCAGGTGGGCGCCATTGCTATTATAAGAGAACAAGGGAGGCATTCATGATGAGTTCCAGCGCGCCTTTTTTCCAGAAAAACAGCACTGCTTAGGAATAAATCTCACTGAACACACTGGGGCTTACCTTTAAATAAGCTTGCATAGGTGGGCGCTGCAAGTCAGGGGTTGTTCACACATACACACACACACACACACACACACACCCTTTTTTAAAAGACCAGAGAATTTCCTCCATATGAGCACTGAGTACATATTGCTGTCTTGGTGTTTTTTGTTTCGTTAGCCCTTCATTCAATCCAAATGTGAACTGAATGATCATTCATTCCCTTGTCAATCTCTCCATCATTTTCTTGATGTGCTGGGCTCATTCCATGTCTCACCTTTCATTTTTCCCCTGTTTTTGACACCACCAACCTCCCGCTTTTATGACCCACACCCAAAAAAACCACAGCCCACAATAAAGCACAGCAAATTATATTTCTCAAGGAAACATACTGGACAGTTATAGGTCTGTCAGAAGACAGAGTTTAAAAGAATTGTACATTTTCAAAGCAACCTAATATGTATGCACACATGCACACACAAACACAACATGGAACACGCTCACGCAGAGTTCTGATTATTATGAAGAAAAGATAACAATAATGTAACTTCTTTTAAAATACCACCCAATAGCCACCTTGTTAAGAAAAGAAACAAACAACTCACCCAAAATTTACAGATCTGCTAACTTTTGAAATTTGACTACACTGGGAATTTTACCTGAACAGGAAGAGTAGATGCTAAGTAAAATATTCACAGAGTACTTTGCTCCCCTCCTCCACTTTTAGTGTATATAAAACAAAGATTTCAAAAATGAAGTGACCTTAAGTGTATAGGACAGATGCAATCAGGAGGTCGATGTCCTCAACACTCTGTTGCTAGATGTTCTTGGGAAGATTTTACTTCTTAAAATCTGCAGTTCACATTCAGCAATAAAACTGGTTTGGGGGTGGAACACTAGTATGGCTGAAACACTAGTCTCACTGCTGGAAGAGCTGCAGCTATTTGCTCTTTTGGGCCAAGTGAAGTAGTTCAGTTGCCCTCATGCATCCCCCTTGGTAAAGGTAAAGGGACCCCTGACCATTAGGTCCAGTCGTGGATGACTCTGGGGTTGCGGCGCTCATCTCGCTTTATTGGCCAAGGGAGCCGGCATACAGCTTCTGGGTCATGTGGCCAGCATGACTAAGCCGCTTCTGGCGAACCAGAGCAGCACATGGAAACACCGTTTACCTTCCTGCTGGAGCGGTACATACTTGCACTTTGACGGGCTTTCGAATTGCTAGGTTGGCAGGAGCAGGGACTGAGCAATGGGAGCTCACCCCGTTGCGGGGATTTGAACCGCAACCTTCTGATCAGCAAGCCCTAGGCTCTGTGGTTTAATCCACAGTGCCACCCGTGTCTCCACAGCGCTCCCCCTTGAGAGGTCCACAAAAACCAGATAGGATTTGCAAAAGGCACATGATTTCACCCAAAATGCCATTACAGTGGTACCCTGGGTTACATACGCTTTGGGTTACAGACTCCGCTAACCCAGAAATAGTACCTTGGGTTAAGAACTTTGCTTCAGGATGAGAACAGAAATCGCACGGCGGCGGCACAGCGGGAGGCCCCATTAGCTTAAGTGGTACTTCACGTTAAGAACAGTTTCAGGTTAAAAACGGACCTCCAGAACAAATTAAGTACGTAACCAGAGGTACCACTGTAAATATTTCCCCTTTTGAGATAAGAAGAAAAATTCATCTTAAAATTCCACATTAAAAAGGGTAGCAATGGAACTCCAATGCAATCTCTGGCAAGAAATTAGTCAAGCTTCAGGTTTATCTTCTGCTTTTTCCTGTAACAATTCTACAGTCAGGTTTTGGTAGCCTCTGAACATTAAGCTTACTAGTAAAACGTGTGTCCTCTCAAACGTCCTGTACAGAAAGTAAACACATGGACCACATCCTTGGCAACCTGAACATTCTGCAACAGGATCTGTAACAGCTTGGAAGTGTCTCATTATTTAATCATAAGATTACTGGAAAGAAAAACATAATGCCTTATGAGAGGCACCACCTGCATCACAGGAAAAAATAAACAAGGGAAGCTTTATGGGAATAGACAGAGGGATGGAGAGAGCTTGCCCTATATAGTATTCAAATCATTTATCCAAAAGGCCCCCAGAGTTTATTACAAAAATCAGGAGTAAAACAGTCCCTGCCCTCAGAAAAATCCCTAATTTGTGTTCAGTAGCAATGATCCAATTTTTAAAAAATAAAATAAAATACAGTATTTTCACACTTAGCCAGTGTTAGAAACTCAGATATGTAAGCTAGGTGCCAAATGGCTGCATAAACTGTTAGAATTCCTGCTCCGTGATTGCAGTCATAGGATTGTTGTCTATCACATGACGGTGTATGTTTTGATTCCACAGAGTGGGAAGTGACAGAGACATGATGTTTGTGTTACTGTGTTCCGTGAAGTGGGACTATTGTCCTTTGTCCTTTCTCTTTGCTGTCTGATGCTAGAGAGAGAGGGAGCCATGTTGCAGTGCTCCATGTGTGCTTATATGTAAATAAAGTAGATTAGCCAAAATGCTGAGTTGCTGAGGTCTGTTACACAAGCTGCGTAGACTCTGCGGATCCCCGAGTGTGCCGGTGTCTGTTGGCATTGGTCGCTGTGATGTTCGGGCTGAAGAAAGCTTTTGAAGGAAGACCAGGAGGGAGAGAACATGCCAGTCAGGCATGTGTCTCTGCCAGGGTCCTACTCAAGTGTAGGAAGAGGGTTGCAGCCACCAAAACAGAAATGCCTACTTGCCATTTTGGGATCAGGCGGCTAGAAAGCCATATTGAAAAACATGACTTTTTGGTTCCTGAAATTCATTCTGATTTTGCAGATAAAATATAGAATTCTACAGGATGGGGTATTAGTGTGTTAAAACAGTCCAGATCCAAGGATCCTCAGCTATGACACCTCCAGAAGGTGGAGGCGTCCGGTGACATCCTGGTGCCCAGACATCTTCACTTGGCTGCGAGTGGCCAATAGCCAGATGCAAAATGTAGCTGGCACCTGGCGAATTTCGAACACTACTCTTAGCTCTATATTAACTTTCACTCTTTTAACTAAGAAGATAACAACATGTTACTAAAGGTACAATAATGGCACCAAACAAGACATCCCTCAAGGACTGTTTTGGCGCTCTCAGCAACATTTGATACCCCCTTCCCCACCAACAGCCCTCCTGGGCTTTCAGAAGGTGACATGAGGTCTCTAACAGGGTCCCAGAGTCATCCTATCTCCTTGCCAAAGTTTAGAACTTTCCCAGCTTTGGGAAGAAGGTAGGAGGGCTCTAGGACCCTGCCAGAGCCTCACACCTATTTCCCTTTCAGCTTCACTATAAGGCACTATTTTAAAGGTGTACTTGACAAGGAAGACGCACAGCCCCAGCTATGAATTCCATGTTTAAGTATTCTTGCAGTCCACTTGGTATGAAAAGTTGGACTGGCCTGACCTAGAGGAATGCTGTTGCTGAAGGTAGCTTAGTGTATGGTTCTATCCTTTACAAGAGATAGGCAATAACTGCAAGAAAGAGCATAGTGGTGAAGAAGAAGAAGAAGAAGAAGAAGAAGAAGAAGAAGAAGAAGAAGAGTAGTTTGGATTTGATATCCCGCTTTATCACTACCCAAAGAAGTCTCAAAGTGGCTAACAATCTCCTTTCCCTTCCTCCCCCACAACAAACACTCTGTGAGGTGAGTGGGGCTGAGAGACTTCAGAGAAGCGTGACTAGCCCAAGGTCACCCAGCAGCTGCATGTGGAGGAGCGGAGACGTGAACCTGGTTCACCAGATTACGAGACTACCGCTCTTAACCACTACACCACACTGGCTAAATATCAAGGAAATTCTGAACATCCCAATATGAAATAATTGAGCATTATTCATCATTCTCTAATGTCACTATCAGTGTTTGTTACATTAAGTTTAGGATTGCCTGCAACCACATCAGCAGGAGTCACAAACTGTTTGCAGCCCAGTTTGTCTGCCTGTTGAAGCATATATTCAGCCCTCTTCAGGTCATTTTTTTCATTGAGGCCTGAAAGTGAAGGTGACCACAAACACTGGCATGGAATCATAGAATTGTAGAGTTGGGAGGGACCACGAGGGCTATCTAGTCCAACCCCCTGCAATGCCAGATTCTTTTTTCCAACTTGTGACTCAAACCCATGATCCCGAGTCACATGCTCTATCAACTGAGCTATCTCAAAATTTCAGAGCAACCATCCCTCTTAACTCTCTGTGACTATTTTCTATTTTGCTGCAAGGAATCAAATGTGTGTTGTTGTTGTTGTTGTTGTTTTTTGTTGTTGCCGTAATTATCAAGGAGAATCTTTACCCATCCATTTCTTATGATTTCCTTTCAAGCAGCTATGCAAAATAACCAAATTGGCGAAGATGGGACTCCTGCTCCAAAAGAATCCCACAGACAAATCAAAATATTGCAAACAATTCCTATAGATTGCAGCCATTATGTGCTGCAAATATGAATAATAACTACCTGCAAACAACAGGTATGAAAGAAGAGCAAAGCAACTTTGAGAATTCAGCCGTAAGTTAGGAGAACACTTCGAAGGAGAGTGCTTTGGGGAATACAAAACAACAAAGCTTGGTATCTGAACTATTTTAAACTATTTTAAAGGTGTACTTGACGAGGAACACACACACACACACACAGCCCCAGCTATGAATACTCCTTACAGCTAACAGCACATTTTACAGTGCAATCCGGTTCATCGCTACTCAGAAGTAAATTCTATCAAGACTTGTTCCCTGGTTGTGTGGCATAAGAATTGCAGCTTTAGTCAACATTTTGTAACATAGTTCTTCACCCGTCCTATTCCCAAAGTTCTAAAATGCCTCTGTTTCCTATCAGGACGCTTTTGTTTTGGAAGCCATGAGGAAGTGAGTTGAGCCGTCCACCAATCCATTGTTTTATCTGCAAAGCCAACAGCAGCTTTCCACCCCCAAGGCATCAAGGTATATGTGATCAAGCAAACAGCCTATTTACATCATCAAAGCCAAACAGTCAAGTAGAACAATTCATAAAAGCTATAAAGGAGGACTTGCAGAAAAAAGAGAGAGGAGCAGAACAAAGGGTTTTAGATCCCCTAATCATTAACCACTTAAAATTAATTTGTGCTAGGGGTGAGCACCCAAAACCCACACAGCACTCTTTATAATGAGCTGAAGCACCAACGGTCAAGATCATAGCAGGAATGTTTCTGACTTTATATTTACACAGCCTGACTTAACTAGCTTATGGATCGCTGTTTGCAAATAACAGCATTTTCTGCTATTCTGAACATTTCCGTTTTGTGTAGCGAGATGTCAGAAGTACAGTATATGTTGAAAGCATTCGAACAAAAAGCACTCTGGTCTCTCTAATAACTTTCAGGAACTTTGGCAGAACGCAGCACTGAAGGCGTGGCAGCTAATAAGTGTGGCAGGAGAGAGAGAGAGCTACCTCTTGAGTACACTATGGAACAGGCTTTAGAAGAGAGGCTCTGAATATGTAAATAACCTGTTCAACAAAGGCCCAGGACGAAAACAAAACAGAACAGTTACAGTTACTCCTTGATCCATGTGGGCAGATCTTCAGTCTCACACGGCGTTCCCATGAAGTAACATTTCCCCTGCAGGAGCATTCTTGATACCATTTCAGATAAATTTAAATGCCTTTATTTATTCTAAAGAAATAAAACATTGGGCTTTAAGCAGCCCTTTTCCCATGCCATCAGGCATGCTGAAACCAAACCAAACATTATTCTGCCTTCAACATGGTCCTCAAAAAAGATACTGTGCTTCAACCTTTTGCACCAACTACAGGTAAAGGTAAAGGGACCTCTGACCATTAGGTCCAGTCGTGGCCGACTCTGGGGTTGTGGCGCTCATCTCGCTTTATTGGCCAAGGGAGCCTGCATACAGCTTCCGGATCATGTGGCCAGCATGACTAAGCCGCTTCTGGTGAACCAGAGCAGCGCACGGAAATGCCGTTTACCTTCCCGCTGGGAGCGGTAGCTATTTATCTACTTGCACTTTGACGTGCTTTCAAACTGCTAGGTTGGCAGGAGCAGGGACCGAACAATGGGAGCTCACCCCGTCGCGGGGATTCGAACCGCCGACCTTCTGATCGGCAAGTCCTAGGCTCTGTGGTTTAACCCACAGCGCCACCCGCATCCCTCTCAACTACCGTACTTTAATGCAAAACAAAACCAGGTTAAGAACAGTTCAGGTTAAGAACAGACCTCCAGAACGAATTAAGTTCTTAACCCGAGGTACCACTGTATTATAGGCAATTTGACTTAAAATATGTGGTGCCTCAGAACGCAACTCCCGCGTCAAAGGTGAGTTGCCTGTACAGTGGTACCTTAGTTTAAAAACAGCTTAGTTTATAAACAACTTGGAATAAGAACGCTGCAAACCCAGAAGTAGGCGTTGTGGTTTGTGAACTTTGCCTTGGAAGCAGAACATGTTGAGTGTGTTCCATTTGTAAACTGAGCCCCCCACTGCTATGGGAAAGTACGCCTTGGTTTAAGAATGCTTTGGTTTAAGAATGGACTTCCGGAACAGATTAAGTTCGTAAACCAAGGTACCACTGTATTACAATTTAAAAACCTTTCTATTGTTGGGTTGTGCTTCAGGCTACCTGCTCAATACAGAAAGGCAGCATATAGATATTTTTCTTTTAAAAAAAATTAAAGAAAAGATGGGTAACATAAACACCTGCTGCTGTAGTCTACTTCCAATTCACTATACTATACTAAGGTAAAAGGTAAAAGACTCCTGGATGGTTATGTCCAGTCAAAGGCAACTATGGGGTTGCGGCGCTCATCTCGCTTTCAGGCCGAGGGAGTCGGCGTTTGTCCACAGCTTTCTGAGTCATGTGGCCAGTGTGACTAAACCGCTTCTGGTGCAACAGGACATCGTGACAGAAACCAGAGTGCACGGAAATGCCATTTACCTTCTCACTGCAGCAGTACCTATTTATCTACTTGCACAGGTGTGCTTTCAAACTGCTAGGTTGGCAGGAGCAGGGACAAAGTAACGGGAGCTCACCCCGATGCGGGGATTTGAACCGCCGACCTTCCAATCGCCAAGCCCAAGGGGCTCAGTGGATTAGACCACAGTATAGTATATAAGGTATATAAGGGGCACGGGTGGGTGGATAGCTCAGTCGGCTGAGCATGAAACTATAAATCTCAGGGTTATGGGTTTGAGTCCCACATTGGGCGAAAAGATTCCTGTGTTGCAGGGGGTTGGACTAGGGCTTGCCAATCAGAAGCTTGCCGGTTCGAATCCCCGCAACGGGGTGAGCTCCCGTTGCTTGGTCCCTGCTCCTGCCAACCTAGCAGTTTGAAAGCCCGAAGTGCAAGTAGATAAATAGGTACCACTCTGGCGGGAAGGTAAACGGCATTTCTGTGCACTGCTCTGGTTCATCAGAAGTGGCTTAGTCATGCTGCCACATGACCCAGAAGCTGTACACCGGCTCCCTCAGCCAATAAAGCGAGATGAGCACCACAACCCCAGAGTCGTCCGCAACTGGACCTAACGGGCAAGGGTACTTTTACCTTCACCTTTTATAGTATAATACTATACTACACACCTTGATAATGGGAGTTGTTCAAGGCACCTCTGGGCTCCCATCTCTGGGCTCTCCTACAGCACACATTCTTGGGAGCGGATATCTAGGCTGTTAGGCACATTCCTGGGCAGCTTTCTTCCTCTTCACTACCAAAGGCTTAACAGAATGCCATTCTGACCATAGGTACTGAAGTGCTTACAGGAGATAAAAGACTGTTGTGAATGAGCCC
The DNA here is from genome assembly GCF_964106645.2 of Podarcis pityusensis. Taxonomy (NCBI): domain Eukaryota; kingdom Metazoa; phylum Chordata; class Lepidosauria; order Squamata; family Lacertidae; genus Podarcis; species Podarcis pityusensis. Next base: position 44,915,649 of record NC_138037.1, on the reverse strand, counting down.
AGCTTGAGTTATTCAGGATTCACCTGACACCAGGATTCTAATCTCGCCTCAGGTGACCTATTAGGGGCAACAATAACCTGTCCAGCCTACAACCACTTTAGCGCCTCCATTTCAACAACACAAAAAAACAACCAGAGGAAATGGCCCCAAGGAGCTTCCGAAAAAGCCTATTATTCAGATAGCTGGGAAAAAGGAGCCCCCCCTTACTCCAGGGCATAGGTTCTTTGTCTAACTCTCTGCTGTCCAAGTGATCTGTCAGGCTCGAATGAATTTGCAACAAGCTGGGAGAGATATGTTAAGAAGTCAGTGGAGAGCAAATCTCAGGTAAGAAACAGAAATGGAGAGAGGAAACCGTTCTTTGGCAGATTTGAAGGCAACCGTCTGTATCTTCCAGATCTCTCGTAACAAAATAAAGGAATTGAGGTCACTTAGCAGTTAAAATGATCTTAATGAATGACTCCCTCTCCTTCTCCCACCCCTGTTTTCTTCTACCCTTTAGGAGGTTGCTCACAGCATGGAGTTACAATGAAGAAACGCCCAGGGAGTCATATCCTATTTCCATGTTGCAAATGGTATCTCCAAAGGAGCACTACACCTGTTCAGTTATATCCAAATCAGTTCTTATTAACTGGTGCAGGGTTTGTGACTAGCTTACAATGCTCAAGTCTTGGCACTTTTAAAGCAATGGGTGTGCCTCTGAGCATGTATAAAGTCATTTTCTTCTCTCTTCCTCCATCCACTATAAGCCGCACACGTGGATAGCTCAGTCGGCAGAGCATGAAACTCTTAATCTCAGGGTTATGGGTTCGAGCCCCACATTGGGCGAAAAGATTCCTGCGTTGCAGGGGGTTGGACTAGATGACCCTCGGAGATCCCTTCCCACTCAGATTCTATGAAATATTCCAAGTTCCAGGGGAGTGCAGGGATGGATCCTTGCACCCAAGCTTTATTTTATAAACACATCCCGTTCTAAAACACTCCAAAACAAAGCCAATTCCATGTGAGAGAGGCTTCAGATATTTGATTTTATTGCATTTTCTACTTTACACCTGCCCTGGGAACTGAACCCTTCTGCCTGGGGGCGGGGAAAGAGCGATGCACTGGCTAGAAGAATGAAGTGGCAACATCAGGAAGCATTTGTAACAGGAGCGGAAATCTAATTATATTTTTTTTCAAAAAAAATTGTATTAAGTTTAATAATTTGGATAGATTTGCTAAAATTTGGAAAACTAATAAAAATTATTATTTTAAGAGAGAGAGAGAGAGAAATGCACTGGCGAGGGGGGTGCGGACAAGAAGAAGAGCGGAAATCGCAACCGTGTCTACTCGGAAGTAAGCGCTATTGAACTCAGTGGGGCTCCCTCCCGGATAAACGGGGAGGTCCGGGTTGTGATCGGTCCCAGCGAGCGCGGGCTGTGGCGGCGGCGGCAGCAGCTCCTGCGCGGCGCGCGTTTCCTCGGGAGCAAGCGAGACGCGCTGCTGCTGCTCCTCCTCAGCTTGGGCTACTTACAATCTCGGCCACCATGAGGATCCCGGGCAGCGTCCTGAGGAACTCTCGGTCGTAGGCGAGCGTGCTGGAAGCGGACGACCAGTTGGCCATGAAGGAGCTGCTGGCGGTGGTGGTGACGGTGTGCGAGCGCGAGCGCTCCTGCGCCGGGTGGCGGTGCGGCTCGTGGTTCGGCTGCTGCTGCTCCATCGTCGCTTCGGCTCCCGGAGGAGGAGGGCCGACGCCCCAGCCAGGGCGCCTCCGCTCCCCGCAAAGTCAGGCCAGCCCGCTCCGGACTCGGTGCTGCCCGCCTGAGTCGGACTGCGCGCGGCGAAGGCGGCGCAACAGCCCCGGGGACGAAGCGCCTGAGGGGGAAGCGGCGGCTTTTGTGCGGCGCCTGTGAGGAAGCCCGTCGCCGGGACTCCAGGGGGCAGAGCTAAGGAGCCGGGCGCGCGGGGAGGGGGCGAGGCCTGAGGCTGCAGCCGGGTCCCTGGAGGGGGGCGCGGGGCGCGCGGGCTGGCTGGGGAGAAGGGAAGGAGACACCCGGTAGCGCGCGCCAAGCCCTGAAGTGGCGTCCTCTGCTCCCTCTTCGCCTCAGGATTTTGCCCCCGGTTACTAGGGGGCGAGTTCCCTTATGGAATATTTTGAACCCCCCCCCCCCGCCAAAAAAAGTTGATAAGCGTTTCCATTCAAATTGTGTGTGTTGTGTGCGCCACATCTTGTGGGGCAGGGCTTACCTCGGGACAGTACCGGATTAAACCCTGTGGAGGCCCCCCTAGGTAGTCGAAATCTTGCGAATGGTCTCCTTTTTAAAATAAATTTATTTATTTGATTTTTTTTCAGATTAAAATTTTATAGTCACATATCCAGCATGCCACGTAAAAAACAAGATTCCAAAGAATGGCATGGACTTCCCTCTTCCTCTATGTGGGTCCTATTGTTAATCGTTTCCTCCTGCATCTTTTATGATAATCCAAAATCTTTTTACCTCTTCAAAATTCGCCATTAAACGACAAGTGACATTCCAAATCTTACTAACGACTTTTAACTGTTTACAATGGTTGTTAAGATGTTACAATTTCCCCCCATTCCTTATTAAAATTTTGTTCTTTCTGATTTCTGATTCTTCTGATCATTTTGGCCATTTCGGCATAATCCATCAATTGATCTGCCTTTCTTCTCTGGTAGGGACTTTATCTTCTTTCCATCTCAGGGCCAAAAACATCCTCGCAGCTGTGGTCACATACATAAATAATATGTTTTGCTCCTTTGGGATTTTGGCACCTAGAATTCCTAAAAGAAATGCTTTGGGTTTTGGGGTTTTTTTTAGAAAATGTTATTTTAAACATTTTTTCCAGCTCATTATATATCATTTCCCAAAATTGTTTTACTACCTTACATTCCCACCACATATGATAAAAGGTGCCTTCTTTTTCCTTACATTTCCAGCATACATTTGACCCCGTTTTATCCTTTTTTGCTAATTTACTAGGAGTTAAATACCAACGGTACATCATTTTCATATAATTTTCTTTCAACGTGTAATTTAAAATGCACAGCATGTTACCCGCAAATGATCTCCTAATACGTTTTTGATATTTACCAACCAAGAATTTTAACTCACCAATTTTATTACACAATATTATCTTGATCTGTTTCGAGGGCCCCCTGAAAGGCATGGGGCCCATAGGCCGATGCCTACTCTGCCTATTCGGTAATCCGGCACTGCCTGCCACCCCCCACCCGCCATATTTTATTCAAGTTGGCACCCCTGGCCTGACGTGGCAGGAAATGTTGCCCTGAGCATGTAGATTACTACCCTGTAACAAGAGCGGTTTAGGCTGCAGCCCTTGACTGAGGGCCATTCAGTTCAATGGGACTTGCTTCTGAGGGGACATGAAGGCTGCAGTCCTATGCGCACGCCACCCAAGAGTAAAGTTCCACCGAAGCCAGCTGGAGCTACTTCAAAGTAAAACGAAGAAACATTAAATTGTATAGATTTGGAAGGGACCATGGGGGGTCACCAAGTCCAATCCCCAATGAACCTACAGCCCTGAAATTGGGAGCCTCATGCTCTACCGACTGAGCTTACAGAACCTCCCTGTAATGAGCAAAACCAAGCAAATATAAATATTATTTTTAAAGGGTTTTTTTTTCCCCAGACGGAGCTCAGCTCCGCCACCTCTTAGATGGGCATCATTACCATTCTAAGAGAACAAGGGAGATGAGCTCCAACACCTTGTTTTGTTTTTCTAGAAAAAACAGCACTGGTTAAAAAGCAGCGTGTTTCAGATGTGCAGACGCCATGCAGGAGTTTGCGCAGTTTAGCATGTGCTAGGGAAAGCAAGAATGTCTAGATGCACTTGCAAAGTGCCTATTTTTGGTGACAGGCTTAAAAGAATAACACAGCTGCTTCTCAGTGCCGTGTTTAAGTTTCACTTGGTTAATAGTACAATTCTGTATGCCCCCCCTGACTTCAATGGGATTTGTTTCTAGCTAACCCCTCATTTGGGCTATGGGTGTGCTCCATGCCACTCTAGTGATTCTGGCAGCGGCAACCTTTTTTTAAAAAAGTGCACACAATTCGGGGGTGGGCAGAGCACATAATCCTGATCTAGATACATACATAATTTTATTTGTACGCCGCCTTTCCATAGTTAAAACCATTCTTAAGGCAGATTACAACATAATTTTTTTTTTGCATAATTACAAACTTACATAAGCAATAAATAAAACAGCCAAAAGTACACAACCACATTAAACAATTTTCACATAAATTATAATCTAAAGATCTGGACAGTATCAAAAATGGCAGCAACCCTGCTCCCCCAAACAAGACCCCAGCCCAAGAATCTGTTCAGCAACCTCAGCTTTTGTAGCTGGAGTCAGTCAGAGCCCAACCCTCCCAGGCCAGGTGGGAAAAGGCCTGCAAGGCAGGGAGCAGTTCTTGATCTTCCTGGTCATAAGATTGAGCATTTGATTAGCTCAGAGGTGGCAATTATCCCCCACCCCTCCTCGCTGTCTGCCTATGTGCTGATGACATCTGGTGTACGCGTGTGAGAGTGTGCGCAAGATTGTAGAACAACCCGATCCACTTCTGGGTCGGCCAAGGATTAATGCAGCACTTGCTTGGAAAACACTAGCCAATTCTCATTTTTAGGAAACTGCAGCCCTTTTTTTATCAGATTGTATTAGTTTAAAATAATCTGAACCATTTCGAACCTATTTAGTTTCTTTCTTTTGAAAGGTAAGTTGCACATTTCAATACAGTGGTACCTCGGGTTACATACGCTTCAGGTTACATACTCTTCAGGTTACACGCTCTGCTAACCCAGAAATAGTGCTTCAGGTTAAGAACTTTGCTTCAGGATGAGAACAGAAATCGTGCTCCGGCAGCACGGAAGCAGCGGGAGGCCCCATTAGCTAAAGTGGTGCTTCAGGTTAAGAACAGTTTCAGGTTAAGAACAGACCTCCGGAACGAATTAAGTACTTAACCCGAGGTACCACTGTATAAGAAACTGGAGCATGTCACTGGCTTTTTAACATGCAAGTTTGAAATGTAAAGGAGCACCCGCATGCAAAACGACGACTGCGGATGTCATTGTTTTGCATGAAAAACACACTTCCAAAGCCAGCAAAATAACAGTACGTGCACAGCACACATGGTGGGAGAGAGTAAATGGCAAGGACTGACTACCCAGGAGGATTTCTGGTCGCAAGATTGCCCTGGCAAAGTTCATATGAATAACCAAGGCTTCTTACTGATGTGGCAAATGCATTTTATAATTGTGGCAATTTTCGCACGGGGATGCTGTCAGGCAAATGTGAAACATAAGGCAGCATGGAGTCTGCATAAAAGCGTTCATCTACAATTACATCTCAGGGCTAATCTACATTAAGTAACAAGCACACGCACACAGTTGCAGTCCTCCAGAGATTTACAATTTTGGAATACAGATAGAGGTCTGCATGGCTGTCACCTTCATCACACCAGGTCCCCTTTGCTTATTGGGAGCTAGCATATGATGGGGGAGGGTTCACACCTAGATTTCTCCCTGCCCATACTAATTTTCTGTGCCCATGGAGTCTTTAATGTGTGAATGGGTGGGCTGAACATGGTTTTTCCTTGCTGGCATTCTGAAGTGGTACAGTGCCCCCGGGAGAGCTATGCCACATGCTTTTTCTAAATGTGTAGAGCCTGGCCTCAGTTTTGAAACCATTGACTGTTTTATTCCGATAGGCTTTTGGGAACTGACTGGTTTGCTTGTTTTTTAAGGAAAGGGCTTTTCATAGTGTGTATGTTTTTTTACTGTGTTTTAATGGATTTGTTTTATGTTTTGATCCTATTACCGTTTAATTCCTTTTTAACAGTTTGTTTCTGTATGTTTTTAGTTTTATGCATTTTATCTACATTGTTTTGAGTAAGCCGCCTTGAGTCCCCCGTCTGGGGAAAAGGCGGGCTATAATAACAATAACAATTATATTATTAATAATAATTATTTACTGTTGTAAGAAGGGGGTTATACTTCTTTGTGGCTGCTGCTTTTACATCTTCACCGTACCAGACTTCCTTTCTGGACTTTTATATCTACATAGGAATCTGTATTGCATAGGCCAACTATGCTTAAAGTTGGATCATTGCAACACTGGAAGGCATAGATGATAGATGATGCAGTGCGGACCTACTCATAGGCTTGTGCTCAGAGGCTTGTGCATCAACATGGCATGTGGATGTTGTCAATGCCAAGGGCCTAAGGTGTGGTCCTTCTCCATGCATGTGTGAGCACAGAAGTTAAGATTCTATAAAAGCCTCTGAACCAGGGGTCAGCAACCTAAGGCCCATAGGCCACAAGCGGTCCCCGAGGGTTGTTTAACTGGCCCATGAGCTGCCCCCGAACCGAACTGCCCGCTCAGCAAGTCCTCACATGCTCTAAACTGGCACAGCGCAGTGCAGGGACTCGCTTCCGTGGTGCGGGAAATCACATCTGCGCATGCGCAGTTGCTGGAAACCGTGTCTGCGCAGACGCAGATGCCGGAAATCTCATGCGTGCACACGATCTGGCCCACGAAGGGATCTCTACTGGAGTGAACCAGCCCAGGTGAGGTAAACCTTGCCGACCGCTGCTCTGGACCATCTGTTGCTTGTCATCTGTTCTGCATCTGCCCCCCTTAATGTTTAGGCATGCAATGCCGCACTCAGTACAGTGGTGCCTTGGGTTACATACTGTCAGGGGTTCAGGGACAGAGGCACAGGGTAGGCAGGAGATGGAGAGCGATGGGGATGAATCCCAGGACAGCGAGGAAGAGGATGACAATGACTCTAGAGATTCCATGAGTCTTTCCAGCGAATCAGAGGATTCCCAGAAGGGGGCGCCGGTGGTCAAGGCCAGGGGAGCCCCAGGGGGGACTTGTCAGGAGCAGGGGGCCAGCGGGGGATCCCAAAGTGGCAGCTGGGCGTCAGGACCAGCCTCCCCGCCAGAGTGCAGCGAAGGGGGTGGAGGTTCCAGTGTATCAGGGGAGGCGGCTCCGGCAGTAGAGAAAGGAGGGAGGTCGGAGCAAGCCACCCTCCCGGAAGGGGAGGGGAGTAGTGAAGGGAGTAGCGTAGCTGTCAAAAGGAAAGTTAGAGGTTGGGGGCGCGCGCCAAGTTCAAATGTAGAGGCGCGCGGAAGTACAGGGAGCCCGGAGGAGGGGCCAGGTCCCAAAGCCCGCAGGAGGGGGCAAGAGCAGTCTGATTCCGCGTCGGAGGAATCCAGGAGGGGCGAAACCCCAGCGGGCAGAAAGACCCTGCGGAAAAGGAAAGAGAGAAAGAGGTGGAGCAGCGCAAGCCTCTTAAACTGGTGCAGGGCGGGGACAGATTCAGAAGGGACTTCAGCGCGTCAGTACCATTCTCGCTTTTTTGCATTGCTGAATGTGCTGGGCTGGGAAAAAGACTCCCTGGCAGTGAGAGACTTGTTTTGGGAGGGGCTTCATGGCTCAGTAAAAGATGAGCTGGCTAGGGGAGACAGACCTCAAACCCTAGCAGACGTCGTCCAGAGGGCACTCACGATAGGGGTGCGCCACGAAGAACGCCCTTGGCACAGTGAGGAGGGGCGTCACGTCCGCCCACCAGCTAGAGCGCCTCCTTTTCTTCTTCCCAGGGACCTGGGACGTACAAATCCCTCGCCTATGCTGAAGGGAGGGGAGGAGCCAATGGAGCTGGGTCGTGCAAAGGCTCAGTCAGCTGCCGGAGCCTCAGCGTCCGGAGCAGTCAAGGCGAAGCCTCCTAGAGGGACCAGGAAGTGTTACATCTGTGACAGCCCACAGCACATGGCTAAAGAGTGTCCCCAGAGGCTCCAGAAGCACACTGCAGCCTTAGCAACAGTAACAGGGGAAGAGTTCCAAGGAGAACAGTTTCAGGGAAACGAGAATGCCTGGATGGAAGCAGAGACGCTGGGGCTCCACCAGGCAAGTCAGTGAAGCAGTCCCCAGCGCTTTTGCAGCCTACAGACCCTTTACCACCCAAGCCAGTGGTGCAGCTCACTGCTACTCTCCAGCTACCTAATGGACTCACCCTGGAAGTCCCCATTACGATTGACTCAGGGAGCAACGCAGACTTCGTGGGGATGCAGTTCATCAAGCAGCATCGCATAGCGCTACTACCAGCCACGCTGCCTCTGAACGTCGTCACGGTAGATGGCAGAAAGTTGCTGGGTGGGCAAGTGGTACAACAGACGCCACCCATGCTGCTGAAAATTGGGAATCATCGCGAGGTCATCAGTTTCAATGTCACCCAACTGTCAGACACGCCTATAGTGTTAGGCATGAGTTGGCTGGATAGACACAGCCCATCATTAGCGTGGTACCAGCGGCAGCTCACCTTTGGCTCGTCCTACTGCGCACAACATTGCATCCAGACAGGCCAGGAGGAGGAGGGCCAGGAGGAAGGGCAGCAGTTGCATCTAGGCATGGTGCAGGCAGTGCCCCACAAGTACAAGGGGTTTTTGGAGGTCTTCTGTGAAAAGGAAGCTGACCAATTACCACCCCACCGGCCCTACGACTGTGCAATTGACCTCTTACCAGGGGCGACGCTGCCGACTGCGAAGCTGTATTCCATGTCTGAAGATGAAATGCAGGAACTCCGGGAGTTCATAGATCACAATTTGAAGCGGGGATTCATCCGAGAATCCAAGGCCGTGGGGGGCAGTCCTGTGTTTTTCGTGAAGAAGAAGGACACGCCCCAAAAAAGGCTCATTGTGGACTATAGGGCCATCAACTCGATGACAAAGCCCAAGGCCTTCCCCATGCCCAAGATTGACGACCTGCTCGCGACGGTGAGGAAGGGGAGGATCTTCACCAAGTTGGATCTACGCGGAGCATACAATCTAATACGCATGAAGGAAGGTGACGAGTGGAAGACGGCCATGTTCACGCCGCTGGGCACCTATGAATACAGAGTTATGCCGTTTGGTCTCCAAAATGGCTCCCACTGTTTCCAAGCATTCATGCACCACGTGCTAGCAGGACTCCTCTACAAGAAGTGCGTATGCTTCCTCGACGACATTCTGATCTTCTCAGAATCGCAGGAGACTCACGAGAGAGACGTAAAGGAGGTCCTGCAGAGGCTACGGGAGCACAGGCTCTACGCCAAACTGGAGAAGTGCCAGTTCGACGTGACGGAGGTGGATTTCCTGGGCTACCGGCTGTCCGACAAGGGACTAGCCATGGACAGCGCCAAAGTCCGCGCGGTGTTGGACTGGAATAGTCCGCGCAATCGGAAGGAGGTCCAGAGGTTCGTCGGTTTCGCCAACTTTTACCGCAAGTTCATCAGGGGTTTCGCGAAAGAGACGGCAGCTATCACGGACACCCTCAGTTCCAAGAAGAAAAAGTTCACCTGGACGGACCAGGTGGAGCAGTCCTTCAGGAGACTTAAGAGTCTCTTCGCGTCCGAAGACCAGCTGCTACACGTGAATCCCGGCAGGCCCATGCGGGTTGAGACTGACGCCTCTGACAGAGCAGTGGGGGCCGTCCTCTTGCAGGAAGATCCGCAAGGGAACTGGAGGCCCTGCGCTTTCTATTCCCGGAAGCTCAGCAAGTCGGAACAGAACTACACCATCTGGGACAGGGAGTTGTTGGCCATCCACGCGGCTTTCAAGGCGTGGCGGCACTTCCTTATCGGAGCCAAGCACACCGTGCAGGTCCGCACGGACCACAAGAACCTAGAGTATTGGCGCACGGCGAAGCTCCAGAGCCAGAGGCACATGAGATGGGCGGAGTTCTTTGCGGATTTCGATTTCCGGATAGAGTATATCCCGGGAGACAACAACGTCATAGCGGATGCGCTCTCCAGGAAACCGCAGTATCTCGAGGAAGCGGCACCAGTGGCAGCCAGGCACATTTTCGCACCGCAAGCGTGGGCGTGCGCTTCCGCCGCCGTGGACCTGGACGCGGTACGACGCGCGCTACAGACGGATCCGTTCGCACAATCCAAGATGGAGGAGGTGCGAAGGGGGACAGCAAAGGACGGCGAATTCCAGATACGCGACGGTCTGCTGACCCGCAAAGGTGCTCTCTACGTGCCCGGAGACGATCTCCGCGCGAAGGTTTTACAGCAGTTACACGACGCACCCAGCGCGGGTCACTTCGGCAAAGAAAAGACGGCGGACTTAGTAGCCAGAGACTTTTGGTGGCCCCAGATGCGGGGAGAGGTCGCGGATTACGTCGCCAGGTGTGACATTTGTCAGAGGTCCAAGCCAGTGCACAAGAAGCCAGCGGGATTGCTGGAACCGCTGGAGACGCCACTACAGCCGTGGGAACGGGTGGCGCTGGACTTTGTTACTGATCTGCCCAGTTCGTGGGGCAAGACGGCGGTGCTTGTGGTTGTAGACCTGTTCACCAAGATGGCGCACTTCATTCCTTGCGCGAAGGTGGCAACAGCGGAACAGACCGCCAAGCTGTTCATAGACCACGTGTTCCGGGTGCACGGCTTACCGCGGTCCATCCTGTCCGACCGGGGTCGCCAATTCATTTCCAGTTTCTGGCAGAAGCTCCTGGGCATCCTGAATGTCAAGATCAACTTAGCGTCGGCGAGACACCCGCAAACCAACGGCCAAGCGGAGAGGGTCAACGCCATCATGCAGCAGTACCTGCGATGTTACGCCAATCAAAAGCCTGCAACTTGGGTGGACTACTTACCGATGGCCGAGTTTGCCTACAACAACACGAAGCACGCGTCAACGGGGGTGACACCGTTCTTCGCCAACAATGGGCGACATCCCAGAACCTTCCCGGCGTTGGAGACAACGACGCAGGGGGAGTCGCAGGGAGCTGAGCATTTAGCAGCAGAATTGCAGGAGGTCCACGAGGAGCTACGACGGCACTTGGAACTAGCTAAACACGCCTACAAAGTGCAGGCAGACAGGCACAGGAGGGCAGGAGAAGACATCCAGGTGGGGGACTGGGTATGGTTAGCAGCCCAGGCGGTGCCGGCCAAGTCGTTAGCTAAGAAGAAGCTAGGACACAAACAGCTAGGGCCATACCAAGTTGAGGGCAGGATCAATCCCGTAGCTTTTCGGTTGACCCTCCCAGAAGGTTCCCGAATGCACCCGGTCTTTCATAGGTCGGTGCTTACACCCTACAAGGCCCCACACAGATTTCAGGAGCCAGGGACGGCACCAGACCCACGTAGAGAATCACCAGGGGGGGGGGAGTCACCGAGGACCCCGACACTCAACGAGGTCACGGAAATTCTGGACTCGAGATGGGGGGAGGAGGGAGTGGAATACCTCCTCGCCAGGGAAGGTACCCCGGCCAGCGCCAACAGTTGGGTGCCAGATTATGCTCTGGAGGAACCTCTTCTTAAAGACGAGTTCCATGCACTCTTCCCACACAGGCCCATGCCAGAGGAGTATTTTGATGACTGGCTTTTTACGCCCACACTTTCAGGCAGCACCTTCCGGGGGTTCTCCTCCGCAGAGGAGACCACGCCGGAATCGAGCCCTCCAAGGGGATCGTGCTCGGGGGTGGACACGGACCGCTCTTATTGGTGGGACGATCAACCAGAAGTGGGGTGGCGAAGGGGGCCTTGGCAAGCAGCATCGCCTGAAGTAACAGGGGGAGGGAAGGGTTTGGATGTGTTGGGGGAGGACCCCGGTTTCGAGCACGCATACACTGAACTGGAAGCAGAGGAGATCGACGTCGATGAACTGTATCCAGCGTCTACCCCCGCTACAACGGAGCTCCCGGAACCTGCGCCCGAGCAGCGGGAGGGGGGAAGGGGGGGCTTCAAGGGGGGGATGGATGTCAGGGGTTCAGGGACAGAGGCACAGGGTAGGCAGGAGATGGAGAGCGATGGGGATGAATCCCAGGACAGCGAGGAAGAGGATGACAATGACTCTAGAGATTCCATGAGTCTTTCCAGCGAATCAGAGGATTCCCAGAAGGGGGCGCCGGTGGTCAAGGCCAGGGGAGCCCCAGGGGGGACTTGTCAGGAGCAGGGGGCCAGCGGGGGATCCCAAAGTGGCAGCTGGGCATCAGGACCAGCCTCCCCGCCAGAGTGCAGCGAAGGGGGTGGAGGTTCCAGTGTATCAGGGGAGGCGGCTCCGGCAGTAGAGAAAGGAGGGAGGTCGGAGCAAGCCACCCTCCCGGAAGGGGAGGGGAGTAGTGAAGGGAGTAGCGTAGCTGTCAAAAGGAAAGTTAGAGGTTGGGGGCGCGCGCCAAGTTCAAATGTAGAGGCGCGCGGAAGTACAGGGAGCCCGGAGGAGGGGCCAGGTCCCAAAGCCCGCAGGAGGGGGCAAGAGCAGTCTGATTCCGCGTCGGAGGAATCCAGGAGGGGCGAAACCCCAGCGGGCAGAAAGACCCTGCGGAAAAGGAAAGAGAGAAAGAGGTGGAGCAGCGCAAGCCTCTTAAACTGGTGCAGGGCGGGGACAGATTCAGAAGGGACTTCAGCGGTCTAAGCCTAGCAGACGTAGGGCTGCGCGCCTCGGATCTGAAGCAAACAATGAACTGCAATAAACACTTTTGTATATAAGAAAAGAAAGGCGTTGGTCTTTTGTGAGCTGAGACTTGAGGCAGCCCTGACACATACGCTTCAGGTTACAGACTCCGCTAACCCAGAAATAGTGCTTCAGGTTAAGAACTTTGCTTCAGGATGAGAACAGAGATCGTGCTCCGGCGGCGCGGCAGCAGCAGGAGGCCCCATTAGCTAAAGTGGTGCTTCAGGTTAAGAACAGTTTCAGGTTAAGAACGGACCTCCGGAACGAATTAAGTAGTTATCCTGAGGTACCACTGTATTTGAGATGAAGGAGCTAGGACCCGCACGTCCGAAAACGAAGGGGTGGCTAACCAAAGTTGTTGCACAGCAGCTTCCATCAGTCCCAGTCATAATGGGCAGCGCTCAGGGATCATGGGAACTGGCAGCCCAACAGCAGATGGAGGGTTATGCAAGGTAGCTGATGGGGTTTAATCCCATTTTCAAAGCGTAGCTCAACCTCCTTGAGTTTTTCCCCCGCCCCCCTCTCGAGAATTTCATTGCAGAAGTAATGTGCTTCCCACAGTCTGTGCTTTGTGATTCGAGTGCTGAGGGCTCTTTACTTTTAGACAACAACAAATAAATTGCTTTGGGGTGTGGGGAGGGTTAGTAGTGGGGAGGAGCTATCCTGTGTTTTCTCCCATTAGGACATTTCAGACATTATTTGTATAGCCATCACTTTTCTCAACTTGACGAGGCTTAATGTAGCTTTCTTTAAACATATCAAGACAATTATTCCAGCAGGAAGCGTTTCGCTGTGCCGCATTTCAGTTTGCTGAAATTCAACACAAGAACTATAGCTCTCTTGCAGTTCTTTTAAAATTGTACCTCTAGGTAGCCATCTGGCATTCTTAAATTGCAGGGTTGTTCTTTCCCCCAGCAGACCAATTCTTGCAAAAAAATGGGGGGGGGGATGGAGCAGATGCAATCACCCTTCTATAGCTGTGCAGTCAGAAGAAGAAGCCCATTTACCTTATTTTTTATAATGAACTTTTCAAGTAAGAGTGCAAGCCAGGTCACTGTGATACTTCAGTCAACACTTGGAACCTGAGTTTGACAGCTGTGCTTCATCATGCACCCTAATTACAGATTCATCTAATGTGCTACGCCAGCAGGCCAGGGTAGTGCAGAGGACAATAGCCTCAACTCCTAATTTAGGGAAATAAAGCATAACAGGAGGCACTGAAAGCTGCAGCTGATAGAGACTTAGGTGGTTATGAGCTCTAACCCAGGGCTGGATGAGAGCATCACGTGGTTTTAATAAATAATATGGAGTGCAGGTGAATAACTCTGAACCCTGAAGGATGCAATCCATATGCATGGTTAAGTACAGTGGTATCTTGGTTTACAACCATAATCCATTTCCATTAAGGAGGTCCAGTTGTAAACCAAAACAGGTTGTAACCCAAGGCGCGCTTTCGCCAATGGGGCCTCCCCCCAAAAATTGGTTGTAATCCAATAAAAAATGGGTTGCAATCCAAAAAAAGGGACACGCACTTCCGGGTTTGACATGGTTGTAATCCAAAGCGGTTGCAAACCAAGGTACCACTGTACTCTGGAGTCACTTATAGAGAATTTGCTATCTGTAGACTAGAAATGTTTACAGACAGATTAACGCATGAGAACAAGTTACCAGAGCACAGGAGATAAGAGAGGCGATTCCTGAACAATGCAATGTTAGTATTATTAGTGCACAAAGTGCTTTGCAGTCATTTCCGACACCATACTATTTTTCCTTTGTACAAATGGGGGCAAGTGGTGCAATCAGGATAGGACTTGGGGGCAGCACTCTAGGGCCCTATTCAGCAAGAGAGCAGAGCAAGTGCAGCGCAGATTGCCACCTTTTGCAAGAAGTAATGAATACCCATTGCTATCTAAAGAGGCAGGTCCCCACTAGACTTTTCAGTCCTCTGTCTAAAATCACCTAATTGCAGCACTGAGCTGAGCCTAAGTGCACAAAGGATTTTTGTGCCAAAGGATCCCATGCCAAGGAAGGATTTGTCCCAGTTGTAATCTTAATAACAGCAAAATTATCATACTGACTCTGATGAGCAGTACACTTTAGCATTATTTCCAGATGATTACCAATACATCATGTACACCTGAAGTATATAATAATATTTGCTTCCAAAAATAAAAATCTCATCAAGAGTTCTATGGCTGCCTGTACATCACCTGGTTATATGTCTGTTGCTTCATCTTCATCTCAAACAGAGGCTTGACTGGTCCTTCCCCCACCAATTACCCTATTTTAGCAAAAGCCTGGATGAAATGTTTGCTTCCAGTGCATTATGCAATGGCTGGATGGAAGAGAAAAACCAGCATATATCTGCCTATATTTTAGGTGTAACAGAGGCTGCTGAAGAGTATAAAAATCTTAGCAGCTTCTGACAGTTGTTCCCGTCCACACATTCTGTGATAGAACAAGCACAGAAGGAGAACATAGTGAAGGTAAAAAAATGGGTAAAGGACCCCTGAACAGTCAAAGGCAACTATGGGGTTGTGGCACTCATCTCACTTTCAGGATGAGGTAGCCGGTGTTTGTCCACAGACAGCTTTCTGGGTCTTGTGGCCAGCATAACTAAACCGCTTCTGGCACAAAGGAACACTGTGACTGAAACCAGAGCACGCACGGAAACGTCGTTTACCTTCCCGCCACAGCAGTACTTATTTATCTACTTGCACTGGCGTGCTTTCAAACTGCTAGGTTGTCAGGAGCTGGGACAGAGCAACGGGAGCTCACTCCGTTGCAGGGATTTGAACCATCAACCTTCCAATTGGCAAGCCCAAGAGGCTTTGGTTTAGACCACAGCACCGCCCACGTCCCTGCATTGTGAAGACAACGTGTGCAAGTCACTATTTCCAATGAGCCAGTGCTTTACAACCTACTCAGCAAAATGCTTATCCCATGCTAAGGTCCAAAATGCTAGCAGGCTATGGAATCTGCTGAGTGTCACCTAGGACCCCATTGTGTACCTCCACTTTATATGTGTGTGTGTGTGTATACACACAAACACTCACAGAGTATACATTAATTGTATGCTCCTGTTGATGTGAAAGCATTAAATGCAGCCCTTAAACAAACCAAGTAATTTAATATGACACACTGATTTCTAGCAGAGCCTTAAAACAGACTGCAGTAGTACAATGCAGAAACTTATCTTTGCTAATGTGAGCCTGATCTGGGCTTTGATAACTCTCTAACAACAAGCAAGCTGATGTGGTCTTTTGATAAAAAACCAGCCTCAGCTGGCAGGAACAAAGGTTATGCAAAGAAGCATCTACTAAGGTTCAAAAAACCCCCCCAGAAACTCTGACGCGGGTTCTGTTTTGAAATAATGAGGTAGAAATAAATTGTGGAATAGAAGCCTGACAACAGCTTTTGACAAAACCAAAACAGTGATAAGGAAATCCCGTTCTTGGTATGGGGGAGAACAGCCGAAAAAGCATGCCAAAAAGATGTCTTTATTTACCAGGTACAGTCGTACACACACATATACAGTCGTACCTTGGTTCTCAAACAGAATGCGTTCCGGGAGTCCGTTCGACTTCTGGAACTGTTCGAAAACCAAGACATGGTTTCTGATTGGTTGTAGGAAGCCACGCTGGATGTTCAGCTTCCAAAAATCGTTTGGAAACTGGAACACTCACTTCTGGTTTTCGATCATTCGGGAGCCGAAACGTACGAGTTCCAAGGCGTTTGGCAACCAGGGTACAACTCTATAGTCTTACTTATCTCATCCTTGTCCCTGATCCCCATCAACGGGGGCCACATCCATGTCATGTGCTTATATCACATGTCTTCCCCCAACAGAATCCTGGGAACAGTAATTTGTATTTGCTAGTTACCATGAAGTCAATAGCTATAAACAACAGTTGTTTTCTAATATGTGGGATTTAGGTAGGGTGAAGTAGTGCTTTCAGCCCCACTGAGTAAGAAATCTGGTTAATTAATTGATAGTGTTTGGGTATAGAGACATGGGTGGCGCTGTGGGTTAAACCACTGAGCCTTGGGCTTGCCGATCAGAAGGTTGGCGGTTCGAATCCCCACGACGGGGTGAGCTCCCGTTGCTCGGTCCCTGCTCCTGCCAACCTAGCAGTTTGAAAGCACAAAGTGCAAGTAGATAAATAGGTACCGCTCCGGCAGGAAGGTAAACGGCATTTCTGTGTGTTGCTCTGGTTCACCAGAAGCAGCTTAGTCATGCTGGCCACATGACCTGGAAGCTGTACGCCTGCTCCCTTGGCCAGTAAAGCGAGATGAGTGCCGCAACCCCAGAGTCATCTGCAACTGGACCTAACGGTTAGGGGTCCCTTTACCTTTACAGTGGTACCTCGGGTTACAGACTCTTCATCTTACAGACACTTCAGGTTACAGACACAGCTAACCCAGAAATAGTACCTCGGGTTAAGAACTTTGTTTCAGGATGAGAACAGAAATCGCGTGGCGGCGGTGCAGCAGCAGCAGGAGGCTCCATTAGCTAAAGTGGCACAGTTGCAGGTTAAGAACGGACCTCCAGAACGAATTAAGTTCTTAACCTGAGGTACCACTGTATAGTGTTTGGGTATAGAAACATCCTATTCCTTTATTTCCTTACACAGACTCTCTCTCACACACACGATAGCTATATATATAAATAGGTCATTTTTAATGTTTACCATACAGTGGTTGGTTGGTTGGGTGCTTATCAAGCAGCTGTGTGGTTGTGGGGGTGGAGAATCTATTTTCAGCTGCTGAAAATTGCACATTTGTTTGTAGGTAAATACTCCAAGATCAGAGGGGCTTCTCATCATATCGCACCAAGTGCTATTTCCAGTTATCTTCAGAATTGTGCAGCCTATTCAAGACAAATCCCAATGGCAAACACAGAAACATTGTGGGGGAGGGCGCTGTGTTACTCTGTTGCTGCTAAAACAAAGAGCCTTGGGGCATGGCAGCTCAGTTTAGACTTAGCACACCTTGCAAAAATTCTGCATTACAGTATCAGTTTCTCCTTTCTATGCCATTCTACAGCTGCTTTACTTCCTGTTTGTAGGCTATTTCAACTAATGCCTCTAAATCAGGCTTCCTCAACCTTGGCCCCCCAGATGTTTTTGGCCTACAACTCCCATGATCCCTAGCTAGCAGGTCCAGTGGTCAGGGATGATGGGAATTGTAGTCTCGAGGCATCTGGAGGGCCGAGGTTGAGGAAGCCTTCTCTAAATGGACCTTTACAGGGCAACCCCAATACATCTGGAACTTCCTTAGATAGACAACTTGTCTAAACCAGAGCTTTAAAATAACCTTTACCTCGAATCTTTGCTGTAAACCCCATAGTTTTAATGCCCCTATATCTTGTTATTGACACAGGTCATTCCATTGTTTTATCTCGTGGTTTTATTCCTATTGTTATCAAGCCCCTTTGCATTACTTGGAATTCGTTGGGGTTGCTATCATCAATAGCATCAAATATCTACTGGCATGACAGCTGTTCTAGTTACCTAACTGTTTTAAAGGCAACAAATTGCAGGTAACACAGAGGGGGATTCCTCAAATTTACACTTGCCTATAAGAACACTAGGGACGCGGGTGGTGCTGTGGGTTAAACCACAGAGCCTAGGGCTTGCCCATCAGAAGGTCGGTGGTTCAAATCCCTGCGACGGGGTGAGCTCCCGTTGATCCCTGCTCCTGCAAACCTAGCAGTTTGAAAGCACGTCAAAGTGCAAGTAGATAAATAGGTACCGCTCCGGTGGGCAGGTAAACGGTCTTTCCGTGCGCTGCTCTGGTTCGCCAGAAGCGGCTTAGTCATACTGGCCACATGACCCAGAAGCTGTACGCCGGCTCCCTCGGCCAATAAAGCGAGATGAGTGCCGCAACCCCAGAGTCGGCCACGACTGGACCTAATGGTCAGGGGTCCCTTTAACTTTACCTTATAAGAACACTGCAAACACTCACATTATGAAGTTGCACTGCAGTATATTCCTGCTCCTAATGCTCACTATTGCTGCCTTTTAGAACAGGAACGGAAGACCTGTGTCAGAAAGACAGTTCTCCCAGAGATGCTTCATCTTAGCGATTATCCTAATAACCTAATCAAGACCAGGTTAGAGAGGGAAAAAATGGGTTTCTTAGGTGTGTGTAATAATTAAAATAAATGGATGTGCAATGGTTGTTCACAGTTTGAAAACAGCTGTGTTCATTAGCATTGTGTTCTTTATGTCACTTGGAATGATTCAAAAAGGGGCGCCTTTAAATAAATCTTTCCAAATCTCTTTTCTTTAAACTCTTTATAGAAATGCTGATTTGTTCCTATGGAGTTCTCTTTTAACTGTTTCTATGGAGAGCCCCTTGATCAGCAAGAGAGCCTAATTTAAAGCTTTGTGGGCGAGGGAGAAGGGAAGGGATATTTGGAAGGGAGAGAGTTATTTCCCCTGCAGGAATCTTAAGGGTGTTGGGGAATTTTCTTAATCTATACTGTGTCCAGGGACGCGGGTGGTGCTGTGGGTTAAACCACAGAGCCTAGGGCTTGCCGATCAGAAGGTCGGCGGTTCAAATCCCAGCGACGGGGTGAGCTTCCGTTGCTCGGTCCCTGCTCCTGCCAACCTAGCAGTTCGAAAGCACGTCAAAGTGCAAGTAGATAAATAGGTACCACTCCAGCGGGAAGGTAAACGGCGTTTCCATGTGCTGCTCTGGTTTGCCAGAAGTGGCTTAGTCATGCTGGCCACATGACCCTGAAGCTGTACGCCGGCTCCCTTGGCCAGTAAAGCGAGATGAGCGCTGCAACCCCAGAGTCGTCTGCGACTGGACCTAATGGTCAGGGGTCCCTTTACCTTTCCCTATATGGTGCCTACCAACCTGGGAGCAACCCAGTGGTGCTTACTTCTCTTTTGGGGGAAAAAACTTAATATTTTTCATATATGATGGCAACATATTAAAAATGCAATATATAACAGTCCTATTTGGTTTGATTGGTCTGGTATACATCCTTACCTTTGTGTCATTGTTCTTACTTACATATTACAAAGGGAGAATTTGAAGAGCAATGCATTATTCCATCCAGTGGCGTAGCGTGGGTTGTCAGCACCCGGGGCAAGGCAAGTAATTTGCGCCCCCTAACCCGTGGATTTTAGTAGGGGCAGAGAGCTGCGAGTGCGAGCGTGCCCCCCCCAGATGTTGCGCCTGGTGCGGCCGGCCCCCCCTGCACCCCCCACGCTACGCCACTGATTCCATCTCAGCCTTTCCAGTCTCTCCATGAAACTTCTAGGTGGGGCTTACTTCTGATTAGATATGCACAAGATTGCACCTTTATACACTATTTTACACCTCAGTTCCTAATTTACTAGGTACTTCTTACCTCCACCCTGTGCAGGTATTTATTTACAATAGATTAGCATGTCCATGTTATTGCTTCACGTGTTTGAATTCCGGGGGCGACATACAGATGGCAGGTACGGGTATAGGAAGGCGGGAATTTGCCTGAAGCAAATACTAATCCACTTGTAATATTATCAGCGAGAAGAATAGCTCCAACTGTGTAATGTAAACTTTGACCAAACCAACATTGTATTAAAGCTCTTAGCAACAGGACTAATATGAAGAGCTAAGTGCTATGCAGGAACTCAAGTAAATCACCATGTCAAGTGCACATGTGACTTCTGATGGCATGTTTGAGGCCTGAGCTATAGCAACAGGAGAGCTACAATTTGAGGAATGATTCATTAGCGTTTACACCAGTTTTCCCACAAGTCCGTGCCTCTAGGTCAATACAAGAAAGGTGTAACATCTGGTGTGCAAGCAAAGAGGCAGCAGGTTAAATGCCCTTTTAGTGTGATGAGGACTAGCCACTTATTATCCAAACGGTCAGAAGCAAAAACAAATAATCTGGCTATTTCTAGTAAATCTCTGTTAAGACTTGATTAAGAAGTCTCTATTATGTCTTGCCTATTTACATTGCAGATGCCTTGGCTGTATTGTTTTAGATGCCTGTTGAAAACTTTTGTTTGTTTTAAAACTTTTATTGATTTTATCTTTACATCAGGCCAGTGGACCCATCTAGTCCACTGTCCTGTTCTCACAGTGGCTAACCAGATGGGAAGCCCAAAAGCATTTTTAATCATGTTTCTAATGATAATTTTACCCTCCAACATTTCTCCGATGGAAATACTGTAGGGGTGTCCTAAGGAAAAGCGGGACATTCCAGGATGAAATCAGAAACCAGGACGGCTTCTGTAAATCCGGGACTGTCCCTGGAAAATAGGGGCGCTTGGAGGGTCTAAGAAAGTAGACTTTAGAACACAATCATGTGTTTTAAACAGTGGAATAGCATTAATTTGATTTTTCAGCAGCTTTAGACGTTGTGTCAGGCTGAAAGGCAGCATATTAAATATTTTAAAGAGAGAAATTCAGGTGAATGAAGTGTGGTCATGTTTTAGCCCAGGGGTCTCCAAACTAAGGGCTGGATTAGGCCCAAGGGACTCGTTTATCCGGCCCGCGGCAATCCCCGCTGCCCGCTGCCGCCGCCCGCTCTTACCGGCACTGTCCTGCACAGCTGCCTACTTCTGGGTCAGAGGAGCACTGGAAATAGCTTGTGCACATGCGCAAGCGTTATTTCCGGTGCACATCCAGGTCGGAGGAGGCCCGTGCACATGCGCACAAGCTATTTCCAGTGCTCCTCCAACCTGGAAGTGTGCCAGAAATAGCGTGTGTGCACACGTATGGGCACGCGCTCCCCTGCCCTCCAGCCCACCGCGTGATCAGCGCTGGAGACACTGGCCCGAGGCGAGGTAAGGTTGCTGACCCCTGTTTTAGCCTGAACCAGGCTACAACAAAAACGAAGATAAAATGCAATATATTGTCCAGTAGCACCTTAGAGACCAACTAAGTTAGTTCTTGGTATAAGCTTTCGTGTACATGCACACTTCTTCAGATAAAATTGTTCAGGTGGTACTCGGCCGCTTTAATTAGATATTTTTGAACAAGGTTTTTCTCTCTGCCAAAAACACAGTGGCAGCCCTGAACTGTATGTGCTTGCTTGAATAATTTGTCTATCCTAAAGTAGCTCTGGGCTACCTGCAATCTCCTTTGGCGGAATATTTGCTAGAACTGGCAGCCCCTTCTGTCTGCAGTATAGGAAACTGAATCAACAAGATGGAATGGCTTATTATACACTTTCTGCTCTAGCTTGATTACTTTCTGAGCAAAAGGGGGACAGAAATTCTCAAAGAGATCTCTCCTCAGAACCAAGTATATGGCAACTCTTGAGTTTCATGCAGGAATGACTTCAGTTACCTTTTCTCTCTCTCCTGCCCCTGCCCCATGAACATCAAAGAACAAAATGAATAAGAGCCAGTTATAGCATGAAAGAGAACGTGTGTTTCCCCCTGTACTTGAAAAACTGCTGGCTTTCAGTGTTTGCATTGCATTGTTTATATTCCAAGGTTCTCGACTTACCGTATTTTTCCGTGTATAAGACGCCCCCTACTTTCAGGGACCCCAAATTTAGAAAATGGGCATATGCACTATCCATGTATAAGATGCCCCCAGATTTTTAACTTTATTTTAAAGTAAAAAAAACCCTTGTCTTATACACGGAAAAGTACAGTACAGTCATACCTCATGTTACAGCCGCTTCAGGTTGCATTTTTTCGGGTTGTGGACTGCTGAAACCCGGAAGTACCAGAACGGGTTGCTTCTGGGTTTCGGCGGTCGCAAATGCGCAAAAGCGCCAAATCGCGCTTTGTGCATGCGCAGAAGCGCCGAATTGCAACCCGCACATGCGCAGACACGGGGTGCGAATGTTGCGGGTTGCGAACGTGCATCCCACACAGATCACGTTCGCAACCCGAGTGTCCACTGTGCTTGTGGCTTGTTCCTACCACTTTAAGAAACTATACGGAGGTTCACACACACACACACACACACACCCACACACCCCACCCAAACTCACCTGTTCATGTATGTGATGTAGGAGTGGGAATGCACTTACTACTGGCCCTTCCCCCAAGCACCAACATGCACATCGGCCCTGCACATGACGGCCTGCATGCTTGGCACCTGTGTGAAAGGGCCATGCAAGTGTACAATTGCACACAGAAGGAATCCTTGACACGAGTGGGAATCCTGGGAGAGTTCAGGATCAGTCATCATGCAGACCTGTCCCCTTCACACACGCATCAAACATGCTGGCTGCAGGTGCAATTCTGTTCATCCCATGCGCACGTAAGGAGGTTGTGTGGACCACTCTAATGTGAACTCCTTGTACGCTAGGATAAGGGGAGATACTGCTGAAGGATAAATTGATGAAGGTTGTATTCGAAGAGCCTGTTTTCCACCATGCGGTATAATCTCTCCAGGGCAGCAGAAGGTGGCAGCTTATGGGTTTGTTTTTTAAGAAGTCCTGGCAGCGTTCCCCAACACTGCCTTTTTCATAACCTTTCTGCTGTTGCCCTATTAGCATGAAATTATTGAGTAACTTTGTTTTGAAAAAGGAACCCTTGGCAAACTTCTGGTTTTATACATGCTTGTTGGATAATTTCTGCCTTTCTTTCTGTGTTGATTGAATACCTTGGATTTTAAGGAACTGCTTACAAAAGAGTAGCCTCAAAATTGCAAGTACAGTACACACATACACTCAAATACAGAGCTTAGAGCTGAATTAAAAACTTAACAACTGTGCTTTGTAGCACCTACAGGAAATCAATGCTCGCAGCTCCTTTTAGAATAAAGATGTTGTCTTGGGCTAACTAAAGAGTTTAATAGAAATTATAATTAACAAGGAACAAATGGAAACTGGGATTTAGTCCTTTGAACATGAAAAGCTGTTCAACCATCATTATATATAATACATATAACAATGCTACAATGTATGCAATTAGTTCCCTAATTGCATATATGTAACTTGCCTTGTTAAAAAAAACAGGAGTTGTGGGCAGGACTTTTCCAGCTGTTTCTCACCTATATAGAGTGGGCGCCCTTTGGACTTCTACTGAAAAAGCTAAAACTACACTATGCTCTCGCTTGCTGCCTCTCTCTCTATATATACCGGTATATATATCATTGGGGTCTTGGGTGGCACTGTGATGTAAACCACTGGGTCTTGGGCTTGCTGGTCGGAAGGTCAGTGGTTTGAATCCCCGCAACAAGATGACTTCCTGTTGCTCGATCCCAGCTCTTGCCAACCTAGCAGTTCAAAAGCACGCCAGTGCAAGTAGATAAATAGGTATCACTGTGGCAGGAAGGTAAATGGTGTTTCCGTGCCCTGCTCTGGTTTGCCAGAAGCTGGCCACATGACCCGGAAAAACTGTCTGCGGACAAACGTCAGCTCCCTCGGCCAGTAAAGCGAGATGAGCGCCGCAACCCCAGAGTCGTTTGCGACTGGACTTAACTGTCCAGGGGTCCTTTACCTTTTTTAGTTTCTGAAAGTCTGTTATTTGGATTCTAAGGCAAGTGTATGGGAGGAACACCAACCCTAGCCCATTTTTTTTTATTTAAAAAAGATTACTGAATGACACTGAGGAAGCAGGGCGTGACCTGTCTATCTGTCCCAATTAACAGGACAACCCTGCATGCACTCAGCACTTCCATCGCAATGAGCTGCATGCAGTCATGCCTCTGAGCACCAGGTAGATCCAGTGGCGTAGCGTGGGGGGGTGCAGGGGGGGCCGGCCGCACTGGGCGCAACATCTGGGGGGGCACACTCGCACTCACAGCTCTCTGCCCCTACTAAAATCCACGGGTTAGGGGGCGCAAATTACTTGCCTTGCCCCGGGTGCTGACAACCCACGCTACGCCACTGGGTAGACCAGGGGTCCTGTCACACGTGCCCTATCAGTCAAGAACAGGGGTCAGCAACCTTTTTCAGCTGTGGGCTGGTCCACCGTCCCTCAGACCATGTGGTGGGCTGGACTATTTTGGCAAAAAACAAAAGCAAAAAAAAAACAAAAAAAAAAACGAATTCCTGTGCCCCACAAATAACCCAGAGATGCATTTTAAATAAAAGGATACTGTGGTGCCTCGCAAGACGAAATTAATTCGTTCTGCGAGTTTTTTTGTCTTGCGAATTTTTCGTCTTGCGAAGCACGGTTTCCCATAGGGTATTAAGAGTTTTAAGAAAAAGGAAACAAACTTGCAAGACGTTTTCGTTTTTCGTCTTGCGAAGCAAGCCCATAGGGAAATTCGTCTTGCGAAGCAACTCAAAAAATGAAAATCTCTTTCGTCTTGTGCGTTTTTCGTCTTGCGAGGCATTCATCTTGCGAGGTACCACTGTACATTCTACTCATGTAAAAACACTAGGCAGGCCCCACAAATAACCCAGAGGTGCATTTTAAATAAAAGGACACATTCTTGTCATGTAAAAACACGCTGATTCCCGGACCGTCTGCAGGCTGGATTGAGAAGGCGATTGGACCGCATCCAGCCCCCAGGCCTTAGGTTGCCTACCCCTGTCCTAAAGCACTAGCAAAATCTCAAAAAAGAAAAAGAAAAAAAGTTTTGAGTTATTTTTTAGGAACTTCACCAAAATCAAGACTTCTGACATGGGTCCAGATTTAACCGGACATTCCAGCTATTTCCGCCCAGACACTGGTTCCGACTGCTGTATTCTGGCTATGTCCAGACGCATAGCAACCCTACTGTGGTCCCTTCCAACTACTATTCTATAATTCTATAATCCAGCAACTATTTCAGAGAAAATGCTAGGGTCACCACCATAGCAATTTGCACAGCAGTGCCCTCTAGTGGAGCTTCACATTATTGCGATGAAATGTGTTGGTGTACAGTAATCTGTGCAATGGTTGAATAAACAGGAATAGAAATTGGATGGTATGCCACAGGTGAAAGTCTTACGTTTCATAAAGATAATTGTAAGTGTTGCTCTGATTTTTTTGCTACCAACGTGGGAGCTCTACCACTTGCACAGGGCCCCATTCATCTTGGCAGATGCTCTCACATGTGGAATAAACAGAATGGCTTATGTGCAGGAACTTCATATGCACACTGAAGCGCACATGGAGCTGTGCATTAGGGCAGCAGTGGCTGCTCACTGAAAGCCTTTGCACCCCAAATACACATAGTCAATACTGAATCCTGCTTTGTTAATTGTGGAGGAAGCCACATTTAAAACAAACAAAAAACAACAACATTGAATTTAGACAGCAAAGCCATTCCACAGTAAAATAAGTAAATAAATAAAAATTCTTAATGGCTGAATTGCTGTTCATTTGTGACTTAACGAAAATATCTACCCACATAACACTACATGGTTGAAGGTAAAGAGCTCTGTTCACCAGCTTTTTTTTTCCTTTAAAAAAATTTAATGTTTATCCCTTTGCTGTAGTGTATCATTTTTTGATAAAGGCTAGCATGCAGTTCAATCCTAAACAAGTTCACGTAGGAGCAAACACTTTCTTGTAAGCATACTTAGCATTGCAACCTTAGAGGCACATTCCAATATACTTAGTGGCAGGCATAGTGTTCCTTCAAACTGCAGGCTTCGGTGACTTTTAACATCATGCCAATTTTGTCTTCCCCCCACCCCACTGTTTTGCTTAATATGCTGCATAAAGGAGACTTTTCAAGAACTCAAATGATTGCTGCTTATTTTGTGTCATTTTGTCTGACCTTAATAAAGGCATGCTGTACTTTGGATTTTGCGCTTCCCCTTCAATCGACCAAGGCAGCTACCTATTATTTTGTGCGTTAGTTGTGTAACTTTTAGAATTACAGTGGTGCCTCGCAAGACGAAAATAATTCGTTCCGCGAGTCTTTTCATCTTGCGATGTTTTTCGTCTTGCGAAGCACGGTCCGTCGCAACTGCGCCTCTTCAAGTGGCTTTAAGAAAAAAGCGCAAGACGTTTTCGTCTTGCGAAGCAAGCCCATAGGGAAATTCGTCTAGCGAAGCAACGCAAAACCGAAAAACCCTTTCGTCTAGCGAGTTTTTCGTCTTGCGGGGCACCACTGTATAGAATTGTGGAGTTGGAAGGGCCCCCCAAGGGTCATCTAGACCAACCCCCCTGCAATGCAGGAATCCTGCTCACAGCTGTCCCTCAGTGGGCTCGAACCACCAACCTTTTGGTTAACAGCCAGATGCACTGCCCCAATGTGCCACCTGTGGGCAATCCGAACTATGTCTGCCTGGAAGTTAAGTCCCATTGAATTCAATGGGGTTTACTCCAGAGTTAGAGGCGTAAGGACTGCAGCCTAATTTAGGAAATCTACGGGAAAGAAACGAGTCCTTTCTAACCTTTTGTCCTCCTTCTGTCTTGTTAAAGTGTAGCAGAAAACAGCAACGAAAGAAAAAAGTCTTTGTAACATAGGAGTATTTAGCTGGGCAAATAAATGCCTACAGGAATAAACACAACACAAAGCATAGATTATTATGTTTTACTGAAAAAACAATAACAACAACAACAATAATGAGTGGAGCTTGGAGAAATCATTCAATGTTACTTCCATTGCATTTCAAAACCAACTGGCTTAACAGAAACAAAACAAATATTCAATTCATTAAACAGAGTTAATAGCTTTTAAAGTGATTCAAGAGTACATGTAATTTGCTACATTCAGCTTACATAGCCCTTTATGTACTACACAAAACATAAATGGACATACACATTGTATGTTAAAAAAATAATAAAGGCAGGTCCATTATTAAGCTAGATAATTAAAAATTAAAAAGAAATGTCATAATTTCCCATAAGACCCAATAGGGGAGTGTGTGCTTTCTGCCCAATATAGACCACCAACAGTTGAATTAGCCATTCTTTCAAACATGCTCTCCTGAGATTCTAAACAAATCTCACAGTACCACATTAAATTTGAGCCACTCAAGTCCTGACCATCTTTCCTAGTCAACAGAATAGTGGAATCAAGAAAATGAAGGCAAAATGCAGCCCATAAAATTAGCAGCTGCACACTCGCGATGTAGAGAGTTAACAAAACATGTTTACAGAATCGTGTTTTTTTTTTAATTGCTATAGCAAAGGCTGTTTCACATGTGCTTTTATTACATGTGGGTGGGGGAAAGGTGTGCAATTCACTTATGTGACTATGGGGAAGGGGCTATAGCTCAGCAGTAGAGAATTTGGTTTGCTTGCAGAAGGTCAGAGGTTCAATCCCTAGAATCTAAAGGTAGGGCTGGGAAAGACTCTCCCTTACCAGAAATCCTGGACAGTGTCTGCCAGTTAGTTGACCCACAGGTCAATCATGGCTCACCAGGGAGTCCAAGTTGGCCTGTGACATCATTTCCCCCAAACCACGCTCACCTGGCAGAGTTTGCCTGCAGAAGGAGGGAGAGATAAAGGTCTGGCCCACTGAGCAATAAAGGTTCCCTACCCCCTGGCAATTCTGACCCAGATGGATCCAGTGGTGTAACATGGGTTACCAGTGTTTAGGGCCGCGTGGCAGGTCTGGGTGGGAGGGAAACGGACGGAGTATGCATGTGCATTCAATTGCCTAACAGCGTCTGTGTCACCCAGGAGATTGCAGCCGCAGAGATAAAAAAAGAAGGGTCGTTCCATTGTCTGGAGAGGTCACTTCCTGGTTTGTACGGGGAGCCCAGTAATGGAAGCATACAGCTGTATCGAGGCAGCACCGGGTGTTGAAATTTTGCGCCCCTAACAATTTTGCGCCCCTGTGGCCTCCCCCCCCACACTACGGCACTGGATGGATCAATGGTCTAACACAGTGTAAAGAAGCTCCCTATGTAGCAAATACATGCAAATGCAATTAGCACAAACAAAAAACATCATGCTCTGCATTTTTAGTTTCCATCCTTATCCCTGCATGGTGGGAGGGGTGTGTGAAAGTATCTCCATTCTCAGGTTTTAAGCACTATCTCAGCTGTGTAAATAACTGTACGTGAGGCATTCATTCCCATGCATCCATTTTGTCATAACACATATAACCTCAAAAGGCTGCACAATAAAACTGCTCGGGGCACTTCCATAGTCTTTAAGGCAGGACTATTCTGGGTCTTCTGAATCATATAGGAGTTGAACTTCCAACAAGAAAAACCTTAATAACCATACCCAATCCCTTTGAGGGCTAGGAGGGTATGTAAAAAGGTAAAGGTAAAGGGACCCCTGACCATTAGGTCCAGTCGTGACCAACTCTGGGGTTGCGGCACTCATCTCGCTTTATTGGCTGAGGCATACAGCTTCCGGGTCGTGGCCAGCATGACTAAGCCGCTTCTGGCGAACCAGAGCAGCGCACGGAAACGCCGTTTACCATTTTATCTACTTGCACTTTGACGTGCTTTCGAACTGCTAGGTTGGCAGGAGCAGGGACCGAGCAACAGGAGCTCACCCCGGATTCGAACCGCCGACCTTCTGATCGGCAAGTCCTAGGCTCTGTGGTTTAACCCACAGCGCCACCCGCGTCCCTCTAGGAGGGTATGTAAAGGTAGCTAAAAAGCCAGTGTGCCGGAGTGGTGAGAGCATTCTGGTCTACAATTGGGGAGACCCAAGTTCAAATCCTGCCATGAAGCTTCACTGGGTGACCTTAGGCAAATCGCATCTCAGCCTAACCTACTTCACAGGGTTGTTAGTTAAACTTGAGGACCACACACACCACTTTCAATCCCTTTTAGGAAAAGTGGGATATAAACGCATAATAACTTCCATGCTGAAAGTTCCATAATCAGCACAGGATTGTCTTCTAGTTCTTGACATACTTGCATTTATCTCCAGGTTATGAAATCATATTAATACACCTGACAACATCCCCCCCCCGGTTTTTGGTATCTTTTCTTCCAACATAAATAGGCGAACTACTGTATTTTTCGCTCTATAAGACGCACCAGACCACAAGACGCACCTAGTTTTTGGAGGAGGAAAACAAGAAAAAAAATATTCTGAATCCGAGAAGCCAGAACAGCAAGAGGGATCACTACGCAGTGATCCCTCTTGCTGTTCTGGCTTCTGGGATAGCTGTGCGGGTTGCACTCGCTCCATAAGATGCACACACATTTCCCCTTACTTTTTAGGAGGGAAAAAGTGAGTCTTATAGAGCAAAAAATAACAAGGGAATTGAGGGACATATCAGATTCTTCAACAGCTCTAAATCAAGATAAAGTAATTATTTCAGTCTTTAAGACCACAGTCCTATACACGCTTAAGGAGGTCAAGGCAGTTTAGATGAGGAAGAACGCCCAGAAACATTTCTCATTTTAAGTCAGCGGGTACTATTAAATAGATTTCAACAGCTGGGCAGAGAAGTCATAACAGGCACTGAAATAAACCACAGTCATAACTGAACACAGTTCGCTTATTATACAATCATGTGCTAATGGGAATTGCCATCACATTCATCGGTGTGTGGTATTCTGAGCAACCCCTGGTATATTACCTAGCCCTCCAGATGTTGTGGACTACAACTCCCATCATCCCTTACCATCAGCCATGCTGGCTGGGGCTGATGGGAAATGGAGTCCAACAACATCTGGAGGGCCACAAGTTATCCACCTCTGATCTACACTAAGCACAACATACTGAGTGCTAGAAAGCAGGGCCTGTGAATCACAACCACGCAAGTTGCTGTCAGATAACAGTATAACAGCACTAAGTTCCCTGTGTAGGAATCTTTCTGTGGGATACAGGAGAATTTGCTATTTCTAATGTAACTTGAGGAGTGGACAAACAACAGAACCGCAAGAGGTTTTTCCTCTCTGCGTACTGGCCATTTCCAACACATCAAAGCATGCCAGCAGATCAGTAGCAAGATTGCATGAGAGTATCTGTTGGGAATTCCTTTGAATAGCTTTCCAAGCCAAGTGGCAATGAATTTGCAATTTCCCTCATACATGCACTGGATCAGAGAATAATCTCTCTCTCTCTCTCTCTCTCTCTCTCTCACACACCCCCCCCACACACCCCTGTTTGCCTGAATCCAGCCGGCATAAGGGCAGTTTTGCATTCGCATGTTCCAAAACCACAGTTTCGTTTTGGTAATAAACGTGGGATGATGCTAAGCACCAAAGCCATATCTATAAAGCCCCTTGTTTGGTACACAGGCCCTGTCTACATTACTTCCCCTTTTTAAAAGATGAAAGATATTGCAACTATTTAAACACATTTGATCCCCCCCTCAATTTCTTAAAATCTCTTTTAAAATGTAAGTAAGTTAAAAGGTCAAAGTGCTCCTCCCCTCGCCTAATAAATGCTATCAAATTGATTATCATCAAAACATTTGTTAAAGAAAAGAAACATTCTCAAGAAAAGGCATGTAACCCTGATTAAAAGCTGGGCGTACATTACAGAAGCTAATTTTTTATGTATATAGCAAAGAGCCTCAATGCAGAATGCATTTCAGGCCATCTCCGATGCCCATAAAAAAGAAAAAGGATCTGTACCTGTTTTTCTCTCCCCCCCCCAAACAATAATCACTGGAGTGCTCTGGATGGGTCCCTTTAGAAAAAGAAAGCATCAGAATGAAGGCTACAAAAACATCAAGCATTTTCCATACCGCTAAGACACATACATGGATACTTAGAGGAGTGTGAAAGCCCCACTCAGCGTTATTCTGAAATCTACCCAAAATGTTAGCCAGTAAAAAAAAGACCGCTGACATTCTAGGCGTTGCACTATTACATCAAACTGAAAATTACCCACAAATTGACATTCATTTTGCCATGATTGCTTAACGGAGTTAACGCTTTGCAAAACTTCATTATACCCATTTGAACCCACGTGTTACTATGAAAAGGCAGGAATTGCAACAATGGCAAGGCATGCGTTATATATGCTCGGGGTGACTCTGAAGACAGGAAATCATATCCTGGACGGGTTTCCCTTCGTAGCAGATTTGGTAGACAGCAGCAAATAGTGGAAACCTAAAAAACAGACACGAGAGGAAGGAAAACGTTTTACTAGATGGAGAGGAGAAAAGCTAAGAATGCCGAGCGTTCAGGATGCATTGATGGCAGAACAAAATTTGATACACAAATCTATATCTATCTATCTATCTATCTATCATCTATCATCTATCTATCTATCTATCTATCATCTATCTATCTATCATCATCTATCTATCTATCTATCTATCTATCTATCTAATCTATATCTATCTATCTATCTATCTATCATCTATCTATCGATCGATCTATCTATCGATCGATCGATCTATTTATCTATCTATCTAGGGAAGAGGTTTGTTGCTGAAACAGAGCTTGAGGAATGTAAACGAATTAATGCAAGAGTTCTTTATGGGACATTTTAGACAACTGTCCATCTAAACAAAAATTTCATATCCCAAGAAAAGTCAGTTGTAGATGTTATGGTGGCCAACTAAGGGCCCATATTCTGAGCTTTCTTTCCCCACCCCATTTTCTAACCCTTCTAGAAAGTTAGGAAGTAAAATACACATGTATCCTAAGCTATTTCTGTGAAATGAGCCAACCTGACTGCTTCCACCTGTCAAGTGTTTTCAGACAATGAGTGAAGTCCGAGTTGTGATTGGTAAGTGAGTTCTCTGGACATCAGGCCATAGGAATCTCCAGGATCCTGAAGAGCTGCTATTGTCCCATCCCCTTTAGCACACTTCTTTTCTCTGTAGTTTGCCCTTTCCCCTAGCAAGCAGGGGATGCATCTTTCCCCTGGTGGGTTTGTCTGAGGTCAGGTAGATCCCTAGAAGTTATTTTGTGCAAACGATATGACACGGTGCAAACGATAAGCACGGGTGGATGTTAAATAATTCCTCCTCTTCCTTCAAAGGCAGGTGTGAAATCTTTGCAACGAGGCTTAGGCTGCTATTAAGAATGTGCTCATTTGTTGAAATATGGATTTAGACTATTAAGAAAAGAGAAGAAGATAGTAAATTGAAGGAGTTAATTTTACTAGAAAGATGATTTTGGAGACCTGTTTTCAGGTCTCCAAATGAAATTCAGTTAGGGGGGATTAAAGGAAGTAGGTTAACAATGAAAGATAAATTGGGTTTTACAAGTAATATATGTTTATATTTTTGTTTCTTTTTCTTTTTAGTATTGTAATGTGTTTTCTTTTGTGTGTTTTTTATGTTATATCTGTTATAAACATGGAAAATTAATAATTTGGGGGGGGGGGGAGAAAAAGAATGTGCTCATTTGTTTGCTGCCATTCCTGGGAACCAGGTACAGTGGTGCCCCGCAAGACGAATGCCTCGCAAGACAAAAAACTCGCTAGGTGAAAGAGTTTTCCGTTTTTTGAGTCGTTCCGCAAGACGAATTTCCCTATGGGCTTGCTTCGCAAGACGAAACGTCTTGCGAGTTTGTTTCCTTTTTCTTAAAGCCGCTAAACCGCTAATAGCCGCTAAGCCGTTAATAGCCGCTAAGCCGTTAATAGCCATTAAGCCGTTAATAGCCGCTAAGCCGCTAAGCAGCTAATAGCCGTGCTTCGCAAGACGAAAAAACCGCAAGACGAAGAGACTCGCGGAACGGATTAATTTCGTCTTGCGAGACACCACTGTATCTTTTTCATTTGTGGCAATAAAAATGCTGCCTTGGACTCAGTAAGCAAGGTAAGCATAACGTGTTGCTGTTACTAACACGAGACAGGGCTGGTTCTAACACAAATCCTTCTGCAAACTGACGTAGTCTTTCCATTTGAGGAAGGAACTTCAGTTTGGCAGAGGCTTTTGTTAAACAGAGCTGAGAAGTCAATCTTCCTCAATTCCACCTTATACCTGTAGCCACCTCTAACATCATCCCTCAACACTCCAGAGCAGATTTTCAGATGCAGGGGGAACTGCCTAAAATAGTCTCCCCACATTCTCTTTATGGTAGCCAAATGTGCCCTGTTCCACAAGCAGAGTTCTGCTCATGGATCTCCTTGTTCCTTCTAGGAACAAAACAAATCCTGTTTTTTAGGATTAAGCGCCCAAAATGGACTTTGGACATGTGTGACGCATTTCTCTTCCTTGCCTCCCGCTGGGTGTTAAAAGGTGGAAGCAGATAAAACAAGAATACTGAGATCTGAGTTGGCAAAAGTGGGAAGGCCAAACATTTTTCAACTCTTTTTTTGGGGGGGGGCAGAACAAGAGCGGAAAACCAAATTCAGTGGGAGCTTCCAAGTTCCTCCAATAAGCTACTATGTGCATCTTGTTCCTTGGTAAAACTACAACATCAACCTGTAATATAGAAAACATGACAACCCAAGGAAATTGCTTTTAAAGCTGATGGATAAAAGCGGCACTCCTGAAAGGAACTGCCAGTCAAAAGCAGCAATTATTTGGGAGACTAGATTGAACAAAAAGAACAATGAAAAAGTGGGGGAACCACTCGATTTCTAAGGTCTTTTGGTAAAAGTCCCTGGGAATTTCTCATGATTATTCAAAAGACTATTCCATCATTGGGAGCAGCCATCTATTAAATGCACGAGTACTTGAATACAATGAAACCAGCGCTCATGTTTTCCACCGAGACAGACATGAAGAGACAACTTACATTTTAACTTTACCTTTGCGATGAATCTTTCGTCAATACATTAATGTCAGTGGGTTCTATAGAAATGCTTCTTTTATTTGCATATAAACCAGGCACAGGCAAACTCGGCCCTCCAGATGTTTTGGGACTACAACACCCATCATCCCTGACCACTGGTCCTGTTAGCTAGGGATGATGAGAGTTGTAGTCCCAAAACATCTGGAGGGCCGAGTTTGCCTATGTCTGATATAAACAATGAATATAATTTAGTGAGAGGCACCACAAGGTAGCCGTTCATTTATAGTAGGGATGGTTAACCTTTTTTCTTTTTCTTTTTGCGCGAGGGCCGCATTCACCCTCAGCCAACTATCTGAGGGCTGCATGCTAGCTGTGAATGTGCTCACCCACACTTTCAGACACAGACAAGGCACACAAGCCCCCAGCGGATCCATGCAGACTATTTTCCCCCACCCTGCTCATCAAATGTTCAAGCCCATGCCAAACTGCATCTCTATCAGGGTACTGGGGTAATAATTTGCTCTGGAGATTATGTTAAAGAATAATTTGGGGCCAGGGGGAAAACAACCAAAAATAAAGTTACCAGAAGCTAGTGCCAGCATATTTGAGAAGGAAAACATTTCAAAACATGGCTTAAACACGATCTCACTTACTTCTCCACTAATCCTTTCTGTTGAAGAATGCGATACACCTCTGCGGATGTCTGGGGCCCTTGAAGCTTTTGTCCATTCAACATCTCTTGCTCCAATTCTTCAATAGACTGAACAATTTTTTTAACAAAAAAGGTGTATCTTTTAATGATTCATAAGATGTAGATAAGCGATATCTTTTTTTTTGTTGGGATGGGGGCAGTGTACCACCTTGGCTACCCTAGATTTACACGTATCCCGGCTAACCCACAAAACACAAAAATTGCCTTGTTAGATCACACCACTTTGTCTTCAACTATGGACAGTGGCTGCTGTAATCCAGAAACATCTGGAGGGCTGGATGTTCCCCATTCCTGATTTAGAGGGAAAACTTCACAACTCTTTGGACCAAGAGGAGAACCAGTGCAGACTGAACCTAAACAGAACAGTCCATGCCCCAAATCAGAAGAGTAGAGATGTGCTCCAAATCCAAAGCCCTATCTATTGCAACAATCCACAGGATACAGAATCGTAAAACTGTAGAGTTGGGACTCACAGGATCATTTAGTCCAGTGATGGCCAAATTTGGCCCTCCAGCTGTTTTGCGACTACAACTCCCACCATCCCTAGCTAACAGGAGCAGTGGTCAGGGATGATAGGAATTGTAGTCCCAAAACAGCTGGAGGGCCAAGTTTGGCCATCACTGATCTAGTCCAACCCCCTGCAATGCAGGAATATGCAGCTATCCCAGGCTTCCTCAACCTTGGCCCTCCAGATGTTTTTGGTCTACAACTCCCATGATCCCTAGCTAGCAGGACCAGTGGTCAGGGCTGATGGGTGTTGTAGTCCCAAAACATCTGGAGGGCCGAGGTTGAGGAAGCCTGAGCTATCCCATCTGGGGATCAAACCTGCAACCTTGGCGTTATCGGCACCCCAATCTAACCCAGTGTTTCCCAACCTTGGGTCTCCAGCTGTTTTTTGGACTACAACTCCCATCATCCCTAGCTAGTAAGACCCAGTGGTCAGGGATGATGGGAATTGTAATAATAATAATAATAATTTTTATTTATACCCCACCCTCCCCAGCCAAGGCCGGGCTCAGGGCAGCTAACAAGCAATAATAAAAACAAGTTGAACGAATACAACTTAAAAACAAGATTAAAATACAACATTAAAATATTGAAACAGTAAAATATTAAAATGTTAAAATGAAGCCTCATCACAGGAGGAGAAAGGAAAAAGAAAGAGGGGGAGGGAATCAAATTGGCTCCAAGCCAAAGGCCAGGCAGAACAACCCTGTCTTACAGGCCCTGCGGAAAGAAATCAGATCCTGCAAGGACCTGGCCTCATGAGGCAGAGTGTTCCACCAGGCTGGAGCCAGTGTTGAGAAGGCCCTGGCTCTGGTTGAAGCTTCCTTAGGGCCCGGGACCACTAGGGTGTTGCTATTTATGGACCTTGAGGTCCTCCTTTTTTTTTAAGAATAATTTATTATTAACCGACCAATCACATCAAATCAAACCAAATTACATAAATTCCAAATTACACAGCCGAATTTAAAATTTTTGTTGGGGGTACCCATATTTCAAGTTCCAAAGGGGATCCAATCAACTTCTTGCTTCTTACTGCTGTTTTAATGTCCACAAATCTAACCTTATGATGTTCACAGTACTATCCAGTCCTTTCTTATTGTTTTTCCACATCTCTTGTTGTTATTTTCATATATTTTTCCTTTCTCTTTGTGACCTCTGATAGTCTCCACAAGCTGGTTAGAACATTTTGTAATCCTGCGTGGATATTATTTTTTTTATCCAGTAGCCATATCCAGACGTTTTCCATATAACATCACTTCCATACATCAAAACAGTCTTAGCGTCATTAATCTTCACCAATCTGCCTCCTTTCTCAAAACCTCTGAGGAGATTCACCAGGAATGCAGTCTGAAAACAAGTCCGTTCTTCCTCCCGGCTATAAATCCATTGGCAAGATGGCGACTCCGAATTAATTACTGCGCCATTCCAAAAGCTCTTATTGCTTCTCGATCTCCATAAAGCATACTTTTGGTTAAAGTTTATCTCCACACAGACCTTAATCATCCTGCTTGGGTCAGTTCAACCGACGATTCTAATGAGGAGGGGTTCTTGTAAATCACATAGAAGGAAAGTAAAAAAGGTTCCCCCCCCCCCATTCAGTCCCGTTGTCAACATACCCAGCCTTTGGTGTATCTTCATCGTAAAATATTCCTGTTTCTCCAACCCATCGTCTTCTTTCGCAGAGGTCACTTAAATTAGCAGACTTCACTCCCCTTCTTCACTTGAAATATGTGCATTTGCTTCTTTTGTAATTAATTATTCCAAATTGCTGCAGCTAGTGCGCAGCAGTAGAGACAGCGTCCAGGAGAGCCGAGGTCCACACGGGGGCATTCTGCCTAGGGCCCTCACCCCCTTCTTTCGAATTAGGGGGTGATTTATGGGCACAGCAGGCAAGGGCAGTGTTCCCCATTTCCTTGGGGCAACAAGGGAGGTTGCCTACTCCCATAACAGCCTCTTAATTACCCCGTGTGGGTCAGAGAGATGGTATTGTCGGCCATCTTCCAATGCGCCCCCTAGTGGCCCCCTGGACCTTGAGGTCCTCCGTGGGGCATACTGGGAGAGGCAGTCCCATAGGTACGAGGGTCCTAGGCCGTGAAGGGCTTTAAATTGTAGTCTCAAAACAACTGGAGACCCAAGTTTGGGAAACTCTAATCTAACCAATTGAGCTATCTAAGCTGTAGAGTACAGTGCTAGATTTACTGAAGGGAGGGGAGAGGGAATCGTAGAGGACACCTTCGGAAAATTCCCTTGCCTCAAACCCTGACTCCGTCCCCCCACCCCAATTTTAAATAAATAATATTGGCCCTCCTGTTCCCTTCCAAAACCAGTTATCTAAGGAGCTCATCACACTAGGTAATGGAGTCAGGTCCGATCTGATACATCCTGCAATGGAACACTACTTAAGAGAATGCTGTGGTTGTCATTATTGTCATCCCAAGACCCCAGCAAATCACCACGAGACCCGTGTTGTACTTTTCCCACATGACAGACAATTATTTTACTCTGTGTGTCCACCTGTCACGAGATCGTTCCAAACAACGGAAGAGATTCAAGAGTCAGTCACAGGAAAGCAAGTGTGAAGAAGAGCGAGTCCCAGGGACCGTACCTTTCCTGTTCTAACAAACGCTTCGGCCACTCTCCGATTGCGGCCCCCGTAGCACGTGGTGATCAGGTCTGCCACACCACAGCTCTCCAGGAAAGTGGCAGTGGACACCTGCCCCTTGCAGAAGAACTTTGCGAAGGCAATCATTTCCATCAGCCCAAGCCGAATGACAGCTGCTTTGGTGTTATCGCCGCAGCGGAGGCCATCGCAGAAGCCAGCTCCCACAGCCACAATGTTCTAACGGAGGAGAAGATAAAAAGGGAGGGGGAAACAACTGTTTGAGAAACAGACTCTGAAGCGGCAAGGAAGGTGGAAGGGCTCTTGCTTAGTGACAGAGCTCACTGGGTGACCTCAGCCTAATCTACCTCACAGGGTTGTTGTGAGTGGATGTGCCTGGGGGAACCATGTGTGCCATCCTAAGCTCCAAGAAAGCAGTACGAAAATTTTAAAGCAATTTTAAATGCAAAAAAAATGTGCAATTCTTATTGATCCCTACTACTCCTACTCTTACGCCAAGCAAAACACTGACTTGCCCAAGAGAACTCAATGACTTCGCAGTTCTGGACCAGGAAAATAAATCCTCATGCTAGAAATGCTATGTACCGTATTTTTCGCTCTATAAGACGCACCAGACCACAAGATGCACCTAGTTTTTGGAGGAGGAAAACAAGAAAAAAAAAATTCTGAATCTCAGAAGCCAGAACAGCAAGAGGGATCGCTGCACAGTGAAAGCAGCAATCCCTCTTGCTGTTCTGGCTTCTGGGATAGCTGCGCAGCCTGCATTCGCTCCATAAAACGCACACACATTTCCCCTTAGTTTTTAGGAGGGAAAAAGTGAGTCTTATAGAGTCTTATGGTAAATGATCAGGCACATCGCCAAAATGATGTAGCGTGCTTAAAATCCCCACCCTGGCTCCAGGCTACAGAGGCTACAAAGCTTCCTCTTTGAGACAGAGAGCTCTGTAATGTTCCATCCCCATTTGGTAGCAGCTTACAGCATTTCACTGCACCATTTAGATCAACTTGTTATCGTCGTAGGATCATAGAGTTGGAGGCCACCATGAGGGTCATCTAGTCCAACCCCCTGCAATGCAAGAATCTGTTCCCCAGTGTCAGGGTACTGCCATTGGAACAGGGAAGGGAAGCAGAGGGGCAGCTGGGTTACAGGGAACCTCCGAAAATCTTGCGAAGCAGTTCCTCTTCCTGTGGTGAGGAAAGCCACACCTCCAGTGGGGAAGAGGGGAAAGGACCAGAGGATGCTGCTGGGAGCCTCAGCACCCTCCTGGTCAAGCCAGCCAGGAGGGAAGCACGCCCCTTCCGTCACCCACCCTGCGCAGAGGTGTTAAACACAAAGAAGGAAGGAAAAGGCTGGGGGTGACGAAGCTCTTATGTTGGGGGAGGACCCGGAAACGCCCACTCCCGGATTCTGCTAGCGATTGAGGCAGACATGAACTTGTGGCTCTGCACTGTAAATAGTTTTGCACCAAAATATTTTTTTTTTTTTTTGGCACCAAAATAAAACCTGTAAAAGACTCACGAGCAACCACCATTGCCATCTGACACCCAGCATAGGAATCGAACCCACAACCCAGAGATTGAGAGTCTTATGCTCTACCGAATGAGCTATCCCAGCAGACACTGAGATGACAGCTATAAATGCAAAAAGGCCCGGGGTTCAATCTGATCTCTCCAGTTCAATCAAGTACCTTTGCCTGAGGTCCTGGCATTCTGCTGCGAGACCAATGGTCCGATTCTTCACAAAGTAGCATCATATGCTCGTGATGTAAATACCGTGGAGATATCTATAGCTGTCCGAGACCGGCTTTCCCGTTCAGACTGCCCATAGCTCAGGGAGACAGGCAGTGGATCACAAGGTTGAGCTCAGATTCAATGAACCGCAGAGAACTTTGCCAGAAATGAAATAAATTCAGAATAGATGGCCAATGTGCACCTTGGCAAGCTTAGCTGAGAGCTGGTGTGAATAATGGATTGTCGCTTGCATTCCCTCATTTCCAGGGCATGGAACAGCCAGAAACTAAGCTCTTCAACAGCAGAGGAAGTGCAGACATATATTTACAGTGCTGTACATCGCATAATTGCTGCTGTTACCCAATTACCCTAAAAGAATCTGGCAGCATTTCACGTTAGTATGGAACAGCAGCAAATCTGCAAACTCAAAAGGGAGCCTACACACAGTAGGAATGAATGAGTGAGAGAATAGCCTGGAGAAGGAGGTACAAGTGGTGAGTTTGACCTTAAAGAAAGCACTTTCCATCTCTCTGGAATAAAATTTTGCTTATATGAAAAGATTCAGTACCATCGCTCCCCCTGATGACCAACTTGCAGGTGTTCAGGAGGCTGAACAGAACTAGAGAATTTGTGTGTCGTCCAGCACAGCTACATCTCTTCCAGAACTAGCTCTCAGCAGCACCAGAAGAGCCTTGGGCCACAAGAGAATGA
The DNA here is from genome assembly GCF_964106645.2 of Podarcis pityusensis. Classification (NCBI taxonomy): domain Eukaryota; kingdom Metazoa; phylum Chordata; class Lepidosauria; order Squamata; family Lacertidae; genus Podarcis; species Podarcis pityusensis. The sequence goes on along the minus strand of NC_138037.1, from coordinate 44,875,491 downwards.
GCAAAGTGTTGCGTCAAGGCGTTCACTGGAAATTGATGCTGCAGGCATTGAAGAAGAGTGATGCTCCTGCTGGAAGGACTGAAAGGGGTGGAGGAACTGGGATTGTGCATCCTAATTGTCTCTCTCCAGCAGGTATTTTTTTGGCAGTAAAGGGGAACTTTACTGGAAAAAAGCAGAGACATCACCTTGCCAACAAAGGTCCACATAGTTAAAGCTGTGGTTTTCCCAGTAGTGATGTATGGAAGTGAGAGCTGGACCATAAAGAAGGCTGATCGCCGACGAATTGATGCTTTTGAATTATGGTGCTGGAGGAGACTCTTGAGAGTCCCATGGACTGCAAGAAGATCAAACCTCTCCATTCTGAAGGAAATCAGCCCTGAGTGCTCACTGGAAGGACAGATCATGAAGCTGAGGCTCCAATATTTTGGCCACCTCATGAGAAGAGAAAACTCCCTGGAGAAGATCCTGGTGTTGGGAAAGATGGAGGGCACAAGGAGAAGGGGACGACAGAGGACGAGATGGTTGGACAGTGTTCTCGAAGCTACCAGCATGAGTTTGACCAAACCGCGGGAGGCAGTGGAAGACAGGAGTGCCTGGCGTGCTCTGGTCCATGGGGTCACGAAGAGTCGGACACGACTAAACAACAACAACAACAAAAGGGGAATTGGGACGCAAAGACACCAATTCTTCTCTGTATATCCTTTTAGCAGGACCAAGCCCTTTCGCACAGCAGGTGGAAATGTCCCTGGGGTCTCCTGTATTGCGGCCCCTTGCACTGGCTGAGGCCAAATAATCCTATTGGCTGCAAAGGAGAGGTGACCCACTATCACTGCCAAAGAGTGTGCAGGAGGGGGCAACAGGAACTCACTGTGAAGGAATGAAAGAATAAAGTTTACTTGGACCTTCACTCTCCTTCTCTCCCTCTAACTGCCATTCCCTATTTGCTCTCGCATATTGCGGAAGGAAGGGTTTCAAATCACTGAAAGACCTACATTGGCTCGCAGTACGAGCACAATTCAAAGTGTTGGTGCTGAACTTTAAAGCCCTAAACAGCCTTGGCCCAGTATACCTGAAGGAGCGTCTCCACCGCCATCATTCAGCCTGGACACTGAAGTCCAGCTTCCGAGGGCCTTCTAGTGGTTCTCTCATTGTGAGAAGTGAAGTTACAGGGAACCAGGCAGAGGGCCTTCTCAGTAGTGGCACCCACCCTGTGGAATGCCCTCCCACCAGATGTCAGGTAAACAAACAACTATCTGATTTTTAGAAGACATCTGAAGGCAGTCCTATTTAGGGAAGTTTTAAATGTTTGCTCTTTTAATGTGTTTTTAAAAATCCTGTTGGAAGCCGCCCAGAGTGGCTGGGGAGGGCTGGCCAGATGGATGGGGTATAAGTAATTAATAAACAACAACAACAAGACTTGGGGCCAAGTACACGAAGAAACCTCTATCGCACACAGATGTTCAGATCTTACTATGAAAGTTTTAAATCTATCTCTAGTGGATTCCAGCATCTGAAGTGTGACACTTCTCCACTCTCTTAAAAAGAAGGGAAATGTCTTGCTTTCAAAAGTACTCATGCATGCTTTTCACCAGATTGGTCCCTAGCAATGAAAATGGCCAGTACACGAAACAGGCAGGAAGCTCTTGTCGCCGGGCACTCGTTTCTAGTGCCTTGTCTCTATAGCACCGATGTGAATGATAACAATCTAACACATCTGGTATTTTTTGAAATGGGGGAAATCTATTTGCAGAGCCTTTTAGCTGCATCTGTATCTCCACCAGCTTGTTGCCAGACATGATAAAAAGACATCCAATGGAAGCGGATATGCAGCAGATGTTCTTTCATCATCTTCCAGCTGCAATCATTATAGGCACTGCATTTAGATGTGCTTTTAAGTAATGTCGTGAGCTAAAAATTATCGTGATTGGCACATGAATCCCACCAGCAGAACTTTTTTTTTTTTTTTTTGGCGCTTGATTCAGTCCTCAGGCAGCTATCCTTAGGGAAACCTTCCCTGTTTTTAGAAAAAGAAGGTAAAGGTAAAGGGACCCCTGACCACTAGGTCCAGTTGTGACCGACTCTGGGGTTGCGGTGCTCAACTCGCTTTATTGGCCGTGGGAGCCGGCGTACAGCTTCCGGGTCATGTGGCCAGCAAGACTAAGCCACTTCTGGCGAACCAGAGCAGCGCACGGAAACGCAGTTTACCTTCCCGCCAGAGCGGTACCTATTTATCTACTTGCACTTTGACGTGCTTTCGAACTGCTAGGTTGGCAGGAGCAGGGACCGAGCAACGGAAGCTCACCCCGTCATGGGGATTCGAACCGCCAACCTTCTGATCGGCAAGTCCAAGGCTCTGTGGTTTAACCCACAGTGCCACCTGTGTCCCTATTGAAAAAGAAGAGCCAATTAAAAAGGGTGGGGCGCCACATCCCACAAAACAGATATGCAAGTGCAAGGAGTTTTGGCTGTGCAAAATAACTTCCCCTCCCTCTCCTATCCTGATGCACCCAACTAAATTTGTTCTGTACTTTCCCCCAACCCACTAGAACAGATCTGGGGAGAACACTGAGGAATATGCAGGGAGGAGAAGGTCTGTTGCACAAGCCGAAATCCTTCTGCTACTGGATCTTTTTAGTCAGATTTATTTAGTCCGGCAAATAGAAGGGGAAGAAATGGAGGCAGTAAGAGATTTTACTTTCTTGGGTTCCATGATCACTGCAGATGGTGACAGCAGCCACGAAATTAAAAGACGCCTGCTTCTTGTGAGGAAAGCAATGACAAACCTAGACAGCATCTTAAAAAGCAGAGACATCACCTTGCCAAGAAAGGTCCATATAGTTAAAGCTATGGTTTTCCCAGTAGTGATGTATGGAAGTGAGAGCTGGACCATAAAGAAGGCTGATTGCCGAAGAATTGATGCTTTCGAGTTATGGTGCTGGAGGAGACTTGAGAGTCCCAGGGACCTCTCCATTCTGAAGGAAATCAGCCCTGAGTGCTCACTGGAAGGACAGATCCTGAAGCTGAGTCTCCAACACTTTGGCCACCTCATGAGAAGAGAAGACTCCCTGGAAAAGACCCTGATGTTGGGAAAGATTGAGGGCACAAGGAGAAGGGGACAACAGAGGATGAGATGGTTGGATAGTGTTCTCGAAGCTACCAGCATGAGTTTGACCAAGCTGTGGGAGGCAGTGGAAGACAGGAGTGCCTGGCGTGCTCTGGTCCATGGGGTCACGAAGAGTTGGACACAACTAAATAACAACAACAATTTAATCTGGCAACAACCAATGGGACAACGTTGGTGGTACGGGACTTTGGAGTATTGCCCCGTGCCTATTTCTCTGGTGCTCACCTTTTGAAATCTAGCCAGCTGATAAGAGAGCCAAATGCAAATGAAAAACGTAACATCTTCACATATTAGGAAGTGCCACCACCACCAAACCCCTTTACAAAGAAATAAAGTCTATGTTTGGGTCACTGTCCCAAGCTTGGCTAGATTATTCTGCTTTGGCACAAAGGAGACAGTTCTTGGGACTACAACTCCCATAATCCCTGTCCACTGGCCCTGCTGGCTGGAGTTGATGTGAGTTGGAGTCCAACAATTTTGGGAAGGCCGCAGGCTTCCCCATCCCTACCCTTGTGGTTTGTTTGGGGGTTTCTTGCTGCATAGGAAGAAAGGAAGATCTTGAGTATGGCATCACAGTACTTCCCCCTCGGACACAAAATATGAGGAAGCCATCTAAGAGAAGGCAAGTTGAGTGGAGTTTTGGCATCACCCTCTAACAGAGCCCTAGCATCAAGAGGAAGCAAGAAGCAGGTGTTGGCCTAGTACCCAACTTCCCATAGCTCTCTGCTTTCTAGTTTTAGGGTTGTTGTTTTTTAGCTTTTAATGTCATCCCTGCCCAAAAACAAATATTACCTTAAGAGCACCGCAAAGCTCAACAGTATCGGCATCGTCCACCACAGTTATTCGGAAGTTCGGAGTCTGGAGAAGTTCTTTGAAGAGGAAGCCATTCTCCAAAATTTTGCAGCCTGTTATTTTGGGGTGTGGAGGTGAAGGGCAGAAGGAGAACGGTCAGCTTTATTTTAGCTAGTATGCTGGCTTTTAGAAACAAGACGGAACTGTTCAAAACAAGGTACTAGGCAACTCTTCATGTCTACTTTTATATCCTTTAAAGCCCTTGATCAGGCTTATACTGTATTGATCCAAATATAAGCCACACTCCCCCCCCCAAATTCCGACCATAAAAAGTTAAAGTGCAGCTTAAATTCGCGACCTTACAAAAATTATCTTTTACGATATCGCTGCTGAAACAGACATACGGTAAAATGGAACCAAAAAAATGTTTTATTGCCGATTTGCAAGCTTGAGACCGTTCATTTGCCATTTACGGGTGTGAGTGCCTGCGGAATTGTAGCAACTGAATAGTGATTTGCTATTTTAGTGACTGTGCGGTAACTTTTGGGGGCTTGCAAGATTCAAAGGCTTAAATTGGCTAGGAGTTACAATTCTACCAACCACAGCCATTTTCAGCCTGTAACCCAATTTTAAGGGAGCGGGTTATATTCGGATATTCTCCCCCCCCCTTGAATTTTAAAGGTGCATCTTATTTGCAGGTGCATCTTATATTCTGGCCAATACGGTACTTCTTTCTCATCTTTCCTCCATTGAATCCAAAGTGGGCTTGCAACCCTGCGAGGGACGACAGGCCTGGAGACAGTGACCTGGGCTCAAGGCCCATCCAGTACACCTCATGACTTGAACCCAAGTCTTCTCAACATGGTCTGTCCCCTATCCAAGGGCCAGATGCACTATCAAAAATGCTCAGTTGCAAAGCCTTCTCTGCACATACTGGGATATGGGCTCTTAAAGTGAGAGGACCTGGATCATACCAGGGCCTTACGGGATGCTGAAAACAAGCCTAATGGAGAAATCCATGGGCCACAAGATGCCTACAATAATCTAGTAGGGCGTTATATAATTTGGCCCACTCCTGCCCTATTTTAATAAAATTCCAGGTATGATCACAAAGATATCAATGAAGCATGACTGTGTTTTTCAGTAGACTGTGTCTTCCATCCAAAATGCTATCTTATATACATAAAGGTAAAGGGACCCTTGACCATTAGGTCCAGTCATGACTGACTCTGGGGTTGCGGCACTCATCTCGCTTTATTGGCCGAGGGAGCCGGCATACATGTGGCCAGCATGACTAAGCCGCTTCTGGTGAACCAGAGCAGCACACGGAAACGCCATTTACCTTCCCGCCGGAGCGGTACCTATTTATCTACTTGCACTTTGACGTGCTTTCAGACTGCTAGGTTGGCAGGAGCTGGGACCAAGCAACGGGAGCTCACCCCGTCGCGGGGATTCAAACCGCCGACCTTCTGATCGGCAAGTCCTAGGCTCTGTGGTTTAACCCACAGCACCACCCACGTCCCATCTTATATACATAGGTCCCTCATAAAAACATTTTTTAAAAACTCAACCAGGAATATATAAATATAGATTATAAGCACGCCCCTTCTTCAGGCATGTCATTCACCCCTGCACAAGACGTCACTGTAATTCCCATGATCTCTACCATTCTTCAGGGTAATATATAGAGGAATCAAATTCTACTGTTAGCGTCTTGGGTGAAGGATTAGATAAAAAAATGTCATAAATAAAATCTAAAGTCCTTAGAGGATTGGTACCAGATGACAACAGGGAGAAGACCCTATATAAAGCATACTAAAAAATTTTTACCTATTGTGGTTTCACAGAACTTCTCTGCTGCTACTTCATTGGCAATATTTGCTCCCATCAGCACACTGATGTCTATTCCCATTTTCTCTCGGATGATGTCAGATATGAGTTTGAGACCCTCTGGACCCTCGTCTATTCCCTGCAGCAAACATTAAAAGGTAACCACTATAGTCAGTTATCAACATCGGACAGAAGACTGATAATTATCCTCACCAGTGGGTGAAATTCTGCCTATATGCCATCTGGGTGGAATCTACACACATATTAAAAAACGCCTTGAAAATGCTTGGTTTTAAAACAGTTTGAAAAATACACTGAATTTTTGCATAGCTCACTTTCACCATCTAGTGTCACATTTGCACATTGCACTTTAAAAGGTAAAGGTAAAGGACCCCTGACAGTTAAGTCCAGTCGCGGACGACTCTGGGGTTGCAGCGCTCATTTCGCTTTACTGGCCAAGGGAGCCGCCGTTTGTCCGCAGACAGTTTTTCCGGGTCATGTGGCCAGCATGACTAAGCCGCTTCTGGTGCAACGGAACACCAAAACCAGAGCAGCGCACAGAAACTCCGTTTACCTTCCTGCTGGAGCGGTAACTATTTATCTACTTGCACTTTTTTGGCGTGCTTTCAAACTGCTAGGTTAGCAGGAGCTGGAACAGAGACACGGGAGCTCACCCCGTCGTGGGGATTCAAACCGCCGACCTTCTGATCAGCAAGTCCAAGAGGCTCAGTGGTTTAGCCACCCATGTCCCGCCCCCACAACACATTTAAAATGTTTCATTTTAACATGTAGCTGAGTCCATAGATTAGGCTGAATCTGTAGAACTGCAATGACCATTTAAAAGCTGTGGGTTTTTTGTTTTTTAAAAAAATTAGAATTCATAAACTGCTTTGCAGAAAAGACCCAAGTGATGTGCAGAAATGGAAAACAAAACACAACACAAATCAAGGAGCAGTGTTAAAACATAAAAATGAACAAATTCAGAAATAAAATAGGAGCAATCTGAGAATGCTAGGGGGGAAATAAATGTTTCCACCAACATCAAAAACAGAACAATGTAGGGCTTGCTTCACCTCTAATGGAAGAAAATTTAAGAGGGAGGGTGTCACAGCGCTACAATGATGAGCTCCAGTCAAGGCATGTTTGCCACAGGGGTGTGTGACATTACGCCACAGCATCACTGACTCGCCATGTTACCATCTTTACATAATTACATGATGCACAGCACCTTTCAGAACTCAAAACTACTGATCCAAATGAGCTGGATCTATATTGTCGTAAGTCTAGGGATTATACATCTCTTCAGCATTGTTTTTGTCCAACAGCCCATTGAACAATTCCAAAGGATTCATTGACACCAAAGTAAGGCTTGTATCTGTTGTACCTTAATGAGAGTTATACCGACAGCTTTCTTGGCTACGCGCCCCGTGATCTCATCACAAATTTTATGAATGAACTGGTGGGGAATGACAAAAACCAGCAAGTCTGCGTCTTGCACGGCATCCTTCAGATTTGGGACAGCAACCTATGGACATTTATTCAAGGGAGGAAGAAAGGGAGAGATGAGAAAGAGAGAAGAAAGAAGACATTTGTCTCAATGCGCCGATTTTATTTTGTTTGTAGAAATGCTTTATTATTATTATTATTACAGTGGTGCCCCGCAAGACGAATGCCTCGCAAGACGAAAAACTCGCTAGACGAAAGAGTTTTCCGTTTTTTGAGTCGTTCCGCAAGACGAATTTCCCTATGGGCTTGCTTCGCAAGACGAAACGTCTTGCGAGTTCTTGCGAGTTTGTTTCCTTTTTCTTAAAGCCGCTAAGCCGTTAATAGCCGCTAAGCCGCTAATAGCCGTGCTTCGCAAGACGAAAAACCCGCAAGACGAAGAGACTCGCGGAACGGATTAATTTCGTCTTGCGAGGCACCACTGTATAATGGCCGTAAAATTTAAAGATTTCAAACTAGCACAGATTAAAACTAAGCACAGATTGGTTCTACTATTCCAAAAGCGACTCTTTTGTTGGCTGGCTTTGACCATTGGCAAATGCATCCAGCTGGAATTGCGGAAAGCTTATTTGCAGAGCAAATATTTTATACTGCCAAGAAGCTAATACCTTGCAGTGCTATCTAGTATACTGGTCTTCGTGTTGCTTGTATTGTTTGTTGTAAGAAGCTAATACTTGGCGAGCCAACTGATAATAACAGCAAATTTCAAGTATAAAGGCACAAGCAAATTTGGAACTCATTCCCACCCAATGTAAACTAGCAAAGTATTATTATTATTATTATTATTATTATTATTATTACCGTATTTTTCACTCTATAAGACGCACCAGACCATAAGACGCACCTAGTTTTTGGAGGAGGAAAACAAGAAAAAAATATTTTGAATCTCAGAAGCCAGAACATCAAGAGGGATCGCTGCACAGCGATCCCTCTTGCTGTTCTGGCTTCTGGGATAGCTGCACAGCCTGCATTCGTTCCATAAGACGCACACACATTTCCCCTTACTTTTTAGGAGGGAAAAAGTGAGTCTTATAGAGCAAAAAATACGGTAATTCAATTTGTATTTTTTTTTTTGCCAAATAATATTTATTAGTTTTCCAAATTTTAAACAAACCAATGGCAAATTACATCAAATTTCTATACTGCCCTTCATCCAAAGATCACAGGACAGCTTACAATAAAAAAACACAAAAATAAAGTTTCTGATTGCTTCTAAAGTTGGAAACAGAATTAAATAAGATACCATTTACATTGGATTTGGGGAAATCTAATACTTATTGCGGATAGTAAATGGTTACTATTCTCTGTGGGTTGGAATCAGAGGTTTGTGAACAGAATTTACTCACAGAATGGAAACAAATTCTGTCTTCTCCTCCCCTAGTTAGCCTCATGCTTCTATAAAAATCAACTTCAGATTGTTGGTGCAACTTCCAGAAAAATAACTTGTTTTGCGACGCAGCACAGCAGAGAAACAATCTCCTCTCAGAAGTGGCGTAGCGTGGGTTGTCAGCACCCGGGGCAAGGCAAGTAATTTGCGCCCCCTAACCCGTGGATTTGTGCCCCCTAACCCGTGGATTTGCGCCCCCTAACCCTAACCCCCCAGATGTTGCGCCCGGTGCGGCCGGCCCCCCCTGCACCCCCCACGCTACGCCGCTGCCTCTCAGTGCTATGAATGGAAGGCTTGCCAGACCCAGGCCCCTTCCACAAATGGCAGATCTCCTTCTGTTCACTAGGAGGGCACACTAGGTTCCAATTTTTGCAAATGACTGACAGCTATTATTTTGGAATTTAACAAAACGTAAATGTGAATAAGAGCTTTTGTTCTTTTACTTTAAGCCCATTATTTTTACTCTGCGCCGTTCCTCTCCTCACACAAAAACCAGGTTCTGAAGACATTTATTAGTTGGGCCCAATGGGGTTGGACCCACACTAAAGTCACGTCTGCAATTGAAGCTCTCTTATTTCACTTCAACAGGCATAGCTTCCCCCAAAGAATCCTGGGAACTGTAGTTTGCTAAGGGTGCTGCGATTTGTTAGGAGACCCCTTATTTCCCCTCACAGAACTACACTTCCCAGAGTGGTTGAGCAGTCAATCCCTCTTCCCAGAGAACTCTGGGAAATGCAGCCGTGTGAGGGGAATAGTAAAACTTTTAAAACAATACTTTTAGAATAGTAAAATGCTTAAAATAAACAGAGATAACTAATATATATGTCTTACCACATTGTCTGGAAGCTTGTGTCCAGGGAGATATTTTACATTCTCGTGATCATTATTTATGATATCGGTTAATTTCCGTCCATCAATGTTTTCCTCAAAAACCCACATTTTCACCGTAGAAGCGAACTTTTGCAGCGTTTTTACATTGTTGCCTACTATTTTAGCCACAGCAGAACCCCTGTAATAAATAGAGAAAATATGACACCTTATTAAATATGCCACATTAAGACAGAGGGCTTGCCGATCAGAAGGTTGGTGGTTTGAATCCCCGTGATGGAGTGAGCTCCCATTGCTCAGTCCCAGCTTCTGCCTACCTAGCAGTTCGAAAGCATGCCACTGCAAGTAGATAAATAGGTACCACCGCAGCAGGAAGGTAAATAGCGTTTCCATGCACTCTGGTTTCCGTCATGGTGTCCTGTTGTGCCAGAAGCGGTTTAGTCCTGCTGGCCACATGACCTAGAAAGCTGTCTGTGGACAAACGTCGGCTCCCTCGGCCTGAAAGCGAGACGAGCACCACAACCCCATAGTCACCTTTGCCTGGACTTAACTGTCCAGGGGTCCTTTACCTTTTACCAAACTACAATCCCTATCAGCCCCAGCAAGAATGGTACCAGAACTGAGTTCTGGCTACGGAAAAAAGCCCTGCTTTTACCGGTACTTATTCCCCCTCATTTCACTTCACTGAGAGCTGAAAAGCAACTTGTGCGAGGGATAACATTTAACTGGCCCCCGAACCACCCCCGAAACGAGCCGCCTGTTTGGCAAGTCCCCATGCGCTGCGCTAAACCGGTGCAGCACAGCGCAGGGACTCGCTTCTGCGGAGCCAGAAATTGCATCTGCGCAGACGCCAAAAATCGTGGGCGCACGCACTCTCACGTGATCCAGCCCGAGGTAAACCTTCTTGACCCCTGGTTAGTGTATGCAAAACTCTGTGCCCAATTACAGCAGCCCAATTACACAGGCAAATTGCACAGCAAGGCATTTTGCATTAAGCACTAGTTTGGCACCTTAAGTGAGGAGGTTAAACTTCTTCAACTGATAAGCAAGGTAATTTGAGAAGCATAAAACTCTGCCCCAGGGCAGAGTTTAAATTTATGCCCTTTGAACAATGACAAGTGCCTCAAAGTCACGGACACTCATGCCTGAAGCTTTATATCATAAGGCAGAGCAGTTTTATGTTCTCAACTTGCCTCCAGTCATTCTGTACTTGTCACATGTCTTTTATATGTTAAGGATAATAAGGACTGGTATTTAAGCTGCATGTGCTTTCTTTGATGCAAGGCCCCACTGAGCCACGAGGCAACGGATAAATTAAAAAAATGCATCTGTTAAGAGACTTCTTCTGTCTTATATGTGCAACCGTCTCTTTCACACACAACTCTCTTTCATGACTTCTGCCTAGGAAGTGTCACATGGGGCTAGAATAAATTTAGAAATAGAAGAGGTCCGATATAATGAAGGCTTTTATAGATCACTAAAACAACACACTGAGGATACAGCTCCTCCTCCTCCTCCTCCTTCTTAGTATCAGCTGCCTTAAAAGGAGAGGGGAACCCCTGTGCAAACAGATGAAACATTGACACTTTATACTGCTCTAAATGCAGACTATCGAAGCCACTAGATTTTAATTTGAAAATTATGTGCTCTCTTGGATGTGGTAGGTAGCTGACAAAATCCATTGCTAGGGAAGCAATCAATGAATCAATTCTTTCCCATCAGGAGATATTTTTCCAGTGTTTTGCAGTGATCATAGTCCAGGCATCCCCAACCTTCGGCCCTCCAGATGTTTTGGACTACAATTCCCATAATCCCTGACCACTGGTCCTGTTAGCTAGGGATCATGGGAGTTGTAGTCCCAAAAACATCTGGAGGGCCGCAGGTTGGGGATGCCTGTCATGGACTTTCAAACTACCGCTAGGTTCAAATCACTCAGTCATAAAGCTCATTTAGTGACTCTGGATGAACCACTGACCATGTTGGCATGTCATGCTAAGCCAAACAATGACTTAGATTGAATGCACTGTGTAAAATAATTACCGAAACAGCTATTAATATTTGTAGCTTAATATATTTAAATTAAACTGAATGATGCAAGGAAAGGCAAATACCAGCAGTTCCTAAAATTAGGGTTATGTGCACGTACTTGTCAAACCCTTAACTGGAAGAACTAATGTTCAGGGTGTGCTGAAAGAGTTTCCAAGGCCTCCCCCCCCCCCCCAAAAATGGTCGATCTCTTTGGAAATACATTAACCTGTTACATGCCAAGGATCTGCATTTGTAACCACCTTGGGGTTTTTTTTTTGTATTTCCACAATTGGGAACCTCTTTTTGCTTGTCTGTCCCAAAGTGTATTTGCTCTACCTCAGATATTTTGCACATTTAAGATTGAAACAAACGATTAAACAGGGCTTAAGACCTCAGTCTCACTTAAAAATACACTTTCCCTCTTCAAATTCCTTGGGGACATCCAACAGAGGAAAAGCCCCGTGTAACTTTAAATATTGCATCGTGCATTGTGAACATGAGTTTGCCCTCATAAAATCTATATGATAAATTTTGTTCCAACGGGCCAATATATAAAATAGGTCAACATTGCTAAGCTTTGACCAATATGCTACCTGTAAAAAATGGAATAACGTATTCACGTAGAGCCTTTACAGCAAAGGAAACAAAACAAAACAAACAGATAAGGCATCCATGTTAAAAAGCAGTCGTGTTACTGAAGATATTTACAGTGGTACCTCGGTTTACAAACTTAATCCGTTCCGGAAGTCCATTCTTAAACCAAAACCGTTCTTAAACTAAGGTACACTTTCCCTAATGAGGTCTCCTGCTGCCAGCGCCCTTCCACCATGTGGCTTCCGTACGTAAACCAAGGTAAAGTTCTCAAACCGGAACACTACTTCCGGTTTTATGGAGTTCTTAAACCGAATAGTTCGTAAACAGGGCTGTTCGTAAACCGAGGTACCACTCTACTGCAGTATCACAATGGCAATGGATGAAAGCAAGTAACCAGTATAGGAACACAAAATTGCAAAATAGCGAACCACCTTCTCCCATTTCCTCATTCCCAGTTCTGAAGAGTGTGTGCTGTGTAGTTTTGCAACTCTCTGTAAAATGCTTCTGACAGCTCCTACAAGTGACCACGAAATAAAGTTTTGTCTCTGCAAGTTTGAAATGGGGCTCATGTAAAACTTATGCCCTTCAGGAAACAAAGTCAGCACTAATCTGCTGCCAACATTGAGCAATTTGAACAGGCTCTGTCAGCTGATATTGCAGAAGATATCTCAGTGGGTGCAAGACAAAAAGCAGGTTAAAAATATCCCACTATTCCTCCTGGACATAAACACCCCTCCCCCCTTTTTAAAATAAAGTACAGTGGTACCTCAGGTTACATATGCTTCAGGTTACATATGTTTCAGGTTACAGACTCCGCTCACCCAGAAACATTACCTCGGGTTAAGAAGTTTGCTTCAGGATGAGAACAGAAAGCGTGTTCCAGCGGCGCAGCAGCAGCAGGAGGCCCCATTAGCTAAAGTGGTGCTTCAGGTTAAGAACAGTTTCAGGTTAAGAACGGCCCTCCGGAACGAATTAAGTACTTAACCCGAGGTACCACTGTATATCGCAATGTTTAGCTGGTGATATATCACAATGTTGAAAACCAGATACCACCCAGCTCTATCCTCCTCCTCTGTAAACAGACCAAAACATCATCTAGGTTCCTTGAAGAGCAATCTGAACTGCTCCCCTCCCCGCAAAAAGCTGCTCCATTCGAAGGGATAAAACTGCTATCCCAGTAATATCTCTGTTGGATTTGAACTTGTTTTTATATATGTATTTTTTCTAGGCTTTATTGTATTGTAGAATTGCTTTGAGGTGCTTCACAGGAAGCAATTTGAAATATCAATTATACATAAAGCCATACACTAAGCTTAATAATAATAATAATAATATTTGTACCCCACCCACCTGGCATAAAAAGGTAAAGGTAAAGGGACCCCTGACCATTAGGTCCAGTCGTGACCGACTCTGGGGTTGCGGCGCTCATCTCGCTTTATTGGCCGAGGGAGCCGGCGTACAGCTTCCGGGTCATGTGGCCAGCATGACTAAGCCGCTTCTGGCGAACCAGAGCAGCGCACAGAAATGCCGTTTACTTTCTCCCCAGAGTGGTACCTATTTATCTACTTGCACTTGACATGCTTTCGAACTGCTAGGTGGGCAGGAGCAGGGACTGAGCAACGGGAGCTCACCCCGTCGTGGGGATTCGAACCGCCGACCTTCTGATCGGCAAGCCCTAGGCTCTGTGGTTTAACCCACAGCGCCACCCCTGTCCCTACCCATACAAAATATGGGTACAAAATATGGGATACAAAAGCGTTAAAATCAAAAGTCAGCTAATGGAAAGGTGAAATGCCTGCATCAGCGCAGCAGGCATTTAAAAGCTGACACACAGAAGGCGCCTGCGGAATTTCTATTGGCAGGTGACACTAAAGGCTTGGCTACTTGTTGCAGTCAGTCGCAGGAGCCTCACCCTCACCAATGACGCACCTGCGGATGAATGCCCAGAAGGCAAACTTCAGCTGAATGCGCAGAGGGTGGGGCTGGATAGCATGTTCCCCTTCTCCTTCCACTTGTTCAGACAACAGGGAGAACAGGGCTAGGTCTCCCAGTCCTGAATACAGACTCCATGCACGTGTAAGTAAATTGAGCATTTATCCATGTGCAGTCTCAACTTTGTCTGTTCTGCAGAGGTTGGGAGTGGGGGAAGTGGAACCAGCTAGTGTGATTCTCTCCCTCCGTGTATATTCCATGAAAGGATGAAGACAAAGGTGAGCAAAGGGAGTTCTACAGGTAATACTTTCCAGAGCAAAAGGTATTCTTCTTAATGCAGCATGGAAAGTGGAAATATCTATATGCAACAGGCTTCGTGCAAAAGCAATGACAGCCACTGTGGTTCAGCGGATGACTAGAACCCAGGCGAACCAGGTTCAAGGTGTTTTTTAGCCACATTCAGGTGGTAGACAAGAGGAACTTAGGACAAAGTTTGTTACTGACAGGGGAAATAAGTAGCATTCTGAAACAGACACTTCTGGTTTCTAAGCGGAGTATTTAAGGCGTTGTGGGACACAGGAAGCAGGAACGTGGTCATCTCGCAGAATATCTAGCACACATTCATCTGAAAGCTTTAAGCACAACTGCTGGAAGGACTAGGCACTGTCATGCAAAAGGAGCCATTGTGGTGCAATGGTTAGCATACTGGACCAGAACCCAGGAGAACGAGGTTCAAATCCCATCTCCAACATGAAGTTCACTGGGTGGTCTTGGGTCAGTGACTATTTTTCAGCAGAACAGGACTGCTGTGTGGATAAAATGGAGGGAGAGAACAGAACCACTCACTTCACCCTTGGAGGAAGAATAAAATATGCATGTAAAGCATACGTAACAAGTGAGTCCTGCAAAAATATATATGTTACGTATGTGTAGCTGGATAGCTCAGTCAGTAGAGCATGCGACTCTTAATCTTGAGGTCATGGGTTCACATAGCTGTCAACGTTTCGGGTGGCGCTGTGAGTTAAACCACTGAGCCTAGGACTTGCCGATCAGAAGGTCGGTGGTTCGAATCCCTGCGACCAGGTGAGCTCCCGTAGCTCAGTCCCTGCTCCTGCCAACCTAGCAGTTTGAAAACACGTCAAAGTGCAAGTAAATAAATAGGTACCGCTCCGGCGGGAAGGTAAACGGCGTTTCCATGCACTGCTCTGGTTCGCCCAAAGCGGCTTAGTCATGCTGGCCACATGACCCGGAAGCTGTACGCTGGCTCCCTCGGCCAATAAAGCGAGATGAGCGCCGCAACCCCAGAGTCGGCCACGATTGGACGTAATAGTCAGGGGTCCCTTTTACCCATGGGTTCAAGACCCATGTTGGTTCCTTAAACAGTCAGCATTCTGCAACCACAGCATGCTTAGACTTCATCAAGCTGTTCTGAGCTACCTTCCCACCTCACAACCCCATTCATTTGTACTTCCACAAACCTTGGAGAGGTATTTCTCTCTTGCGCATGGACTCTTTAATCTTAGGGTCGTCGGTCTGAGCTCCACGTTGGGCAAAGGATTCCTGCATTGCATGCGGTTGGGCTGGGTGACCCTCAGTGTCCCTTCCAACTCTACAATTCTATTATTCTACGGATGGCACCCTTTTGGCGTTGCATGGACCCGAGTTCTCGCTGAGTGCATGGGAGTTTTGTGGGCTGTTCTCTGGTGGCGTGCGTCCTGCCCACCTGCCTTGAGAAAACCCTCCCAAACTAGAGAACCGTCATCGGTGCCTTTAGAATAACGCCATCATTCTTCCACTATCCTAAGCCAGGGCGAGGACAAGAAAGAGGGGGGAAATTAGCGGGTGAACAGGCCCAGCCCTCGAGGT
Source organism: Podarcis pityusensis (assembly GCF_964106645.2). Classification (NCBI taxonomy): domain Eukaryota; kingdom Metazoa; phylum Chordata; class Lepidosauria; order Squamata; family Lacertidae; genus Podarcis; species Podarcis pityusensis. The sequence continues at coordinate 44,859,607 of NC_138037.1, read as the reverse complement.
ATTAAAACGAACCGCAAACCTGACGCACGTGCGATTAACTATGGGGGGGGGGGGATAGTTGCCATTCAGAAAAAAAGGAGATTTGCAAAAGGGTGATCAGGGGTGTCGCCTATTCCCGCCCAACAAGGAAGTAGAACAAGGATGACGGTTCGTGACAGCTGCATATATTATTTTGCAGGGAATTCTTTGTTAGGAAAAACAGACCTCGATCCAAAGGAGTAGGAGACGCCTGATTCTCCACCCCTGCCTGCGCCCCTATACCCCGCGCATCCTAAGCAACAAGGGCTGAGGACCAGGAAGCGCAGGTTCCTCTCGGTGCCCCGGTGGCCTCTGGGCGGATCGCGCCCCCCACCTGCGCTCACCAGTTTCCTGAGCCCACGATGCTGACTTTCAAGGGCGACGCTGTAGCCATGGGGGCGCCGGCAGCGGTAAGAGAAGCAGCGCAAAGGGAACGGCGCCTGGAGACCCTCCAATGGCTGCGGCCAGCAGTCCTCTGCCGCCCATGCAGAATCGGCGCAGGAGACGATCCCGCCCCCCAGCAAGAGCCAGGGACCTCCTCCTTCACCCGGAGCTTGCTGGGAATTATAGTCCTCTTCCGACTGAGTAGGCTAGACACGTGCCGCCGGGTATTGCTTTTATTTCATTTTTAAAAATATTGCTGAGGATGCAAGCGCTGTTGCGCCGGATTTGCTTTGCGCGGCTCATTCTTTGCAAGCCCAAGGGAAAGCCCCCATCGAGTTTAGGCAAGCGCTTTGCAGTTACCTGGGAAGGAGTCCTGTTGAACTCGATGGGGCTTACTTTTGAGTAGGCACGCTGAGGCTTCCAACCTTGTCAGATCCAATTCGCTTATTTCTGTCTGTGCAGAGGATTACACTTGCTAGAAAATGAAAGCGCTGCAAGGAGCCACAGGATATTCCCTAGAAGGCACACTGACACAGGAGAGAGAATAAAAAAATCCTTCCAGTAGCACCTTTAAGACCAACTAAGTTAGTTCTTGGTATGAGCTTTCGTGTGCAAGCACACTTCTTCAGATACACTGAAACAGAAGTTGCCAGATCCTTCTATATAGTGAGAAGGTGGGGAGGGGTATTACTCAGAAGGGTGGTGGGAATGGGAGATTGGCAGATAGCTGAGATGAGCCTGCTGACGACTACCTATCTGTAACTGGAACCACAGGAGAGAGAGAAATTCCACGTGGGAGTACCTATCTGTAACTACCTATCTGTAACTGGAACCACAGGAGAGAGAGAAATTCCACGTGGGAGTGGATCCTGCCCGTCTTGTGGATCAGACGCTGCTATTCATATTTATTTCCTCTCTAACGCAGGATTAAACAAGGACATCTTAAGGTTTTTACTGTAGCAGCAACTGTATATATTGTAGCAGAATAAATATAACATACGTGTGTGTGTGTGTTTATCCTGAATATCGACATACTTTACCCAATATTTTCTGTGCATCAGAGACAAAGCCTAGCTAGCAGAACACTGCTGGGGAAAATGTGCAAGAAGCGTCATGTGACAGTAGAGAGTTTTCAGAAACACAAGTCACATGCCTTCAGATGCTTGGCCTGCATGTGCAGGAGTTATAGACTCATAGAATGGTAGAATCGGGGACCCTAATAATTATCTAGTCCAACCGCCTGCAATGCAGGAATATGCAGTTGTCCCATATGGGGATCAAACCTGCAACCTTGGCATTACCAACACCATGCTCTAACCAACTGAGCCACAAAATTCCAATGGGGTTTATTACAAATAAGCATGCATATGATCGTAGCTGTGCAATGCAGCTCACCCCATAGTAAGTCCTATTGAATTCAATTGTGCCTTCAAAGTAAGGGTGCATAGTCTTGCAGAGAGAAGAGGAGAGCGGGCAAGGGCCATGTTGTTTAAGGGATGCTTGATTTAGCCTTTCCCAACCTAGGGGCCTAACTGATCATTGACCATGTTGGCTGGGGATTATGTGAGTCTGTGACAACATCAGCCATAGTCAAAAGGACCTATTAGAAGTTGGGGAACAGATCTTGTCACATTCGTGTCTCTGAGCGACACCATTATTCTCTTTCATATTTGGATGCATTGATTCAGGGTAATATGGTGCCTTGAGCGAGGGCAAAATTTGGTGCCCTGCTAAACATTTCTTATTTTCACAATAATTCCTTTTTTTATTTAGCACACACACACAAATGTGCCTTTTTATTTATTATTAATTTGTGCAGGGAAACTGCCCATCCCATCTTAAATCTAGTCCTACATCCTTTCCTTTAGGGAGCCCCCCCCCTTCTCCCTCTTTCCTTTTTTTTGCAAACTGTCATAAGTAAAATCAGATCAGATTGGAACCATCAATTCCTTTGTGAGGACAATGCAACACTAGAAAAATACAGCCATACATGAAAGCTGGGAGATGCATGGATCATTGAAGGCTTAATGGAGTATGTCAAGAAGAGTAAGATATATTGGCTTGAAGGATTTACTCTCAAAGCATGAGAAAGTGCATTTAGAAGAATACAAGCCTTTTTGACCATAACAAGCTGTGGATGAGACAGGATTTTAAACATTGCAGCTGACAGCTTGACGTCATGTGGGCATAAAAAGGTAAAGGTAAAGGTACCCCTGCCGGTACGGGCCAGTCTTGACAGACTCTAGGGTTGTGCGCCCATCTCACTCAAGAGGCCGGGAGCCAGCGTTGTCCACAGACACTTCCGGGTCACGTGGCCAGCGTGACATCGCTGCTCTGGCGAGCCAGTGCAGCACACGGAACGCCGTTTACCTTCCCGCTATAAAGCGGTACCTATTTATCTACTTGCACCCGGGAGTGCTTTCGAACTGCTAGGTTGGCAGGCGCTGGGACCGAACAACGGGAGCGCACCCCGCCGCGGGGATTCGAACCGCCGACCTTTCGATCGGCAAGCCCTAGGCGCTAAGGCTTTTACCCACAGCGCCGCCCGCGTCCCGCATGTGGGCATACTGATATTTTAATTTCCATATGGGGGTGGGGAAGCATTTCACTTGCCAGAGCCCTCCCTTGCTAGCTAATATGTGGCATTAAGGTCAGTGCCTTAAAACATTTGTCCGAAAGTTGCACTGGTGCGGTAGCAATGGGGCAATATTATTGCTCCACTCGCAGCCGGCGTCTCTCTTGCTGCATTGCCTCACAAAGGCGTCCTGAGAGATAGAAACATGCAGAGAAAGGGATGTGGTTAGTCCTTGGGTAAAACTCAAGGCCTCTTGGACAGAGCCAGTTAAATTGGTGGAAAAGGGAAAATTACATGTGTACGGCACACACAGACTTCTAGTCATGTGGAAGACTAGCCACGTACAGCTATATAAAGCTGGAATAAGAGATTATGAAGCCCCAAACCATGCCCCTATTACAGTGGTAAGCTAAAGGTAAAGGTGACCCCTGACCATTAGGTCCAGTCGTGGCCTACTCTGGGGTTTCGGCACTCGCTTTATTGGCCGAGGGAGCCAGCATACAGCTTCCGGGTCATGTGACCGTCATGACTAAGCTGCTTCTGGCGAACAAGAGCAGTGCACAGAAACACTGTTTACCTTCCCGCCGGAGCAGTACCTATTTATCTACTTGCACTTTGACATGCTTTTGAACTGCTAGGTTGGCAGGAGCAGGGACCGAGCAACGGGAGCTCACCCCATCATGGGGATTCGAACCGCTGACCTTCTGATCAGCAAGTCCTAGGCTCTGTGGTTTAACCCACAGCGACACCCGTGTTCCTCATTACAGTGGTACTTTGGGTTAAGAACTTAATTCGTTCTGGAGGTCTGTTCTTAACCTGAAACTGTTCTTAACCTGAGGTACCACTTTAGCTAACGGGGCCCCCTGCTGCTGCTGCGCTGCCGCCGCTCGATTTCTGTTCTCATCCTGCAGCAAAGTTCTTAACCCGAGGTACTACTTCCGGGTTAGCGGAGTCTGTAACCTGAAGCATCTGTAACCCGAGGTACCACTGTATTCTAACAGAAAGGACAATGAAAATATAAATGGTTTGAAGCTACGGTGTGAACAGTTAGGGTGGGGAAGATTTGTGAAACACACTGTGTGGGGGGGGGGAATACACAACTTTACTGACACTAAGGCGGTAATGTGAATACACCCAGAGTGTGTTGCAAGGCCAGAAGAAATACCCCTTTGCCACCATCACGTCTACCATGTTATCCTGCCTCTGCTCATAAAGCCCTGCAGCTCTCAAAAGCTTCCATGGGCTGCTGCCAGAGACTGGGCAGAGGAGGAACGGTGGAGACCGCCTCCCCAGCTTGACTCTCCCAGAGAAGAAGACAGTTAAGAATTACAACAGGGGTTTGAGGGGAGGTCACAGCTCAGAGGCAGATGAGGGGGAAGGCTGGCAAATAATGGGAGAGGAGGAGGAAGTTAAGCACCAGGAGGGCAACAGCTGATGGACACAGTGTCTTGAGAAAGCATTCTAGACCCCACCCTCCCAGAACCCAGCAAGCCTTGAAAGTAGGAGAGCAAATACCAGCAGGTAAATGATATACTGAATGAGGACAAGATGAAAGTTGGGTCTGAGGATAAAAAAATAAATATTTCAAATAGAATTGATAGAAGGCAGAGGTAAAACACTATCCAGGATGTATGATTTGTTGTTAGAATGGTTTACAAAAGATGAGGAAGTAAAAGAAGCGAGGATAAAATGGGCTATAGATTTTGGTCATAACATTGAATTGGAGGCATGGATAAAATTATGGAATGAAAGTATGAAATTTATGGCATGTACGGCTCTGAAAGAAGATTTATAGGTGGCATTTAATGCCGACAAAATTGGCAAAAATGTATAGGATGAGGGATAACAAATGTTGGAAGTGCAAAGAGGTGGATGGTGAATATTATCACATGTGGTGGACTTGTGATAAAGTAAAGACATTTTGGGAGTCGATTTACAAAATATACTTTCCCTAAAAAGCCAGGGGCTTTTTTGCTTGGCCTGAAGGGAAAGGAGATTAAGACAAAAGATCAAAGATTATTCATGTATGCCACAGCTGCGGCAAGGACTTTGTTGGCCCAAAACTGGAAATCACAAGAAGTTTCTGCCATTGTGGAATGGCAGACGAAAATGACGGACAATGTGGAGTTAGCCAAACTGACCAGCAGGATTCAAGATCAGGACGATTGAAGATTCCAGGAAAATTGGCGTGAATATATTGTGTATTTAAATGACTGTAAAAACTTAAAACTTAGCAGGATTGAAGTAACTCCTACAATGTGGACAAGATGATTTACCATATTTTTCGCTCTATAAGACGCACCAGACCACAAGACGCGCCTAGTTTTTGGAGGAGGAAAACAAGAAAAAAAATATTCTGAATCTCAGAAGCCAGAGCAGCAAGAGGGATCGCTGCACAGTGAAATCAGCAATCCCTCTTGCTGTTCTGGCTTCTGGGATAGCTGCGCAGCCTGCATTCGCTCCATAAGACGCACACACATTTCCCCTTACTTTTTAGGAGGGAAAAAGTGAGTCTTACAGAGCAAAAAATACGGGTAGGTGTAAAAAGATAAAATACACGACAGGATGTGATAAGGGATACCAACTGAAGGGAGGGAGGGAAGTCGCAAGCTCGGCAGAGCATAAGGTTTATAGGTTGATTAATGTACTGTAACAAGGAATGTGTAAAGAAAATAATAAAAATTTATGGGGGGGGGGAGAAAGTAGGAGAGCAAAGGGCTCAGAAGGAAAGGGCCCTCAGCGCCACCTGTAGAAGGGATGACGAATGCGGAAGTGGGAGAAAAAGCGAGTGGAGAGTCACTTGGGAAAATACCACTATTCAAAGAGGCTGCTTTCCCAAGCCTCTCTGTGAATAAAAAGCAGGTGGTAAAGATTTTTCCTTGTCTTATCCATTCCTGGCAACCTGCCGTGGGAATTGGTTCCTCTGCTGCCTGACAGCTGCATACACACCATAGATTTCAATTACAGTGGTACCTCAGGTTACATACGCTTCAGGTGACAGACTCCGCTCACCCAGAAATAGTACCTCGGGTTAAGAACTTTGCTTCAGGATGAGAACAGAAATCATGCTCCGGCGGCGTGACAGCAGCGGGAGGCCCCATTAGCTAAAGTGGTGCTTCAGGTTAAGAACAGTTTCAGGTTAAGAACGGACCTCCAGAACAAATTAAGTACTTAACCCGAGGTACCACTGTACATGCTTTCCCTCAAAGAATCCTGGAAAATGTAGTTTATCCATCGCAGAACTACAGTTCCCAGCACCCTTAACAAACTACTATTCCCAGGATATTTTTGAGGGTCTGAGAACCATTTTTTCTTTAAACACATAGTGTATACACAGCCATCGTCTCTAACCCTGAGGCCCAAATATTTTTAGTCTCAAAGGGCAGCACCCTTAGACAAATCTGCAATATCCAAATCACTTTTTTTTTTTTAATTATTTAAAAGAGGTTCTCTTTCTACTGGGGTAGGAGACCTGGGGGGGAATCATGTCTGGCAACCAATGCATTGTTTTGGTTTCAGATAGTACATGGGTAGAGGAGTCTAAAAAGCCCAGGACACAAATTTTCACGGCCCTCTAGTGGCAATGGTGGCTCATGCAGCCGAAGTAACATATTTAGCATGAGCTCTGGAAGTGTATCTGGGACGCGGGTGGCGCTGTGGGTTAAACCACAGAGCCTAGGACTTGCTGATCAGAAGGTTGGCGGTTCGAATCCTCGCCACGGGGTGAGCTCCCGTTGCTCGGTCCTTGCTCCTGCCAACCTAGCAGTTCGAAAACACAAAGTGCAAGTAGATAAATAAGTACCGCTCTGGCGGGAAGGTAAACTGCGTTTCGATGTGCTGCTCTGGTTCGCCAGAAGCGGCTTAGTCATGCTGGCCACATGACCCGGAAGCTGTATGCAGGCTCCGTCGGCCAATAAAGCGAGATGAGTCGGCCACAACTGGACCTAATGGTCAGGGGTCCCTTTACCTTACCCATGTACTATCTGAAAACAAAGGGCACATTGGTTGCCAGGTGTGAAATATATTGGCATTGTTTTCAGCTCTCCTGCCCCACTATTCACTGCTTTACTTCAAACAGTTCCATATTACATGGTCAGCTGTTTCTTCCAGCCAACAAAGGCTGCTGCCTTGGAACAATATAGTTGGACTGGAAGGTTAACTTTGAGGTTCTGCTCAAGCTCTTGGAACAGAATGCAACCAGTTAAAGGGACCTACAGCCATCGGATTTTTCAAGGCAATTGGTTTTCAGGCTTCTAACAGTCTTGCTTACTGCAACCTGCCCCACTGAGCCTAATGAGAGTCACAGAGAACTATAAACCATTTTCCAGATGGTCCCTATTTACTGATCATGTAAGAAGACATCAGTTGCCCCTATCTGCATGCACAACTGACATTAGTGAAACCCAGCTGTGGTGTCTTTAGACTTCAGCTCTGCATTCTAGACTTTAAAAGATTTAAAGAGCTTGAAATAAAAGGCATTGAAGGCGATACGATGCAAAACTACTCAGAATTCATTACAAGTGATCCAGCATTCTTAGACATACTAAATCACATTTAAGTTGATAACTGGGAATGTCGTAATTAACTCAGCACATGACATTATACTAGCCCTTATAATCTTTTAATGGCTCTGAACTCCTTTGGGATTCTATGCCTAATTGGATTAAATAACTCCAGCATACGTTTAACTTTTCTTTCAGAATCGAAAAGCTAATTTATCGTGTCTCCTAGTGTCATGATGTAGTAGATGTTCAGGAAATGGCAGCCTGACTTTGAAGCATCTTTTGTTTACATTTACGAAACCCATCTTGATACTGAGATGATTGACAAGACGGCCCTGCACCCAAATATCGCAGTGTGGGCTGCTGCTGCTCACCCCCTGCCTGCTGCTCCTAACAAAGTCAGCCTGCGTTCTGTGGCCGCTGTACTATAAGACGATAAAACCCACACCAGCTGTTGGTACAAAAGAGATCCCCTTTAGCGCTTCTCCCCCCTTGGAAAAAAAAAGTTTGCATTTCTGTAAATCCTGGCATTTACCTGTGTAGGAGATATGGAAGGGAACTAGCTGCAATTAAGAGGAAATCAGAGGCAGGTTGAAAAACTAGGAGCCCTGTTTAGGGAAGTTTATAATGTTTGAAGTTTTCTTCTCTTTTTAGTCCTCTGTTGGGAGCTGCCCAGAGTGTCTGGGGAGGCCCAGCCAGTTGGGTGGGGTATAAATAATAAAATTATTGTTAGTAGTAAAAGGTAAAGGGACCCCTGACTGTTAGGTCCAGTCGCGGATGACTCTGGGGTTGCGGTGCTCATCTCACTTTATTGGCAGATGTTTGGGCCTGAAACTCCCATCTGCTCGACCCAGCATAGCCAATGGCCCGGGATGGTGCAAGGTGTAGTCCAGAACATCTAGAGAACATCAGGTTGGGCAAGCCTGCTCTATATGAATATGTCTCCATTATTAGTACCCTGAGCATTTGCATATTTGCTCACTGAATGCAATGGGACTTACTCTCAAGTAAGTGTGCATTAGAAAGCAAGTTTAATTAGCCTAGTATTGACTCGTTGCTAGACTCAATATGTTAGTTCCAAGGATGTGATTCATTCAGCCTGAGTTCAGTGCTGTACGGTTTATTTTAAAAGTTGTTGTTGTTGTTTAGTCGTTTAGTCGTGTCCGACTCTTCGTGACCCCATGGACCAGAGCACGCCAGGCACTCCTGTCTTCCACTGCCTCCCGCACTTTGGTCAAACTCATGCTGGTAGCTTCAAGAACACTGTCCAACCATCTCGTCCTCTGTCGTCCCCTTCTCCTTGTGCCCTCCATCTTTCCCAACATCAGGGTCTTTTCCAGGGAGTCTTCTCTTCTCATGAGGTGGCCAAAGTATTGGAGCCTTAGCTTCAGGATCTGTCCTTCCAGTGAGCATTTTAAAAGTTAGTCATGTTGTTAAACTACTCTCATGTAAATCAGTGGTACTTAGCTGCACTCTTAAGCATACTCACCAGAGAGTAAGTTTCCTTTGTAATAATAAAAAAAACCTGTGTGTTTCCCCCCTGTCATCTTTAACATTTAGACTCATTTGTTCACTCAGCTCTGACAGTACTAATTATCTGGTGGTTGTTATAGAGATGTTATTTACCTTTCTACATTCACCCAGAGTGCAGAGGAAATTAAACAGATGACATGACATGCCTGGGAAAGTGCAAGCAGACACTTTTATGGGCCTGTCTTACAGTTCTCTATTTTATTTTATTTGAGCAGTAGATGCATTTGCCTGGAGAACTGTAGCCCGTGACCTTTTCCTTTTTGGTCTTTAGAGTTTAGAGAGAGAGAGAGTTTGGATTTGATATCCCGCTTTATCACTACCCGAAGGAGTCTCAAAGTGGCTAACAATCTCCTTTCCCTTCCTCCCCCACAACAAACACTCTGTGAGGTGAGTGAGGCTGAGAGACTTCAGAGAAGTGTGACTAGCCCAAGGTCACCCAGCAGCTGCGTGTGGAGGAGCGGGGAAGTGAACCCGGTTCACCAGATTACGAGTCCACTGCTCTTAACCACTACACCACACACACTTTCTCTCTACTGAAACAAAGAAAGCACTAATGTTAGGAGAGAGGCAGGAGAAGTGGAATTATGGTTAGGGAGAGCTACATGGAAAGAAAGCGGGGATGGTAGCTGAAATTGGCCTCCTCTCAGAAGCCAGAAGAAGTCTCGGGAGAGGTTCTTGATGGAAGAAGACTCCTGGGGTGGAGGATGACTGAAACTGCAGAGAGCTTTTGTCAGTCATGAGCTACCCTAGACCAATGGCCTGACTCAGTGGAAAGGCAGTTTCCACCATTCAACCTTAAAGCACTGGGAACGCTATGCATCACATTCTCATCTCAGTTCACTCAGGTTGATATGGAGCCCCTGAAGGTATCATGAGCTAAATGAGCCCTGTGTAGCACACGCCTCTGAGCTCAGATCTCAGGTTGGAGCAGGAGGAGGGCTGAGAGAGTCTCTGAAAGTAGTCACTGAAGAAGGACTTAAAATGTGAGAAAGGACTTGCCTGGTCAAATATCTGATGTTAACCTGAAAAGATGTTCCAACCCTAAGCCGTGAACATAAAAAGTGAGGAACACAGTGGCAGATCCCAGAGGAAATGTCTCTTTGACCTCCTCTTGACATTGTAGTCTAGGCTGTTTGTTTGCTGTTATTCATTGGGATGGGGATTTATACAATACACAGGATCCTTTTGAGACCTTCTTGCCCTCTCACACAACTGCATTTTCAAAGGTTGGAGGAAGTTGAGTTCAGGGGCTTCCCCTTCATTCACCCCATATCAAAGAGAACTTGTTAGGAGCTTCTGTATTTTTCCAAAAACAAGAAATAGTTTAACAAACCAAATACGCACACTTAGTGTAGTCTGACCCTAATGCACACCAGTGTAATCTGTCCCAAATGATGTAATTAGATAGCTGCTGTCACTCTGCTGGAGTGGAGGCCACACCCTGGAGGAAATCTTTTATGATAATCCCATCCCAAGCCTTCAAATAAAGCCAACCCAGTTCTGCAGAAAATCAGAAAGAGCTCTGCTCTGACTCCTGGGGTCAGGATAGAACTGCCTGAAGGGGAAGGAGATTCTGCAAGAAGACTCTGTATATCAAATGCTTGTACATTACATCTCCAAGTTTCCTAGTACGTTAGTGCGTTGGACTCTACATTAACTATGGTGAGCAAATGTTGAAAGGAAATGGACCAAAAACAGATGAGTTGGAAAATAAACTTATTTGCCATGCTTCTTTAGGGTGGAGTTTCCTGAATTGTGGACAGCTATGTTCTTGTGTAAAGTATGACTCAATTTATTATTATTTTTTTTAAAAAAGGCAAACGTAACAAGGAAAAGGAGTAGGATAAATTCCCCGCTGCCTCTCTGTGTAATGCATTTCTCTATAAGCAGCAAACAAGTCACAGGCGTGCTTTGTATGCATTTGAAATGCAGGAATAGCTGGTTAAGAGCAGTGCCAGATTTACGTATAAGCTAACCAAGCTATTGCTTAGGGCCCCACTCTCTTGGGGGCCCCAAAAAAATTTAAAGGAAAAAAAACCTGGATGTACATTTCCAAAATATAAGATAAAAAACAAATAAAAATAAAACCTACATACATACAGCAACAGTGTTTTGTGTTGTTTAGGCTCCTATGATGTAAGTAATGCTAGTCTGCTCCCTCAAATATCACTGGTTTGCTCATTTCTATATATAGGGTGCCTACATTCTGCATGTGCAAATGGCTTTAGATACCTATTAGGTCCATAAATTACCATATAGCATATATTCAACACAAAAAAAGTGACAGTCTGTTGTTGACAAAGGACAGCTGGACATATAAAGGGCCCCATTACCTTCAGTAGCCGAGGGCCTCTCAAACCTAAATCCAGCCCTGTTAAGAGTCAGAGAATGGGTGGCATGCAGAGCACCAAGAGAAGATTCATTCTCTCAGCAGTATCCCTCACGGCAGTGCTTTTCAATCTTGGGTTCCCAGATATTGCTGCACTAGAGCTTCTGTGCTCCCTGAGCTGTCTAGTGCTGATGGGAGGTTGTAGTCTTGGGAAGACAGGCAAATTAATGCCAGTGTACTGGAAGAAGCAAAGATCACCAGTGTTGAAGCAATGATTCTTCAACATCAACTTCGTTGGACTGGTCATGTTGTGCGGATGCCTGATGATCGTCTTCCAAAGCAACTACTCTATTCCGAACGTTAAAATGGAAAGCGTAATGCTGGTGGTCAACAAAAGAGGTTTAAAGACTGTCTCAAGGCAAATCTTAAAAAATGTAGTATAAACACTGACAACTGGGAAACACTGGCCTGCGAGCGCTCCAGTTGGAGAACAGCCTTTACCAAAGGTGTCATGGGCTTTGAAGACAAACTCAGGACACAAGGGAGAAACGTGCTAAGAGGAAGGCACGCTTGGCAAATCCACACCGTGATCAACTCCTGCCCGGAAACCAATGTCCCCGCTGTGGAAGGACGTGTGGATCCAGAATTGGCCTCCACAGTCACTTATGGACTCATGGTTAAGACCATGTTTATGGAAGACAATCTTACTCGGCTACAAGTGATCGCCAAAGAAGAAGTCTGGCAACATAGCAAGCCTTAAGGCTGGAGAGCAAAGCAGGAGTGTTTCAAATGGCTGGAGTTTTTCAAATGTTCAACCCACAGGAAACCTTCAAGATATCTGCCGCAGAAGCTATGCATGGTTCCAGGGATTACTGGCATTCAGAAGGATGCTGCCTCGGACCATGGAAGCATAGCAGAGTCATCATGGCTGGCAGCCATTGATACCCTGCTCCTCTGTGAATTTGTCCACTCCTCTGTTGAAGTTGGTGGCCATCGCTGCCCCTGTAGGAGCAAGTTCCACGCTGGCTGTCACCAGTGTTGAAGTGAGATTCAACTGCCAGTCCTCCTAGCCTCTCTACATGGAATGGAGGACAGAGGGTTGGAGGTTGTCAGCTTTTTATTTGCCTCAGGCAGTGGAACACCTACCAGTCCAAACATCTAGGCTACTTTTGGAGGATTTGTTCCCTCTGCCTTCCCAAGTAAGGCAGTTGATGACTGGAGAAAGAGTATTTTCATTTGTTGTCATACCCCAACTCTGGAACACTCTCCTCTAGAAGGCTTGCCTGGTACCTGCACTCATGCCGGACAAATTATATTACAGTGGTACCTCGTGTTACGTACGCTTCAGGTTACATACGCTTCAGGTTACAGACTCCGCTAACCCAGAAATAGTGCTTCAGGTTAAGAACTTTGCTTCAGGATGAGAACAGAAATCATGCTCCAGTGGTGTGGTGGCAGCAGGAGGCCTCATTAGCTAAAGTGGTGCTTCAGGTTAAGAACAGTTTCAGATTAAGAACGGACCTCCGGAACGAATTAAGTACTTAACCTGAGGTACCACTGTATTATTATTATTATTATTATTATTAATAATAATAAGGAACTCATCTGACTGGGTTGCCCCAGCCATACTGGGCAGCTTCCAACAAATTAAACACATTTAGCACAGTAAAACATCAAACATTAAAAACTTCCCTATACAGGGAATTGTTATATTTCCAGGTGTTTGCTATTTAATTATTTGAGGCTGCTTTTGACCTCCATCTCCCCATCCTCCCACTTCATACTGCTCTGTTTTAATTTCAGATTTACAGTGTTTTGCTTTTACTTTGTTAGCTTCCTCGAAATGTAGGTTAATGATGGGCAGGGCATAAATATGTTGAAGAAATACGGTAAATAGCACAAAGATGTAGGAAAAAAGAGGATCGTAAAAGTTCTGAAACTTGCAGAGAATGTGGCTGTAGACTCTCTCCCCCAAGTCTCTGCCTTTGCCACAGTAGCTATAGTGAGGGATAGGACTGAGTTTGCCAGAAACACTTTGCTATGCACACTTAGCTTGGAGTATAGGATTACACTGGTAAGGTCTCCACGCATATGCTCTTGAAAGTACTTGCTTCCAAGTAAACCTGTCTAGGATCGTGGCCAAGCAACATTGTAAGCTTGTGTTGTGGGTGGACAGAGAAAAAAATCCCATTGTCAATTTCTGGGTCTTTGTATAGGAAGAAAGAGCAAAGACCAAATCTGTGATGCTAAGTTTCATTATGTATTGAATTGGACAGAATGGATTCCTCTTGCAAGATTTGAACAGGAATTCACTTGGAAGTGTGCACCAGTTCATCTGAGTTCCAAACTGTTAGGCATGGGCGGCTGGGCATCTGAACCCAAGCCTACATTTTCTGGCATTGTTTTCTCTGTGTCTGTAATCCTACAATAACAGATACATCAAACGATCCAGCGAACCATTTTGGCTTATTTTCTTGGTGCATTTCAGTATGGTTTTTTTCTTCATCTTTGAAGGCTTTTATCATTGCATTGACTTACATTTTGGACAGCTTCCAATATTTGAATGCCAGCTATTAGCTTTAAGAGGTGAGAAGTTTCTAAATATAAAAAAATGAATCACAAAAGCTGAGTAACATATTCCTAAATCATAAAGGAGACGCGGGTGGTGCTGTGGTCTAAACCACAGAGCCTAGGGCTTGCCGATCGGAAGGTTGTCAGTTCGAATCCCCGCAACAGGGTGAGCTCCCATTGTTCGGTCTCTGCTCCTGCCCACCTAGCACTTCGAAAGCATGTCAAATGCAAGTAGATAAATAGGTACCGCTCCAGTGGGAAGGTAAACGGCGTTTCCGTGTGCTGCTCTGGTTTGCCAGAAGCTGCTTAGTCATGCTGGCCACATGACCCGGAAGCTGTCTGCGGACAAACGCCGGCTCCCTCGGCCTATAGAGCGAGATGAGCACACAACCACAGAGTCGTCTGCAACTGGACCTAACAGTCAGGGGTATCTTTACCTTTACCTTTAAAGGTGGTCTTGGAAAAGAATAGATAGGTCCTGCATTGTGCTCTTTATGTACCTTGACAGAATGGCAACTTTATCCTCAGGGCCATTTTAAGCACATCTGGTGCCGTGGTGCAAAGATCCCTCCGGCGCCCCCCCGGCAACTACAAAACAAGGGGTGTGTGGAAAATGTCCTCTGCCACCCCCACTGCCCCGATCCCTGGCGTGGTGGCGGCGATCAAGCAGGAAAATATGCTGGCGGATATGCTCTCCGGTGTTGGGGTGCCCGAGAAGGGAGCCCAGGAAGGCTGCATGCCGCCTTTCGCCAGGAAGCAGGAAGAGGACAACGACCAGGAACAGGGCCTTCTTTAGCAGATGCAGAGGCTTGGGAGGGAAGCTGCGTGCAGCTTCCTTCCTAAGTCTCTGCGGGGATTGCTCTCCTCCTGCGGAGGCTTGGGAAGAAAGCTACATGCCCGCCAACCATATAGTTGGCCGGGCACAGCTGGCGTGCGTGCAGGGAAAGGGGAGGCTGCCGGCAAAGCCGCGCAGCTCTCCCACTCGCTAGGGCGCCCCTGAGAGGCCGGCGCCCTGGCGCAACGAACCACTAACACCAATGGGAAAGATGGCTCTGTTTATCCTAAACATTTCTATTAGCATATATTGCAATGCTGAGTTGCTGTGAAGCTGCAAATCTCCCACATCTCATTTGGTTGGATCGAGCTACATCATGAGAGATATGGGGGAGACCAGAACTGCAGACAAAACGAGGGAGAAATCCTGACATGAAGCTCTGTGTGCTTTAATGGGGTCAGGCTTTTACCTCTGTTTCAATTAATACACTTATGGATCGATCCATTAAGTGTTTAAGTGCAATGCTACATCAGTAAGAAGGCACTGCAAGCAGAAACTCTAATACTTGGAACCAGGCTGCCAGCAAGCACATTATAGCAACCTGCATAGCAGGAACATTTATATACTTCGGTATGAACAATACAAGGGTGTTGGTATTTATTTTAGGAAAAAATGCTACAGGGTTCTAACACATTTTTTTTTTTTAATGAGCACCAAAACATTACTAAATACAGACTAATAACTCCTTTACTCACTCTCGTGTTTATCTACGTGGTATTGATTCACACATACGACTGTGTGGAGGACAGCACCACGGTTGCAGTTATTCTGAAAAACTCTTTTTTAAAAAAATAATAATTTTTTTAAATTAAATTTTCCATTTTAACAATGCAATCAAATCACATTAAATATTCCAAATTATACAAATACATATCATATAGCCCGAATATTCTGCCAAATTATAAATTTTTATTGGGACTTCCCATGCTTCAAGTTCGGGGGGGCTCTGATCATCTTATATCTCTACTGCCTTGAGTTTCCAATAGTTCCTTTAAATCTTTCTGTTGTTAACCTTCCTTCTTTCATGGCCTCTGAGCTGTTTCCACAGGCGAGTTGAAGTAAGCAATGATGTGCTTCTGTGTGAATTTTGTATGCTTGACTCTCCTATTGCTGCAGCTTGGAAGCCTATTGTTGCAGTATCTCCTCACACGCTGGTGTTTATGCCGAATCAATCCAAAATTCATTTCGCTGCTGGCAGACGCCATCTTCTCTCAGTTCCGATGAAATCAAATCTAGGCATTTGCTCATTAATAGTTATTCTGAAAAACTCATCGCAGTGGACTATTTGCCTAGCCCTAGCTCATTCCTTGCTGTGGTAGCTTTCTATTTGCAAGGAGTTTTTTTGTGTGCAAGCCTGCACTCAACAAATGCTATGTGCTATAGGCAGCCTGAAGACCAGGGCCTGATTGGGATTTACACCAAGTAGACAAGCACAGGAATGGGCTGCACAAATAGTCACAGGGTTGCATTATTCTAACGCTTTCAAAAGCCTGTGCTCAAGAAGTGGTTGCGGTTTGGTTTTAATTCATGCAATCGAATGTTATTTATTACCCTCTGTATCCCACCAGACCCGTTCAGTTCCCAGTTCAAATTATGTAGGGTGGTGGCAGTGCATTTTGCGATTCATAAACCCAGAGCCCCTGTTCATCTGTTTTAATTCAAGTAATGCCTCCCACCAGCACCTTAGCTTCATGCCCCATGGGGAACACACCCCACACGTCCAGAGCTCATGGTTACTTCAGATTTAGGCCTCCTAGTGGTGCAACAAAACTGCTAGCACATGGGCAAAGCGAAGCAGGGTCCGGTTTCAACTTGGGAGGACCTAGTGTTGAGATTCCTGCATCTCAAGGTGTTGAACTAGATGACCCTCAGGGACCCCTTCCAACTCTTGTATTCTGTGAAATTAGCTCCCAGCAACCGGCCACACCTTTCAGGTGCATGTGGGCTTTGCTTTTGGCAAGGTGAGGAGGAAGGCTGCTTTTAAAACATCCCCTGAAGCAGGGGTGCCAAGCTGAATAAATTATTGGGGAGTGGAGGAGACCCAGGTAAGCCCTGCCCCGTATAATCGATCACATGATGGGGTGCACCCACATTATTTGAATGACAATGCCCATTAACTTGGGGGCGGGGAGGGTGATCCATAGGTGTAGGGGGGGGACAGTTGCCTCCCAAATCAATACAAATCGGAGGTTCTCCCCCTCCCCAAAAAATCCTGGCTACGGCCTTCCTCACATATTTTATTGGGGGTGGGGAGTTGGCTCCTATGCCCTGAAGCGACCAGTGCTTTTTTTTCTGGGGAGACGCAAGGGGTACGCATACCCCTAAACATTTTGTGAACCTTTGTACTTTTGTCCATTTACTGTATTTATTTTCCCCCAATTTGAACTATAAAGTGGTACAGTCATACCTCGAGTTGAATGTGCTTTGGGTTGAGCACGTTCGAATTGTGTTCCGTGGCAACCCAGAAGTAACGGAGCGCGTTACTTCTGGGTTTCACCACTTGCGCATGTGCAGATGCTCAAAATGACGTCACACGCATGCGCAGAAGCGGCAAAAAGCGACACGCACAGACGTGCTGTCGCTAGTTACGTTTGCTTCTAGATGCGAACGGGGCTCCAGAACGGATCCCGTTCATATCTAGAGGTACCATTGTAGTTTTCTTGAGTGAAAATGAGAGTACCCCTAAATACTTCTAAGGGGGAAAAAAACCCACACTGGATAGATAGAGTGCTTTTCCCTGGGGGTACGCATACCCCTGGGACGTGCGTGGCACTGTGGGTTAAACCACAGAGCCTTGGACTTACTGATCAGAAGGTCGGCGGTTCGAATCCCCGCGACGGGGTGAGCTCCCGTTGCTCGGTCCCTGCTCCTGCCAACCTAGCAGTTCGAAAGAATGTCAAAAGTGCAAGTAGATAAATAGGTGCCGCTCTGGAGGGAAGGTAAACAGTGTTTCCATGCGCTGCTCTGGTTTGCCAGAAGTGGCTTAGTCATGCTGGCCACATGACCCGGAAGCTGTACGCCGGCTCCCTCGGCCAATAAAGCAAGATGAGCGCCACAACCCCAGTCGGCCACGACTGGACCTAATGGTCAGGGGTTCCTTTACCTTTACACATACACCTAACTATTTTGTGAATCTAAGTTTGGCCTCATTGAGGGGCAGTCTTTCAATATGAGTAGGAAAATGAGAGTACCCCCTAAACATTTTTTTTAAAGATAAAAAGCACTGGTGGTGACGCCTGTAAGCCATTGCCTCGAGAAGGCTCGGACTAGACGACCCTCGCGGGGTGTGTGTGTGTGGGGGGGGGTCGCTTCCAACTCGACGCTTCTGAGAGACGCGTCGCCGGCGACCATGCTCCCTTTCCGCACATCCCCGCGCAATTAAGCGCGGCGCCTTCCCCCCTCAGCACGCGCACCGGGGCGTAGGAGGGCCGCAACGCGGGGCAGCAGCAGCAGCAGCAGCAGCCCTTCCCTCCTCCCTCGCCCGTCTGGAGGGCGCGAAGGGTGTTTCTCCGTCCCCTCCTCCTCCTCCTCCCCGCATCGCCCATCTGTGGTGGGAGTCTCCTCGCGCTCGCTCCCTGAGCGAGGCAGCGCTTCATGGCCGCGCGCCTGGGCTGAGGGGCCGGGCTTGAAGCGAGAACATCGAGGGACGGGGCGGATCTCTCCGCCGCCGGACACAAAGCGTCGCCGACGCCGACGCTGCTTTTCGCAAGCCCTGGAGAAGGAGGAGGCGGCGGCGGAGAGGACGGCGACGGCTGCCCCTGGGGTCTCTCTCCGGCCCTTGCGTATGAGTCAGGTATTTCCCTGCCCGCCGTCGGCAGCCGAGGCCGCCTCCTCGCTCCATGGAGAAGGCAGCGGCGGCAGCGGCGCAGGGCGGCGGCGGCGGCGACTCCGGAGCAGCCCCGTCCAGCGGCGGCAGTAACAGCAGCAGCCGCAGCAGCAGCCGCCCCACCTCGGCGGGCTCCTCGCCGTCCTCCTCCGCCAGCCGGGGAGGGCTCTCCGGCCGCCAAGGAGCAGCGGCGGCGGCGGCTACACCAGCGGGGAGGCCGGAGGGAGGCGGCGGCGGAGGCAGCAGCAGCAGCCCCAGCTCAGCCGCGGCCAGCCCGGGAGGGAGCGGGGGGCTGGCGGCCGGCAGGACGACGGAGGCGGTGCTCGAGGGCTCCCTCAGCAAGTACACCAACCTCATCCAGGGCTGGCAAAGCAGGTAAGTGTGGGAAGAAGCTCCTCTCTCAGTCTCATTTTTTTGGGGGGGCGGGTCAGTGGGTCGACCTACTTCCTCCCCCCCCCCCATTCCTCAGCCCCAAAGGATTTGACCCCTCTTCCCGCCCGCCCTTCTTTCGGGGTCGGCCTCTCTCGCTCCCACGCCCGCCCTCTTTGACTCAGAGGTAAGCTGGGCGAACTGTGGAAGTTTCCCCCTGTCCTACGACGGCTTCCCCGTGGGATTCCCCACGGCCGCTTCCCATAGGGCAGGTGTCTATGTCTCCCCCTGCTGGCTGCTCAGGAGGTGTCCAACACTGTTCCAAGTGTTCATCAACACCATTTCCCCCACCCCTAATTTACCTGATAGGGGCATGGGTGGCGCTGTGGGTTAAACCACAGAGCCTGGGACTTGCCGATCACAAAGTCGGCGGTTCAAATCCCCGTGACAGGGTGAGCTCCGTTGCTCGGTCCCTGCTCCTGCCAACCTAGCAGTTCAAAAGCACACCAGTGCAAGTAGATAAATAGGTACCGCTCCGGTGGGAAGGTAAACGGCGTTTCCATGCGCTGCTCTGGTTCGCCAGAAGCGGCTTAGTCATGCTGGCCACATGACCCGGAAGCTGTACACCGGCTCCCTCGGCCAATAAAGCGAGATGAGCGCTGCAACCCCAGAGTCATCCGCGACTGGACCTAATGGTCAGGGGTCCCTTTACCTTTAATTTACCTGATTTTTCTTTCTTTTAGAGGTTGCTCTTCCAGCACGCATTCATATGCCAAATTTGAACTCTCTGGACCTGTTCCATATGCAGGGGATAGCTCAGCTGGTAGAGCACGAGACCCTAATCTCATGCGTCGCGGGTTCAAGCCCCATGTTGGGGAAAAGATTTCCTGCGTTGCAGGGGGTTGGACTAGATGACTCAAGTGGTTCCTTCTGACTTTACAGTTCTGTGATTCCAGTGGCAATGGGATAATAACAAGACAAGAGCTTGAGAAGCCATGTGTGTGGTAGCACTTGGGAAACTGGCTGTCGGTGCTGTGTGCCAAAGTTGCAGGTTGTGGGACAGCTGCATATTTCTACATTGCAATGGGTTGGACTAGATCAGGCATAGGGAAACTCGGCCCTCCAGATGTTTTGGGACTACGACTCCTATCATCCCTAGTTAACAGGACCACTGGTCAGGGATGATGGGAGTTATAGTCCCCAAAACATCTGGAGGGCTGAGTTTGCCTATGCCTGAATTCAATTATTCTCAGGATCCCTTCCAACGCCACAGTTCTATGCTGCTAGTATGCGGGACTCTGCTTTTTGAGGCTTTCTAGTGCATGCTGAGAATGTAATTTTGCACGTGGCAGTGGTGCATGTGAGCAAGCTTTTCCCAAGGCTACCATGTATCTGGAATATCTAAACTGGCCATGTAATGATTAGGAGCATGTCCTGAAGACTTAATATTGATCTGTTTTCCTTCTTGGTATGCTTTATTCACCCTGTCATGTTTGTATTCTGGGCTGTTTTGACTGCATGCTTACTAGTGAAATGGAGGTTATGAAACATTAATTCTGAATTATTCAATGCATCGTGATATTCTTTACTTTTTAGTTAAGATTAGACTGCATTAACTGCTTGTTTCACACTCAGATTGACTAGGGGAAAGAGTAGTGGGTTCTTAACCCTGTCTATACAAGTTTATAGAAGAAAAGGAACTCTTGTTTTTCATGGTTTCCCCAATTTGCAGTTTGAAAGCAGAGATTGCGCAGTTGTGTATGCAGCAGAAAACATTCCAGTTTTTTGGTTCCTGTGTTTAATTATCCCATCTCTTCTGGGATAAATACACTGTCAAAACGTTTGTCCTGTCACTTTTTCTTTAGAGTTGAAAGCTGCAGTCCTAACCCCAGTTTACCTGGAAGTAGGTAACTGCAATCCTAACACCAATTTACCTGCAATCGAATTTACTTCTTAGTAGACAAGGTTAGGATTGTGCTATCAACTGTATTTTTATTTTTACTCTTCTAGACTTTTGCGTGGTTGTGGTTGGATGCTAGCAACTAAAATTTTTTGTTTGATTTTTTTTGTCATTTTGACTGACAATAAGAATTGGACTTGTTCGTATGGTGGTAAGATCAATGGCATTTGTTGTGCGCAAAATGGCGCAATTTCCGCTACAAATGACATATTAGTGGAAAGATGGAAGGAAATATTCAACGTTCCGCAGCACAATCCTATACATACCACTTCTCAGTTGACCCGAATCCTAGTTCAGTAGGGCTTACTCCCAGGTAACTGCGTACAGTCTTGCAACACAATATTCTTCTGCCCGTTTGCTCCCCACTCCTGGGGAAAAAAACAAAATTTGTTCCATTTAATACTCACTGGGTGAAGAGAAAAAAAAATCTTGTATTTCATGTGCATAAAAAGCTAGGGTTTGACAATATTGATTCTTTTGGTTTGCATAGCTTCCTTATTAAGAGCAATCTGCCCCTTATAAAGTCACTCTGACTTTTGTGGGCATGCAAGTGGAGACAGCCACTGTGAAGGGGGAAAATGTGTGCCATGTTTCTGCAGCCATCTGTAGGAGAATGTAATGCTGATTGCTGCTTTTTTCTTTTTAATTTATCAGAGCTGAGGTTTCTGTTTTCCTAAGATATTTTATATATATTATGTTTGTGTCTGTGTATGTTTGTGTGTATGTATATATGTATGTATGTATGTATGTATATATGTATGTATCTTTCTTTGTTTCAATAGCAAATAACTTTTAATAACTGCTGAAAACAGTAAATTTGCAGAAATGTTTATTCGATTCAGCACAGAACGTATACCCTTGGCTAGCCACTCATTTTGCTGGAGAGGCAGCATGAGAAAAGGGGTTATGGTGGCCAAGACTCTGACCCTGCTCCCTGTCTGACCTGCTAGCAAGGCTGGCTGTCATGTATACTCCATGTCTCTTTGATTTTTGAAATGGCAACTTGGGAAAGGGAGGCAGGCAACTCCTTTTAGGAGGCTGGATTTGGTCCAGGAACTACTGGCTGCTGATCTTTATAGTCATTCTTTTCCTTACTGGGAACTGGGATTTTCTAAGTCAGTGTTTAAATTTCAGATGGGGACATAGATTCTACACAACGATCTTAAATATAATTCTTTTGAAAAAGCTTGCGAGAACCAATGGTCTTTGATGCGCCTTTTCTGTTTCTTTGCAATTTCCTTTCTGATACAGACTGGAAGCACTATTTCCTAGCACAGTATGGGCATGCTGTTATCTTATGATAACCTGCTCTTCTGCCGTTTCAATCCATTTCCCTGCTAACTTTCATAAATTTACATGGATATCATTCTTTTGGTTTCCTTCCTACCTTGATTCTTTGATCTGTTTGGTTGGTAGATAACAGGTTTGTTTGCTTTTGTAATATTTAAGTAGTGTCTATCTAAAGTTAAGATTACATCCCAGTGTGTATTACTTTAGAGCACTGTCTCCCAATGTTGGGTCTCCACCTGTTTTTCGACTACAGCTCCCATCATCCCTAGCTAGCAAGACCAGTGGTCAGGGATGATGGGGATTGTAGTCCGAAAACAGCTGGAGACTCAAGGTTGGGAAACACTGCTTTAGAGTTATACCGTACTTTATGATCTGCTGATTTTTTGAGTTTGAAGAAATTAGTGGAGTTGCTCACCCTTGAATATTCACCATCCTGTATAATTGGGTGATGTCTACACACCTGGCTGCCTCACTGTCTACTGCTGACTCAACATAAACCCACCTGTTCTGGTTTGAATGTAGATCCTAGGAGAGTGTACTGTTTGTGGACCCTGGAATTTTGTTCCTACACACACACACACTGTTTCTTAAGCAGTTAAGGATCTAATGTTGTTGTTATTATTATTTTTATGACTATTAAGTCCCGTTGGAACCTTTTGTGATGAGCTGTGTTAAAAGGTCCCCCCCATCCAAAATAAAAAAATCAAGTGGAAAATGTTCCCTATTAAATGCATAGGGATATCCCTGAATAACATGGAACACTTCTGTTGCTGCTATTCATCAGATTTCTTATCTGCCCTTCATTACAAGGTCCCAGGGAGGGTTACAGCAATCTAAAAATATAATATTAAAAACAGTTGAAACAGATTACAACCAAGAGAACTGAGTAGGTCCTAACCTATATATCTGAGGTGTCAAACCACAGAGTAAATATGTGCATACAATAAAAACTACATTAAGTAGGTGACAGATGCGCACCTCGGGGGATGCCACGGAAAGGCCTCTCCTGGGCTCTCTCTGCTGTTCTTAACACCGAAGAAGGGAAGGAGACAATATTTCAGATACAGTGGTACTTTGGGTTACATACGCTTCAGGTAACAGACTCCTCTAACCCAGAAATAGTGCTTCAGGTTAAGAACTTTGCTTCAGGATAAGAACAGAAATCTTGCTCCGGCGGCGTGGCGGCAGCAGGAGGACCCGTTAGCTAAAGTGGTGCTTCAGGTTAAGAACAGTTTCAGGTTAAGAACGGACGTCTGGAACGAATTAAGTACTTAACCCGAGGCACCACTGTATTTGGGTCCGATGTATTGATTACAGTAGTTCAGAATTAATGTTTCGTAACCTCCATTTCGATGGGATGCTGTGGGCTAAACCACAGAGCCTAGGACTTGCTGATCAGAAGGTCGGCGGTTCGAATCCCCGTGATGGGGTGAGCTCCGGTTGCTCGGTCCCTGTTCCTGCCAACCTAGCAGTTCGAAAGCACGGCAAAGTGCAAGTAGATAAATAGGTACCGCTCTGGTGGGAAGGTAAACAGTGTTTCTGTGTGCTGCTCTGGTTCGCCAGAAGCGGCATAGTCATGCTGGCCACATGACCCGGAAGCTGTACGCCAGCTCCCTCAGCCAATAAAGTGAGATGAGAACCGCAATCCCAGAGTCAGCCACGACTGGACCTAATGGTCAGGGGTCCCTTTACCTTTACCTTTTAACCTCCATTTCACTAGTGAGCATGCAGTTAAAACAGCCCAGAATACAAACATAGGGTGATTAAAGCATACCAAGAAGGAAAACAGATCAATATTAAGTCTTCAGGATATGCTCCTAATCATTCCAGGTATTTCAGACTATTTACATGGCCATTTTAGATATTCCAAGGTACATGGTGGCCAGTTTGAGCATCTTGAACTGGGCCTGGGAATGAACCCAAAACCAGGGCAGCTGTTTTAAAATGGGGGTTCTACCAGTTCTAAATGGAACCCCCGCCATTGATTTGGCTGCTGCATTTTGGACCAGTTTAAGCTTTCAAGCCAACCTCAAAGGCATCCCCAAGTAGAATGTGCTTTAATAACCCAATCTGGAAGTTACCAGAACATGGAGCACAGCGGTCAAATCACTTCTGCCTGAAAGGGACTGTAGCTGGCGAACCAGCCATACCTGGAAGTAGGCTTGTTGGATCCAGGAATTCCACTTTATAATGTAGTCCTAACTACATTTGCTCAGATGTAAGTCCTGATGAATTCAATGGAGCTTATGCTCAGGTCATTGGGGTTAGGACTGCAGCCTGAGTTAGACAAGGCTTCCCCTTACAAAAGCCATGCTGGTTCTTGTTGGTAAGGCTTGCTCTACACTCAAGCACATGTTTGTTTCGCCCTTCTATCCCCTTGCTGATCATTCATTGACCAGGTCAGAAGAAGTTAAAGGTAAAGGTAAAGGGACCCCTGACCATTAGGTCCCGTCGTGACTGACTCTGGGGTTGCGGCGCTCATCTCACTTTATTGGTTGAGGGAGCCGGCGTACAGCTTCCGGGTCATGTGGCCAGCATGACTAAGCCGCTTCTGGCGAACCAGAGCAGCGCACGGAAACACCGTTTACCTTCCCACCGGAGAAGGTATTTATCTACTTGCACTTTGACGTGCTTTCGAACTTCTAGGTTGGTTGGAGCAGGGACCAAGCAACGGGAGCTCACCCCGTTGCGGTGATTCGAACCACTGACATTCTGATTGGCAATTCCTAGGCTCTGTGGTTTAACCCACAGCGCCACCCGCGTCCCTCAGAAGAAGTTACAGGTTTGCAATTTATTGGTATCTTTAACCACTTTCTAATCTAGTTGCATGGTAAAGAGGCTGATTTGAGAGACTACTTTTCCTCTTTTGCCCCACTCACCAGATTCAACTGTTCCTGGTCTGGATATCATGTAGATTACTCACAGCTGCATATATATTTTGTGAGGGCTCCCAGATGCTCGTTAGAATTTGGTGTGGGGAGGAGAAAAGTTGCAGTTTGTAGTCCCACACTCCATTGCATCCTCCCCTGTCCTGGGCAGGTTGCCTGCTGCTGACCTCTAAGCTGGTGACACATGTCCTTCCTCAACAGTTGTGCTTCTATAACTAGGAAAATTAAAGACCTCCCTTGTATGAATTTTAACCTGCACTAGCTGAACTCCTACAGCTGAGTCTTAGGTATATCCACTAGGGCTGGGTGACATATTGATATATTGTCCAAAACCAGTTTGAAGTCCATATTGTGGATACCGGTTTCATAATGTTTGACCTGGCAATATATCGTGAATCATGAGGTGTATTAGGGCTGGGCGATATATCATCCAAAACCAGTTTGAAGTCCATATTGTGATATCTGTTTCAATTTTTTGACCTGGCAATATATTGTGACTCATTGCGTGTGTGCGCACTTATGCAAAAATCACAGTGTAGGAAAAGCTGTGAAGCCAGCCAGTGCTTCTACATGGTGGCATCCTTATTTCAGACATTGTGGTTCATTGATCTATCGCGATGCTTAGCTGGTGATATACAGTGTTAGAAACTGAGATATGAAAGCTAGGAGCTAAATGGCACCTTAAACCTAGGTTATGGGTGCGGTGCAACAATGGAATGTCTAGGTGCACTTTTTTATAACAAGAATACAAAGCTGAAAATGAATGAACTGCAGCTAAAATCTTAACATTCATTTTTCACATGGTCTAGACTCTAGTCCACCTCTGAAGACTGTAAAAAACAAAGCCATACTTTTTCTGCCCACCCCCCTAAGGGGGTCTCTTCCCCAGTCTTCAGAGAGTGGCTGGAAGGGGGAGGCAGACAAATGTCCTTTCCCTCCACTCTGCTGTTTTAATCTGAAATCTTAGGCACAGCACTTTCCCCAGACCTCAGAAACTGCTCGCGCTAGTGAAATTCCTTGTCGCAAAACGCTCCTAGAACAACGGGAGTTTCGAACGCTGGTAATATATTGCAATGTTGAAAAACAGATATTCCCCAGCCCTGATATCCACTGAGCCATTGTGTTTCTCAGTTGGGTTCCTGACTTTTCCCAATATGCTTGGCTTAAAAAGCCGCTTTTGAAACTTGGGGAAATGTTGAATGTTGGTTATGATGCAGAGGGGGGTGGTGGTGGTTGTTAGGTCTCCTGGAGGAGATGTTGCGACCATGGTAATTGTTTATTGGCATCAACCCAGCATCCTGTTGTTAGCTTGTAGGCCCATATCTGAGTGAATAGTTTAGCTCCGTTGACATACAGCTTGGTGGGAACTGATGTGTAAAATGGCACTGCGCTATAGCCACATTTGCTTCCTTCAAGATCTGAGATATTTTTGAAAACGTGATTCTTTTGCAGTAGAATAGAGTGCATCGTAATCATTTTTTAAAAGTAAACCTGGTAGGTCCATAATTTGTGGCACAATCCACCCTGGGCTTCTTTGGTAGGAAGAGACAGATATAAATTGGATAAACAAAATAATAAATGAATCATCTAGTCAAAGAGAGACCTTTTTAGGTCTTGTTAATTTCAGTGCGAGATGTTTGAAGCATGTGACCATTGTTTATTGACTGTATTCAGTTGTCATCCCCTCAGTTTCTAATGTATTCAGAATTTGCTTCTTGCTACAAGCCTGGTTATAAATTATCAGTTAAGTTTTAAAAATGAGCAGTTCCCTAGGGCACATGCTCTATACAAATTAACCACTGTTGTTGTGATGCATTAACTGTTTGCCACACTGCAGGAATTAAAAGGTCTGTGTAGAATATCAGTCGGCTTTTTTTGAGTTTGTGAGCCAGCTAAGCAGAAATGGAATGAATGGAATATACCAATTTAAGTAGAACCCTTAACATGATTGCTCTAATCCAGGATTTCCCAACCTTGGGTCTCCAGCTGTTTTTAGACTACAGTTCCCATCGTCCCTGACCACTGGTCCTGCTAGCTAGGGATGATGGGAGTTGTAGTCCAAAACCAGCTGGAGACACAAGTTTGGAAAACCCTGCTTCCAATCCCTAAAACTTCTGATATGAGAAGCTGTTTTCAATAACACACAAATCGCCATGGTGTGTGTGATACATTAAAATACTAGACAGCTAGTAAAATTATTAGCATTAGCATTTTAATCGCCACTTTTGATGTTCAGTCGTTTTATTTGTATACCACTTTTCTAAAGTTAAAACCATGCTCAAGGCTGTTTACGACCTATATAAAAGAATTACATAACTACAAACATAACAAAAAGCAGCCATAAACAATAAACAAAGCATCGAAAAGTACGCAACCAAATCAAACAATTTCCACATAAATTATAAGATCCAAAGGCATCCTTAGTTTTTAATTTAATCCCCACTCCCAGTCTGTTAATAATGGAACAAAAATAATCAGCAAGAGGTTAAAAAAAAATCCGTTCTGTTTGTAGCAATAACGATATGGAACAGCTTGATGTATTCTGGCTTTACACTTTAGGTGAAGGCTGTCAGCTAATTAAAATGCTCTCTACACCTCCTCATATCTGTGTTGCATAATATGAGCTGGTACAATAGTTCTGTGTCAAATACGCTCTTCACGTCCCTAGGTGTTTGTATTCCATAGGCACTGTGGAGATTTAATATATTATCTCACACAGAGCTTGCTTAATTCAGTTAATATAGAATGAAGTATATTAATGCTTGTCATTTTACTTTTGTCCTTGACTTAGTAAAATGTCTTAGACTTCTACTATCTCAAATCATTTCTGTCATAGATAAGTTATATTAAAATACGTGTGGAGTAGTAATTCCTGTTTTGTTACTCTTTCAAAGAAGTAACTTTTGAAGATTTATATCTCTGATTTATAGTTCTTTGATTACAAAGAACTCATAATTTTTTTCCTGGTACATAAAGCTAACTGTGAACTGAGAGATTTTGGAACTGGGACTGAACCTGCAGTCCTATATACACTGACCTCAGAGTAAGCAACCATTAAATTCCCTCGGGCTCATTTCTGAACCCGATATGCATAGGATTCACTGTGAATCAATTCAATGAGCAAACTAATATAATGCGAATGTTGCTTGATATTAGAAAGTACATAGTGCTGTGCCTGGCCTGAAACATCTGTGTGCTCCATCTTCAAGCAGAGGTCTTTGCCAGATTCTTTCAGGATTGAAATTCTTCCACCTTTTGCATCTCTCTGTCCATTTCTTAACTGCAGTCTGTGAGAACAACTAAAGTAATTCCAGAACAAATCCCTCATTTCTCTTCGAAAAGCGGTTTTAACTTCACAATACCTTGGAAGTCGAACGGAATCTATTCTGCAAGTGTGTTCGACTTCCAAAACGTTCAGAAACGAAAGCACAGCTTCTGATTGGCTGCAGGAAGCTGCCGCAGCCAATTGGAAGCCCCATCGGACGTTCAGGTTCCAAAGAACATTCGCAAACCAGAACAGTCACTTCTGAGTTTGCGGTTTTCAGGAGCCAAAACGTCCAGGTACCAAGATATTTGGGATCCAAGGTGCGACTGTATGTGCAGGAAGCTCCCGCAGCCAATCAGAAGCTGCACCTTGTTTTTCAAACAGTTCCGGGAGTCGAACGGACTCCCAGAACGGATTAAGTTCAACAACCAAGGTACCACTGTATGCTGGGACGTGGGTGGCGCTGTGGGTTAAACCACAGAGCCTAGGACTTGCCGATCAGAACGTCGGCGGTTCAAATCCCCGCGACGGGGTGAGCTCCCGTTGCTCGGTCCCTGCTCCTGCCAACCTAGCAGTTCGAAAGCACGCCAAAGTGCAAGTAGCTAAATAAGTACCGCTCCGGAAGGTAAGGTAAACAGCGTTTCCGTGTGCTGCTCTGGTTTGCTAGAAGCGGCTTAGTCATGCTGGCCACATGACCCGGAAGCTGTACGCCGGCTCCCAGGGCCAATAAAGCGAGATGAGTGCTGCAACCCCAGAGTCGGCCACGACTGGACCTAATGGTCAGGGGTCCCTTTACCTTTACCTTTACCACTGTATATCGCCCAGGCCTGGTAGGTAGGCAATCTTAAGTGGCCTGATGGTCTGAAAGAAAGCAGAAAAATGAGAGTAATTTAACAATCTGATTTCAAATGTCTCCTCCCTAGTTCCTGGTTGCTTGGATGTGATCCTTTCTTGCTGCAGGAAACCACATAAAATGGTAGTTTGCAAGCCTCCTTGAGGAGTAACCAGATTTGAAGTAACTGCATCAAGTTGGATGATCCTATAGCTACAGTGAGGCTGGAGATATTTTTTTGGGTGGGCAAATGGAAGCTTAGCAAACGGATGAAGAAATATGTACATTTTTATTCTTAATATAAGAGTTTCCCACATATGAGCGAGAGGCTGAGGAATTGGTTTAGAA
Organism: Podarcis pityusensis; assembly: GCF_964106645.2. Taxonomy (NCBI): domain Eukaryota; kingdom Metazoa; phylum Chordata; class Lepidosauria; order Squamata; family Lacertidae; genus Podarcis; species Podarcis pityusensis. The sequence goes on along the minus strand of NC_138037.1, from coordinate 44,830,082 downwards.
ACCTATCAGCTCCTTTTCTCGGTGTTTTATTCCAGAGGCTGTTGATGCGCAGCCTCAGCTTTTTGCAGCTTGTTTCCCATTCTCTAAAGAGAACAATGGCACATGTTATGAGATTAAACCCAACAGATACGAGGTGCTTGGATATTAAAAGATGTTGAATATTGTCACTAACGCTAACTTAAACCAAGCTCATCCACTCTGCTTGCTACAGGTCAGAGAAGCAGCACTTAGCCTATATCAGCAAAACGATAACAGTGTTTTTTTTTTTTTTGGAAGGTGAATGAATAATTAAACGAAATAAGGATTCCTGAATTTAAGGTGGATTCATTTTTATCAAATGGGAGTGGTACAAAGAGTGCTGGTTTGAAAGATATGAGCTCTAGAGCAGCATTTCCCAACATTGGGCCTCCAGCTGTTTTTGGACAACAACTCCCATAATCCTCAGCTAGCAAGACCAGTGGTCAGGGATGATGGGAATTGTAGTTCGAAAACAGCTGGAGGCCCAAGGTTGGGAAACACTGCTCTAGAGTTCTCTATGCCTTATAGCTCCTTATTTATTCAGCTGCATATTCACAACAGCATTGGTGTGCATGGTCTGATAGATGAGCTTGCCCAATGAGCTTGCCATCTAAGATGGACTATGGGAAAACTGACAGTGGAAGGAGTTCTAAAACTTGGGTGACTTGCTGTTAATTATCTCTACAAGTTGCACCCCCCCATCCTGATCAACAGTCTCCCTACCTGAGCTAGCAGAGGGGGTCCCAGGGATGGTTTTAATGTCCCCCCGGCTTAGTTGGTCAGGGGGACTTCAGCATCCATTCCAAGGCCCCCTTGTCTGGGGCGGGGTTTGAAATATCTATTACCTTGGACAGTTAGTTTCCTGAAAGGATTTAGGACATTTATTAATGTACATGGTTGGAGGACCAGTTAGGTGCAGTGGTTAAGAGTGGTGGACTCGTAATCTGGTGAACCAGGTTTGATTCTCCGCTCCTCCACATGCAGCTGCTGGGTGACCTTGGGCTAGTCACACTTCTCTGAAGTCTCTTAGCCTCACTCACCTCACAGAGTGTTTGTTGTGGGGGAGGAAGGAAAAGGAGAATGTTAGCCGCTTTGAGACTCCTTAGGGTAGTGATAAAGCAGGATATCAAATCCAAACTCCTCCTCCTCCTCCTCCTCCTCCTCCTCTTCTTTTGATAGATTTAACCACAGTGTCCTTCTGTAAGTAACTAACTAACTGGGGCCTCTGTCAGGAATGGGACTTGGAGGTACTGTTCTGTGGCAGTTCTGGACTTACCTGGTGGGTAGGTATCAGAAGGTATTGCTGGGGGATTGTTGCTCAACACACCATGGCCCTTCTGCTTTTGGGATTTTATACCTCACCCAGGGATGCTTAACACATCCACATGAAAGTGCTGAGGGAGGTATCTTGTGGATTTGGAGTTGAGTGTCAACAATATTCAGATTCAGTTGTTGTATGCCTTTTCATGCTGCTGTTTTAGTTTTTTAATTGATTTATTATGCTTTGCGGATTCAACTTGGAATTTGCCTTGGGGACCTGAATTTTTGTAAAATAAATATTTTGTAAAAAAGACAAAAAAATGACTTTTTGCATAGCACTTTTTAAGGGCTGCTTTCCAATACTGTTGCAGAAGAAATAAGGAATGTTGTTAATCTAAAACCAAGATAACCACAACGCCCGCAATAAACTCTTCCCATTAAGGAAGGTTGGTATTCTTTGTGCGGCATGATCCTGCTACTTGCCATATTGGATCTCCTTCCTTGATCTGTCTTCATTTAGCATCTTAATATATGGACGTGCTGGTTTTCTTGAGCACTTCCATACATGGCAGCAATGACTTGGACCAATTATGGCAATGTGGTCAACTCTACTGTCGCACAGTTCAGCAACTGGTGTTAGAAAGAGCTCAGGGACTCACTAGTTTTTTTATGGTACGGTTTTATAGCAAGATAATATGGGTCTGAGTTGGCATTGGCTTTTAATTTTCCAGTTAGAAGCTGTGACTAAATCAGGCTATGACATTAGGCAAGTGTGGGAGGCGCCACAGATGGTTTCCTGCTTAAATATAAAACACTGAGCCTGGGACTGGTCCCAACTGTGTCTCGGGAGGGTGCCTTCAAAGTGAGCAGCAAAACCAGTTGGCTGAGGCTAAATATAAAGCCAGCACTGTGAAAAGCTGGTTGGGGAAGAATGCAGTTGCATTGCAGACAATGGCATTGTTGTGCAATAGATTGGCAGTCAGGTGGTTTTTATTTAATGGGCTCCAGATCTCTCTTACCCAGAAAAATTGTCTCTTGTAGAGAGATCTCACTTTCCCAGCACAGAAATAACCATGAGTTGTTGATACTAGGAAAAAAAGTGCCACTACGGTGGACGCGCTGGTTGTGAATGTGATCCATGCGGGATGCACACGCGTGGGTTGTGATTCGGCGCTTCTGCGCATGCGCAAAGTGTGATTTAGCACTTCTGTGCATGTGTGACCTCCAAAACCTGGAAGTAACCCGTTCCAGTACTTCCGGGTTTTGGAGCGTCCATAACCTGAAAAAATGCAACCTGAAGCATCTGTAACCCGAGGTATGACTGTATTCCCTTAGCTCAGGGGTTGGCAACCTAAGGCCCATGGGCCACAAGCAGCCCACGGGGGTTGTTTAACTGGCCCCTGAGCTGCCCCTGAACCAAGCTGCCTGCTTGGCGAGTCCCCGTGCCCTGTGCTAAACCAGTGCGGCGCGGGGACTCGCTACTGTGGTGCTGGTGCCAAAAATAGAATCTGTGCAGACGTAGATGCCGGAAATGGCGGGCGCCTGCACTCACACATACCTGAGATCTGGCCCACGGAGGGAACTCCACTGGAGTGAACCAGCCCAGGCGAGGTCAACCTTGCCGACCCCTGCCTTAGCTAATTCTTCCTTTCTGTTTGGGAGGCAAATGCTGCATGAAATACGGCTGAACAAAAAAATATGAGTACCCATTGGCCAGTACCTGTGTAGTCACCAATGACAAGCTGCTTTCCCACCTATATCATTAAAAAAGAAATCCACCAGTGAACACCTTATCTGCAATATATAATGCACAGGCAGTTCATTTCCACTGCAGTGTTAGAAATTAGCCAGATGCCAGGCACATTTTGCACCTGGCTTAACACCACTTTTGACCAAGTGAAGATTCCTGGGTGCTGGGATGGCCCCTGACATCTCCACCATCTGGAAGTGCATGCCTAGAGATCATTGGATCTGGACTGTTTTCACACACTAATACCACATCCTGTAGAATTGTATCAGTTATATTTTATCTGTAAAATTGGAATGGATTTCTGGAACCAAATTGCTTTTTCTGTGCAGCCTGATCAGGAGCAGTCACCATTAAGAAAAAGAGCTTGGAATCGGCCAATATATATGTGGACTGTCCCTGGATCAAGTGACTTTTCTTCAAGTTCTCAAAGCTCTTAACCTAGCTCAAGGTTGTCATCTGAACAAAGACAGATGTCTAATCAATCAGTTTGACATTTGAAAAACAAGACTTTAGAGCCGTCTTGTCCCCAAAATGGCAACCAGACATTCCGTTTTGGTGATTGTAACTTTGGTTTTGAGAGGGTGGCGCTGTGGACTAAACTACTGAGCCTAGGGCTTGCTGATCGGAAGGTCGGCGGTTTGAATCCCTGTGATGGGGTGAGCTCCCTTTGCTCGGTCCCAGTTCCTGCCAACCTAGCAGTTCAAAAGCATGCCAGTGCAAGTAGATAAATAGGTATCACTGTGGCAGGAAGGTAAATGGTATTTCCGTGCACTGCTCTGGTTTCACCAGAAGCGGCTTAGTCATGCTGGCCGCATGACCCAGAAAAACTGTCTGCGGACAAATGTTGGCTCCCTCGGCCAGTAAAGCAAGATGAGCGCCGCAACCCCAGAGTCGTTAATGACTGGACTTAACTGTCAGGGGTCCTTTACCTTTACCTTTTAACTTGGTTTAAGGAGCCATTTGGCGCCTAGCTGATATATATGAGTTTCAGACACTGCTATAACACAACAGTAAAACTTTTCTTTCCTTTTCTTTCTCCAGCTGCAGGAGATGTGAGGAATCAAATCTTTTGATGTAATCAACTGACTGGGTGTGGGTTGGCCAGCTGAAACTAATAAGCCCAGTGAATTGTGAAATAATTGGTTGGTCAGGTTGAGGATTATGATTCCGTGTCAGCTTTGAAGCCGCAGGGTGCTTCTAGGTCTAAGAATGCCTTTTCAGTTTGCAACGGTGGTTCTGAAACTACATATTTCTCACCAGCTCTACCAGATGCTAATGGCCTTGTCTATCAGGTCTTGGTTGCAACGGTCTGGCAAGAGTGTTGGTGACTCTCCAAGGTCTCATGCTTGGAGGTCTTCCCCATCATCTTCTACCTTTATCCTTTTAATCGAACATGCCAGGGTTTAAACATGGGACCTTCTAACTACAAAGGATGCGCTCTAACCTTCAGTAGAGCTATGATGCCTCAAACTGCAACAAATTACCCTGGGGCTGGTTTTTGAAAGAATTGAAGATCAGTGATTCCTCGCAGGATTGGGACACTGGGAACACATTATTCCCATGCACTTGGTGCCAAGTTGGCTGCACTTGGGAGCTTCTGATCAGGTGTTGCCAAGTTCATTCCTGAATGAAGCAGATCCCAGTGGCACTTGCATTCAGTTCTAAATTTAAAAGACTTCAGTGAACAACTGGCAGTCCTCCTTAAGGATCCTGGCTTCTTCTTCTTTTTTGAAACTGTTTCTTTACCTGTCACACACACCTGATGTCATATGATGTCATCTGTTTGGGACAGGTGGGTGTGGCTTGTGGGAAATGGCTGGGCCTCATGTGGCCCAGAGGGTGGAGCTTTCCCACCCATGTTGGCTTCTCAGTGGTTTTGTTTGTGTGTTTATTGTTTGCTCAGCCGCTTTATAAAATGTTTATATGCATTTTATTGCGACACACAGCACTCTGACTTTAGCTTCTTTAAATTCAGTGGATGCGCATAAGCCTGTTCATGTATTTATTTATTGCAAATAGCCTTGGGGACCATGTGTCTATGGATATGAATGCTTTTCCTTCGTAACATTGCAGATTTGCTGGTGTCTGGCAGGGATTCTTGCTGAGGGCTCAGGGTTGCTAAAGTGAAGGGTGAACCATGAAGGTCTGGGGAGGAGGGGGGAAACCAACATGACTTTAGTATAGAACTCTGCTGACTGAGGATATTTTAAGTTAATCTATATCATATTCACATTCACAATGACAGTTGACCTCTTGGAAATGCAAGTGCCAAAAGTTTCAGTAGTTCACCCTGAAAGTGCAGTTTCCTAGCAGTTTGTGTATTAAAATCAAATTAATGGGTCTTAAGCTGTATGTGTATTTAATATGCAGTAAATCAGTTAAGGTGGTGTTTTCCGACGCGAGGCAAACTTCATATGAAGTCATCAGCACAAAGTTTTCTGCAAGCTGCTGTATTAATAAAGATTAAAGGGATAGCTCATTGAACAGCACGGGTCCTGTGGACTTCTGTCCTGGAGTATGTCTCTGTTTATGCATATCTAAAGACCAAAGTTCAGTAAGAAGGAATGTGCACAGGTTGGTAGTCTGTGGTGGTTAGCAGAGAGTGCAGTTTTCTGCTTCTCCTATACTGTGGATCACATGTACATGACAGGGTTTGCAAACTGGTTCTGTTTGCACTAAGGGCAACTCCCCATTTATGTGGGGGTTGCATTCACGTCAGTGGGATGTGCATAAGACCATCCTGCTCCACGCTGCCCCCTTGCAGTACCGGAAACAGTGTTCGCGTGCTGATCGCATGCAAATGAGGAGTTTTATATGGGAGAACTAACCTATTTTATATGCTCAGTTCCTTTGCAATGCTAAACTGTGGTTTAGTGCTACATGGACAAGCCTCAAACAGTCCAAAGAAAGTTGTTGGGCTTGCGTACTCACTTCAACTCTTATTGCTGAATTGAATTAAACTTTAAAACAATCTCTGCCTAGCATCGTACATGAATTGGGCATCTTGCTTTAAAACAAGCTCTGGTGAGTTTCGTGCCAAGCCACACCATGCGCTATGAAGCAGGTTTATCAAACTACCCAGAGTTTGTCTTAAGCCAGGATCCCTGGTTCGTGTGGTGCACAAAGCACTTCAGCAGAAGTCCTTCTTCCGACCACAGAGAGGAGAGGGTCATGGTGCTTTCCTCAAGCTAATTGAGGCTCATCCTCATGGTGCTAAGCATCACTTGCCAACATGATCCTTGTGCCCATAGCAGAGGCATGTGAACTTGGCCCTGTCAGATCCAGAGCCAAATCTGTCTCCCATGTACTGAGTCACACTGCCCAGGCTTATCAAATTAATGGTACTGTTCTGTTGATCTTGGAGAGTATATTGTCTGTCTGTTTTAAGTGTGTATGGGGCCTAGTGGCTGGAGGGTACATAATCCCCATGTGGGGTTATTTTATGGGGATTACATGCCCACCACCAACAATAATACTACTCAACTTGGTTCCTATCAGGTTTGCTAAACTAAGGGCTACCGGACTTCATTTTGCTCTCTGACTTATCAAGGGACCCATGAGCTCTGATCAGAGCTACAAATCAATCCTAATGCAGTGGTACCTTGGGTTACATATGCTTCAGGTTACATACGCTTCAGGTTACAGACTCCACTAACCCAGAAATATTACCTCGGGTTAAGAACTTTGCTTCAGGATGAGAACAGAAATCGTGCTCTGGTGGCACGGCAGCAGCAGGAGGCCCCATTAGCTAAAGTGGTGCTTCAGGTTAAGAACAGTTTCAGGTTAAGAACGGACCTCCGGAACGAATTAAGTACTTAACCCGAGGTACCACTGTAGCTGTTGGTTCCTTATATTTTCACAGGGAGAACGGCAGTTTCTTCTGGGTTTCCCCTTCTACTTAACATCTATCTTGAAGAGGAGTTTCAGGGAACCTGAAAGCTTGCTCACTACTTTGAGATAGTTTGCTTAGTGCTGATAAAGGTGCTATATCTCCTGTTAACTTCTGTAAGCAGATACAGTCAGCTATCAATCTGTTTGGGCCAGCTGATATTCTCATAATGCCAAACATTATGATCAGTAAGTTCCAGCAAGCTTTGGACTCCCCCAAAGGAGGAGATAGAAAGCTTCCATTTTCCATTTGGTCCTACCAGGAAACTGCAGTTTATTTCAAACTTTAAAGGTGATTGCTTTCAACAGACTTGGATCAAATGCATGCTTCCAGATCCTGGTTTGTTAACTAAACCTCAGTTGGAATAAACCAAGTTTCGATGTAAGGACTGCAATTTATTAAGAACAAAAATAGGGAGCTTTGAATTTTGTGTGTGTAGGAGAAGGAGAAGGAGAAGGAGGAGAATGCCTGAGCTCAGTGCTCATAGCGGCTCATTCTTGCAAAGCCGAGCTACGCTGCTGTGACATGCCCATTTCTTAGCAATAAGCTGCTGAAGGATTTTATTATTAAAATAAGCTCTAGGAGAGTTTTACATTACTAAGGCGGCCAGAACCAAATGACCCATTTATTAATTTATTTACGTATTTCTGTAAACCAAGTTTATCTCTCTGGGACCGATTGCAGTATGCATGTTTCTCCACACCCCCAGCAAAGTCTGGTTTGCAAGATAATGCACAAGCATGGAAAATGTATTTGGGCCTGTTATTTGAACTGCAATGAAGAAAGGGCACGAACCTTATATGATAATAGTGTTCAAAATTCATGCTGGGGTTTGTTTGTTCTCCAGATTAAGAAGCTTAATTGAAGGGGAAATGGACACTACGCGAAGCCAACAGCAGTTGAATCCAGATGTGAAGATGTGGCAGAAGTGAATGGGAAAGAGACTGAGGAACGTTCTAATTTGGATTACAGTAGCTGGGACGCGGGTGGCGCTGTGGGTTAAACCACAGAGCCTAGGGCTTGCCGATCAGAAGGTTGGCGGTTTGAATCCCCGCGACGGGGTGAGCTCCCGTTGCTCGGTCCCTGCTCCTGCCAACCTAGCAGTTCGAAAGCACGTCAAAGTGCAAGTAGATAAATAGGTACTGCTCTAGCGGGAAGGTAAACAGCGTTTCCGTGCGCTGCTCTGGTTCGCCAGAAGCGGCTTAGTCATGCTGGCCATATGACCCTGAAGCTGTACGCTGGCTCCCTCGGCCAATAAAGCGAGATGAGCGCCGCAACCCGAGAGTCGGTCACGACTGGACCTAATGGTCAGGGGTCCCTTTACCTTTACCTACCTGTTTTGCTCAGCTTGGCACCTACAGCTGACATCAAGCTAATGGGCTGCTGATCATTGTGACCGTCTGCTTCTCCCTTCCGTTTCTACTCAGATTTCTCACATCCCTTCAGAGTACTCAAATTGGTGATGGAGGGACCTGGGCTTGCAGTGGTGTAGCCCCACTTCATGGTTTAGAAGCCACTGTTTATTGTTTCATTGAGTTTTGAGCTGGCTAGCCTAATTACTGAGACTTCTATAGGAATAACCTTTGAGGTTCCTGAGCAAAGATTCAAGTTGCCTCAGTAACTTCCCAGTCAAAAGGCAATCACGTGGAGTTCTAAGCCAGCTAACTAATTCTGGGAAACTATGAAACAGCTGGTGCCACCACCAGGAAGGAACTGTAGCCAGGACAGCACATTTCGTTTCCACTGCCTGAGGTTTAATTTCATTGTTCCATTGCGGACTTCTGGGTTAGCGCCTCCGGCAATGGCGGATTTCCTCTGATCGGGAGGAATCCGCTCCGTGGAAATCAGGGTCTGGACCGCCACGGCGAGGCGGAGACCCACTAAAAACCACAGGTGGGAGAAGCTTGTGGACGTGGGATTCGGCTGACACCTTTTGCGCCTCCCCTACTCGTGGGGAAACCCGGTTTCGGGGATCCGGAGCGACGTGGGGTGAGCAGCGCGGTGCTTCGAATCGACTGCTTCTTTCACGGAGTGAAGCCACATTGCTGTTGCCGGAGAGCGCTGACTTTTTCCTGTGGACAATTGGACTCTAAACAACTACCCGTGAGTAGAACGGAAAATTGGATCTCTAAACATCTTAATTTGGCACCGAAACGGGAAGGTTTCAAACAGGAAGTTTACCTTCCTCTTTTGTAAATAGATTGAAGCAAAGACGTTGCAAGCTAAAGCCTGGAAAGCCTTTTGTAAAGGATTAAATCTCCTTCGGTTAAAATTACTAAACCCCCCTTGGAAGCAGGAGAAGAGGGGGGAAATTTTAGATCGCCTAAGCCTGCAGGAGAGGGAGTGAAGAAAGATAAATTACCACCATTTTGAACCTGAGAATGGGCTGCCAGTAAGAGCGACGTTTTGGGAAAGTTCATTGACTGTGAATAAAACGTATGTTGATAGACAGTTAAATAAGAGAAATATATTGTTTCCATTGTTTCCTTTTGCACTTAAAAAGGAGCAAAAAAGTAACTGAAAATCGAAACTAACTTTGTTGCTGGATCTGCGCTTAAAAGGACGGATACAAATAGAAATGGTTTCCCCTAGAGGGAGCTTTTGAAACTGTTGCAGGAGTGGAGCTGGGGAATTTTCCAGCTGCAGAGATTAAAGACCGTGAGAATCAGAGATTGACCTTGGACAAGAATGTTGACAGAAGAAGCCTTAGTGATTGCATTTTGCAAGACAAGTGCTTTATTGGAACAGCTTCATGAGAAGACGGATGTGATGATTATTAAAATTGACAATTTGGGACAAAAAATGACTGATTTGGGACAAAAAGTGAATACCTATACAGAAACTACTCAGGAATTGATTCAGGAATCTGTTTTGACATGGCAAGCTGTGGAGAAGACGAAGGAGAAAGTTGTTGTTGAACCTCAAATAATTCAAGTGGAGAGAGCCCCGGCCTTACAGAGGCAATTTGATGAACATAAGCTGTTGCCTTTTATGATTGAATCTAGAGAAAGCCAGATTTGGTGGGATGGAGCCCCGCTTGGATTGGAGAAGGAAAGTTGGATAGACCCCCTTATGCAGGGATGTTCTGGCTTTTGGGATCTGGATTTGGGTCAGGGGGAGATTGGAGTTGTGGGGGCCTTTAGCTTTGGAGGGACTCTGAAACACGCTCTGAAATATTTTTTGGACTTTAGTTCTGACTATGGAGAATGGGCTGACCTGTTGAGAAGGAATAAAGACATTGTTAGGTTGGAGTTTCCCCGAGATCTACTCCTCAGTGCCAAAGGAAGGAAATTAAGAACAAGATCAGCAGAAGATAAAGTAAAGTGCATGTATAAATATGAAGAAAATCTGCAGAAGGGACATGGAAAAGAGTTAAGAGCCTCGGACAGAAGATCACCAGGTTGATGGACCATATGGAATTGATAGAAAGGACTGACACAATCCGAGACCAGGGAGAAGAGACGGTGGAAGAAGATTGGAAAAAAAGTTTTTTTTTAAAAAAAATTATTTAGAGAAATATTGCAAAATTAATGAGTGTTAGAAAAATGTTGGAATGAAATTATACGGCTTTAGTAGAAATGTTATAAGGAGTTAAGTATAAATAAGTTTTAGGGTTTTAATGGTAAGATAAGGTTAAAATAAATTAAGATAATTAAATGACAGAAAACAGTGAAAGATGGAAAGGATTTGCTGAAATAATTAATAACTAGAACACAAAAAGGGAGGTGTGAGGAGGTCGATGAAACAAGTTAATGAAAGATAAAGATATGGAAATATTGGATGTGTTTTTAATTGTTTTTGCTTTTGTTTTTGTTTTGATGTATTGTGTCTTTTGTTTCTTTTATATGTACTGTATTGTATTGATTTGTATTGTTTACTTTTTCTCTTTCTTTTTTACTTTTTTCTGTAATTCTTAAACTTTTAATAAATATTATTTTAAAAAATAATAATTTCATTGTTCCATTGCTTATATATTTGCCACCCTTTGGGAAGAAGGGCAGGAAACAAATTTAATAAATAAAAAAATAATTGCTTTAGCTGGAATGCCAGGAGATTAAAATACCTTTAGAAGCAAGATTTCCTTAATGAATAAGCCATTTATGGTATCAGGATTTTCATTACAGGTCTGTATTTTTAAACTGTCAAGAAAAAGGCTGACTTGGTTTTATTTGCCAATTAACTTTTAATTTCTAACATTGAGTTCCTGGCATTTTGCCTTAGTCTACAAATGTTTGTGTACAACAGCCTCCTTGAAATCTGCGCTGCTTTTGGAGTTTTGGTTTGAATTGCCTGCTTCTTCACAGTTTCAAGAATAAATGACTACAGTGTGTTTTCCATGGGGCTGTCTTTGCTCAGGGTTTGGAAAATGAGGGGATACATAAGATCTGCTATCCACCGGTTGCACTGTCTTCTAAGCTTAACTCACCATCTTGGTTCTTGCATAGAAAGAGAGCTCTTTTCTAGCCTGGCCTCAGCAAACCTTGCCCTTCTCTCTCTGAACTCATCCATCCTTCAATATCTGCCTCAGTCACATTAAATTCCAAAGTGAAAGGCATAAAGTAACTTGAGCAGGATTTGGCTATTATTGGGGACAATATAGGGAGATAACGTAATACTTTTCAGCTGGAAAACTGTGTCCAATTCTGGGCACCACAATTTAAGAAGGACGTTGACAAGCTGGAATGAGTGCATAGGAGGGCAACAAAGATACCGCATTTTTCGCTCTATAGGACGCACTTTTCCCCCTCCAAAAATGAAGGGGAAATGTGTGTGCGTCCTATGGAGCGAATGCAGGCTTTCGCTGAAGCCTGGAGAGTGAGAGGAGTTCCCGCCGGGCTCCCAAGGCTTGCGGACAGCAGCCTGCAGCCCGAAACCCGGGGAGCGCAGCGGAGTGCACCCCGGGCTTCGGGCAGATGTTCGCAAGCCTTGGGAGCCCGGCAGGAGTTCCCGCTGGACTCCCAAGGCTTGCGGATAGCAGCCTGTTCTGGGGGCTGGGGAAGCTCGGGCTTCCCCCGCCTCAGCCCCGCGCCTGGGGGAAAAAAATAATCCCCCCCTTTATTCCCCCCCCAAAAAACTAGGTGCGCCCTATGGGCTGGTGTGCCCTATAGGGCGAAAAATACGGTAATCAGGGGTCTGGAAACCAAGCCTTATGAGGAGCGGTTGAAGGAGCTGGATATGTTTAGCCTAGAACAGAAGAGACCGAGAGGAGATATGATAGCCACCTTCAAATATCTCAAGGGCTGCCACATGGAAGAGGGAACAAGCTTGTTCTCCTGCTCTGGAGGGGAGGACTTGAACCAATGTTACAAGAAAGGAGATTCTGACTAAACACATGAAAAAACTTTCTGACGGTAAGAACTGTTCGACAATGGAATGGTCTCCCTCGGGAGGTTGTGAACTCTCCTTCTTTGGAGGTTTTTAAGCAGAGGTTGGATGGCCATCTGTCATGGAGATTCCTGCATTCCTCATGGTCTCTTCAAACCCTGTGATTCTCTGTATTGCTTGCATTCTTTTGAAAAGCCATATTCTTAGTCCACTTCTAAGCGTTACAGCAAAAATGTAAATGCGGAACAAATGTGTACAGTAGTCCACTTCTATCTTGATATGCAGTACATAGTTGCATATTAAAAATGAAAACTTTTTCGGGCGCTGCATAGGAAATTAGATTACATGTGCTATATACTGAAGTTCTCACCGTGGGCCATCAGGGGGATACTGTAGATAGTTTTCACTCAGGTCCACATATGCAAATAAGGGATTGAAAGTGATGTTCAGTGATTGGATAGTTACAGAAAGTTGTTACAGTTACGTTGTACTGGAGCTCTATATAAGCAGGCTGGCTGAACCCTTCAGTTCAGTTCTGTTCTGGCCTGTGAATAAACTAGCGCTGTTGAAGAATCGCCGTGTCGTTTGATATGTTCACCCACAACTTAACAACATGCATCTGTTTATTTTCCTCTCTATTAACAGGTATTTCATGCTGGATTTTGAGACTGGAATCCTACAATATTTTGTGAACGAACAAAGTAAAAACCAGAAGCCACGAGGGCTGTTATCCTTAGCTGGAGCAGTAGTTTCTCTCAGCGATGAAGCCCCTCACATGTTGGTGGTATACTCTGCTAATGGAGAAATGTATAAACTCAGAGGTATGGTTATTTGTCACCACTGCTGTTTTTTGGGTGTGTGTGTGTGTGGGTGTGTGCACAGTAAGTCCGCAACTCACACTGGATTTACATTCGGGAGATTTCGCTTAAAGCCAAAATTGCATATAGTCAAAGCATATTGGGTTCAGTGTTGGGTGGGATTGCCAACGCCTTTTTTTCCCTGGACATCCAACCCCTTTTTAATGAAAGAAAAAACCCCTTTTGCCAATTGCATAAAGCTGAATGCACACAAGTTAAATGTGTGTTAGTTGCGGGCTTATTGTGCTCTTTAAACTTGCCTTTCCTGCAGCTGTTGCATTTCCCCAGCTATTCTTTGTTTAAAAGTGACAAGCTTTTAATTGGTTTGGAGAAGGTAATGCTTTTGTGTTTGAAACGTTGAAATGACTACCTTAAGGCAGTAGACTCAGCCAGGCAATGTGGTTCGCCTAAGAGCCAGTTTATAAAAAGTGAAGCTTACTCTCTGAAATAAATAGTCTACTGATGGTTGCCTTGTTTCCCAAGGCCAAACTGAGGAAGTCCTGAATATAGCTGGGATGGAAGAATCCGCCCTCTTCTTCCTCCCCCTGCCCCCAGCACAGGAGGGTGAGCATAAAATGAGCTGTGATGGATTAGACCAAAGGCCCAGCTAATCCAACATGCTGTTTTCCATAACAAGGGTCAACAAGATGTCTCTGGGAAACCCACAAGCAAGATCTAAGCTCTTTCCACTGTTATCCATACCCCTCTTCTTAGAAAAGAATTTCTAATTGATATTCAGTAATGGAATGTTTCAGTGCTGAAATAAAACAAGATCTGAATTCCTTTAAGATTATCTTAATGGGAACTTGCCCATATTTCTCCTCCTGTAAAAAGAGGTCCTAAGGTCAGTACAAGGTGATATGTGCTGGTTGTATGTGTGGCTGCTTTGAACGGTGCTTTGCAGAACCAAGGCAAAACTGAAAGATGTAGGTTTTATTCTCCACTTGAAACAGAACGTCCCAAAATCTCAAAAGTGCAAAGTGCACATTTCCTTATCCAACTAAAATTTTAATAGGCACTGCATAATACCTGTTCTATGAAAAGATTGTGCTGACTTACGTTGCTTTGATTCTGAACTGGAATGCTGGCATTCAATAGATTAATCTTAGATTGCCTTATTTAAAGTGCAATTCTAAGCACCTTTACTCAGAATGTAATCCCATTGTATTCGGTTGAGCTTACCCCTTAGCAAAGTCTGCAAAGAATTGCAGGCCCCTATTAGAATAACACAGGTGGCGCTGTGGTCTAAACCACTGAGCCTAGGACTTGCTGATCTGAAGGTCAGCGGTTTGAATCCCCGCGACGGGGTGAGCTCCCATTGCTCAGCCCCAGCTCCTGCCCACCTAGCAGTTCAAAAGCATGTCAAAGTGCAAGTGGATAAACAGGTACCACTCCAGCGGGAAGGTAAATGGCGTTTCTGTGCACTGCTCTGGTTTCGCCAGGAGCGGCTTAGTGATGCTGGCCACATGACCCGGAAAAACTGTCTGCGGACAAACGTCGGCTCCCTCGGCCAGTAAAGCAAGATGAGCGCTGCAGCCCCAGAATCGTTCGTAACTGGACTTAACTGTCAGGGGTCCTTTACCTTTACCTTTATTAGAATAAAGTCTTTCAGGACTGAGAAAAAGGGTACACCCCCCAAAAGTCTGTTGATTTTAACAAAGGGACCAGTTCAGGCGATTATCAAAATCGTGTGACATTGGTTTCCCTGAACAGCACCATTTCATTTCTCCATGGGGAACCCCCCCCCCTATTCCCAGTGTATATTGGTTGATAAGTAATAGTTTAAGTCATGGTTCATGGGAAAGTAACAAACAAACCTTAAAATATTGTGTCAGGTGTAAAATGCATCAAACCTTAAAATATTGTGTCAGGTGCTAAAATGCATCAAGTTAAAAATGAAGATAGAAAAGCCAGTTACTGTATCAATCTCAATAACTAGGTTGTTTCTTTAGGGAGAGTTTGAGATGAAAGGGACCGTACATAGCAGGAAAATTGGTTGGTTTTAAAATGAGAATAAACTACACATTTATTTATTTTTCCTGTATGTGTTTTCTTTTTCCAGCCGGGGATGCAAAGGAGAGGCAGTACTGGGTGACTCAGCTCCGATCCTGTGCCAAGTATCACACAGAAAATAATTTGAAGGTAAATAATTATAGGGCAGGAAATTGCATTCTTGCATGCCATTTGGAGTAAGTGAAGGTCGTGCCTGGAAATATTAAACTAGTAAAAAAAACCCACAACAGTTGGTAGAGCCCTTCCGTTATTCTCCCACTTTCAAAGTCTCTATAGTTGTCTCTATACAACCTGCTTGCCAGATTTTTAGACGACAGCAAAATGTTTAGGACCGCTTACTGTTAAAACAGAAAGAAAGTGGTAGGCAGAAAGCAATTGGATGTCTCTCTGTGTTATTTTGAAGGGAATGAGTGTGTTATTTTGAGGAATACTGCTTGGGAGGTACGTATTGACTGGAATCATGATAATTTTTATTTTGAAAAGTCTGCTAAATGGATGGACAAGAAAGTTACGTTGCATCTAAAATTTGCTGAAGGATGAAAACCCTCCATCCCCCATGTTTTGCTGCTTGTAGCTACATTTTGATTATCAGATGTTTGAGGAAATGCTGGTCCAACGGAACACATCTGATATCTCTTTAAGTCAGAATGGAATGTGGGGAAGAGCTGTATGGCGCAGGGAGTGGCTCAGGTGAAGACTGGTTAGGGAGAGTATAGGAGAATGATTTACTTGGCTTCCCAGCTGCAGCAGGGGGATCAAGCTATGTGAGGAAGGCTACAGGTGAGTTGGCAGTGGCTGGGAACTTTTCTGACGTTGCATAGTTGTCGCTGCTGTGACTAGAGAGTGCGTGGCTGGGATTTCAGAAAGGTGCGAGAAGAGTTCCATTAGGAGTGCCGGTCATCACAATGACATGACTGTTTGCAAGGAAGGAAGAGGTGTGGGTTGACTTGAGCTCCTCTAGGTGGCAAGGAAAAACACACAATAGGGAGTTAATAGAAAGCAATATTTGAAATGCAAGAGGGTGAACCCAAGAGAGAGAGAGATGAATAACTGAGGAGGGAGTTTACTGTTGATTTTCTGCGAGTATTAAAAAGAACTTGTTTCCTTTTCACTACATGTAAGATTATAGGAATTCTATAAACTACCTTGAGACACTGAGAGCTCAAATACCTCCGGTAGCGCTTTGCCATTGGTTGGGCAAGGCAGTGAGGGGTTTAGGATAGCGCTCTGGTAGCCGAGGGGCCAAGCCAAAAAATGCATTGCATCCTGAGAGAAGGACTTTGTTCCTCTAGTGACATCGTGATTTCACCCGTATGCTTGGAATCTCAAGCCATAGGATCTGAAATAAAAGTAAGGGCCATAGATGGTTCAGTGTGATGTTTGAGTGAGCTCTTTATGACCATAACCAACTGCCAATAGCTGTTTCCAATGACTTCTAATTGCAGGTGGTAGAAAAAGAAATGGCTTTTCTAAACCACACAAAATAACCACTGTAAAAAATTATTGGGCTGTAAAGAAAATGCCCAAGTCTTTAGACTAGGTAGCAATTTTTCCCAGTCTCATAGCCACGGCATTCCTCGTCTTTATAGAAAACGTACTAAGTAAAGGGGTGCTAGGACAGTGGTTATGTTTAATGTCTTATCTAACATGCAAAAAGACTATTATTAATAGAAGTGATGTCAGTACAAACCATTTATTCAAAAGCTGCTACAGTCAGCCTGTCATTTTGACCATGAGTCAGAGTAATCACCTACTACAACTTTAATAATTCTGAGGCATGTATGAGGCAATGTCCAAGAAATCCTTGCTTTACTCCTTGTACAAAAACCAAAACAAAAAATGGCAGTATTCCCCTCCCTCTCTTTCTATATATTTTAAGTGAAACGCTTTGTGTTCTGAACAATAGTGAGTGAATTCCACCAGGTTTTCTATCAGGTTTTGTAGCTTATCCCTTTCTCGTCCAGAAAATGTTTGGACACCAGGCTTGATTATTAAGGGTCTGTATAAATGGGACGTGGGTGGCGCTGTGGGTTAAACCACAGAGCCTAGGACTTGCCGATCAGAAGGTCGGCGGTTTGAATCCCCGCGACAGGGTGAGCTCCCGTTGCTCAGTCCCTGCTCCTGCCCACCTAGCAGTTCGAAAGCACGTCAGAGTGCAAGTAGATAAATAGGTACCACTCCGGCGGGAAGGTAAACGGTGTTTCCGTGTGCTGCTCTGGTTTGCCAGAAGCGGCTTAGTCATGCTGGCCACATGACCCGGAAGTTGTACGCCAGCTCCCTCGGCCAATAAAGCGAGATGAGCGCCGCAACCCCAGAGTCGGTCACGACTGGACCTAATGGTCAGGGGTCCCTTTACTTTTACCTTTATAAATGGAGGAGAAATTTTACATGTCTTAAACTCATTGTTAATATTCGCTTACCTTTATTCCCCCGTGATTTAAAATGTAACTTATAGATGTGTGACCTTCTTTATCTTGTATGACTCCAGCATCAATCAGCTACAGTCAATATGGCCAGTGATGAGGGCTGATGGAAGTTGGAGTCAGACATCTGGAAGGCCATGAATCCCCCTCTCAGTTCTTCGTATTCTCATGTAAATTCTAAGACAATTAATATTATTTTCTCTTTGACCTCTTTCTTTCTTTCTTTCTTTCTTTTTTCTTTCTTTCTTCCCACTGTTTTCTCATGGCTGTGTGTCTCACTGTTTTGAAGTTAAGTCTTTCCCCCGGACTGAAATATACTTCCTTTTTTTGACTTTGGGTTCTTGTCTTCCCATTCTTTTTTAAACTGTTTATGCAATCACATATTCTCATCAAAGCAGAGATCTTTCTTTTTATCTTCCCAGACAGTAGCTACATATTGTCGTTTTCAGTTGTCAAGTATTGCTTACATTTCATTATTTTCTTCGTGTCTTTTATCTTGTCCCAGTGGGTTATTCTCATACTCTTTTTAGTTTGTCTTCTATATTTCCACGGTAAGCCTCTTTGGTCTATTTTGCTTCCTGCATTTCACCTCCTCTTTGTTTGCAGATATGATAGGTTTTTTCTCCTCATGCTTATGATTTCTCTGAGCTGGTTGCCTTTTCCTCTTTCACATTCAATTTAAGGCTCTGTTTCTTCATTCTCTAGCTCCTGCTGATCTTTCATTGAAAGATATTTTCATTGAAAGATATTTTATTCATTTTCGATATTCTCCGTCTCTGCATTTTTCTAGTTCTTTGCTGCTTGTTAAACCACATATTTCTTCCCCTCATTGTATCTTTGCACACTTTTCTCTAAATGGGCCTTTTTGTGTGAAATTCTTTTTGCAGCTGGCTGAATTTGATTCTTTGTAAAGAAACACCTAAATCCAGCTCCTGAAAAATAATTTATTTCTCTTTAGTCTCTCTCCCACAGTTCTTTCCCCCCGTTTTCCTTTTCCCTTTTGCTATTTTGTTGTTTTTGTTGAATTGGGCAGGACTTGTAGTATTTAGTGTGTGTTTTTAGGTGCTTCCAACATATCATGCACATGGCCTAGAGGCTCAGTGTTCATTACAGAGTCCTTGTATTTGGAATTGCTTCTCTCTAAGCCTGCTGTAGGAGTGATATGCCAGAGAGCCCACCACTTGGATTTGCAAAGATGGATCGGCCTGGTTTATAACCAGAGTTATCCCTGGATGGGTTTCACCTAGTCCGTCTGGCCCTTATGGTGAAACAAATATATTCCCATTCTGAGTTTCCCTTCGTTGGAGGAAATCAACCCACAATTGGCTAATTGAAGTCTTGGTTATATAGTTATTATATTATTGTATTTCTAGACTGCCTTCATCTGACAATTGTAGGGTGGCATATTGTTGGAAGTTGTACTCCAGCTTGCAGGGTTAAGACCAGGCACCCCAAAGCTTCGGCCCTCCAGATGTTTTGGATTACAATTCCCATCATGCCTGACCACTGGTCCTGTTAGCTAGGGATCATGGGAGTTGTAGGCTGAAACATCTGGAGGGCCGCAGGTTGGGGATGCCTGGTTAAGACTGATAAAGTAAGCTCCCTGCCCCTATTTATCTCTATGCTGACTTCTGTCTGTTTGATGTTTAGAGTGGTAAGTCTTAGGTTGCGTTATGCTTACAACTTCCAGCTCCTCACACACAGTCTCCGGACCTCGAGGCAAGAGGTCCTGATGGTTCTACCTTCTGAGAACAAAAGTGCTTGTGTGGCTTCTCTGTTTCTCCAGCTAGATGGGGGGGGGGGGGAGAAAGGAGTTCTAAAGTCCTGGTTTACTGTCAACAAGATTCCTGCATTTGCAAGGGGTTGGACCAGGTCAGGGTTCACCAAACTTGGGTCTCCAGCAGTTTTTGAACTACAATTCCCATCAGCCCTCACCACTGATCTTGCTAGCTAGGGATGATGGGAGTTGTAGTCCGAAAGCAGCGGGGGACCCAAGTTTGAGAAAGCCTGGACTAGGTAACTCTCACAGTCCCTTCCAGCTCTGTGATTCTGAGAATGTACTTCTTTTAGTAAAGCTTTTTTAATTTTATACCAAGTCTCCTCTGAATACCTTTCAGCTGAAGGCATGCTCCGAGCAAGGATTCATTTAACTAAAATTAACATCTGTTGCAGCATACAAACCCTATATGTCAACACACACAATAGTAAATAATATATTTAAAAGCTGTGAGGTGTGAAAGTGTGGTTTTGGGGAGGCTTGGGCAGCCCTTTTTGGGAGCCACCAAGCACAGCCAAATAAAGTGTGAGGAATGGCTTGGCCCCTTGGCCTCAACTTGCTCCAGGGATGAGATGAGGGGATGAGACCTCTTTACTGCATTTGTCTCTTCTCTTTTTCCCACCCTGTCTGTTTGACTTTCTCCTTCTTGTGCACAATCCCTGCTTCCCTAGCAAACAAAGGGCATATCAAGTGTTTCCTCCATATTTCACTGTCCAGAGCCTGGTTAAGTAAGTGAAATTTCTTGCACAAAATAGGTGATAGATTTGTTTGTGCTTCTGAAGCAGAGTTTGGCCTTGGGTAGATGTATCTGTCCTGAATATTTCAGGTCATTCGCCACTCTCCTCAGTATTTAGAAGGTCCTTTTGACAGCTGAAGGGGGGGGGGGAGAGCCTTGTTTGCTGTCACTGCTACAGGGCTGCTTACAAAGGCAATCTGTATTGCATTCAGGCTCTGTGATTTAAGTACTGCTTGAACACTAATAATCTCTCCTCCAGCTTCAGTTGTGAGAGCTCCTCATGAACAAAAGATGTGTGCTGCCAAAGTCTGTAGGAGAAAGCAAATGAGAGCATCAATATTAATAGACAAATAGCTGCACATGGTATATTTTAGTGTAGCAGCTAACCTTTGGAGTTGTGCCATGACAGTTTGCAAAGCACTGTGAGGATAAAAATCATTTGCACCAGCTGCAACTTGGATGCTACTAATCGGTCTATGGATGCGGCCAGAGCCCTGTCTAGTCTATTGTTCATGGGTGAATTTTGCTTGTTGGAAGACTCAAGATGCAGGCAGTGTATTTGGGCAAGTCCGACATAATAATATGTGTGTGCTCAACCTTCACCTGTGAAGCTTAGTTGCATCAAGCAGAGAGGGTTTGACCTCCTCTGTCTAGGGTAAGGTGAACATCTACTTGTAAGGGGGGGGGGTAGTTCTAGCTGCCTTGCTGTTTAACATTTACATGAAAACTCTGAGTGAGAGATCATTCACAGGTATAGGGTGAGGACCAGCAATATGCAGCTGACACACAATTCTTCTTTTCTCATACTCCTCTCCTTCATCTAATGAAGGCAATGCAAGTGAAGTTCTGAATTGGTTCTTGGGTGTAGGCATGGTCAGGATTAGGGTCAATAAACTGAAACTGAAGGTAGGCAAGGTGGAGGTTCACTTTGGTGGGAAGTTCATCTGTTTAGGTGAGTGGTGTTCACCTTTCTCTGAATGGGGTTGCTGTCCCTTGAAGGATTGGGTTTCCAGACTGGGGCTGCTTCTTGATCCAGTTTCATCACTGAAGATGCAGGTTGCCTTGGTGTTGTGGACTGCCTTCTACCAGCTGTGTCAGCTGCAACCCAGTTTACACAGCCATAGCCTAGCATTGACTGTCCGTGCACAGGCAATCTCCAGATTATAATCTGCTGAACATCCGTTGAACAGCAGTGTTTGCACTGTCTACAAACATCTTGTCTAGTCTGGTAAAAAGGAGGCTGAGAGGAGATATGATAGGCATCTGCAAATATCTAAATGGCTGTCACATGGAAGATGAAGCAAGCTTGTTTTCTCCTGCTCAGGAGGCTAGAACCCAAACCAGTGAAGTCAAGTTTCAAGAAAGGAGATTCCCAACTAAACTTTCTGACAGTAAGAGCTGTTCAACTGTGGAATGGATTCCCTTGGAAGGTGGTGGATTTTCCTTCCTTGGAAGTTTTAAAGCAGAGGTTGGATGGCCAGCTGTGATGTATGATTTAGCTGAGATTTCCTCAGGATCGCTTCTGACTCTACAATTCTATGATCTCCTCACTAATTGAGAGAGTTCCTTATGCTGTCATGTTATGCTTTTAACTTCTTGATTCTTCCAGAGTACTCCAACCTCACGAATGAAAAGCTTGTCTTTGTTGCCTCCTGGAACATCCAACTCCACATCATCTTCGAGTTCTCAGAAAAGCCTGAATCAAGTTGGGCCACCAGTTGTTACCATCACACATCACAAATCACCTGCAGCAGCCCGAAGAGCCAAGAACCAGTGTCCTGGCCAGCTCAATGAAGTCAGAGAGGTAGGGGACAGATGGAGCTTTCTTGTTGATGCAAAGCATGACACAAGTGGGTTTTCCAGTTCTAAAAATTCAGATATTTAAGTTGAATAAGTTTTTGTGGTTTAAGATAAATACTAATTTTACCTTTTATCAGTGCAACATTGTGTGTGTGTGTGTGTGTGTGTGTGTGTGTGTGTGTTTGTGTGAATAAAATAAATGGATGATTAGCCGACTCAAAATAATGTACTTTAGTTCTGCTTGGGGAATTGGCTTAAATGAATCTTAGCAGGAAACCTGTACATTCTGTCTCTTTCTCTTGTCTTCACAGAAGCAAGTCCTCTTCATTCTGTGATTAGCATGCTACCTATTTTGCAGAGAAAGTTTTCTGTACTTAGTTCAGGTTTGGAGAGCTGCTGTTGTGAATTCAGAGTTTGAGGGGAAGCTTGTGTGTGTGTGGACCAGCCAGTTCCATCAGAGGGATGAAAATGGACCTGTACAGCTAGAGACTCCCTTCTCCTAGTTGGTGCAAAAATGCCTTTCTTTTGTAAAAGCATCAAGAAAAGAGGATGAAACAGGGCGTTCTCGTTTAGGTTCAGTTAGCTGCTCATACATACATTGCATGGACTCTCCCTGTCTTTGCAGTGTAAAGAGTTCACTTCAGCCATAGGAAGCTGAAGTGGTACCGTCCAAATGTTTTGGATTGCAACTCGTATCAGCCTCAACCAATATGGCTAATGGTTGGGGATGGTGGAAGTTGGAAGTCCATCAGTATCTGGAAAGCAACTGCATTGGCTTCTCTTGGCAAGCCATCTCCTGCTGCATGAAGTTCTAAGAAAAATGACTCTACTGCTTAATAGTCTTGGTCCACAAGTGGGCCACAATCCATCTTTTCAAACTGCTTCTTTCTACAGGTAGAAGCTGCGATATCCATGCAACCCTAAGGGTGCAACTCTACCAGGGCTTGTCTCTTGTGTGCAATCTTTCTGGATAAAAATGCTTGCCAGGAGTTGAGTTGCACAGGCAGGAGGCCCTGATAATAGGGGTGCAGGTGGTGTCTCCTTGCTTGCAGCAGTGGGAAGATGAAAGGACTGTATTGGGGAGGAGGCTTCTCAGGGATTATTTATGAACCTGTGCATTTACAATTAAGATATTCTAGGAGGTCAAGCTTTGTGGGCAAAAAGAGCTTTCCCCTTAACGAACCTGCTGCAATAGAACTTCTACTCTTTTCGTGGCTGAAAGCTGCCACTATCTGCTGATGGCTCTGCACTAGGGGTTTTAACAGCTTTGATCAAGACGGAGTACATAAGGAAAGTGGGAGCTTTAATAAAAGCTGTCTTCTAAATGAGGGAGATGCTAGTGCCGTAGCTTCAGATGAATAGAGATCTCTGAAAGTTTTAGTGCTTTTTACTTGGCACAGGTGCGCTACTAAGACAGAACCACTCTGTGTGTGCCCTGTTTTCTGTGATGGATTTTGTTCCATTCAGCACTGATGGATAATACGAGGAGTAAGTAACAGTGGTACTACGGGGATGTGTGGAGAGAGGAATTGTATGCCAGATCTGCTTCCTCTGAGAGATAAATCTAGCAGGGTAAAATAACTAGTAATACTTGCTAATAATTTCCTATCGTGCATGGTGGTTATTTGAATTTTATTACATTCAGTGGACATATGCTCCAGAGTTGGTTTTACGCAGGGATAAAATGTCACTAAGCTTATGGCATAGCTTTTTAAGGGGTCTTGATGAAACAATGAAAATGTTACTGCCTTTTTTATGCTGCATAGCCAATGTGGTATCATTCAGATGTTATGGACTACAGTTCCCATAATTCCTGACCAACACCACCGAGGGGACTTCCCCTTGGCTATCACTATTTCATAGGAATGCCAGTAAGAGAATTTAGCACCTGCTGGTATCAGTGATAATCATTTTTATGTATGTGGAGCGGGTGGTGCTGTGGTCTAAACCACTGAGCCTCTTGGGTTTGCCGATCGGAAGGTCGGTGGTTTGAATGTGCATGATGGGGTGAGCTCCTGTTGCTCTGTCCCAGCTTCTGCCAACCTAGCAGTTCGAAAGCATGCCTGTGCAAGTGGATAAATAGGTACTACTGCGGCAGGAGGGTAAGCAGCATTTCCATGCGCTCTGGTTTCCGTCACGGTGTTCTGTTGTGCCAGAAGTGGTTTGGTCATGCTGGCCACATGACCCAGAAAGCTGTGGACAAACGCTGGCTCCCTCGGCCTGAAAGCAAGATGAGTGCCGCAACCCCATAGTTGCCTTTGACTGGACTTAACTGTCCACGGGTCATTTACCTTTACCTTACCTTATACCTTCAGATTTTCGATTTTGCACCAAGCATTTATTGGTTGTTGATTGCAAAAAGATTAGGGATTTCACACCAAAATTATTAAATACATGAGGGTAGGCATGATCAGAGAAATCTCTGAATGAATCCTTTCTGGCGGCATGTAGGGTTGAGTTATTTAGGATTGGATACTTCCCAAGGTTGTGTGTGTTTGTGTGTGTGTGTGTGAGAGAGCGCTACACAATCTTTAAACTTTACATTTCAGAAGATGAATCTTTGCCCTTCTTTGCTACATGCTCGTAATCCTAAGAGAGTAAGCTTCAATATTGGGCGAAGGGCTGAACTGGAGGAACATGTAGCTCAGCCATATGCTTGCCTGTGGCAGAAAAATGTGTACATTTTAACCAAGCTGCTTCACTGACTTCTCAAACTTGTATTGGGGGAATATTGGAAGCTGATTGCGTCAGTCCAATTCTAATCTTGTCAAGCATTTTGCCATATTCATGCTAAATGTGACCTATTTTCTGAAGAAGGGTGGGGGAAGCACCAAAAGCTTTTTGCTAATGGAATTGTGGTAAAGAAAGTCGGAGGATTGCTATAAGAGACAGAACACTTGTGAGGTTATTGATCAATAACTTAAAATATCTTTAGAAGAGCATAAATAGAGCTTTTGAGACAAATCTGGAATAATAATGTAGCGCATTGTAGATTCAGGGTTGGTACAAAACGTACTAAAGATCAGACATTGTGGGTCTCATTTCCATAGATCTTGGCTCCTATTGCTGTTCTACCAAACAATTATTCCAGCCAAAGTAATAATAACCTGCAATTGTGGAAAATATTCTAGTAAGAAGTAACTCACTTTGAACTCCCTAGGCCACAACCCTAAGTTCCTTTTAAGTGTGGAAAAACCTCAATTTGAACTGGAAAGCTTTCAGAGAAGCAAAGGGCACAATTGGCACTTGATTACATGAAGAGTTGGTCCCTGCTGTATTGAAAGAGGCAATGCTTTATCCATTCCTAAAGGAACCATCTCTAGATCTGGTGTTTTTGAACTAGATATCAACCAGTCACAAATACCGTATTCTTAGGTTGTGGAGAGGGTCAAGGTAGGGCAACTGCAAACTTTATTGAATGGTACTGATTATTTTTTAAACCCATTCCAATCTTGGTTCGGGCCTGTGATTTCCTACTTCACTGGCTCCGTGGGGTAGGTTTTGGGGCACTGTGTTACATCTGAAGATGTACAGACAGTGTACAGTTCATTGGGGTTTTCTGTTATTTAGACTCGCTATCATATTAATAAGGGATGCGGGTGGCGCTGTGGGTTAAACCACAGAGCCTAGGGCTTGCCGATCGGAAGGTCGGCAGTTCAAATCCCCGTGACGGGGTGAGCTCCCGTTGTTCGGTCCCAGCTCCTGCCCACCCAGCAGTTCGAAAGCACATCAAAGTGCAAGTAGATAAATAGGTACCGCTCTGGCGGGAAGGTAAATGGCGTTTCCGTGCGCTGCTCTGTTTCGCCAGAAGCGGCTTAGTCATGCTGGCTGTATGCCGGCTCCCTCGGCCTGTAAAGTGAGATGAGCGCCACAACCCCAGAGTCGTCCGTGACTGGACCTAACGGTCAGAGGTCCCTTTACCTTTACCTATCATATTAATGGCATTTGCCATTAATATGTGAACCGCCCTGAGATTTACAGGTAAAAGGTGGTATGCAAATTTTAATAATAATAATAATAATAATAATAATAATAATAATAATAATGTGATTTCTGTATTAACAGACTAGCTTTAAGCTACTGACAGACTTACTGAAAATAAAGTTTTAATTGATGAGTGAAGATAGTGTATAGAATGATACACCCTTACAAGATACCTGAATAACATTTGGTATGCACATTCAGGGCAAAATTCTACATTTCAGGTTAGAATGCTAGTTTTTGAGGGGAAAAGAAAAGGTGCTAAATATATTGTAATGCCACGTCCCTTTGGTATTCATTTGGTAGAATGAAAGTTGGTATTACATTATGGCTTGGAGCAGGACAGGATCTTTTTTCCAGCTGTACTGTGCAACAGAGAAGTCAGCAAGCAGTGATAATAGTAAGCTGTTGACAAATTGGCTGCACATATGAATGTTTAAATATGTACATATACTTGCAGATCATGAGCCAGGTGGAGGGACAGCAGAAAAGCCTTGTGCAAGCCATTGAATCCCTCCCAGGTTCTGGTCCTCTTTCTGCCTTGGATCAAGACCTGCTGCTTTTAAAAGCTACCTCTGCTGCCACCCTCAGCTGCCTTGGAGAATGCCTGCATATGCTACAACACAGCATACAGCAAGCGAGCCAACACAGTAACAGGACATTGTCTTCAGGTGAGCAATGCTAACCTTCTCGACTCCTCTCTGGGAGTTACCAATAGTATCGTAACACCCCCTTTCTTAAAAAGAAGACTCGCCTCTCAAGAGAACACACGAGTCATTTAACCAAAGTGTAAAATAAAGGGAGCACCTGTGTTTCTTCACAGTTCTGGGTCCTTACATCACGCCTAAGTCGAACCA
The DNA here is from genome assembly GCF_964106645.2 of Podarcis pityusensis. Lineage (NCBI taxonomy): Eukaryota > Metazoa > Chordata > Lepidosauria > Squamata > Lacertidae > Podarcis > Podarcis pityusensis. Next base: position 44,803,396 of record NC_138037.1, on the reverse strand, counting down.
CGGCTTTGCACAAATGTGAACTCCCAGAGAGAAGATCCTAGCTGCTTCGCTTTTCCCCAACTTTGCTGAGCTAACCCATGGTTTGGTTTTTACCATGTTGACCAAATCTGGACTTGTGGTTTAGCTCTCCTGGACAACGCATGAGTTGCAAACCATGGGGCAAACCTTGGTTACAGCTGATGGTTAGTCTGGAGAGAGCTAAATCATGAACCCAGGTTTGGATGTGATGCTAAGCCAAATTATGGCACAGCGTCAAAAAGACTGGGGAGTTGCAAAGCAGCTGGGATCTTATTTCCAGAAACCTGCATGCTTGTGTGTTCTTGAAATGAGCCAGCTAAGCTTTGATGTTGGGTTTCAAACTGGAATGTTTGTGTATAAGACTTGCAACACATGCCAATAAACAGCCAGGAAAGCCATGCTAGTTTCTTTGCCAGTGCTTTGTGAAAGCATAGCCTTAATCTTGCATTCCAAGTACAGATACTGAAGATTGGGTTGCCACACTGCCAAATTGCTGTAATCCATTGGCTGATGCAAATTTTAGCTTAGCTTGTTTTGTTTATGCACTGTGACAATATAATAATGCAAACTGTAGTAACATTTTGTTCCTGTTTTTTAAAATAGGAATGACCTTTCAGCATATTAAGCCCATGCAGGTCATACAGAGGCATTTTAAGTTCTGAAACTTTTAGCAGTTAATTTCTAGACAGTCTTTTATTTGAGCTACAGTTTCAGAACATCCTCAAAATCCACTAAATTCCACAAACGTAGCATTGGAAGTGCAAATATATAAAACAGCTAACACTTTGCATTCTAACACTCTCGTCATTATCATTGAATGTTGTTCAGTACCTAACCTTTTGGATCTATAAATAGCCATAAATTATCAAGTGTCAAAGCTACTTGGGTGAATTCCCCCCTAGGTTAAGTTAATTGTTAACATCTTCTTAAGATCGACAATTATTCAGGCAAAAGTATGCCAGTTTAGACTTGATATGGCCCAGTAATAGGCTTTTGCTTGCCAGCCGTTGGTCATTTTCAAAGTGGCACATGCCTCAAACATGCTGACCCAGAGGCTTCTTTGCACCTTAGAGGGAGGGTGATTTGTCATCTGTATGATAACCTGGGATTTTTGCCTTTGAGCCAAGCCCATTGACTTTGTGGGCCATTTGCAATAAAGCGGTGGTGACCAGGAGATGATGGCTACTGAGTTACGATGCTGCCCTGGTTCCGATTTGAGTTGAAGTAAGTGTTTGCAGCTAACAAAAATCAGAACCTTTTAAAAATTACAAGCATCTCCTATATGCTGTTCTTGTGAGGAATTGCTGCCATCCGTGATTGTATGGGACAGTCTGGTCCACGGTGCCTTCAATTTATTGGCGGTGTTGCCGAGTTTTCAATGAAATATGCCTGTGGAGAGGCTGTTTGCCCAACAAGTATACCACGAACACCTTAGCTGAAAATATCACTGGGTCACACAGTGCGCAAATTCTGGAATTCTGTCTTTGTTCCATCACAAACACCTGATGTGAGCAAAACAGGGTTGGTAGAATTCTGTGTTGTCACACAAGCCTGTCCTCCCTTTGATCATGGAGTGGAAACTGCTTCAAGTCTTCATCTTTTAAGCTAACGTCAACTTGCCTATCAATGCCTATGCACCTTTACTTGAAGCAGGTTCTGGACTGCTTCTGCTGCTGCTGCTGCTGCTGTTGTCCAAAGTCTGGGACCAGTTGCTCAAGTACATGTTTATGCTAGAGCTTTCTTCTAGCCTTGAATAACTTGAATATGGGTATTAAGATAATCTTTGGAGTAAACCTGATGTTCAGCAGCATTCACAGCTAGAGAGCTAAATAACACTTGAATAAAAGGGATGATGTACTGCTGCCTGCCCTTGGGTGTCTATGTGCAATGGTGTCTTTGGGCATATATATAATATATGCAGTCACTGGGGAAAATGTCTGTGACTCTCACTCAGCTGTTAATATTTGACACCTAAGTACCTAAGGGACGCGGGTGGTGCTCAGTGGGTTAAACCACAGAGCCTAGGACTTGCTGATCAGAAGGTCGGTGGTTCGAATCGCCGTGACAGGATGAGCTCCCATTGCTCTGTCCCAGCTCCTGCCAATCTAGCAGTTCGAAAGCACGTCATAGTGCAAGTAGATAAATAGGTACCGCTCCAGCGGGAAGGTAAACGGCATTTCCGTGCGCTGCTCTGTTTCGCCAGAAGCGGCTTAGTCATGCTGGCCACATGACCCGGAAGCTGTATGCCGGCTCCCTTGGCCAATAAAGCGAGATGAGCGGCACAACCCCAGAGTCGGTCACGACTGGACCTAATGGTCAGGGGTCCCTTTACCTTTACCTTTAAGTACTGGCTAAAAGGTAGAAGTGAAATTGCCTGTACTTATTTCAGAACTGAGCGAATCAAGTCAAACTCCCATTCTGTTTTGAGAGCGGTGCTCTTATTACGCTGGTGCTTGCTCAATGGAACCGCACTTGCTACAAATAATAATGATAATAAAAAAGACTGGTGTTAATATTTGACACCTAAGTACTGTCTAAAAGGTAGAAGTGAAATTGCCTGTACTTATTTCAGAACTGAGCGAATCAAGTCAAACTCCCATTCTGTTTCGAGAGCGGTGCTCTTATTACGCTGGTGCTTGCTCAATGGAACCGCACTTGCTACAAATAATAATAAGACTGGTGCTGTGATAGGAGGATCTTACGAGTAGCAAGAAGGGACGCAAACAAGGTTGAAATACAAGTGACCTAATGGGAGGCGGAGGTACAAGTGGCTGAGAGAGATGTTCTTTATTGAGACCTCCCTCAGGCATTGAGAGAGATTCCCATTCCCTGAAAACAAGTATGCATTGAAGGAATGACATTGCTGGTAACTTTGGCTCTGTTTCTGTTTCAGAAAGCTTTCTGGGATGGCATGGGCCAAAGTCACATTCCACAGAGCAGCTGAAAAATGGTGCCCTTAGTTCTTTGACAGTTGCTAGTGCCAATCTTACGTGGCCAGGAGTCCCATCTAAGCCGCAGGAGGCACAAACCATATCGTCTTTGTTGGTGAGTGTGGTGCAATTAAAACACTTGGGCCAAGTATTTCTGTGTTCTAGGCGTATTGTGTATATGTGCTGTGTTACGTAGCTGAACAGATCACCTTTGAAAGGTCCTTTTTACTAATGCTCGTGTTTCCTCCCTAGTCTAGGAGTTCTGGTTTATATGAACTCGCTTGAATGCAAGTTGCTGTGCGGGACTAGAACTTAACCTCCTTAAGATTTATTTCATACTGTGCATTTAGACCTCCCCATTAAAGCAGAAATATAGGAAGCTGTTTTATACTGATACCTCCCTCTCGTGCGTGGATGCAGACATGTTTGGCTGCATATGGATCAGCACATGGGCAAACATTATTAGTACATAGGTTGGGAGCTATTGGTTCTTGTAACCAGAGAAGTTTAAATAGCCCTTTTAGATGTTTGGTGAAGAAAAAGGCTGGAGAATATAAAGACTGTGGGTAAATGAGTTAAGTGCTTCTGCTCAAGTGCTGTGGATGCTGTTCTTTCAGTCTTATTAGATTGTGGAGCCCTTCGATTAACAAGTTAAGTGTGTGTGTATATGTGTTAAGTATATCTGTTGTAAGAGACCTTATTCCTTCCCCTTTATTTTTTCAGTTCACTGTGCAGTGAAGCAAATGCCCGCAGAAAATACCTAGCATAAGCAGAATGCTCTCTCCCTTTCGTGCTGAATTGTTTCCAAAGGCCCCCTTGAATTATGAACTGAGAATGAAATGTTGTGGCATATTTGAAGTGGCTCCTGGGTAGCTGCTGTAGTGGGAATTGGCTGCATAAATTCTGTCTGTGTTGCCTGTGGATGTGACACCTGAAGTTGGGAGCTTTTTGCTCAGTCTTCACTCTGCCAAAATAAAAACAAAAACCTTCAGAAAGTGATGAATGGCGTTTTCAACCCAGGGAGCGCATAATCCACAGGTAACCTCGCTGACAAAGGAATTGCTTTAATAAACACCGTAGCTTCCTTCATCATAAGCCTGTTAATGATTTTCATTTTCACAAGTCTCATTATCTTCATCCAAGTCAGCAGTATTGCTTTCTATGCCCTTTGCTTCATAATGTCTACTCATTCAGACAAGATGAATATGTTTACTGCCTCCTTGGGAGCCAGTCAGAGCTCATGCAGCCAGCCCTGCTCCCCACCTCCCCTTAACTCACATGGTCCGCCTTATTGAGATTCCCTTTGGATGTGTGCCACTTACATCCCAGTTTATTTTCTTCCCTCTTAGGTTGCACTAAGAGATTACTTGACAAGCAGTGTAGTGTTGCCATAGATCACCACCTAGTGGTCAAACGCTGTTCCAGTGGTTACGCTTTGAAACCTTTTACTGTATAGAAAAGTCTATGGTAGAAGACTGAAGTTTTTTCTTCAAGAATTAGAACATATTACAGGCAGATTCTAACAATACCTGGTATCACTCAAGTCATGTGTGTAATTGGTCAAAAGCTCAAGAGACAAGGATGCTCATGCTTATTCATGTAAACATATTAAAAGTAAAAATATTAATACCTCGAGTTGAATGTGTTTCGGGTTGAGCGCATTTGAGTTGCGCTCCGCGGCAACCCGCAAGTAACGGAGCACATTACTTCCTGGTTTCGCCGCTTGCGCATGCACAACGCTCAAAATGACGTCGCGCGCATGCACAGAAGCGGAGAAATGCGACCCACCGTTGCGCCTTGCGTTCCATTCAGGATGCGAACGGGGCTCCGGAACAGATCCCGTTCGCATCCCGAGGTACCACTGTACACAATTGTACCCTCTTTTGTATAAATTGAAGTAAAAACTAATTTAATAGTTGTTGCTTGCTTTTATGCTGATTAAAAATCCTTCTGCAGGATTTTGTTTTCATAATGAGGCATTTGTAAAACTCATGTTTTCTTAATTTTAAACCAACAACAACAAGAAGAAGTTCAGGCTTGTATAAAGAAACAAATATAGCATGAACAAAGTAGACTTCCCTCCCTTTGTTCAAAGACATTAATATTCTTTTTTTGTAAATCTTAAGTTTCTCATTTGAAAGTAAATTTTTGAATTGCAATATCTATCTATCTATCTATCTATCTATCTATCTATCTATGTGATTTTTGCCTAACAGTGAGTAAAGCTAGAGTAAATAACCATATAGATGTACCTGATTGTGGAGATTTCTGGCCAGATTTTGCCTATGAAACTTTCTTCTTTTGTGGATCATCCTTCTTCCATCAGAGCACCCCAATTTATGAAACATCGAGGGCTGTATTTGGGGGTTGGGGGAACCCTCAAAGCAGGTGGGATGACTTCATTGGATACAACCCAAAGATATGAAAGTTAAAAATTTGTAATGAGTAAGACATTTTAAAATTGCTTAACTTTTGTCTTCTTTATACTTTGAAATGGCCATGGTTCATGGAGTATAATTTGCACTTTCAAAACAACAACAACAACAACAACAACAACAACAACAACAACAACAAACCTGATAAATGGAAAAATGGATAAAGGGGAAAATACAGCCAAGTGTCATTTGTGAAGCTATACACGGAAACATCAAATCAGCTCATAATGCCCTCATTCTCACATAATACACTAAGCCATTAAGTTAGTATTCTCTGCACCTCTGCTAATGGTTTTGCTGTCCAAGACACACCACAAGCTGCAAAGCCATAGGGCAAATCTCGGTTGCAGCTCATGGTTTATCTGAAGAAAGCTTAACCCACAAGCCAGGGTTTGGACGGTACATGAAGCCAGATCATGGCTTGACTCAGCACAGCAGCAAAACAACAGGGGAGAAACTCAGCTGCTGCCCTCTCCTCTCCTGCAGTTATTTGTTCTTGCCAAGCTGTAGTTTGGCTTAGTGTTACGTGCCAGTCTTGCAGCATCACTTTTGTAGTTAATGCCTGGCTTCCAGTATCTGAATACCTGCAAGGTACTTTGAACCACTTCAGAAAAGCAGTAACTTAGTCACCCTTAAAATAACCCTTTAAGATAGGCATCACTAGATATCTGTCTCTTGAGGCAGACATCGGATGCCAACAACATTAGATATTCCAAAGAGACAATTCCTTTCTTTTTCAAAGGACTCTGACTTTCTCTCTCTCTTCCCCCTCCATGCGCCCAAAACCTGGTGAATTTCCTTTCTAGTTGTTCTTTTCGCCACCAACCCAGGCTGCTTTTAAAACTCCACTTAGGGAGTGCATTGATTTTCCTCTCCTAGGGTGGGTAAGCTAGGCTTTTCCCTTCCTTTGCTGTGAAAAGAACAGATGTACATTCCATTGATTTTTGAGCATTGATTCACCCCTCAGGCTTGGCCCTCCTCCCGGGCTTGAAGCAGGCTCCCTGCCTCCCCTCCCCCTTTTAAACCCCCCCCCCCACAATTTAAGGTTTGGCCTAGATATTTATAGAATTAAATGCACATTTGCCCTTCAACCCCCTCCCTCCCTTTTTAAAGAGAGACTCAATTTTAAAATTACGTAGTAGAACTTTTTATATCCCACATTTTACGCTTTAGATATGCAGCCTATTGAAAATAGTTTTAATTCCTGGTCAGTGTCTGAAAGCAGACTGAATGAGGCAATGTTTGTTGTGTAACTGGGGTAAGGAATATCTGACTTGTGGACCAACTTTGGCCCACCAGCGGGGGACCAGTTTTGCTTGCCAGGCGTGACATCACTGTTGACATCAGCTGATGGGCGGGAGGGCAGGGTTTAATCCTGTATTGGCTGTGCTACCCTGTTCCCAGCTGATGAATGGAGAGTAAAAAAAACCAAACCTTTGCCTTCTCCTTTAAGCAGGTGGGGAACTGGTCCTGCTGCCGCCCAAGTGCCCTCTTACAGCTGCTGAAGGAGGGAGAGGCTGTTTCAAAAGGCACTTTGCTCTTTAAGACAATCTTTCAGTGCTTTCAGTGGAGGTGTAGAGCAGGGGTTGGCAAGGTTTTCCTCGCCTGGGCTGGTTCATTCCAGCGGATGTCCCTCCATGGGCCAGATCTTGCCCACGGCCGCGATTTCCAGCATCTGTGCAGACAAAATTTTTGGCGTCTGCGCAGACGCAATTTTTGGCACCACGGAAGCGAGTCCCCACGCCACGCTGTGCCGGTTTAGCGGGTTTTGCCACCTGCGCATGCGCAGAAGCGATCTATGTGCCGTGCACATGCGCAGAACAGGCACCTCCGGTTGCAGATTCCTCGGGATCCTGTGTGCAAACGGAGGTACTGCTTTATATAAATCCATTTCATTCAGTCATCCCTTATGGCCACCATCTCTTCTGTCTCATAGACTAAACACTGGCGTCTCAACAGGGTTGCAGCTTGTCCTTTACGTTGTTTAATATCTACAGGAAGCTGCTCAGGGAGGGTGTCTGGATATCCTGAGTGACACATCATCAATACGTGGTTGCACCCATCTCTCCTTCCCTTCCCCTCTTAGCCTAGTGAGACTTGAGTCGCTCATCTGGTACTTGCCATCATCAAGTTCCTTCACCTTTTCCCAATGTTCTGGTGGTTGTCATGTCTTATCCTCCACGAATAATGACTTCTGCAGCCTGGAATAGGTAGGGAGTGGCATACCTAAAGAGCTTTAAAAACCAGTTTAGCACGTAAGCTGCTGAATGAAGTGTATAGAAATGGATAGCTCAGTTGGTTAGAGCGTGGTGCTGATGATGTCAGAGTTTCAGGTTCAGTCCCCGTATGGGACAGCAGCATATTCCTTCATTGCAGGGGGTTGGACTCTGCAGTTCTCTGATTATAAATGCCACCCCAGTCTCTGAACAGTGAGAGTCTCCAAGGTTTTCCCAGGGTTTGGTTTCCACGGAATGAAGGTCAGCGGAGACTGCGGTGTGTTTAGGATATATGGTTTTATTTGCACATGTGCACAACTCGAGCATGAGATCTCAGCTTTAACACCGCAACAGATTTTGCTTCCCTATCTGGTTGCAAGGGGAGCCCCAAAGTCCAGCACAGAGCTAAAAAATCTGTGCCTCTCTGCTTCCTGCCCGCTTCCAGCTCAGCTGTCTCTCTCACACACTCTTTAGCCCAGCCCTCCCCACTTTGGACCTATTATTCTCCTTCGCTTAGCTGCAGCTATTGCAACTTAGCTCATTCTTTTAGATGCTGATCAGGGCAGTCAAATTGCCAGCTTAGGTCATTGTCTTACTAAGGAACTTGCCTGACTGGTTTGGCAACCTTCTCTACTAGAGTCTAACATTCATGGAATATACAAGATCCCAAGAATTGGAAGGGGTTTAGGGCATCATTGAGACTGAAACACCCCACCCCACCCCCTAACATTATATTTAAAACTGCTTCACTTTCCATACACACATGCCACCTTGTTAGATTCTCACTGTATTTTTTCAAAGAGATAGCAGATTTTTTGAGAGGCTTTGTGGCTTCTGTCCCAAGTGCAGAATATAGCATTGATTGCAACATTTGTTGCTTCGTGTTATCAGCATGCTTTTGACTTTGAAATATCTGGCAAGCGAGCTTACATAGATCCTGAAAAGGAGGATCTCTATGGCAGGATGCTGCTTCTTCCTGGAGTGTTGGCATGGCGCTTGAGTATTTACAGGCAGATTTCGTCTAGTAATTGGCTTTCCTCTGACTTCTGTTGGGGTGTGTTGCTCTAAATTGCATCTCTCTTAATTAGAGTTCATGAACTGACTGGGAGGGGCGGGGGGGGGGAGAGAGAGTTTTGGCTGACATCCAAAATATACATTGCAAGTAACTAAATAAAATGAGGTTTGACTTGTCTCTTGAAACAGAACGAACCATTTAATGCTACCCCTGAGGAAACAGACTGACACAGCTAGATATTACCAATAGTAAATAATAATGCTCCTTTTTGCCCCCTCATACCAGTAGTTTAGCGTTTTCCAAACTTGGGTCTCCAGCTGTTTTTGGACTACAATGCCCATCATCTCTAGCTAGCAAGACCAGCAGTCAAGGATGATGGAAATGGTAGTCCGAAAACAGCTGGAGACCCAGGTTTGGAAAACACTGCTGTGGCTGGTAGAATCTGGGTTCTTGATGTCAAGTGGGATTTCTTTTTTAAAATACTCAGTTGAAGGGTTTTATATCTATTACTTTTGTTTCATTCAGCATCTATTCTGAATTTGGGATGTGCTAACATTCCCCCCTGTTTTGTGTGTATTCATACCAGAGGGAAAATGTGGGCTGTGTGTGTATGTATGTATGTGTATGTGTGTGTAACTAAACAAATTATATGGGTTAGCAAATTCCTAGTATGGAGTGAGATACAAGGTGGCTAAGAGAGGATTTTTCAAGCTGCCCACAGTTCTGCTTGCTAGGAGTGTGTGTCTTTTGTTCCTCTAGGAAGAAGGAACTCCCAGAAATCGCAGACAGGTTCTCGCTTCCACTGCAGTTTGGGTAAGAGGAGAAATAGCAAGTGTCCAAGCCTTCACACAAGTAATGGAAGACCCCACCTCTCCCCAAGGCCTCTATGCTTGCTGGAGGGGACAAAACATTGATATGAAGGACAGAAGAAGCTTGATTAATGGAGCAATTGGACATTTCTTGCCCTGTTCTTCCAGGGGAGTGTCTGTCAGCAGAATGCATCTTTACTGAATACATTCTACTTATTCCACAGTTCTCACTCAACTCCACAACTTTTCCCGTTCCCCCTCATAAAACTGTTTAATGAATAGGCTGTGATAGGTGTAGCCCAAGGTGCAAAGCTAAGGCAACTTGGGCAGGTGTTAGCTGAGTGGCTAACTTGTTGACTCGAGATGATACCATGTGCAGGAGTTTATTCTGAATCTAGGCAAAACTTTGCAAGGTGTGTGTGTGGGGGGGGGGGAGTTCTTTTTCAGATGAGAGCCATTGGAGACACTCTGATTCTGCTGAACGTGCTCCTCTTATTTGCTTTTAAGGTCGAAATGGGGGAAAAAATCTGTTCCACAATAACCCACACACTCCCATTTTTATCATTGGCTTCTCAGCTGCCTATTTCGGTTGCGACTTTTGACATCCCTTTGCTTTCATTACTGCACACCTGAGGAAGCCACATCCAGTCCTTGTTTCAATGCAGGGGCTGCACCAGTGCCCAGACAGCTTCCCCATGTGTGCTGCCAAATATTGCTGCTTGTCAGAGTGGGGAGTATGATTGTGATGAAGAGGAAGGGTGCATTAGGGAGAGTTCATCCCTGTGTACCTTGCCTCCATGGAAATCACTGTTTGGAAGGATGGGGGGGGAAACAAAACTCTGATGGGAGGAAGGCGTGTGGGGAGAGTCACCTCTGTACATCTCCTCTCCATGTAAATCTCCCTTGTGTGTGCATGTGTGAATGGTCTAGCTCACTTCAGGCCCCTGGTATGCAGCCTCTTGCCACCAAATGTGGTGCTGAGATGGCGGCGAAAAGATTACCCATCCCTGCATTGGTGCACCATAATTCGAATGTTAATCGAGGATCCCATTGTAAAGAATGCAATATCAATAGCTGAGGGCGGATGGAGCCCATTCAGAGTGTGGGGCAGTGCTTCGTGAATAGGGGAATACTTTCAACCTCTTCAAACAAAACCTGATAATCGCCAAATGTACTACTTTCTGAAGGTGCTGGGATGTTTGTGAAGACTGCCAGTCTTTTCATTTCAGACCTTCTTTACATAGGCTTGAAAATAATCTTTTTTTATTTGTGCATTGGAAGTGATGGAATTTAATATACTTCAGGCCGTGAGCGAATTAGCCCTGTGGTTCAAATCCCAAGCAACCCTGTCCTGAGCAAGCTGAACTTAATGGCTTATGACTTGCATACATCATTGAGGATCATTGTGACAGCATAGGTGCAACTTGTCCTGTCAGTATCATGTTTCTTTAAGGGACCAGCTCTTTTCCTACCCCAGGTGGGTAGACCATTCTCCTAGGCCTTATCCTTGATCTTGGCTCCTATTTTAATTTCCCCTTGTTGCTCTGCTTCCCGTTCCAGCATTCGTGCTGACTTATAAAAAAACCAAACATGTTTACAATAACCCTCCCGTTTTCCTACTTACTCCTTTCCTCCTAATTTCCTCCTTCCCTACTTATCTCACTGATTTAGTGGATAATTAACTCCTTACCCAGTATGGAATTTGTGTCTCTCTCCCCTGCTCTGATCCTCACAGACCCCAGTTGTCTCCCTACTGCAGACTCGGGCCCTTTCTTAGCCACTTGCTAGCTCCTTCTGACCATCATCTCCATCCTTCCATCTCCTGTAACTTCCTTGTTTTTCGACCTGCATGGTAGGAACTGCAGGCGCTGCTTTCTTGTTTTCTAGAGTTTAGAAGTTCTACCAATGCTCCAGAGACTCTAACATCATGTGGTACAGTCCTAGTACACCAGAGAGAAAAGATCTAGCCAAGTCCTGTCCCTGATGGTGCTAGTTTTTTTTATGGCATCTTGCTACTCGGGTGCCAGCCCAGGGACCAGTTCATATGCCCCCCAGGTGAGTAGCAAGGTTGTGTTGTGCCGTACTTGAAGCGCATTGCTGCTCTGGCTAGTCTGCTAAAAAGAGTTTATTCTGAATGTTTATATTTAATGCAAGGTGACTTGGATCTTTATCGCATCTTGGTTTGTATGAATGATAAAAAATAGTTGCACAAAATAGACATTCCATGGACTCCTGTTGCTAAGCTTGCAGAAATACGCGGACACACACAGGAATTACCTGAGATCGGAATGTTTTCGTTTTGCCTTGCAATTGAAATGAAATGCAAGCTTTTAATGATCCCAAATGGACTTAACGATAAGCGTACCTTGTCAGTGTTGCTTGCACTTACCAGAAAGTGAACAGTTTCAGCTTTGATGAGAGCATGTTCAGTATTACATAGCAGTGGCGTAGCGTGGGGGGTGCAGGGGGTGCCGGCCGCACCGGGCGCAACATCTGGGGGGGGGGGCGCGCTCGCACTCGCAGCTCTCTGCCCCTACCTGGCTCACTCACTCTCTCTCACTGCAGTGCTGGCTGTGTGAATCCGATCCGAGCTGCTGGGTTGCCGCCCACTGTGGAGGGGGTGGGTGCCAGGCGTGCGGTGCGGAGAGAGAGCGAGGGACTATCTGGGGGAGGGACAGTACAGCGGCCGCCCAGCGCAGCGCTGAGTGCGGGAGAGAACCACACCAGACCAGACCAGGCAGCAGCAAGAAGAAGCTGGCAGCGGTGGCAGGTTAGGGGTTAGGGGGCACAAATTACTTGCCTTGCCCCGGGTGCTGACAACCCACGCTACGCCGCTGTTACATAGCAAGGCACATTCTCTGTGTGGCAGAGACATTAAAGGATTTCTTACTGTGGCCTGTCTTTTTCCATTATGCTTGATTAAATCCTTTTTAGGCTGCATAGTACTGCAAATGCCTTTAGCCTGTAATGATTCGTACGGCTAAATTAATCTGTTGGCAAAATGCTGCTGTTCTAAGCTTATTTGCTATATCGGACCACCCAAATATGACATCTGACATAATCAATTGGAAAGTCCCAGGTAAGGTATGCTTAGCTCAAATGATTAAATGTACAATTACACTAAAAGGAGAATTAAATGACATTAAGCCCACTGCAGCAGCATCGACAGAAATGACTTATTCCAATCTAACTAATCTTGATTTTTATAGCTTGCTGCAACAGACATTGTGCACGCAAGTAAAATCTCCCTGGTAAACCTGTTTGCGTACATATTTTATACTGTAGCAAATGCCTTTTAAGCCAAAGCTTCTGCCTTTATTTTCTCTTGGGAGTGGAACACCCTGGATAAGATGTGTGTTTTGCACAATCTCTCCAATAAAAACAGGAAATGCATATCTCCCTGTAACTATATTATAGTTGCATAAGCTTGGAGCCTAATGTTTTGCTAACTTGTTGAGTTATACTCACCCAACTTCCATGAGGGCTGCTCCCCTTCCATGAACAGTAACTCCTTTCTTTCACAAAGTTAAGATCCAATCCATAACCCTAATTTTCATCAGATTCTTGGGGTTTTTATGTGGCATATGCATATCAGGGTTTGGCAAAAGGTGGATGTGGTCCCCCTCTGACCATTGACCAATTCATAGTGAACTGTTTAATTCTGGATTATTATTATTATTGCAAAGAATACTGGACTGGGTATAAATTTAAGGCTGATCCGTTAAGGTTCTGAGTGTTCACTCTCGTCTGCAAATTTCAAAAACCTGCAGTGAACCATGGGGATTCTATTATTGTCGGGTTTTTAAACTAGACCCAGCAAAGTTAGCTGCAGCAATAATTTTAAGTCTTTTCTCTTTCTTTCTTTTCAATTAAGGACAAACCTATAAGGGTCACTGCTTGCTTTGATTCACATCAACTCCATTTGGTGCTGGCCTGTTTCTTGCTTATTTGATACCAACTCTGATTAAGATGCGTTGTCCTTGAGATTTGCCATGTGTTCAAAACGAACATTGTAATTAGTTTTGATCTTTCTCTCTTTGCCATCCCAGCGTTGCCAAATGTTATTGGCCAGGATCCAAAGAGGTACTTTAGGTGCATCCAAGGCCTTGAGCATATCCGTGTGGAACATTTGACTTGAACACCACACACCCATATCAGAAACTGCTTTTGAAAAGTCTCCTTAGTTTTTTAAAAAATGAGTTTGCCATGTTTCACAAAAGTCTGCTGCTTGAGAAATAGAAGCCATTAGCCCTTACCTTTCCCTGAAAGAGTAGAACAAGGCAGGTTTGTTTTTGGGGGGAGATTCTGGCCATAATAAAGAAACCACGAAATTTTAATTGCAGGTTTACACTGTGTTGCATGTTTATACCCTGGTGGACATTGATACTAAATTTCAAGGAAACGGCCCATTTTAATGCATGGTTACATGCAGAATTTAGGGGACTAGACTTGCTTGGCCTCCCCTTCTCCCCCTTTTTGGCCGCTCTAGAATACGTCGTCTGTTGTTTACATTTGTTCAAGTTTAATACTGGTGCAAAATGCTGGAAGGAAACTTAAATAGAATTGAAACCACAATATATCACATATTTGAATTGGGCCACCAGCATTGTTCATTAGAAGAATGCTAAAAAGGGGATCAGAATCTTTTTTGTAAGAGTGCTAAATATACAATCTATTATTATAATTGTCTAAACGTTTTAGTGTCAACTTACGAAAAGAAGATAAAGAACAGCAGGCTAACTGAAGATCTTCTTTACACTTAGAAAACTTTGAATGTGTCGCATTAAATTAAGGATAGGGGAACCTGTGGCCATTCAGAATTTATTTATTGGATCATATTACTCCCATTATCCCTGGCTGTTGGCCATGCTGTTGGCCAAGTAATTACATGCAAGTAATTACAATTAGAAGCAAAACCCTCTTTTAAAAAAGAAAAATTGCCTTAGGTGTGTGTTTTGGGCTGTGGGTGGTATTTGCTTACTTGGAGGTAAAGTTGAACTCAGTAGGGCTTACTTCTGAGGAGACACTTCTAGGGTTGTGCCGTTGCTGTCTGATATGAGTTTAACAGGATCTTAATGAGTTGGTTTCTCTTAGAGAGCGCAACACACAGCCATTGACCATGTGCTTTGACAAATTCAATAGGTCATACTGCCTGATCGTTACTTAGAGCAAGGACAGAGTGCATTAAAACTATCAATAATTTTCCTCTCTATAGAACATAATAGTAAATTGATCAGTCACTTACTGGAGTGTCCTCTGGAAAAGGTGACATTATACTGATAATCATTGCGATGTTTTTTCTGTACACACTAATACAGTGTTCAGGATAAACACAGTGAGCTGTGGATTGGTAGACACCACTGCAAACTAATCTAGCTTAAATCGTTGCATCAAACACTATTTAGTGGCTGTGGAAGAAGTTTCTGAAATTTGGTTATATATAACTGGTTTAGTTTTAGGTTTGTAATTTTTTTTTTTAAAAAGAGGAATGCTACCTTTTATGTAAGAATCATTCCCCATTCAAGGTCACTAATATGCAATTATATAGATTGGTTATGTAGTACATAATAAATGCAGGTGGTGCTGTGGTCTAAACCACAGAGCCTAGGGCTTGCTGATCAGAAGGTCGGCGGTTCGAATCCCCACGACGGGGTGAGCTCCTGTTGCTCGGTCCCTGCTCCTGCCAACCTAGCAGTTTGAAGGCATGTCAAAGTGCAAGAAGGTAAATAGGTACTGCTCCGGCGCGAAGGTAAACGGCGTTTCCATGCGCTGCTCTGGTTTACCAGAAGCGACTTAGTCATGCTGGCCACATGACCCGGAAGCTGTCTGCGGACAAACGCAGGCTCCCTCGGCCTATAGAGCGAGATGAGCGCCGCAACCCCAGAGTCATCCGTGACTGGACCTAACGGTCAGGGGTAGCTTTACCTCTACTTTTTACACACACACACACACACACACACACACACTTCATCAGAAGCCTCACAGGTTTGTGCTTAGGGGCATATTTTTCATGATTAATGCGTTGGATACAGACTATGGCTGCACACACAAGTTTGTGGGGACAATGTATGAAGTGGCTCTCGACTTATATAAAGTGGCTTTATATGCATTTTCCTAAACCAGGCATAGGCTCTGCAATTCCCACCATCCCTAGCTAACAGGACCAGTGGTCAGGGATGATGGGAATTGTTGTCCCAAACATCTGGAGGGCTGGAGTTTGCCTACGCCTGCCCTAAACTCATCTTCATTGGCAGCAACTCACATTTCATTCATATAAACCAGGCTTCCTCAACCTCGTCCCTCCAGATGTTTTTGGCCTACAACTCCCATGACCCCTAGCTAGCAGGACCAGTGGTCAGGGATGATGGGAATTGTAGTCCCAAAACATCTGGAGGGCCGAGGTTGAGGAAACCTGATATAAACCTTATCGGGTGAGAGTGTGTGTGTGTATGTGGATGATTTTGTAACCCTTTCTCCTTTAATTCTAATAAACTTCTAGCAAAATTGCAAGATGCTTCTTATAATCTGGCATAGGGTAGCTCTTCCGCCTCTGCAGAGGCCCTTGGAATCTGACATCTTGTTTCAAAAAAGAAAGAACGAAAGCCCTCTGTAATAGGGATTTTTTTAAAAAAAAAACACAACAACACAAAAACATCTGCTAGCCGAAATCCGTCCCTGTTCTCAGCACTGAACAAGATGCTCTTTTTGTAAGGTTAGCTCCCGTGCCCAGAGGGGAAGAGACCCAGGGCCCCCGCAGCACAGCATCATTTCTCCCCTTGTAAGCGATTTGTAGTTTAAGCTCGCTGATCCCGCGTCACATGACTGGGACGGTAGGCAGCAGATTCGTGCTGAATTGACATCATGCTTTTCAAATTCAGTGGAAATTAAAAAGGAGGTGGGGGCAGAGCAGGGAGGGGAGGCTTCTCCTGACTCTTCCTGGTACTACTAATTCCTAGCTCCAGCTCGCCTGTTATTAAAGGAGCTAGGCAGCAGCCACGGAAAACAGCAGCGCTGTTACGTAGCTCAGGACGCTCAATGAGGTCGAGTTGGATGATAAACAAACCCGCAGTAGAAACATCCTCTGTAAGTTTTGAAGCTCCGTTAATAAGTCCGTTCTGTCTTCTCCTCTCCCCTTTGCAAGTTTAACTCTGGTCAGAATATTAGTTTACACCCAAGTATAAAATTGCAGCGTTAGGTTGTGCGCAGTGCTCACTTTTAAATCCCGTTGAAATTGAAGCCACTCGTTCAAGTTATCAAGTACGGTAAAATAACCGTACGAAAGAATATTGTTTCCTTGGTTTTTAACGCCTTGGCAGGGAGGAGGAAACAGTTGCTGTTTTACTCTTTCAGAGCTACTGCAATCTACAAAGCTTAAATGGATATAGCTAATGTAGTTAATGCAGTGCTGTCTTTGAAGGCAGCGTTACAGCTACTCTTCTAATGGAATTATATTGCCAGATAAAGCTGTATATGTTGCTTGGAGAGCAAGGATATTTTAATGCATTGTTTTGGAAGGTATTGAGGGGTCTGAGCGAATTTTTCCTCTGTAACTTGCTTATATAATGATGCCTAATGTAGATCAGAGAACCCTCTGTGTTTTTGACTACTAGAAAGTTACTGAACTTCAGTAAGTAGCTTTTGGGAGGTAAAAAGAAATGGATTCAGTTTTGTGTGAAGTCACAAAGATTCAGTAAAACATGTTATTTTCTTCTGGACCTTAAATTCTCTGACCTGTTCCTTTTCTTTCAGTTCTTTCATTATACCAAGAGAGCAACTCCCTTATCACACTGCTTCTTATAACTGCTAAAAATTATTTATTGGTTCATTTCGTAGTTACTGCTATGGAACTATTGCTGAGCTTTTATGAAATGAAATATAAATGAGGCAAGATTTCCCATGGTGTCTAGTTTATACCAAAGCAGTAATATAGCCTCAAGAAATACCTGGCCTAACCCAAATGATTCATTTCCTGAAACTCCTTGAGTTGTGGCCAACTAAGTTCTGTTATGGTTGCCATATGTCCGGAATTTCACGGACATAGCTGGGATTTGGTTGCTGGAAACAGTGTCTGGGAGGAAATCGCTGAAGTGTCTGGGAAAATCCAGACGTATGGCAACCCATGACAGAAGTGCAGATTTGGGTGAATTTCATTAAAAATAGCTCAAAAATGTCATTTTTGAAAAAGTTTTTTTTTTGGGGGGGGGGGGGGAGCTCAACAACTTTGGCCTAAATAAATAAAATAAACATAAAATAAAATAAAAAGCTCAACAACTTAAAAAGCTCATCAACTTTTGTGTCTGGATTTCCCCTTTTTGAAATATGGTAACCCTAGTTCTACTCCAGGTTTTCCCATTGCAATTAATGGACCATATCTCTTATTTTCAGTGGGTATACTTTTGAGTAGAACGAACTGTGCATGCAACCTCCTGAAAACAAGAAATACCTTTATCTTAGTAAATTTGGAATCCTGTTACTTTTAGTTAAAAGGCTTCGGATTATTGCATTTTTGACGAGGAATCCTTTAGTTGCTCCTCCTCCTCCTCCTCCTCCTCCTCCTCCACTTCTTCTTCTTGAATAAGTACAGGAGTTGGTATTTGAAACACTCATCAATATGTCTGAAAAATGAACACATTGTGCAATGTTGCCATAACCTTTAACACCAGAAGTTAGAGCATCCTGAACATCACAGCCTTGTTATTGACAGATGCGTAGTCTTAAAATAGTGAATGAACCATTTGTTTTTGTCTATTTCAACCAATCTTGAAATATTTAGCTAGCTGATTCTTTATTTGACCCCTAGCCCTTCAAATGATTATATCCTTCTCTGATATACTAGGTGATAGTAGAACATTTGTCCTGCTGTGTAGCATCCAAAATTTTCAGTGAGTAATCAATATCTTTTTAAAAAAATGAAAGTGGTGCCTTCACAGTATATGCTCAGATTCTTTCTGCAAACTCCTTATGGCTTGTCCAACTCCTCAGCGCTGTGGATTTGGTAATTGTTCATAACTTACTGAAGATTATGCTAGTCAGTTAGCAATGTTGAGTATTGGGAAATAATCTGGTGTTCTAAGAGATCCCTGTAATTAAGCTCATATGAATTCACTCCATATTGTTCTTTGTTGTGTCCAGCTGGTGATACTGATTATATATTTTTCCTCTCTCCTTTCCACCCTGACACCAGTGTTCCACTCGTGACTTGATCCTAGTTGAAGATGAGGTGACAGATACTGAAGATAATGAAGAAGAAGATATAGGAGTCCTGGAAGATCAGCGCAGTGTAATTCTTCACCTCATCTCGCAACTCAAACTTGGAATGGACCTAACTAGGGTATGCATCTCCTCTTCCTCGTCCTCCAATCAATAAAGCCTTCTTTAAGAGTCACATGCTATTAAACAGGCAGTCTCATTGGACTTTGCCGCAAACCTCTCCGCAAAAGCTGCTGTGGCAACATTTGTTCCAAGTGTTGCCTCCCTTAATGAGTGTAAGGAATTTGATCTGCTTTACAAAAAGCGGACAGTGTGCTGCCTTTTTGTGGGAGGTTTTGCAGTTCAGTCTGACTCATACTATGCACTTTGACACCGTTTCTTACGACTGAAAATACTGAAGCTCCCAGCTTCTTCATGGGCAAAATCAGGAGGAGAAGTAAAAGCAGGGGTGAGGCTAACCCTTTTTTGCGGAGGGGGCAAGGGTTTCACTGATCTATCAGCAGCCCTCTAGGAGCCGTATTTAAAGTGAGTAGATGGCTGAAGTAGATGGGGTCAGTTTTAAATTTTGTTAAGAGACACATTTTGAAGGTCAGGGGGCAGCACTGAATTGTTTCAGGAACCCATCCCACAGGAGAGAGAATATATATATATATATATATATATATATATATATATATGGTTTGTTTAACATACCATTTTCAACAGTAATTAAACATATTTTTACATCGTATTCAAATTTTTTTATTTCCATCAGTCCTGTCTGAAAATTTTCCAATCTAATCTCTTAGTATACATTTCTTATTTTCCCTGTTACATTTAAAACTGATAACCAATATCTCTATTCTTTGTCTACTTTGTAGCACGTCATATATTCCTCCTTACAAAACTTCTTGTAGTCCTACTAGTGTAATTTGTTGGTTACAATTGCTTTTCAAATAGTTCATCTACTTCTTCCAATCTTCTGTAAATCTCTGGTCCCGCAAGTTTCGAATCCTTCCTATCATTTTGTCCAATTCTGCATAGTCCATTATTTCCATCTGCCATTCTTCTTTCATCGGAATTTCTTCTTGTTTCCATTTCTGGGCTAACAACCACAGGAGAATTTTTATTATTTTTTTAAATGCACACATTTGAGGGACCTTGGAAAGTCACAAAACTTACAGTATCATGGCAGGGAGCAGTCAGTCAGTGTTTCTTTTTAAATTGAATTTTAAATAACTGGGATGCAAAAATTTTTTGGTACCATGGCATAACAGTGAGGGGTGACTGGGATAGGAGCAGCCAGTTGTCGTTGTTGTTTTTAACGACAAGCCTAAAGGGACCTCACATGTTAACCACACCTGAAGTATGCAGATGATACCTAACTCTATTACATCTGTAACCATGTGTGGCCATGCAGGTATTGGTGTTTGGTCGTGGTGGTAGTCTGGCAGAGAGCCATTACGTTGATTCCTTGTAAGATGGGAGTTGGCAGGTGGTTCTGCGAATGGGGGCCTGTTTGTTTGTTTGTCTGTTCCAGATAGGCCGCACTCCTTCTGAAGAACAGGCGCATAATCTTGGGGGGGGGGGGCAGCGATGTTTCTGAAAGCCAAGTTGCTGAAATGGCTGTGAGCATCTTCTGGCAGCTTGGGATGGTGTGCTGGCTTCTGTGGTTCGTGGACAGGGATCACTTGGTCATCAAACCTGAATTACTGCAAAGTGAAGACCTTCTCCTTCCCCATGAGTAGTCTGTAAAGACCAGAATAGTCTTTCATGTTTGTGTTGGGGACCCCATGCCTTGGAGGCGGAAGCAAGTGAGGCATCGGTGACCAATCTTAATTACTGACTACCATATCCAACCAAAATCTGTTGACCATGCAAGGCTAAATTATTTAATTTTAATCATTCTTTTTATAACATGTTAGAAAACAAAATTGCCTCTAATAGTTGTCAAACACAGTACACCGGTGACATGGCTAATATACAAGTGTCCACACTTTTGAGGAAATGTTCCACATCCCTATGTGTAAATAATGAAGAGTATTTAGCCTGTGAAATATAGCAGGAGTACTGCAAAAAGCTCTCATTATATTGGGTTGTCGTCTTGAGTGTATGTCGTTTTTCTGAACATGGGAAGGTCAAAAAACCACTGACTTTGATTGGTGTCGTAACCTAATACACTGAGAGAGTACTTTCCTGAATAATGCATGAAAAGAAAATGGTTTCTCAGTTTGACCTCGTAGACCAAATGAAAGTATAAAGGGCAGCTGAAGCAGAGGCATTAGTGAAATATGTGTTTTCCCTGTGAATTAAATGTATTGGCAATCATGGGACAGAATATTATTAAATATTCATTTGCATGTTTGAGGACATTGTGGAGAACTTTTCAGTCAGAATGGTTATCTAAGGATGATGCCAGAATGAATAAATATGGCTAAGTGAAATTGTTTTAGAATTCTCTTCCTTGGTAACAATGGAAGGATCTGTGTTGTATTTTAGAAAAATATTTATTGGGTTTCAGCATTTTGGGTACATAGCCGAAATAAAAAGAGAAGAGACAATATTGGACAGATAATGGGGTTAGAGAGGGAAACCTCCAGCATCTATATTCTCATCTGTTCAAAAGCACTAAAACTAAATTTCACTTTCTTTACACATCAGTAATCAGGTCCATTTGGGTTCATTCTGCACCCTAATTGATCTTTGGAGATTATTATTTTTTTTGGACCCTAATCATTTAGTAAATATAGCAGAGTTCAGAGCGTTAAAGCTCATTGTGTGATATCCGTGTTGATTTTAGTCACTGCGCTGTTGAATGCTAGGCTTTGCACAGTTTTGTCTAAGCATATCCACTTCGTATCAAATTGTGCAATGACTGCTGTAATCTTGGCCAAGGGAAGCAAGTCTGCAGTTTTGAAATGCAGCCTTCCATCTCCCAGTGGCAGTGGGGGACTGGAAGCGAGGTGTACTTTGCGTCTTCCCATCAGCAGTGGCGACAACTGCGATGAGACAGGAAGCATGGGAAGCCTTGTCTAGGTCACCCATCTGCTCATTTGCTTTGTCTTCTCTCTCGCGTGGGGCTTTCCACTTGAATGTGTCTCCTAGTTCTTTAACAATCCAAAACAAAAATTAAACGCAATGCAAAAATGCTGCCAGGTTGGTGGTGGTACAATTCTCAGTTGCAGGTGAGTTATGGAAAGGTATCTACCGTTAGCTAGTCAATGAGGAGGGGGTTTTATTGGGACAGGTAAAAGGAGTCCATTCTCCTTTGGTTGCATCTGTTTACCAAACAAGTTCCTTGTTTATCAAGATCCTTGAGCTCTTATGATTAAGGGCAGTACAGTGGTACCTCGGGTTACAGATGCTTCAAGTTACAGACTCCGCTAACCCAGAAATAGTACCTTGGGTTAAGAACTTTGCTTCAGGATAAGAACAGAAATCACACGGCGGCAGCGGGAGGCCCCATTAGCTAAAGTGGTACCTCAGGTTAAGAATGGACCTCCAGAATGAATTAAGTTCTTAACCAGAGGTACCACTGTATATAAATATAATAAATCATTACCACCACCACCACCTTACAGTTTTGGTAGAGTCCACCTGCATTGGGTCTGGCCCTTCTTTATTTGCTACGTCACTTATATTTTGGGGAGGGAAGCTCTTAACACATTCACCTTGCATTCCTACCCATGCTTACTCAAATGTAAATCCTATTGTGTATAGTGGTGTTTAGGACTGCAGTCTTGGCATCAGATAATAGCCTGCTTTATATTCTGGGATTTTCTAATAGCTAAACTCAACTATGGGATTTGTTCCCGCAAGTTGTTGTGATGACCACCAACTTGAATGGTTTGAAAGGAGATTTGGACAAGCTGATGGAAGATAAGGCTGCCTTCTACCTTTCGCAAGCAGCATGCCCTTTAATATCATTGGGTGACGATCACAAGTGGGGAGGGAGCTGTTACACCCGTGACCCATGGTTTCTCACAAGCAACTGGTTGGCCACTGTGGGAGCAGAACCAAATGGAACCGGGCTGCTCTTGCTATCATTCATCCTTCTTTACCTTGCTTGTACAGTGGTACCTCGGGTTAAGTACTTAATTCGTTCCGGAGGTCCGTTCTTAACCTGAAACTGTTCTTAACCTGATGCACCACTTTAGCTAATGGGGCCTCCTGCTGCTGCCGCGCCACCGAAGCGCGATTTCTGTTCTCATCCTGAAGCAAAGTTCTTAACCCGAGGTACTATTTCTGGGTTAGCAGAGTCTGTAACCTGAAGCGTCTATAACCTGAAGCATATGTAACCCGAGGTCCCACTGTATTATGAAAAAGTGGTTATATTTTAAAGATCAAAAGCTGTGTTTGTGCCAGGCCTTACTTTTCCCCTTAAAAGCATCACCTCTGGGTATCCTGATAGTCACAGGAGCATGCCAGGTCAGTCATCACACAGTTCAAAGATGGAACGAACTCTTGATTAGCAAAAACACGACCTCTACAGGCTTGGTTGGGTGTCAGGCCTAATGAGCAGAACAGCTCATTCCCGATGGTCTTCCCCCACGAAAATCAGTTGCCGAGACTGAAAGTCCTCGCCTCCTCAACCGGACGTTTCCCAAGTAATCGGAGACTGCGCTTTTCATAGCAGGAGGGTGAGACACCTGTGCCTCTGACTCTTGGCCTCCCTCCTCCCACTCACTTGCTTCAGCTTCTGCCTCTGATTTTGGACTTCTCTCTGTCACAGACTCTCCCTGCTCACTAAGCCCTGTTACCTCTTCAGCTTCTGACACTTCCTCTCCCCAGGCTTCTCCCTCTTCTCCTCTGACCGCCCGCTGTTGTCCTACCACCACTCTCCGGGCTCTGAGTCTTCTTCCCTTGGGGGTTCCCCAGCTGCTTCCTCCCACCATTCTTCTGCGTCCAACCAGCCCGTATCACTGATGCTGGTGTGAGATTAATAGCTTTTAGTTATTACAGAAGAGGTGCCACTTTTTAAATAAAAAACTTGCTGTTTTACTTGTATAAACCACCTTTTATGTAACCTAAATGCTGGTACCTGCAATCTCAGGATCTTTTCCTTATTAAACTTGAAATTGCAACGTGGGTGCAGACTTGGCCAGAGAGCTCCTCTGCAGAAAACTTAATGGCATTTTGCTCCTGACGGACTTGCTCATTATGTAAGCTCGTATGCTCTTCCAAAAGTAGGATCACTTTGCATGCACCCCCCCCCCCCAAGTAAATAAAGATTGTTGGTAGTGGCCCCTAGACACATGCAATTTTGACTCCGTTCTCTCTGTAAGTCAATATTAGCCCTGAGTGTTGCACAGGTGTTAAAGAGGAATGTAGCCGAGTTTCCTTTTGAAAGGGCTTTATTACGCTGGCAGCCTTCCCAAATTCAAGCATCGCTGGTGGGGTGGGGAGGGCCAGTTCTGTATTGGATTTGCAGATGACTTTTCTGTCTGTCTAAATCGGCCTGCAGCAAACTTTTTGAAGCTTCCTTGTTCCTTAGCCTTTTCAGTGCAACAAATATTGCATCTATTGTTGTTGAAAATAAAAATACACAGCTATTCTTGCAGCATGCTTACAGCTGCTATTTCTGTCCGTTAATAGACAGAACAGTTTGGCAAACAGTATCATCAATCACACACATGGCCGTTGGGTAGTCAGATCAGTCCGGCAATGCTGGGCATTATTCCAGAGCTGATGCTTATGCTCCTTTCTCTTCCCAGCTATTACTATTCCATTTTCACGGGCAGCCCTGCCAAATCCCAGGCGTCTGCTTACCAGAAATTGATATTGTAGATGTGCAGATTCTCTCCCTCCCGCCCTGGCCACATGCTGCTTATTGTCTCCATGTTGCATCTGGCCTGGAAGCCTACAAAATAGCATTGTTATACACTGTGTGTGCGTGTGTGTGTTAGAATAGGGAATTATTTGGGTAGATTTTACCCCTTAAAGGTAAAGGGACCCCTGACCGTTAGGTCCAGTCACAGACGACTCTGGGGTTGCAGCACTCACCTTGCTTTACTGGCCGAGGGAGTCAGCGTACAGTTTCCAGGTCATGTGGCCAGCATGACTAAGCCGCTTCTGGCGAACCAGAGCAGCGCATGGAAATGCCGTTTACCTTCCTGCCACAGTGGTACCTATTTATCTACTTGCACTTTGACGTGCTTTCAAACTGCTAGGTTAGCAGGAGCAGGGACCGAGCAACGGGAGCTCACCCCGTCGTGGGGATTCGAACCGCCGACCTTCTGATCAGCAAGCCCTAGGCTCTGTGGTTTAGACCACAGTGCCACCCACCACTTCTTAGGTTGTGCTAATATTCACTGATCGAATGACACATGTTGGCTTCAATAGTGCTTCAGTAACCTTCTAAACCTATTTATCCAGAGACAACAGCAGAGTGAGCAGGAAAAATGGGTGGCACTATGAGTAATGACAGCACTATATCAGCAGGTCTCTGAAAAGGAGATTATTTGTAAAGACAAATATTTGTATGCATGCTTAGACCAGGTGCAGCTGTGATGCATAACTGTGGTTTAGGTATACAGATCAAGCTGCTGGGTTGCATGCTTTTTCCCTTCTGTCCCTTCTCTCTTGCACATAAATCCCTTCTCTTCTCCTGGCTCTTTTGTACCATTGCTTTGGATTAGAAATTGCTAATTATAATTAGTGCCATTCTTAAAACTCCAGAATCACGCTGTAAATCCTGAAGCTAGGCTGAGGATGGGGGTAGAGTAACTTGGTTCCCATGTTCCTACAGACTGCTCCATATGTCTCAACCCTGATTTAGAGTCTTTATGGCTAGTGCAGATGTAAGAATGGCAAATCATGATACAGTGGTGCCCCGCAAGACGAATGCCTCGCAAGACGGAAAACCCGCTAGACGAAAGGGTTTTCCGTTTTTGAGTTGCTTCGCAGGACAAATTTCCCTATGGGCTTGCTTCGCAAGACGAAAATGTCTTGCGAGTCTTGAGATTTTTTCCCCGCTCCCCCCCCCTTTATCTAAGCCGCTAAGCCTTTAATAGCCTTTTAGCAGCTAATCCGCTAAGCCTTTAAGCCTTTAATAGCCGCTAAACCGCTAATAGCGCTAATCCGTTAAGCCGCTAATAGGGTTGCTTCGCAAGACGAAAAAACCGCTAGACGAAGACACTCGCGGAACGGATTAATTTCGTCTTGCGAGGCACCACTGTAACGTGTTTTGAGAAGGCAGAAGCAAACATCTAGTTATTTTCACCATTGTTGGCTTTGGCCCCGTGGAGACTTAGGTTCAGATTAATGCTGAACCATAAAGACGCAGAGAGAGTAACCGAGAACTCTGTGTTTCCATCTGTGCAGTTGAAATATTAATGTGGACAGGTTTGTTGTAAGGTCCGGATCAATCAAATAAGGTGCCCTGCGCTGCATATTAAAGTGCAGTGGAAGTTGTACTACTGGCAATGTGGACTGAATGAAAATCTTCTCCATCTCTACTTTTGTAACATCCCTAAAGGAGAATATTGCACGCTTCCACTAGCAGTCCCTGTATATGATGATGTGGCCATATCACGCTTTAAAGACCCAGTTGTTTAAAACATTGCTTTTACCTAGGACCGGTTGTGCCATTGCTATCTTTGGTGCTTTTTAAAGCGTTTGATTTAAATTTAGTGTTGTACTCTGGGCTTAATGTTTTTTTAATGGTTCATTCTGGTTCCTTGGCATAGAATTGCTCATCGTTACGGCGATTTGCATGTTGTAAGCCACCTAGAGAGGGTCTGACCTGGAAAGACAGCCTATAAATACTCTCAAAAAGAAATAACGCCAATCCTCAACTGGCAGAGACAAAATTAAGGTGGGATCAGAAACTTTCTGCTGGATGAAGCCCCATGTCAGTTTTGGAGAGGCATTAAGAGCGCCATCATTACAAAACACCTGCTCTTTGGCACAGCTGAAGCATTGCATGCCAAGACTAGAGAGCGGTGGAAAATTAATGTGAAACAGTGTGTGCTTATAATCAGGTTTGTTTTTCTTACGAGTGGAATCCTGGGCAACACTTTTGCCTCGCTCTGATTTGAAATGTGTCAGAACTACCGGTGTCCAGATACAGATTTCTTTGTGCCACCCACATCCAGCCTGCCAGCTGCCAAAGTTGGCACGTCGCTAGTAGAACTCAATTAACTTGAACCAAACTGATGTACCACTTTCTGTAAACAAGGAACTCTGTCAGGGAACAATTGGCTCACTTATTAGCTAAGCAGAGCAAGACAACGAAAGAGTCCAGGCAGTTTGAATAGTGTGACCTTGTGAGGCCACCGAGGACTCTGGCGAAATAGATAGTGACTTGTAGAATTGACCAAAGCAATGAGTGTTGCCTTCATTCATTATTTGCACTTCTCAGTCCTCAGAGTGAGCTCTCTGGCAGTGCGAGGAAAAAAGCACGTTTATTTTGGCACAGGAAGTTTTGCAGCTGCCTTAACTGTTTATTCCTCCCTGTTGCAGTCATGGAAAAAAAATATGATTATTTGCTTCTCCCCTGCACTCGATACAGGTAGTTCTTCCAACCTTTATTTTGGAGAAGAGGTCGCTGCTGGAGATGTACGCAAACTTCCTGGCCCACCCCGACCTGTTCTTGACAGTTTCGTCCGGAAGCACCCCTGAGGAAAGAATAATTTACTTTGTGGAGTATTACTTAACAGCCTTTCACGAAGGCCGGAAAGGAGCCGTTGCCAAGAAGCCCTACAACCCAATTATTGGAGAAACTTTCCATTGTTCTTGGGATGTGCCTAAAGACAAAGTGAAGCAGACGAGAACTAACTCTCCCTCTCCAAGCCCCAAGGGCAAGGCGCCGCCGCCACCACCACCAGAAAACTACAAGCTGCGGTTTGTAGCTGAACAGGTATCCCATCACCCACCAGTCTCCTGCTTTTACTGCGAGTGCAAGGAGAAGAAGATGTGCGCAAATGTTCATGTATGGACCAAAAGCAAGTTCATGGGGATGTCTATAGGTGTTTCTATGGTAGGTGAAGGTAAGACATACCACAAAGATACAATATATATTACAGCAGGCTTGCTTATCGCACAGGATTTTAGGAAGCATTGAAGAGAAGTCCCTCACCCCTCAAAACAAACAAACAAACAAACAAACCCTGAAATCTACCACCCTCCATTAAGAAACATAGGTAAAGGGACCCCTGACCATTAGGTCCAGTCGTGGCCGACTCTGGGGTTGTGGCACTTATCTCGCTTTATTGGCCGAGGGAGACGGCGTACAGCTTCCGGGTCATGTGGCCAGCATGACTAAGCCGCTTCTGGCGAACCAGAGCAGCGCACAGAAATGCCGTTTACCTTCCCGCCAGAGCAGTACCTATTTATCTACTTGCACTTTGACGTGCTTTCGAACTGCTAGGTTAGCAGGAGCAGGGACCGATCAACGGGAGCTCACTCCGTCACGGGGATTCGAACCGCCGACCTTCTGATCAGCAAGTCCTAGGCTCTGTGCTTTAACCCACAGCCCCACCTGCGGGGGCTTCTGAGTAATAGTAGCAAAGCACTTTATGTACTTTTCAGCCTCTGGACACTAAAATAAAACTAGTGGAAATGTCCCTTATATAAGCTTTTCACGAGTCCCAACAATTTAGCATGTGGTCACAGAATCATAGAATTGTATAGCTGAAAGGGACCACGAGGGTCATCTAGTCCAACCCCCTGCAATTCAGGAATCTTTTGCCCCATGTGGGGCTCAAACCCACAACCTTGAGATTAAGAGTCTCATGCTCCAGCAACGGAGCTGTATCTCTGGATCTTCATATTCCTCCCCAACTGACTTACCGTATTGGCCCGAATATAAGCCGCACTCCCCCCGCCCCAAATTCCGACCGTGAAAAGTTAAAGTGTGGCTTAAATTCGCCACCTTACAAAAATGGGGTTTTACGATAGCGCTGCTGAAACAGACATGCGGTAAAATGGAACAAAAAATGTTTTATTGCCAATTTGCGAGCTTGAGACTGTTGTGCAATTAATTCTAATGCCATTCATTGCTTTCCCCGTATTTTACAGTGCAGTATTGATTCTTTGTTTGCATTTATGGTGCTACGAACAGGTGTTTAACTCACTTACAGGTCCTCTATAGTACCTGTACGATTTTCTTCTACATTTTCCGTTTACATGTATGAGTTCCTGCAGAATTGTAGCAATTGAATAGCAATTTGCGATTTTAGCGGATGTACGGTAACTTTTGCTGGCTTGCCAGATCAAAGGCTTAAATTGTCTCGGAGTTACAATTCTACCAACCGCAGCAATTTTCAGCCTGTAACCTAATTTTAAGGGAGCGGCTTATATTCGGGTATTGTCCTTTTTCCTCCCTGCCACTCTTGAATTTTAAAGGTGCAGCTTATTTGCTATTGCGGCTTATATTCGGGCCAATACGGTACGTACCCTAGGCTTTGCAACACACCTTGGCTGTGATAAAATGCCACATTCCTGGCTTTGATTTTTCATATATTTCTTTCAAATACATATTAAACATATTACAATATTAGTAAATATGGCATACTCTGACTTACCCGTTAAAAGCACATAGCGCAAATATGCTAATGGAACGATAACACAAGTTGTAAATCACTGCTTCTCATTTTTGGTTCCTGGCAGACATAATAGCCTAGGAATACGTCCCGAGCTTTGGGTCGTAACATGGTTTTGAACTTTGGTTCCTGCTCACTGTGTATTACTTCTTACAGTACAGTTGTCTTTGCTCAGTCTCGTCTTAAGAATTGTGGGCCTTTTCTCGCCTCTCCTATCTGATGCCATTCAGATGTTAAAGGGACCCCTGACCATTAGGTCCAGTCGTGACCGACTCTGGGGTTGCGGCGCTCATTTTGCTTTATTGGCCGAGGGAGCCTGCGTACAGCTTCCGGGTCGTGTGGCCAGCATGACTAAGCCGCTTCTGGCAAAACAGAGCTGCTCACGGAAACGCCGTTTACCTTTCTGCCGGAGCGGTACCTATTCATCTACTTGCACTTTGATGTGCTTTTGAACTGCTAGGTTGGCAGGAGCAGGGACCAAGCAACGGGAGCTCACCCTGTTGCAGGTATTCGAACTACTGACCTTCTGATCGGCAAGTCCTAGGCTCTGTAGTTTAACCAACAGCGCCACCCGCGTCCCAATTCAGATGTTGCTGAACCACAGTTACTGTAATTCCTGACCCTTAATGGTGTTGGCTGGGTTTGATGGGAGCTGGAGTTCAACAATATTTGGAGAGAAATACACTGGAGAAGACTGATATAAAGAATGTTGGAATAATGGGTTGATCTGCAACTGCTTCTAGGTCAAGACTACTTCGTGGTCTGCCAAAAAGGAAAAAACACACAGAAAACATGCTGATTGGAAGTTAGTATACGAGAGATTCTTTATGGCAAGCCTCCCCAAGTTGAGAAATTAATTTCACGCTGGGAAGTATGAATTTTCTCATCTCTTCTCTCCTTGGGAACGTGTGAAAGAAGCCTTCATTTTGAATTCAGAGGGAAAGCCCTCATGTGTCCAGTCCTTATATGCTAGGATAGCAGTGTATACAATTAGACTGTCAGAATCTTAAGCTCATTGGAAACAAGCAGTTTGGAATAAATTATTAGTGTCTTCCCAGGTGGTATCAGTCTCTCTGCTTGCTTATAGGTGGGGAGTGATCATGCTTCTATTCTGCACAACTTTTAACGGTTTTTAATATGTGAAAGTTTGATTCCGTTCCTCCTGGTTGTAAGAAGCTTCCTGCTTTGTTCTTAATCTGGGTTTGTTGAATTTTGGTTTTAATGTTTGCATGCAGCTTTTTTTTTTTTTTTTTTTTTTGGTGGGGGGGGGCGTCCCTGTTAGGATTGAAGGGAAATACTCATGTGATGATGGCGTTCCATCATATGACTATGTGCGTCATTCACTGTGCTGCTCACAGTTATTTTCGTTCTGCAAATCAGTGTAGCTGCTGGTTGTCGTAAGTGACTGAAGTTGTGGCCTAAGCGAGTACCATGTGATTGAAAAATAAGAGATGTGCGTGAGGACCCTTCTCTTGTAGGAAACCACTTAAGACCGCTGACGTCTTCCACAACCATTCATTGCATGAATCTGAATAGAATCAAAAGAGAATGTTGATTCTGACTCCTTATGACTTTGTTACCAACTCTTTAATTGGTTTCCCAAACTTAGGTCTCCAGCGGTTTTGGGGACTACAGTTCCCATCATCCCTGACCACTGGTCCTGCTAGCTAGGGATGATGGGAGTTGTAGTCTAAAAACAACTGCAGACCCATGGTTTTTGACCTACAGCATCACCTTGTGTATTTTATCGATGTGACCTGCAGAAAACATGTTGCTCAAAAGTATGGGGTCACAGGGGGGCGGAAATAATACGTTTAGCAGTATATATAATGGATGCTTGTAGAGAGCTTTCCTTGTCTCACCCAAGCAATGACAATAACTTGGACCTGCTTCAGATTTTCTGCTAGGGAATTTGGAAGAATTTGTTCACATTAAATGCCCAAATCAAGGATCCTGGGACTATATCCCAGAATACATGTCCAGCTCAAATCTGTGCTTTTATTTTTCTGTGGGTGCTGAATGTATTTATCAATTCATACTGTTAGTTCTAGTTAATGGTAACTGATGGTGGATACAGTATAAGGGTCTCTTGGTTTGACTACTCAAGACTTGAGTCTTGCTTGCAGGTTTCTCCAGAAGGCAGGCATCTGTTTGGACACCATGAGGATGATGAGCTAGATGGGTCTTTGGTGAGATCCAGCAGGCTCCTATTGGGTTTTAAAATATTGTTTTAGGGGAGCCTTGTTAGATGCACTGCCAGGCTACCTGCAGTTGGTATCACTTTGCCATATTAGGCACCTCATATTCAAGACAAAGTAGCACCTGACATTTTGGCTGAATCTAAGCAAATAGGTCATTCTCATGGTGGGACTTCCACTGCATGTAGGCTGCTTATTCCAAGCTGGCAGGAAGTGGGATAGATACGTTATTTTATCAAATTTTCAGGAGAGCGACTTTAGAAGTTAGGCACTTTTCTCTTTGGCGGGTGGAATATAACACAACTTTTTTTTTTTTTAAGCTTGCAGCTATGTTGAGACATAGATTGGATATGTGGAGACCAGATTGGATTGCTTGAATGGCTTCACCAGTCATGTCTGGTTTCCGTTTTAAATTTTGTAGCCTTTTAAAACCAAATTACCCCAAGGAAAGGAGGATTTTACAAAAGGGCAGTTGCGAAAAGCATCTTATTCTTGGTGGAGATCGTTCCTATTATATCAGTCTTGGTGTTTCTCCTCCCCTTCAAGGAAAATAAAAATAAATAGCATTTACTATAAACTACGTTGCTTCTTTTCAGTACCAGGTAAACAGTGATCATCCTTCTGGAAAGAATATTGTCAAATTTTCAGTGCTAAAAAGTATTTCTCTCCATCCCCACCCCCCATTTCTGCCCCCATCCATAGGTATTCTTTATCTGCTGGAACATGGGGAGGAATATGTGTTCACGCTGCCTTGTGCCTATGCTCGCTCCATTCTTACCGTTCCTTGGGTGGAGCTGGGAGGTAAAGTGAGCATTCTCTGTGCGAAGAGTGGCTATTCGGCTACAGTCACATTCCACACCAAGCCTTTCTATGGGGGAAAAGTACACAGGTACTGAAACTGCTCTTTCGCATACTTTTATTTTTCTTTTCTAAAGATTGCTCTGTGGAAAATAAAATAAAATACTAAGACAAGCAATATTAACTGCCAAACTGCTTACTGTTTATAATGCTGCAGTTGCTAGTGATTTTATACTACTTTAGAAATGTGCTTTGCAAGCAATGTTCTGTATGCTTTCATAAGAAGAACAACAACATGTGCTCGTATTTGAGGCTGTTCCATTTCCTGCAGCTTTAGGGAACTGAAGGAGACTCCCAGGCACTCAGTGGCTGAAACTTCACAGGGTCTTGAATCCATATCACCATCAGGACTGGGAGATACCTGGTTTTCAACATCGCGATCTGTCACTAGCTAAACATCGTGATATACCGATATATCACAGTGTCTGAAATAAGGATGTGGAACTGTGTAGAGGTGAACAGCAGGGCCGGGTGATACCTGTTTTCCCCAGCATCGTGATATAATCACCAAGTATATATCGCAACATATCGCTATATCACAATGTTTGAAATAAGGGGGGAGAGAGTTGTTTTTCCTGCATCGTGATTTTTGCATAGCACATGCGCACACACATACATCATGATTTACATTATATTACCAGGTTGAAAATTGTGAGACTGGTATCACGATATGGACTTCAAATTGGTTTTGATATATTGTCCAACCCTAATCACCATATTTTAACTCTGGGTGCTGTGTGAAATGTGAAGCGCCAACCACAGGGAAGTAAATCAGATGAAAAGAAAGGACACTGTGCAAGAACAGGATAGTTCTTTAGTGTGCCCCCTCTTTTTAAAAAAAAAATATCCAGACTAAGCTAGGAGCCGCAAAATTGGCAATACATTTGCATAGAGCAATGGTCCCTGGTATTTTGTTTGTAATGGAGACATCAAGTTTATGAGAATGTGGTCAATACATAATGAATGTAGCAACTTGAGTGCTCTCCAGCTCAGAAATGTCTCTGAATTGTTCTTGTTGCGGTTTTTCTAAAAAACAAAATGATTATTCTTGGCCTCCTTTTCTGAGTTTGAGTCCAGTGGAAATATTTGCTGTGCATGCAAGTGATTTCCTTTCTGGACTCACCTGTGTCTTAATCTCCATGTTTTATCATTTTGATGTAGGGTTACAGCTGAGGTGAAGCATAACCCCACCAACACCATAGTGTGTAAAGCACAAGGGGAGTGGAACGGCACGCTGGAGTTTACGTACAGCAACGGAGAAACCAAAATAATCGACACCACCAAGCTACCCATCATCCGCAAGAAGATCAGACCGATAGCAAAACAAGGTCCATTTGAATCAAGGTGAGGATCCTTTTGCAAAACCATCATGACTAGTTGCGCTTAAGAGAAGCAGGAAAAGAAAGGATATATTGAAGCACTTGTCCCTGTTTGTACAGCAGTGTGGAAAGAGCAACATAACTATCTTGCTTCCCTAAGGATGTTTCCAAGTTTTCGGTTTTTTTCCAATGACTTGTCTGCTGAATCAGCATGCTGACATTCTGCCTCCATGGGGATTCTTCCACCCACTGTGCTAATTGCTGCTGCACAAAGGCTCTTTGGAAACTGCTTTCCTGTATATGTTATTTTTATTTGTTGAATGTTTATCCCTCTAATATGGAGGGCCCAGAACAAGCAAGAAGAAAAGTCACATAATACATTGATATCATTGGGAGAAGGGCTGTAGTTTAGGGAAGAGCCATCATAACTCATTGGCAGAGCATCTCTCTTGTATGCAATGGTCCCAAATTAAAGTCCTGGGATCTTCAGGTAGGGCTGGAAGAAACTCCTTGTCTGAAATTCTTGAGAGTTGCTGCCAAGTCAGTGCAGACAAAACAAGAGTTATAGGTAAGCTCAATGACATTCGCACACTCCACCCATGAAAATTTCACAGAGATTTTGTTCCCAAATGTTGCCGCCCTGCACTAATTTTCAGATACAATTCCTTTTCTCACTAACTGATGGAGAATGATGGGTAGCCCAGAGAAAAGGGGGATCGTTCCTGAAGTCTTTTTGACTTCCAAAATGTTCGGATACCAAAGCGCAGCTTCTGATTGGCTACAGGAAGCTCCTGCAGCCAATCGGAAGCCGCAGAAGCCCTGTTGGACGTTCAGCTTCCAAAAAAAGTTTGAAAACCGGAACACTCGCTTCCGGTTATCGGGAGCCAAAAGATTCAGCAACTAAGCTGTTCAATATCCAAGGTACGACTGTACTTAACACCACGAAAGCTGGTGCTGATATGCCCAAAATGTTGTAGAGGCTGCACCTTCTCAGGCACATACCTCCACATGCCCCAAAATCCAACCTTTCTGGACAGCAGTCCGACAAGAGATACACAAACAAGATTAAGAAGATATGCAAGAGATTAACTAAACAGGTATTAGAACTAACCCCAGAACTGGCCCTACTGAACATCTTTCCAAGATCATAATGACCACTCACATTATACAGAGCTTATAACCCACCTACTCTCAGCGGGCAGAAGCCTCATAGCCAGACAGTGGAGAGACCTGACAGGAGTAAACATGGGCCACTGGTACCAAATTGTATGGGAAACTAGAAAAGCTAACCAACAAACAGAAACTGACACAGGGACAAATAGAAGAGGACACATCTCCCCAAGTATGGCTTCCCTTTATCACATGCACAGCCCAACAAGACAACAACAAGAACCCACTGACAACATATGAATCAATCTGGCTTTCTTGAGCCAACAAGCCCCTCCCCCCAAATGTAAACAAATCCAAACTGCAACCAGCCACAGACAACCAACCACACCCCGGACCCCCAATCCCTCTCATGACCAAGGAAATATAACAAGTGAATAGAAATACAACCTATTCAGTTGACGCTGACACAAAACCCCACTATAAAAAAATAATATAGGTTTCACCACCACCCCTCCTCTTCCCCGACTCAACACTAATGTCTCATATCAAATTTAACTGATCTGTAAGAAAGACTGTACAACCCGAAAAAGAGACAAGGCATGTACTTTTGTAAACCAAGAAAATCTTTAATAAAAATTATTAAAGTAAAAACAAGAAGCTGATTCTAGAGTTGCATGCTATTCCCTCCTGCTAGGCTTCAATTGTTTTCCACCTGTTGGCTAGGAGGTTCCTTCCCATTCCAAAAAGCGGACTGGCAATTTTCTTCATTCTCTCCAATTCCCTTTATGTCCTGGTCTGATCTACTCGACAGGCATCTTTGGCAACACGTTACGAACGCCCTGAGAGAAGGCAACATCAGCGCAGCAACAGACCACAAACAGCTTCTTGAGGAGCGGCAGCGAGTAGAGGAAAGGCAGCGAGCAATTAGCAATACGGTCTGGAAACCAAAATATTTCATCAAAGAGGTAACGAGACTGCTACTTAAGTGGCAGTCAGCTTTTTATTTTTCCTTTTACAATGTTGTTTAGTCGTTTAGTTGTGTCCGACTCTTCTTGACCCCATGGACCAGAGCACGCCAGGCACTCCTGTCTTCCACTGCCTCCCGCAGTTTGGTCAGACTCATGCTGGTAGCTTTGAGAACACTGTGAAACCATCTCGTCCTCTGTTGTCTCCTTCTCCTTGTGCCCTCCATCTTTCCCAACATCAGGGTCTTTTCCAGGGAGTCTTCTCTTCTCATGAGGTGGCCAAAGTATTGGAGCCTCAGCTTCACGATCTGTCCTTCCAGTGAGCACTCGGGGCTGATTTCCTTAAGAATGGATACGTTTGATCTTCTTGCAGTCCATGGGACTCTCAAGAGTCTCCTCCAGCACCATAATTCAAAAGCATGATTCAAAAGCATCAATTCTTCGGCGATCAGCCTTCTTTATGGTCCAGCTCTCACTTCCATACATCACTACTGGGAAAACCATAGCTTTTACTATACGGACCTTTGTTGGCAAGGTGATGTCTTTACTTTTTAAGATGCTGTCTAGGTTTGCCATCGCCTTTCTCCCAAGGAGCAGGCGTCTTTTAATTTCGTGACTGCTGTCACCATCTGCAGTGATCATGGAGCCCAAGAAAGTAAAGTCTCTCACTGCCTCCATTTCTTCCCCTTCTATTTGCCAGGAAGTGATGGGACCAGTGGTCCCACACCACTGGTCCCATCACCTCCTTTTACAATGGCAATGCATTAAACAACTGTGTTCAGACATCATGCTCAACTAGGGTTAGCAAGACGTGAATGAACCTTGCATCCTCCTGTGTGCTCATGCGTCTCCTTCCCCTCCTCTCTTGTCCTCTCCTCAAAGAGGACTTTATGCCTTTTGGTAACCACAGATTGCTGTGTTGCCTGTACCTGAACTGAGATTATCGTTAACTTTGGCTAGTTTAAGCAAACCCACTTCAAAAACCATGGGTTGAAACCATGGCTTGCTGGACCTAACCATGGTTAACATGAAGCGCGTATGATATTTACTAAAATAGGGAGTAACTGCCTCTGAATTCCATCAAATCTCTGGCCCCGTGTGGAAGGAGAGGAGGAGAGCATTCAAGCCCTGGAGGCAGTTAGCTTCCTTCACTAAAGGAAGATATCCTTCAGCGTGATATCTGAACACTGCCAGCATTGTTAGGATCACGAGGACCTTTGATTTTTAAGATTTGTCTTAGCCATAGAACATGCCTTGTTGGAAAGTTCTCTGATGTTGACTCACGCAATACAGATAAAGATGGAGGAAAGACAAATGCCCCATTTAGCAACACCGGAGCGAATTTTGACAAGCTATTTTTGGATGCCATTTAAAGTTACTTTTCAGGCTATTCTGCTTAATCTTAGTAACCATTAATTCTTATTAAATGCAGGAAGCCGGGAGATGAATAGAATGGGCGAGATGGAACCTATTAGATGCCTTTTACCACAATAAATATTTTATTCAGTTATTTATAGGGAGACTTTTATGGAGTTCTGCACAACTCTATGAAATGTCACGAGCCACTACAAGCTTAAAGCAATAAGCCCAGGGCCAAATGTGTGCATCTTTCTGTCTCTTTTTCCTTTTCCTTTCATTGATTTCCCCCTCAGTTTGATATTTTTCTGTGGTTTGTGGAAGAGCTAATATCTAGAAACAGGATTACTGTTGTCCCCCAATAAGAAGACGGTTTTATTGCAAACCATTTTTCTGGAAGCCAAACAGATTGTCTATTATCTTTTCGTTCAGACAGAACGTTTAGGGCGGGGGTAGGAATCTGTGCCCCTGCCGATGTTTTTGAACTCCAATCCCCAGCCAGCCTGCTCAGGGATGCAGGGAATTTTTTAACCCAGCACCTGAAGGTCTACTTTCCTCCATCCCTGGTTTAAAGTAAGGTTAATAAATGAGTAGCTTTGGCCACGAGGTGCAATTAGCCTTGCAGACAGAAAACAAGAGGAGCCGAGATAACATTCTCTGGTGAATATATTCCCTGTTAGAGACACCCCAGTAGGAAAATTGCCCTGCCACTGAGATAAAACAAGGCAGACTGCTGTATTAAGCAGCAGTTACAAGTTTGTAAGTGCACCTTATCCACAGGGGAATCTTTCTTTAAATCTTTCTCTGTTGTAGATCCAGCTTCACAGAGGCAAGCTCCCTTAGTCTGCGAAGTGGCTTGCTTCCTCAGGAGTGGAGCTATATTGCAGCGAGGCTATCAGAGGAAATATTTTCTGTGTGGATGGCGCTCTTATTGCCAGATTAATTGTGACTTTGGGATCACGACTCAGAAAATGCAAGCTTTGCAGAAGCTACGCTGGACTTTGCAGAGTATTTAACTTCTTGAAAATTTGTTGTACGGCACTAAAGTGAGACTGACTTGCAATTTCTGTGATTCTTTACAGGATGAAGGGTGGATATACTTTGATCCCCTCTGGAAGGCTCATTGATAATCAACTCATCTGGACTCGAAAGGAGCCCATTTTCTAAGGCATTAAAAGATGCACTTTTTAAATTTCAGGTGTGATCTTAGTCTTGCTATAAAAGCTGCATACTGTGAATTATGCAGCTCAAAACAGCTAAAAGCTCAAGTTTATTGAAGAGCCATTTCCTGTTCATATTAGATATATGCACTTCCAGTGTATTGATATATAGACGTCTATTATAGAACCCCCCCCCCCAAAATACACGGACGATGATTAAAACACAGTTCTTTTGCACTCAAGTCACAATGTCCATCACACTGCTTGCAGGATAAGCCTTCGTACTGGTAATTGACACTTTTAGTATTATTATTATTAGCTGAGATTTTCAATTTTTCACATTGCCCCCCCCCCCAAAAAAAGAAGAATAAAAAAGGTTTTGCACTTAAGGCCACTTGACACTGACAGCAGTTTCATGGTCAAGCCTGTGGCTGAAACAACTCGCTTTGTCTGACACAAGAAAATTTCCTTTGTGCACCCATACAATAGAATGCTTCTGTCGGTGATTCACTCTCAAGCACTCACTTCTTGGCATCTTGTAGGAAGACAGGAATACCTAAGCAGCCTTGTTCATCTGTTGCCCTCATCTTTTCAACTGTATGCTATGCGTGCCCATTGTCATTCTTTTGAAGACCCAGATCTCCTTGGTGAGTCCCTTGCCAGCTGATGCAGCAGAGACTTCTGTTATACCATGCTTTATAGAGCAGGCTTCCTCCACCTCGGCCCTCCAGATGTTTTTGGCCTACAACTCCCATGATCCCTAGCTAGCAGGACCAGCGGTCGGGGATGATGGCAATTGTAGTCTCAAAACATCTGGAGGGCCGAGGTTGAGGAAGCCTGCTTTAGAGACTATTCATTGTACCTTCAAGTTGTAAGCAGATTCGCCTTGTGTCTGTATACCATTCTTTTGCGATACTAATTGCTTTGATACTCTTCCATATAGGGGGAGCGTATGTGTAGCCCCTGAAGAAAATATCAGCTCTACAATAGAGATTTAATTTAGATGCTGAGACTATACTACTTGGCATAAGTTAAGGGCTTTAGAAAGGGGGGGGGGTGGAAATCCTGCACCATAGTTTTTGTAGTGTATGAGAGATGCCCTAAAGTGTTTAGTGACGCCAGAGGTTGTCAGAGTACTATCTTGTCTACTATTAAGATTTTTGGCTTTTTTGTAGGAAATTTATGGTCCAAACCGGTTGTTCGGAATACTGTTTATCAGCTGCTGAGAAGGTAGGACAGGGGAGTAAAAACCCAGCCCACCCCCCTGCCCCATATTTCTCATTTCCTGGTTGATGGCATTTGGATAACCCAAGAAGCACTGGGCAGTAGAACTGTCTGCACATCAGCCCTTTGGACACAGGTTACAGATGCTTGACTAAGCATAGCCATGTTGAGGTGATTGGGGGTGCGTATGTATCTGAATGGTTCAATAGGTAATTGCTCTGTTAGAGCCAGCAGCCATTCTCTCTCTTTCTCCCTTTTTTGTACATACATTTGAACCATTCATAGATGCGATTGGGATGCATGAAGAAAACCTGTTGGGAAGGAATTGCAAAATCCAAGAATTTACCGTGAGATTGTTAGAGGAAGGAATTCTAGTTGTGCTTCAGTTGTAGCTGCACAATTGCTCATATATCCTAATGGTTAAATAGGCTTGATTTAAAATAATCGATCAGTGTAGAAGGTTCTCTGCATAGTTCATGAAATCATCTTTACAGTCCTCCTAAATCATTCTATGTATTAGTTAGGAATGCTGATTTTTTCTTTGTATTATTTTTGTGCCTTGTCTGCTCTGATTCACTACTCACAGATTGTATATTAAAAAAAGGAAAGATACATTAGTTAGCTTTTTAATAATTTTCTCAGCAGAAATGCAAGGTGGCAGTCCAAACTATACACATATATCTATATATAAAGGAATGTATTACAACTTTGCATTATCCTTGCTTTTAGCTCTTGCCTTTGAAGAGCATCCAACATTTTACCTGAATACCTATGAATCAAGCTCTACCTTTGTCCCTATTTGTTGTATACTTGTATCAGCATATGAAAGCCATTGTATTTATAAAAGCAAATTTTTCTTAAACGTGTTTAAACCATATTTTAAAGGGGGGAAATGTACATCCTCAGTGTAATACAAATCTTGTTTTGAAATGAAAGTTTTATAGATACTGATTTTCTGTTTTCAAATTCTAAGTCTGAGTGGTCTCTAGTTGCAGCAGAACCTGATTTGCACTGCTTGTATAAACTCTTGTTTTAAAGAGGTCAGCCTGTTAAGTCTCTGGTAAACCACAAGTAGTAAACAAATGTTCTGTGTCACCCGAAATCCGAAAGTATCACCTCTCAGTATTTTGCTCATTCGCCAAAGAAATTGTTACATCCTCAGATTACATTATTAATGTTAATTTGAATGTCTAGGTTGTATTTTCCTTTTCTGATTTGAAAATGGTTACCAGTACTGCAGCATAAAGCTACATTTGAATGAACACTTTACAATTCCTGGTGTGTTACAGAGTCTTTTCTACTTAGCACCGCATGGTTTTAAAAAACACCGTTTAACGTTCTAGTAAATACCTTTCTTTCCTCATGTCGGTTAAACACCTGCTTCCTCTACTGAAATCAGTCAGAATTTTATTTTCCAGCACTAAGAGGTGCAGGCTCATATTTGGATAAAGTTAATCAACATGAGGTTCCAAACAGGAAGCCAGGTGGACTTTCCCCTTGCGTTCCAACTTTATGTACCGTTCCTTGTATTTCACAATTATGACAGGTTATTTTGGAATATGAAGAAGCAACATGCCTTATTTGTAAGTTATTTCATGTTTGTCTTGCACCTGCAACTGAAGGATTCTTTTCAGTGTAGATGCTGTACACTTTGAATGGTAATGTAAATTTTGATGTTCTTGCAGTTAACCTTTGTGCACAGCTGTAGGACCTATGCAAATCTTTTCTTAAACACAACTGTTCGTAAACGAATTTATACTTATTTGTTTAAGATCCAATTCTCTGGCAGTCACTTCTGATTAGCCTTCCTTTCGTAATTTTGTGAACTGAACTCACAAACGAAACACTCAATAAATTTTATTTGAATTTATTGATTCTGATGCGCTGTCTGTTCAGCTCGTACATAACCGTGTGGGTTGGAAACCAGTATTGACAATGGAGCCAGCACGTAGCTAGTATTAATTGCTAAAACATCCACTCACTCCTGCAGGCATTGCATTAACAAGACTTGGGAGACTTGTGTATAATGAACAGGCAAGTTGTGCTTTTCTTAGAAGTTAAACATTGGTCATGGGTCAAGACCAGACCCAAGGTGGGTCCTGCCAGCAGCATTTACCACTATATGAATGAGGCTAAAGGTGGATCTGAGCTCTGAAAAGATGGACCTTGCCATTCAGTTCTGATTCAGTTTATGAACAAAGTTGCGGAACTGTTCACCTTGGATAATAAGGTAAGGAAGCAAGTAAGACTGGCCATACTTGGTTTTTCGCTTTTCCAGTCTAAAGGGCATTTTGTTCAACTTCACATAAGCATAACTGGGATTTCTTCTTGGATCTCAGTGTCAGTCTCACGAATGCTTTTGTTAAAACCAGAATTGCTACTTGTCTTGAAAGAGATGGAAGACGCTCTCCACTGGCATTGTCTTTTCCTCCATTTCCTTGCTGGTCTCTTCATTGACTGTATTACGGGGGTGCTTTTTGTTGTTGTTATAGCCTGCCAGCGGGACGCGGGTGGCGCTGTGGGTTAAACCACAGAGCCTAGGACTTGCCGATCAGGATCAGAAGGTCGGCAGTTTGAATCCCCGCGACGGGGTGAGCTCCTGTTGCTCGGTCCCTGCTCCTGCTGACCTAGCAGTTCGAAAGCACGTCAAAGTGCAAGTAGATAAATAGGTACTGCTCCCGCGGGAAGGTAAACGGCGTTTCCGTGCACTGCTCTGGTTTGCCAGAAGTGGCTTAGTCATGCTGGCCACACAACCCAGAAGCTATATGCCAGCTCCCTCGGCCAATAAAGCCAGATGATTGCTGCAACCCCAGTCGGCCACGACTGGACCTAATGATCAGGGGTCCCTTTACATTTACTTTTATAGCCTGCCAGGACCATAAGGTGAGCAAATCAAAGCTGAGTAGCAGGAAGATGTGGCTACCGGACTTCCTATTTTGCAGTGAACCTGACAAGCTGCCCTCTCGGGCGCTCCAGTGCCCAGGTGGGGTCCCAGCCAGAGATTAATTGGGGGGGGGGGGTAAGGGGCATGTCTCCCCTGAACTTTAAAGGGTATTGAAAGGACACTATGCGTGGTCATCCGTTAATGCCATTTTTTGCCTGTGAGCGGGGGGGGGGGGGAATCCTTGTATCCTGGATAAAAAGGCGAGGTGGAAAGTTTTGGAAAGAATGAAAGACGCTAATTTCTGCTTTGCTTGAGCAGTGGAGGGGAGGGGAGGGGAGGCAGTATTTTAAGTCATGTTTTTTCTTTGGGATCTGCGTGATCTACCTTCCCCATAAGCAATGGAACGTAAAGTTTTTGGGAAGAGAGGACTTTAAAGATACCTCTTTACAGTGGATTTATTTTATAACTAAGGACTTTGCCTGAAAGATAATGGAGAATAACAACCTTGAGGGATTTTGAACCACCGCTTGGAACTTTGTATTGTGAAATAAAGAGAGAAAAATATTGTTAATAACTGGATTGACTGTCCGTTAAGCACTCGGAAGAGAATAAACTGTGGAGTTGGATGTAATGGAACTGAGGACCGGCAGGAAGGACTGCAGAAAAATTTATTAGTTTAGGGGGCAGGATGGAGAGGAAATACGGATTTTGTTGAGATTAAATCAGCCTACCCCCTTCAAGCTTGAAGTTGGAAATAAGAAGAGTGAAAGGGAGAGTATTGACCAGTATATACCATACTGAAGGCTTCTGAGACTTTCAGACAGAATAAGAAAGAGGGACTGTTTATTGAGCTGGCTGTATGTAAAATTGAGGATTAAATTTGGCGAAATGTGAGTGGTGGGTGACAATGGGAGATTGGCAGTGTGGGGGGATGTATGTTATATATTTATAAAAAAAATAATAATCTAGGGGTTTCATTTTCACCCTCTGCATGCAGCACCAGCAAAGCTGAGTTGTTTATTATTGGGGCCAGATGTCAGTCAGCAATGATCAAGGCCATGTTAGGGAGGAATGTGTGCATGCTGTCTGTTTTTCTCAGGCAAAGTTACTCCAGAGGTATCGGAAGGAAATATTTCAAAATTGATGAATGGCTATTATAGATAGAGGAAAGAGGATTTACTTGGCTGTTTTGAGGACAGGTTATAACAATGTATATAAGCCACAGCAGAAATTGGCAATTGAACAGGAAAGGAAAGGCACTCTACTGCAAGCCCTCCTTAAGAATATGCAAAGTTTTTCAGTGTGGCAGGTTTGTGTTCAGGGTACTTAACCGGCGACATCCTTTGTCAGGATACTCATTTGCCCCCTGCCTCAACACTGTGTTCCATGATCATTGACTGTACAGAGGAATCTTGCATCAGGCTGTTTATAAATATGAGATCTTGAGGCTCCCTCCCTGCTTGTGGATGGAGGATGCTGTTGTGACTACACAAGGGCTGACGGGAGAGTGAGTTCAGTATTACTCTGGATGGTTTTTGTACATGCTGCTGCTTGTTGCAAACATGGCTATGAGGCCCAGAAATGCTTCTCAAAAGTGCTGTTTCTGGTCAAGATTTGAGCCTTCCGTGTGAGAACATTTTGTGTCTCCTGCTTTTCTTGATCAGAGTTTAGCTCAAATGCAGTAGGTGCAGCAACACAACTGCACAAAGGATATGGAGGACTTTAAGACCCTAGATGGATTCCATGACCTGAGAGGTAAGAGCAACACTATCAAAAAATGGAGAGGAGTATGAAAGCTGTTGTTTTGCAGCCGTATCCTGCAAAAACAACAACCCTTAAGACCACTATAGAAAAATGAATTGTTCCAAGTAACAACAGTCTGGATTTTAGGACAGATCTGCACTTGGTATTAAGGTTGGATTGGAGTCTTGTACTAAAGAAGTAACCAATTTCCCACTAGAACTGAAACTCAGAATTTAAATGTGGTACTGGGTACAAGAACCCATAAGGAAGCCAGTGTAAACCAGAGGTATCAGTCCAAATTTAACGTACCATAAATATGAGATATACTAGATCAGTGTTAAGGATTAAGCCTGCAAGCATAAAGCTTAATTATTTCTTGCAAATGGTTTAAACAGCTCTTTTCCAAACCCAGCTTAAGTT
Organism: Podarcis pityusensis; assembly: GCF_964106645.2. Taxonomy (NCBI): domain Eukaryota; kingdom Metazoa; phylum Chordata; class Lepidosauria; order Squamata; family Lacertidae; genus Podarcis; species Podarcis pityusensis. Next base: position 44,759,003 of record NC_138037.1, on the reverse strand, counting down.
ATATTGTGGAACATGAAGGGTTGTCTCAAATAGCGGCCCTCTGCTGATAGAAAGCTCTTTGACTGGTACATGATTTTGAGGCAATGTTTGGCAAATCCCCCTATCGCCTGCAGACCTTCCACCACCAACTTCAACCAGAGCTATTTTTTTGCGGGGTGGGGATGGGGTTACAGAAGAGTAGGAATAGCTGAAGATTGCCATGATCCACTCTGCATACTAGAATGCTTTGCTGATCCTTCTGTCAGCAGAAAGAAAGCAACTGGATGCAAAACTATTCCCTCAGTGACTGGGCAAAGGGTAGATCATCGCAAGAGAATTTGTAAGCAAGTCCATAAGCAGAATTGGCAAAGCTTAATGTAAGATAATAAAAAAAAGGAACAGCAGCCAACCACTTAACACAAAACTTGATTTAACTTTATTTTTCCCTATAGTCAACAACGGGTCTGCATTGAGCTTGAAAGCAACAAAGTAATATAATCTCAATGACAAAGGGTCAGAAATCCAGATTGTTATTTTGTGAAAATGTTGCCACTGCATTATTGATTTAATAACCTCTTTACTCAAAAATGAATTTACAAATAAAAATTATACATCTGAGAAGAAAAGTCAGCAGTAACATTCTCACTGAGCAATAGATAATTTTTTTTTTGTTTGGAAGGTACATACTATTCTGCTTTACACCAATACATCTGGTATAAGCTGTTTTACTATATTGAAATTATGTCCTGTGGCTGTCAGGTGAGCCATACCCCCAAACACATTTAACTTTATTAAAATAACTAAAGGATGTTCAAGTCTGTAAGGTTTCCTATAGTTGGAAAGTGAACGTGTTCAGTCTCCATAATTTAGTGCACTTGATAATTGTCTTTTTAATAAAATAGAAAAGACAAAGCACATAGTCAAGCAAAAAGTTTCCCATCAACTGAAGCACTAAATAAAAATATGGAGAAAAGCCAGTCATTTCCACAACCCCGTGAAAATGGAGGCAGGTTTATAAACCATCTGCCTTTCAGTAGCCACAGAAAGACTTTGGATACTTGTCAAAAAACATCTCCTAACAGGCCAAATTATGGTTTAATGAAAATATGAAGCTAAACAAGCAAAATCTGAGAACACCAGGTGCTAGGGTGCTCAGTAGCATTCATTACTGTCGTGTCTGATTTAAGATACAAATTTAGCCCTTGTATCTACCTACAAGATTTGCCCTATATAGTCCAAGAATACACCTGCATATGGGCAGCAAAACCACCTCTTCTCAAAACAAGTTGCATAATCCAATTATATAATCTGTCTGGTGATTAGTGAAACTGCAGCTTGGTTTACAGTCCAGCACACAACATACAGCAAGAGGAGAGTACATTTCATGAAGTCTTGTAAAATAAATACCTTTAAAGGAGTCCTAGTAGCTGAATATAAAAATATCCACACTCCTGAAAGTGTCAGACCAAGGCTAGTCAATTCATACATTTCACCATTCCAGTAAGATATTGCTGTTCAGCTCAACTACTTAAAAAAAATCTCGACAAGTATGCATGTGCCAAGGACCGAATTAAAGGGCTCTTTGGTGCAATCAGTCCAAATTCAATCGATTGGAAGGATAATATGTACCAGTAAAATAAAATAAAAAATAAAAAAAATCTGCTGCTAGACCTGGACAGCAGCTCAGTCTTGCTCCACAATACAAATCTAAAACAGCTGTTCTCAATAAGCCAAAAATTTTAAAGTCAGACATTGCCTGAAAGTTTTGTACAATAATCTGGACCAATGATGGTTCTGTACCCTCATGTTGCTGTGAAACATGACTTGAGCTAAAGGCAAAGACTGGTTATCTCAAGGACAACTGCTTCAATATTAGCAATCAGTACAGTGTATTTAAACTGTCTTCCTGTTGGGTCTCTTGCCTTTCTTTAAAATTAGTTTATTCTTAATGTAGCCACGCTTCCTTTTGGCAGTCTAAAAAGAAAAACAGAATAGTGTATTAGTTTCTTACAATGCTCTAGTGACTACATCAAGTTCTGCATTGCTCTAGAATATTTAAATATTACATTTGGGGTCAGGGCTAGGAAACTGGCAGGCCTAAGAATCTGAAATTTTTAACAGCCCCACCCTATGCATGTTTTCTCAGAGACAAGTCCCACTGTACTCAATGGAACTTGCCCCCAATAAGTGTGTTTAAGATTATTGCCTAAATCAGGTAAAACTTAGTTGTAGATGATTTGCAGTAAATTTTCATAAGGGCTACAGAACGCTCTTCTCCATATTTTTGACATTTTACTGGTTTCACAATAACCTTTAACACTCAATACCTTTTCAGAAACTGAACTTTAATCTTTTAAAGAAACTGGGAATCTTGAGAACTTGCCCTGAGATAGGGCAGTATCTAAATTTAATAAATAACAAATAACAATCTGGCTTCATAAATTTATTTTCTATGTACATTTAGTCAACACCCCTTAACGTAGGTTTCTGTTTAGTACTTCGTGTTAAGCGTATTTTTAAAATAAAAGGTAGACAAACACAGCATCCATTTTTCCTTCTACAATTGTGCCTCCCAGAAATATTTTAAGCAATTTTAACCTTGGGTTGGATTCTACAAAATAGTTGAGCTAGTGGGAGCCATCACAGTGATGTGATAATTATATGTTAAAGCAAGGTTTGCTTGCCACATGGCAGGCAAGACAGGTAACAGACTTTTCCTAGGGTCTGATATACTGACAAAAATATGGCTGTCATTTCCTTTATCACTGGGACACAACTATTCTGTCGCTACATCAAAAAGTTAGACTATAAGGCCATTATATGCAGGGTACATTACAATTTAGATCCTTAATTCTAAAAGCAACTTTACCTTACACTCTCCAAGGGAAGGGGAAATTTTGAACCAACCTTTTTTCTGGAAGCAAAAACTAATATAAAGAGTTGCAGTTGCATACCGCTGTCGCTTATTTTAAGCCCTACATCCTTGACTCATCCACACTCATGTCTCCAAAACTAGAAATGTGATTTGCTCATCTTAAGACTTCCAAAAATGAGGACAAGGTTTTTTGCTGCAAAGGTACATGTCAACGTACAGCAAGTGCAACTAATATCTGCAACACTGAATCTGAAAATTCTCAGTACCTCATTCCAAAACGTGTATGACTCCAATGCCAGAAAAAAACACAACCCACATGGTATGATAATACACTGACATTCCAACCTCGCAACTATTGCAAATTGTGTTCGTATGTTGCTGATACTATGCTATTAAACACAACATGAACATGTCACTACCATATGATTTATGTTATGTGTGTATGATGATTTTTAAGGGTATAAGACAGAGGTTGGCAGCCTAAGGCCCATGGGCCAAAACTGGCCTATGAGCTTCTTGGAAATGGCCCATGGCCATTTTGTGGACTGGCATGGGGATTCCGTGCTCCCCCCCCCGTGGTGCCATTCCCCCCCCCCCACTGTGGGGACTGACTTCCGGGTTGGAAGAGCACCGGAAATAGTGTGTGCACATGCGCACAGGCGCTCCTTCATCCCGGAAGCGTGCTGGAAATTGCTTGAGCGGGTGTGCACCGAGAGGTCTGCCAGGGAGTGGACTGGCCTGGCCTCAAAAAATGTTGCCAACGCCTGGTGTAAGAATATGCACAGCTTACCTCTCCCGGGCAGATGCTTCTGTACACCTGCATAATAGGTACATGCAGGAAGCCAGGAGCACCAAACTGGGAGAACTCAAAAGACAATTGGGAAGTAAATACTTTATAGCAGAAAACATTTGTGCATGAAAGTGGAAGCCAGAAAACACCTTTAGTGGTTTACACAGGTATGTGTGAATATGTCCTTGCCACTCAAGTATCAAGTTATTAATCAATTTACTCTTTGAATGCTTTTCCGACATCCAACAATGTCAATAGTTTATATAGTCAGCCCTTAACTCTATACAACTCTGCCCTTGAAGTGACCTTCCTAAAAGATTAAACATTGCCTGTCCATAAGGTTCTATTTATTTTGCAAGGAATCATGTAAAAAAGGGGGAGTTCGTTTAAAAGGATTTTATTTCCATGCCTGAACACTTTTATATTCAATAGAGTAGCACACGCACACAAAAATGAGTCTTTAAAAATGAAAACCTGTGTAAGACAATTTCAAAAGGAGTAAGCCAGACACTCAAGCTGTCAACAAAAGCTCCAGGTTTAATTATTTTACAAAAAAAAAAGTCATTCTGAAATTTCTAGGTATCACTTTTCAGAAAGACACTTTCACATTTTACTCAGTGAGCTGCCATAGTTACTAAAACACTACTTACGTATTTTGGATAGTACTCTGTTACACTTTGCTGGGTTTTTCAAGAGATTCTGAGACAGCCTGCCAATTAGCACAACAATGAATTTAGTTGCCCTCACATGCTTAGTCAGTGTTAGTTAACCATGGTTACCATCAGGCAGGTCTGATATTTGATACAAACTCTCTCTGCGTCGGGCTAGTAGAAAGAACTAATCATATAGTTGGTAAATTTGTGTAACACTATGAACCTCCTTAGGCATACTTCACTGGGAACCCACCTTTTTTGACAAATACTTTTGTTTTGGTAAAATGTTGGTTAGCCTAGGCTTATGATCCAGTGTCTCTCTGTTGTCTAGCTGTTTCACTTTATATATTCTAACAAGCCAATGCTCTGATGTGAAGGCTTCTTCCAAATGTTTAAACTTAATGTCCTTGTTGCCAATCTCAGCATTGCGTGTGCGATCAAATCCTGGGGGTGTCCGAAAATCCAGCTACAAAAAGTTAATGTCACACATTAGGTTAAACATATAAAATGCAATCCTGTGAATAGAACTCAAAGTACTACTTTGAAAAATATCTCCCAGTGTTCCAAGTTCTAAAATATATATGAGTTGCCACACATTTTACAATAGGATATTGTTATGGGGGCCTTAACTTCAAATCGCTACATTGCGGTATAAAACTATTAACATTTAAATGTTTGGGCCTCAAATGTCGGTACAATTTACATGAAAAATCTGGAGCACCCGATCTATGGCAATTGCTTGCAACAAGTTCCTTATTTTTAGATGTATACAGTGCAAAATAAAAAAGTACAAAAGGACTATCCAAAACATTATTATCCCATTTATTTACAGATGTGTAATCTCTTCCCAGAACCAAATCTAAAAGCTGGAAATGGGAGACTGATTTAAAGGATTCCATCCAGCCTCACAATGAAAAACTGCTGATCATAAAATCAAAAAATCAAAAATATAAGCCACCACAACAACCAAAAAGCAACAGTTAAAACACTAGAGTCAAAATAGGAGAAGGCTCCCTGAATAAAATCTGCCTACAAGAAGCTGGGTCAAAACCAGGCATAGGCAAACTCGGCCCTCCAAATGTTTTGGGACTACAATTCCCATCATCCCTGACTACTGGGTCCTGTTAGCTAGGGATCATGGGAGTTGTAATCCCAAAACATCTGGAGGGCCGAGTTTGCCTATGCCTGATCAAAACCAATAAACGGATACTAGTGGGAGTTGGTAAAGGATCACTGTTGTGTGCTTTTATCTCCTATTACCTTCAGAACTCTGGGAGTCCCTGTTAGAGTAACACATTACAGCAGTGGTTTTCAACCAGTGTGCTGTGGCACCCTGGGGTGCTGCTGGCAACACTGGCCTCAGTCCCTCTTTCCTTCCCACCTTCCTCTGATGCCCTCTTGCATCTCTGCCTCCCAAAGGCTTGCATGGCTGTTTGTTGCAGCAGCCCTGGCTACAAGCTCCCCAGGCGAATGGTGCCTCTGGGGCTGGCCAGGGGGTGCTTCCTAGGCTCCTGTGTGGCAATGTGAGGAGGCACCTCTCTTTGGGGTGAGGGAGGCAGCTCAAAGACCAGGGGTAGCAGCCAGAGGACTCTCAAGGAGAAAGGAGGAGAAAAGAGGCCAAGGGAATACTCCACAAGGGAGAGTGTTCAAAAAGTGAGGGGCTGCCGGCTCTGCAGGCAAGGGGTGACATAACTGGGCTCCTGAGCCCCACAGGAGTGCCACAGAAAAAATGGAGCTGTGGACCCCAAAAGGTTGAAAACCTCTGCATTACTGTCATCAAGCCTCTTAAGTAATGGGATGCCAGATTTCTTCTGGCAAGGTTTTGGTAAAAGGTGCTTGGTGATGAGAGCTACATTCACAAGACAACTCTCAAGTTGTGCACCTGCTGCTACAAGATTCTGATCTCATCCAAAAGAGGTTGCACACATCCTACACCTGTCATCTGGTTCCCCTAATGGTTTGTTCAGCCGCATCCAATACCAAACCGCCCCCAAGCACTAGTTTCGATTTTACACCACCTCCCTGGGATCAGATGATGGCAATTGAAAGGCAGAGTTGCGAGTCATACCACTGACACCCAAAGCTACACTTCCAGATTATCCCCTTCAGACATTTCCCTTAAATGTTCCCTTAAATTGAATTTAAAACTTATATGCCTTATTTCTTTTTCTAAGAAACATGATCTATAACGTGTGCATTAAAAAAAATATTAATTCAAAGATTAGCTTAAAATACATATTATACAAATTTGTAGCCCATAGAAGAAACATGTACTGTGAAATCTACAATTTTCATTATAAAAATTAGAAACGGCAACCTTCACATAAGAAATATAACAGATAATGAATTACATTCCTTTGTCTGCCCTTTATTTAACTTTGTAATATAAGCCCATATTAACCAGCTCTTCCTAGTTACTTATAATGAAAGCTCCATGCAGATGTTAATACCCACCTGATCCTTTAACCCTGGGGTTACAAGAGCTCAGAGCATATTTGACCTCCACTGCTACTTCCTTTCCCTCTTAGGCCTTTGGCTATTTTATCATATTAGCACTAAAGTACTATAATACTATACTAATCGGTGTCCCTCACTGGATCTTGATAGAAGGCTATTTGATCCAGTAAGTCTCCCATCAACTAAACAGCGATTGAAGCACTCTTCAGGTTGATACTATTCCCCTTCCCACCTATAGCCACCTGTCAATCTGCTCTAGAGGTTTGGGAGTCACTGAAGACCACCCCAATCCTTATTCTGCCAAAGGAAGACCACACAATCCTATGGATTCTTTGAGGGATACAGAGGTTAGCTGTTAAACTATATTCTAAAAACTAGCATTATATTTCGTTTTAAAAGTTTTGCCAATTTTAACTTTTATTGATAATTATATTACGCATATCGCTTAAAGATTTTCTGGATTAAGTGGCCTACATCCCCCCCCCAAAGAAACATTTAAGATAGCAAAATTTCACTAACCTGCATTTCTCCAAATCTGTAATATGACATTTTATACATGAGACAGTTTAGCAAGGTTGGAGAGCCTGCTTTATCAACTCGAAACTCTCCCTGTGGAGTAAAATAGTCGCTTTCCTTTAGGGAGAAAAAGGAAATGCAATTAGTGTTATGCATGTTGCCACAATATGGGAAATAAAGTGGTGCTGTAACTGGTTTCTACTTCAAATAAACGGACTTAACTCTCACAGACTGAGCTCAATCTTGTTTTTTTCTATACAGGCTGTAACCATGATTTTTGAGGGGGGTACAGTAGCAAAATTATTACTTAAACATTCAGAAATTGAATTATTGGATTATTCAACTGTAAGAATATTCAGCTGTGTCACCAAGAAAGACACATTTCTGAACATCCATAAGCAGTGCTTTTTTTCTGGGGGGATGCAGGGGTATTGCATACCCCTAAACATTTTGTGAATCTTTGTAGTTTTGTCCATTTACTGTATTTTATTTTCCCCGATTTGAACTATAAAATGGTGATTTTCTTGAGTCAAAATGTGAGTACCCCTAAACATTTTTTAAAGAAAGAAGCACCGTCCATAAGGGAAGACCACAATTTGTTCTCATTTCAACTCTTATCAGGTATATTATGAAATGGCACCAATGTCTGATAAGGCCTGATTTGAAGCAATCCCTCAACATAAAATACTATTATTTATTACATAAAATACTACGACTTTTAGGATGTCATCTAATTATAGCTCTACTGAGAAGTACCTAGAATCCAGAGAATATATCAGGAAAATTTCTCAATAGAAGTGCGGCAGAATTAAAAGCAAGATCTTGATAGATTGTACCAACAGCCCTAACATAATTAATAAAGGGTTTTTTTTATTGATTTAAAGCAGAGTCCCGTGCCCAGCGGAAGGATGAGGAGTACGTGCTGCATACTCTTGGTTGCTTTATTTATAGTTCAAAGCTGGTATATTACAGAAAGACATCTTGCCTCTGCCGGAGCAGAAAATGCATCCTCTCTCCTCAACAGCTCGGAGAGAATCACACAGTGAAAAACAGGAAACCAGTGTACGTCACATCCAGTCTCCCTTTCCCGTGAGAAACTCCAACAGTACAGACTGTGGAATGTAAACACCTGTCTCGTGACAAGCCCTTTCGCTGCACAGTGAAGGAAAGCAGAAACCAACATCCTCCCCCTTTCTGTGAACATCACTGGGCAGCGTGTTCGTACAATATCAGTACAAACCCAACTTCTGCACATAGGTACAGTGTTGATCCCTTGATACAATCTTGGACAATACATCAGCAGGAATTTCATTACCTGGCATATAGGACACCGTTACGAGTCCCTTCTGAATACATTCCCTAGCATGCTGCAACTTTAATTGCAAGTGCTTCGTGCTTTGCTTACAACCTTCAGACTTCAGCAAAGCCAAACATGCTTTGTTGTCCTGGTAAACCTGGATTGGACATTTGACAGGAATTTTCATATCTTTGCACAATTGTACTAACCATTCACAATCCTTAAGTGAATACGATAGTGCATTCAGTTCGGCTTCACAAGTACTTAAACTAACTGTTGTTTGCTTCTTGCATGACCAATCAAACAGACCTTGATTGTACATGTAGCAAACTCCAGACGTACTTTTCCTGTCTGTAGTGTCACTTCCAAAACTTGCATCTGCAAATATCTCAAGACCACCAGACTTCTGATTGTTAAATCTCAGTCTGTAATGCATAGTGCCTTTCAAATACCGCGCTATGCGTTTCAGAGCTTTCCAATCCTTGACACTAGGATTGTTGACTTGTCTGCTTAGCAAATTACAGCTAACAGCAATGTCTGGTCTTGAACATCTGGCAATGAAGTTTAGCTTGCCTAGCACACTTCTGTACAGTGTAGTGTCAGAAAATGCTTCTTCAGTGTCATCTACCTGATAACCTGTTGTCATCGGTGTGTCTACAGGGTTAGCATCCATCAGATTTAGTTTGCTTAACACATCAGCAATTTTCCGTGACTGGTGTACTAGAATGTTACCATCTTGATCTCTCTCTATTTCCAGAGATAGGTAGTTGTTTACCTCACCAAGATCTTTCATGTCAAAGTGCTCTTTCAGTTGAGCTAGGGCGTTATTGTACATTGCGACATCTTTCCAAAAGAATAATAAATCATCAACATAAAACAAACAGTACAGTTTCTTTTGCCCCTCCTCTTTGACAAATACACATGGATCAGCTTTCCCTTGCTGAAAACCTAGAGAAAACAATACTTCAGTGAGTTTTGTGTGCCAACACCGTGCACTTTGTTTGAGACCATAAAGGGATTTCTTCAGAGCACAAACAAATCCCTGTTTTACCTGTACGCCATCAGGTGGAAGCATATAAAGTGATTCATCCAGAGATCCGTACAGAAAAGCTGTGTTAATATCATGGTGACTAATGTGTAGATTTTCCTCTGCAGCTAGCTTGAGCATAAGCCTAATGCTTTCATACCTCACTGTGGGTGAATAGGTCTCGTGGTGGTCTTCACCTGGTACCTGTGCAAAACCTCTGGCTACCAATCTCGCTTTGTGTCTGACTATCTTGCCATTTTGATCTGTCTTCGCTTTGAAGACCCATTTGCTTCCAAGCAGTTTCATTCCTGGAACTACTGGAACTAGCTCCCATGTTTTGTTCCTTTCTAAGGAATCAAGCTCAGCCTTCATGGCATTTAACCATGGCTCAGCTTCCTTTGAATCCAAACCCTGGATTTCTTGGAAATTTGAAGGTTCAAATACCTTCTTGGAGCTTTTAACAGCAAATCTCTTTGGAGGTCTGCCTTTTGTGGCTCTCTGTGACCTACGAATTAGCCTTAAGTCTTCAACACTCTCCTCTTCCTTCTTAGGAGAAAAACGACCTATTGTGAACAATGGTTCCTCCAATTCTTGATCAGAGCTTTCAGAGGGTCGCATAGAGGCTTTCGCACTCTTGAAATCCTCTGAATCACCCGATTCAGTTTCAGATTCAGACTCAGAACTTTCATTAGTGGGTGTGGGTTGTTGTGGTTGCTCTTGACTATCCTCAGTCTCATCACCGTCATCAGGATAACATTGGAAAATTCCCACATTCTCCCCCCACTTTGCATTGTACTCAACACTTCTCGTGAGCTTAATTGTCTTAGAGTCAGTCATCATTATTCTGTAAGACCCTTTCTGATAACCTAGAAAGATACCATGCAATCCACGCTTGTCTAACTTGGAGTTTTGTGGTGAGCGAACCCACATGTCAGAACCAAAAATCTTCATGTGTTTGATGTATGGCTTCTTGCCAAACATCTTCTCATAGGGGGTACAACCAATCGCTGAAGATAACCTGCGATTGTAACTGTAAACAAAACACGAGAGAGATTCGGCCCAATAACTCTCTGGAAGATTGGCATCATGCAGCAAGGTTTTTAACCCTTGAAGCAATGTCTGATTTGCCCGTTCCGCAAGTCCATTCTGCCATGGCGAGCGAGGACTAGACAAATCGTGTTGAATTCCTTTCTCAGTCAGAAAAGCTTCAAACTGCTGAGAAGTGAATTCTCCCCCGCGATCACTGAAAAGAGTCTTTATCTTCTTACCATGCACATTTTCCAACCAAGCACAGAATTCCTTGAACCTAGGAAAAGCCTCTGATTTGTGCTTGAGATTGTACACAAAAATATATCTGGAAAATGCATCAACGAGAACCATGAAGTACCTATTGCCACCCAAAGAGGGCGCTAGTGGTCCAACTAAATCAGCATGAACAACCTGGTATGGTTCTGTAGCTTGCCTACTAGACACCTTACCTTTCGCAGCCATTTTCACCTTGTTTGCTGCGCATGCTTTGCACTTCATGTGGTACCTGCAGGGTTTAATAGTCATACCTTCAACCAAGGCAGGCATTTTAGATACTGCCTCAAAATGCAAATGACCAAATTTTCTATGAAAATCGTGAATACATTCTGCATGCAAACTTTTGTTAGAACCTGCAATGCAACAAGTGTCATCCTGCACAACATCATCATAATACAAAACAAACAAACGATCAACATATTCTGCATGCAATACATAATCATTTTTCTTTGTGATGATGCACTTCTTGTTCTTGAAGGAAACGTCAATGTTCCGCTCATTCAGCTGTCCAACGCTGAGCAGATTATGTTTGGCGTCTGGCACGTAAAGCACATTCTGTATCGATAAGTCCAAACTGTGAAGAACAACAGTTCCGTAGCCTTTACTGGGAATAGTGTGGTCATCCGCCTGGTGAATCGCACCTTCCTGCGGTGTAAAAGACACAAACAGTCTCTTATCGTTGCACATGTGGTGGGTTGCCGCTGAATCAACAACGAAGAAAGATCTAGACGTCTTCTGGACCTCTGCAACCTTTGGAGTGAAGCGTGAAACCATAGCCTTGTGCTGCGTTGTCCTAGACACCGGACCTTTGCCTTTGCCTCGGCCTTTTCCGCGCGATGAGCTTTCGCTGCGCTGCTCTGTCTTGGCCTTGGGATATCTGCATTCCCTCTTCATATGGCCTAGACGTCCACACGAGTAGCATTTCACTGCCTTCAAAGCTTTGGCGCCATCTGGTGGTTCCACTGCACTATGGGACGACGTCTGTGAAGACTCCCCCTTGCCCATGCAGCTAGCACCCCGGCGATCTGCTTCATTTAATATCACGGCAGTAACAAAGTCCACTGTCAGCTGAGCGGTTGGCTGCACAGCAATCTGGGTTGCAACAGACTCCCAACCTGAACCCAAAGATTGTAGTATCATGAAAGAATACACAGCCTCTGGAAAGTTGAGTCCTCTCTGTTGCAGCTCATGTCTCAGATTTTGCATCTCCATCAGATGTAAACGCACATCTCCACCTTCAGCAAGAGACATATTATGCAGCTTGTTAAAGTAAAACATAGTGGACCCAGCTTCTGTCCTTAAGTGAGCTTCTCTCAAAGCGTCCCAAATTTCTCTGGCTGAGGTCTTATCACGCAATAGACAGAGCTCTTCTGGGGATACTATCAATGTAAGAGTTCCCCTTGCTTTGGAATCCTTAGCTTCCCATGCATCTGTAACTGGAGCTGGGGGGGGTTTCTGTAATCACCTCAAACAAACCCTCTTTCCGCAGAATTGCCTCTGCATACAGAACCCAGTTGGCATAATTTTTCTTGTTGAGCTTAGGAATCCCACAAGCATCCTGAAGGGCCATCATGACTCTGGCATTAGCCTTCAGCGTCATATATGCTGCTTTAAATCTTGCTGCGTCACTGCTGCAGCTGCCTTATTCCAAAAGCGCACTTAAAAGTTACTTTCGATTTCCCCAGCATAGTAACTTGTGCCTGGGAGCCTTTTGCCTATTCCCGGCAAAACGGCTTTAAAAGATCAAAGTCCAGCCATAAAGCCATTAACTAGAAGCTGGCAGGCTGCCCGGAGCAGTAGCACATACCTCATCAATCACTTTTACGCGCAGAGCAGATTCCGATCCGACCTGTCCCTCTGCATTCCGATCCTTTGCCGGCACTCCGATTCGACTTCTGGAGCCCATAACCACGTATTGATTTAAAGCAGAGTCCCGTGCCCAGCGGAAGGATGAGGAGTACGTGCTGCATACTCTTGGTTGCTTTATTTATAGTTCAAAGCTGGTATATTACAGAAAGACATCTTGCCTCTGCCGGAGCAGAAAATGCATCCTCTCTCCTCAACAGCTCGGAGAGAATCACACAGTGAAAAACAGGAAACCAGTGTACGTCACATCCAGTCTCCCTTTCCCGTGAGAAACTCCAACAGTACAGACTGTGGAATGTAAACACCTGTCTCGTGACAAGCCCTTTCGCTGCACAGTGAAGGAAAGCAGAAACCAACATTTTTTGGGGGGGGCAAATTATATTTCAACTCACCCTGATATCTTTAGGATGTTCTCCTTCCGCTATCCTCACCATCCACAAGAATTTGTTGATATCATCACCAGAGTAGCCAATTACACCTCCAAAAATTATTAACACATAATCCACATCCAGACTCTTCATGATCTCATAAGCTGCTGTCTCATTTGAAGACATAGCTTTTCCTACCTGCAATAAAGAGAGTTATTTCTAAAACTTGCAAGCGTTCTTGTCTAAAAAGCAGTTATTAACCAACCAGTCAAGATATATCATTAGCCCATGTTATTAGAGGTCATTTCATCCAATGTGAAATATAGAACTTAAATAATCGTAGCATCGAGTTTAACTAAAAGATACACGAGAGTCAGTGGTTGGCTTAAAATATGTATAAACACAACTTAAATATAAAATAAAACATAAAACACTATAATTATATATCTTTCAAGCCTAAAACTTCAGTTACGTTCAGTATGTGGCAACACTACAGCACATATTTTTGTAGTCACTGGCCCAGTTAAGATGTCATAAACCATGGTTTATTATATAAATCGGGCCACTTTTTATGAAGACAGCTATAGCCCCATTAGAATATACTCTTCCCCTGCTGCTCCTCTCAGCAAGAGGAGTCCAAAGGGAGTAGTGATAATGGTCATTGTCCTTTAACACAGTTGACAGGCTGTGGATATAAACAGGATAAGGTCAGGTAGATATCTCAATGTTTATTGAGAATAAAGGTTGAAACACTGCTTTCTGTTTCAAATTCTATGTTATCAGATATCACCATCAACCTAGAAAACGAACATTTCTCAAACATGATCTTGGAGTTAAGGCATAAAATACAGCAACATAATGGAAAGCAATCTTCAGCATATTATTTAAATGTAATTGTTTATAAATCTAGAGCCACCTGTTCTGTCACCCAGCTCTCAATAAACAGAAATACCACTACATACCAGGGCTATGTGGCTGTTATTCCAAGTATTATTGTCAACTAGAGTAGTCCGATTTGCCATTCCTGCTATCTGATAGCCATAATCCCACCAAGACATTACTCTGGCATGTTCATCTGTATTTTGTCTTAGCCAATAGTAGGCTTCTCTGAAGTCATCCAAAATGTTTCGGGTGCTGCAACAGAAAAAACCCCCAGAAAGTACAACACTGTTTCATAGGAAAGCAGACTCATTTTGATTAGATCTTATTTATTCTACTCCATTTATGAACTGCTTCCTATAAAGCATCTTAAAGTGAATGAATAAAGGGTTTCAGATATTTGTAGCCTCTTTTAGTGGAGAGGGATCTGTAAGACCAGTCTTTATCTGTATGGTTGGGCTTATAGGTTTCATTGGTTGTTTGGTTGTTATACAAAGTTGTTTATTGGTTATGTAAATTGTTTTGGGTCACTTTTGTGAGGAAAAGATATAACTTTAAAGGCAAATATAATTTAAAAAGGAAAAATAAAAACACATGCAAAGCAATTTCATATATAAAAGCAATTTTCTATCCAAAAAGTACAAACTAGGATAAAAATCTCCACTTAAAAGGCTTGTTGAAAAAAGAAGTCTTCCATATGTGCCAAAAATTCAATAGAGATGATGTCTGTCTGATACGTAACATAAGGGACTTCCAAAGGGTAGCTGCTGTCACGCTAAACACCCAATTCCAGTATCCTTCAGAATGAACCTCCTGGTTGGGAGGGCATCTGCAGGATGCTCTCGCAGAGAGCAGTGACTGGTTGTGTATTGAAGTAATAAGGTGATTTTTAAATGCACCTTGGACCCAAGCTGTATGGGGTATTGCACATCACTTCCAGCATCTGGAATTCCGGTAGCTAATTGGCAGCCAGTGCAATTCTTCCAGCAGTGGCATAACATGATGGTGATAAGATACCCCAGTGAGCGGTCAAGTTGCTGCATTATGCACTAGCTGCAACTAGCCAACAACCTCAGTGGCATTCTGAATTTGCAGTAGTTCAAGCCAGAAGTTACGAGTCCGTGGAGAACAGGGGTCAGGCCAATGTGTCACGTGATGTGTTTTGCATTCTTAACCATTCTCACACAGTTATTAAACTCACACTAAGATGCATACAAAATGGGGTGCCTTACCCATCATGATTGTACGAGGCCAGGACGACACTGGGACTGGAGTAAGCATTGCTAGTTACCCATGTACAGTGAACGGCAAACATCATCAGCAGCATGAGCATCAACATTGTCACAATGCTCTTGATATTCGGCCCAAGACCCTCTTCTGTTTTCTCCTGCTCAGATATGTGTTTCCTCACTTTACCTGCCTGAACAAAAACAAATTAGAATTTCGGGGCCTTTCAGCTTATGCCAGGCTTTTAGGGTTTATAAGCCCCATATTCAGCAATAAAGCCACATTTCTAGAACCTTCCCTCATGGGTTGTTTTCCAAGTTATGTGCTAGACAAATGCCTATTTATTAGGGATGTCAGAAGCTGTCTTCTACTGGTTGTTTTTTTAAAAAGCACACTAGTAATTGTTGATGTATCTCAAACTAAAACAGCCCCCCCCCAAAGTGTGTGGTAGTGGGGTGGCATAAATCTGTCCATATTTAACATCTGCATGAATGAGATTTTGTTTCCTTACATTTTTCAGTTCATCTGCAACATCACCCCTTCTAAAAAGGGTTCAGGTCTTTTTGTAGTCGTGCTTATGTACAAAAACCTGCATCACTAGCGCAGATAGGAAGCAGCAGCTAAAAGCTACGCTGCTAAAAAAAACAACAACCCACCTTTAGTCAAAACAAACAAAGGAATGAACCTCCAAAACAATCCCACTGTGAGACTGAAAGGAAACAATTGACAACCGAGTGTGAAAGGGAATGGAACAGAATGGCTGGAAAGGGAGAGAGATGCATCTATAAAGGGTAGAAAGAACTGTTTGATACTGAGAGCCTATTTTAAAACGTCCCCAGGGATGGAACTGAAAGCTATCTAACATTTTAATGTAGCAGCGACAGAGCAGTAGTGTGTCCGCTGCTTCCCCAGAAAAAGCCAATGAAGACCGCACATGCTCAGTAAGCGTGACTGATGGAAGGAGATGAAAAATTGGGGGAAGGGGAGAAATGGAGTACTTAGAACCCCTTGGCCAGAACAGAAGCACTACACATGCAACCATTTTGCTCTCTCTGTTTTTGCTTTTAAGGTGGATTCATTTATTTAAAAAAAATATCTAAAATCGGAAGCCATCTAGATCTTCAAGTCCCACCTTATCATAAAGATTTCCTGGGTTTCTTTTATCGTCCTCATCACTGCTATCTTCTATTGGTGGATTCTCTCTCTTCATATCATCACCCAAATAATGCTCAAAAACGTTGGAGAAAGCAATTGCTGACAGCATACAGACTACTGGAGTCAAAGTTAACATAAGACGAACCATCACTCCAGCAAAGTAAACAGCACTGATTGCATATAGAGCCACTGTAGAGAAATAAAGACACTGAGATTTACTATAGGACATTTTAAAATCTTGATTACTATCCACTTCAGAAATAAGCACAATTACTGTACACTTGAAGCTTACAGATTTGATTCCTAAAATCTGCTGTGTGCACAGAATTGAACCTACCTTTGAAATATATTATAGATTATATTTCTGAACTTTAAAAAGGGATTTCAGTTGTTTATCAAAAAAATATGGAAAATTAATCAGAACCAAATCAATATGTATGTTATCTTGCTAAAAGACATCTCAGTTTACTAGGATCTGAAGGACAAAAGAGTAGCTTTACCAAAGCATATAAATTACTTCACAAGGTTTCTGTGAACTCCTGAAACTTGACTGCACTAAAACTAGAAGGGAAAGAAGTTTTTAAAAGTTCTCACAAGCAGCATTTTAATAGCATTTTTACAAATTAATTTGAATAAAGTAATTTTCTTGCACTGGATTAAAATGCATACTAATACAAACCCTACACTGGTGGAAAGCTTATGCAAACTAAAGACAGGTATAATTTCAGAAGCAGCTAACTATAGCAATGCCCATTTTAAAATTACCTGTAACTACAGTGATGGAAAGGTTTCTCTCCCCCCCCCCCCATTTGAAACCAACCAAGTCTCACCTCTGGAATCACTGGAATTTCACCATATTATGAGCAGAGTCATCAATTTGCAAACAAAAGTATCTAAAATAACTGTAGAGTGTATTTGCTGATGAATAGATAATCTGTTAAATTACCATAAATCATATTTATCATTTTATTCTTTAATATTTTTTGCAAACCGCTTTGAGGGTTTTTCCCTTACAATCAAGCGGTATATAAATTTATGAAATAATACATAAAATTGCATTAGCCTTTCAGTGAGAAGATTCTACTTGTATATTCACAGTGGAAGCATTCAGTATAAGCCATTCTAAAAGGAAGTTCAATCAAAAGGAATCACGTTAAGAAACATATCTACTTCCTGAGGAAATGCATTTAACCCAACACTGAAGTAACAGCAGTAAACTAAGCTAATGAATCTAAGCTAACAACTAGAACATCAGCATTTCAGCTAAAGCTTATAGTTTAGCTCTGAAAAGATGGTTACTTCTTCTTACCAAAGACTCTCTCATCATTGATGTTTTTGATACAGAACCACAGCCCTGCTGGGAAAGTACACACGAGAATATGTAGATCAAAAAAGAAGGAAACCCATGTTGTAGGCTGATGTTCAGACACAGAGGCAATGATCGGGATGTGAATTTTCGCATACCTTGTTTAAAAAAAATTCAGTTCAAATTATTTTGAAGTGACGAAACTACTAAAGATAGTACAACCGAGGACTACTGAACATTCTTCAATTATTTTTGTAATGTTCTGAATACACCTTTAAATATGCAGGCTAACATTTACTTATTTATTTTTTAGCTAAAATGCATTTCATTTAACCCCAGAAACTGCCAAAAACCTATTCTCATTACAAAGCTTCCCTATGTCGCCTTGCCAAAGTGTGAACAAAGTGTGTGGATCCAATGATCAGACACATCCCTCTTTAGGGGTAAGGGGCACACAGCACAAGCAGTTAGTAACTGAGCCATGTGCCAGTCCCTTCTCTAACCTGGGGAACTGAGGCTGTGCTATCAGTCAGCCCTCAGGTCTGTGGCTGCTGTTGCTGAATGCCACGTTGGCTCTCAGTAAGACCTCCCTCATCCATGATTTGGTTATGGAGGAGGAGGCTGATCTGGTCCTGAATCACTGGAACCTGGGTGGGCGAGTAGGGTGGGGTTGGTCTCACCTAGCTGTGCCCACTTGGGTACTCAGTGCTGCATCAGGACAGACTTGAGGGTTGGGTTGGGGTGTTGCTGTAGTCTACAGAGATTTCATCTCTCTCTCTCCACACACTCTGTGTCCAGTTGTGGGGGGAATCTGCCCAGCAGTTTGCCTGCTTAAGCTGGTCTCAGAGGTGCTGCAGAGGACTCTCAGACTGCCAGCCCAATGCAAATGGCAGGCTTCATTCTGGACCTTTTTCCTCAACTGGGCAGGAAGAGGGTGAAAAGATGGGGGATACTGACATCAGTTCCTTGTCATGGTCAGATCATTTCCTGTTGAGATTTAGATTTTCAGTACCTTTCCCCCTCTGTAGAGGTAGGGGATCTATCAACGTGGTCAGCCCTCAAGAGACTGATGAATCCAATGGGTTTCTGGGGGATTTTCTGGCTGATTGAAGCCCTGACCAACATCTGGAACATCCAAATGGCTCAGGACATTGACACAATTTGCCCATGAGTACCCTCGCCTGCTTGGGTCTTTCATATACTCCAGAGCTTAGGGTGAGGAAACAGCTGGGAGGCAGCTGCAATTGAACACTGGGGTGCAAGCGGGGAACAGGTCTTCCAGGACTCACAGCTAAGCATAATTCTACTATTGATGTGCACGACATATATAGCAAATATATAAAAATAAACTCTGAAACACTTTCCCTCTTTCTTCACCTGTGAGGGGAGGAAATTTAATGCTTCTTTTTGTCATCTGGAACAATTCAGAAGTTTCTCAATGTACAAATACAGAGAGCAATGGTTTGTTCAAATGAAACCAAGGGATGAAACGACTGAATGAACTCACTGTAGTTTGCGTAAGTCAGAGTTGCTCGTATTAGGATTTAATGGGAAACTGCAGATTGTTTCAAACAGCAAATGGAAGCTTACAGTTTTCTCATAACAATAGACCATAGTTCAGGAGGTTTGTCTGAAATGGATAAAACCTGTCACCCACTCAGCATAGCCTAAATGTATGGTGCTGTTTCTATTCTACTTACCCAGTATCCCATAGTGAATAAAATCTGCCACTCCATGGTGCAATGTAACCTGAAAATTTCAACAAAACAATTTAAGTTAGTAGATGAGCATTATTATGGATTTCTAGAAAGGCTTGGATCAATATCTACTTTTCACATGTTTCAAAAGGAGAAAGACCCTGAAGAAGGACAACCGTTTTTTGTTTTAAACTAATAGAAAATGAAGGAAATACTAAATCAGTCCTAAAAAAAGAAAGAAAAGCAAGTTGCTTTGAAAATGCTTTAATGGGTGCAAAAAGCCAGCTATTACACCAAATGCTGTTTCTATAGATAAGGTTGCTGAAGTTTCTTTTGAATCATGCAAACATTGTTGGGAGGCCTGAAGGGCTCATTGAATCTTGTGGATTACTCAGGGCCTATCTGAAACTCTATTTGTCAATGAAAAGCATTTCTTTTGTATGATTTACCTGTATATGTTAAATAGATGACACTCAAGAATACAACTCCAGCAGCTAGAGATATACCCAGGAAGAACAAGGTCTGAAATTCTTGCTTTGTAAGCCGGTCTCTCATATACTGCAAGAAGGCATAGGCCTGCAGCAGTGCGAATACACCTGGTTAAAGAAAGACAACCTTGGTTTAAGTTCTCAAACAACATTTCAATCCTTACTCTAAGCTCATTAATTTTAATTATCCTTTCATGGCATAGGAAGTCAAGGGGGTGTGGATTGTAAACAGGAGACAAATATATTTACCATCCTTTTAACTGCTTATATTTTGCCCTTCAGTGAGGTACGCCATTCAATACTCTGTTCCCATAAGTAAACAAAAACTCCAATTCTCTTATGGATCCCTTTAGCTCAAATATGCCACATTTGGCTGTCATTTGGTTACTAGCCAAAATAGTGTCTGTGTGACTGATTACAATACAGAGTAACACCTTCATAGTGAGTATTTTCAATGCATTAAACTGTTATTTTATTTAGGGATTTTCTGAAGTGCACTGGATCCTAATTAATTTTATTGTAGATTGCCTTGAGGCTCTGGTGTAAGACAACATACCATATTTTTCTGTGTATAAGACTAGGTTTTTTTCCTAAAAAATAATGTCCAAAATTTGGAGGCGTCTTATACATGGTAAGATCCTCCCCCAGTTTTCTTAAATCGGAGTCCCCCAAAATAGGGGGTAACTTATACACGGGGGTGTCTCATAGACAGAAAAATACGGTAAATTTAATATATAAAATAATAATAATTTTCTTACCTGCAGCTGCCATATGTTCACTTGTTCTTATTGGCTGAAATCCAACAAAAGGTATCTGCATGGATAATATTAAGCCCACAATATAGAAAGTACTATATGCTGTGAATGAAAAACAGCAAAAAAGGAAAATTATTATGCACACAGAGAAAGTTTTAATTTTGTCTGTGCTTAAAATTATGAGGGAGAAGACATATTACAGAGTTAAAAGCAATACTCATAATTTTAGGACTTAAAGCAGGGGTGTATCTGTCCCCATCTGCATGTTTCCATCGGGAGGAGCATAGAAAGAGGACCATGTCCTTCAGTTTGTCGTCTGGTTAACGGAATGACTTCCAAGCACTGAACGACTGGTATATCACAAGTGGACTCTTTATTCCTACGTCTGCAATTGTTCAAGGTAAAATCTCCTTAGGACAGAAACTACATTTTGCCATTTTTATGGATGTTTATTGTTTGTTTACAGATAGTTGCCTTGGTGATATTATCTTGTGTTGATTGCAGGAAAATATACAGCAAGCACAAAAGCAAAAATATTGATCGAAAATGTATTGTAACTATATTGTAACTTTTGGATAAATGTTCTCTGAATTTTTTAAAAAGCAAAAATATATGAATAAAAACCATGTATAAGCTAAAATAAAACACGAAGTCACATATTGCTGCTAAGGATTAAACATCCAATTATGAAACTGCAAAATCCTGTATAAATAAAAATGTTTTCAATTGACATCTGAAAACCAACAATGAGGGAGACACAATGAAGATGATTATTTGAAAGTTGAGGCTGCACCACAGAGGTGGTCTTTCTACATCCTCCCCACTTATGAACCCTGACCTGGACCCAAACAGAGGCTCCTTCCCTTGCCACCAATTTTAAAGACTGAATTGCCTGGTATTGGAGGAGGCACGCTTACAGATATTTGGGCACCAAGCAGTTTAGTTGCATAACATGCATTTTTGGGGATGTCCAAAATACAGCAAAAGTGAGCTTAACCAGCTTGTATAATTATTATTGTATGTAGATTGCCAACTATTTTTTCTTTGCAGCTCCATCTAGGCAAGATGACATAACAATGCCCTGGTAAAACTGGATATTCAGAATAAAGCTGCTAATATATTTGATATTTTCCCAGTTTATGAACACAACATACCTCTACCAGCTTTCCTTATAATTGTGGACTATGTTCATTATACTTTTGCATCCTCAATCAAGCAGCTTTATTTCAAATGTCATGATCTTTGCACAACACAACTCATTTCACTAAGACTCATTTATCAAAACATTTCAGTCAATAGACAATGTGTTGGAAACCACAGAAACACACAGTGATCAATGGCATACCTTTTTGCATAATTTCTCCCCTTTTTCTTTCAGTTCAGGGTTTGTATCTTCATCTAACCAAGATATTTACACACGTAACTCTAAAAATGCCAAGCCTGCCACTATTTTGAAATTCATGTCACAAAATTATTGCAACACTGCCATCCTGTGGCATTTAACAGCAATTAGGATCCATTGTCGCATTTACAGTTTTGTGTTCTTCCATTATGCTAATTACAAGAGTTTATTAATTCTGCACATCAACTCCCCCACCCGGTAACACTTTAGATGGCTGCAAAAACAAATTTATTACTGTTTGCTCATATGAAAATGCTAATAAGATTCCTAAGTCTGTGCGAAGGGAATATAGACCCATTCCATGCCATCCCAATATCCTTTGCAATTCTGACACATTTTTCACAATGATACCTTCATAAAGAATTTTCCTCCATCCTCTATAACAGGCATGTCCAACAGGTAGATCACTGGTAGATCATGGGCTCCCCCCAAAGAAGCTGATCAACTGTGGCTCCTCTAAAAGAAGCTCAACATTTTTCCTCCTCCCTGAAAAAACTCAGTAACTTTGACCCGAGCCCCCCAAAAATGGGACCTGAACTCAAAAAAAGGGGGTAGATCACTGTCAGTTTTTAACTCTGTGAGTAGATCGCAGTCTCTTGGGAGTTGGCCAGCACTGCTCTATAGTATTGATGCTAGGTAAAGGGACCCCTGACCATTAGGTCCAGTCGTGACCGACTCTGGGGTTGTGGCGTTCATCTCGCTTTATTGGCTGAGGGAGCTGGCGTACAGCTGGTCATGTGGCCAGCCTGACTAAGCCACTTCTGGCAAACCAGAGCAGCGCACAGAAACGCCGTTTACCTTCCCGCTGGAGCAGTACCTATTTATCTACTTGCACTTTGACGTGCTTTCAAACTGCTAGGTTGGCAGGAGCAGGGACCGAGCAACGGGAGCTCACCCTGTCACGGGGATTCAAACTGCCGACCTTCTGATTGGCAAGCTCTAGGCTCTGTGGTTTAACCCACAGCGCCACCTGCTTCCCAATATTGATGCTAGCAGGGGATAAAAAGGATACGCATCAGCCAGCAGGATTCCCAAACTGGTAGTGCTGGGAGGTGTTTAATTGTTGCTGCTTGTCTGTAACTCTTTCCCCAACTACTTTTTCCTATTTGGCCAGAAAGCAGACTCTGAATCAGATTTCTTTTTTTGGGGGGGGGGAAGATATCAGATGGGGAAAGGATTAGCACCCTCCTCTTAACCTCTACATAACTCTTGCCAAAGAGTTTTTAATTATAAAAACTTCACCTTGAAATAATTCAGTTTTGATGAGCTTGCTTCTTTAGATACATCACAGCATGATGAAAGCAGAACAGTCGGGTCTAGACTGTATAATTAGACGGTGAGCACAGTTAGCTTGAATTGCAAATGGACATTGGACCTCCCTTTCTCAGACTTCCTGATATGGTTAGCTCACACTCACCGGCAGGTTAAGGGCCTTAGGTGTATTTCAGCAGCACAGAAATTCATTTACTGACTGCTTTACAAATTTCAGTTAAAGGCTATCAGAATACAATGATACAAGATTTTTGCACCATCCGTTACCAGTCCTTTGGCAGCAAACACAGCATTGCTAGTCTTCCCTAAATACACTAAGTACTTTTGAAAATCTTCCACCACTCAAGTTTCTTTTTGAGGACACCATTGGCAGAATACAGTCTCAGAGAAGTTAGAAACTGAAGGATGGGCTGTTCTCACTAGAAGAATCTTTTGGAAAAACACCATAACAACAATGTCCATCTATCAAGATGATCCTGATTGCTGTAACCTTTCTAAACATAATACCAGATGTCTTAGTTATTCATTATCTCCTCATGAAACATTCAATCCTACACTCGAAAGGACTAACCTACAAGGCAGTTTCAGTGCTGCTCAATAATACAATGGCAAATTCCGTTTGCTAATAACTAACAAAACTGTCCAGCTAATTAAGTATTATGACAAATGGGAATGTGAAAAACCATGTGAAAAAAGAAGAAGTTATGGGTCTACTTTGTTCCACTTATTTTCAATGCAAAGGCGGCAAGCGTTATCCTGTTGAACAATTCAAAAGTTGCTTTCTTATGCATATAAGCAGAAAATCAGATTTATGCTATATGTTAGCCAAGTGTTGTAGGGAAGGGGCAGCATTCAATGTAGACTATACAAGAGTAAAAGAAAGTAGAAATCCTGCTATTTATAGCACATCACATATATGTCTTTCTAAGCAGTATAAGAATAAATTTTACTTCCCTTAACAAGCAAAGGACATTACATGTGCATATGAAGTTAAAAACAGTGATATGAGAAAAGTAATACGATGTGCCTACTATTTTACCGGTTATCTTAGCAAGCAACATCCCATGGTGTCATCCTGCTTGTGTAATGGGCTTTTGCAAAAGCCTTCCCCTTGCACTATGGAACTAGCCACCCCTATACTTCCCTACGTACCTCCCCACCCCCAAACTGCTTTGGAGGGTTGGAGGACCATACAGAAGAGACAGGTGGGAGACACCGCAGCAAGAAAAGGAAGCACAAGTTCTCTCGTGTCCACTGGATATCCATAACATTGGCTACTGAGCATTTTTCTATGAAATATGCATTAAAAGTGGGACCTAAAAAAGTTGTTGCAGCATTAAGAGTGACTCCTACACACCCTGTTCCAGGATAGCCACTGTATTTCTTCTTCCCCTCCTCCAACAGATAATCAGTATTCTGCAGCTACTGGGCATGATCAATCCTCATTGAGTATAGAATGATAAATAGTCCTTCAATTCAGTCTGGATATTTCCATTATATTGTTCATTTTCCTTGAAATGTGTTATTAATTGCTAGCTAATAAACTTGAACATCGAAATTCTGCCAGCTGCTTTGGTATGGAAGTCAGATATAGTGAAGGATCACTTAAAATTATGTTTACATTAAAATTGCTTAAAAGTAACAAGCCAGAAAGCCTGTTGTCCTAAACAAAAAAGAGAAAAAGACTGAAAGACAATCAGCTTTGTTCAACGTGACCAAATTCTATTCTTAATGTCAGTATGTCCGTGCGTAGAATTAAGCCTACAATGTTGCTTCTGATTCAAACTAGTTTTCTGCATGTATATAGTACTTTACATCCTCTCAAAGTTATTTGAAACTAGATTTAAAAGCTCTAAATTGTGACAAATATTTGTCTACTACTGTTGCAAATGTTTACCTTTACCGCTAGACTGCTCTAAAATAGATCACAGGGAGCTTATTCTGTTTATGAAGGTTTTTTTCCTTTTATTCAGCACTGTAACCTTTTGCAGCTAAGCACTTGCAGAAAATCTTCTGCAATTTTCCTAAACTGATTCAAAAGTAGTCACACTGATGTCAACATCAATAACTCCGCATCAAATATGCATGAGCAGTCAGCAGGAGTTTAGTCAGCATTGTAGTTATGATGCCAAGTAGGTCAAATAGAATCTCAGTTTACATCCATTTACAAAAGCCATAAAATATGCCCAATTCTGGCAAAGAATTTACATTCCGGAAAAGTTCTGTGAACATCAAATGATCCTGAACAAGATTGCGATGCAAATTAGACCATGCCCCATTAGTTTTTTTGTTATTGTATGTGTGTCTGCAATAAAGAAAATCATACCAGGCTTCTTTCCCACAAAATTTCATTCTTTCTTGCTGCTCGCTTGTATGTGGAATGTCCGACCTGAAGGTTTATGTCAGGGGCGAGATACTGAATCACATACCCTCCTCAGTCCATTTTTTGTCAGGTGACCATCAGTCAATCACCTGACATCACATAAAGTCAGGTATTCAAAATGCAAGCTGTAAGAGCAGGAAGTGTTTTATCACCATATTGGTGCTATAGTGCCCAGCATTAAGGCTGCATACAGGCCTCTGATTGCTCTTTAATAGTAAAAGGCAACACAAGAGACTTATCTCCAATCGAAGAACACATATTTACAGAATGCAATGCACTGTAGCATGTCACCTTTCAGCACAGCAGAATTGCAATTTTTCCACTGTGTAGTTGGCCTTTTTTTAAAAGGGCTTCTTTTGTGTGACAAGTGCAGAATTAATTGGGATAGAACAGAGCATAGGAACTCAAGGAAAAGCCCTAGCAATGTCTAATCCATGGGTAGGCAAACTAAGGCCCGGGGGCCAGATCCGGCCCAATCGCCTTCTAAATCCAGCCTGCGGATGGTCCGGGAATCAGCATGTTTTTACATGAGTAGAATGTATGCTTTTATTTAAAATGCATCTCTGGGTTATTTGTGGGGCATAGGAATTTGTTAATTTTTGTCTTCAAAATATCAGCATGTTTTTACATGAGTAGAATGTGTGCTTTTATTTAAAATGCATCTCTGGGTTATTTGTGGGGCATAGGAATTCGTTCATTTTTTTCTTCAAAATATAGTCCAGCCCCCCGACAAGGTCTGAGGGACAGTGGACCGGCCCCCTGCTGAAAATGTTTGCTGACCCCTGGTCTAATACATGGCATCCATCAGCTTCAGGACACCAAATTGTACAGCGAAGCAGACAAGATTAGTATAAAGCTCCTCTCACACTTATACATCCTACTGGGGACAGAGACTGAGAGGTTAGTTGCCTCCTTCTCAGGGTGGAATCAAAGCTACTTGCAGGGACAATGCCTGATATCATTGCACTGGGATGATCAACTGTCATTCATTACCAGCTTCATCAGTCCCATTATAAACAGTTCTGTCACACACTGGTAATAGTAAGAAAGTTGCATACATTTCTGAAAAATTATCTTGAGATGAATGACTGCCATGTTAAATTATCATTTTGTTTAGACTACATTGTTCATTTTGCAGTATTATTACTCTGGTTATTAGCTGCCTTAAGCATATTTATTTGTAACAAACAAACAAACAAACAAACAAATAAGCAAGCTTCCTTATGGCAGAAACAATAAGCAATGCAATGCAATGCAGGATGATTTAAAAAGTAAAACAAATCTAATAATTCTAATAACCTTATTGGAATTCTAATAATTCTGTTTTACGATTTTGCCTGTAACTGGACAAAAGTAACCACTTAAATTAAGTTAAATTCATAGTCATTTAAATTGAAAAAGGAAGTAATGTGATTAAGAATGGGAAAACCCCCACTTTTCATTCAATCTCAGCAAATCAAAACACTCACCTATGTAGACCCTCCTACTGTATCTTTGCATCAACAGGAGCACAAATACATGCAGTGGAATAAGGTTGATGATGAAAACATAACCACCCCATGCAGAAACCTGAAAAATAAACATATCAGAACATAATGCTAATTTATACACATTATTGTTAAACCATTAAACTAACCAACATGAATTGAATTTTGTCTTCAAGACAAGATAATCCAGGCCACAAGGAAAAATCCACAGGACAGAAAGATTTCAGTAGAAAGCAGATCCAGGAAGCATTTTTTACTTATTCCTCCTCAACTAGTCTTTTACACAGATTATACACATTGTACGTGACCTTCAACGTTAGCTGTACTCAGAGTAGACCCATTCAATGGACTTAATTAACTTAATTAAGTCCATTGATTTCATTGGATCTACTCTGGGTATGCCTTAGTTAAGATTTTACATCATGGCTCTCAGTGAAATGTTTTCCAGAATATTATACAAACCATCACTTTACTACTGTTAATATGAATTATTATGTATTAACATAAAGAACTACTTTTGTGATTTATATAGAATGCATTATAATGTATTTGTAAACTTAATAAAAGAGTAAATAAAATGGGGGACATACTATCAAGCAGGAACTCATTAACTCCAATTAAGAAGACTGCAACATTAAGCAATTTGCCAGTTAGTTGAATTTTAGACGCACTATTCATTTTACCAACAATGTCAAAATAAGAACTGCAATGTTTTCCTCTACAATGAAAGGATATAGTGATTAACACTAGTGAACAAACAAAGTATGAACAGATCTGTAGCATCCACACCTTATGCACCATTGAGAGCCTGGTCACACATATGGCAACCAAGTACAGTGGTACCTCGGGTTACAGATGCTTCAGGTTACACAATTTCGGGTTGCGCACCGTGCTGAACCTGGAAGTACCGGAATGGGTTACTTCCGGGTTGCGGCACTTGCACATGTGCAGAAGCGCTAAATTGCGCTTTGAGCATAAGCGCCGAATTGTGACCCGCGCATGCGCAGACACAGCGCTGCGGGTTGCGAACTTGCCTCCCGCACGGATCACATTCACAACCCGAGGTTCCACTGTATCTGTTATTTTCCAAATGTAGCAACTTTTAAGAAGAAAAACACTTAACTTTAATAATCTAGCATATATATCAAAATCCAGAGTGAAGTACTTTAAATAAAAAACTAGTGTTAGCTATAGTACTGAAACTATTACCTCCTTCCATAAATATATCTGCTTGGATCTTGAGAAAGTCACTTGAGGCCCTTCTCTGGGTTCTTTCCTCGTCTCCCTTAAGAGCTGAAGTGGGTGGTTACTAAGCAGAGGGCATTTTTGATGGAGGCGCTCTGAAAACAGAGCATCCTTCCCCAATGAGACTCACCTGGCACCCTCATTAAGATCATTGCACTGCCAGGTAAAGATATTTCTAGATTCCACACATTTTAGATTTCCCCATTTGGAACAAATGATTTCTGCTGGATTTTAAAGACTGCAGTGAATAGTCTCGCAGCAGCACAAATCAGTTCATCTGGTCTTTAGGATTAGAGAGACCTAGTTCACACACCACAGTAAAGCATAAGTTTAAAATAAGCTATGTGCTGATGCACCCTGCTCTGGTACCCACAGCACACCTCTCTTGCTGACGCCATACTGCGGAATAAACAGAATCTCGCCTGTTGTGTTGTTCAAACAAATGCCTGTGGTGACCAAGATTTGCAGATCACTTGCAGATAACCACGTGCCTTGGTTTGGATGACTCTGGCTTCTTTCATTCTCAGTGCAGCAGCATATGCTAAGTACCACAGGAACATTTTAATAGGGTGCACAACTATGCTGCTCATTCACTCTTTGATGTGAGGTGCAAACTGGGCAAGTGGCATGCTTAAAATAAATCTTCAACTAACTTCAGTCAAGATACAAAATGCAAACCAATTCTCTAAAGTGAAGAGGCATTTTCTGTTAAACAAACTTTTCAAACCTACCATCATATTTATAAAGTCAGTGTTTTCAGACAAGTGCTGTTAGACTTTTTTCTATCTTTAAATGTTGCTCCAATATACTATTAATAAAAGCAATTACAGTGTACAAATAAAGAATGTGACTTGCACATTTGGGTTCTGCCAATAAATGATTTCAAAGTCACATTATGTACATTATTTAGGATACCACTTACCATGTAAAAGTAGGATAGGCAGCAGCATATGGTCCAGAAGACTGATCCAGTTTTCACAGACTTCACCTACAAATGGTGATTTGTGTTATAACTCAGCAGAAACAAGAAAAAATGTATCATTCAAATTAAAAAACAACAATTAAGAGCAGAGGTTGAACTAAATATACTTTTAAGGTTTGCATCAGAATTAACTAAGGTACTTTACTGGGAGATTATTCATTCCATTACCACACTGATATGCTTCCGACATAGTATTAAACAACTGTTTGGTGTTACATGTTCTCCAGGCACACGTGCACTGAAGATTTCCCAATACACAATGCACTGTGGGCTTCATGCCACAGCTGGGCATGGCTTATGCTCTTTCTTTCTCTCTCTCTCTCTCTCTCCCTCACACACACACACACACACACACACACTAGGGTGCAGTCCTAAATGAGCTTATCTGTTATGTTTGTATTATGTATACTAATATTAAAGTTGCATTATGTATTAAATTATATTGTATAGCTCAATTTTTGTAACAATAGCAAAATGTCACCAACTTTAACTATTAAACTTTTTAATATTTGATTATTATGACTTCTACTGCACTTTTAAACATGCATGTGTTAGACCGTGTAATACAATTTTAGGGTCTAAACTACACAAACTTCTAAGTAATGATATCCTGATGATCAAATCTGATTTGTAGGGAAAAGCCAGTTCAGGAGTTGATTTAGAATGAAGCAGCAATGGGGGAGAGGGGAGAGGAGACCGTTCTTAATCATGCCCTCGTATTACTTTGCTGCTACACCTCACCTCTCCCAAGATACCTCTGAGGGTTAACACATGTTTGGAATCCTGTGGGAGGAAATGGGACTTGGGAGAAAATAGATTAGGAGCAGAGAACAAGCAGGTGGGAAAGCAATAGACTAATGCACCATTACTATCTCTAATGTAACCAATTATGATCTCTATTAGTGTCAACATGACCCCATCAGACCACTTTTAAAAGTCATATCTACAAGAATGTTACATTTAACAAAGGATACTGTTCAAAGGTTAGGAAATAAAGGTCTTGGATTGGCTTAGTTCAGGCCACTTCCATCAACATTATTTCAGGAACATGGGTTTAGGAATTTGCTCAAACTGATGACATGTTAAATGAAACTTGCATGGCTACTGTTTATGACTGCTTTGAGCTGCCCTGAGAGTTTTGTTAAACTGATAGAAGGGTGTGTGTGTGTTTTAAATAAATAATAAAGTAATGCTTATGGCTGTTGAATTCTTATCACTTATACTTGCGATCCCTCTAGTTCAGAGCTTTCCAAACTGTGTGTTGCAACACATTATTGTGTCGGCTGCAGTGTGTAGGTGTGTTATGGGAACACTCCCCATGCTCCTCCTACTTTAACCTCCAGATTGCTAGTAAAACTGAATTACTGTGTTGTGAAATGATGCATGTCTAAAAAGTGTGTCACCAACATGAAACGTTCGGAAAGCTCTGCTCCAGTTAAAAGGCCCTGAAGAATAAGTTGGCCCTTGACATAATGCAGGAAGTGTTCAAGCAGTATCTAGCTAAAGACCATGAAATATTTCACCAGTTCAAAACCAGTTTACCATATAACAATGCAACTTTTTCTTTTGGAAAGAGAGTAATTAGCATATGCGAAAAAGGCCCTCAAATTTTTAAATCGTTGCTTTCTTGTGAGTACCCGATTGAAGAAATCTAAAATCAAAGCCAATTTAAAAGGCAGAAACAACGAAGACAGATTCAAAATACTAAAAGACAGTGAGATAAAAATTATGAAGCATGAGTTGTTACTTACCCACAAGTAGTATGTGAACTGCAGTGCAAAAATAGCTATCCCTTCATTGTCAAAAGACCCTGCAACTGATCGTGATATGTAACCTGGTACTATCGCAATAAAGCAAGCAGCTAGAAGCCCTGCTCCCTGGTTCCACAGTTCTCTGGTGAGCAGGAAAGTAGAAATTGATGTAAGGCCGCTAAAAACTGGTGCTAGGAACACGCATACATCTCTTATATGGACAGTTATGTTAAGCATATTTAAAATCCAATGTATAAGGCCAGCTGTCACCATCAGCCCTGGGTAGACCTAGGAGAGAGAGTGGAAGTGATTTACCAAATTGCAGACGAAAAATGCATTTTTCTTCTATTTGAATCAATGTTACAGAAAGACTTAAAATATATTAATGTAACCCACATGTAGAAGAGATTGTTATTTCCACAACCCATATAAGACCAAGCTATTACTAGAGCCAAACGTCTTTTTAATACACACACACACACACACACACACATTTTCATTAACATTTTCTTCGGTAACAATTGAACATACAGATATATTTTTCAGTATCAGCATTGAATTAGCTTTAATATTATAAAACAACATATAATATGGTATATAATTCAGGTTTCAAGGATGGCTAAGGAACACAACAAAAGACACCTGCTTAATCTAAATTGCTTTATAAAAGATTTTCACAAACTGCAAGCAAAAAAATCATATTTTATGAGGGTGGGCCCAGGATTTTTCTCAACACCGCCTGTATGGATCTAATTGTATTTAAAATCCAAATGAGCATAAAGCTAATGTTCAAAAAGCACATAGGCCATTAACTAGAAAATCTGGAGCATTAAACCCTAGCTAGCTAAATGAATCCAGTAGCAGCTAGGGAAAGGGGTACAAGATAAACAAGAGAAGCAATCTCAAAAGCAGCCTCTACAGGGGGAAACAAAAAGATTGGGGGTGGGGAGCAGAGAGACTATTCATGCAAATATTTTAAAGGGGGTATTTCTAAGGATCCTACCACAGATGGCCTGTATTCTTTCAGACACTTTTTTAAAAAGAACATACCTCATTATATGTTTGTAAATCTTGAATTGCCTAAAAGGAAGGCCATGAGATATGATAGCTGACAAATAGGAGAGATCATCAGGGGGTTTGGGCTGGGTGTTCATCAGTATGCGGATGATCCCCAGCTCTACCTCTCTTTCAAATCAGAACCAGTGAAGGTCCTGTGTGAGTGTCTGGAGGTGGTTGGAGGCTAACAGATTGAGGGTGAATCCTGACAAGACAAAAGTACTGTTTTTGGGGGACAGAAGGTGGGCAGGTGTGGAGGACTCCCTGGTCCTGAATGGGGTAACTGTGCCCCTGAAGGAGCAGGTGCGCAGCCTGGGAGTCATTTTGGACTCACAGCTGTCCATGGAGGCGTAGGTGAATTCTGTGTCCAGGGCAGCTGTTTACCAGCTCCATCTGGTGCGCAGGATGAGACCCTATCTGCCTGCAGACTGTCTCACCAGAGTGGTGCATGCTCTAGTTATCTCTCGCTTAGACTACTGCAATGCGCTCTATGTGGGGCTACCTTTGAAGGTGACCTGGAAACTACAACTAATTGAGAATGCAGCAGCTAGACTGGTGACTGGGAGCGGCCGCCGAGACCACATAGCACCGGTCTTGAAAGACCAACATTGGCTCCCAGTACGCTTCCGACCACAATTCAAAGTGTTGGTGCTGACCTTTAGAACCCTAAACGGCCTCAGTGCAGGATACCTGAAGGAGTGTCTCCACCCCCATCCTTCAGCCCGGACACTGAGGTCCACCTCTGAGGGCCTTCTGGCGGTTCCCTCACTGTGAGAAGTGAGGTTACAGGGAACCAGGCAGAGGGCCTTCTTGGTAGTGGCATCCGCCCTGTGGAACGCCCTCCCAATAGATGTCAAAGAGAAAAACAACTACCAGACTTTTAGAAGACATCTGAAGGTATGCTTAGGGAAGCTTTTAATGGTTAATAGACTATTGTATTTTAATATTCTGTTGGAAGCAGCCCAGAGTGGCTGGGGAAACCCAGCCAGATGGGGTATAAATAATAATATTATTTATTAATATTAATATCAATAAATAAATAAATAAAAATAAATAATATCTTACACCAAGTCAGGTCATTGGTTCATCTAACTTAGTACTGTCTACACAACTGGCAGCAGCTCTCCAGAGGTTCAGACAGGGGGTGTTCCTAGCCCTACCTAGAGAGGCTGAGGATTGAATCTGGGACTTTCTGCATGCAAGGTGGGTGTTCTGCTGAGCTACAGCCCTTCCTCAGGGTTGCCAAAAGTAATATAGCTATCACCTATTTACTGAATTTCATTTGCTGAAGCCACAGCAGAAAGCATCAAATAGTTTATTTACAGAAATAGTACTTCTGATTTTGAAAGTTTATGGCATGGGTTATATGTACTAAGGGAACGCACCCTAATATAAAGCTAAACTGAGTAACCCAAAACTATTACACAACCACATCAAGCAATATTGACACCGTTTGCTGCAAAAATTGGCAGAGCTATGCTTTATGATATAATAATTCAAATCAGAACAGAAAAATCAGGATTTTTAAAAAGAGGAACAAATTGATTTCATTAAATGTTTTATTGATCAAATGTGCAAGGATTCGTTTTATTGACTAGCATCTTGTAAATCTACTCAAACAGCACTTCTTAGATTGAAAAAGGAGCTAACTGGTGTTCAAGGACACATCTATATCCATCAGAGATGGTTCATGCAAAACATTTTTGCAGTACAACAGCAATTATATTCTACCACAACCCTATCATGAAAAACATAGAAGTTGAATCTTTTGTTTGCAAGAACATTTTCTCATATGAATGTTTTTCAACTACAAGCTTTTCTGCCTACACAGCTCACTAATATCTTTCTCTTATAAAAGCTAGCCAAATTACATTTCTAAAATTGAATTGTCCTAAGGACTATTCTGTCCAGTTAGAAATTCACCAAGCACATTATGTGACTGGTGCAAGTTCAACTGCAACCACGTGGAGATTTCTGAGATCACCAGGTTGGTGACTGACATCTCCATCTGGCTGGCCCCTCCAGCTTTCTTAAGCAGGTAAGCAGAAGAGCTTATTACGTTTATATCCCACCTTTTTCTCCAAGGAGCACATGGTTCACTCCTCACCTCAGTTAATCCCTACGACGACCCTCTGAGGGAGGGTAAGGGGTTGTGACTGGCCTAACATCACCCAGTGAGCTTCATGACTGAGTAGGGATTCGAATCTGGATCTCCCAGATCCTGGTCCTGCTAGATGGTCATGATTCAATACTGAGATAAATATAAATATGAACACTTTAAATTTAATTGAAAAACAGCTTATTTTTTACATACTTGCTGTAATTGAAATTTTAAAATCTGATATAAATGGAGTTAAAAACTCAAAGTATAACATGGAATGGAAGTAACAGTATTCATTTATAAATGGACATTTTCTTAAAACTTGATTACATTTTCTGGTACTTACAGTCCCACCTACTATTCTTCCTAGTGGATACCATGCTCTTTCGTCAAACCAGTTTAGGAATTCATAAAATCCATGTGACGCAAGATGATGTGTTGATCTGTAGTTAAACCTAGAAGAAAAGGTAAAATTTAATAGGTTTTTTTAAGCAATTAAATCTACTTATTTTATGTAAATGTATTTGTCAGACAGCTTTTCAAATACATGGGATTGGATCTGAACAAATTTAGCTGAACTTTAATTTGTCACATTGATCTCAACAGGATTAATCATGATTTAAGCCTTGTAGATATCAATGTGATCCAAATGTAACTAAGTTAGCCTGGATCAAACCCAGAGTTCCACTTGGTGAGTAGAAGTCTGACATTGCTAACAGCATACTACTCTTGATCCAAGCTAGAAAGGAATGTGAAAATTGAAAATACTGTTAGGCACCATCTCAAACTCCAAGAAGTGAGACTCCAGGAGTGCCTGCACTTTACTCTAGGTTCTGTTACCTTCCAATGAAGGTCAGCAAAGACTCTGGTGTCTTCAGGGTATATGGTTTTATTTACACATACATGCAACCTGCACATAGGATGGAGGGGCTCAAGCACTAACACGAGTCTAACAGATCTTGCTTCTCCACTAGGTTTCAAGCAGAACCACAAAATCCAGCATAGAGGAAGGCATATCTGTTCTCCAACGTAGTCTCCAGCTTTTCAGCTTACACAAATAACAACTCTGGCTATTGTTCTTCTACCTATCAGCCAGGTGATGTGGATGGAGAAAGGCCCATCCATTTGTTTCTATGGCACAGGGCAACTTCTTTGGATTTGCTAAATCATGGTACTTAACAAGCCAGCCAAAGCTATTAGTTTGACAAAGGAACTGCTTTGGCAAGCTTCCTCTTAAACATTCCACTCTCACAGATACATGATCCCAACAACTGCAAGGGACCCAGGGTATCATTCACACTGACCCCCCTCTGCAATTCATAACAATATTCATTCTTATGACCGAACTGAAATCTGCATTTATAATTTCAACTTCAACTTCATCACCAAGCTACCAATCTTCAACAAACTTCAACCAGATTCTTCACCAATTCCTTAAGCTTTGACCTCCCAAATAAAGGGAAGGGTTTGTTAATAAACGCATCTATTTTTTAAAAGTCGCATCCCTTCCCCCTGAATAAAGGAGTTGCTCAGTGCAGTTTACAGATACAATGCAAGCATAAAAGTAACCATAATCCATACCTTTATATCAGTAATTATTAACTAAAAATAGCAGCATAAAACAAAGAAAAGCATTCACAATCAGTACCATAAGCAGCAGCAGCAGAATAAAAAGTGTGTGCCAGCAGAATCCAAATAGAGAAGATGGCCCAACCTCTTGGGGCAGGGTTCTGCTTATTGGGTGCCACCCCCGAGAAAGTTCTTGCCTTAAAAGGCAATGGTACACAAAAGAGGGTCTCAACAGCTGATCTTAAAGAACAGGGCAGATTCACATAAGAGGAGACATTGCTTCGAGCAGCTTGGTTTCAAGCTACTTAGGGTTTTATACAAAATAACCAGCATCTTGAACTGCAGTCAAAACAGAATAGAAGCCAGTGCAGCTGACAGACCACTAGCCCCAGTCAAAATGTATGCATGTATGACCAGGACCAGGAATGGATTGGCACACCAGCCAAAGCTGGACAGAAACTCTCCTGACATCTGAGCAGCTAATAACAAGACTAGATCCAGGAGTACTCCTAAACTATGAACCTGGTCCTGTAAGTGGAATACAATCCTTTCCAGTACAGGCCGATATACCTTCTGACCAAAAGCACCTTTGTCTCATCCTAATTTAATTTCAGCTCTTTTATTCTTATCCAGTCCAGGTGGTTGACAATCTCAAAACATTTTAGGTAAAGGAAGCCACACATACTCCGTAAAAAAAGTTATCAGTTTTAGACCCTTAAGTACTAGCAGTTGCCAGGACATTGCCTGTGTAGTTCCTTATTTCAGATATGCTTTAAGCTTACATTGCAGCACAATGTTATTTCTGTTCTTATATTATAATTGCCACTTGTAGAGTACTTCACAGACAGGTCCCTTTTATTTAAAATTATGTTATTTGAATGTTTTGTAACTTGCTGCCACTTACAAATCATGATATTGTTCATGATATAGGTTTGTTTTGTTTTAGAAACAGAAAACAGATTATCATTATTATCAATTACATTTCTATTATCGCCCTTTATCCAAAAATCACAGGGCAGTTTACAAAACACAAAAACTACATACCAAAACCCTCCAATAACTCCCACCTCCACAGTTTAGAAGAAAATAGATTGTTTAATTAGCCAAAGGCCTGGGAGAAGAAGAATGTTTTTGCCTGGCCCCTAAAGATATCTAATGAAAATGTCAGGAATGCCTCCCTGAGGAGAGCACCCCGTAAGTGTGGAGCCACTACAACAAAGGTTCACACTTGTGTTTTCACCCTTCATACCTCTTGCAGAAGAAGGGTCTCAGGTGATAATTGCAGGGTCTGGGCCAGTTCACATAAGGAGAGGATGTCCTTCAGGTATTTTGGTCCTGAGCTGCTTAAGGGTTTGTAGGTCAAAATCAGCACTTTCAATTGGACCTAGAAACCAACTGGCAGCCAGTGCAGTCGGGCCAACATTAATGTTACATGCTCAAATGGTTTGGTGAGCAACCTGGCTGAATTCTGCACCAGCTGACATTTCTGAACCATCTTCAGAGGCAGCCCCACATATAACATATTGCAGTAATCTAACCTAGATGTTACCAGAGCACAGACAACAGTAGTTAGGTTATCTCTGTCCAGAAAGGGGCCGCAGGTAGGCCACCAGTTGAAGGTGATGGAAGGCACTCCACACAACTGAGGCCAACTGAGCCTTAAGCAACAGCAATGGATTGAGAAGAAACCCCAAGGTGCATACCAGCTCCTTCAGAGGGAGTATAATCCCATGAAGAGCAGGCTACCTCCAGGGTTCAAAATTAGCAGGGCGCCAGGCACATTTTGCACCTAAAGATTCTCCATTTGCGAGCACCTCAAAAAGTCTGGGTGCCATTTTTTGTGCCTGGCTAACACTCAAGGATTACTGATATGTATGTGCTTTGAAGCCTCAAAGTATATGTTAATGGTAGACAATATTTTAAGGAGTTTAACAACAAAAAGTAGAGTGTTTTGAAAACTGAAGTATGGTACCAATATGTTTATTGTAAACACCAAATTAAACATGTATTAACAATTTCTGCTAAAATATGATATTAACAATGTGACACTTATTTGAATTGTGTATTAGTTCCTGCTTATCAAAATAATTAATAAAAAGTGTTTCCGACCCCCCCACAATAGTGACTAGACATTCTGTTTTGGCACCCACAACCCAGTTCCCAGGAGCCATTTGGCTCTTAGTTTTTCTATCCTAGTTTCTAACACTGGCTACCTCCTATCCTCCCATCTATCTAGGGAGCCACTCACAAACATTGCCTCAGTCTGGATTGAGCTTCAGTTTCTTAGTTCTCATCTTGTCCATTACAGAGCCAATACAACAGCCCTGCACAACCGCTGCCATACCTGCAGTTGTAAAGGAGAAGTAGGGCTGTGTGTCATCCCCATATTGTTGACAACATACTCCAATACTCCAGATGACCCCACTCAGTGATTTCATATACATATTAAACTTGAAGCATGAGGAACACCACACTGAAGTCTTCCCAGGGCGGAAGAACACTCCTCAAGCATCACCCTCTGGAAATGACCATCCAAGTAGAACGGAAACCACCACAAAGTAGTGCCACCCACCCCTAACTTGGACAGCTGCTCTAGGATACCATAATGGATGGTATCAAAAGCTGCTGAGAGGTCAAGGCAAATTAACAAGGACAATTTTTTCCTGTCTCTCTCCCAACAGAAGTCATTGTACAGGGCGACCAAAACACTTTTTGTGCCAAAACCAGGCCTAAATTCTGATGGAAATGGATCTAGAAAATCAGT
Organism: Podarcis pityusensis; assembly: GCF_964106645.2. Lineage (NCBI taxonomy): Eukaryota > Metazoa > Chordata > Lepidosauria > Squamata > Lacertidae > Podarcis > Podarcis pityusensis. The sequence goes on along the minus strand of NC_138037.1, from coordinate 44,720,351 downwards.
TTCCTCCAAGAGCTCCTGGATTTACTTTCAAGCAATCAAAGGCTGGTTTCCAGCTGATGCAGGTAGGCAGGAAAGAAGAATCTGCATACACTTGAACAAGGGACAACAAAACTCACATAAGTACAATGTAGGTGGTTGACTTTTAAAGAAGTAGTGAAAACTAAAGAGTTAAGCAGCCTTATAAGCTCATTATGTACTATGGACTGTAGCTCATATAATTTTAAAACTGCCAGCTGGAAGAATCAGAAATGTTTTAAGGGAGAAAGATAGGCCTTAAGAAATGATACCAGTCTTAATATCAATATAATTAAAAAGCGACATCAAAAATTATCCACATCTTGAAATTCTGGCCTACATTTGACTAGGATATTGTATGCTACTCTAAAGTGGCTGTAAAAATGTTTCAGAGGAGATAATGAGGCAGAACTACACAAGGCAACCCTCTTTCATCGAGATTCTGAGGCAGGTTCAGATAAGTCAAACTAACTAATGGCAGGTAAAAGTTTAAATAAGCATGTGTAGGATATTTTTCTTCCCTTTTCAAAGTGATGATCCTTCCTTCTGTGAAAAACTACACTAATAGAAAATGGCATATCATAGTGAGTTAGGGAACTGGGGCATGCCAAGACTCTGTTTATAGGCTATAGAACTGCAGGATATTGCCTTGATTTAACTAAAATTAGATTTCTACTTCATCTAAATTTGATCTCACTAATTCAATATATTGACAACTAAAGTTCAGCTAAAATAATTCAATGTTTTTGTTTAAATATGCAGTTAAGAGCCAAAGGTCCAAACTAGACATCAGTCAAGTGCACACACTTGCACACAAAATCAAAACACATTATAAATATCACATCTTGTTTAGTCCTGGGATTAATGCATTTGAAAAGGTTCCACAGCAAAGTGTTACTACATGGACAGATACCGCTGTTAGATACATTGGAAACAAGTGGTATCATTCTAACTTCTAACTGGGAGTGATGGTATGTTTTCTAGTTGGTTGTAAAACAAGGCTTACACTCATCTGAAGGAAAAAAACCCTGGCCTGTATCCACTGTGCAGCCTGCTACATATGTGGATCAGACATTGAATGCCTTTAGTAATATACCTTTAAGAGTTCAGAACTCCTTTCTATTCCTAATTAAAGTCTGAGCAACGATGCATGGTCTCTGAACCCACTACCAAGACAACTAAAGAAGAAACGTAATAAAACTGCCATTTCTGCTCCGAGAAATGGCAAATGTAGTCCCCCATGAAAATATTCCCTGGAAGTTTCCAGCACTACAGAAGGTTATTGTATTTCTCATGGAGTAAATCCTGTAAAAAACATATAGCTTAGGAACTAAAATCTAGGGGGGATAAGCTTGTAGAAAGTTTTACCTTATCAGGGCAGTCTATATGCCACAGCAAGCCACAAACCAACCTAGTTTAAATCTCATTTTTGTAGACTGAATATGTGTATGTGTGTATATATATGCGAAACTAGCTATTGGAGAACCCAGCATAAAAAGATCACAGTCTTCATTCGCATGCAAAAATTGGAAGGCTTTTGAAGAAGGAAGAGATGTTTTTCTAATTAACAGGTGATCAGATCAAGTTGGCATATATAGTAACATATGGATCATGTAAAATCTGCCCTCACTGCTATGATACTGCCACATTAAAAAAAAAAAAATCAAAAGGAAAGGCCAATGCCTCTTTTTCACCTTCAACAGTATTTCCTGCATAATTACCCCACTGAAATGGACAAAATTTGGAGATTTTGAAATCATACTACATTTGCTCATTCTGGCATCATGAGAAACCATGGTTTACCATAATATAGGGATGGGGAACCTGCTACCTGCCAGAATATAACTCTCATAATTCTTGACTACTACCTGCTGGCTACAGCGGATGTGTGTTGGAGTATAACAACATCTGGATGACTAAATGTTCCCCATTGCCACTAACTTAATGGGAACAAGTGGAGCAGAGCCTAGTCTCCCCACAGACTTGTACGATTTCCCTCCCTTTCCAATGCATCCGTGTGGAGGATTTGTGAAGCTTTTACCTCCATTTTGACCACAGTTTAACAGCATTATTTTCAGAATGCATACCGTTGGTAATTTATCTATGGTTTGCTGAAACAAGCCAAGCCACTTTAGTAAACCACAACTTATTTGTCCTAGATAAGTTGTTCCATATGTACATTGCATTCTGGACAGATATCAAAAAATGTAAAGAGAATTTAAAGTTGATATTCTGAACTGGTAGGAACTAACAGAGATCCAGTGGAGGGGAAGGAATGACATGCTCACAGAAGTAGGTTCAATGGAGTTAGAAAGCACTGTTTCAAATAAATTTTGCAATTTTCCTGTACACTTTAAAGAAAATAATAACCATAAATAGAAAAAAAAAGTTAGCTTTTACCATCATCACTTTGAAAGTTAAATATAAGCCACTAACGTTCTGTTGACATGGTGGAACATGTTAACAAAAACGAAGTATATTATTGAGAGAAGATCACTGGCTTCGAAACAAGCTGATCTATAAAATCTGATTTGCAAATGAAGTCTATGTAATGAAGGCTGGGTCACCTCTTATCAATAAAAATAACAATGCACAGAAATATTTATTGTGGCCCTGGATACTGTTTTAAAGATGATCAGATTCGATTCTGTGGTAATCTAATGTGAAACCATATAATTGGATAGCCACAGTATATTTCATTTAACATTTATACAGAATGTTCCTAAAAGTTTAGATAGTTTTGTTGTTGTCCTTACTACAATCAGGTAACAAATAATGATGCAAATAATGCTGCCTAAAACCAGGTAGTTATATTTCATGCCTCTCAGACCCTATACCACTTTACTGCTAATCAAGTATAACCTCTTTTTACTTTAAAACTGAAATTTACCTTAACTTCATAAATACTACCTTGTTCTCCTACATGCTACCTACTTGTAACTGCTCACACATTACATTTGCATCCTGAACTTGTTTGAAACATAAAAGCATAAAACATCTTATTTTCAAAGCAAGTGTCTAAAATTCTGAACTGATTTTTTTGAACATTTGTTTTACCATGAATTTTTGTTTGAAGATAATGGAGGTCATTCCTAACACATTATTTTTATTTATTTGTGAAATATGGGATTTAAGGGTGATAACGGCATAACAGCTTAGGACCACAATATCTAATGGACTGCTTTTCTTCACACCTGATGAGGCCATTCTGAACATCATGTTGCCTTCTGAGATATGGCTGGTTGAGAGGTACAAAAAGCCCTTTTCAGTTATGAAAAAGCCCTGAAATGCAGGACTTTCTGTCTTGCATCTCCTAGTATTCTATCACCTCTTGAACACTATTATTTTCCACTGGGTACTTAATTTAGGTGCTGTCTCAGTTTTTCTTTTTGCTTAGTCCCGGCTCTCAGTTTTTCTGCTCATTCATTCATTCATAAACTGATGTTGTTTCCTTGGCCATTTCTTTATTATGTCATCTGCTTTGAGCACTTCTGTGTTTGGAGATGGAGGGAGGAAGTGAAGTAGCTGCATGTATAAACAGACACAATTGCAGCTACCGTAAGAATCACCATGAGCAAAAAGCTGTACTGGTAATGAAAAATAATATGACAATTTAGTGATTATTCTATAATGCTTGACAAAAACTTTTTTGAAGGACTTACCAAAAAAAGTTTAAATAAGCTATTAGCTGGAGTTCATATGCTCAAATAATTGCACTTGCTACAACAAAGAGGAAGCACAAAGTAGTATACCATACTGAAATGAGTTTTCTGGAAGATCACTTCATTTTTGTGGCTTATAATTCTAATTAACTTACCTACTGATGTAAGGGGGAAAATCCATACAACTCAAGGAGCCCCTTTTTTCAGTAAGCGAATTGGCCCAGTGACTGAGCAGGTTAGACAGATGACCACTACAGATGAATGTACTAACCATGTAAATTATAAAAGATAAGACAGCCAAAGTATCTTTAGAAGCACATACTGGAAAGCCCTTGTTAGAGGCTACATTATCTAAAACCAATTTCAGTAAACCAATACTACAAATTATGAAGAGGCTGTAGAAGTCATTTGTAACAGTTTTGTGGCTTGCAAAAATTATGGAATTAAGAGAGCCCTCTTTCACTGAACCAGAAACAGACCAAAGATTAAGTCTGAAAAGCGAAGTACAGTCATACCTCGGGTTAAAGACGCTTCGTGTTAAATCTTTTCAGGTGACATCCTGCGGCAACCCAGAAGTACCAGAAAGGGTTACTTCTGGGTTTCGCTGCTCGTGCATGTGCAGACGCTCAAAATGATGTCACGAGCATGTGCAGAAGCGGCGAATTGCAACCTGCGCAGATGCGGGTTGTGTTCTGCTCATGATGCAAATGGGGCTCCGGAACAGATCCCATTTGCATCCAGCGATACCACTGTACCGTACTTTTCTGTGTATAAGACTAGGGTTTTTTTTACTTTAAAATAATGTTAAAAATCTGGGGGCGTCTTATACATGGAAAATGCATATGCCCATTTTCTAAATTTGGGGTCCCCAAAAGTAGGGGGTGTCTTATACATGGGGGCGTCTTATACACAGAAAAATATGGCATATGAAATATGTTTTTTCTAATATTTGTACAGTTTATAAATTGTGAAAAGACGATGGATGTACAACTGTATTCTGTCCAAGGCATAGAAGCCAGATCATGATGATGATGTATAACTTATTTCTACTTGTTCATTCAACCCACATGGAGTCACACAATTTAAAGGATAATCTAGCAAGTGTATCAAAAGCATACATAGATAAACATGGTTATATTTGGAAAAGTTATTATTATTATTAATAATAAAAGAAATCTCTGTTGCATTTCGGATTTTGGTAATAATCCTGGCCTTCAATAATCTACTCATTTTACTTATGCAAAACAGATGGTAAGGTTGCATAATCACATAAACACAGTGACTGTATTGTAACTGGTGAAGGACCTCAGCTTGTATAGCTTTCTACCTTCAAGAGGCTAGTAGTAAGGAACTTTGGCACAATGAGCCACTGCAACATTTGAAACAAGTCATTTACGAACTCCTATGGAATACCTAAGAGCTTCCTTGGGTGTACCCAGTGGGATTTTATACTATTTCTTCTTCAAGCATCCCCCATGCCATGTCAGAAATATGCTTCTCAAAGAAGCCTCAACTTCTGCAGTATTGGTTCATGAACTAACTGAATGGTTCTAATTGCATGACCCCAGCACCTAGTTTTAAATTCAAGCAATGAAATTGCATTCATAAAATGATTATGTATTCAACAAAATTAGTTTTGTATTCAGCTTCCTGTCACTAAGGTTGCATATACAAATGGAACTGGACAATATAATGGCCTGGTTCACTCTTAATGTTAAGTCAAACTATGGCTTAGCATGAATGAGCAAATGTGCTGGCCACTGGAAAAAAGATTACAGCTGATTTATTCCTTCTGCAGTCCTGCTGCCACTGCTCTGCTATGAACTAAGTTAAAGTTTGGCTAAGTGTTACAACTGAAACCAGACTTGTGGTTTATGCCCCGATGACAAACCACAAACTGTAAATCTTAGAACAAACCTTGTTTACAGTTCATGGTTTGTCTGGAGTGGTGTAAACCATGAGCACTGATTCAGATTCAGTGCTATGCCAAACTATGGCTTAGCTCATAGCAGCAAGGCGGCAGCAGGACAGGAGGAGGAGAAAAGCAGTCTGATCTCCCAGAATCTGCATGTTAGCCTGTTTGGATTACATATGAACTAGGTCACTGAATTTTTTAAATATTCATTTTAAAAAACCTGCTTTATTTATGTAAAGGCAGCCAACAGATAAAATAAACTAAGCCCAATACAATAACCAAATTAACAAATCCGTAAGTCATTAAAAGAAACACTGCCTAAGCTAGTGTGAAAGTTATTTAATCAGTCAACAACCTTATTAAAAAGCCATAACTTTACCAGACACAAGAAGGAACAGAATGATGGGACTCAATACACCACACCCTTTATCTAGCTGGCACCTCTTGAGGTTGTGTGATCTGGAGCTCTCTTGGGAACACTTTTACATGTGCTGATGCTTGGAGCATGCAGAAAAAGGGCAGTTCTTGAGTCATCCAGGTCCCAAGCTAAATGCTTTAAAGGTTTTATATCAGCGCCTTGAATTGAGCCCAGAAACTATTTGGCAGCTAGTGCAAATCACAAAGGGATAATGCAACTGTTAACATGGTCAGTTTTAGAAGTTTATTAGCACAATGGATTTTTTCCACACAGGAATCCTTCTTTGTTCATTCATTTACACGTCTAATTTTTCTAGCACTGCAACGAATGTTTATATTTGAACCCTCATAAAGAATAAAAGTGACCTGTTGAGGTATGTGAAAAGCTCTTCAAAAGTCCACACTGTTTTTTACACCTATTTCAGTCCCAATATGCTGCTGTTTCAGCCTATTTTAGGACATCTCTCAAAACATGATCCAAGCCAATCACACTGGGGAACTGGGTGGCACTATGTCACTGTGTAAGCAGATATGGCTATGTGATATTGTCACCGAGGTCTAAGTGAAAGTGGCAAGAGAAACTGCATCTTTGTTATTGAGCCAACTGGGCCAACTCTCCCTGTGTTGCTGTCAGCACTGCACAGCAAGACTTTTGCTCTGATCCAGCTTTAGTCATGCATAGTTATGCATGAGTAGCTGCAACAGAAGAATAGTGATGTCGCTCCAAATGTACGGTACATCCCCGTTCTGCCGCAGCTAAATATACACAAATGAATTGATTTAGAGAACATTCCCTCTTCTTGCTCTCTTGGGGAAACTTACACACCCTCTCTTGAAAGGGGTGCAAACAATTTTTCGGGGGGGGGGGGTGCTGACTGCACAGAATAAAAAATGTCTATGATGCTACCTCTGTTTCAACTCAGCTCTGGTTATTTTTCCTTTATATATCTATTGTCTATCAACAGCAGGTGGTATCAATAGAGGTGGTAGTATACAGAAGGACACATGCAAGTGGTACTCCAAATATGTCTTTATTTCACTTTCTTACCAAAGCACTGTGGGACACACACACAAAATCTATTCACAGGTTTAACATAATCATAGTAACCACTCCTTGGAACAAGGAGCAGGTTCAGTGCCTCTCAGCAGTGTCCCAGATTGCTTTACTTTCTCCAATGTGTCTTAATCAAAGCCACTGAGAATCCTTTTTGTACAGCTCCATCCTAAGTCCTGTTTCAAACAGTGCAATCCTAAGTATGTTTACTCATAATTAAGTTTCACTTTGATCAGTGGGGCTTTCAGCTGTTCATGGGACTGCAGGTTTAGTCAGAGCAGGGGTGTAATGGAACCTTTGAAACTGATTTTAGCAAACACTTTCATAGAATTCATTTTTAGTGACAATAAAATGCAAAAGTGTTTATCCAATATTAATAGCCAATATGCTTAAACCTCCAATTTATGTGTCATATCAAGTTTTTTTTTTTTAAAAAGAATCTAGTATATGACAATGTACCCACCACCATTTTTATCCTTTGCTTTCAAACTACTTCTATTTGATTATTTTAAACCTGTTTTCTCTTGCCTTTGCTAAGTGCAACATTAAGTGCTCAGGGCCACATCAGCAGCTTTATTCTGATAGGTGCATGTTACAGACACACAGCATGCATCCACTAAAACATTAACAATTAGAGGTACAGCTGCTTCAACACACACACACACACACACACGTAGCTGGTCCAAGCATTGAAGAAAATATATGAATCTGCCATATACAGACTCAGAGTACTAGTCCGTATTCTTTACTCTGACTGACAGCAGCTCTCTAAGGCTCAAGGTAGGCTGATATGATATACATGCCAGAGATCACTGAACGGATCTTGCACTGTATTTTGCTTTGCTAAATGAGTGAGGGAAAGAGGAACACACATATGCTATGCCTTATTTGAATTGACCTTCTCCAGAGCTCCTATTTGTCCTGCTGCAGAAAACCGATAGTACACATATCACTAGGGAAGTGACAAACCCTGTGCCATTTTCCCAATCTTAATCCCACGCCAAGCTATTATTTGCTCTAGAAGGGGGCAAATAGACACTCCAATCCCACTACTTGGGGCAAGGGATTCACCCAGTACCATGGCTCCAAGTATATTTCCCTCCTGTGGCTATAGATAGTGAATGTAAGATCCTCTACAGCTAAAGCATGTACTGTATTCTACTATTGAGCTGTATGTTTTCCTCAAGAGAGAAACATAAAGCACGTCATCTGGTTTGACACGGACAAGACTGTACACAGACCTGTGGTTTGGTACACTAAAAACCATTTAATTCTTTCTGCACAACACACAACTGTCCACTGACATGTAATTATTATTACACTGGTGTCTCACCCCAAAGGGTTCAGAGAAGAAGATAAGGCTGTGATCCATTTTATCCTCTCAACAACCCTGTGAAGCAGGTTAGACAGAAAGATAGTAACTACAAGTACATAATAAGGCTAACCCACTATCATCCAGTGAGCTTCATAGCTGATGAGGGCCATGAATCTAGATCCTGTCCAAGTCAAACTTCTATTCCACTGCACCACACTGACAACACTAATTACTACTGTAATCTAATCACATTACTGATGTGATGTGTGAAGTGGCTCTCAGGATTCCCCACAGTTTAACATGTGGCAGTTTCTCAAATGCATCCCACTCTTATGAGAAATATGGCAGGCTGCAAATCATGAGATTAAAATAAGTGATGCAATCCAATATAAGGGCAGAAATGTACATCTCCATGCAACCGTGTGGCGACACAGGAAGCTCTCAGTCAGAAATAACCCTATCATGATGCATTAAAACCTGCCATTACATTCAGAAATGAACTGTTCCACAACATAAAGTGTCAATTTAAAGCCAATCAATGCAGCATGGGGGCAACTAAGCACAGAAAGTATTCCTGAGCCTGCAGAAATAGACCTCGGGACTGCACTTGCCTCAGTGCTATTTGGATAAAATTTGACGTGCAATCAACTCATACATTTTCTCTAGCAGAGACCACAGCCATGTGGTATGTTCCATGGGATGTGGATTAAACCTCTATACTTGTTTTACATGGAAACAAAGCAAAGTCTCATGAGAAACCATACTAAAGCAAAGTGACACTGCATGCCTAACAATACCAATATATCAAAAAGCTTGAATATCAAAAATCACCTCTCACATTTCACCAACGCCACACTAATTTTCAGTATTTCAGATGGGGTTACCGACCAGCAAGGTTACCCCCTTCCAACTTCCCGATTTGCTCTCCCGTCCCAAATCCTGTGCAGACCGTCCCCCGAGATTCCGCATAGCCCGGTTCACAATATGCCCCCTTGGGGAAGCAGAAATCCAGAGGAAGAGCGCGAAATGCTTAGCCCCTGGTGGGATTGCACTCATTTCCCTACTCTTCGCACACGATTGCAGAGGCGGCTCCGCAGACCCCTCTGCCACAGCACGCAGCTATTACACCTAACGGCGACCCACCTGTACGCAGCAGCAGCAGACTCCGCCTGCCCCTCTCCCGGACCAGCGTCCCGTCAAGCAGCAGCCTTCTTTCTATCTGTCTCTCCGCGCTTCCCCTGCAGCCGCTCCCTCGGCCATTCCCCCCGTCTTCCTCCTGCTCCTCCAACGCACACGCCGCCTGTGCCGCAGCGGCGAGGAGAAGCGGGCGCCGCACAAGTTTTGCCGAATGAAGTGCACGAGCAGGGCTGGGGGGGGGGGGCGGCCTCTCTGCCCAGGATGGAAAGAAGCCGCCGTTCAAGGTCTACCTGTCCGCTCCGGAGCATCTGCCGGCGCAGGAAGGGACCTTTCACCCACAAAGGGTCCCGTAAAACCACGCCTAGCACTCCGCGTGCGCCGAGTCCCTTCCGCGCTTGGCCCCGGGAGACTCTTCCCGGTACCCGCTTGTGCTGAGGGCCGGCGTCGACCCCGCTCCTGCTCCGTTTAACGTCCCCCCGCCGGCCGGCCTGCCTCTCAGCCTGCAGGCGGGCGGCGAGGGGGATCCCCGGCTCCTGCTCGCCCTCTGCTCCCCAACTCACTTACCAGGGGTCGAACTCGTGGATGATGCTCTCGAAGCGGATGACGGCGAAGAGCCTGGAGCTGAAGCCGGCCAGCCAGGCCAGGAAGAGGATGGTGAAGGAGAGCAGCGACTGCCAGCCCGCCGGCTGCGACAGGCCCCCCGACAGGCCGCCGCCGCCGCCCCCGCCCGCCGGGGGCCCGGCGCCGGTCGTCGTCGAGGAGGAGCCCCTACTGTTGGCCAGCGCTTGGGAAGCGGCGGAGTTGGACGACGACGACGAGGCGGCGGCACCGGTCTTGTGCTTGTGGTCGGGGGCCGAGTGCTCCGCCATGTTGCTCCCCGGGGCTCCTCGCTTGCCTCTCCGCCTCACGCGCGGCGAAGGAGGAGGAAGAAGGGCAGAGTCCGCCCCGTTTCCCTCAGCGCGCTCTCCGACGGAGGGAGGGAGGGGAGGCGAGGCAGCGGCGCCCTTACCGCGCCCGTTTCACTGGCGGCGGCGGCGGCGGCGGTTCCTCCTGCCTCCCGCCTCCTGAATCTCCTCAGCGACCCGGGAACTGCCGCCCGATGCCGCCGCCAACATCCCAGTGCGGCGCGAGGCGGGCGGAGAGCGGGAGCGAGACCGGAGTAGCTCGCGCGCGATGTGAAGGGAAGGGAAGGGCGGGGGGCGGGGGGCGGGGAGGGGAGGGAAGGGAGAGGAGGGAAGGGAGAGGAGGAGGCGTGGCCGAGAGCGCGAGGTGGGCGGAGCAAAAGCCGCGGGTGAGGAGAGAGAAAAGCTTCCGTATGAGGAGACAACGCTGGCTCGGGACGGTGTTGTAAGCCGTTGACGGGAGAGTGACGTGCCACGAGGCGCGCGCGCGGAAAGGGGCTGCGGAAAGAGGTGGTTAATTGAGGCCGAAGCATCCGATGACATTCGCACCAGGATGGGCGGAGCCAACAGCGAGGCCCCGCCCCACTTGTCGCCCCTGCCGCTCACCCCTCCTTCTCCTCCGTCCGTCCTTCCGTGAGGGAACTCCCTACTAACCTGTCAGAGAGCGACAGGTACTTCAAAAGGGCAGGCCGGCGGCCAATCGGAGCCCAGAGCCGCAGGGCGCGGAATGGAGAGAGGCGGAGGCCCTAACCGCCTCCACCAATGGCGAAATGCCTGTGCTAAGTGGAAGGGTGCGATTGGCCAAGGGTCCCGACCATTCGCAGGCTAAGAGGAGGTCGGGTTTGGTTGCGCGTCACGTGAGGCGCACGGGAACGTCGGCCTCAGGCGAGCGCCGCTTTCGCAGCAGGGTCTGCAGTGGGGGGCGACGTCTGGCTTACGAAGCTTCGCTGGGAGCGTTGCATCCTGGGGATTGTAGTTTGCAGCTGCTGTGGCTTGTCAGGCTCTACTTGCGTAAAGCTGACTATCCCTGTGGAAACACTCTGGATGCTTTCCTGTAAGTAGTGATGAGCTGGACAAAGGCAAATTAAACAGAGCCTCTTTCCAGATGGAGCAGGCCATGCGGATTAGTTCCTGCATTTGCTGCTGATCACGTGGCCACACTCTTCAGAGGATCGGCTTTGCAGCCACTGCTTAGCTCTCGAGGGGCAAAAGTGGCAATGAGTGACCCTTTCTATATGCTTTAGTGATCCCTTTGCCACCCTGATGTATGCGCGTATTGCTCAGACTTTTATTTTATTTACTCTGCTGAAGCTCCTGTGCTGCTTTATTAGTCCTTCAGAGCAGCTCACATACCCTCCCAACATTTCTGCAATGAAAATAGGGACATCCTGTTCAATAATAATCATAATATTTATACCCAGCCCATCTGACCAGGTTGCTTCCAAAATATATTTAAAAAATCATTAACATTAAACATATACAGGGCTGCCTTCAGATGTCTTCTAAAGGTCCTATAGTTACTTATCTCCTTGGCTTGGGGGTCGCATAATTCCATACTGTCCAATGAAAATAGGGACATCCTGAGGAAAAGTGGGACAATCAGAAACCGGGACAGCTTCTGTGAATCAGGGACTTTCCCTGGAAAATAGGGACGCTTGGAGGGTCTTAGCTTACAGTTTTGAAATGGTTGTGAAGAAATAAAAAAAAAAAAGAAATTGAAAAATCCAACAGCATTAGGAAAATGTCTGTGTTGGGGGGGGGGGGAGGAATACCCTCCTCCCACTTACACCTCAACAGAGCCTAGGCAAATCAAAGGTTTCCAAAAGGTAGCATTGTCAGCACCAGGCAACCATCTCTGGGAAATATTTCCATAAGCAGAACAAGGCATCACAAGTGGCTCTTTCTCTGGTCATTACAATTGAAATGCTTGCTAGTCTGGGAATTGCTATAGCCCTGAAACACATTGCTGTTGTTTTATTTATATAGCTTAATCCATAGTGTTTCTTATAATCTAGAACAGGTGGGGAGCTCTATATCAGGGGCCAAAAGCAGTATTCCAGACCTCTCTATCCCGCCCTTGGGAGTCTCTTAGGCGTTGTCCCCTTCCCAAGCATCACCCATTAGCAGCCCTGCTCCTTGGTTTGCCTGGGCTGAAAGGTGTCCTGGAAGAGTGGTGATGCCTCTTGCTTCCTCGCATTGAGTATACAGATATGCGTATGTTGTGATTTGTGTGTGGCCGCCCACTGTAGAAAGGTAGAAGTCACATCCATTGCATCACCTGCTTTTGCCTCTGGCGCTAACCGCTGCTGGTATGTGGCCCTGGGGAAGGTTGCGCACTAGGGAATGTAGCCTTCAAACTGGGAAAGGTTCCTCACCCTTGAACCAGTCATTTCTGAAATATCTCCTTTGTGTCTAACGGAGATAAGGGAGAGAAACAGAGGCAGGTGTAAACAACAAACAGTTCAGTTACACATGCGTTAGTTAAGTTACCGTAGTAGTGTATTGGGACTAAAGGGCTGTGCCTATAACTTCATGGAAAATGTTTTGAGGAAAGCTCTGGAAGGCATAAGCGAGATGACCTCGTAGGGGCATTCTGGAAGGCAGTTCCAGGTATAAGGGGCAACAGGGGAGAAATGGCAGTATTATTTGAGGAAATAAAAGTGCAGCAGAAGGCTGAGGGTGGTGGAGTTGGATGAAGAGTTTGGATTTGATATCCCGCTTTATCACTACCCTACGGAGTCTCAAAGTGGCTAACAATCTCCTTTCCCTTCCTCCCCCACAACAAACACTCTGTGAGGTGAGTGAGGCTGAGAGACTTCAGAGAAGTGTGACTAGCCCAAGGTCATCCAGCAGCTGCATGTGGGGGAGCAGGGAATAGAACCTGGTTCACCAGATTACAAGTCCACCGCTCTGAGCCACTACACCACACTGGATGAAGCTCAGGCACCTATGTTTTGTGGTATAAGAACGGAGAGATGTGGAGGTAAAGGTGAGAAGGTTGTGAAGGACCCAGGAACAGACGGGAAGCTAGTGTATGGATTTATGGAGAGGTGTCATGTGATCAGGGTGATGGAAAAGGTGAATAATGTCAAAATAATAATAATTTATTATTTGTGCCCCGCCCATCTGGCTGGGTTTCCCCAGCCACTCTGAGCGGCTTCCAACAAAGATTAAAAATACATTAGAATATCACACATTAACAACTTCCCTGAACATGCTGGACAGAAGTGAGATGATGGAAGGCCAGAGAGGAGATGAGGCAAAAAGCTGACCAGGGAACAACTCCCCTAGGAGGAAAAGTTCCTGTGTTTGTGACTTTGGGGTTTGGATAAAGGATGAGGAAGAGGCAACACGATAGAAGTGTAGAAATATATATATGGCATGGAGAACGTGGATAGAGAAAGGCTTTCCCGCCTTTCTCGTAACAGTAGAACTTGTAGACATCCAATGAAGCTGAAATGTTGGAGGCTTCAGAACAATCAAAATAAAGTACTTCTTCACGCAGCGCAGAGTTCATCCATGGAATTTGCTCCAACAGGATGGCCACCAACTTGGATAGTTTTGGATTGGACAAATTCATGGAGGAGGAGACTGCTAGCCACAATGGCTATGTTCCACCTCCACTGTCGGCCTCTCAATGTCCGTTGCCGGGAACCGCAGGCGCGGAGAGCGCTGTTGTGCTCAAGGTCCGTTTGCAAGCTCCCCTAGGCCCCCGGCTGACCCTTATGAGAAGAGGAGTCTAGAGTAGATGCTCCATTGGCCTGATCCTCAAACATCTTATGTTCAAGGCATGGACCAGAGAGTTGCTTCTGAGGGGGACACAGAAGAAGCGGCATATTGCAATTTTATAAAGAAAGAACCAAAGTTCAACAAGGGATGGTGATGTTATGCACTCTTAAGTGCTGAGAAACTGGCTATGACAGCACTTGTATGTAAGTGCTGCCTTTCAGCTTACCTCTTCAAATAAATATATTGTTCTTCTCTTGTTACAGGTTTAGAGAAAACCTGTGCTACAATAGCTTTCTCGCAGACCTATTGCCACCCTGTGCTATCTCTTGGAAGCATATGCGGCACTTATCAAGGTCCATCCTGAATTTTCACACATTTTCTTTTAAACCAGGCTTTTTTTTTATAGCAGTTACCAGGGTCTCTTCTCTTCCTTCCTTGCAAGAGATGTGGAAACCTTAGATGCAGCAATGTCTGGGTCTGTTTTCACCTGCCTCTCTCCCCCCCCCCCCATAAAAAAAGACTTAAGACTTCTGTAGGCCGTATCTGACAGCTAATTTGCATCTATACGTTTCATCACCTGGGATGTCATCATTCAATGACTCACACTTGAATGTAGGCAGTTTTGCTAACCAATCAGAATGTTACAGATCGGCCTATATTTTTACTACGTTGTGTTTGCCAGAATTACAGTATGTCACTGGCAGGTGAAAGCTTCATCTTCATGCAGAAACGTACTGAATGTCTTCTTCTCTAATTCTCAGACCCTCCGTGTTGCAGTATGTTTGCATCTTCATGATCGGAGGTTGAGGAGAAAAATACAAAGCGTTGGAGTAGAAAGAGGTTCCTCAACCCCGACTCTCCAGTAGTCATTTATATCCTGCATCACCCATTCACTGTTTTTCCACCAAGCCTGTTTGACTTGAGGACTGTGCCTTTGAGGACATTATCCAGGCCAGGGGTAGCCAATATGTTGCCTTCCAGCTGTTGCTGGATTGCAGTTACTGTCATTTCTTATCACTTTCTGTACTAGTTGAATTTGATAGGAATTGCAATCCACAACCTGTACAGGGTACCAGATTAGTTACTACTTGTGACTAGGTTGTGGTACTAGACGCGGGTGGTGCTGTGGTCTAAACCACTGAGCCTGTTGGGCTTGCTGATCAGAAGGTCGGTGGTTCGAATCCCTGTGATGGGGCGAGCTCCCGTTGCTCTGTCCCAATTTCTGCCAGCCTAGCAGTTTGAAAGCACGCCAGTGCAAGTAGATAAATAGGTACCACCGCGACGGGAAGGTAAACGGCTTTTCCGTGCCCTCTGGCTTCCATCACAGTGTTCTGTTGTGCCAGAAGCGGTTTAGTCATGCTGGCCACATGACCCGGAAAGCTGTCTGAGGACAAACGCCCACCTCCTCGGCCTGAAAGCGAGATGAGCTCCGCACCCCATAGTCGCCTTTGACTAGACTTAACTGTCCAGGTGTCCTTTACCTTACCTTTTACCTTACTAGTCTAACTTGTCTCTTGTTTAAGTGCCATATCCCTTTCTCTAAATGCTGCCTTCAGTCTTGATCCCGGCTCGGTTTTGATTACACACTTGCTCCTTGCTCTCTTGATCCTCCTTTGTTGCCTTGGCTTGTAACCCCTGATGATTTTGGACCAGGCAGCTGCTGCAAGTCCAATTGGGTTGATAGCCCCTTCTGGTTCCAGAGCCTCGGTGCCTGAAGCCTGACAAAGGGTCAGCTTTTAAATAACTGGGACCCAGGACCACAGAAGAAGAGGGTTGTATGCGCAAGAACAGGTAAAAGTCTAGCAGGTTCTTTCAGTTCAACGATCCCAGTAAGAACCACTCTAATTATGGTGCTATTTAAAATTGTTTGTATGCAATTTTATTCTCAAGAGGCTCCCTGGGCTCCCTTTGGGAGATGAATGGTGGGCTTACGATTTTTAAATAAACAAATGTGTGAATGAAATTAACATGCACATTTTGTGTTATGTAAATAGGTAGCTGCAGGAAAGTGTGAGATAATGTCAGCACCATGAGGGTGGTTGTGGTGGCGAGAAGTTTTAACACTTTCTCTCCCAGCCACGGTCTCAACAAAATTGCCTCTCCAAATGTCTGCTGTTTGCTTTCAAGGGAAACTCCCAGTGGTGACCTTAAGCAAAGACTTTTCCCTTGCAGCAGAGAAAGCCTTGCTCCTGTCCTTTTTGTTGTGACATAATTATTGGTAGATGGAAGCGGCAACAGTGGTGCAATTCTGGGTATCTGAAGTATCACTGGCACATGCAGAAGCCATATGGAAGAATCTGCAGAACCAAAATAGATGTTCACTCCCCTACCCTTATATGTGTTATTTAAGCATTGTAATCCATAGTCTTAAAAGAAACTGACATGTCAGTCGGTCAGAGGTGAAGCATCCAGAATAGAAGGCGTATAAATCTTATTTCTATGCTTTTGCTAACAACAACAACAACAGTAGCAAACAAACCTAAAGAATGTGACCTTTCCTTAAGATATATTATAATATATATTTTATTTAATAAGATTACTATTTTATTGTTTATTTTATAAATCCATGTTTTAATTCTGGGGGTATGGTGAGGTTTTTTTGTTTGTATTTATGTAGTTTTTGATTCATGCTTTCGTGTTTCATTTCGTACATATATTTATATATTTTTAAAAATTGCTTTTTTATTATACGCCTCCCAGAAAAATTTATGGGGTGGCATACAAATGCCAGCAATTTTTGTCCTGGATAGGAATAATGGTGTATACATGTTCAGGAAAGATGCAAGTTTTTCCCATCTGTTTTGGTTTTGCAAAAGCACCATGTTACTACTTCTAAGATCTTTAAAGCTGCTAACTGTTTCAGTTAATCTAATGTATGATAAAAAGAAAAATTAATATCCTGCATATATCAGCATTATTATAACCATAATGCATTAGTGAGAGAGAGAGAGAGAGAGAGCGCGTGCTTCTATTAAACCAGTCTTTAAGATCTAAAGAATATATATTTTTTACATATCATACATCAGTAGAATTTATTTGTTTGGGCTACTGGCCATAACAAAACATACAACAAAATATCAGAAAAAAATAAATAAAAATAATCCCCCCAATACAGCCCCACAGAGCATCAGTAGCCCAACATCAATTAGCACTGGGCCACAAATACTCTTACAAGGCAAAAGTGCCGTACTTTTCCGTGTATTCCTCCCTTCTGTCTTTGTTCATTTTACTTGGATTAGTTGGGACTCGCAGAGAAGTGCGTAGTGCATGCATCTCCATTTGAATAGTGGTTCTGTGCAATTCAGGGCTCAACCCACTCTCTGCCTCCTATCATCCCCCTTTCTCCAACTCCTTCTAGATAATCAATATAGTAAAGGTAAAGGGACCCCTGACCATTAGGTCCAGTCGTGGCCGACTCTGGGGTTTCCTGTTCAGGGAAGTTTTTAATATATAATACTGTTTTTAACACTTGATTGGGAGCCGCCCAGAGTGCCTGGGGAAACTCAGCCAGATGGGCGGGGTATAAATAATAAATTATTATTATTATTATTGCGGCACTCATCTCGCTTTATTGGCCGAGGGAGCCGGCGTTTGTCCACAGACAGCTTTCGGGTCATGTGGCCAGCATGACTAAGCCGCTTCTGGCGAACCAGAGCAGTGCACGGAAACGCCGTTTACCTTCCCGCCACAGCAGTACCTATTTATCTACTTGCACTTTGACGTGCTTTCGAACTGCTAGTTTGGCAGGAGCAGGGACCGATCAACGGGAGCTCACCCCGTTGCAGGGATTCGAACCGCCGACCTTGTGATCGGCAAGTCCTAGGCTCTGTGGTTTAACCCACAGCGCTGCCCGCGTGGTCCAAAAGAGCCAGGGGTGTCTGACCCGCAAGAAGTTGCGATAACACCAGTGAGCACATGCTGAGGACGATCTCCTGATCTGCTGCAACCCTGTCACTGAGAGCGTCTCTCCACCCTCCTGACTTGGAATATGCCGTTCTTATTTCAGTCGTCCTCTCCCTCGCTGAAAGTTGCACAGGTGCCAGTGCCCGCTTTGTAGCAACATGTATTTCCACTCCAACCTTCCTCTTTAACCCAGTTTGGCTCCTTGCATCCTTATCTGACGCCTACCATCGTCTCCAAATTTGGCATTAGACCCCTCCTACCTCTACCACCTTGTCAGATTTAACCGCAGTGTTGCTGATTCAAATCCAATGCAGTCTGTGTAAAGAATCAATCTTTATATTTTGCAATGAATTCCATGCTCTTTTATCCTGAAACTTGGTCTATCAGCTGGTTGCTGTTTTCCCCGGCTATATGTGGAATCTACCTGTACTCCAAAAACATGCGCTGCTCATTGTACATGTGAAAACCAACAAAGGATGTAGACAAGGACATAGAGTAGCGTTGCCCCTATTGGCCAGGGAAATCTTTGATTTATGTTGGTTGGAGTAGTTTCCATCATGTAGAAGGTGCTGTAACAATTCATGCTAAATACTTGTATAAATAACAGTGCAGAATATTTAATGGAGACTGTTTAGCGTTGAATGTTTTCCACTGTCTTCCCACAGATGCAATAATGCAGATTAAGAGGCACATTTGTGATATTGTCCATCTGGAATCAATGCTGGAATCTCAGTGACGCCTAACACCCTCTTTAAACGAAACCTTAATATGCAATTTTTCAGTTCATGCTGAAACTTTATATCTGCATACCATGGCACTGATTTTACAGCTGATAAAGAATATATGTGCGTGTTTCTGAGATGAAATTGAGCTGCTAACTGCTAGTTTCCATTAAAACAGATCTGGGAGAAACAATGGGGGATATCGAACTAAGTTAGAGCAGACGTGTTAAATTCACGGTCTTGTAACTTGAGTCAGTCGGTTGAAGTGGGTCTACTCAGACTAATGCGATATATCATTCCATATGACTGGATCCTATAGTCAGTGCTGGGAAACCAGATTCTTCAGCTAGCCAAAATAAATTGTGAATGTTCATCCTGGGCAACCTTGTTTCTAGCAAATGATTTATTTTATGCCAGAAGTTAAACAGAAGAGAGTAAACAACCACCTCGACTTTGGAGCATTCCTGTTTTCATATCCTAAATGAAATTTGCAGGGTTTGTAAGTGTAGGCTGCAAACCTGAGCCAGAGAAAGAACGATGCAGAATTAAAGAGGTGGAAGGGACCTCAGAGGGAATCGAATCCACCTTTTTCCCTCATGCAGGCTTTACAGCCACAGTGAATCCCTGCTAGATTTCTGTTTGACCTTTGCCTTTCCCGCATTAAGCAAAATACCCTCAGGGAAAAGCAGCCCACAGTTTCCCACAAATGAACAACTCTTACCTAGGAATAGAAGGATCAGTCCATTTCAATTCTCCCAGCTTACAGCCAAGAAAAAACAGGTATACATTTCAAAATCAAACAGTGCAAAACTGATTTCTTAATAACAGAATAAAACAACAACACAGTAGCAAGTGCAACAATGTACAAACAACAACGACATTTCAGTACTATAAATATAACATCAACAACATCCAACAGCAGAAATAAAAAGGGAGCGTGACATTTTCACCTTGGACCTAGAAACACCCCTCCCATGTCACTGTTCCCTGTCCATCTCCTGCAGAAACTTCTTATAAAGCTTCCAAAGGCAAGAAGAAGAAGAAGAGTTTGGATTTGATACTCCGCTTTATCACTACCCTAAGGAGTCTCAAAGCGGCTCACAATCTCCTTTCCCTTCCTCCCCCACAACAAACACTCTGTGAGGTGAGTGGGGCTGAGAGACTTCAGAGAAGTGTGACTAGCCCAAGGTCACCCAGCAGCTGCATGTGGAGGAGCGGGGAAGCGAACCCGGTTCACCAGATTACGAGACTACCTCTCTTAACCACTACACCACACTGGTGGGGAAGCTGGAAACACCTGTCCCATGATGTTGCTCTGTTCTCAATATTTCTGCAATATTTCTGCAGCACTTTGCAATTTTTCTTTAAAAAAAGATCTCATGAAAATTTATCAGCGTTTTAGTACAATTTTCTCTTATCGTGTGCAGTTTTGACTAAAATATGGCAACCCTAACTCACCAAACTGGTTACAATTAGTAAATGTTCGTCTTAAAATATGGCATCTGGAAGTGGACACGGTATTCCAAATATCATTTGATTTTCTTATTGTCCTGCAATATTTAGATTTCTTGATTAACTGAACAAATTATGCTGCTGGAAAAAGCTTGGTGTAAGAAAAAGAAAGAACATGCGAACATTCAGCCTGTCTTTTGTTCTTGCGATGCAGCTGTTTGTTCACCATACCTGAGCCATTGTATTTCTTGTTCTACAGGTATAGCAGGATATTTGAACATCCCTGTTGCACAAAAAAACCCAAAACCTGATTCCCGTTTCTTGGAGGTGGTGCTTCTAATAAGTGATTCATCCACGACTTTTTTCAAAGTGGTAATGAAGGTGTTCAGATGAGGTTGTGGTCCTTTTTTACACTTCAGTATTACACTGGTTACCCCCTCAGCGAAAGTTCAGGAAGAGATTTTTAAGACATTGGGGATGGGGAATTAATTAGGATCGCGGAGCGCATAATAATTCTTTTGAAACATCTGAAGCCTGTCAGAAAGTAGGAGTTACCTGCTTGCTGCAGACTAGAATAACAAAGAACGTTGCTAATTGTTTAGCGGTCAGGCTTTCAAATCTGTCAGGAACGGGACCAAAATAGTAGTTGGGGCTAAAATGACATCCCTATTAAAATCTCACAAATCTGATCTGCTAGCCAATTAACAGGCAATTGCTGGATTGAACTGGTAGAGGATAGGTTTCTGAAACATTGACTGCAGAACTGTTCCTTTAGGCAGGGCTTGCAGTGGTCTGTATTCCATTCGAATAGTGTTGGGACATTAAACATATTAGACTTCAGAATGTGATTGATCAAGTTCCATATCTGAAGCCTGGCGTATTTTTCAGACCCAAGTAGTTAAAATTGAAAAATACTGATGGGGTCATTGACTGCATCCTTCGGCTAGTGAAATATACATCTTTCGCTAGCAGATATAACATGATGAATGGATCAGCTATTCATTTGAGAGCGAGGTTAGATAGGAAGCGCTGGGCCTGTGGAATTTTGGAACATTTCTTTTGACCCATTTTTTGATGTTTTAGATATGCCAGGCAGGAGCCCTTTTGTTCTATGTACAACCCATTATAGATTTGTGGATCATGAAGTTTTTGATTTGCGTGTGATTTCCCCCCCCCCCCAATTACTCTTATAAATTTTGTAATACACCTCTGTGAAGTTATGGATTCCAGAAAGCTTATGCAATTGTCTGGGAATTAATTTACCAATAAACCAATAGCACAATTCAGCCAAAGTCAAGCACTGATTTAAATGAGAGAGACTTGAGGTTAACTCTTCCAACAAAGAAGCAGTGGGAGTTAAAAGCACTTAACTTTGGCTGGATTGAGGCCTTACAGTGGTACCTCGGGTTAAGTACCGGAGGTCTGTTCTTAACCTGAAACTGTTCTTAACCTGAAGCACCACTTTAGCTAATGGGGCCTCCTGCAGCCGCCGCGCCGCCGGAGCACGATTTCTGTTCTCATCCTGAAGCAAAATTCTTAACCTGAAGTACTATTTCTGGGTTAGCAGAGTCTGTAACCTAAAGCGTATGTAACCTGAAGCGTATGTAACCCGAGGTACCACTGTATTTTCATAGAATCATAGAACTGTAGAATTGGAAGGGACCCCTAGGATCATCATGTCAAACCCCCTAGAATGCCAGAATCTTAATTAAAGCATCCATGACAGACGGCCATCCAACCTCTGCTTAAAAACTTCCAAGGAAGGAGAACCCACAACCTCCCAAGGGAGACCGTGCCAATGTTCCACTTCAGGCAAAACAGAAAATGGCGCCCTCCACGCTCACACACTGCCATGGCTGCCTCTTCCACACCCAGCCACTTCCTCTACTGCATGCCCGCTAATGTGCCCGCATCCTCCACAACTGCCCACCACTATAGCCAGGCACAGAGGAAGTGGCGACAAACAATCAGGTAAAGGAAACAATCAGGTGGTGTATGGGCAATCTATCCAGAAGATATTTGTATTTCGAGGAGTTAGTTATCCGACTTGGCTGCCCTCTTCCTGCCCCCTGTTCCTTCCTTTTCCCTATCTTTTGCGAAGCTCATTGACAGCTCAGAACAGCCTTTAATGTCCTAGTCCTAATCTGCTGGAAGGAAGTGATATTGCTGGGTACAGTGGTACCTCGGGTTAAGAACTTAATTTGTTCTGGAGGTCCGTTCTTAACGTGAAACTGTTCTTAACCTGAGGTACCACTTTAACTAATGGGGCCTCCCACTGCCGCATGATTTCTGTTCTCATCCTGAAGCAAAGTTCTTAACCCGAGGTACTATTTCTGGGTTAGCGGCGTCTGTAACCTGAAGCGTCTGTAACCCAAGGTACCACTGTACATTCTTTGGTGTTAGACATTGTTTGGAGAACGTGAGGCACTGGGAGAGGTAGCTAATGAATGACCTGCACGTAGCTAGTCTGGCAAACCACACAGGCCAACACGCTAGCTATCTATAAATCAGATGGTGTTGGGCATAGTTTTTTAGAAGCTTGTGCACGGACTGATGGCCGCAGGGCTGTGCAAACTAAGGCTACCTGGGGAGTCACTTCACCACTTCTTGAGGGCTTCTAAGTGGCAGATTGAGGTGCATGCTTGGTATGTACCGTATTTTTTGCTCTATAAGACTCACTTTTTCCCTCCTAAAAAGTAAGGGGAAATGTGTGTGCGTCTTATGGAGCGAATGCAAGCTGCACAGCTATCCCAGAAGCCAGAACAGCAAGAGGGATCACTGCTTTTGCTGCGCAGCAATCTCTCTTGCTCTGGCTTCTGAGATTCAGAATATTTTCTTTCTTGTTTTCCTCCTCCAAAAACTAGGTGCGTCTTATGGTCTGGTGCGTCTTATAGAGCGAAAAATACGGTATATCTTTCAAAACTCGTGCTTTGTATTGCCGCTGAATCTCATTTTGAAAGAACCACCTTGCATTTGGCAAGCCAGGTGGGCACGGGTGACACTGGGTGGGCATGGTGGAAGCTGTATCTGCTTCCTGTGGCAACCACCTCAACTCGCCTCACGGGCAGGCCGGCCCTGTGTTTGATCACCTTTCCCTAGAAGGCTTGCCAAAGTGGCAGTGGGGAGATTCTTTTTCGCAGCAAGAAAAGGAAAGCCGCCAGTGCGAATCACGATTCTGCTCCACCGAAACTTCGAAAGTGAGCCTGTGAGTTTAATATATAATGAACTGAAGAAACTTCTTAATTACACATTCCCGAAAAAACCGGAAGCCTTTCTATTAGGGATCATAGGGGAGGAAGTTAAGAAGGAGGACCATAAACTATTCCAATATGCTACTGTAGCAGCTGGAATACTGGTAGCTCAGAAATGGAAATTACAGGAGACCCCAACGATAATGGAATGTCAGGCTAAATTTTTTGAGTATACAGAATTAGCTAAAATGACCTACAGAATTCGAGACCAAAAAGGGACAAAGTTTGAAGAAGAGTGGGGTAAATTTGTGGCATATATAAGATCTAACTGTAGAAATTTAAAGACTTCAGCAGGGTAGATATAAATCCTGTGATGTGTATGGAAGGTGAATAAGAATCTACAAGAGAAGACATATATTAAGAAAACCGAAGTGGGAAGGAAGGAAGTCTGGGCGTGAATATACGCAGTGTAAATAAGATGACATAAAATGATGAATGTAAAAGATTGTTTTATTTTGTTTTATTTTTGTTTGTGAAAAAATTAATAAAAAGCAATTTAAAAAAGAAAGAAAGTGAGCCTGTGAGTGATCACTTCATGCGTTGCTGTAGGTAGGTAGAAAGAAAGAAAGAAAGAAAGAAAGAAAGAAAGAAAGATGCCCATAAATTTGATAGAATCAAGCCATTTTGATTTGCCTCGGGTTGATAAATCTTTGGCATATTGGCTCAACAAAGTTTACTATCCCACTAATAGAGTATCTTTAGTGCATTAAGTAATTCAGGCAGAAAAATTCAGATCATGTGTCGTTAATGTCAGCAAAGAATCCTTCATGCCTGAAAAATTACCTTGTCAAGCTTTCTTCGTCTCTTTCCATTATGAGGTTTGTAGCCTAAATGTTTCTAGCCTTGAGGGACAAGAGGTTATATTGTATCCAATATTATTTTCAGTATATTATAGTTACTAATAATTTGGAATCATATCGCCCATCTTGGGATTTTCTGTCTGCCCTTTGACACTCTGCTAACCAACTCTGCAATGTTAATGAATGTGTCAAGATTGCGAGAAGGATCCCTGGTGTGCAGTGGTTCAGCAGAATGCAAACCTGAAGCTTATGGGCTTAGAAAAGAAGTATAATTTTAATTTGCAATAAATGTATCAGAGGGGTGACCAAAATATGCCTGAGAATAAAGTTCAGCAGTTGACTAATATTTGAAGTTTAATGTTTTATTTGCATTTTCTAATCTAACACCGCACACACGCATTCGCTAAAATTGCATTAGTCCCTGTGCACAAGAACTGAATCGCGTCGCAAAAATTAATAACTTCCAGCCGGTGAGTTCATACTTCAGGGGGGATTGACTCTCTTGTGCAGCCGTGTAAAAATATTTCATAATGCTTATCTGTCATTTCTCATTCCGTTTAGAGCAGGGAATGTCATTCCCAAACCAAATCTGCATCTACCTTGCACAAGGCGGCAAAGAAATACAATTTACTAGTAAATACCGGCTTTCACACTGAAAACAGAGATGCTTCCCCTTCACTCCCCGCAGGATGGCCAAGTGGGTGAAGGAAGAATTCCCATGACCTTCCATTCTGTCAGGTTGCGAACTCCAGCCCCGTTCTGCCCCTCTCAGTCTAAGAACCGTTGGACGGATGTAAACAAGCATCTCACAGCTTTGCAGCCTTTGGGGGACAGGGCCAGCCCAACTCATTTTGCTGCCTGAGGTGAAGGACAAGTTCATTATTTAGAACAGGGTTGTCCAATGCACAGCCCAAGAGCTGTATGCAGTCATCAAGGCCATTTTTGGCAGCCCTCAGCAACGTTTGACCCCCCAGCCCTTGCACTGCCTTCCTAAAGGCACTGGGCTTTGGGAAAATAATAATAATAACTATTATTATTATTTATTTATTTATGTCCCGCCCATCTGGCTGAGTTTCCCCAGCCATTCTGAACAGCTCCCAACAGAATATTAAAAACACGATAAAACATCAAACATTAAAAACTTCCCTAAGCAGGGCTGCCTTCAGATGTCTTCTAAAAGCCATATAGTTGTTTATTTCCTTGACATCTGAGGAGAGGGCATTCCACAGGGCGGGCGCCACTACTAAGAAGGCCCTCTGCCTGGTTCCCTGTAACCTTACTTCTCGCAGGGAGGGAACAACCAGAAGGCCCTCAGAGGTGGACCTCAGTGTCCGGGCAGAGCAATCAGAGTGGAGACGCTCCTTCAGGTATACTGGGCTGAGGCCGTTTAGGACTTTAAAGGTCAGCACCAACACTTTAAATTGTGCTCGGAAACGTACTGGGAGCCAATGTAGGTCTTTCAGGACCGGTCTTATATGGTCCACTCCCAGTCACCAGTCTAGCTGCCGCTAGAGAGGTAGGGCTTTGACAGGGTCCTGCCTTGTTAGCACATTCCCAGCTTTGGAAAAGAGGTGGGAAGGCCCTGCCAGAGCCTCATGCCTCCTTCCCAAAGCCCGGCACCTCGCTAATCCAGCTTTGGGAAGACAACACAAGGGCTGGGTGGGTGTGTCAAATTTTGGCCTTGCTCCCCCCCCCCGCAACAAGGGAGTGTGCGGCCTCAGGTTCTGTGTAGAAGTACTCTTGTGGCCTACTTGGTATGAAAAGTTGGGCTGCCCTGATTTAGAGCTTTGTTTATTTATTGCAATTATATCCCCACTTTTTCCCCAAGGAGCTCTCTAGGTGGTAAAATTCGCATTATTTCTCTGGCCACTTTCGCCTCTGCCCTTGCCTGCTTTGGTCCCTGGCTCTCCCCACCACTGGCTTGGTTTTCCCCAGGGGAATGTGGCTGGTAGGCTAGGAAAATTCCCCACTCCCATTAGAGACGGAGGTATCTTAGTGAGCTCTTGAGCTAAGCATTCTCTGAATGGAATCCTAAGTGCAGATGCTTTGAGGTTTCATTGTTGCTTCCCTTGTTATTTTTGGCCATGACATTTGTCTGCCTATGGTAAGGAGTTTTCATAACTTGGTTGAGAAAAGGCTTGCACTCAAGCCCTCGAGCTATGTCAGGAGTAAGACTCGGAAATGTACTTAGAGAGTGTCAAAGCAAGCGAAATGAATTCACTATGGCCTGACCTTTCCTTTCACTCAATTTTATTTGGAACAGAATTCTGCCTCTGTACATCTAGGATAATAGCGCAGTGGACTACACAACTCAGTGCTTTTCTTTTCAAAACATCACCACCTCATTGTATAGCCAGATTCGCAAGTTATTTGTTAAGGTGCCACGCTTGCATTGTGATTTATATTTGTTCTGTGCTTAACTTGGTGAGAAAGACCACTCCGTTTGAGTTTTGCAGTGAACTTGCATGCCCTTGGGCTTTTCCTAACACCATTTTAACGCAACGGGAAGTATTTTCAAATTCTCCCAGCAGATTGTCTCATATTGGCTGCTAACGGGCAGAGCCTGCCTTGAGTTTTTAATTTTTGTACAGCGTAGAAATATTTGATGACTATGGTTCATTATTTTTAAATTTATTTACAGTGGTACCTTGTTCCAGAGGTCCGTTCTTAACCTGAAACTGTTCTTAACCTGAAGCACCACTTTAGCTAATGGGGCCTCCTGCTGCCGCCGCACCGCTGCTGCGCAATTTCTGTTCTCATCCTGAAGCAAAGTTCTTAACCCGAGGTAATATTTTTGGGTTAGCGGAGTCTGTAACCTGAAGTGTATGTAACCTGAAGCGAATGTAACCCGAGGTACCACTGTATACAGTAACCTCCACTGCATTACGGGGTATCTTTGGGAGAATAAAAAGCTAAGGAGTTAACCCTACACAAATCCAGAGTGGAGTCCCTAAGATGGTTTGAAGGTGCCTTGTATGTCTCCTGGCAACTCCTGCAGCCAGGCTGATGCAAAAGATATTGCTCTGCTTTCCTTGGACCACCTCAGTGGGCAGCCCAGGACCTCCATACACATTGCCCAGGCTTGCGCCCCAGGGAGGTCACTTCAGTGCTGCTAACACAGCGGTTTGACTTCACCCCCGGAGGTGCACTCCATTGGCTCTCAAGACAGATGCCAACAACAAGCAACAACAATACAGTGGTGCCCCGCAAGACGAACGCCTCGCAAGACGAAAAACTCGCAAGACGAAAGGTTTTTTCGTTTTCGAGTTGCTTCGCAAGACGAATGTCCCTATGGGCTTGCTTCGCAAGACGAAAACGTCTTGCAAGTTTGTTTCCTTTTTCGTAAAACCGTTAAAACCCAGGGTGCATTGCTGGAAGAGGTGCAGTTGCGACTTGACCTCGAGGAGCAACACATTGCACGCGGTGTGGTGGCCTTTCTGAGCTTTTTAAAGAGTTTGCTGGATTTTTGAAGCTTTTCCAAAACTTCTTCTGCAGCTGTTTGGTAAGTTAAACTTTTAAAACTTTTTTTGGGTTTTTTGGATTTTGGGTTGGGGTGTTTAGAATTCAAGGACTTGGTGTTGGGGAGAGGTTTGCAAGAATCTGGGAGCTTGTGTGGTTTTTTTCTGTATTTTTATGATTTTCTGTGACCATTGGGCCATGTTTATTTTTTTATTTTTTTTTTTAAATCTGGCTTTGAATTTTTGAATTTCTGTGTGCTGGGTGGATGGGGGAACAGCTGGGGAGGTGTTTGCAAGAATCTGGGAGCTTGTGTGGTTTTTTTTTGAATTTTTATGATTTTTTTGTGACCATTGGGCCATGTTGTTTTTTTTTGAAAAAATTTTCTGGGTTTTAAATTTCTGTGTGCTGGGTGGCTGGGGGAACAGCTGGGGAGGTGTTTGCAAGAATCTGGGAGCTTGTGTGGGTTTTTTTGAATTTTTATGGTTTTCTGTAACCATTGGGCCATGTTGTTGTTTTTTGAAAAAAATTTCTGGGTTTTAAATTTCTGTGTGCTGGGTGGCTGGGGGAACAGTTGAGGAGGGGTTTGCAGGAATCTGGGAGCTTGTGTGGGTTTTTTTGAATTTTTATGATTTTTTGTGACCATTGGGCCATGTTGTTTTTTTTTGAAAAAAATTTCTGGGTTTTAAATTTCTGTGTGCTGGGTGGATGGGGGAACAGCTGGGGAGGGGTTTGCAGGAATCTGGGAGCTTGTGTGGTTTTTTTTGAATTTTTATGATTTTTTGTGACCATTGGGCCATGTTGTTTTTTTTTGAAAAAAATTTCTGGGTTTTGAATTTCTGTGTGCTGGGTGGATGGGGGAACAGTTGAGGAGGGGTTTGCAGGAATCTGGGAGCTTGTGTGCTTTTTTTTGAATTTTTATGGTTTTCTGTAACCATTGGGCCATGTTGTTTTTTTTTGAAAAATTTTCTGGGTTTTGAATTTCTGTGTGCTGGGTGGCTGGGGGAACAGTTGAGGAGGGGTTTGCAACAGTTGGGGAGGGGTTTGCAACAGTTGGGGAGGGGCTGGGGGAACAGTTGAGGTTTTTGAAGACTTTGGTGATTTTTAAAGCTTTCCCAAAACTTCTTTTGCAGCCATTTGAGGATTTTGAAGACTTTGGTGATTTGCAGCCATTTCGTAAGTTAAACTTTTAAAACTTTTTTTTTGGGTTTTTGGATTTTGGGTTGGGTGTTTGGAATTCAAGGACTTGGTTGTGGGTTTGAATTGCTGATTTTTTTTTCTTTTTCTGAGTTTTACAAAGGTAACAGCTGTGCTGCCATGGGACCCAAGAAGACTGCTGCTGCTGCGGAGGCCGGCGAGAGGAAGAAGGAGAAGGTGACGCTGGAGATGAAGAAGGAGATCATCCGGAAGCACGACGGTGGAATGCGTGTGACGGACCTCGCCAGGGAGTACGGCAGGAACCCATCGACCATCGGGACCATCCTGAAGATGAGGGAGAAGATCCTTGCGACTGATGCAGCCAAGGGAGTCACCAGGATCGTGAAGAACCGCCCAGCTGTTCTGGAGGAGGTCGAGAAGTTGCTCCTCATCTGGATAGAAGAGAAGCAGCGTGCAGGGGACACAGTGACTGAGGCCGTGATTTGTGAGAAGGCCAAGGCCTTGCACGCAGACCTCATCCGGGAACAGCCAGGAACCTCGGCCGAGCCAGAAGTCTTCAAGGCAAGCAGAGGCTGGTTTGACCGGTTCAAGGCAAGATCCGGAATCCACAGCGTGGTCAGGCATGGAGAGGCTGCCAGTTCTGATGTTCCTGCGGCTGAAGACTTTGCCTTGGAGTTCCTGGAGGTTGTGAAGACGGAGGGCTACGTTCCACAGCAGGTCTTCAACTGCGACGAGACCGGGCTGTTTTGGAAGAGGATGCCCAAAAGGACTTTCATCACACAGGAGGAGGCCGAGTTGCCTGGCCACAAGCCCATGAAGGACCGTCTGACCCTGCTCTTCTGTGCCAACGCAAGCGGCGACCTGAAGATCAAGCCCCTGCTGGTGTACCACTCGGAGAACCCACGGGCCTTCAAGAAACACAAGGTCGACAAGGAGCGGCTGAGTGTCATGTGGCGATCCAACAGCAAGGCTTGGGTCACACGTGTGCTGTTTGTGGACTGGGTCAATCTTGCCTTTGGCCCTGCTGTCAAACAGTACCTGCTGGACAACGACCTGCCGCTGAAGGCTTTGCTTCTGATGGACAATGCTCCTGCTCATCCTAAAGGCCTTGAGGTGGACTTGTTGGAGGAGTTCAGCTTCATCAACATCATGTTCCTGCCGCCTAACACCACGCCACTGCTCCAGCCGATGGATCAGCAGGTCATCGCCAATTTCAAGAAACTCTACACCAAGGAGCTTTTCAGGCGATGCTTCGAGGTGACTGATTGCACCACCATCACCCTGCGGGAATTCTGGAAGGACCACTTCAACATCGTCACCTGCTTGAAGATGATCACCACGGCCTGGAAGGGGATCAGCCAGAGGAATTTGAATTGCGCTTGGCGCAGCCTGTGGCCGGACTGTGTGGCACCAAGTGACTCTGATGCACCAGAGTCGACAGTGGTGCAGGACATTGTTGCCTTGGGGAGGACCATGGGCCTGGAGGTCACAGAGGAGGACGTTTGCGAGCTGGTGGAGGAGCACGACCACGAGCTGACCACCCAGGAGCTGGTTGAACTGCAGTCAGAGGTTGCGCAGGAGCAGGCCTCGCTGGAAGAGGAGGAAGCAACTGAGGAACGGCTGTCCTCCAAAGAACTGAGGGACATTTGCCAGAAGTGGAATGAGGTGCAGGCTTTTGCAGAGCGGCACCACCCTAACAAGCACGTGGCACATGACCAAGCGAACATTTTTGATACGACGGTCATGTCGCCTCTCAGGGAGCTGCTGAAAAGGCGGATGAAGCAGCAGACCATGGACAGGTTCCTCAGCAAGAAGCAAAGAGTGGAAGAGGAACCTTCTTCGAGTGGTCCCCCAGAGTCTTAGAAAATGTAATGTACCCTTTTTTGATTTTTAAATGTTTTTCCTGTCATGTTTAGAAACTTAATTTATTGTTCCTTCAATTTTTGATATGCTCTTTAAAGTATGTGTGACTTTAAAGAGCAGTTAATAAACTCTTGTTGTACCAAATTTGGCTTTGATTGGACTTTTTTTGACCATAGGAACGCATTAATTGGATTTCAATGCATTCCTATGGGATTTCGTGCTTCGCAAGACGAAAAATTCGCTAGACGAAAAAACTCGCGGAACGAATTAATTTCGTCTTGCGAGGCACCACTGTACTATTACAGTGGAACCTCGGTTGTCAAACGTAATCCGTTCCAGAAGACTGTTCGAATTCCGAAATGTTCGACAACCGAGGCTCAATTGCTGGCCAGCAAATTCCTTTTAAAAAATGGAGAAATGAGCCACGGAAGCCATTCGACTTCCGAGGTGCATTCGAAAACAAAAGTACAGTACTTAATTTGTTCCGGAGGTCCGTTCTTAATCTGAAACTATTCTTAACCTGAAGCACCACTTTAGCTAATGGGGCCTCCTGCTGCTGCTGCTGCTGCGCCGCCGGAGCACTATTTCTGTTCTCATCCTGAAGCAAAGTTCTTAACCTGAGGTACTACAGTGGTACCTCGGGTTACATACGCTTCAGGTTACATACGCTTCAGGTTACACACTCAACTAAGCCAGAAATAGTGCTTCAGGTTAAGAAATTTGCTTCAGGATAAGAACAGAAATCGGGCTCCGGCGGCGCGGCGGCAGCAGGAGGCCCCATTAGCTAAAGTGGTGCTTCAGGTTAAGAACAGTTTCAGGTTAAGAACGGACCTCCGGAATGAATTAAGTACTTAACCTGAGGTACCACTGTATTTCTGGGTTAGCGGAGTCTGTAACCTGAAGCGCATGTAACCTGAAGCGTATGTAAGCCAATGTACCACTGTATTCACTTCCAGGTCGTCAGCGTCCGGGTTCCGAATTGTTCAGCTTCCAAAGCGTTCAACAACCAAGGTTCCACTGTACATTGTTGTGGTTTGTTTAGACCCTGCTGCTATTTTTGTATTATTCTTCTTAGCTACAAGCAGGGCAGCAGGAATAACTGAGCTACAGGGAACCAACAAATTGACCACTTTCAGTTGCTCATATCAAACTATTTGCCAACCATTTTCATGTGCCCACAGCCCCTTATATAGTTCCTTCCTTTGTGTACTGGCAAATCAAACTAGGAAGCCTCTAATTAACTATAGACCCCCTTTCTTTGCTCTCTGGGATGAAAAGCATCCTCTCCCTGGGATGTTTTGCAGAAGTGGCTTTGTGGAAGACTTGCTGAGGTGCACTGAGCAGGAAGCTGTCCTGGCAGAAGGAAGATGTTCAGTAGAGCATGCCGAGATCGATCAAGCAAACCGTGTCCCATGCCAGGAGGAAGGGAAAAGCATCCCAGAGCCAGCCGCAACTCTGATCCCCATGCCCAGTATGAAGAGCTATTTGAAGTTGAGCATGAAAGCAAAAGCTGTCAGCTTTGCCAACCTGATAGCACATTTTCCTAGTACGTAGCGTCCCTCCTGCCTTAAAATCCATCTCCAGGCATGCCTCTCTCTTCAGAAAAGGGAGAAAAGGTGCGTGTGTTGTGGAAGGAGTAAAAGATATGCTAAAAACATCTTCCTCGCCACAGTGTGTTCCTATTCAGGCATTGGGGATGCAGTCCCCACCCCCTTCCAGAAACTCATACAGTTTCAGCAAACATACTGAAGGAAAAAAAAAGACTTCTCACCATTGAATTTTGCAGTATGAGAAGTACACTTGAGTTCCACTGAATCAATGATTTTGTCACTCAATGCTTAGATCACCCACCTGCTTCTTTTGAAGTATATATCTCCCTACCGATCAATGGCGCTGAGTCCAAGTACCAGTTCCATTCCTTTCAGAAGCACAATGAACACTTTTTGGAGGGGGGGGTGAGATTGATGCAAAAATTGCTGCGGCTAGTAGTGCCTGCTGCTTCTGTTCAAATAAGATCCTGCGCTTTTTGCATGCTTGCGAATGCTGGTGATTGAATGCTCACCTTTTCCCCATTCCCTGTTGCGGCCACTCCCTCTTTGGAGAGAAATTACCTCTCCTGAGCAACCTGGCCGGCGAATTCTGCACCAGCTGACGTTTCCAGACCGTCTTCAGAGACAGCCCTACATATAAATCCCAAAGATTCCCAATCAGCTGCTTCTGGGGTAGTAAGGAGACATCATTAGCGGTAAAAAATATTGGAAATGACCACTGCTTCGTTGACTGCTGCTAGGCTCGTCATTGCTGCCAAATGGACATACTTTCAGTTAACTGGATATACACCAAAGGTATAATAAAACCTGGGAAGGAGCTTTTTCAAAAAAACACCAAAAACCTTACCTATTATATATAAAATGGGTGTTATTAATATTCTTATGTATTTTGTGTTTTTATGCTGCAAACTGCCCTGTGATCTTTGGAGGAAAGGAAGTATAATTTTTTAAAATAAAAATAAAATAAATAATGAATGAATGACATTAAGTCAAGGAAAATCAATATATTATCAACATTTATTAATCATCAATCACTATATTGGAACCATACAATGTAAAAGGGGGGGAAAAAAGAAAGAAGGAAGTAGAGCAATACATTTTATCTTCTCTAATGAGATGGATGAGCCTGATGGAGATGATGATCACTGGGTTTGTGAGTTTTGAGTCTTAAGTTGCTGTGCTCTTTGATATTCAGCAGGTTTCTCTGTTTGCTCAGAAGATCACTTACATGGCTGGATCCAGCTGTGACCAGGTACAAAGCTGGAAATGAAAAGTTTTTCTTTTCTACTCCAGACCCCTTTTGACCCCCTAGATCTTTTCCAACTCCCTGCCTACACATTCCTATTGACCCCAGGGGAAACCCTGCTCTAGTGAGCAATGACTTCTAAGGTGTGGAATGGCTCCATCCATCCAGGCTGGCCATTGGCTTCCCTGACCAGGAAGTACTACAGAGACTTCCTGTTCAGGCTGGGACTTCACCCAACCTTTAGCTGTGTTCAAGTATGTCTACTCCTGATGTTTGCTCTTCAGCTCTGGGTTCCTGCTCTTGCTCAGCAGCTACCTATGATCCGCAGAGGCTTTTGTATGATCTGGCCCAAGGTGTCTTAGATGGGGAGGGGTGATGCAAAAAGGGACATTTCTGCAAAATTCCAGAAAGATAAAAGACATGAATTCTGATTGGTTCACATTTTCCAAAACCAGCTTCACGAAAACTGTTTTGACCCTGAGGAGTGAATTGCAGAATATTTTACATTTAAAATTAATATGACTGCTTACACAAAAATGTCCTGTAGCTCTCAGTAGACTGTAAATGCCTGCTATTTGAGAATACTTTCACAGAGAGATCAAACAGCTTCTTTCTCTCCCAAAGAACTTTCTGCCTGAAATGTGCAATTTTGTTGGGGGGTTTTAGGTTAATGGTTTCTTTTTAGGTTTTTCCATTTGCTAATGTCAGGTGTGCATACAGGATTCAGTAAGTTAATGGATGTTTTTCCTTTCAAGAAAATGTTTACAGCGTCAATATAAAAGGTTCCAAACCATTGGCCAGTGCTACTACCACCAGACATTAGGAAAAGCAACTTAACTATCACTCTTAACTTATTTTTAATTATTGCATTTATATCTCACCTTTTTCTCCAAGACACTCAAGGTGGCAAGCATGTTCTCTCCTTCCTTATTTAATCCCTACACCAAGCCTAATGAGGTAGGTCAGGCTGAGAGGCAGTGGCAGGCCCAAGGTCACACAGCCAGTTTCGTGGCCTAGTGGGGATATGAACCCTGGTCTCCAAGGTGCTAGTCTGACACTTTAAGCACTACACCACACTGGTTCTCAACGCTTGCTGAATTCGCTGCATTTGCTTCCCCATGTGAGGATTTTTGCTTCAGAAGAAAACACCAACCATTAGCCATCTCACCACAACCATGTTATAGAATCATATAACTGTAGAGTTGGGGGGGGGGAGAAACCCACGGGTCAACATGTCCAACCCCTGCAATTCAGGGACCTCAGCTAAAGCATCCATGATGGATGCCATCAAACCTCTGCTTAAAAACCTGCAATGAAGGAGAGTCCATCACTTCCCAAGGGAGTCCGTTCCACTGTCGAACAGCTCTTACTGTCTGAAAGTTCTTCCTGATGTTTGAGAATTGCCTTCTGTGGGTTAAACCACAGAGCCTAGGACTTGCCGATCAGAAGGTTGGCGGTGAGCTCCCGTAGCTCGGTCCCAGCTCCTGCCAACCTAACAGTTCGAAAGCACGTCAAAGTGCAAGTAGATAAATAGGTACTGCTCCGGCGGGAAGGTAAACGGCATTTTTGTTCGCTGCTCTGGTTCGCCAGAAGCGGCTTAGTCATGCTGGCCACATGACCCGGAAGCTGTACGCTGGCTCCCTTGGCCAATAAAGCGAGATGAGCGCCGCAACCCCAGAGTTGGCCACGACTGGACCTAATGGTCAGGGGTCCCTTTACCTTTACCTCGGGTTAAGTACTTAATTTGTTCCAGAGGTCCGTTTTTAACCTGAAACTGTTCTTAACCTGAAGCACTGCTTTTGCTAATGGGGCCTCCCGCTGCCGCCGTGCCACCGGAGCACAATTTCTGTTCTCATCCTGAAGCAAAGTTCTTAACCCGAGGTACTATTTCTGGGTTAGCGGAGTCTGTAACCTGAAGCGTATGTAACCTGAGGTACCACTGTAACTTGAATTCATTGGTTCGAATCCAATGCTCCAGAGCAAGAGAAAGCAAGCTTGTTCCATCTTCCATGTGACAGCCCCTCAGATATTTGAAGATGGTTATCATATCTCCTCTCAGTCTCCTCTTTCAACCGTTCCTCATAATCATGGGTAGGCAAACTAAGGCCCGGGGGCCAGATCCGGCCCAATCGCCTTCTAAATCCGGCCCACGGACAGTCTGGGAATCAGTGTGTTTTTACATGAGTAGAATGTGTGCTTTTATTTAAAATGCATCTCTGGGTTATTTGAGGGGCATAGGAATTCATTCATTTTTTCCTTTCAAAATATAGTCCGGCCCCCCACAAGGTCTGAGGGACAGTGGACTGGCCCCCTGCTGAAAAAGTTTGCAGACCCCTGCTCATAAGGCTTGCTTTCCAGACTCTTGATCCTTTTGGTTGTTCCATGGTCAGCTAACATAAGTAGCACATTTCTTTAAAAAAATACAGTGTTATGGGTTGGCAGGGGGAAGATTCCCCCCAAAGTCCTGGGAACCGGATTCGATCTCCATCCCCAATAATTTCTAGAGTTAGTAAATGTAGGTGATTACTACAAATGCTTGAAGTCTTGACCGAGGTGTGAGAAAGCTTAGTAGTGAAAAAATATACACCGAGTCAGTTTCTCAGCCAGGATTTGCCTGGGGAGAAGAACCACAATACACAAAGGGCAACAGGCTGAATGATAATAACTGTGAAATTGTGAAACAGGCTGAATGATAATAACTGCTGTTTCCTATCGTAAAGGTCTAGTCCAGTATGTGCAACATACAGTGGTGCCCCACAAGACGAATGCCTCGCAAGACGGAAAACCCGCTAGACGAAAGGGTTTTCCGTTTTTGAGTTGCTTCGCAGGACGAATTTCCCTATGGGCTTGCTTCACAAGACGAAAATGTCTTGCGAGTCTTGAGATTTTTCCCCCGCTCCCCCCCCTTTTTCTAAGCCGCTAAGCCTTTAATAGCCTTTTAGCAGCTAAGCCGATAAGCCGATAAGCCTTTAATAGCCGCTAAACCGCTAATAGCGCTAATCCGCTAAGCTGCTAATAGGGTTGCTTCGCAAGACGAAAAAACCGCTAGACGAAGACACTCGCGGAACGGATTAATTTCGTCTTGCGAGGCACCACTGTATACAGTTCATATGTACGGTGTATAACCATTGGGGCTTATTCCAATGTTAATACATTTCTTCTTATCTTTTCTTACTGCTTCTTCTTGTAAGTTCCTGTATAACACAATCCTTAGGTAAGAATAGAAATCCTTAGAATACCAATCCTTAGGTAAGAATAGAAAAGTCCCCAAGGTATTGAGAATAACACAGGTGATGTAGACTGCTGGCTGGTGCAGGTTGCTAACCTGGGCAGAACAAGGTTTCCAGATGCCTCCCCTGTTTCACCCTGAAGGGCTTCCTCAGCTGATATTAGATCGTCAATGTGTATAACAGGTACAAAAGTAATTGCACTTGAACGATTCTCAGTAGGAATTATTATCATTCAGCCTGTTGCCCTTTGTGTATTGTGACTACTGTATTTGGGTAGCAAGGTATTGAACTTGGGGAGAAGAACCTTCACGTAGTACCAAGGCAGATAATGGGTGATGGGCACAAATAGTTACTCTGTGCTGTGAGCCCTTCCTTCTACGGAGGGACGGTGGAGCAGAGACAAAGGCCAGCTCGAAGATTTCAGCGTTTGATTATGTAAGTTGGGAGGCGGAGTTCCAGGTTGGCAGTGGGTGGTGACATAGGCTAAAGGAAAAATGGTGGTGAGAACTCCACGCACACTGGCTGGGACACTCTTGCAGTGTACTGTTCTGCACCCCTTCCACTGAAGGCTTCTGGTGTAAATAAACCATATTTCTAAGACACTGCAGACTCTGCCGTGCCTTGATTTTTCAACGGAAACACAACCCTGCGCAAGTACAGTCGTACCTCAGAAGTCGCATGGAATCCGTTCCGGAAGTCTGTTCGACTTCCTAAACGTTTGAAAACCAAAGCACGGCTTCTGATTGGCTTTGCGGCATTCGGGAGCCAAAACATCCGAGTACCAAGGCGTTTGACAACCAAGGTACGACTATGCTTGGAACCCCTGGGAATCTCAGCAGTGATTGTGGGTGGCGTTTCAGCAGTATCCGTTGCCTATTTTCCAGGGGTATATAGTATGCAGTACTGACACCTTTTTAATGGCTATATTAAAAGTTCAGCACTTACTGTAACAACTTCATGGTGAGTGCTGGTACCTTTCTTCCCCTATAACAAAATCTATAATTATATTACACAAATATATTGCTGTTCAGTCGTACTGTATAATAAGTTGACTTCTGAAATGGTTTTATGAGGACGGCCTTTCTATTCCTTTGATGTGCTGTGTATGTTAGCTAGTTCATTTGTGCTGTTTCTAAAACCTTGATTAGGCATTCCATCGGAAGTCGGTGCCCTTGCCAAGGTCAACATTTCCAATGTTGTGTCTCAGCAACTTTTGCAAATGCTTAAGATTTAGCAACGTTTAAAAATAAAAAAGCAGTCTCCCCAAAATCAAATGCATTTTTGCATGTTGGTTTCACTAATAAGTTATGCACACTTAATCCCAGTTATCTGAGAGCCAGTGTGGTGTAGTGGTTCAGAGCAATAGACTTGTAATCTGGGGAACTGGGTTCGCGTCTCCGCTCCTCCACATGCAGCTGCTGGGTGACCTTGGGCCAGTCACCCTTCTCTGAAGTCTCTCAGCCCCACTCACCTCACAGAGTGTTTGTTGTGGGGGAGGAAGGGAAAGGAGAATGTTAGCCGCTTTGAGAAAGGGAGTGAAAGGCAGGATATCAAATCCAAACTCTTCTTCTTCTTCATTTGTGCCCACTCTACTCAGCTGGAGAACTACATTGCAAAATTCAGCAGAGTGTGCATTCTGAAGGATGGCCAAGTTTCAGTTCACAGCTTGTTTGGGGAAAAGTATGAATTAGGTAGGTTTGCCTTTAAATGCAAAATAAATTCAATTTATCCCCCATCTCATATACTGAGCCCCCCCTCAAAGAAGAACAAAGTGAGAACACATTGAATCCCCCATCCCAATCTTATTCAGGCTAGCCTCACCTAAATCCCTAGGCCATAGACTTTTAGATGAGTCCCTTTTATCTCTGTGATTATTAACTGTGAGAACTATTCTCTCTTATCAGCTTTTCTTTCTAGCAATCCTTCAAAGGATGTTAAATTTCTTAACTTGGTAAGCTTGTGTGTAAAATGCCTTATTTGCAGAGACTGATACCAACCTGTGTTTCTGTACTAATCTCTTCTTGAATAACAACCCTAAATTGCACCCATAAACCTAAAAAATGTGGTGCTATTACCACTGAGAAAAATCACCAAGCTTATATCACGTTTCTGCTCTGACTACGTGACCTGGACTGGGCTATGAGCTTCTTCTTTCTGGTTTGTGAGTTCAGTTCAGATGCTGTTCACTTCATCTTTCTTCTCTGGCATATGACTAAAGGATATCTCCTGAAAGGGCTCAGCTGCCTTGAAAATGCACAAATATATGTGGGACAGTCCTTTCATGGGACACTGTACAGTGGTACCTCGGGTTACATACGCTTCAGGTTACAGACGCTTCAGGTTACAGACTCCACTAACCCAGAAATATTACCTCAGGTTAAGAACTTTGCTTCAGGATGAGAACAGAAATCACGCGGCGGCAGGGGGAGGCCCCATTAGCTAAAGTGGTGCTTCAGGTTAAGAACAGTTTCAGGTTAAGAACGGACCTCCGGAACGAATTAAGTACTTAACCCGAGGTACTACTGTACCAGAATGTATTGCATTGGACCCACACATGGTCTCTCCTAACCAGCAATAAGTCAATAGGATTAAGTGCTTTTCACTCAGGGACTTCCAGGATCAAAAATATTGAAACACTAGACTTGAGAACGGTCTTAAATGGTTATAAAAATTCTAAGATGTCACAAATAAAATGAATGTCCATAAGTGCACAAGATAAGCACACATACATCAGTACATAAGCTACATGTCTGAAATAGTACAGGAGAGCAATGACGAAGCCACCTTGACTCTCTTAATGACCCCAAATATTTCCTTTGCATAAGGAAGTATCATGGAAAAACTTTTCCTAATAGCTCTTTCCACATACAAATCCTTCAAATCCAGTCAAAAGAGCATATTTAGTGTATGGATAGGGGACGTCTGTGACAATGGTTTCAGAAACAATGGCCCAGACTGGCAAGGATAATGCCATCAGCAAGCATTATCAGGTATCTTGATAGACAGGAGACCAGCCATCAAATTTCTATTGAATCACAGAATTGTAGAGTTGGAAAGGATTACAATGGTCATCTAGTCAAATCCCCTGCAATGCAGGAATCTTTTGTCCAACATGGGGCTTGGACGCTTGTGCTTGACCCTGAAATTATGAGTTTCTTGCTCTACCGACTAAGCTATTTGGATATCTGTTGTTGTTGTTTAGTCATTTAGTCGTGTCCGACTCTTCGTGACCCCATGGACCAGATCACGCCAGGCACTCCTGTCTTCCACTGCCTCCTGCAGTTTGGTCAAACTCATGTTAAAATCATAGAGTTGGAAGAGATCACAAGGGCCATCGAGTCCAACCCCCTGCCAAGCAGGAAACACCACCAGAGCACTCCTGACATATGGTTGTCAAGCCTCTGCTTAAAGACCTCCTAAGAAGGAGACTCCACCACACTCCTTGGCAGCAAATTCCACTGTCGAACAGCTCTTACTGTCAGGAAGTTCTTCCTAATGTTTAGGTGGAATCTTCTTTCTTGTAGTTTGGATCCATTGCTCCGTGTCCGCTTC
The DNA here is from genome assembly GCF_964106645.2 of Podarcis pityusensis. Taxonomy (NCBI): domain Eukaryota; kingdom Metazoa; phylum Chordata; class Lepidosauria; order Squamata; family Lacertidae; genus Podarcis; species Podarcis pityusensis. The sequence goes on along the minus strand of NC_138037.1, from coordinate 44,680,022 downwards.
TCTGGAGCAGCAGAAAACAACCTTTCTCCCTCCTCTATGTGACATCCTTTTATATATTTGAACATGGCTATCATATCACCCCTTAACCTCCTCTTCTCCAGGCTAAACATGCCCAGCTCCCTTAGCCGTTCCTCATAAGGCATCGTTTCCAGGCCTTTGACCATTTTGGTTGCCCTCCTCTGGACACGTTCCAGTTTGTCAGTGTCCTTCTTGAACTGTGGTGCCCAGAACTGGACACAGTACTCCAGGTGAGGTTTGACCAGAGCAGAATACAGTGGCACTATTACTTCCCTTGATCTAGATGCTATACTATTGATGCAGCCCAGAATTGCATTGGCTTTTTTAGCTGCCGCGTCACACTGTTGGCTCATGTCAAGTTTGTGGTCAACCAAGACTCCTAGATCCTTTTCACATGTACTGCTCTCAAGCCAGGTGTCACCCATCTTGTATTTGTGCCTCTCATTTTTTTTGCCCAAGTGCAATACTTTACATTTCTCCCTGTTAAAATTCATCTTGTTTGTTTTGGCCCAGTTCTCTAATCTGTCAAGGTCGTTTTGAAGTGTGATCCTGTCCTCTGGGGTGTTAGCCACCCCTCCCAGTTTGGTGTCATCTGCAAATTTGATCTGGATGCCCTTGAGTCCATCATCCAAGTCGTTGATAAAGATGTTGAATAAGACCGGGCCCAAGACAGAATCCTGTGGCACCCCACTAGTCACTCTTCTCCAGGATGAAGAGGAACCATTGATGAGCACCCTTTGGGTTTGGTCAGTCAGCCAGTTACAAATCCACTGAGTGGTAGCATAGTCAAGACCGCATTTTACCAGCTTCTTTACAAGAATATCATGGGGCACCTTGTCAAATGCCTTGCTGAAATCAAGGTAGGCTACATCCACTGCGTTCCCTTCATCTACCAGGCTTGTAATTCTGTCAAAAAACGAGATCAGTTTAGTCTGACATGACTTATTTTTCAGAAATCCATGCTGACTATTGGTGATCACAGCATTCCTTTCTAGGTGCTCACAGACTGTTTGCTTAATGATCTGCTCCAGAATCTTCCCTGGTATTGATGTCAGACTGACTGGGCGGTAATTATTTGGGTCCTCTCTTCCCCCCTTTTTGAAAATAGGGACAGCATTTGCCCTCCTCCAGTCTGCCGGGACTTCGCCTGTTCTGCAGGAATTCTCAAAGATGACTGCCAGTGGTTCTGAGATCACATCTGCCAGTTCTTTTAATACTCTTGGATGCAGTTCATCTGGCCCTGGAGACTTGAATACATTTAGACTAGCCAAGTATTCTTGTACTATCTCCTTAGTTATTCTGGGCTGTGTTTCCTCTGCTGAATCATTTGCTCCAAATTCTTCAGGTCGGGCATTGTTTTCTTTATCGGAGAAGACTGAGGCAAAGAAGGCATTGAGGAGTTCAGCCCTTTCTGTGTCCCCTGTTTGCATTTCACCATCTTCTCCTCTGAGTGACCCCACTGTTTCTTTGTTCTTCCTTTTGCTACGAACATACCCATAAAAGCCTTTTTTGTTGCTTTTAACCTCTCTAGCAAGCCTGAGTTCATTCTGTGCTTTAGCTTTTCTGACTTTGTGTCTACACGTGCTGGCTATTTGTTTGAATTCCTCTTTGGTGGTTTCCCCCCTTTTCCATTTTTTGTACACATCCTTTTTAAATCTTAACTCAGTTAAAAGTTCTTTAGATAGCCACCCTGGCTTCTTTAGGCACCTTCCATGTTTCCGTCTCATTGGTATTGCCTGAAGTTGTGCTTTTACTATCTCCCTCTTAACAAACTCCCAGCCATCATGAACTCCCTTTCCTTTTAGTATTACTGTCCATGGGATCTCACCCAGCACTTCCCTAAGTTTTGTGAAGTCGGCTTTCTTAAAGTCAAGAAATTGAGTCCTTGTATGCTTGGCTGCTCCTTTCCGCTGTATAGTAAACTTCAGAAGAGCATGATCACTCGCGCCTAATGATCCTTCCACTTCTACCCCACTAACCAGGTCATCAACATTGGTTAGGACCAGATCTAAAATGGCTGTTCCTCTTGTTGCTTCTCCCACTTTCTGGACAATGAAGTTGTCTGCAAGGCCAGTGAGGAATCTGTTTGACCTTATGCTCTTGGCTGAGTTTGACATCCAACAAATATCCGGGTAATTGAAGTCCCCCATTACTACTATCTCCCTTCCTTTTGCATGCTTGGCCATCTGTTCCAGGAAGGCATCATCTATGTCCTCCGTTTGGCTTGGGGATCTATAGTAAACTCCCACAATGAGGTCACTGTTATTCTTCTCTCCCTTAATTTTGACCCAAATGCTCTCACTTTGGCTTTGAGGTTCTAAATCTTGGATCTCTTCACAGGTATACACATCCCTGACATATAACGCCACTCCTCCTCCTTTCTTGTCTGGTCTGTTTCTCTGAAATAGATTGTATCCCTCCATTATTACATTCCAATCGTGGGACTTATCCCACCAGGTTTCAGTGATGCCTATTATGTCATATTTAGTTTGCTGTACCAAGAGCTCAAGCTCATCTTGTTTATTTCCCATGCTTTGCGCATTAGTGTACAGACATTGAAGTCCATTAATCATTCCCCCGTGTCTCTTATTTAAGGATTTTTCCTCCCACCACTAGGTCTGCGTGCTGTTTGCTCCATTTGGTCTATGACATTTGGATGATCATCTTCATCAATTGATAGACTCCTACCTTCAGGAGCACTGTCTCCCTCCCCCACATTAGTCAGTTTAAAGCCCTCCTGATGAGGTTTCTGAGATTTTTGGCAAAAACATTCCTCCCAACCGTTGTGAGGTGCAGCCCATCGCTTGCCAGAAGTCCATCTTCAAGAAACTGCAGTCCGTGATCTAAGAATCCAAACCGTTCCTGTTTACACCATTTGCGAAGCCAGCTGTTCACTTCCACTATTTTTCCCTCTCTCCCTGGGCCACGTCGTTCAACTGGGAGGACAGATGAGATGACAATTTGTGCATTTAATTGCTTCAATTTCCTGCCCAGAGCCTCGTAGTCTCTTTTGATCTTCTGGAGGCTATTGCTTGCAGTGTCATTGGTTCCCACATGAACTAAGAGGAAGGGGTATTTGTCAGTGGGTTTTATGATTCCTTGCAGTCGTTCAGTTACATCTTGGATCTTAGCCCCGGGGAGACAGCACACTTCCCGAGACATCTTGTCAGGCCCACAGATCACTGCTTCTGTTCCCCTCAGTAGGGAATCCCCTATCACCACTACATGCCTCCTCTTAGGTCTGGTCGGGGTTCTTCCGTGAGCTGTCCGTTCCAAGGTCGCCTGCACATTCCCTGAGGATGTTGGTAGCTTCGAGAACACTGTCCAACCATCTCATCCTCTGTCGTCCCCTTCTCCTTGTGCCCTCAATCTTTCCCAACATCAGGGTCTTTTCCAGGGAGTCTTCTCTTCTCATGAGGTGGCCAAAGTATTAGAGCCTCAGCTTCATGATCTGTCATTCCAGTGAGCACTCAGGGCTGATTTCCTTAAGAATGGATAGGTTTGATCTTCTTGAAGTCCATGGGACTCTTAAGAGTCTCCTCCAGCACCATAATTCAAAAGCATCAATTCTTCGACGATCAGCCTTCTTTATGGTCCAGCTCTCACTTCCATACATCACTACTAGGAAAACCATAGCTTTAACTATACGGACCTTTGACGGCAAGGTGATGTCTCTGCTTTTTAAGATGCTGTCTAGGTTTGTCATTGCTTTTCTCCCAAGAAGCAGGCGTCTTTTAATTTCGTGGCTGCTGTCACCATCTGCAGTGATCATGGAGCCCAAGAAAGTAAAATCTCTCACTGCCTCCATTTCTTCCCCTTCTGTTTGCCAGGAGGTGATGGGACCAGTGGCCATGATCTTAGTTTTTTTATCCATTTCTTTTACGGGATTCTTGCCCGCAGTAGTAGATATGATGGTCATCCGAACTGAATTCACCCATTCCCGTCCATTTTAGTTCACTGATGCCCAGGATGTCAATATTTATTCTTGCCATCTCATTTTTGACCACACCCAGCTTACCAAGGATCATGGTTCTTACATTCCAGGTTCCTATGCAATGTTTTTCTTTACAGCATTGGACTTTCCTTTCGCTTCCAGGCATATCCGCAACTAAGCGACCTTTCGCTTTGGCCCATCCGCTTCATCAGCTCTGAATCTGCTTGTACTTGCCCTCCACTCTTCCTCAGTAGCATGTTGGACGTCTTCCAGCCTGAGGGGCTCATCTTCCAGAGTCATAACTTTTATATGCCTGTTGTCTTTATCCATGGAGTTTTCTTGGCAGGGATACTGGAGTGGCTTGCCGGTTCCTGCTCCAGGTGGATCACGTTTGGTCAAAACTCTCCACTATGACCTGTCTGTTTCGGGTGGCCCTGCATGACATAGTTCATAGCTTCTCTGAGTTATTCAAGCCCCTTCGCCACTGCAAGGAAGTGATCCATGAAGGAGATATCTGTTGTAGACTGCCTTTTTCTGTGACACTCGTATCATGATTTTGGGTGGTCTTTTGCTAATGTGCAATTTCTAAAGTCTTTAAAAGCTGTTACATACCTTTGCTCCGGTTCTTCACCTCCTTGCAGGTGGAGGGAAACTCCGTTGCAACAGAAAAGCAATGATCTTCCTTGCTTTCCTTCTACTAATTCCTGCCTCCACTCATTCTTCACTGACCGATAATAGACCTAGGGGGACACAATGAATGCCTTGATGGGGAGCTGGGCTGCAAAAGCCAACCCCAAATTTTCACATAACAAAACCGAGGGGGAAATGTCATTTCCTTTGCATATGCAGGGCCTGTAACATAAGGCTGAACAACTGCGGCCCTAAATTCTCACACAGAGGTTTGCTTAATTTATTTTCTTCCAAAGCAACAAGGAAAAATGGTTATTACCCCAGTCACAGATGAGCAGCAAGCACTTCCAGCGATTGCTACTGGTCATTGCAGCCAGCGTACCATGAAAGCTGAATACCAAGTGGTGAGAAGGAAAGTGCCGCTGTGAGGGCCTTTCATATCATGCCTTTTTATTTCAGTTGAGAAGAAAGTACGTTACAGAAGATCAGCCGGGTTCTCGAGAGTATTATAAGCACTTGTTGCCAGCATAATACAATTACGTTACGGAGTGCTAGAGGGACTCCTAAAATATTTCCCGCAGAAGACAAGGTCAAACCCAGAGAGCTTCCAGGTATGAAATGCAGAATCCTATGAATTTATTATGGCTGGGTTCCTCCCCTCCCACCACCCAACTCTCGTAATCTGTTACCGATAAGGGGAGTCTTAGGGACTATATTTCTCATTAAGATTAAAAAGAATGATTTCAATATTTTAGTTCCTCATCTATCTTATCCTCTAATTACCCTTTCATATGGTGCAGTAAGTACGGCGACATCTAATCTCTCCTTGACAGGGGAGGAGATGGCTTTTTACCTCAAGGTCCCAAGGTCAAAAGCCAAATTCTCCCTGATGCTGAAACAGCTCTATCTATCAAGTTTGTCTTGCCCTTAGAAAATACACCTGGTGCCTATTTGAGCCTCTAACAATCGCCAATACCACCGGGACTTCCACCCCTCTCCCTCGATCCCACCTTGCTACATTTTAGTAAATTAGCAATACTTATGCTCCATTTCACCAAGGCACTGTTATGCAAATCACGTTTACGCATTGCTTAATTGGGAAATGGAATGCGAGGGGAGGCTTTTGCAATATTACAAACAATGAATATTTAAATGGGTCTGAAATGCATCTCATGGGCGCTTATGAGCCTATTAAAAATGTCAGGTTTGAAATAGCTTGTTTGCTTCAGGTTGAGTAATGTGTATGCTCAGGTACGGCCCCTTCCTCCAAGACGGAAGGAAAGTGGCTTGCGTTGTAATTGACATTGCATCAACATGGCATCATGTGGATTGTGTACAATCCATAGTACAAAGTTGCTGCCAGGCAAACAGGCACGCTGTCTCTTTGAATATTTAAAAATGCAGCTTTGCTCATCTTCACTGATGTTCCAAGTTTGAACACATATGATTTCGCTCTCCTTTCCCGCCGCACCCGCTCTGTGCATCCTGCAAAATCTGCTCCAGAGAAACATTGCATTTGCATGCGTGTGTGATTGTGCTTGATGTTTGCGGGATGTAAGCCTGTGGGCCTATCTTTGAACATACAGTGGTACCTCAGGTTAAGTAGTTACCGGTAATTTGTTCCGGAGGTCCGTTCTTAACCTGAAACTGTTCTTAACCTGAAGCACCACTTTAGCTAATGGGGCCTCCTGCTGCCACTGCGCCGCCACTGCACGATTTCTGTTCTCATCCTGAAGCAAAGTTCTTAACCCGAAGCACTATTTCTGGGTTAGCGGAGTCCGTAACCTGAAGTGTATGTAACCTGAGGTACCACCGTAATAAAAACATGAGAAGAACTTGCTGGATCAGGTAAATGGCCCATCTTGTCCAATATCCTCACAGAGACCTATGGGAAGCCCAAGGAGCTATGGCTTGGGATGACTGGTATGCATTGAAATGCTATCCATCTACACCATATTGCTTTCATTAGGATGCCCATCCAGACTCCAGAATATGAGGCGGATATTCAGAATTTTTACACCCTTCACTCCATTGAATGTAACTGGAATTCTCCTCTTGTATTTGGACAAACTTGCTCAATTCGTACAGCAGCGCTGGAGAACAAGGCACATTGAAGGGGAAAGTTGAGTGACAATTAAGAAGTTTTGTTATGGTCATTATTCTTATCAATTCTCTCTGTTGGCATTCCATAGAATTCTTCATCTTGGTATCAGGGAACATTTCCCTATGCGGTATCATTCTAAACATAACCAGGTCTTTATTGATGGACCCTTATCCCCTTGATCATTATTTAAACATTCCCATACAATAGACGAGCTTTCTTGTGTTTTGGCTCATTTCCCCTCCCCCCTTTTTTCCTTCCTTCTCCTTCTTCTTTCCTTTTTTCTTTCCCATAACGGGTTGTGTTCTATGCCATGTACTTTGATATTTTTTGTAGGTTTTTTTTTAGCCTTTTCCATTATTATTATTATTAAGGATTTTTCTTTTGTAGTTTTGGTTGTTTATATTTATCTGTACAGTGGTACCTCGGGTTACAGATGCTTCAGGTTACATACGCTTCAGGTTACAGACTCCGCTAACCCAGAAATGGTACCTCGGGTTAAGAAATTTGCTTCAGGATGAGAACAGAAATCGTGCGGCGGCAGTGGGAGGCCCCATTAGCTAAAGAGGTGCCTCAGGTTAAGAACAGTTTCAGGTTAAGAACGGACCTCCGGAACGAATTAACTATGTAACCAAAGGTACCACTGTATTTGTTTAAAGCAAAATAAAAATTACTAAAAAAAAAAGAGAGAGAAAAAGAAGAAGTTTTGTTATGAGTTTGGTCACAGACGATAATGAGCAGGTGTTCCTCAGCAGCCATACAATGGCTCCTCCAGGTTCTCTTCAAATGTGTTTGCATCAAGGTTATTTTGCAAACCACTGTACTGTGTAGCGGAGAAGGTGTCAAGTTGTACTGAGAAACCCTGGATTCAGATCGAGGGCATTGTTAGGGGGGTGGTCCAGGTGGCCAAAGCCCTGGGAAATTTATGCCATGCCCCAGTTCTCCTGCTTCTCCCTCTCCTTTTGAAAAAATAAATAAAAAACACAGTACTAGTGAGATCAGCCACCCGATAACTTAACTTGCGCAGAAATCAGGGCTTTTTCCCCAGCCGGAACTCTCCGGAACTCAGTTCCAGCACCTCTCAGGCTGGCACCATTGCCATTCCAGGAGAACAAGGGAAGCATTCTCTATTACATCCTCTATTGCACAAGCACACCTTCGTTCTGGAGTCTCAGGACAATTCCTGGGTGGAGCAGAAGAACTCTTTCACTTGAGAAAGCTTCAATTGCTAGGCAAAACTAGTTAAAATAATGTAAGTGGACATTTATGAAATCGTGCTTTAAATCTGGAGCATTAATTTGTTTTAAATTTAGAAGCAGCAGCTAGCAGGTCAAATTATTCAGTCTTACAGAGCCTTATCACTACTTAATGCAGGAAAGTAAAGAGCTTTAAGGAGATACTACTGTAATGAGTGTTTGTTTTATTATTAAAAATAATTTGCCTCCATTGTGTGCCATATGAATAATAGAAATTAGAAATGGAAGAATTGTATTAGGTCCTTTATCTTGCTTCTACTGCAGAATAGTTCCCAACAGTATATTTTCCAGCACTTTTATCCAATCTAATTTAAAGGTATCTTATATAATTGTGCTTCTACTCTATCCCTTGGGAAATTATTGAATAGTGTCACAGCAATTACATTTTAATTTTTTCCCCCAGTGCTGTTTTACATAATTTTTTTATTATTCTTATAAGGAGCTGATCGATTCAAACACAAAACTTGTTAAAATATTTCACGTGCTATACTTTTCTAAGTCCTTCTTTTTGCAAATTTGCAACATTTTGCTCTTTTTTAAATATTGAAAACTGGTCTAATGCATTCAGAGAGTCTCAATGATAGTAATGGGATATGACCTGTATTTGGAGAATTTGTTTGCATTAGGCTATCCTCTAACTTAGGTAGAAACAGAATTACAACAGAATGCTTTAAGAACATGAGAGCTCTACACGATGAGGCCAAAGAACCATCTAGTCTGGTGTTCTGCTCTCACTGTAGCTAGGTAGATGTCCATTGAAAGCCCACAAGGAAGGCACTCTTGCAGGCCAAAAAGTTCACATTAAATATACAGTGGTACCTCGGGTTACAGACGCTTCAGGTTACAAACTCTGCTAACCCAGAAACAGTACCTTGGGTTAAGAATTTTGCTTCAGGATGAGAACAGAAATCGCGCGGCGGCAGGGGGAGGCCCCATTAGCTAAAGTGGTACCTCAGGTTAAGAACAGTTTCAGGTTAAGAACGGACCTCCAGAACAAATTAAGTTCTTAACCTGAGGTATCACTCTTTTACTGGTAGTGTATAAATTCTATTCCACTTTCAACATGCAACATTCCTGACTGTCCTCCTTAGACAGATTTTTACAAACAGGGAATTGACATTGAGGTAAACGGACTTGCTGAAGGCCGTTCAATAGATTCATAGGTGAGCAAGTTGGGAAGAAACCCAGGGTTTCCCAAGTACAATGCCAATGCTCTGTTGGATAGATCATTCTGATATTTGCTTTTCTTGCAATTTCAGTGTTGCTTCAGCTGCTGCATAGACAGACATCTGTCTGGTCTATGTATCCATAACAGCAACCACACTCGATTCTCTCTCTCTCACACACACACACACACACACACCATACATTAAGCTACAGACTTAGGAAATTATAATGTCAGAATCAAGTATACACTTCTAGAGAACACCAATACATTACTTTTGGTAAATGAACCACCATAGCCTCTAGAGGGCTGTGAAAATTTGTGTCCCGGGCTTTTTAGACTCATCACGGAGGCGCAGGTTGCAGCCACAGCAAAGTTGGCATCTCTGCCGTATTAAGTAGTTGGTCCCTTATCTTTCTTGCGCTGAACTGGCCACAGTGATCCATGCGATGGTCACCTCCAGGCTTGATTATTGTAACTCATTCTACGCGGGGCTGCCCTTGAAGCTGATCCAGAAACTCCAGCGGGTGCAGAATGCTGCGGTGAGGCTCCTTACGGGGTCCTTGCCACGGGATCACATTCACCCAGTGCTTTACCAACTGCACTGGCTCCCGGTGGAGTACAGGGTCAGGTTTAAGGTGCTGGTTTTGAGCTTTAAAGGCCTAGGACCCACGTACCTACGGGACCACCTCTCCTGGTATGCCCCACAGAGAACCTTAAGGTCCACAAATGACAACACTTTGTGGTTAGATTGGTCTCAACTAGGGCCAGGGCCTTTTCAGTACTGGTCCCGACTTGGTGGAACACTCTGTCACAAGAGACTAGGGCCCTGCGGGACTTGATATCTTTCTGCAGGGCCTGCAAGACAACAGCTGTTCCACCTGGCCTTTGGTTTGGACTCAGTCTGACCTTTATGTCCCCCCCCCCCCTTATGGTTTTGATCTATGGGCTACTTTTAAAATGATACTGCATTTTAACTTGTATTTTAACTTGTCCCCCCCCCCCCATTATGTTTTTATTGTAATTTTACTGGTGTTAGCTGCCCTGAACCCGGCTCTGGCTGGGGAGGGCAGGGTATAAATAAAAATATATTATTATTTATTATTATCTACCCATGATGACACATTGGTTGCCAGATGTGATTCCCCCTCCCCAGCTCTCTACCCCACTATTACTCTTTGAGGCTTCTGGGTTTGTAGTTGCTTTTGCTGGAGAAGCAGATGTTTGCAAGTGCTCTCAAGCATATGTAGATCTGATTTCCTCAAATAATTCCTTCCAAATGTTTTGGACTACAACTCCCATCACTCCCAGCCAGCATGGCCAATGCTCAGGGATCACATGAATTGCTGGACTACAAACACCTGGAAGTTACCATGTTGAGGAAAGCCTAGATTAGATACTAGGGGACGAGGGGGGCGCTGTGGTCTAAACCACTGAGCCTCTTGGGCTTGCCGATCGGAAGGTCAGAGGTTCGAATCCCTGCGACGGGGTGAGCTCCTATTGCTCTGTCCCAGCTTCTGCCAGTGCAAGTAGATAAATAGGTACCACTGCGGCAGAAAGGTAAATGGTGTTTCTGTGCGCTCTGGTTTCTGTCACGGTGTTCCATTGTGCCAGAAGCAGTTTAGTCATGCTGGCCACATGACCCAGAAAGCTGTCTGTGGACAAAGGCCAGCTCCCTTGGCCTGAAAGCGAGATGAGCGCCGCAACCTCATAGTCGCCCTTGAGTGGACTTAACCATCCAGGGGTCCTTTCCCTTTTACCTAGATTAGATACTTATGGGTATGGGTGGTCAGAGTTTTTACCAGCATGCTCTTTTTATTTGGACTTAAAAGTACAGTGGTACCTCTGGTTAAGTACTTAATTCGTTCTGGAGGTCCATTCTTAACCTGAAACTGTTCTTAACCTGAAGTGCCACTTTAGCTAATGGGGCCTCCTGCTGCTGCCGTGCCGCCAGAGCACAATTTCTGTTCTCATCCTGAAGCAAAGTTCTTAACCTGAAGCACTATTTCTGGGTTAGCGGAGTCTGCAACCTGAAGCGTATGTAACCCGAGGTACCACTGTATGGCAAACAAAATTGGTCTGAATTCCTGCTGCAAGAGACTTTGATCAGTTTTTGCCTTCACATGTTCCTCATGAAAAGCAGAAAAACAATCTATGTTGTCTTTTTTTGTGTGTGTGTAAAGCCTTTAGTAATTAAGATGTAAACGCTGAGTGGATTGCAAGACAATTCTCAGCTCTGGCTGACTCTCCTCCAAGAAAGCTCTCTGTCAAGACTTGAAAAAAAACCCTTAAGGAAATGTCTCAAATGCTACACAGAGACTGTGTTGAATTAACTGGAAAAACCAGGCTCGGAAACTGTCAGGAAGTGTATGTGACTGGGATTAGTACACCACTGTGAGGCTATGAGCCAAGATTTGTGGGGAGAAAAGATTCAAAAGGCATGCTTGGGGCACTGCATTGATTGTAGCACCAGGGGAAGAAAGATCCCTAAATATTTAAAGATTAAGCAGTATGTGTGGAAAAGGGTTGGGATAGTAAACTAAATAAAGGCACAGCTGGGTTATCAATAATATGTGCCCCGTTTTAGCCCCCCCCTCCTAATGAATGGTGGGAAGGAGTGTAGCTCAGTAGCAGAGTGTCAGGTTAGATTCCCAAGCATCTGCAAATTGGGCTGGGGACACCCCCTTCTTGAAACCTTGGAGAACAGCTGTCATTGCAGACAATACTGGATACACAGACCAAAGGTATGATTCTGCATAAGGCCACTATATTCCCATGTGGGTGAAGGATTGCCTTCCTGTAGGACAGTAACTGTACTGCTGATTGGCTGTTTTACTTTATTATTATTATTTTAAAAAGAGGGTAGAAGTGAGGACATCACCTTGCCAACAAAGGTCCGTATAGTTAAAGCTATGGTTTTCCCAGTAGTGATGTATGGAAGTGAGAGCTGGACCATAAAGAAGGCTGATGGCCGAAGAATTGATGCTTTTGAATTATGGTGCTGGAGGAGACTCTTGAGAGTCCCATGGACTGCAAGAAGATCAAACCTCTCCATTCTTCAGGAAATCAGCCCTGAGTGCTCACTGTAAGGACAGATCGTGAAACTGACGCTCCAATACTTTGGCCACCTCATGAGGAGAGAAGACTCCCTGGAAAAGACCCTGATGTTGGGAAAGATGGAGGGCACAAGGAGAAGGGGACAACAGAGGACGAGATCGTTGGGCTGTGTTCTCGAAGCTACCAGCATGAGTTTGACCAAACTGCGGGAGGCAGTGGAAGACAAGAGTGCTTGGCGTGTTCTGGTCCATGGGGTCACGAAGAGTCGGAGACGACTAAACGACTAAACAACAACAACAACAGAAGTGAGGACTACCGCCAGGAAAAAAAAAGGAGCAGAACATCAAAGCAATGAAAGGGTTTGGAAATGGAGCAGGCATGTTGCCTTAAAGAGGATGCAACCCTGTATTTAATTTATAATTATTTTCTTTTTATTTCCTGAATGTAATTGTCTTTGGAAATCAGTGTGTGATTTTTAAAATAAACACAATAATTCTGATTTAGAAAGAAGAACTATGTTTCCTCAGACACAGATCTTTGATGGGTTTCCCCCAAAAAGAAGTTCAGTCATGTCAGACACATTTCATTGAAAGACTAATAATAATAATAATAATAATAATAATACCACCAGCTACTCTGGGCAGCTTCCAACACAAGTATAGCATCAAACATTAAAAACTTCCTGAAACAAGGCTGGCTTCAGATGTCTATGAAAAATTATACAGCTGTTTTAACTCTTTGACATCGGCCAGGAGAGCATTCCATAGGATGGGTGCGACTACTGAAAAGGCTTCCTGCCTGGTTGCCTGTAATTTAACTATTTGCAAGTGAAAACCACCAGACAGCCCTCAGAGCTGGACCTCAGTGTCCAGGCTGAATGATAGCAGCCTGGCAGGATTTCTGCTGCTAATCCAGTGCTCCTATCAGCTGTCAGGAGCGAGCCAGCAGTAAATCACACTGTGCAAGTTGGAGTTAATTCTCGATTAGCAAAAAAGATGATCTGAACAGTTTTGTTGGAGTATCAGCAACTCATCCCCACTAGGTCTTGTCCCCATGAAGCAGTTGCTGAGACTGAAGGTCCCTGCCTCCCCACAGCTGCCTGAGGCCTCTCCTCTCCAGGGTTTGCCCCAAGCAATCAAAGACTGTGCCTGAGTGCAGCCAACTTCTCCTCCGCCCTCTTCATGCCTCTACTGGTTCTGGGAGACAAGGGAGAGGAGAGCTTGCCACAGCCAGAGGAGGAGACACCCATGACTCTTCAACAGCTGGACTCATCTCTGCTTCTTGGCCTCTCTCCTCCCCTGCTTCAGCTTCTACCTCTGATTCTGGACTTCTCTCTGCCACAGACTCTCCCAGCTCACTAAGCCCTGTTGCCTCTTCAGCATCCAACACCTCCTCACCCCAGTCTTCTCCCTCTGATCACTCATCATTGTCCCACCACCACTCCCCATGCTCTGAGCCTTCTTCCCTTGGGGGTTCCCTGGCTGGTTCCTTCCACCATCTCTCTATCTCAAACCAGTGCACCATCCACATAAGCAGCAGCGTTGCCAGCATCAGGTAGGTGGCTCCATGTCTTTGCCCCACCAAACATACGGCTATTGTAGTTCTCTATTTGATGGGCTGCTCCATCCAGCCTGATTCAAATATAAGGTAAAGGTCAAAGGTAAAGGACCCCTGGATGGTTAAGTCCACTCAAAGACAACATAGATTGTTTTTTCTGCTCTTCATGAGCAGCATGTGTAGACAAAAACTGATCAAAGTTTCTTGCAGCAGGAATTCAGACCAGTTTTGTTTTCCATACTTTTAAGTCCAAATAAAAAGAGCGTGCTGGTAAAAACTCTGACCACCCACACCCAGGTAAAGGACCCCTGGACGGTTAAGTCCACTCAAGGGTGACTATGGGGTTGCGGTGCTCATCTCGCTTTCAGGCTGAGGGAGTTGGCGTTTGTCCACAGACAGCTTTCTGGGTCATGGGGCCAGCATGACTAAACTGCTACTGGTGCATGGAGGACCGCGACAAAAACTAGAGCGCACGGAAACGCCATTTACCTTCCTGCCGCAGTGGTACCTATTTATCTACTTGCACTGGCATGCTTTTGAACTGCTAGGTTGGCAGGAGCTGGGACAGAGCAACGGGAGCTCACTCTGTTGCAGGATTTGAACTGCCGATCTTCTGATCGGCAAGCCCAAGATGCTCAGTGGTTTAGACCACAGCGCCACCCGTGTCCCTACAAATTCAAATATAAGCAGAATACCTAAGTGCACTCGATCACAATGTGACTTTACGATCCTCGACAGCTTCACCCTTGCCCTGTTTAATTATCCCAGTGACCTGAAATGTTTTATCCTGTGATGCCAATAAAGGTATTTGATTTGCTTTGAATTCAAATATAAGGAATTCAAATATAATGAACCGCCAGGCCTTGATGTTTCCCACCAGCAGGCGGCTCCTAGGCAGCAGACTGAACCGGCATCTAAGCCGCATTATTAAACCTTTCTGGGAATTGCAGCTCTGGGAAGGGACTAGAGGTCATATGCAAATAACTGATTTCATTTACTTCAGTAGAACTTAGTCATGACTAACTATCTAGATGAAGTCTGAGGCTTGGAAAGGCCATTGACTGTAACGGAAGTATAACTTCACCACTTTTGAGGATTGGCGATGGTTGATTTCTTTTCACAGGAGATCCATAAACGAGGATTGCCATAGCAAAGAATTTCAACAAATCGAGCTTAATGGGAAACTGTCTGGCTGTTGGGAAATCAGCCCAATGTTCACTCCATTTAGCATGAAAGCAATCAAGACATACCTGCTCCAATTTTTCACAGGATATCTGCCAGCCGAACATTGGGGGGAGAGAGAAAGAGAGAGAGATTTGTTTTCAAGAATATCAGCTTTTAACATACTTAGAATCTCCCGAAGGACTTTACAAGCATCAAGAAACCATTGCCGGTGAACTAGCAAAAATGAAGCTTGATTTCAAGAGACAGAAAGTTAGAAAATAAAGATATCATTATTGCCTTTGCTTCCCCGAGCCATAGGATACATTTCCTTTGGAGTAGTAACGACTCCACAGATAAAGCAAGAAGTGACCTAGAGAGGTGGGGAAAGGTGTTGCAAAGCTGTCAAGCTGTTTTCCCCAAGTGAGGAGTAGATAGTTTTGCAAGCTATGGGAATGTTCAGGGATGCAGGAGAGGATATATTGTTTGATTATATCCTTTCCAACTTGTGTTAACAAGTTCTACAATTTAGCAGAGTAACATTCCCCTTTTTAAACTTGCACAGCGGATGCGTTTGCTCAGGCTCGCTAAAGCCTCTAAAATACGTTTCTTTGGTAATTCCCCATTTAGTCCCTCATAAAAAGATAGACATGACACAGTCTTCTATAAAAGCATAAAAAGAGTTTACTCACTCACATTCTGTTCACAAATGGATCCCAGAAGGCAGACTTAAGTTACAAAAGTAATCTACCTGGAATCTATCCCATACAGAGACAGTCCCTTTGTCTTCTCTTGGCTGGAAGCTGGAGGCCAAGAGAGCATCTTAGGCTAAACAGATGTTGCTTCTTCGACGAATGTGGTCAGAGAGAGAGAGAGAGAGACAGCTGACCAGTCCTGCTCTTTTGTTACCTGGGCAGGTGAGGTCACGTCCACCTCTAGTCACATGCAGAGGAAGTCTGTCCCAGTGTAGGTGTGCTGGTCCCAAGGGTTGACCGTGCGGCAAGGTCCAAGTCCAGTCTGAGGTCGAGGGTATGGTATGGAGGCTGTCCGTCAAAGCTGTAGCTGGGTCCAAGGCAGGGAGTCAGGTGAGGTCAGGAACTCTGGCAGAAGAGCAGGACAGGGTGCAGGCAGGAACAGGCTACCAACAATGTTGCTCCCACAACCTGGGACTGGGGCTGGCTGGCTTTTATCTGCCCCAAAGGAATAGGGTGGCCCCTGTCCACAGGTGACTCGCCTCTCCTGGCCTGGAGGCGAGCACTCCTCCTGCGGGAACTTAGTTCCCTTCACCTCTCTGCCCTGAGCCTCTGCAGCTCAGGAGAGGCTGGAGGGTTACCGGACCCAGAGGCAACCTCAGCTTCCCCTGACGGGGCTGAGAGTGGAGCACCTGCAGGCAACGGGTCCTCCATCACCTCAGGAGCCAGAGCAGACTCAGCTGGCGCCTGCACCTGAGGATCCAGCACAGGTGAGGACCCTTCAGGCTCAAGCCCCAGCCCCGGCTCAGCTGGTTCTGGAGGCGGGGAATCCTGTGCAGGCTGGGATCCCTCAGGTTCAGCCTCCGAGTCCGAATCCCAGGCCATCACAGTAGGAGAAACAGGAAGTTCTGACTGGCTGGTCCAGACATCCCCTTTTATCTCCACTCTAGGGTTGTTGTACTTGACTGCTCTTGTGTTTCACATCCCACACAAGCTGTACCAGCTTTACAGGTGAATCTTACCCATGTTTACTTAGGGATTAAGTTCCACAGAGTTCAGTGAGATGTGCAGAGCAATGCCATGCTCACAACATAGCAGGTCATGACATACATTACCACTATACTGGCAGCTGCTGTATTCAATGGGTGTTCAGGCCTAGTAGGGGAGTGGAAAACACACCCAGAAAATACAAAGACATTCCAGCATCCCTGGAAATATCACTCCCCCCCCCGAAACATGGGCTTAGCTGGCATTACCATTAGCCCCGAACAATTTAGGGAAAGGTTACCTTAAATACCTTAATATTTCCATGTAAGCTGCTTGTTTTAAAATTATTACTGGAGAAGTTGATAAGTTTAGCCACATTCTTAAAAATCAAAAGTTGGGCAGGGGGGACGACGACACCATAATAATAATTTATTTCATGCATTTGAGTTTTCTTCTTCACGGTTGTTCCCTTCTAGTGCTAATTTAGCTGTAGGAGTACTGATCTTGTTTAAATTTAGAAAAGGACATATTTTTCTGTACTGAAATGTAGCATAGTCCAAAAGGGGGGGGGGGCGGAATCCAACTTTGTGTGAAGATGCAGTTATAGGAAAAAATATAGCCTACAATAGTATGAGACACACAGAAAGGCTGTAACTGTGAAGGTCTGGGCCTCATTCTTCATTTTCACTTCAGTAGCAACCCTTTTGTAACACTGTAGAAAAAATAATAATAATCTGCTTAAAATCTAGCAGGTGTGATATTTTGTTAGAAATGGGACAATTCCATAAAGAACGTTAACAGTTGCTGTTGCTGTTTAGGAACACCTCAGAACACATCTCTTAACAAGGACACATGGAAAAAAAATGGAAAAAGTTGTTTAGTCGTTTAGTCGTGTCCGACTCTTCGTGGAAAAAGTAGATACCATAATTTCAGTGCATGTAACTGAACTCCTATATCTAGGAGCAAGCCCTACTGAACACAATGGGACTATGTGTAGACAGGCGCTGTAAGTGTGACACCTGTTACATGTATTTCCATTTCTTCCCCTTCTATTTGCCATGAGGTGATGGGACCAGTGGCCATGATCTTCGTTTTTTTTGATGTTGAGCTTCAGACCATTCATGAGATATAGAAAAAGCCAATGATCTACTCTTCCAATTAGCATCCTGTTTCAGATTTTTTAAAACGTGAAACGTAGTTGTTCCTGATGAGGACTTACCACTCGCTAATTCCAGTTCATCAAAACTGATTTAACCATTTGGCACCTCTCAGGTGGGCGCCATTTGTAAGGATTTTGCATTGTAAGAGAACAAGGAAGGCGTTCATGGTGAGTTCTGGCACCTCTTTTTCTAGAAAAATAGCACTGCTTACATCTAATAAGACTAGAGGGGTGAAACTAAACCCATATTGCATACTTAGCAAACAAAACAGAAGCCTTAGTAGATTTTTTTAAAAACCTTAATTAAAAACCACCAATGTTTGCTAGTGCCAAATGGTTAAATCAGTTTTGATGAACTGGAATTAGCAAGCAGTAAGACCTCATCAGGAACAACTAAGTTTCACGTTTAAAAAAATCTGAAGCCGAATGCTAATTGGAAGAGTTTGAACTGTGAGCTGTAGGAGTCCTTTGTGATATTTCTGGATAGGAATAATTTGAAAAACTGTCAGTCTTGGGACATACCTTGATATAAGAAAACAATTCCCTTAACAATTGCAGTAAAAACGAAGCGCTCGCCAGTTTTTGTCTAGCACAAGAGACCCTAGAAAGGAAGGGAGTGAGATAAAATGCCCTGAACTATGGTAATTCAGAACTGAAAAAGTTAAGATAAATTTTTCTCGCTGATAAATAAGCAAGTGTATTCTGGCTCCCAACAGCATTTCAAAATCTGAAGTGTTGCTCTTTGAAGTGGTGAAATTTCTTGCATCTCACAGCAATTTGGGGGGTGGGAGAAAGTTTCCTTCATTTAAAGCTCATGTAGATTGTACTATTTTACAAATATTTTAAAAGCCAAGGTTAAACCAAATCCCTCTTGGTGCCAGAACTGCCACAGTTTCGCTATCTCCATCTCTCTGTTTTAATGCCCTGGTGCCTTCAAACATTTTCAGTAATGGGCTGCATAACCTCGCTTGTTTAAAAATAGAGCTTCTTGTTATTTTTCGGGGAGTCAGTTTGATCCGTGCTCTCAAGGAGACAAGGTAGAGTTTCTTTTCTGTGAGAATATTAATAATCTAATGGGCAAAACTTCGGGGATAATTAATCAAAATGCTGGAGTTCCAATTCCCTAATGGGGGGAAAAAGATAAGGGACCAAGCTAATCCCTTGCATAACTTCATTGTGGTTTTCCTGTTCTTTTACTCCCTTAACAATTATACTAGTGTAAGTGTTGTTAGAGAAACCTTGATTACTGCTGCTAATGAGACCTCATTATTATTCTCTGATGCAAAGCTTCTCTTCCTTTGACTTCATTAGGCAGGGGGTTGGGGGAGGAAGGATGAAGCAAAGTTATTTGTCTTCATCTTCCTCCAGTTTGGGGTACATTAAAGTGGAGTCTTTTGCAAGCTTGCAAGCGAGATTTCCACCACTTTACGTAAAGTCATTAGCAACAACTTAATAAAAAATAAAAGAAAAATAAAGCAATGCTGGTAACAGTTTAGCTGTGATTCAGCATGTGGTCGATGGGCTGCCAAGTTCCAACATCCTCCTTTCTCTGCCCCTTGTTTTGCACAATCCTTAGAGTCAGGGACTCTAATCCTTAGAGTATAGGGACGCGGGTGGCGCTGTGGGTTAAACCACAGAGCCTAGGGCTTGCTGATCAGAAGGTCGGCGGTTCGAATCCCCGCGACGGGGTGAGCTCCCGTTGCTCGGTCCCTGCCGTGCCAACCTAGCAGTTCAAAAGCACGTCAAAGTGCAAGTAGATAAATAGGTACCGCTCCGGCGGGAAGGTAAACGGCATTTCCGTGCACTGCTCTGGTTCGCCACATGACCCAGAAGCTGTACACCGGCTCCCTCGGCCAATAAAGCAAGATGAGCACCGCAACCCCAGAGTCGGCCACGACTGGACCTTATGGTCAGGGGTCCCTTTACCTTTACCTTTAGAGTCAGGAAGTTGGGGGCTGCAGAGAAGCCAAGTAAACTTTGTAATGAAAGCTAATTTATTTGCCGAGAAATGCTCCTGGAAAGCAGAATGATTATTCTAATACACATGCTGGAGATTGTTAGGATCCTCGTCCCCTTGACATCTGATACCTGGTTGTAATATTAGACTCGGCAGGCCGAAGACGAGAATGACCTGGATTTTTTTTTCTTTTTTATTTTTTTTTGCTTCATTAAAACAGGAGCTGCAAATCAGGGCAGGAGAGCTTGTGGCCCTCCAGCTTTTTTATTATTATTAAAAATAATAAATAGTTTTTATTAAATATTTCATTGTGTTCTTTCATTCTGTTGACTGGAGTTAGTGAAGGGGTTGTGTCAACATCACGTGGATAGGTCCTTTGTTTATAGTGTTATAGATTTAAGGAGGAGATTTCCCCGAATCCCAGAAATTAATAAATGCCAAGGTATCAGTATTTATGCTGGTGTAATTAGAAGAAGGTTAAAAAAGGAACATGGAGAAGAATAGAGTAACGGTGGACTTGTCTGTCTGGACCTAACTCTAAGCCAATATGGTGATAATCCTTAAACCCTACAGGAGAAGTACAGAAAATGAGCTTTGTGTCTTGATACCCTTTATAATAATAATAATAATAATAATAATAATAATAATAATAGTAATAATAATAATAATAATAATAATAATAATAATAATAATAATTTATTATTTGTACCCCGCCCATCTGGCCACTACCGAGAAGGCCCTCTGCCTGGTTCCCTGTAACTTGGCCTCTCGCAGTGAGGGAACCGCCAGAAGGCCCTCGACGCTGGACCTCAGCGTCCGGGCAGAACGATGGGGGTGGAGACGCTCCTTCAGATGTATTGGACCGAGGCCGTTTAGGGCTTTAAAGGTCAGCACCAACACTTTGAATTGTGCTCGGAAACGTACTGGGAGCCAATGTAGGTCTTTCAAGACCGGTGTTATATGGTCTCGGCGGCCGCCCCCAGTCACCAGTCTAGCTGCCGCATTCTGGATTAGTTGTAGTTTCCGGGTCACCTTCAAAGGTAGCCCCACGTAGAGCGCATTGCAGTAGTCCAAGCGGGAGATAACCAGAGCATGCACCACTCTGGCGAGACAGTCTGCAGGCAGATAGGGTCTCAGCCTACGTACCAGATGGAGCTGGTAAACAGGTGCCCTGGATACAGATTTGACCTGTGCCTCCATGGACAGCTGTGAGTCCAAAATGACTCCCAGGCTACGCACCTGGTCCTTCAGGGGCACAGTTACCCCATTCAGGACCAGGGAATCCTCCACACCTGCCCGCCTCCTGTCCCCCAAAAACAGTACTTCTGTCTTGTCAGGATTCAACCTCAATCTGTTAGCCGCCATCCATCCTCCAACCGCCTCCAGACACTCACACAGGACCTTCACCGCCTTCACTGGTTCTGATTTAAAAGAGAGGTAGAGCTGGGTATCATCTGCATACTGATGAACACCCAGCCCAAACCTCCTGATGATCTCTCCCAGTGGCTGCATGTAAATGTTGAAAAGCATGGGGGAGAGGACAGAACCCTGAGGCACCCCACAAGTGAGAGCCCAGGGGTCTGAACACTCATCCCCCCCCACCACTTTCTGAACACGGCCCAGGAGGAAGGAGCGGAACCACTGTATGACAGTGCTCCCAGCTCCCAGCCCCTCAAGACGGTCCAGAAGGATGCTATGGTCGATGGTATCAAACGCCGCTGAGAGATCCAGCAGAACTAGGAAACAGCTCTCACCTTTGTCCCTAGCCCGCCGGAGATCATCAACCAGTGCGACCAAGGCAGTTTCAGTCCCATGATGAGGTCTGAATCCCGACTGGAAGGGATCCAAATGGTCCGCTTCTTCCAGGCATGCCTGGAGTTGTTCAGCAACCACTCGCTCAATCACCTTGCCCAAGAATGGAAGATTTGAGACTGGGCGATAATTGGCCATCGTGGCCGCATCTAAAGATGGTTTTTTAAGAAGCGGTTTAATAAGCTCCTCTTTCAGTGGGTCTGGGAAGGCTCCCTCACGGAGGGAAGCATTCACCACCCCACGAAGCCCATCGCCCAGCCCTTCCCGGCTAGCTTTTATAAGCCAGGATGGGCAAGGATCCAGGAGACAGGTGGTTGGCTTCACTCGTCCAAGCAGCCTGTCCACATCCTCGGAGATAACAGGTTGGAATTGATCCCACGCAACTTGACTAGACAGGACTCTAGCACTCTCCCGCCCTGGCCCTGCTCCCACAGTGGAGTCTACCTCTTCCCGAATCTGAGCGATTTTATCTGCAAAAAACTTTGCAAAATCATTGCAGGAGATCATGTGGCCCGTACTGGGCCCAGATGTCGCAGGTGGTTCCGCTAAATTGTGAACCACCTGAAAAAGTCTCCTGCTGCTGTTTTCTGCAGATGCAATAGAGGCGGCGAAGAAAGTCTTCTTCGCCGTCGCTATCGCCACTTGGTAGGCTCTACGTTGAGCTCTAACCTGTGTCCGGTCAGATTTGGAATGAGTTATCTGCCACCGGCGCTCTAGCCGTCTCAACGATTGTTTCATTGCCCTCAGATCCGTGGAAAACCACGGGGCTGTCCGGGCTCCATGCAATTGGAGAGGGTGCTTCGGAGCCAAACAATCAATAGCCCTGGTTAACTCCACATTCCAGCAGGTCACCAGGGAATCGGCTGAAAGGCCATCAACATGGGATAAAGCATCCCCTACCACTCTCTGGAAACCATTTGGATCCATTAAGTGGCGGGGGCGGACCATCCGAATTGGTCCCACCTCCCTGCAGAGGGGATGGGTCGCAGAGAAGTCCAGTTGCACCAGGAAGTGATCTGACCATGGCACTTCTTTCGTTTCGCTTTTACTTAGTGTCAGATCACCAACATCCATAGAGGTAAACACCAGGTCCAAGGCATGTCCGCGGCTATGGGTTGGGCCAGACATATTCAGGGACAGCCCCATGGAGGCCATGCTTTCCACGAAGTCCCGAGCGGCCCCTTGTAAGGTCGTGTCGGCATGGATGTTAAAATCCCCTAGGACAACCATGCTAGGTGTCTCCAGGAGAACATCCGCCACAACCTGAAGCAGCTCAGGCAGGGAATCCTTGGTGCAGCGGGGAGGTCGGTACACCAAAAGGAATCCTGTGCTGCCCCTATTGCCCAACTTCCAGAACATGCACTCGGAAAACTGGGTCTTCCCAATAGGATGCCTGGTGCAAACTAATGACTTCCTAAAAATCACTGCAACCCCCCCTCCCTGCCCACATGACCTGGGTTGCTGTGCATAAGAGAAACCTGGTGGACAAGCAGCGGCAAGGACAGGCCCATCTGCTACATCCAACCAAGTCTCTGTTACACATGCCAGGTCAAGTCCTCCATCCATGATCAAGTCATGGATGGCAGTGGTCTTATGAATCATTGACCTGGCATTGCACAGCAGCACCTTCAGGTCATGTGGGTATCCCTTGCTGATTCTAGTATCCATCCGGTCAGGACCAGACCCGGAGGCAGGGATAGTCCTCAGACAACGACTAAACCTGCCTCCTCTGTAATGACATGGTCTGGTCTTAGCGTAACTCCTCCTCCTACCCGTGATCACTGAGATCGGTTGTCCCAGTGCATCCCCCCCTGTGGAACATGCCCCAGCCATTTTGTTGGCTGGGACCCACTCCTTTAGCTATTTGCCTATACATAGTTCATCTCAAATGTAAGTTGCAAGGCAAGCGCAGCAATTGATAATGCACCTGTCTTCCTACAAGAGAAAGACTAGTGATTTCATCCCCCTGCATAGAAGGGAGTGTAACTCTGCATAGAAGGGAGCATTTTGCTCACACAGGTTGTAAATAAACTCGGACTCGACTTTAATCGGGTCCCAGCTTTTGGAGAGGCGTTGTTGGTATAATTGCCCCACCCCCAGCAGCAATCAACAGTGCCAAGAAAATTGCTAATTGTGTGGTGGCATGGAAAGTGCAACTTTGAATGGTTGGTTACTGCTTACTGCAATCACTACTATGCTATAAGATCCACTAACCTGTGATACTACATATGGTATGTACAATTGTTTATGGTTTTTTACATTAATTTTGCTGTAAAAATATGTGAGATTGCGATATTGTATTTATTTGCATTACCTAGAGCCTGTTCTACTGATGAAGCCCAAGACGGCGACACAAGGCTAATATTCTGGAAATCCTTGTCCGAGACTCTGTGAAAGGATTCCCTGGAACTGTAACAACCCTTCATGTGGATTATTGGACTCTTTGAACAGACAGGTGGACTAGATACTTATACATGTATGGACCTTATGCATGAACTGACTAGAGAATGAACTGATCCACTGGCTCTTCTGCTTTTTTCGTTGAACTTCATGAGACTTCTGTTGAAATCTACAAATTGATACAATGAATAGTATACCTTATTTATTCAAAAGTACAGCCGGTTACGTTTTGTGTGTTTATTGAGTATGTTCCACGTAACCATAGGTTTGTTGTTGTTGTTTTAGTCGGGTGATACGGCACCCCACCATTACTTTTGACCAGGAGTCCTTGTTTTGCAATGATGGCGATATTTGGCTGATCAATATGGTTAAGGGCATTAGAGATTGGTTGCCAGTGTGAGGGGGTTGGCGGCGAGCCTTTGGGGCTCGAGTGGTGGTTAGGCACTGGGTAAGCCTTGTTTATGAGAGGGGAGGTTGTTGCCTCCCCCTGCCCCTCCTCAATAAGGGTATCCCATTAAAAGGATCAGGGGTGCTTGGTTCGTGTCCGAAGTCTGGGCGTGTGCTAGGGCGATGCCACAACCCCATCAGGGACTGTGGGGGTGCCCCGATATGATGTACAGTCGTACCTCTACTTACATATCCCTCTAGATACAGAATCTTTGGGTTATGGCCACGGCAAACCTGGAAGTGTATGCGCAGAAGTGTTCAATCATGCTGTGCGCATGTGCAGAAGCGCTCGATCGCACCCTCTATGTACGTAATTTTGTGGGTGCGAACGGACCCCTGGAATGAATTAAGTTCGTATCCAGAGGGTCCACTGTATATCATAGGGCTCCCCCTACTGGTGGTTTTGTTGACATGCAGAGGGCCGGGAGGCCAGCTGGCTAGCCCCAGCTGTGGCCGTCTCCTTCCAGCTGTCCTGCTGCAAAGACCCATTGGCCTCTGCCCCGACGTAAATCAGCGACCTGGGCTTCAAAGCCAGGGCACACTATAAGCAGATCAAACTGCGCACCCAGAATAGGCCTGAGGCTTGTGAAAGCATACTACAACTACGGATTTATTAACCATAAATCAGGACAAAGAAACATGTCGTCTCTCTCTCGTCTTCTCAGAGAGACCAGAAAAAGCAAAAGCTATACACAATGGAAGTTTCCAGCAAGCTGTGCTGGGATGTAAACAGACATGTGACATGCAGCAATTCCACACGTCTGCTCCTTAAGGTGGAATGGAAATCTCAACAAGTTTACCCTTATGAGTTTCCCTGCAGACGGGCAGGAGTCAGGATATAGTCCGGTTTCACCCAATGTCTAAGCCAAACCGCTCACATTTGTCACCAATAAAGTTGTGGCTTATTTTATCCCATTAATCTAAACATTTGTGTCTGTGTGTTTATTATTTAAGGGAACTGTGGGGCCCGGGGCCACGCCACACAAGCGAAAGACTAGTGATTTCATCTCCTCAGCGACCGCTCTGTCCACACCACAAAGGTGGCAATGAAACTCTGCATAGAAGGGAGCATTTTGCTCACACAGGTTGTAAATAAATTGTGCCACTGCTAAATTATTTTCTTCAAACGCGGGTCTCTGAAGACATTGGCATGAGTTTGATAAATGTGAAGTCGGGTGAAAGCACTGATGGGTCTCTCTCACACAGATCCCTAGTTTGGTTATATAACTGGGCTTGGCAAACTGAGCTATCTTCCCTCTGCCCCACACAAACATCAGGAAGTACTTCAGTTTATTATAGATTCTGAACAATTTTTCTCCAATTATCAGACCCCACTTACCCACAGCTTACCTTCCACCCACCTGGTTATATGGCAGCTGCTCTTGCATTTGCAGCAGGAGAAAGGAAAGGAGGCCACACTCTTCTGTTGTCCAAAACACTGCTGCAATGATCCAATAAGTATTATTTCCTAGGGCTATTGGTATGCAACATTTGTAGAATGCCTGGTGCCCTTGGAAAGCTACATTTCCCAGAGCTACTGATAAATATAAATGATGAAATAAGGCAGTGATCTAATATATCTATACATGGCTTTTCTACTAACCCCCTCCCCCCAAAAATAAGAGGCTTATGTTTTTTTAAAAATAAAAAAATCAATTAAATAATAAGATCATGCATGCAAAACCAACAAAGACGTAGCTGTCAAAATCAGCTTTTTTAAAACAAAAGAAAATCCAGTAGAAACCTATTCGATAAAAGCAGCGGAACCACAGATCCTTCCTTTAGCAGGCTTTGATTTCCAAGGCTTTTATCTAAGAGATAAAATGTTGCTGCGATATTTAAAAGACCTCCTGCCCAGTTTCCACCTGCCTCTCATTAATCAGAGGTGGGCATCCGAAAGCTGAACTTTGAAACTAAGCAGATTCATACAGGAGAAGGTAGACTGTCAAGTACTCCGGTTCAAAGATATTTAAAGCTTTAAAGGTCGAGACCAGCAGCACTTTGTGCCTTGAAATTCGCTGGAAGACAGCGAGGATCAACACAAGTAGAATACATGCAAAACAGACCGTTCCAATTAATAACCTAGCTGTTTCCTGAACCAGCTGAAGTTTCTGAACAATATTCAGAGGCAGCCTCATTATGACGCATTACAGTAATCTAATATCCTAATCTAGGCATTAGGAGATCACGGATAATTATAGCAAGGCTCACTTGGTCTAGGAGAAGCCACAGCTGGCATGTCCACTGGTGAAAGGGTTTCATGCCACAGACAGTAGTGGATAGTCTCATGAAAGGGCTAGATCTTAACAGCACCCTCAAGTTATGGGCCTGCTTTTATGGGAGAGTGAGATTTCACCTAGAGAAGATGAACTGTGCACTATTAGCTAACAGCATCTCAGTCTTTTCTGGATCAGCCTGCAGATAGAATCAAAGAATTGTAGAGTTGGAAGGGACCTCAAAGGTCAAATATAGTCTAACCCCCTGCAATGCAGGAATATCAACTAAAGCATCCATGGCAGGTCGCCATCCAACCTCTGTTTCAGAACTTCCAAGGAAGGAGAGAGTCCACAACTGCCCGAGGGAGACCGTTCCACTGTCAAACAGATCTTACTGTCAAGTTTTTCCTGATGTTTTGTAAGAATCTCCTGTACCTTGAAGCTATTGTTTCAAGTCCTACCCTCCAGAGCAGGAGAAAACAAACTTACTCAACCTTCCATGTGACAGCCCTTGAGATATTTGAAGATGACCATCATAGCTCCTCTCAGTCGTCTCTCAGTCTCCTCAGTTTATTAACCTTATCCAACATTGCTGACTCAAGGCATCTGTTCAACACTAAACAGTGCTTCACTTGTTACAAACGAAAAAGTAAAATAGAGTTAGGTACCATCAAACATGCAGATTCTCCTCGCTTCAGCCAGTAGCCTTATTTAGATGTCCAACATGGTGATGGACAAGCGAGAACCATGTGAAACACCATAGCACAAGTAAAAAAGGTAGAGGTTAAAGGACCCCTGACAGTTAAGTCCAGTTGCGAACAACTCTTGTGTTGCGGTGATCATCTCGCTTTACTGGCTGAAGGAGCCGATGTTTGTCTGCAGTTTTTCCGGGTCATGTGGCCAGCATGACTAACCCGCTTCTGGCGAAACCAGAGCAGTGCATGGAAACGCTGTTTACCTTCCCACCAGAGCTGTACCTATTTATCTACTTGCACTTTGACGTGCTTTCGAACTGCTAGGTTGGCAGGAGCTGGGACTGAGCAACGGGAGCTCACCCCGTGGTGGGGATTTGAACCACCAACCTTTTGATTGGCAAGCCCAAGGCTCAGTGGTTTAGACCACAGCGCCACCCGCGTCCCTATAGCACAAGTACCATGACACTAAACTACAATCCCCTGCACTTCTGGACTCCATCCATCAGGTGGAATTTTCCAGACATGGTGTCTGCCTCCAGTTCCCATCCCAGACAGGCAATTCTGAAGGATACAATGGTTGCGGGTATAGAAGACCACTGAGAGATCTAGCATGGTCGACAGGGTAATACAAGGAGCCAAGAGTTTCAATATGCCCTATAAAGCTACTGGCTATCGACCGGCTCTTAAGCCTGAGCAACTTGTTCAAAAGCAGGTCAAGGTATTTTCCCACCCACCTGACCTGCTGTTCAACTGCTTGTGGAACCAGATGTTTTCTTTTTCTTTTTAAATATAATTTTTATTAACAGGCCAATCAAATCACATTATTTCCAAATCACATTAGTTCCAAATTATACAGCCAGATTTTTAATTTTTTATTGGGGGTACCCATACTTCAAGCTCCGAAAGGGGTCTAAACATCACTCATGTTGCTGCTTTAATTAAACAGTTCTATCCAGTTCTGTCCAGATAGTCTCTTTGTTACTTTCCTCATCTTCTTTTTGTTATCATATATTCCTTTTTTTGCGATCTCTGATAATCTTCACAAGCGGGTTGAAAACAAACTTCCTCTGTGTGGGTTTTACACTCTCCAAAAATCATATCACATAAAGGACAGACGCCATTTCCACACCTCCATAAAGAACTTTCCCTCAGTCTGTCCGTTGATTTCCCCAGGCTTGCCAAACATATCTCAGGGGGCTCTGCCTGGTCAAGATCACATTCCGATAGCCATACATTCACATTCCGATGACCCTGGTCCTCCTCCCCCTCGTCCTTCTATAGGCAAGCCTATCTTAGCGAGACGCCATTTATAACTGCGTCATAAAACTTTCCTCCCTTCCCCGATATTTCTACCAGTCCTCTCTTTGATCAGTAATTCATTCCACACAGTTCTTGAACTCCTGCTTGTGACTAATAAATTGCAACGATTCTTCTCTCTGGAGGGGAGGGTTATTGAGACTCACATAAGACAAAAAAAGAGAAAAGTTTTTTCCTCCTCCCCTTTCCGTTTCACTCCAACATATCAGTCTTTTAATGATGATTCATCACTTGATTTATTTGTCCAGCCCGTCGCTCCGCTCAAAGAGATCCATTAATCAGCAGTCTTTACTCCTGATCTTCACTTGATGTATGTGCATTAGCTTCTTTCCAATTATATATTTCCAATTATATATTTTGAGCTAATGCGAACCAGTGCTCGAATTGGAGACAGTGTCAGGGAGAGCCGGCCTCACTCGAGGGCTTCGTGCCAAGTGCCCACATCCCCTTCTTTCGAATCCGGGGGTGAATTATGGACACAGCTGGCAAGGCAGTCCCCCCCACTCCCTTGGGGGGGGGTAAGGGAGGCTGCATACTCCCATATCAGCCTCTTAATTACCTCGTGTGGGTCGGAGAGATGTTATTGTCGGCCATC
Source organism: Podarcis pityusensis (assembly GCF_964106645.2). NCBI lineage: Eukaryota > Metazoa > Chordata > Lepidosauria > Squamata > Lacertidae > Podarcis > Podarcis pityusensis. The sequence continues at coordinate 44,650,866 of NC_138037.1, read as the reverse complement.
TTCCAATGCGCCCCCTGGTGGCCCCCCGGAACCAGATGTTTTCCACCAGCCTGCCACCCTGGCAGCGTTGCCTAGTGCTCTTGGGGCTTTCTACTGCTGTGTTACCCACAATACTGTGTGCAGGGCAGTGTTGGGAGACAAGGAAATTGTGATGGTATCTCACCTAATCCTCCTCCAATGCTCTCGCATCCAAGCCTAAGGATGGGTCAATAGGTCGGTTTCCATTTCTCTCAGTTCCCCATCTTTCTACTCTTAATTTCACTTCTCCAGATTCCCACAACATTTTGTAATTCCTCGGAAAATGTCATCAGCATTTCAGTGCAAATGTCTCCAAATATGTGTCATGAGACAAAGGTTCTTGAGAGCAGATCAGCAGTAAGGCTTACAAGGTCGACACAATCATTCAAACCTAAGCTTGCTAACTGCTGTTAACAGCAAACTGCTAAGTCACTGTGACTTGTGATTCATCTTGGGTGATGACTCATTCTCCCTATAAAAGTAGCCAGCCTCTCTATGGGCCTTAGTCAGAGAGCTGTATGGATTGTGTATGGAATAGTCTGTGGAACAGTGCTGTTGTTTTTGCTATGTAAAGCTAAGGCAGACAGACTGGCTCCAGGACTCTAGTAAATCACTAAGACTGTGCCTCTGTGAAGAGCCAGATAGCTGTTATGAGCACTCTGTGTATGCTCTTTAACTATGCTATTCCTGAACAAGTTTATTTTCTTCAGTAAAGTTTTATTCTGTTTATGAAGAAGACTCTGTGTGATTAATTTACCGCTGCGTGACAATATGCTCATTGGTTTGCAATTTTTGCAAAGCAATTTCCCCCTATATAATTTATTTTTGAACGTCATTTCCACCAATATCTAGATTTTCATGCACACATCTCCCAAGGACATGCATATTTGTACACATTACTTGGCCAGAAAACTGCATTGCAAAATTCGGAAAAGTGCAGTTTGTGAAGGACAGCTGTGTTTCGGTTTGTATATTATATCAGGATGTGCAAATTCAGCAAGTTTGACTTTAAATGTGACCTGCGCTTTATTTCTCCTCCCTCCCTAGCCTTAACTGTGATGAACCTGCACTATAGAGCATCCCTCGTGTAAATATATGGTAGTGGGCCAAACCTACTCTATAGGATGCACCTGACCATAGGACGCACCTTGTTTTAGAGGGGGAGAACAAGAAAAAAAAATTCTCCTCCTCTCTGCTCAGCGCCCCTTCAGTGAAGCGGCAGGAGAAACGGAGCCCCTTCCATTTCTCCTCCCTTTGGCTGAAGGGGCGCTGCGCAGCTCTCCCTCTCTGCTGAAGCTCCTGGCTTCAGCAAAAGAAACCTGAAGCCTGCGGAGCACAGCGGGAACTTGCACTGCGCTTCAAAGGCTTCAGGCGGCTATCCCTGAAGCCTGGAGAGCGAGAGGGGTCGGTGCGCACCGACCCCTCTCACTCTCCAGGCTTCAGTGAAATCAACGCAAAGCCTCCGGAGTGCGGAGGGAGCGCTCCCTCTGTGCTTCGGAGGCTTTGCGTTGCTATCGCTGAAGCCAAGGAGCCTGCATTCGCTCCATAGGACGCACACACATTTCCCCTTAATTTTTGGAGGGGAAAAAGTGCTTCCTATAGAGCGAAAAATACGGTAAGTCCTCTCAGTAGGCTTGAATGTTTCCAGTGATCCCAGCCTATCTGTTGTGGACTGCTTGGAAAACCAAAGAGTGAGAATGCTGGCAAGTCTGAAGAGGGTGAATGCTATGTTCATTAGCCTGATTGAAAGCAGCATTTCACTAAATTTAGAACTGCAGCAATGCTCAACACAGTGAACTTAATGATTGCTGTGGGCAGTGAAGCTGAAACTATTCTGAAGTAATTTTCTTCCGAGCTGGATCCAGCCCTTCTGTAAGTCTATATAATGAAGGACTCTCTCTCTTTCATATAGGAACGGTTGCTATTGCCAACTCAGACCAAGGTTGCGTCATAATGCCAGGGGCTCATAATTTACATCTGTTTTGCTCTTGGAAAGAACAATCAATCCCTAGGAAAGATTATAAATCCAGCTACGACCTGGTTAAGGCCCATGAGAGTTATATTTGGATCAATGTCAATAATTAAAAAAGAAAATAAGCTCTAAAGCAGAATGATGTAGGTGCTCATGGAATTATTATATACAGAAGCATGTCAAACTTAGCAGGCGGGTGGCAGAGAAAGATTCTTCTGTGGTGAAGTCCTATTGTTATAATTCTGTTCAAGAAATAGTGTTGATGCTTTGTTACCCTGAGTCACAAGGATACAGGATGAGATAAGATAATAGCACCTTTCTATTGTCAAGGTATTCATATTTTTCCTCATTCTGTTATTTCTTTATAAAATAATCTACCGTTAAGACTTAAATCAGTGAATAATATTTCATTGCTTTAGACTAGGGGACATTAATAATTACTTGACAGATGGGAGTCATTTTCAGGAAGGCAATTCAGAGAGAGGTTTGTTCAAGAGTAAAAACCTGTGGTATTTTTTGGAGTACAAGTTGCTCTCCTTAGACTGTGGTGTCCAAACTTTTTTCAAAGAGGGCCAGATTTGATGAAATGAAGGGCCGTGAGGGCCGACCAAAGCTGTTGACCTTTTTTTAGGATTTTACCCCAGGAAATAAACTGCCACAGGGGCCAGTTTAGGCGCCCGAAACAGACTTTGGACATGCCTGCTTAGAGCATCCTTGCCTTTGCAACAATGGCTATCCTAACAAATAGGTGGGTGTTCCATCTAACCAGAACAAAAAGTTCATTGGGCCTTGATTGCTGCTGGTGTGTAGCTTTCATTTTCATATTTTACCTCCTTTGAATTCTTTGATCCTGGCGTTTCCTTTGTGGTCACATTATTACTTCATTGATTTTGTGCATAAATGTACAATAAAATTCAACATTAACGGAAAGTTACAGGTCACTTGTGAGTTATTTCAGCAGACAAAGTTCAGAAGGAACTATCTGGGACAAACAGACTCTGGAGGAAATCACTGAACATAACCTCTCCACAAATCAGCATGAGAGCCCAGCAGTCCCAATTTTTATTTTATTTTTTAGAAAGAGAAACAGACATTCTGAGATTTGTTCCCTCTTTGCTGAGAGTCACAGATATTCTCTAGGACCTGCTGTTTCCCTGATAAATGGTGTCAGGGTGAGTTCATGACCAGCCAAGCTGAACCTAAGAGCAGGGCCCGGCTCACCTTGTATTGGTGGTTGGTTTTCCACACAGAAATAGGGAGAAAATTCCTTTGTAACATTCTGAACCACCACCCTTCCAATTTAAAAGTTCAGTGCCATTCTTAGATTTTTAAAAAAGCCTAGCAGATTGGGAGGGACGTGGGTGGCGCTGTGGGTTACACCACAGAGCCTAGGACTTGCCGATCAGAAGGTCGGCGGTTTGAATCCCCATGACGGGGTGAGCTCCCGTTGCTCGGTCCCTGCTCCTGGCAACCTAGCAGTTCGAAGGCATGTCAAAGTGCAAGTAGATCAATAGGTACCGCTCTGGCGGGAAGGTAAACGGCGTTTCCGTGCGCTGCTCTGGTTCTCCAGAAGCGGCTTAGTCATGCTGGCCCCATGACCCGGAAGCTGTACGCTGGCTCCCTCGGCCAATAAAGCGAGATGAGCGCTGCAACCCCAGAGTCAGCCATGACTGGACCTAATGGTCAGGGGTCCCTTTACCTTTGGCAGATTGGGAGGGTAGCCGGATGGGTAATAGAGAGAGAAGACATACCTCTACACAGCAGTTTAGGTGCTACTTTACCATGTTCTGGCTCAATGTCAAATCCCACAGAGCCATCATAACTCCAAGATAAAAACATGCTCCAAGAAAAGTTGAGAGCAGACTTAGCCTTTTTTTTTTAAAATTTATTTTAAATATTTTTATTTTCAATGCAAAATTACAACAAAAATTACAAACATTGAATCCAAAATAAAGCAGTACAAACAAGCAAAAATAAAAAATAAAAACACAAGGAAAAAAGAAAAACAAAACAAAAAACAAAGACACACATCTACAAATAAAACCATATCATCATTCTAATTGTTACCTACGTATACACATATTGACTTCCTTCCTTTGTTCTGAGACCTTGAAATTTTTACTCTTTCTAAATTGTCGTGTCTAATGTAGATTACCTCTATCTGTATACTTTTTGCACCATTTTTCTCTTTCTTTAACCTGCAAAGCTTCATTTGTTATATACTGATATACTTACTCCAGAACAATGTTTTTTTATATACTCTTTAGCACATCCCCATTCTTTTAATAATTTTTGGTCCGATTGTCCCCTTATGAATGCTGTGAGTCTTGTCAGATGTATATATTCACAAAATTTAATTTGCCATTCTTTCATTGATGGAATTTTTCTCCCTTTCCAATTTTTTGCTATGAGCATCCTGGCAGCTGTTGTTGCATAGAGGAATACTTTCCTTTGATTGTCAGGAATATCTTTTGTGATTATACCTAAAAGGAATGCCTCCGGTTTTTTACTAAAAGACTTAGCCTTTTTAAGCCTCTGCCCTTCCCACCTCTCCAAAGCTCCACCCCCTTGTGGATAAGCGCAGATTCTTAAAGGAAGTGCTTTTTTCTGGGGGTACACAGGGGTACGCATACCCCCAAACATTTTGTGAATCTAATGGGAGAATAAACTTTTTTTAAAAAAGTTTATTCTCTAGCATGGTGAATCATCAGTTCTGTTACTACCCTTGATGGCAGCTTCATTTCCTGTCACGGTGTTTCCTGAGTCTAAGACAGAAGCAAGCGTTTAATGTGTGAAGTAGGAGTTGGAACAGGCACAGGCAAACTCTGGCCCTCCAGATGTTTTGAGACTACAATTCCCATCATCCCTGACCACTGGTCCTGTTAGCTAGGGATGATGGGAATTGTCGTTCCAAAAACATCTGGAGGGCCGGAGCTTGCCTATGCCTGAGTTGGAATCTAGCACGGTGATTGGTCAGTTTCATTGTTTTTACTGTATTTATTTCTCCCTGATTTGAGCTATATAATGGTGATTTTCTTCAGTGAAAATGAGAGTACCCCTAAACATTTTTTAAGGAAAAAAAGCACTGCTTCAAGGACCCAAATTTCCCTGTTTCATAGCCTTTGGTGCTGTAGGAAGGCATCTGTGAGGATCTTGGCTCTGATGGTACAAGAGCTTCTTCTGGGGAATCTTGTCTGCTGGCTTTGGGCTCAGCTGAACTCCTGATCTCTAGTGGCAGGCCAAAAGCCCTGAACCTAGTCTGGTTCCTGTCATGAGTCGGCTTCACCTGCTGAGCAGCAGCCTGAAGGAGCAGAGAGTGAAGTGACTCCACCTGCTGCTGATCAGCCTTCTTGCTCCTGATGAGAACCAGCGGGCTCCAGCTTTCTTAAGCAGGGTATCCAGCCTCAGTCAGTTGCTGGAAACAACATTCATCGTTCCTGACCAGACCTTGCTGCTTCTTGCGACCTTGGACCCTCAGCTTTCTTGACCTACAGATTGTCTGACTACATGAACTGAGATACTCTAGACCTTAGGACAGGCCTGGACAGGACCTTGTATGTGGATTCTGCCTCCAGGCAAGTACCCCACGAGATTTGGCTGGATGGGTGGTTTCTCCTTCCACTTAGCTCTGCCATGACCGGCAGCACAAGACTGTGACAGTTCCTTGCCCAGCTCCTTTCTTGGAGACTCTTCAGCTTCCTACTATGAGTCTGTCAAGAATAATGGTCAAGTATCTTGAAATAGGGATATTTTTTTATATTGAATTTCTGTGTGTTTTTATCATGGGTTTCCCCCCCTTGGGCAGTAACTCTCCCGTGGGATTGGCTGACTGTGAGTCACATGAGAGCGGCATTCCATTCTGTTGTGATTGTTATTCCAGTAACTGTTGTTTTTTAACTGTTTTCTGTTCTCCTTTGTTGTGTGTGAGGGAGAATGGCTACTGGGAGAGGTTTCTGTGAATGCTGCTGACGACAAGGTGTCAGTGTGGTCTGTCTGGGTTGAAGCAGATGGAGGAAGATCCCTCAATGTTAATAGGGATAAACCTGTGCTCTCTAAGGAGCAATGGGAATAAGTATGAGATTGTAGATAGATTCTTCTCAGTTATGTTTATGAAAGTCAAGCTCTTTTGAATATAAAGTATCTGGACATTGCATATCAGTACACACACACACACACACACACACACACACACAGTCTAGATCGCTGTTAGACCTCAGAGTAACAAGAGGTACAGTGGTGCCTCGCAAGACGAATGCCTCGCAAGACGAAAAACGCGCAAGACGAAAGAGTTTTCCGTTTTTTGAGTCGTTCCGCAAGACGAATTTCCCTATGGGCTTGCTTCGCAAGACGAAATGTTTTGCGAGTTCTTGCAAGTTTGTTTCCTTTTTCTTAAAGCCGCTAAGCCGTTAATAGCCGCTAAGCCGCTAATAGCCGTGCTTCGCAAGACGAAAAAACCGCAAGACGAAGAGACTCGCGGAACGGATTAATTTCGTCTTGCGAGGCACCACTGTATCATGTCCCAGGTCTGACCAACAAGAACCCTACTGGATCACAGCAGTCCTAGTCTAACAGGCTATTCAGCCTGTTCTGATTCTTCCAGGAACTCCACAAGCAGGGCATGAAGAAAACATCTATCTACTGTGCTTCCTTCCAAACACTCAGCATTCAGAGGCATAGCTGCTCAGAACCTGGAGGGTCCATTAAACGGACCTGTTCTCCATGAATTTGTCTAGCCCTCATTGGAATGTTGCTCAGCTTGAATACATTAGTTGTTCTCAGTCGACCGGATAGGAAGCACCGTGCTTAAGCAAAATACGAATCTTGCATTTCTCAATCTCCTTGCTGTATTCTGGCAGTAAAAGGAACCAAGATTGCTAATAGAAAGCTATCATCCTTAACAGGTGTCAAGTTTTTAAGTGCTGCGATGGTCTCCCTTGCATCCAGCTACCTGTTCTGCTTGTAGATTAATACAATTCCTCCTTTTAAGCAACAGCACATTCCATTATTCTTCTCCACGCTGCAGTATGTCTATTACCCGCCATGGGAATGCTGCGATGTTGTGGCAATACTGTTCCACTGTTGTCTTTTTGCAGGTGCTTCATGTCTGGAGCACTACAAAGCATGCAGATGATTAGGCTTAATTTAGAATGACTGGAGGATTTAAACCGAAAGGCTTACAAACATTTCCTTCATGCTCCTCTGCAGCTTCTTGTCTCCATGGAGCACAGTGTGCCTCTGTGTGTGTGCAAATGAAGAAAAATGCAGGTTACAGAAGAGGCACTGCTTCCCTAGTAAGAAAATGACGATTGCCAAGGCTTGAGCTTGTGTGCGTGGCAAGGAGGCGCTGCTTTCTAATACTGTGCAAGGGAGACACTTTGCACATGTTCAGAGACACTAAGGCAGGTGCCAAGACTGTCTCAGCAATTGCATTATTGGGGAAGTTTGTTTCCCATAAGCATCCCCGGAAACAGTCTCGGGTAATGCGTTTTCCCTCTCTTTGACTCTCAGGATGGGCAGAATGGCTTTCTCTTCCCACTGGGCAACCACGACCACCCAAGAAAATATTGAGATTACAGGGGTGAAGCTGGGCTTGAACCAATCTGAGGCCAGCATGCCTCTTCTGAATTTCTGAAATCATATGCTATAATAAGGGGACGCGGGTGGCGCTGTGGGTTAAACCACAGAGCCTAGGACTTGCCGATCAGAAGGTCGGTGGTTCGAATCCCCACGACGGGGTGAGCTCCCGTTGCTCGGTCCCTGCTCCTGCCAACCTAGCAGTTTGAAAGCACAAAGTGCAAATAGATAAATAGGTATCGCTCCGGCGGGAAGGTAAACGGCGTTTCCGTGCGCTGTTCTGGTTCGCCAGAAGCGGCTGAGTCATGCTGGCCACATGACCCGGAAGCTGTACGCCGGCTCCCTAGGCCAGTAAAGCGAGATGAGCGCCGCAACCCCAGAGTCGGCCACGACTGGACCTAATGGTCAGGGGTCCCTTTACCTTTACCTATGCTATAATAACAAATTGCCGAATCTCCAGCTAATGCTCTGATTAAAAAAAAAAAAGAATGACAACACAGTTACATAAAAGTAAGGATATGTACAATGCAAGATATAAAGCTCATGGTGCTATAAATCCAAATATTGCACATGCTGATTCTATTAGGAAGCAGAGGTCTCTTCATTATTAAGGTGCTTTTATAGTTAAATAAGCAAACAGTTCTTCAAGGATGGGCGCTCCTCCTTGCAAAAGCTTCTGTCTCCTCTTTAATCCGCCTCTGTTTCCAGCAGCAATTATTTCTCCTACCCATTGCAAGACAACATCAGCCTGCAGCAAGGCCACCTTGCTGTTTATTACATGTGTATTAGATATTGAATTTCTGATGGCCCTGGCTTTGCTCCTGGATGTCCAGGTGGCAGCCGTAACAAGGAGTGCTTTTGCTGGTGCATCAGCTGTCTGTTCCTAGAGGAAGCAGATGTGGCGATGGTGACATAAGCCTTTGGATGAGACCGGATGATTGCAATGTGCTCTAGACTCAGCTAGAGTTTCAGCCTGAGCCCGATATTGGAAAAATATGACTCCCCTTATGCAACTGGTTTGCTGTCTTTCAGTCCACAGCCAAAATGGCATTTATATTTGCGTCAAGCCCATACAAAGTGACACATAGAGAAAAATCAAAACAGAACATCAGGCAGTATAGGATGTACAGTGTGGATCCAGCCAAATACATGCCCTTCAACATTTCTCTGATGAAAATAGGGATGTCCTATCCACAACAAGTTGCCCCAGCCACTCTGGGAAGCTTCCAACATATATAAAAACAATAAACATTAAAAAACTTCTCTATACAGGACCGCCTTCAGAAGGCTGGGGGGGGGGGTCGGATAACTCCATACCCTCCAACATTTCTCCGATGAAAATAGGGACGTCCCAAGGAAAAGTGGGACATTCCTGGATCAGATCAGAAACTGGAATGGCTTCTGTAAATCCGGGACTGTCCCTGGAAAATAGGGACAATTGGAGGGTCTGAAATAGGCAACATGAAGGCACCTGAATTAATCACCTAAACTCTCCTAAGGAAAACAAATCATAAAAAGGTAAGCTGTTGAGGCTTGCTTGTATTCCCCCAGAACTGAAGGGGCCAAGTCCTTACTATACAATGGCTGCAAAGCTGTATGTTGGATTCAGGGCTGGCCCAGATTTGCCAGCTGAAATATACTCGGAGTCGAGTGTGGATTTCATGCTGTTTATTCAGCTCATAGTAGTGAGGAATCGAAGTTCCCCCGAAATGTCTGCTTTATATACATTATTTACACAATGGGCCCCACGTGATTGGCTAATTCTGGGATTCTCCTGTAGGCCAATCAGGTTGCGGATTCACTTCCACCTGGAGTTGGATTGGGTGGCTCCTGCGGACCAATCAGACTGCTGCATTGTGGATCCTATTGTTCTAGGACCAATCAGACTGCTGCATTGTGGATCCTATTGTTCTAGGACCAATCAGACTGCTGCATTTTGGATCCTATTCAACTCAGTACATAACACCGGCTCTCCTGGCTGCCCAGAGCTTGAGGCCATTGCCTCACCTCGCCTTACGGGTGGACCAGCCCTAGCTGGATTGGTAAATGGCTCCTTGCATAATGGGTATGCACTTTCTAATTATAGACCTTCACAGTCAGTTGAAAAATTGTGTTTAACTAATTCCCTGCGCATTGGCCCAGCTGGATAGGACTGATGGAAGCGGGAGTCCAACAGCAACATCTGAAGGGCCACGAGATTCCCCACCCCGTCCTAAAGAGTTCCTTCCTTCCTTCTGTGCGACATGCTGTTGGTTTTTGCGGAAGCTTCCCCCACATCTCCCTCTGCGCAAGGCGTGAGGGTTTTTGAAAAAGGCTTTAGATTAGAATTTCAACTTCACACTTTGAAAATTGGTTATCTTGCCGGTCTGTGATATGCGAAAAGCATATCACGTAGATGATCGTTATTTAGACAGAATGAAAGGCAGGCTCTGTCTCAGAGGCTTAAAGCATTTTTATTCAGTGTTTTTAACTGGCACTTCAAAACCTAAATCTCCTAGATTTCTCTTTCGCTATTTAGACAGCTTATTTGGTAGCTTGCCACTGGGTTTCTCCAGCTGACATTTATCTACTTTCTTGGAATGCACAAGTGATTCCCCCCCCCCCTTTAAAACACGACTAAAGTCAGATTGCTAAATGCTTGGGAAAATAAAGCATAAAAAATACTGATTCCTTGGTAGAAAGTGTTTCGGCAGTATAGTCATTGTGCCCAAACCCCCAATTAGCATTTCAGGATTGGAATGAATTATCTCAATATTTTGAAGTCTATCTTAATAAGCTTTACAAAGTTTCTAACTTTTTATCTAAGTGCCTTTATCAATAAAATATTTTTATTATGGCCAAGCTAGAAAAGGACTGGCAAAATTCAAACGCCATTAACCTTACCTGCCCTGAACTGAGGCATATTGGCCAGGACACAAATAGATATTTTGGCTTAGTACATCCAGCGAATTTTTTTCCATCACGTCCACTCACAGCTTCAGCTATTGACAACCGTGCCACTGACAAATGGCTTTTGAATTGGTAGTTTCAAGTGACTTGTAGAAGCTCCTCTTTGAGAAAACAAAAGCTGCGTGGGTGTGTGCACAAGTGGCAAAGTTGTCTGGATGCTTTTGTTGTTGTTTAGTCATTTAGTCGTGCCCGACTCTTCGTGACCCCATGGACCAGAGCACGCCAGGCACGCCTGTCTTCCACTGCCTCCCGCAGTTTGGTCAGACTCATGTTTGTAGCTTCAAGAACACTGTCCAACCATCTTGTCCTCTGTCGTCCCCTTCTCCTAGTGCCCTCAATCTTTCCCAACATCAGGGTCTTTTCCAGGGAGTCTTCTCTTCTCATGAGGTGGCCAAAGTATTGGAGCCTCAGCTTCACGATCTGTCCTTCCAGTGAGCACTCAGGGCTGATTTCCTTAAGAATGGATAGGTTTGATCTTCTTGCAGTCCATGGGACTCTCAAGAGTCTCCTCCAGCACCATAATTCGAAAGCATCAATTCTTTGGCGATCAGCCTTCTTTATGGTCCAGCTCTCACTTCCATACATCACTACTGGGAAAACCATGGCTTTAATTATACGGACCTTTGTTGGCAAGGTGATGTCTGGATGCTAGCCAACGTCAAAGGGAAGGGAAGACTCCCTTATTACTGCTAATCTTTACACTAGTTAGGTTAGGAGCAGAGCTCTTTCATAACACTGAGTTGTAGGGTAGATTTATGCTGCAACTCTGGCCATTGTGGGCCAAGTTGTCAGAAATAGTGCTTTTCTAGTTAAAGGTAATGGACCCCTGGATGGTTAAGTCCCGTTAAAGGCGACTATGGGGTTGTGGCGCTCATCTCGCTTTCAGGCCGAGGGAGCTGGCGTTTGTCTGCAGACAGCTTTCCCAGTCATGTGGCCAGCATGACTAAACCACTTCTGGTGCAACGGGACACCGTAATGGAAGCCAGAGTGCATGAAAATGCCATTTACCTTCCCGTCACAGTGGTACCTATTTTTCTGCTTGCACTGGTGTGCTTTTGAACTGGTAGGTTGGCAGGAGCTGGGACAGAGCAACTGGAGCCCACCCCATCTTGGGGATTTGAACTGCCCACCTTCTGATCGGCAAGCCCAAGAGGCTCAGTGGTTTAGACCACAGCGCCACCCGCTTCCCACTCAAATTTTCTTTGAAACTACCTAGCACTATTTTGAAAACATTGCATTGAGGTTGGACGATGAAGCCATTTGGCAGCAGGGTCGGGAAATAGACCAGGCACCTGTCTCAATTTTCCAATAATTTAGGCATAATACATAAAGTCATCTGACCTTTAAAGCCCTAAATGGCCTCGGTCCAGTATTCCTGAAGGAGCATATCCATGTCCATCGTTCTGCCCGGACACTGAGGTCCAGCGCCGAGGGCCTTCTGGCGGTTCCCTCGCTGCGAGAAGTGAGGTTACAGGGAACCAGGCAGAGGGCCTTCTCGGTAGTGGCACCCGCCCTGTGGAACGCCCTCCCACCAGATGTCAAAGAGAAAAATAACTACCAGACTTTTAGAAGATGTCTGAAGGCAGCCCTGTTTAGGGAAGCTTTTAATGTTTAATAGGTTATTGTATTTTAGTGTTCTGTTGGAAGCCGCCCAGAGTGGCTGGGGAAACCCAGCCAGATGGGCGGGGTATAAATAATAAATTATTATTATTTTATTATTATTTATTATCCAGCCCAGTGGTGGCATCAAGTGCAATGTCTGTTCCATCTGTACTGGATCAGTTTTGAAGCAAGCTTGAATAAGCGTGGCTGACCACCCCCCCCCCTTGATTATCTTGGCCGCAAGTGATTGACTGGGTGGGTCCAGGGAATGGGCAGCTCTACAGAACTACGAAACTATGAGAGATGTGGATTGTGGCTAACGTATATACTGGGACTCAAAAGCCAGCAGCATGAGCACGTTGGCTGCAGAGTAAATGGCAATGTGTACACAGCCCAGTTTTTAAAGTGCCGCAAAACAGAATAGTAGCAAATTATTAAGTCAACGTCAACAGAAAAGCCTGGGAAATGGCTTCCTATCAGCCTCTCATTAATAAAGTTCAAGAGAAATGCTGGAAAATTGAAAGAACTGGGTTAGCTGTCCTGGACTTAATTTTTTTTCCGTGTGACTTTCAGTAACTCGCATCGCAGCATATGCAGTGAAATGAATAAGAGTCTGTTCAGGAAGCTAGTGTTCTATCAGTCAATTAGTGCAGGAAACTTTTTTAAAAGTCTAATCAGCTCTATTGGATTAAACTATGACACCCAAATTGTTGAAATTTCCTCTTGAAATATCAGCTCTGATATTGTAAGGAAACATCCATCTGCCTTGAGAGGAGAACAGATGTGGCCCCTTCAACTGGGAACGAAGCAAAAAAAGAAGCATATTGTGGCTTTTTGCTGGGGAGGGAGGGAATCCGAACTACAGCTGTACTCTTTGCACATTTTTGAAAAAAGATTACAGTGTTAGCAATGTAACTGAAGGCAGGAAGATTTGGTATTGAACAAGCCTAGAATCCTAGAATTGTAGAGCGGGAAGGGACCCTGCGGATCTGTTTGTTTGTTATTAAAGTGAGCAGATTCTTTATGCGGTCTTGTACAAATAGATATGTTTCCGAACACAATTCAAAGTGTTGGCACTGAACCCTAAATGGCCTTGGCCCAGGATACCTGAAGGAGCGTCTCCACCCCCATCGTTCTGCCCAGACACTGAGGTCCAGCTCCAAGGGCCTTCTGGCGGTTCCCTCACTGTGAAAAGCGAGGTTACAGGGAACCTGGCAGAGGGCCTTCTCAGTAGTGGCGTCTGCCCTGTGGAATGCCCTCCCATCAGATGTCAAGGAGGTGGAAAAGCCAGCCAGATGGGTGGGATATAAATAATAATAATAAATTATTATTTTATATTATTTTATTATTATATTACCTTTAAAAGACAGGTGAAAGCAGCCCTGTATATAATCTATGTGTGACTTATTTTTTGCCAAATGATGAGTGGATCCCAGTACGTTTCTGAGCACAAGTCAAAAGTGTTGGTGCTGACCTTTAAAGCCCTAAACGGCCTCAGCCCATATACCTGAAGGAGCGTCTCCACCTGCATCATTCAGTCTGGACACTGAGGTCCAGCTCTGAGGGCCTTCTGCGAAAAGTGAGGTTACAGGGAACCAGGCAGAGGGCCTTTTTGGTAGTGGCATCCGCCTTGTGCAACGCCCTCCCATCAGATGTCAAAGAGATAAACAACTACCTGACATTTAGAAGACATCTGAAGGCAGCCCTGTTTAGGGAAGTATTTAATGTGTGACATTTTAATGTATTTTTAATCTTTGTTGGAAGCTGCCCAGAGTGGCTGGGGAAGCCCAGCCAGATGGGCGGGGTACAAATAATAATAATAATAATAATAATAATAATAATAATAATAATTAATAATAATAACTCACTGCTCTCTTTAAAGTTCCATGTAACTTCTCTCACTCCTGCAAACTCTTCGCCAGGAGGCTTTGCTCTCTATAGCAATGTTGCCCAAACCTGGGTCTCCAGCTGTTTTCTGAGTACAGTTCCTATCATCCCTGACCACTGATCCTGCTAACTAGGGATGATGGGAATTGTAGTCCCAAAACATATCTCCTTAGAGATCGTGTTGCTGTCCACAAGAGCCAATTGTTATGTGTTTCTTCTTATTACCAGGGCTGGCCTGCCCATGAAGAGGGGTAAACATCCCATTTCACCTCACACTGCAAAAAGGGACACGCAGCCCTTGATTATTACAACTGCATTTTTTGTAACTGCTTTGATTTTCATGTTGTAGAGCTATTACGTGATGTACAGTGGTACCACTAGTTACGAACTTAATGTCCGTTCTTAACCTGAAACCTTTCTTAACCTGAGGCACGCTTTCGCTAATGGAACCTCTTGCTGCCGCTGCGCCGCCGGCACACGATTTTTGCTCTCATCCAGGGGCTAAGTTCTCAACTCAAGGTAACTCTTCCAGTTTAGCGGAGTTTGTAACCTGAAGCGTTTGTAACCTGAGGCGTTTGTAACTCGAGGTACCACTGTGTTGACATTTGTCTTCTATATTGTGAACCACGCCGCGGTCTTTTGACCAATACTGATTCTAATAGCAGCTGAACAACGATGATTGTACTGAATGGACACTCAAAACACTTGACTTGTTAACCTTTGCATTTTAGTACATCCTATGTTGTAATTCCCATGGGTTCAAATCAGAAACAGGTGCTGAAAGTGTGAGAAGCCATGAACCAGTCATAGCAGCTTTGTAATACCTGCTGGCTAGAATCACAGCATGGATGGTTTCTGGTAGCTGCCATTCTGATTGGCTGAAGCTACAAATATTACAGGGAATGACAAGACGAGCTGTTTGCTGCCACCTGGTGGGCCTGTTCTTTGCAAAGCTCTCCTCCTTTGGAGGAATTCGTGGAGCTTGCTTGCTGCCACCTGCCCGATTGCTGCATCGCAACACTCTGAGATGTTGTGCGTCTTGGCAGAGCAAACAAGGGTCACTAACTACCAGAATGCATCTATGGATTAATCTAGGCGTAGGCAAACTCAGTCATCCAGATGTTTCAGGACTGCAACTCCCATCATCCCTGACCACTGGTTCTGTTAGCTAGGGATGATGGGAGTTGTAGTCCCAAAACATCTGGAGGGCCGAGTTTGCCTATGCCTGGATTAATCATTAGTAAGGCCAAAGGACGTAGACTTTCATTGACATGTCTGGCTGTTGGGAAGATGTGAGGCAACTTTAAATTTTGAGATCTCATTGTGGTTTTGTCTGTGCTGTTGCTGCCATTGCTGCTTGTAATTTGAGTAAATTCTTGCTTGGCTGCACCTCAGTTGTATATATGTGATGGGCAAAGGTCAATCAGGCCTCCAGATTGGAGTCTCTGGTTTTCCTAAGTGAGGACTTGAGCCAGAACTGAACAAAAATCAGGGGAAATGACCTCTGAGACATGGAAGCCACCCTGGGTTCTGACCAAGGGTTAGACCAGCTGTCCTCTGCCTCAGGCCTGGCTGGTAGGGAGGGCCACCATCGTACGTCTTGGCCTCCCACCACCAGCATTGATGCACTTACCACATGGGGGAGAAATGAGGCAGCAAGGAGGGCAGTGCTCACACCATACCAGCCTCCTCATTACTTCACCCCTTCCGCTTTGGCAGTGCTATTTTTCTAGAAAAAGAACTCATCACAAATGCTTCCCTTGTCCTCTTAGAATGGCAATGGCGCCCACCTGAGAGGGGCTGGAAGAGTTCCAGCAAGTACCAGCTGGAAAAAAACCACCCCACCCCTCTGTCACCTGCTGTGACCTGCCCAGTTCCTTAAGAATGGTTCATGGAGGCATTCTCTGCATCCTAGCCTCTTCCCAGGCCTGGTTGGGGAGAAGTCCAAGCTGTATCTTGTCCATCTCCCTTCTGAGGTCTCCACTTTGCGCTCAACGGTGGAAGCACAAAAGGTACAATCGCAAGGCACGCGTGCAGATACCTATTGGCACTTCTGGTAATATCCGAAACCGAATCTGATTTATGAATGGATTTAGGTTCACCAGTACAAATATCTAGCTCATTTTCTGAGGAGACATCGCATGGATTTTGTTATGTACTGAGTTGAATAGGATCCAAAATGCAGCAGCCTGATTGGTCCTAGAACAATAGGATTCAGAATGCAGCAGCCTGATTGGTCCTAGAACAATAGGATCTAGAATGCAGCAGCCTGATTGGTCCTAGAACAATAGGATCTAGAATGCAGCAGCCTGATTGGTCCTAGAACAATAGGATTCAGAATGTAGCAGCCTGATTGGTCCTAGAACAATAGGATTCAGAATGCAGCAGCCTGATTGGTCCTAGAACAATAGGATCCAGAATGCAGCAGCCTGATTGGTCCTAGAACAATAGGACCCAGAATGCAGCAGTCTGATTGGTCCACAGGAGCCACCCAATCCAGCTCCAGGTGGAAGTGAATCCGCAACCTGATTGGCCTGCAGGTGAATCCCAGAATTAGCCAATCACGTGGGGCCCATTGTGTAAATAATGTATATAAAGCAGACATTCTGGGGGAACTTCCATTCCTCCTCACCACTATGAGCTGAATAAAGAGCATGAAATCCACTCTCGACTCCGAGTATATTTCAGATTTCTATGTTACTTTTCTTTGCCGTCCCTCCCCCCCCCCACCGCCGTACAAAGCAAAGGTAGCTTGGGCAGGCTGCCAATCTTGAGTGGAAAAAGTTGGCTAGGGAAGCAATCCTCAACCTTTTCCCTTCCTGTCATTCATCTGCCAGGAATTGCCCTCTACATTCTCCTTTTTTTTCCCTGTGGGAGAATAGATGCAGGGGATATCTTATACATGTATTATCCTCTTGTAGGAAGGAAAGGTGCAATTTTATTTATTTATGAGGGGGCAATGTTATTTATTTATGACTAATTGAATGAATTTGTAAGCCACCCTGTGGTGCAAAACTCTCAAGGCAGACACCTGTAAGCAGATGACTGACAGGAAGTTAAAATGTGGAGCAGCCTCCCACTTCTGTAGCCTTTGAAGTGCTTTTCAGTTAAACACCCCCCTCCCCACCCCAAAACCCATAGAACTGAAAGAGACATGGAACTGCAAATCACATCTTTGATTAACGGATATGAGAAGTTGGGAACTTATTCTTTGGGGGAGGAGAGAGTTACAGAGAAAAAGGTCAAAATATCTAAATGCAAGATGGTACTGAAATCTGTCTCAGATATTTGGGGTTAAGGCATTGAGCCACAAGGAAGACAAAGAAAGATTGAAAATTATGGTCGTAGATAGAAAAGGGATCTTTTGTGAAAGGTGATGCAGCAGTATCTAAAACGTTTAGCATTAAGAATCTAGAATCAGAGTAACAGAACCGGCTACGGTTTGTCGAGACAGCTGAACACTTGGGGACTGAGAAATAGATATATTTTAATCCTCACCGGCTGTCACTTCCCAAACGTCTGTCTGCCAGTGTCTGCTTTTGCCAACAAGGTTTTAAAAGCGGTTCCCTGCAATGAGCGCAGGGCTATTTCTCCTGTCAGTCAGCTGAAATATTTTAACAGAGCAATACCGTACGTGCCTACTTTGAAAGATGCTCCGCTGAGGGTTGGTCCAAGACATTTTGCCACCTGAGGTGAAGGAGTGGCAGTGGCAAGCAAGCCCCTTACCTGGCTCTGGGCCAGAATGACATTGGGGGCTGGCACGGCTTAGCCTGTGGCTGAGGGTGGCTCCTCCTCTGCCCCATGGCAGCCTCCATGGGGAAGCCATGGGCCTGAGGTGACTAGAGGAGGCCCTTGAAACTGACCTGCCCAGGCAGCTGTTGGCAAGATCCACATGGCACTTCATCTGCAGCTATAAGAGAAGCAGCAAAGGTGCAAAAGGACGCCCCCTAAAGGACGAATTGCTTTCAGGTCAGTGGTGTACAAGATTTAGATTATAATACTGTGATTATGATTTAATAGGTAGATAGCGTGCACCAAAAGGGGAGAAGCAATAACTCCATGGAAAACTGGGTGGGAAGTTGCAAAAATTAAGAGGGAAAAAACAAAATAGTGTTCTGATTGTATATGTTAAAATTGTTGCAATTTCATAATTATAATGGAGGGGGAAAGTGTATAATAATAATGATATGAGAGCCAGTGTGGTATACTGGTTAAGAGAGGTAGTCTCGTAATCTGGTGAACCGGGTTCGCTTCCCCGCTCCTCCACATGCAGCTGCTGGGTGACCTTGGGCCAGTCACACTTCTTTGAAGTCTCTCAGCCCCACTCACCTCACAGAGTGTTTGTTGTGGGGGAGGAAGGGAAAGGAGAATGTTAGCCGCTTTGAGACTCCTTAAAGGGAGTGAAAGGCGGGGTATCAAATCCAAACTCTAATAATAATAATTAATAATAATAATAATAAATTTATACCCTGCCCACCTGGCTGAGTTTCCCCAGCCACTCTGGGCGGCTGCAAATCGAGTGTTAAAAACAATACAGCATTAAATATTAAAAACTTCCCTAAACAGGGCTGCCTTCAGATGTCTTTTAAAAATGGAATAGCTGCTTATTTCCTTGACATCTGATGGGAGGGTGTTCCACAGGGCGGGCACCACTACTGAGAAGGCCCTCTGCCTGGTTCCTTGTAACCTCACTTCTCTCAATGAGGGAACCGCCAGAAGGCCCTCGGCGCTGGATCTCAGTGTCTGGGCTGAACGATAGGGGTGGAGACGCTCCTTCAGGTTTATAGGACCGAGGCCGTTTAGGGCTTTAAAGGTCAGCACCAACACTTTGAACTGTGCTCAGAAACGTACTGGGAGCCAATGCAGATCTCTCAGGACCGGTGTTATGTGGTCCCGGCGGCCACTCCCAGTCACCAGTCTAGCTGCCGCATTCTGGATTAATTGGAGTTTCTGGGTCACCTTCAAAGGTAGCCCCACGTAGAGCGCATTGCTGTAGTCCAAGTGGGAGATAAGATCGCAGGCAAAGCTATTTCCCCCCCAGTCATATATTGGTTTGTGGTCCTACACAATTATATAATGGCATATATATCTTGTACAGTTGGCTAGCATTGTAAACAGATATATGATTTTTTGTGGGGGGGAACAGCTTAGGCTGAAATTCTCTGCAACAGTTCAGATTGTGGCAATGTCTGCTTTGGTCCTCAGTGAGACAGAAGCTCAGCTGTTGAAAAACAAGTGGCTGTGGCATTAGGGCATGCCTTTTTAGGGGTGAAAGTTAATTTTTGCTAATCTATTTAGTGAGGAGGTCTTAAGAACATGCTTTTTGTGGGGGGGGAATTCAAATCTGCCATTTTTGTGATTGGGAAACATTTAGCTTGGTAAGTCTACATTTGTTGAAGAAGCACATAAACTGCTTTAGGAAAACAAAAGAATTTTAATTTAATCTTCTGAAAATGTCAGTATTGCAATATTTTATACACACACCCACACCCACACACACACATATAAAATATACACATGCAAGTCTTGGCAATTTTTAAAAATGAGTTCTATACAATTTTACACACTTTTCTTACCAAGCAAAACTAAATTACAGTATATCAGTTTAACCAAAATACTATTTGAATTTCCAAGTCATGTTGGAACTTGTAAGCACCACTCATTATTTGGAAGTCGAAAATTGCAAAATTCAGCATGCCTTATAATGGCGTGTACAAGCGAAGCTGCCAAGATGTGTTTCTCAATGAAGATATGCTGCAAAAGGCTGCAATTCAAACTGACGTGGCTCATGTGTAGAAACTACGGAGGAAGCCTGAAGGTGTCCTTAATGCAAATTGTTAATTATGCTAACTAAAAACGCAAATTAGATCCAGTCGTCAGGTTCATGATGTTTCCCAGGTAGCCCTCAGTGTTCACCCTGACTGTTTATCATCTTGTATTTAAAAGACGATGTGCAGCAAACTGATTGGATATTCAAATTTTTCAACTCTGTTCATTAAGATATTTGAAGTACCTTGGTATGTAAACTAATGCCTAATCCCCTTCACTGCTATGCAGAACTTCATATATCAAGAAGCCACCTCTTTATCTGTGATGGCTCCTGAACAATTATGTGGGTTAAACCACAGAGCCTAGGACTTGCCGATCAGAAGGTCGGCGGTTCGAATCCCTGCGACAGGGTGAGCTCCTGTTGCTCGGTCCCTGCTCCTGCCAACCTAGCGGTTCGAAAGCACATCAAAGTGCAGATAAATAGGTACCGCTCCGGGGGGAAGGTAAAGGGTGTTTCCATGTGCTGTTCTAGTTCGCCAGAAGCGGCTTAGTCAGGCTGGCCATATGACCCGGAAGCTGTACGCTGGCTCCCTCGGCCAATAAAGCGAGATGAGTGCCACAACCCCAGAGTCATCCGCGACTGGACTTAACGGTCAGGGGTCCCCTTTACCTTTACCTTTACCACTCATGCAATCAAAAGTGTGTTCCAGGTGGCATACACTCCAACATTTCTCTGATGAAAATAGGGACATCCTAAGGAAAAGCAGGACATTCTGGGATCAAATCAGAAACCGGGACGGCTTTTGTAAATCTGGGACTCTCCCTGGCAAATAGGGGCAGTTGGAAGGTCTGGAACTGTAGATTATAACTCAGAGCTACAATTCCAAGTAGCCTTGGCAAGCTCATGCCCTCCAACATTTCTCTGATGAAAATTGGGACGTCCCATTCCATACCTATAATTTTACTATTTATACCACACACACCTTACTGGGTTTCCCCGGCCATTCTGTGCATCTTCCAACATATATAAAAACCTAATAAAACATTAAACATGACAAAACTTCCCTATACAGGATTGCCTTCAGACAGCTTGGGTGTCAGATAACTCCATACTCTCCAACGTTTCTCTAATGAAAATAGGGACATCCTAAGGAAAAGCAGGACATTCCGGGATCAAATCAGAAACTGGGATGGTTTCCTCTATATCAGGGACATCCATGGAAAATAGGAACACACAGAGGGCCTGCAAACTACTGTTCACAGAATTCTTTTTGTGTTAGGGAAGTTGCTTTAATTTTGTGTGCCTATGCAGCTAGAGAGATCATCTACGGAAAGGATTCTAGTCTTGCCTCTTCCATTTCCCTTCCTTTTCCCTTGCAGGCACCCCAGAGGAGAGCTTTGTCTTCTGGTAGTCAATTTCATAACTCCCCAGGGCAAGGCGCAAGCACCTCCCTATCTTCTTTCCAATATTTGTACCTCCTGAGCTCCCATTCACTGCCTGTGAATAGATGCATCTGGTAATGTATATTATTCATGTTCCTGCATTACAGGATGACTTTTATTTTATGAAAGAACTATCCATTCAATTCTGCTCCAAAGGTTAATGCTATCCCTCCCACCTATCCCCGCTGAAAAAAGGGGAACATTCTTTCAGATTCTTTTTAATCATCTGGAATCATGTGTGCAAACAGGGAGGGGAATTACTGCTGGCTTATGTTAGAGCAGATAACAAAAGCTGCAAATCGCTTGTCAAGGTTGATGAAAGAAACTTACTGTTATGATAAGGGGTTATTCAATGTGTTCACTAGAATGTTCTGGTGAGGAAAAATGGAAGTAGAGAACATATGATAAAATTGATGGTCCCAGAGCCCCTGGCTTCTCAACACACATTAGGTGAGAGATCTATATTTTATTTTAAGAACCACATTGCATGGTTCAGGGTTGCCTTGATAGCAATTTTATTCCCCTGTAGTATGAGTGATATATAATATTTTAAGATAAGCATAATATTTTATTTAATTATGGGTAACAGAGCTCTGTTGTGTGCTCTGAAATATTCCTGTCCTGCTACTTGCCTCTCGTCCCCCTACTTTGCTTCTGCGGCCAGGATCTCGTCAACGTCTCTGCTTTATTTATTTGCCATGCCTATTTAGATTTCCATCCCCTTTAATCAGTTATATGCCTCTCAGAGTTGCTTACAATTAGATCAAATAGCACGGAACAGACTACAAAAGCAATCAAAATAAATGTAAAAAGAAGGCAGGAGAATTTGCTAAAATCAGAAGAGTTTCTAACCCTGGAAAATGTTTTGTGCAATCGCATCGAAATATCACAGGAGCAAGTCTGACCTTTCCACTGGGGAGGACATTCCTGTCTTTGTTTCCCTCCTTGCTGAAGCCATGACACTTTCGCCCTGGTTTAAATTTGCTCACAGGCAATTGAAACAGTGGCAACCCCATCCTATATTTCTGTATCCTTTCACACCTACCTAAACTCACTTTGCAGACAGGATGTCTGCAAAAATGGGAACCTTTCATCCCAAGCTTGCTACACTGTTCTCTCCCACAAAAGCTACGCTGTTTTGGAGAAGGGACATTAATGTACTGCATTGCCTTGTTCTTGTCTGTTCTGTGTTCCTTGCTAGTTCCGTTTGTAGTGCCTGCTTAGAAAATGCTGGACATTCAAGTCTTTCTGCCTTTGTGGCAAGTCCCTTTTATTTCTTACACTCACACATCACTCCTGGATCCACAGTCTGTAATTTGAAAGGTTTCTTACGCCAGGAGTATCTCTCTCATGTATACTATTTTCATACAAATTTCCCAAAAAACAAGCAGAGAAATATGTGAAATGTGGTTATGAATAGGCTGCTTGATGAATATGTGATTCACAACTCATGGTCTTTGTACTATACTGTACTGTACAATTATACTGTACAACGGTTATAATTATAAGTATGTAAATGGCTCAAGGTTAACAAACAACAGCAGTGTGGTCATTTGGACGCCACATAATGTTCATGTCAGTTTTTGTGCTTTATATTATTGGATTTGCAACTATATCACTTCACTGAGGAAGGAAAGTTCTTAATGAAGGCATGTATTGGTTTTACGTGCAAATCAGATATATTTGTATGTTTTTCTTGGGGTATATTTGATCCTGATACCAGATAGATTAATAGTGACATTTTTTTTAGCGAGAGAGAGGGTCACGCAGAGCCATCAGTACTTTTGTACCCAATTATGTATGAGAAATCTTTCCCGAAGGATAGACTTCTCCTTTCAGAGCAATGGGCAATGTTGTGTTCTTATTCCCCATGAATGGGCTTGCAGTTAATTGGTGCAATTTCAGGCTGACAACTCCTGCTCTTATTGTGAAGTAGAAAGTTTGGCACAGTATCTATAGTCGTGCCGAAACACTGGTAGCTTTAAACTTCAACAGTAAGTGCCTTGCTGATTTCGTTCCTATTTGCTCATCAGAACAAAGGGCAAAAGTGCTTGCAGAATAAGAAGACAGAGAGTTCTAGGACTGTTTAATTTCAGGTTGTTCTCTTGTCTGCCAAATTTTCAATCGTGCACAGGTATATGTACATACATACCCTACATCATTTCTCTGATGAAAATAGGGACATCTTCCATACCTCCAACATTTCTTGGATGAAAATTGGGACATCCTAAGGAAAAGTGGGGCATTCTGGGATCAAATCAGAAACCGGGACAGCTTCTGTAAATCTGGGACTGTCCCTGGAAAATAGGATCTGTATATATGTGTGTGTGTGTGTGTGTGTGTGTGTGTGTGTGTTTGTGGGATTTGATTGTAAAATAACAGCTCTCTTTCTGAAAACAGTGCTATGTTGTAAAAATAATAATGGGGGGGGGGAGAACTGGAACTGAAATAAGTTGTACCTTTCTAAATGCCACATTATGAAAGAACAGCAAATCTTTCTAATGACTGCATCTTGCTAGCTTTTATAGAGTCATATTATCACCGATTAACAATTCCCAAAGAACGTTATGGGCACAAAGTAGATTTTAATCTACATCAGATACTTATTCCCTGCCCCCCTTTAGCATCTTTAAAAGAAATGAAGATTGTTTGCTGCAAACAGAGAGTGATATCAGTATATCATTCCCATGAGCCCCATTTACAGCATGGTAAGTAATGGTGGAATAGAATGCACCTTTCTTTCTCGGGCAGAAGAAATACCACTCCTCTTTGTTTTGTTTGTTTGTGTTTTTTGTGTTTTTTTTTTAATTTCTAAAAAACCCAAACAGATTTATTTCTTAAAAAAGATCAGCGGCAACAAGCGCAACCAAAATTGTTATATCCACTGATTTGAAACATAACGACACCTGCACTTATTTCGGAAAAAAACCCTTATATCAACATATGCCAAATGATCTTACGCCTTCACAACAATATGGTTTGGATGGTCTTTCAGAATTAAGGGCAGAATCTTAATGTTTAAGGGTATCAGAAGACAGTGTCCAGAGGTCCAACATTTTCTAAATGATGACCATTTTTTTCATGGTTTCAGCCAACCCTCAGTGGAGGAGCTACAAGTACGACTCTATCTCCTTGGACAAACAGCATCGGAATATTCCTTTTGGTAGATTTATAAATCTCTTCATAGGTTTCTTCATCAATTTCTATTGTTGTCACAGTCTCCTCAACATCACCCAAAATCATATTTAAGTGCTGGTCATAAGCATGTAATCTGCCTCGAAGTTCTCAGTCATTTCTCATTTTTACATAAATTCGTCCATCAAGACTGAGTCTGATGAGATCCAAGGGCTCTTCTACAGTTTTTGTGGTTTGCTGCTGGTCCACCTCGTCCGCCATTTTTTCAAAGCCCACCAGTCCTCTTTGTGAGTAAAATCTTCTTGGTCAATGTATTGCATGGGAATGTTGCAGTGATGGTGGTTTTGTTCCTTGTTCTCCATCACTGCAGTACAGAACACTGCTGAATTCTACTTCATTTTAGTAGAGTGAAGTAGGTTTCGCTATTTCCTGCAACGTCTGTTGCAGTTACTATTATTGATACTTATTTATACTACATCTTCCGTTCTATTAATTTACGATTTCTACACTGCCTTATAGCTGTTTGTCTTCAATAATGGTTTGAAGGGAAGCGGAACTTCACTTTTAATTTGCACCATATATACTATGTTATTTAATAATATTACTCGGCTAGAATATTGGATCTGCTAGATTTGAAATCACTGTTGGCCATTTGCTGGATTAATGCCTTTTTTTTTTTAACACACAATTATTTGAGGAAGTCAAGTAAACTGCTTTGTGTGCTTAAGTTTTGCCCAGCTATATAGTTCCTTCTGTGGCCTCTGTGCCATTTCACATATGTATCTCTAAGCTTTTCTTTGCAATCACGTGAGTGATGCGCTTGGCAAATCCACTTTTTAAGCACCGTAAGGACACGATGCAGTCTTATGATTTATATCCTTTGATTTTATTAAAATATATATATATAATGGAAGCTCTAAGAAAGTTGAATTTGTTAGGATCCCCCCATGAGAATTTTAAAGTACTTTTCAGAAGAAACCTAAAGAATTTACGATTGCTCTTACGAGAGCCAGTGTGGTGTAGTGGTTAAGAGCGGTGGACTCGTAATCTGGTAATCTGCTTCCCCGCTCCTCCACATGCAGCTGCTGGGTGACCTTGGGCCAGTCACACTTCTCTGAAGTCTCTCAGCCTCACTCACCTCCCAGAGTGTTTGTTGTGGGGGAGGAAGGGAAAGGAGATTGTTAGCCGCTTTGAGACTCCTTCGGGTAGTGATAAAGCAGGATATCAAATCCAAACTCCTCTTCTTAAACAGTCCATCTTAACAGTCAAAATGAACGGATTCTTTGAAGCGGTGTGTGTGTGTGTGTGTCTATATAATGTGTGAGGGTTCATAAGCTTGAATCAAATGATTTTAACGCTTATTTGTATGTCAATCCCTTGCAAGTCAGCTGGAAACGAAGAGTGCTCAGATTAGGAGTGGGGCACTTCCAGATGTTTTTGGACTCCAACTTTCATCAGCCCCATGGCCAATAGTCAGAGATGGTGGACTTGTAGTCTAGCAACATCTGAAGGGAAACAGGTTTCCCAGCCGTGACTTAGACCTTCTTCCTGCTACAGGACCATATTAAGCATATGCAGCACCGGGGTGCAAAGATCCGCCCAGCGCAAGCCCCCCCCCCCAGGTTGCCCAGAGTTGTTGCCCTTTATTTAGGGGGGGGGGGCTCCAAAGTTGTTGACCTTTTTTAAGGAAAGGTTCCCCAGAGTTGTCGACCTTTTCTTAGGGTGCTGACACTTATCTCTGCTCAGGAAAAGAGAACAGGAAACATAAAGAGCCCAGTGCAACAAACCATGGGCACCTCATGATGTAAGCATCGTGCACTGGGCAGGCCTCTCCACGGCCCTACGCCAATCTCATGTGTGCAGGAGGGCAGAGTTGGCCGGCCGCCTCAGCACCTCGCTGGCTCCCTCGTGCCCAAACTCATGGCATAGAGCAGCACAGAGCTGATCACCATGAGGTCTGATCACCTGGGAATTTTCCATAGAATTGGCACCACACTGGAAGGTGCGTTCGTACAAGTGTTTCCCACAAATGGATTCAGAATGTGACTTTTATCATATGTGGTGGACCTGTGATAAAGTAAAAGCATTCTGGGAGTTGATCTATAATGAATTAAAGAAGATGTTTAGATATACTTTCCCCCAAAAAACGGAAGCATTTTTGCTAGGCTTGATGGGAAATGAGATTGCGAAGGTGGATCGAAGACTATTTATGTACGCCACAGTTGCAGCGAGGACTTTGCTGGCCCCAAAATGGAAATTACAAGAAGTATCTACTACTGCGGCGTGGCAGGCGAAGATGATGGACTTTGCAGAGTCGGCCAAACTGACTTGCAGGATGTGAGACCAGGATAATCAGAAATTCCAAAGAGACTGGAGTAAATTTATTGTATATTCCAATGACAATTGCAAAAATTTGAAGACACTAGCAGGATTGGAATAAATCCTGCAATGAGGACATATAGTAAAGATTTAAATTGCGTGATTGGATTTGATATGGGATACCTGTTGAAGGGAAGGAAGGAAGTCGTAATTTCGGCAGAGCAAAAAGTTTTTTTTGTGTTATTGTAATGTTGGAAATGTTTAAAGGAAAATAATAAAAATTTATGTACAAAAAAATGTTCCCCACAAATCAGTGCAATGGACTCCTGCTCGTGTGATGAGGTCACTCAACATTCTCCTAGCTTTCAGGTGTGCACTTGCAGCCAACTGGAAGAATGGCTAAAGGGCATCAGAGCAGTAAATAAATGTGTAGTTCCAGAATTAGTATCAGAGGCAGAGAAACGACTGCCGGAGGTCAGACTTTGGAAACAGGCTTCATCTAGTGGCCAATCCTTTTAACGTTTAATTATCCAAAGTGGAAAGTCTTGACAATCATCCACTTCAGATCATAGTCCAAAGTAGTACACAAGTAGCAACATATGCCCTAACCCTCCCTCTCAGCCAAAACTTGTACTTAAGAATGTTCATGTGTTAATGTGAGCCTACACAACCCACACTTCCTAAACTAAAATTCAAGGCTGCATTGTCAGGAGGCGGCAGAGTGTGGAGTCCAGGATGGCACGACTTCAAAGGCTGCTGGTTTTACTCCTCACGCTCAGGAGGACCTGGCCACTGAGCTGTGCTACATGCAGCTCTGAATGGGCCCAGTTGCCTGCCAGCAGATATTGAGGGGGCTTTGGCTCCATAGAGTTGGCATGCCTGGTGGCGAATATGTGGGGAGAGAGAAAAGGCACCCCTCTCGTCAGCAAATGACCCCTTTGCCCCTTCATTAGCACTTTGAGGCAAATGAGTCTTGCGTTTGCTAAGGTGACACAAAGGTAAAGGTAAAGGGAGCCCTGGTCCAGTCATGACCGACTCTAGGGTTGCGGCGCACATCTCACTTTATTGGCTGAGGGAGCCGGCGTACAGTTTCCAGGTAATGTGGCCAGCATGACTAAGCCGCTTCTGGTGAACCAGAGCAGTGCACGGAAATGCTGTTTACCTTCCCGCCGGAGCGGTACCTATTTATCTACTTGCACTTTGACATGCACTACTTGCTTTTGAACTGCTAGGTTAGCAGGAGCAGGGACCGAGCAACGGGAACTCACCCCGTCATGGGGATTCGAACCACAAACCTTCTGATCGGGAAGTCCTAGGCTCTGTGGTTTAACCCACAGTGCCACCTGCGTCCCTTAAGGTGACACATAGTTCTGCCCCAAACCTCAGGAGACATAGGAATGCTACTGGCAAGCAATTTTTTTTCTTATTTCCTTTTCTTTTCAGCTCATCCTGTGCTAAAATTTACGTAGAAACAACTAGTCTGAAGAGTCCAACACATTTCCCCTCATGCAAATAAAGTGAGTTCAGAAGGTATAATTTTTAGGTGACTCGAGCAGTGCCAGCCTCAGACATTTTTTGAAGTGTAAAGTAAAAAAATGACACCTTCCCTAGTTGACTTTTAAAATGACACATTGAGAAGGAGGTTGGAAGTGGGACTTGATACCACCCCTCCTGGATTCTGCTGCCTGGAAGTGACTGCTTTATGGTAAGACCAGTGCAAGTTTCATCATCATCATCATCATCATCATCATATTTTTTATTAATATTTATACCCCACCCATCTGGCTGGGTTTCTCCAGCCACTTCATAAAATCTCGAGAGTGAGAGGGAAAATGGCATTACAGTCGTACCTCAGAAGTTGAATAGAATCCGTTCCAGAAGTCCGTTTGAGTTCCGAAACGTTCGACTTCCAAAGCACGGCTTCTGATGGGCTGCAGGAAGCTCCTGAAGCCTATCAGAAGCTGCGGAAGCCCTGTCGGACGTTTGGCTTCCAAAAGAACGTTTGAAAACCAGAACACTCCCAGTTTTCGATCATTCGGGAGCCGAAACGTTCCACTCCCAAGGCATTTGGGAGCCGAGGTACCACTGTATATACAAAATTTGGGGAAAGGAAGACTGTCTGGAAAGTTTCCTCCGTTATCCTGTCATAGTTTTTGGTTTTAAGAGCAAAAAGGATACTAGTTTCAGTGACTGCCTTGTTTACATGTGATGCTTTTACCTGGTGATATTTGAATGTTGTTATCATCATCACATAGCATTACTGCCCATTATTATTTTTATTTCCACTTGCAAGTGCATCACTTACTCCCCTCTCCAGGTAACATTACAACATAGATACGAGCTGTCTTAGCATGGCTCTATCCTGTTCCTCTCTCTCGGGGCATGCCAATGGTGCAATGCTGTAACCAGCTTTGTCAGTCAGTGGTCAGAGTTTTCCCATGAAGACTTGCCCATGCACTCCATTTACAAAATCACAGGGACCGGTTTCAGGATCCGCTTCGTGGGGAGCCTAATCCGCAGTCCTCCAGGGCTCTTAGCAAGTTTCACATCCAGAGATTCAAGACCTCTAGCACGCCCCTTTCCCATCAATTTACCTGAGATCTTAAAGTGAAGTTGGCAGGGTTTTAGACTGGGGTCCCAAATGTGGAAAATCCATTCCGCAGCAGAATCCCCATGGAGAAGAATAGATGATTTTGCAGGAGAGATCTGCAGATGGAAGATGAGAGGCTTGCTTGCGGCTTTTCAAGGATTCTGCTGATGCTATCATTTTACATATATTCCTTTATGGAGGAATAAAGTTATACTGGAATCTCAATCTCTCTCTTTCTCTCTCTCCCCCTGCCCCATATTTCCCTTGTCCCAATATATCTTCGCTCTCCTTGTCAGCATTTGCATTGAGAGTGATTTATGACTGGGAACAGCTATCCTGTTCGGATTGTGTGCACATGAGAGAGTTAGCAAAGGGTAATGACTGTAAGTGGCTTGACCAAAAAGGGTGCTTTCTGGTCTATTTAAATATATTGGTCTTGAAAATCCGCAAGCAAGCTCCAAGCCTCACGAGACTGCATTTTATTTTACATTATGCTTAACTACTGTTGGGGCACATTGCATTTTCTGCAGAGTGTTGAAAGGTTTTTGTTTTGAGATTTACCCTCCATTAAATGTACACAGCTAAATCTACAGACGTTGTAGTGCATGTTTACCCTTGACGATTCGTTGACAAATATAATAAAAGTTGTTTCCAGGCAGATAATGTACCAGACGGCAATCAAAATTCAATAGACTTTTGTTTATGTAAAACGAGATGGCCTCGATCAGACTACTTGCTGAGGGGAAACGGTGTTAGGAGAAAAGTAGAAACAACTGGAAGTAGGAATAAAAGTGCATGATTGTTATGGGTGGGCCAGCTTGCTTAAATTCTCATCTATCTCTCTGACAGGCTGCTGTTATTAGGAAATGAAATCATTTAGTTCAGCACAATGGAATATACTTCCAAGAAAAATAAATTGAGAATACTTCAGTTATAAAGAGTTGAGTGGATCTGCAAAGGGCATTTGGACACCTCTAATATCTGAATGCAGAGTATATAAATTCATGGTTAAGCCCTAATAGCAATATTCTCAAATTATTATGGAGATAGAAAGCTAAAAAATTGAACATTGCAGACAACAGAATTCATTCCTAAGTAGTCTTTGATGTATAATTAAGTAGACACAGCAATATATTTTTCTTTGAAGGTTCTTCAAATAGGTTATCTTGCACTGCAGCTGCCTAGCAAAGTTCTTGTTGTGCTAAGTGTGCTTTCTGGGCTGAGAGCAAATCTGGCCAGTTTACCTGGGAGAGACAGGTATAAATGCCAAGTACTTTGCATTCCTCTGCAGTACCAGTACTGGGTGAACCTACCTGGGAGTTAATCACTATTTGTTCCCAGAAAGGACCAGGGCAGGACAAATGTGTGTATACACACACACACACACACACACACACCCCTTCTTCTTCTTCTTTGGCGATCACTTGTAGCCGAGTAAGATTGTCTTCCATAAACACGGTTCTAACAATGAGTCCGTAAGTGACTGTGGAGGCCAATTCTGGATCCGCACGTCCTTCCACAGTGGGGACATTGGTTTCCAGGAAGGAGTTGATCACGGTGTGCATTTGCCAAGCATGCCTTCCTCTTAGCACGTTTCTCCCTTGCATCCCGAGTTTGAGTGTCTTCAAAGCCCATGACACCTTTGGTAAAGGGTGTTCTCCAACTGGAGCACTCGCAGGCCAGTGTTTCCCAATTGTTGGTGTTTATACTACATTTTTTTAGATTTGCCTTGACAGTCTTGAATCATTGCTTCAACACTGGTGATCTTTGCTTCTTCCAGTACACTGATATTAGTTCGCCTGTCTTCCCAAGTGATGTGTAAAATTTTTCGGAGACACCGTTGATGGAATCTTTCGAGGAGTTGGAGCTGGCGTTTATAAGTGGTCCATGTTTCACATGCATATAGTAAGGTTGGCAGTACAATAGCTTTGTAAACAAGCATTTTGGTTTCCCTGCGAATGTCCCGGTCCTCAAACACTCTGCACTTCAGTCAGGAGAAAGCCGCACTCGCAGAGCTCAGGCGATGCTGGACACACACACACACACACACACACACACACACTGCACATAAGTTCCCCCCCCCCCCTTGGAATATGGTACCTCTAAGGTTGGGAGGTTAATTACATTTCCAAGCCTTTTCAGCATCTGGCTTTGTAGGTGTTTCTTATGCGATGATTATGACTTGTCTTTCTGGAAGCAGAGCAAATGAATTTGCTTTGCCCATCCACCCGAGGTTACCATTTCCTGGTGGCAGCTTCTCAACCGCGCAAAGGGTCTGATGGCATTTTCCATTATCCAAGTATAATTTCCCTTGAACTAATTTCAACCTCTGGTTTGTTTATACATTCACTGAGTGTAACAGGGGTCTAAACTGTTGAAAATTATTTGGCAATATGTTGACAGTTGCTAAGAATTGTTCCCATATTTGTCGTGTTAAATCATATTT
Organism: Podarcis pityusensis; assembly: GCF_964106645.2. Taxonomy (NCBI): domain Eukaryota; kingdom Metazoa; phylum Chordata; class Lepidosauria; order Squamata; family Lacertidae; genus Podarcis; species Podarcis pityusensis. The sequence goes on along the minus strand of NC_138037.1, from coordinate 44,619,162 downwards.
AAAGTGCTGTTGTCTTTGGGTAGTCTAACTTATGGGTGTGCAAACCTCGACTTCGCCTTTCCAACTCTGCAGTTCTGTGATTATTAGCCATCCTGTATGTAGCCCCAGTTCTCACAATTCTTTGTCTTGTTTTACATGAAAAACTAGGATTTTTGCTCTCCCTTTCTTTTGCATATGGAATTATAGGTTGTTTTTGCACACGCTTATATTTAGCCGCCTTCATTACGCTTTTATTATGAATCATGTTCAACATTCAGTTTCTTTTGTTACATATATAGTCTGATTGCAGTGAATTGCATTTGATGAGAGTTCCCTCGAGGGATTAAAAGAATGTTGGGAAGAAGTTTAAGTTACCAACCCAAGGAAACAGTATAAAATGCCATGTGTGTGTGTGTGTTATGAAAGGCAGCCTAAAAATACTTTAATAAAGAAATAAATGGACCTGGGAGGTGGCAAGAATAGGCAAGGAAAAAGTGAAGATGGGGCAAAATGGATAGAAGGTGCAGCAATAATAATAATAATAATAATAAACTACTAGCACATTTGCAAAGCTAAGCAGGGTCTGGTCTGGTTTCAAATAAGATGGGGGACTGCCTGTTGTGATTCCTGCATTGCAGGGGGTTGTTCTAGATGAGCTTTGGGTTCCCTTCCAACTCTACGATTCTATGAAAAGCAAACTCTGCCAATGGCAAGTCTGCAGCTAGGTCCAGGCACAACAGCAGAATTTTCGGCTGTGTATGCATTGCAGTAGTTCTTCGGTGTGAAATCGGTTGTGGAGGTGATATGGTGAGCCACAATTACTTAACAACAACTGCCTAGCCTGTGTTAACAAGCCTCACCCTGCCCACGTGAACTAACCTCCCAGACTCTAGCCATGCAGCCAGTATTCTCTGGCTAGAAGCCATCTGGGAATTTGTCTTAAAGCAACAGTCACATCTACAACACACACTTGCCTTTACTCAGATCCCACTGCTGGTTTAGGAAGCGGTCTACGCACAACATTAGTCACAATCCACATCCATCCTGATACCCATTTCTGATGAAATAATGTGTTTTGATTTTCCCAAACAAGTTTCCATGTGATTGTGTGTGAGTGTGTGTGTGGGGGGGGAGTGACCTAGCTGCCCTAAATGGCCTCGGCCCAGTATACCTGAAGGAGCGTCTCCACCCCCATCGTTTTGCCCAGACGCTGAGGTCCAGCTCTGAGGGCCTTCTGGCGGTTCCCTCACTGCAAGAAGCCAAGTTACAGGGAACCAGGCAGAGGGCCTTCTCAGTAGTGGTACCCGCCCTGCAGAACGCCCTCCCATCAGATGTCAAAGAGAAAAACAACTACTTGACATTTAGGAGACATCTGAAGGCAGCCCTGTTCAGGGAGGTTTTTAATGTGTGACATTTTAATGTATTTTTAATCTTTGTTGGAAGCCACCCAGAGTGGCTGGGGAGACCCAGCCAGATGGGCGGGGTTTTTGTTGTTGTTTAGTCGTGTCCGACTCTTCGTGACCCCATGGGCCAGAGTACGCCAGGCACTCCTGTCTTCCACTGCCTCCCGCAGTTTGGTCAAACTCATGCTGGTAGCTTCAAGAACACTATCTAACCATCTCGTCCTCTGTCGTCCCCTTCTCCTTGTGCCCTCCATCTTTCCCAACATCAGGGTCTTTTCCAGGGAGTCTTCTCTTCTCATGAGGTGGCCAAAGTATTGGAGTGTCAGCTTCAGGATCTGTCCTTCCAGTGAGCACTCAGATTTAAGCTGGAAAGGTGGACATAGTCAGTGGCGGAGGAAGGGGGGGTGCTGGTTGCTCTGGGTGTCTTCACTGAGGGGGGTGACAAAAGGTCAAAAATATGAGTTTAAAAAAATTTAGGGCTCACGAAACTTTTTAGTTCAGTCAACAAACATAACAAAACGCGGCTGGCACTGGGTGCCACACCGTGGGGCCTGGCACTTACCGCAGGGCCTGCAGCGTGCCCAAGCCACGCATCTCTCCTGGAAGTGATGTGGTGGCTTGGGCGCCCGCAGGTTCTGCGCTGCCTGAAACGGCAGCGTGGGATTTGCGCCTGCCCTCCGCCTCTCGCTCGGCCACCCTACAGCTGAGGGGGAGGCAGCAGAGAAGCTCCATGCAGCTCGCCCCACCCCCATGGGCGGCTCGCCCCGTCCCTGGCTGCAGGATATGCGGGCAGCACCCGGCACCCAAGCGGCTAGCTACGCAGCTGGACATAGTGTCCCTCTAGACAGGCTTTCTGTTGTGCATCCCTGGTGATCTGTACTCATAATGCCATTGGGACATGATCCTGTTTCAAATACCGTTTCATAGACTGGAATAGAACAGAATCATAGAGTTGGAAGGAAATCCCAAGTGTCATTTAATCCAAACCCTTGCAATCTCAGCTGAAGCATCCATGACAAATGGCCATCTTTTGTGCCTGCAAATATTTTGGGGCAGCCACACTGCTTCAGTGTGGTGTAGTGGTTAAGAGCGATAGACTCATAATCTGGTGAACCAGGTTTGCTTCCCCGCTCCTCCACATGCAGCTGCTGGGTGACCTTGGGCTAGTCACACTTCTTTGAAGTCTCTCAGCCTCATTCACCTTACAGAGTGTTTGTTGTGGGGAAGGAAGGGAAAGGAGATTGTTAGCCACTTTGAGACTCCGTAGGGTAGTGATAAAGCGGGATATCAAATCCAAACTCTTCTTCTTCTTCCGATTGGTGCGTATCCCTGCATAATTTCTTGCTGACATCCCCATAACTTTAAAGCCCTTTGTGGCTTAGGGCCCTCGTATTTAAGGGACCGCCTCTCCTAGTATCCCCGCAGAGGACCTTAAGGTCCATGAATAACCATAGTTTAGAGGGCCCTAAGGAAGCCAGACTATCCTCCACCAGGGCCAGGGCCTTTTCATTGATGGCTCCGACCTGGTGTAATGCTCTGTCCCATGAGACTAGGGCCCTTCAGGATTTAACCTTCTGTTGGGCCTGTAAGGCAGAGCTATTCTGCCTGGCCTTTAATTTGAATTCAGCCTGATCTTTTATTTCCCTTCTCCTCCCTCCCCCTCCCCTTTTATGAAGATTACCCGCTCTGAGACCGCACAGCTAATCTCCCCTGGCCGCCTCGCTGGCCCAAGTAGGACTAGTTCAGCCAGCTAGCCCTGGTGACTATCTAATGCTTATTAGATGGATTTTCCCCAAACTGATTTCTGAACTTTGAATTTTATTGTTGTTCACGTTTTTATACTGTATTTTATGCTGCTTCTACAATTAAGTGTTTTAAATTTGTTGTTAGCTGCCCTGAGCCCGGTTTTGTGAACCGGGAAGGGCGGGGTAGAAATAAAAAAATATTATTTATTATTATATCACAAACCTTCCGGTTTATTTTTGTCCCACTTCTGCTGCACTGTAATGAGTATGAGTTACTCGTGCGTAAACTGGTGCCTCTCTAGGCTAATTAGCCTTGTTAAACCTTTCTGACTGCACAGCCCTTTCTCATCGTGGCTGCCTCAGTCGCTGGCAGAATCCGTCAGTGGGCGTTTCTTGAACCTCTTCCAACATAAAAGTTGTTTGACACCCAGTCTCCTCCTCCTCTCACTGCGCGGGAGTCTTCTGCGCAGGGAGGGCGTGGGTAGCGGAGGACCTGTCCCCTCCTCACTGAGGTCCAGTGAAGAGTCCTGGAGCCCTCTCTCCGATTCCCCCATCTGCCCCCCTTTATCTCTGGTGTTGCGCTGATTTGCTTCCCCCTCTACTGAGCTGCTTCTCCCCCTGCTGCTGGGTCCTTCGCCAGCATCATCTAGGAGCCTCCCCTTCGCCTCTCGCTCCGATGTCAGTTCCCTGACATGCACTATAGACCCTCCAGACAGCAATCATGTGGTAGCACTGGGGGGAAGCGTTGCAGAAACCAGAAAACAACCCAGCATTAACATGCCAGTGCCGTGTCAAGAACATGTTGCCAGAGAAACATAGCATGGATAACTCGGTTAGTTAGAACATGATGCTGATACAGTGGTACCTCGGGTTAAGAACTTAATTTGTTCTGGAGGTCCGTTCTTAACCTGAAACTGTTCTTAACCCGAGGTACCACTTTAGCTAATGGGGCCTCCCGCTGCCGCCGCGCGAGTTCTGTTCACATCCTGAGGTAAAATTCTTAACCTGAGGTAATATTTCTGGGTTAGCGGAGTCTGTAACCTGAAGTGTCTGTAACCCGAGGTACCACTGTAATGCCAAGGTTGCAGGTTTAATCTCCATATGGGATTGCTGCTTATTCCTGCATTGCAGGAAGCTGCATAATGTGATCCTCATATTCCCTTCCAAGTCTACAATTCTATAATTCTATGGCACCCTAAATAAAGCAACAGCCTGGCTCTGGTTTAGGATTACTGTGGAAAGAAAGCCCGACACCTTCTTTGAGGCCGATGCGATAACTGCTTTTGTAAGAGAACGAAGCTTCTTTAAATTACTTTCTCCTTCCTCCCCTAAAAAGATCCCCCTTAAAGCTGACTCTCCCTAGGAACTCTGGCCTCCTTCTCTCTACATATCAGATAAAATGTTTAACATGCTCTTCTGTATAGCTTGCTCCTTTTAATTAAACACCCGAGTTTTATATTGATATAAATCCCTGTCATAAACTCTTCGTGTGGCTTCCTGGCAAGAGTCCAGCCTCCGTTATGAATGAGTTTGGAGGAGAGTCAGTGGCAGAAATGGCAATAATTGTAATTGCTTTGGGTGGTGGGCATCGTGGTGCTGTATGTACCAAGACATGGGACTAAATCAAGTCCATGTCAATGTCATGCCACCTACTGACCCCCTTGATGGTTCTCCTAATAAAAGCATAGGAAGTGAAGGGATTTGACCTCTCCTGATCTAATGCAGATAAACTAGCTGATTAAACATATAGCTCCAACTTACTCCCCGCACCCCAATCCATGATATGGATGAACTATCTATCCTTTTTTTTCTTAATCGACTTAGTTTTAGCTAACTTTGGCATGAATGGTCTGGGAGCCAATGGGTGAGGATCTCTTGAGCACACAGTGGCTACAGATGTTTGTTTATTGAATTTATATCTTGCCTTTCCTCTCAAAGTAATGCAAGGTGCCAAACACATCCACAACTCCCCCCCCATAAAAAGTTGCCTTTGTAATGTTGTCAATCAATTTAATTTGTTTTGTTTTTCCTTGCATTGTACAGATTTCTTTTTGTTCTAATTTTAGCTGAATTTTCATAAAATACCTCCCGGTTTTGTTTTTTTTTTTAAAAAAAGGATTCTAAAGCAGTTAAAGCAATCTGAAAACATTCACATGTGTTTTAGATGTGGTGAAATTTGATGTGTTGAAGGAACATATAAAGCAGGCTTCCTCCACCTCAGTCCTTCAGATGTTTTTGGCCTACAACTCCCATGATCCTTAGCTAGCAGGACCCAGCGGTCAGGGATGATGGGAATTGTAGTCTCAAAACATCTGGAGGGCTGAGGTTGAGGAAGCCTGATATAAAATGTGCACCTGGTTTCTGATACCTGTAGCACAGCAAGTTGGACAGAAAGGAACGGGAAGTTCTGGAACCCAAACAACTCATTTCATGTGGCATTTTGTTCAGCGCACTCAGGAACAGCCACTGCAAGTGAATTTTACCTGGAGGCACCTGGCAGAATCCGTTCTCTTCTCATCACAATCTCGCTGACAAAGTGGCTGTTCCCATGAAACTCTGTTCACATGCTCTCTGGTGCCAAATTGGCAAACGCAGGAAGGTGTTCAACAGGTTGACTTGGAAGGCATACGGAATGAAAACTTGACTGGGATAAACGTGAGGCCTGAGACACAAAGCTCCTTCCAATATGTGGCACTCAGTTGGTTTCCCAAGAACCGGATGAGCAACAATTGGACTTGGCCATGTCTGCTTCAGAATACATCTCTCTAGCAAAGCTTACCGTATTTTTCGCTCCATAAGGCACACCGGACCATAAGGCACACCTAGTTTTTAGAGGGGGAAATCAAGAAAAAAAATCCTGCTGTCCGCTTCTCCCAGAGCTTCTTGGTGCTGCTGGGGGAAGCCCGGGTCCCCCCCCCCCAGCCCCAAAGAGCAAACAAGCCAAGACAGAGAACGGGATGGATCCCACTTGCTGTCTTGGCTTCCTCTTTAGCTGCGCACAACCTCTCGGGCCGGGAGAGGCTGCGTGGGGCTAAAGAAGCCATAGCCGTGCACAGCCTCTCCCTGCCAGAGGGGCTGCGCAGTGGCTAAAGAAGCCCTTCTCCCTCCTGGGGAAAAGCCCGCAAGAGACGCGTGGAGCTTGTGTGTGGCTCTTGGGGGATTTTCCTGCCTGTCTCCCCCCTGCATTCGCTCCATAAGACGCACACACATTTCCTCTTACTTTTTAGGAGGGGAAAAGTGCGTCTTATGGAGCGAAAAATACGGTAACATGTTCTTCTGGCATTGTTTTTCAGGATGACAGGGGTGGCTCTCAAGATGTTGGACTACATCCCCCATCATCCTTGACCATTGGCCATGCTGGTTGGGGCTGATAGGAGTTGTGGTGCAGCAACGTTTGAAAGGCCAACTGTTCCCACCCCTAGTTCACGGGTTATTGTGCAGTGTACCTCATTTACAGTACATAGGCATTTGACTTGCAGTTACTAAACACTTATCTGCATGTTGGGGCACATGCCATGCTGCCTATCATAACAAATGTGTACCTCACGTTCCTCCTATTCTTTATGAAAATTTAGCAAGGGGCCAGATAGATGTGAGGAATTGCAAAACAGGGGAGTGTAAAACACGGTGAGAAAAAGTTAACTGAACTTTGTCTGCTAGCAGCATATTTCTGCAGTGACCAACATAACATTCATAAGCTTCTTCATATAATATTTTGTGCGTTGGCTAATATTGTTTGAACTCCAGTTAAGATTAAACTATATGTTAGCTGGGTTGATCTTCCCCACAAAAATAAGCAAGACATACGCCACAGAAAGTTTGAATGCTTTCCTTTTGTTTTGTTTTAAATGTGACCAACAATTGTTGTATGTGAAAAACTTTTCAGGTAACATCTCATCACATTTTCTTAAAGTTAACATATTTAAATAAGAGGAGACAGCTTAAAAATACAGATTTTCATTTGTTAAGGTGAAAGAATGTATGTGTTTTTGTGACCAATATAACACACTTAGCCAACATTAAGTCTTATTGTTCTAGGCTCATTTGATTTTATTCCTAACACAAAATGTCTTCTCAGTTTATCAGATGAGAAAGCAAAGCTATCAATACGATAAAGTGCCATTAACCTATTGTGTACTTTCTTGGAGAGAGATTTAACTGAAGATTAGGAAAATTAGAGAAATTTGGAGTCATCTTGCATGTCACACTTCTGCGTAAAATACCATTTTGAAAAACTCTTGCCAGATAATGAAACTTTCAGGAATTATCTTTAAAATGATGTGGAACATGTTAATTATATATGAAAATGAAAAATGGGCTAGCAGCTTGACATTTTCATGGAGTTGCCCAGCACTAGACTAAATTGTGATTATTAGATATTGGTTTTCAGTTACACAAATGGCGTTCAAATATTTATTAAAAAAAACAGCTGCCAGCATCTTTCTTTAACAAAAGTGCAATTTTGAATGACCTTCCTTTTGCCTTAGAAGGATACATAATATTAAATTTTAATATTACTAGCAAGCAGCTCCAGACTTCTCTGGTGAAGGGTAAATATGTTACATATTTTTAAGTTTTCATTCTGTTTCCTTTTTATAACTTATAACAGAGGCAGCCACCAGCAAAATCATTTAAATCACCGACTAAATTAAGCTAATGCCACCAAACCATAATACTTTGAGGCCTCTTGCAATGTTCACTTGCTCCTTCAATACCATGGACATTAATAATCAGCACTGCTGTTAAAATGGGTCCCTGGGCACATTTCCTTTTGTAAATAGCCCCGGTCTCTTAGCTTGTTCCTTTCTCTCAGTGCTTCTAAATATAAAACCCACAAACCAAATTGTCACACAATTTAAGATTAAATGAGCATGCAAAACTGAATTAAAACTCCCCCTTGCTCACATGTGAGATGAATTTGAAGGGCTTGTTTACCGATCAGTCGTGAGGAGTCAGAGGCTGTCATATTATAGAGCTTTTACCCTGAAACGAAAGTTAACTACACAAGGATTGTGAGGGTGTTTCATCCACAGCCTGGGATATTCACAGGCCACTGTGAGAAGATGTGAACATTAATGGTGTGCACTGGGATAATAATGGGGGGGGGGCAGATTTGATTTGGTTCACAGCTAAAGCAGAATATATCAAATTCATCCTTTCTAAAACAGTGAGAACAACAACAATCTATTCTTCAGAATTTGCCCTTATCTGAATTTTGTGATGAAGTTCTCCAACCAAGCAGTATTTACAAAAAATGCATATATTGGAGAAATTGTTGTGTATAAAAATAACTCTGTGGAAATAACATACAGAAATGCATTATCTTTTGGGGGGCTGGATTGCTTGCAAATTCTTCTTCTTCTTCTTTGGCGATCACTCATAGCTGAGTAAGATTGTCTTCCATAAACACGGTTTTAACAATGAGTCCGTAAGTGACTGTGGAGGCCAATTCTGGATCCACACGTCCTTCCACAGTGGGGACATTGGTTTCTGGGTGGGAGTTGATCACAGTGTGGATTTGCCACGCGTGCCTTCCTCTTAGCACATTTCTCCCTTGCGTCCTGCGTTCGAGTGTCTTCAAAGCCCATGACACCTTTGGTAAAAGCTGTTCTCCAATTGGAGCGCTTGCAGGCCAGTGTTTCCCAGTTGTTGGTGTTTATATTACATTTTTAAAAATTTGCCTTGAGACAGTCTTTAAACCAATATATGTGTTAGCGTTTCACTCCTCCGTTGCTGGATGTGTGATTGTTACATTACATGTCAGTGTTTACTTTCTAGGTTTGGAAAGTGAGAACGGAAGTCAGTCTTATCTCTTTTGTACCTCTCTCTCTCTCTCTCTCTCTCTCTCTCTCTCTCTCTCTCTCAGAAGTGAGAGAATGCCATGATTGATTTGTCCTGTATATATTACTTTATAAATACTTAGAATGCATACACCTATGCTCCACAGTCGTTTGTGCTATACTCTGCTGATAGAGCGTGCACATGTCTTTTGATATGTGTCGCTGGTGCACACCGGGACTGAAGATTTGTGAATGTCCCGGGTTGCGCTTCATCAGGAAGACGCCCGGAGAGGTCTGTCTCATTCCGGGGGCTGCATGTGCCCCCAGGTGTGTTCCGACAATATGTGCATCATCACGCAAAATGCATACAAAAATGGGTTTGTTAGGATAAATTTGCAGTAAAATGCTGACAGATTTTTCATGGGGATTAAAAACTATAAAAAGCTGCAGAAATGTGGAGAGCTAAAGTGAAGAATGGGAAAATGAGAAATGGAGAAACCAAAACTGAAAGATCATTCCACCCCTCTGCTGGCATCACTTGAATTCTACCATATGCATAAAGTCTCCCCTGCCCCAGAAAAAAAAAAGTGCTCCCAGTATTTCCTTCTTGGAAGCTGTTGATATGCAAAAATAATGGAAGTGTGACTCACATCTGTTCCCTTAAAAATATACAGTGGTACCTCCGGTTACGGATGGGATCCGTTCTGGAGGCCCAGCCATATCCCGAAAAGTCCGTAATTGGAGGCGCCTTCCTGCACACGTGCGCAGCGCAATTGAGCACTTCTGCACATGAGTGGGGCACATAATAATAACAGCAATAATAATAATAAATTTTATTTATACCTGGCCAGAGCCGGGCTCCGGGCGGCTAACACCAATAAAATTTCAGTAAAAACATAAGAAGGGGAAAAAACAATTTAAAATACAGGTTAAAATGCAATTTAAAATGCAGCCTCATTTTAAAAGTCAAAACCATAAGGGGAGGGAAACATAAAGGACAAACTGAGTCCAAACCAAAGGCCAGGCAGAACAGCTCTGTCTTGCAGGCCCTGCGGAAAGATGTCAAGTCCCGCAGGGCCCTAGTCTCTTATGACAGAGCGTTCCACCAAGTTGGGGCCAGTACTGAAAAGGCCCTGGCCCTAGTTGAGACCAACCTAATCACTTCTGCGCATGCGCGCACGAGGCTGCGTTTGCAACCCAAAGATTACGTATGCAGAGGATATGTAATCCGAGGTACCACTGTATATATATTACACTGGCATTCAAGGCCGTTTTCTCTGCTCATCCCTATACATTTGTCCCTATGTTTGGTGGAACTTTCTTCCAAGGAAAAATGCTATTGTTTGCAGCTTCACATATAACAGAATTATTAAAGTTTTTACATTTCACCATTTGCCATAAAAGCTTCCAAGGTGGTTTAATCAGAAATCAATAGCTGGGATTTTTTATTTTTAAGTACAAATAATAGAAGGACATAATACATTTGGAGGAAACATGCATAAAAGGACCCTAACAAAATGCTATGTACAAACTTGAAATCAATAATACTTGACATAATTCTAATACAGAAGAAATGATTGCTAACGTTCTAGTACTTGGGAGATTATATTGTTTCTTCACATTTATTCAGATGGTGTTATTTTATTCACCAACATTTCATGCCAAACCTTGACCCACTTTTCCTTTGAAAGTTTCTCTTTATTTTTCTAGGTTTCTGCAGCAATAATTCTAGGAACTGTCAACAACCTGCCCACTAAATGTCTGTTTATTTCCTTTAAAAGCACCACGTTATGCATGTTTATTTGGAAATACGTCCCACTGTGTATTCGATGGGACTTACACCCCAGTATATGTGTTTTAAAATTGGAGCCTAAATTATTCAGCAAACAAACTTCTGGATTTAATGAGAATGCTGTTCTCATTATCTTTTTGATGACGAGGAAAATCGCTTCCCAAAATCTGCCTGAGTACGTTTCACCTCCACAATATATGCATAAAATTTGCATTCAGTGTGTTACATGGGCAAATATTTCATTAACCTTGTTGGAGTGAAGTACTATGGAGCAAGAAAAAAAAAATCTTATAAAAAGTATCGATACTTTTGTTTAGATGAACAGGTAGGCCGTGTTCTACAAATACAATTCCACCCATCTCCTGAAATACAAATTTGCAAGTCTTCCCGTACCCTCTTAAATTTAAACATTTCCATTAAAGACATTGTAAAAAAAAGAGAGAGAGTGTGGTATGGCCTCTTCTGAAGAGATGTTGATTTGGTTCATCTGATCTAAGCAATTATTGCTCAGTATCTGGCCTCCTCCCCCCCCCTCAAGTGGGTGCTAGCTGTTTACCTCCTGTTGGAGTGGCCAGTGGTGAAATTCATAGGGGAGCAGGTGTAGTGCAGCTATGAGGGTCCTGAGAGTTTGCTAAGGGCGCTGAGATTTCTTAGAAGACGCCATATTCCCCTTACAGTGCTACAGTCCCTAAGTTCCCTGGGAAGAAGCATTCAGCATTCAGGCACACTGGTAATTGTAGCTCTGTGTGGGGAATTGGGGTCTCCTAATGACTCTCAGTACCCTTAACAAATGGGACGCAGGTGGCGCTGTGGGTTAAACCACAGAGCCTAGGACTTGCCGATCAGAAGGTCGGCGGTTCGAATCCCCGCGACAGGGTGAGCTCCCGTTGCTTGGTCCCTGCTCCTGCCAACCTAGCAGTTCGAAAGCATGTCAAAGTACAAGTAGATAAATAGGGACCGCTCTGGCGGGAAGGTAAAGGGCGTTTCCGTGCGCTGTTCTGGTTCGCCAGAAGTGGCTTAGTTGTGCTGGCCCCATGACCCGGAAGCTGTACGCCGGCGCCCTCGGCCAATAAAGCGAGATGAGCGCCGCAACCCCAGAGCTGGTCACGACTGGACCTTTACCTTTACCCTTAACAAACTACATTTCCCAGGAGTCTTTGGGGGAAGCCATGGCTGTTTTGAAGTGGAATAATACTGTTTTAAATGTGTAGTGCGGATGGGGACTTATGTTCAAGAACCAGTTTGGTCAGCTTCTACGCGTGGATTTTTAAAATGGGGAGTAATCTTGATATTGCCTCAGGCAACAAAGCATCTTGGGTCCGAGCTATTTTGCTACCTAAAAAATTAACAGCATGGAAAGCTTCTGTCCCAGAGTGAGCCTGATACATTTTGTCGCAGGAGACAAAACTGCAAACGGCACACATTCAGTCATGATGCATATAGTCCCTCAGTTTGGTTATTATTGTTGTTATTTAATTAAATTTGCATACTGCCCTTCGTCTGAAGATCATGGGGGGCTCCCAACATAACATTGCAAAATGATTACTAAAAATACATAATAAAACATAGATTGTTTAATCAATCGGGAACTGGGCTATAGTAAAACATTTTTGCTTGGCAGCTGAATATATATAATGAAGGTGCCAGGTGGGCCTCTCTGGGAAGAGCATTTCATAGGTGGGGAGCCACCACAGAAAAGGCCCGTTCTTGTGTTGCCACCCTCTGGACCTCTCATGGAAGTGGCACACGATGAAAGTCTTCAGATGATGGTTGCAGGGTCCAGATCAGTACATCTGGGGAGGGGCAGCCCTTGAGGTATTGAGGTCCTGAGCCATTTAAGGCTTTATAGTAAGGTTACCAGATTTTTTTCAAAGAATCCGGGGACACTTTTTTTAAAAAAAAAGAGAAAAAAAGTTATTACTTCTTACTTTTTAAAAAATATGTTTTAATATCTTCTGTGGTCTCCTCTGGTGAGGGGAGAGACTCCATCAGGCAAGGCCTCCTTCCACCTGCCTTCCCTCTGCTTCTCAATGTATATTGTATTGTTTTATGTATTGTGGCTTGCTGTTGTTTTATTGATTACAGTTTAGATATTATTGTAACTGTTGAGTGGATTTCTGTTTAACTTTTATATGTTGATATTATTATTTTATACTATTCTAATGATTACTGAACGTTACTTTTTTGATGGAGGTTGCCTATTTTAAAGTTATGTTTTATTATTACATTTTTGTATTGCGTTAGATTGTTATAAGATGTACATTTTTTGTTTCTTCAGCTTGTAAACTGCCTTGAGTATTGTAAGATAGAAAGGCGGTATACAAATTAAAAATGATGATGATGATATTGCATGGCCTTCCTCTGGGCCCCGGCCTGCTCTCTTGGAGCGCTAGCTGCCGTGGAGTAGGCTCGGGTCGGGCCTCGCTCGGCCACTTGTCCTTGGCTCCCAGTACGTTTCCGAGCAGAATTCAAAGTGTTGGTGCTGACCTTTAAAGCCCTAAACGACCTCGGTCCAGTATACCTGAAGGAGCGTCTCCACGCCCATCATTCAGACCAGACACTGAGGTCCAGCTTTGAGGGCCTTCTGGCGGTTCCCTCATTGCGAGAAGTGAGGTTACAGGGAACCAGACAGAGGGCCTTCTCGGTAGTGGCGCCCACCCTGTGGAACACCCTCCCTTCAGATGTGAAGAAAATAAGCAGCTATCATCTCTTTAAAAGACATCTGAAGGCAGCCCTGTTTAGGGAATTTTTTAATATTTAATGCTGTACTGTTTTTAACATTTGATTGGGAGCCACTCAGAGTGGCTGGGGAAACTCAGCCAGATGGGCGGGGTATAAATAATAAATTATTATTATTATTATTATTATTATTATTATTATTGTTATGTAGTGTAGTTTCACCCTGGGCCAACAGGGGGATACTGTATATAGTTTTCACTCAGGTCTGTAGATAGTTTTCACTCAGGTCCGCGGCAGTTATTTTAGGCGGGAACTCTGGGCTGTTGTGGTTACAATGTTGACAGCCGGCTGCCTATAAATACAGGCCGGCTGAGCTGTTCGCAGTTAGTTCTATTCCAGCTTACCATAATAAAGAGCTACTTGAAGAAATCGCTGTGCCGGCTGCTATGTCAACCCACCACCTAACACTGGCGACGAAGGTGGGATTGATGGACATCAGAGCACAGCCAGATGCGGCCAGCCTCTGAACTGAGCTGAATCACTGAGCTGAATCACAGAGCGAAATCACTGAGCGAAATCACTGGGCAGAACCAATTCAGAGCTGACTGTTCTGGCTAGAGCACTGTGTTCCATCCATCGCCCTTCACGCCGGCATCGGAATCATGGCTTCACTTGTGCCTCTACCGCCGTTTGCGCCAGCCTCTGAATCATGGGACTCCTACCTCGCTCGGTTCGACTGCTACCTCCAAGCCAACGAGCTGACAGAAGTATCACAGGAGCGGAAGCGGGGCCTATTCCTCAGCCTCTGTGGGCCTGAGGTGTTTGAGACGGCCCGAGCGTTGGTTGCGCCTGAAGCAGTCCAGGCAACACCATGGGACACGATTCAAGAGAAGCTCCGCAACCACTACGCACCAAAGCTGTCCAAGATCGAATCGTCTGCGGGGTCCGGGACATCCATCTGCAACGGCGCCTCCTAGCCAAGCCAGACCTCACGCTACAGAAAGCCATTGAGGAGGCTGTGGCCTCAGAAGCTGCTGAACGCTCCGCCCAGGAGATCCGCAAGTCCAGCAGCCCGCGTCTTGCTAGGGAGCCAGTTCCGGTGCATCATGAAAAGGCCAGCAGTGAGGAGGCATCCTCCAGTGAAGACGATGACGTGCACCAGACAAAGCGGGAGCGCAGGAAGTTCCAACAGAAGTCCAAGGGCCAACCGGAATGTGCTGGCTGCGGAGGCAACCATTCCCGTGCCAAGTGTCGATTCAGAGACGCCATCTGTAGGAAGTGTTCCAGAAGGGGCCACATCGCTAAGGTCTGCCGATCGGCTCCGTCTGACACCCCCCCTTCATCGATTCGCAAGTCCAAGTCTTCACTCCAGTCTGCCAAGGAAAGTTGTTTCGCTCTCACCAACTGCCGCTGCCCGTCTGGAACCACGATTGGCCAAACCGACTCGCCTACGCGACGCAAGCTGAACGTCACGGTGCTCATTGAAGGAGCTCCATGTGACATGGAGATCGACACCGGGTCTGCCCTGTCCATCGTGTCATGGAGCACCATCAAAAGACTGGTACCCAGAGTGTCCAAAAGGCAACTCGACTCTCACCGCGTACACCTGAGAGACTACCAGGGAAACGACATTCCCGTGGTAGGCGTTGGCCGGTTCCGGATCGCCTTCAAGGATTTTTCGGGCCTGCTCCGGTTGGTGGTGGTCGAAGGTCAGCGGCCAAGCCTCCTAGGGCTAGACTGGTTTGATGCCCTCGGCCTGGAAGTCACCGGCATCAACTGCATCTCTAACGCAGAGACTGAGGGTCTGGTCAAAGACTTTGCCGAGGTTTTTGACGGCACCTTGGGCCAATATACAGGTACGCCCATCTCCTTTAGCCTTGATCCACAAGTCGCCCCCATCAAGCTAAAGCCACGCCGGGTTCCCTTTGCTCTCAAGGCTAAGGTGGATGAACAACTGGACAAACTGATCGCCCAAGGAGTTTTGGAGCCGGTTGACCACGCAAAGTGGGAAACCCCCATCGTCACGCCTGTCAAGCCAGATGGGTCGGTGAGAATCTGCGCTGACTACAAGTGCACGATCAACAAGGCACTTCAGCAGCACGCTTATCCGGTTCCTGTTGTCCAACACCTGCTGCATTCCCTGGGTGAGGGTAAGGTCTTCGCTAAGCTGGACCTTGCCCAAGCCTATCAACAACTGCCAGTCGATGATGCCACTGCTGAAGCCCAGACGATCGTCACCCACCGGGGGGCTTTCCGTTGCCGCCGGTTGCAGTTCGGGGTGAGTGTGGCTCCTGGCATATTCCAAAGCCTTATGGAGCGTCTCCTGCAAGGGCTTCCGGGCGTGGTACCATATTTTGATGACGTCTTGGTGTCTGCAGACTCACACCAGCAGCTGTTCGAGCGCCTCCGTGCCGTGCTGACCAGGTTCCAGGAGGCCGGGCTCAAGGTAAAGAGGGAGAAGTGCCAGATCGCCGTTCCACAGGTAGAGTTCCTGGGCTATCTTATCGATTCCTCCGGTCTTCATCCAACCACATCCAAGATCCGCGCTATCCAGCAGGCCCCCACCCCAAAGAACAAAACGGAGTTGCAGGCATTCCTGGGGCTGCTGAACTTTTATAACATGTTCCTGCCCCACAAAGCCACAGTGGCTGAGCCTCTTCACCGACTCCTTAGCACTAAGACGCCTTGGGCCTGGGGTCATCGGGAGACGGCGGCCTTCAACGCGGTCAAGGCTCTCCTTTCTTCAGACAGTGTGCTGGTACAGTACAGTGAATCCAGGCCGCTGGTCCTTGCCTGCGACGCCTCACCTTTTGGCATCGGTGCTGTCCTTAGTCACCGTTTTCCAGATGGAAGAGAAGCACCGCTCGCCTACTTTTCCAGGACACTATCTCCGACGGAACGGAATTACAGCCAGCTCGACAAGGAGGCATTGGCACTTGTGGCTGGAGTGAAGAGGTTCCATGAATACCTCTATGGCAGGACTTTTGACCTCATCACTGACCACAAGCCACTCCTGGGCCTCCTCGCCGGTGATCGTCCAACTCCACCGGTCCTCTCACCACGCATGCTGCGATGGACTGTTTTCCTGGCTGCCTACCACTACCGGCTCATCCATCGCCCGGGGAAATCGATGGGCCATGCCGACGCCCTCAGCCGTTGCCCTCTTCCAGCATTTGTGGAAGACCCGGCTCCAGCTTCATCGCTCCTTCTGATTGAGGATCTTCCGGCAGCGCCTGTATCGGCTGCCACTGTGGCCTCCGCATCTGCCCAGGATCGCACCATCAGCCGGGTGCTCAACTGGGTGTGGAGGGGGTGGCCACAAGGGCCTTTTGCATCGGAGTTCCAGCCCTTCGCAACCAGACAACATGAACTCTCAGCTCATCGTGGCTGCCTGCTGTGGGGAGACCGCGTCGTGATTCCCCAGGGACTCCGTCAGCGCGTCCTGGAGGCTCTGCACGTTGGCCACCCGGGAATTGTCAAAATGAAGGCGTTGGCTCGGTGTTACGTCTGGTGGCCTAATATGGACGATGCCATCACTGCCTGGGTGTCCGCCTGTCAAGCGTGCCAGGAGTCGAGGCCTGCACCACCGGCAGCTAAGGGACACACCTGGGAGACGCCAAAGACACCCTGGTCGAGGGTGCACATCGATCTGGCTGGCCCCTTTCACGGCCGGACCTTTATGGTAGTGGTGGACGCCTATTCCAAATGGCTGGAGGTCGCCCTGATGCCCTCCACCACTACCGAAGCTGTCATCCGGGTGCTGCGAGGCCTGTTTGCAACGCATGGGTGTCCTGATGTCCTTGTCTCTGACAACGGACCGCAGTTCACGTCAGGCACGTTTGAGCGGTATCTTTTGGGACTGGGCATCCGCCATGCCCTAACGGCACCTTTTCATCCATCCAGCAACGGGCAAGCGGAAAGAATGGTGCGCTCGACAAAAGAGGCACTGGCGCGCCTGGACCGGGGAGACTGGCATGAGCGGGTCGCCGAATACTTGTTCGTGCAACACATCACCCCTCATGCGGCCACAGGGAGGAGTCCTGCTGAACTGCTTATGGGCCGCCGCCTCAGGTCACCGCTCGACCGGCTACACCCAGACTTTGCCGTGGCTGAACCCCCAGGCTGTGCCAACGCACCACGGTCATTTGTCCCAGGAAACCAGGTCTTTGCCCGGAACTATGTGGGGGACATCCCTTGGGTGCCAGCCACAGTAGTGGGAGTCACTGGACCTCGCTCGTACCAGGTGGCACTCGAAGACGGACGCTTGTGGCGACGGCACATAGACCAGCTTAGGCGCAGGGTTGGGGACTTGGACACTACCGAGGTGCCCCCAACTGCGCTTGCGGCTCCAGAAGAGACACGTACAGATGGCGAGGCCCCACCTACACCTCCCTCACAAACTGCCAGCGTGGAGCCGAACCAAGCCGTTTCAGAACAGACTCAGACCACTCCACTTGCGGAGGCTCCACCCACAGCAGCGGATCCAGGGGAGTTGGTTCCAACGCCACCTAGGGTCGCACCACAGCCTCAGCGAGAACTGTGTGGCCCTCCGGACTTGGCTACCAGTCCCCGGCGGTCTGGCAGAGTTTCCAAGCGCCCAACTTATTTAAAGGACTATGTTGTTGGACAGGTATCACTGTTGGTCTAAGTATGGGAAATGTAACCGATATGCTTTTGTGCCTAATTGAACCATTACGCGTAGTGCTGTATATAAGGAAACCATTACGATTGTAACTAACGCCTTATCTCGGTGGGGAGGGGTGTTATGTAGTGTAGTTTCACCCTGGGCCAACAGGGGGATACTGTATATAGTTTTCACTCAGGTCTGTAGATAGTTTTCACTCAGGTCCGCGGCAGTTATTTTAGGCGGGAACTCTGGGCTGTTGTGGTTACAATGTTGACAGCCGGCTGCCTATAAATACAGGCCGGCTGAGCTGTTCGCAGTTAGTTCTATTCCAGCTTACCATAATAAAGAGCTACTTGAAGAAATCGCTGTGCCGGCTGCTATGTCAACCCACCACCTAACAATTATTATTGTCCTCCCGGTGTTCTCCTATCTCTCCTCCTCACCGGCGGCAACAGTGACGCGGCAAGGTCGGGGCTTCTCTATTTTTCTCCTCTCTCTTCCTTCTCCTTCTCCTCTGCTCCTTCTCCCTGTATTGGCTCCGGGGTTTTTACTGGCCCCGGAGTGCCACTGGGCAGTCGGCTGGGTGGCCTGGCGCTCTCGCTTCCGGCTCGATTTGGGTCATGGAAGGGGGTCAGCGGTTCCCCCAGTTGACGCACCGGGCCCCCTGGTTCCCCCTCGGCAGTGGCAGCAGCAGCAGCCTCAGCAGCCCGGAGCCAGCCTGGTAGCGCAGTTGGCTCTGGCTGGCTTCAGGAGCTGCTCGCTGCCGTGGCGCCCGCCATTTTGCCTCACCGGAAGTCCCCATATGATGTTTCTTGTGCCACTGAACCAATCACACAACATTCATTCCCTACCAATAAATCTACAACACTTAAAATATGAAGCCGGGGACATTAAATGACATTAAATGAAATCTTGGGACAGATTTTGTGTGGGGACAGATTTGTAAATCCGGGGACTGTCCCTGGGAAACGGGGACGTCTGGTAACCATACTTTATAGGTCAAAACCAGCACTTTGAATTGGGCCCGGAAACTAATTGGCAGCCATTGCAGCCATGAGGCAGAAAGTCTCACGAGTGCCTTGCACTGAAAGAAGCAACAGCAAAAATAATAAAATAACATAAAATAAATAGTGTAACAATTCACTGCCCTTTCATGACACCCAAAACCAGGTGTCTGAAGCGGCTGCCTTATTGCCTATTGACAGGGCCGGCCTTATTGCAGACCTCCCTTTGAAGAATTGAGTCTGGACATTTTCCCGCTCTACATGTATTGAGAGGGCATTGCAATAATACAGAGACATGGATGTAAAGAAAAAGGAAACATTACCGTTACCAAGTAACTCAATATCAATATAGCCTTGGAATTTACTCTGAAAACTTTTTTTTTCTTCCTCCCTTCAGTTTCAGCGTGTAGCTTATGCACCAAGCTGGAAGGTATCTATTGTTTTTCATTTGAAAGCTAAAATATTCTTTTGGCTTTCTTTTCTTTTCTTTTAATACTGCACATAATGGTCTCGGGGAAATGATATAATTTTGCAAGGAAAAAATCAATGAGGAGTCTGCAGGCTGTCTTCTACCTACAGAAAGGCCAATTATACTGTTAACTACTGAAATATATCAAGAAGCTACACTCTGTAGCGTTGGGGAAACCAGTATAAAATTACTGTATGTTGGAGACATATGTTGCAATGCTTGAAAGTGGCTCTAAAAATAAATGCTGTGGGTGGGTGTGGGCAGATAGTACTTTGTTGTAAAACAGTCTTCAGCTTGTTTAGAAACATCCCAAACCCTATTAATTCTTTATGAAAAGATGGAATAGAGAAGTATAAAGAGTTTCAAGAAACTGTTTCCAAAAGGGCCATTAACGCACAGAGACGAGGCCTAGTTTGTCAGTGAGTTAGTTAAATGACTGCAGACTGTAGCTTGAATATCATGTGACTCAGCAGCCTCCATCCCACAAAACAAAACTCTCCACGCACAAAAACTCGATGTCTGGTGGTCGGAGATTCTAGCTGGGACGGCCAGGTTGCCTGAAAGGCCATGCAGTATAAGTCCAGTGTAAAAATAGGGAGAGCAGGAAGGGCCTCAAAGTTAGGGCTGACATATTTCAAACCGGAATTAAGATTGCCAGAAGAAATATCAACAACCTCAGATATGCAGATGACACAACCTAGATGGCAGAAAGTGAGGAGGAATTAAAGAACCTTTCAATGAGGGTGAAAGAGGAGAGCGCAAAATATGGTCTGAAGCTCAACATCAAAAAAACGAAGATCATGGCCACTGGGCCCATCACCTCCTGGCAAATAGAAGGGGAAGAAATGGAGGCAGTGAGAGATTTTACTTTCTTGGGCTCCATGATCACTGCAGATGGTGACAGCAGCCACGAAATTAAAAGACGCCTGCTTCTTGGGAGAAAAGCAATGACAAACCTAGACAGCATCTTAAAAAGCAGAGACATCACCTTGCCGACAAAGGTCCATATAGTTAAAGCCATGGTTTTCCCAGTAGTGATGTATGGAAGTGAGAGCTGGACCATAAAGAAGGCTGATCGCCAAAGAATGGATGCTTTTGAATTCTGGTGCTGGAGGAGACTCTTGAGAGTCCCATGGACTGCAAGAAGATCAAACCTCTCCATTCTGAAGGAAATCAGCCCTGAGTGCTCACTGGAAGGACAGATCCTGAAGCTGAGGCTCCAATACTCTGGCCACCTCATGAGAAGAGAAGACTCCCTGGAAAAAACCCTGATGTTGGGAAAGATGGAGGGCACATGGAGAAGGGGACGACAGAGGACGAGATGGTTGGACAGTGTTCTTGAAGCTACCAACATGAGTTTGACCAAACTGCGGGAGGCAGTGGAAGACAGGAGTGCCTGGTGTGCTCTGGTCCATGGGATCACAAAGAGTCAGACAAGACTAAACGATTAAGCAGCAACATTTTCAAAGAGTAAGAACCAGGGTAACCCGAAAGTTGTGGAGATTTTTTTTTTTAGGAAGACCCCAACATTGCGGAGCTTTCTTTAAGGAAACCGCCGAAAATCATTGATCCCAAAAAAGAGGCAACCCCCTCCCCCATTTTTCTGAATTTTATTTATACTTTTCACTTTTATACATTTCATTCATTTTTACAATCCCTTTAACATTTCAAAACTTGACTTCCTTCCCCCTCTTTCTGCGGTTCCTTAAATTTATTTTTTTAATATCTTCTGCATATCCAAATTCATTTAATTTGCTAATTTATTTTTCTCCTTTAAATATATACTCTTATAAAACTGCAGGTTATTACAATAATCCTGCCAATGTTTTTATCTGTTTTCAATTTATACGTAAATATTCAATAAACCATTAGGCATTTTTTTGATTCTACCCCGAAATTTATGGGGCCCCGGCCCCTTCATAGGGCCCCCCTCTCCACTTTGGTAATGAATTTCCTAGGTTTTTTGGGGGGGGTTGAAATGTAAGTGCCCCTCTAGCTCTAGGTTTCTCTCTGACAAAGGGAATGATTTGGCAAGCTTCCTCTTATAAGTTCTTCCCCCACAGATACAGGGTGGCAAGTTTGGAAGGAAACCAGAGTATCATCCAAACTGACCCCAAACTCTTTGAAGTAAGTACTATGTTTCCTCTGAAGTTAGTAATATGGCTTTAGGTGTAGTAAACTTCTAAGCATGCTGAGAATTGTCTTTCCTTCAAGTAACTATAGGGATCCAGCAGTGCTGTTCTAATAATAATAATAATAAATAAATAAATAATTTATTATTTATACCCCGCCCACCTGGCTGGGTTTCCCCAGCCACTCTGGGCGGCTTCCAACAAAAACACTAAAATGCAATAACCTATTAAACATTAAAAGCTTCCCTAAACAGGGCTGCCTTCAGATGTCTTCTAAAAGTTTGGTAGTTATTTTTCTCTTTGACATCTGGTGGGAGGTTCTTGTTTTTTGGTGTGTGTGTGTGTGTATGTGTGTTTGTGGGATGGTTACTTTTCTTGAGACACTTGTCTCTCCTAGTTCCTCTCTGGTGCATAGCTGTCAACTTTTCCCTTTTCTTGCGAGGAACCCTATTGGGAATAAGGGAATTTCCCTTTAAAAAAGGAAAACATTGACAGCTATGCTCTGGTCTGCCTGTGCGTAAATGCAGGAAACTGAAGATCATTGTTTAATTCTCTCTTTCTCTCTCTGGATATGTTTGTGTGTGTAGGGAGCCTGTTTGCTGTTTGCATGAGCACACGTATACATGCAAGTTATTCTTTACAAGAATGGCGTCCCAATATTGTCTCCTTATTTTTATCTGCTGCATATTAGAATTTCACCATAAGGGCAGATATTCTCGTTCCCTTATTTAAACACTGGGGAATCTGTGCCCTTCCAGTTGTTGGTGGACTCCAACTCCCATCATCCCCGACCACTGACCATGCTGAAGTCCAACAACATCTAGAAGCCACACATTCCCTATTCCTGTTCTAAAGTAGAAATCAGAAAGGAGGATGAATAATTGTTGTACGAACAAATCAACACAGTAAGTAACAGAGGAAATTTGACATAAGCAAGTCAAGAGAACGTGTATATTCAGATGACTGGTTTCCATATTGCAACTTCCAAAACTGCAATACAAATTTGTACAGTGGTACCTCAGGTTAAGTACTTAGTTTGTTCCGGAGGTCCGTACTTAACCTGAAACTGTTCTTAACCTGAAGCACCACTTTAGCTAATGGGGCCTCCCGCTGCCGCCACGCCGCCAGAGCACGATTTCTGTTCTCATCCTGAAGCAAAGTTCTTAACTTGAAGCACTATTTCTGGGTTAGCGGAGTCTGTAACCTGAAGCATATGTAACCTGAAGCGTATGTAACCCGAGGTACCACTGTATTTACTTTTTGCCTGCCTTTTGAAGCCCTGTGATGGTTACATCATCACTTATTTGTGGAGCATGGAATACTTCATAGGTACTAATAATTTTAGGGGTATTTAAAAAGCAGGGGTGGGCACCCTAGACATTGTTGGACTTCATCTCCCATCATTCCTAACCATTGGCCAAGCTAGTGAGAGCTGATGGGGGTGGGAGTCTGACAATATCTGGAAGGGCATTGTGGCGTTTGCCTCCTAGGTGGGTCATAAGGAAAGGGTTAAATGAGTGTGATGTGATTGGCCAGAGAGAAACTGATAGGAGAGTTAGAGTCGGAGCTATGTGGAAGTCAGTTTAGAGTTTTTTTTTTGTTTTTTTTTAAATATTTTATTAAGGATTTTCTTGTTTTACAGAAGTGTAGTGCCTCGTATTTTTTTTTTCCATGTAACATTTTTACAAATCCGTTTCATTTGTTGAGGCATTAGGGGGAGAAGAAAAAAAGGAAAAAAAAGAAAGGGGGGTGGAGAGAGGGAAGATGGATAGGGGTGGGGTCGGGTGGCGGTGTTTCTATTATGTTTAATGTATGTAGAGTTTGGTGTCAGCGTTGCTTGTGTTGTTCACTTGTGTTCCTTTGGTGGTGAGAGAGGTTGGGGTTGGCCTAGGCCCAAAATTCAACTATTCTGGACAACAGCCATACAAGAAATATGTAAAATAACTAAGCAAGTAATAGACATCACCCCAGAATTGGCCCTACAAAACATCTTCCAAGACAACAATGCCCATTTACACCACAAAGAACTCATAACCCACCTGCTCTCAGCAGCCAGAAACACCATAACCAGACACTGGAGAGACCTGTCAGGAGTAAGCATGGACCAATGGTACCAAATAGTATGGGAAACAGCCCTACTAGAAAAATTAACTAATAAACTGAAACTGACACGGGGACAAACAGAAGAAGACGCCTTCACCCCGGTATGGCTCCCCTTTATCACATACACAGCCCAACAGGACAATGACAATAATCCACCAACAGCATACAAATCAATATGGCTAACCTGATCCAAAACACCCACCCACCTCACTCACACACAAAAACAAAGATCACCACAGCCAATCACAAGCAAACAATCACACCCTAAGTCAGTTTAGAGTTGAGAGTTGGAGAAGGAAGAGAGAGGATAAGTCTGTGGGTTGGTCGAGTTGTGTTGTGAGGGAGTGAGAGGAATTGTTAGGTGGAGTCAGATAGATCATAGAATCATAGAGTTGGAAGAGACCACAAGGGCCATCGAGTCCAACCCCCTGCCAAGCAGGAAACACCATCAGAGCACTCCTGACATATGGTTGTCAAGCCTCTGCTTAAAGACCTCCAAAGAAGGAGACTCCACCACACTCCTTGGCAGCAAATTCCACTGTCGAACAGCTCTTACTGTCAGGAAGTTCTTCCTAATGTTTAGGTGGAATCTTCTTTCTTGTAGTTTGGATCCATTGATAGTTGGGATAATCAGATTGAAGTTGTTAGGAACATATAAGACAGTAAAGGAACTAAGATTAAGAAACTGACAAGAAAAATTAACTGAAACCTTAAACTTGTTTATGCTTTTAAAAATAAACTTGATTATTTGTTAATGTTAACAACTGTCTGGACTCCGTGTGTACCCGAGGGAAATGGGTTGGTGGCAGCGAAGAGGCAATCACAGTGGTAGCACAGGGATCAATAGACCGTCCAAAACGTCCGGGGACCCTGTGTGATCGCCACAAAGGGCCAAATTCCCCACCCTTTCCTTATAGAAATGTTTAAATCCTCCACCCCACAATTACGTATGTCACTGAGTATTGCCTCTTTAGAGGCGTCAGCGGAATAGCAATATGGCAGGGCATTAGAACATAGCTCAGCTGCCAGCACTTCTAATGTGAAACTGTATGCCATCCTCATTGTTTCAGGGTTAAATTATCCATGAGGCCTATTTTAATTCTGACTTCAATGCTGCTTGATAATACTAATGATTTGAGAGCTGATGCACAGTAGGGGTTCTTTGCTGCTAAACTGCCAACAAGACACTCATACCTCCAGCAGCTGCTGCGTTCTGCTGTTCTGGTCCAAGCAGGGACCTTATACACCAGCTTCCCTCCTCCCTCTTCCTCAAGAAAAACAACCTGATATTTACAATGGAGAGAGCTGGAAGATGAATATCCATTCTCAAAGCTAAATTGCTGACCCACCTGCAGGTGTTCGGAATCCTAGCAGAGCAATTAATCAGTGTGCTGAGATTATGGATATTAGCACTTGATTATTTCTGTTGTTTATGCAATCATTTATTTTGCAGCACGCCACACTACTCTGAGTGTGCAGACGAAGCAAATGCAAGTCAGCCAGCAGTGACCGCCATCTTCCTTTCCTGTATCAAACAGATTCTTTCACGTCATACATCCGCAGCACATGCCATCACACGAAGCTTCTGTTTTGCAAATATAAATAGCAACACATCAGCCAAAGGCAACAGCATAACCACTCCACCCAAGATACAGCTATTTGTAAACTACGCCAATAGTGGACACGTCCATATCCATATTGGATTTCCCTTAATAAAACCAGCAAACAGTCATGCTCTGGTTACAATGAAGGCAAATGAACTTCAGCTCAATCCGTGTTCTGGTTAACTTACTATATGAAATATCTTTGCAGCGTTGCTGTTCTCTTTTAAGCTGCATGTGGAATCTGGACTTCTAACACAATAGCCAAGTGGGTGCTGGGGCGGACTTTGGTCTCTCAAATTTCAATAGCACCCTGCGCAAAGCCAAAACTCGACATCCCTCCCATCTCTTGCCCTCCATTCTGATTGTGCACTGTGTCCTAGCTGTGATGCCCTGTGGTGACCCCTGGCTTGGTGCCCAGTGCAGGGAAACTGGTCGTGCTGCCCTCAATCTGCCTCTGGTGCATAGTCCCCTTTTCCCACCCCATGAGATTTTCACTGGAGCCAATATGTGTGTGGAAAGCGTTTAATGCTCCCTTCCTATTACTGTGCTTTCAGCCACTCTGCCAGACGGAGTTCAGGTGAGTGAGGCAGTCCCAAGACATTGCCCATTGCAACTTCACTTGCAATTTTGCCCGGGAGGTGAAAAAGGCTATACAGTCAAACCTTGGTTGTTGAACGTAATCCATTCCAGAAGCCCATTTAGCTTCTGGAACGTTCAACAACCGAGGTGTGGCTTCTGATTGGTTGCAGGAGCTTCTTGCACTCAAGCGGAAGCCACGTCGGATGTTTGGCTTCCGAAAAATGTTTGAAAACCGGAACACTTACTTCCAGGTTTTTGGCGTCTGGTAGCCAAAACGTTCGTCAACAGAGCCATTCAAGAAGCGAGGTTGACTGTAAAGGCAACACTATTTGGAAAGGGAAGGGTTAAAGTGATAGTGCTGATTCCCTCCGCTTTCATCAACATTTTGGTTGTCTTTTTCCAATCTTATGACTGCAACATACTTTTTGAGATAGGCTAACCAGGATTGTGCATGATACAGTCATACCCCATGTTACGTTTGCTTCATGTTACGTTTTTTCAGGTTGCGTCCCACGGTGACCTGGAAGTACTGGAAAGGGTTACTTCCGGGCTTTGCTGCTCGCCATGCCAGTGTGGTGTAGTGGTTAAGTCTCATAATCTGGGGAACCGGGTTCGAGTCTCCGCTCCTCCACATGCAACTGCTGGGTGACCTTGGGCCAGTCACACTTCTTTGAAGTCTCTCAGCCCCACTCACCTCACAGAGTGTTTGTTGTGGGGGAGGAAGGGAAAGGAGATTGTTAGCCGCTTTCAGACTCCTTAAAGGGAGTGAAAGGCGGGATATCAAATCCAAACTCTTCTTCTTCTTCTTCAAATCGCGCCGCGCACCTGCGCAGATATGGCGCTTCAGGTTGTGGGCTTTTCATGTTGCGAACGGGCCTCCAGAACAGATCCCGTTAGCTACCAGAGGTACCACTGTATTCCAAATATGGCTGCACAATACATTTGTATCTGTTGGACATATCTTTTTATTTACAGTTTTGTTGCATTGTTTTAGTTATCGCCATCCGCCTTGAACATACTTCGAAGCAGGTAAGGAATGAATTAAATGGTAAATTCATTAAAGGTTTATGTCCATAACAGTACAGCATAGCTTTGAAGTGACATTCCCTGTGTGTTTTAATACTGCTCTTAAAGTAAAACTGCTGCTACGATAAACTTGCACTCCACTTGAGCAAATTACAAACACACCTTCACCACATGAAACACTTTAACGAGGAAAGCACCCAATTACTCAATGCCAACTCAGGTAGTTCACCAACAAAGCTTTCCAGGTAGGCAATTAAATAATTACAGTAAATGGAGCATTATTCCAGGCTCCTGGGGCCAAGGATGTATAAAGTACATTTACAGTAGCATTGTCTTTTATATTACATGGAGCTGTCTGTCTATGAAGGGATGGCTGACAAGCAGTATGAAATCAAAAGATACTCTCATACATATGTAAGTGGGAGAATGATATCTAACTGAGTTAAACATCTGATGATTGGTACATCAGCCTGTGCTAAGTGCTGTTACGATGTGGTCAATGATTAATCTACCACTTCCCTTTCCGTTCCAACAAGCATTGTTTGCAATGTTGCCCTTTATTATGCTATAAAAAGGTAGAGGTACCCCTGACAGGGATGCCGGTGGCGCTGTGGGTAAAACCTCAGTGCCTAGGACTTGCCGATCGTATGGTCGGCGGTTCGAATCCCCGCGGCGGGGTGAGCTCCCGTCGTTCGGTCCCAGCTCCTGCCCACCTAGCAGTTCGAAAGCACCCCTAAGTGCAAGTAGATAAATAGGTACCGCTTTATAGCGGGAAGGTAAACGGCGTTTCCGTGTGCTGCGCTGGTGCCGGCTCGCCAGAGCAGCTTCGTCATGCTGGCCACGTGACCCGGAAGTGTCTCCGGACAGCGCTGGCCCCCGGCCTCTTAAGTGAGATGGGCGCACAACCCTAGAGTCGGACGCGACTGGCCCGTATGGGCAGGGGTACCTTTACCTTTACCCCTGACAGTTAAGTCCAGTTGTGAATGACTGTGGGGTTGTGGCGCTCATATTGCTTTACAGGCCGAGGGAGCCGGCGTTTGTCCGCAAACAGTTTTTCTGGGTCATGTGGCCAACATGACTAAACCGCATCTGGCGAAGCCAGAGCAGTGCACGGAAACACTGTTTACCTTCCCGCTGGAACGGTACCTATTTATCTACTTGCACTGCGTGCTTTCGAACTGCTAGGTTGGCAGGAGCTGGAACCGAACAACAAGAGCTCACCCCGTCGCGGGGATTCGAACCGCCAACCTTCCGATCGGCAAATCCAAGCGGTACAGTGGTTTAAACCACAGCGCTACCCGCGTCCCCTTACTATTCTATATGAATCATATATGATTCATATATAATCATATATGATTCATATGCTGTAGAATCATAGAAATGTAGAGTTGGAAGGGAATCTCAACCAAAGCATCCATGACAGATGGCCATCGATCTCTGCTTAATAACCTTCAAGGAAGGAGAGTCCACCACCTTCCGAGGGAGACTGTTCCACTGTCAAACAGCTCTTACCGTCAGAAAGTTCTTCCTGGTGTTTAGTTGGAATCTCCTTTATTGTAATTTGAATCCATTTGTTTGAGCCCTACCCTTCAGAGCTGGGGAAAACAAACTTCCTCTTTCTTCCATGTGACAGCCCTTGAGATATTTGAAGATGGCTATCATATCTCAGTCTCCTCTTTTCCAGGCTAAACCTACCCAACTCCCTCAACCTTTCCTCATAAGGCTTAGTTTCCAAACCCTTGATCAACCTGGTCATCCTCCTCTACACACTTTCCAGCTTGTCAACATCCTTCTTGAATTGTATTCCAGGTGTGGTCTAATGAAGGCAGAATAGAGCAGGACTATTACTTCCCTTGGTTGGGCTGCTATACATCTGTTGATGCAGATTTTTAAGAATTTAACATAAAGTACTGTATTGGCTGGAATATAAGCCACACTTTCCCCTCCCCCCCAAATTCTGACCCTGAAAAGTTAAAGTGCAGCTTAAATTCGCGAGCTTACAAAAATGGGCTTTTACGATATCTCTGCTGAAACAAACATACGGTAAAACGGAACAAAAAAATGTTTTATTGCCGATTTGCGAGCTTGGGACTGTTCATTTGCCATTTACGGGTGCAAGTGCCTGAGGAATTGTAGCAATTTAATAGCGATTTGCGATTTTAGCGATTGTACGGTAACTTTTGCGAGCTTGCAAGATCAAAGGCTTAAATTGGGTCGGAGATACAATTCTACCAACCACAGTGATTTTCAGCCTGTAACCCAATTTTAAGGGAGCGGCTTCTATTCGGGTATTGTCTTTCTCTCTCCCCCCCCCGAATTTTAAAGGAGCAGCTTATTCGTGGGTGTGGCCTATATTTGGGCCAACACGGTACATATTCTATTTACATTGTGTAATGACTCCTTCACCTGAGAATTCAAATGCCTAAACCTACAGCAGGGATGGGGACCATATGCCAGTGGGGGCGGGGCATGAGAAAAGTGGGCGGGGCATCAAATGCAAACATTACCTTTGTACAGTCAGTTACACACACACACACACTGACTTACCTCTCTGTGCTCCACCCGCACAAGCAAGAGGCATTATTGGAGATCAAGGACACAATCCAGCCAGACAAAAACATTCAGAACAAACAGAAAACCCTGTGTAGCAAAATGTGACAATCTACAAAAACGCAAACGCAACACGCTGGCTAATAACTGTTAGTAAATATATAATCGGTATGATGTCATTCAAAATATACGAATAAGCCACTTCTAAATAATATCATCATCATCATCATCATCAACCTTTATTACGGTCCAGAGACCCAACAAATCGTTACAAAGCAATACACAATCTAAATAATATATATATCATACAACATATCTCACAAAATATACAAGTAACTGCAAGGTGTTATATGTATCAGAGTCAAACAAAGGTTCAAACAACCAATGAATAGCGAGGAACGCCAAACCGTCTCTCAAAGGAAGACGTCTCACAAAAGTCTCAAAGAAAGACGTCTTTCTGAAGTCTCAAAAGGACAGTGCATCCGGAGTATTTCAACTGTTTTGGAATAAAGTCTTCATCAGCGAATAATTATCAATGAAATATACATACTAGTGAAGATCATACTAGTGGATCAATGCTCAGCTGCTGACCTAAAGGAAGCAGTTTGAGGTTCATGACATGCAGTTGAAAACATGCTGCCTCATGAGCCTATTTCCTCTGGCGGCATCAATATTCTCTCTCCCTCCCCGCTTCTCTCGATTCAGTAAATGGTATTCAGAAGGGCTTATTCCTAAGTAACCAGGTGTACACTTGCAGATACACAGCCCAGTCCTACTTATGTTTTAAAAATAAGCCCCACAATGGGGCTTGGATGCTTTCATCGAGCGAGGGGGTTGATTGTTGAGGTTTGTGAGAAACTGCAGCTTTGAAGTGGACAATTAGTGAGTTGGCAAGAAGCCAAGTAAAGCAAGAAGTACAATGGTACCTCAGGTTACAGATGCTTCAGGTTACAGACTCCGCTAACCCAAAAATAGTACCTTAGGTTAAGAACTTTGCTTCAGGATGAGAACACAAATTGCGTGGTGGCAGCGGGAGGCCCCATTAGCTAAAGTGGTACCTCAGATTAAGAACAGTTTCAGGTTAAGAACAGACCTCCGGAACGAATTAAGTTCTTAACCCGAGGTACCACTGTACGTGAGAAAGTCTGTTTGGAGATAGGGAAGCCAGCAACTGGTGATGATTGGCTAAAAGTTTTCCCTTATAAGCAGCATGACACAGTAGTTTGGTGTTGGAGTTAAGAGGTTGGTGTGTAGAGTTTGAATTGAGTCTGTGTTTATAATAACTTGTACAAAGCTGTGCCATACTCTGTATATAATAAAAGCAAATACAAATCAAGTTACTGTTCAGCAAGTTATGTTCCTGAGCTGTCATCCTGGACTACACGGACTAAGCAGCCGCTAGCAGAGAGTTTTGGTTGAGATCCATCAACATTGATTTCATTAGGCGGTAAATGATCAGTCAAAATGTATTGCAAGTTTACAGCTAGCAGAAGGGGAGCCATCAGTGAGATATACTGAGCAGCCTGAAACAAGCTAATTGCAAGGTGGTGGCCCTGGATACGACATGCTCCTGTCTACATCATGAAAGAAAGCAGAGCTCTGAAAGCTAACTGTGTAGGGAAAACAGCAAAACAGAATCAAAAGGCTAAACTGCTTGTTTTGCTCCAAGGCAATTTGTGGCCAGCTGACATGAAAGCATAGGCAAGAACTCTGCAGAGCTGAGGTGTCTTCAGCCCTGCGTCCAAGTGTGTTGGGGCAAGGCCTTGTGACAGTAGTGGTGGCAGGCCTCACAGCCACGGCCTCCTCCTCTTGCTATCGGCCTCCTCCCAACGCGTGTCACATGAGGTACGCCCCTGTCATGCGTGACGCCCCTGTCAGTCGAATTATTCCCTCCTGTGCTGCAGAGTGTGTGTGACTACTAGATCACATACTAGATCACACCAAGTAAGGTAAAGGGATCCCTGACCTTTAGGTCCAGTCGTGGCCGACTCTGGGGTTGCGGCGCTCATCTCGCTTTCTTGGCCAAGGGAGCCAGCATACAGCTTCCGGGTCATGTGGCCAGCATGACTAAGCCACTTCTGGCGAACCAGAACAGCGCACGGAAACGCCGTTTACCTTCCTGCCGGAGCGGACCTATTTATCTACTTGCACTTTTGACGTGCTTTCGAACTGCTAGGTTGGCAGGAGCAGGGACCGAGCAACGGGAGCTCACCCCGTTGCGGGGATTCGAACCACCGACCTTCTGATTAGAAAGTCCTAGGCTCTGTGGTTTAATCCACAGCACCACCCATGTCCCTATCACACCAAGTACTTGTAGATAAAATTACATTGTGCAAGAGTATATCTAGAAAGGACTCATTCAGGTGTCCTACATGTTGGGAAAGGAAATACTGGCTGATCTGTTGTCAAAAGTTGTTAACAAGGAACAACTTCAGGTATATGTACAGAAGCTGCGGTTAGGCTAAGAGTCTGGATTTGATATCCCGCCTTTCACTCCCCTTCAGGAGTCTCAAAGCGGCTAACATTCTCCTTTCCCTTCCTCCCCTACAACAAACACTCTGTGAGGTGAGTGGGGCTGAGAGACTTCAAAGAAGTGTGACTGGCCCAAGGTCACCCAGCAGCTGCATGTGGAGGAGCGGAGACGCGAACCCGGTTCCCCAGATTACAAGACTACCGCTCTTAACCACTACACCACACTGGCTAAACACTGTAGCAACGGTTACCATGAAAAGAGGGAGGATGTCAATAGTTTCATTCTCTCCCGTGCTGCAGAGTGTGTGTGACTACTAGGTCACATGCTCTGTGTGTTTTGCATTCCATTCTTTGAAAGCGTGTGAACGGAGGGAACTGTATACCACTTCTGTTTTCTTTGTTTCTCTGTTCTGTTGTGGTCTCTTGGAGGAGAAGAGACACACCATGATTGCTCTGTTCTTTATTTTGATCCTGTAAATAAATCACTAAACCCAGACGCCATGTGTCCTCAGTCTTAGCTTCTGCTCCAAGAGAGAGAGAGAGTAAAGAAAGTACAGTACAGCACAGCGGAAGAGAGATAAGACTGACGTCCGTTCTCACACTTTCCAGCCCTAGAAAGTAAACACTGACATGTGATGTAACAATCACACATCCAGCAACGGAGGAGTGAAATGCTAACAATTTGTTCCCTGATGCACCTTATTTGATGCGGTTCCCTTGTTTCCGGCACACTGTGGTTGGAATGCGCAGGTTTCTGGCATGTCTTCTAAGATGGATGGCCCTGCTTTAACAGAAGCGTATTGAACGATGGCACTGGGAAATTAATCTGGGCCACAAGGATATATTTAGTTTATGATAGTATTCTAAGGCAGCAGTCCTGAACGTGGTTACTGGGAAGTAACTCTCATTGAATTCAGTGGTGCGTGCTTTTAGGATTGCACTATAATCCAGTAAATTATCCAAATAGCAGAATGAATTGTTTTACACCCCACTGAAATCTGTTCAAGAAAACAGGAGAAATGTATATCCCAAACCTGAACCACCCAGTGGCATCTTGGTGTGTTTTGTTTGAAAAATTACAGCTTCTCAGGAATAGATAGCAGACCAATCGCAGATGTTTTAATGTGTAAAATGCTACAGTGTAAATGTTCCATCACGACAACCTCATTTGTATGTTGTAACTGTAGTTCGGCTGGGAAATGTTAATCCCTGTTGGTATGTTGAATGCCCATTTCTGCTTTTGTTTAATACTGATGACTCCTTCCTTTAGGGTAAAGGCATTTTAATAATAATCTCATAACCAGAAGGGGGCTTGGCACCTGTGTCAACATTGATAAGAGATCTGTACTGTTTGTTAAGATACTGCAGAGAGAGCGAGAGCGAGAGAGCGTTTGATTCACCTCTACTGTAAACTTATGACTATAATTTCTTCCAAATTGCAGCCGAGTTTCATTTAATTTGTGCTTAAGGGCTCTTCAGATGCTGCAGTTTTTTCTACGGGTTGAAAGACCTCACCATAGCCAAAAGGGGCAAAATGCATCCCATCCTATTGCATCTAATGAATGCCGGTGACTGTTTTGTAGAGGAGGCTATCAAGAATCCATTTCGGTTATGAAGGGAAAGATGAGTGGGTGGCAACATCTTGAAAAATGCATTTGTGGGATGTTGCTATTAGGCATGAGAAGTGTTTTAAACAAATTGAACTTTCCAATGTCAAAGTCAATGTCTTCGTTTTTAAAGCCAATTCTACAATTCGAAAACACTCTTGCCAACATAGATCAGTCGCAGCTTTCCCCTACCGATCCTGTGAAGGTAGCTTTCCTCTTGCATGTTTCGTTTGTTTTGGCAGCCTGCCATGTATAAAATATGGAGATTTTGAATTTACTGTAACTCTAAGGCTGGTGCTGCAGATCTTGCTAGCAGAGAGCCTTCCCAGCTCTTATAAAAATGCAACTTTATTGGCAGAAGAACAGGAAATGTTCAGCGATAGAGATGGTTTCTGCTTTTCTCTAAAACCATGGTATGAACAAGGAGGGCAGCAGTACCACCCCACCCTTGAAGGTAGAGATGAGGTGATTGAATGAATGGACGGTAACATTTTGGGCTACATTTTGGAAGGCTAAAGAACACGCTAAGTCAGGGAGCTAGACAAGAACTTTATTGTCCGTCTCAAACCAGGTGACAAAAGCAACAGGAAATGTCTAACTTCAACCAGAGATAACCAAGTCTCATGCTCGCTGGTGATGAGAGTCTAATGGCGCTCTCCGCTTCTGATTTTTTTCCCCATGTGAAGAAAAGTGTCTCATCACAAGTGGAAAACTAGCACATTAGGGGGAAAGGTTAATGTTGGGCATACAAAGGTGGTCACTCACCCAACAGTGAATGTCAAGAGTCAGCAAGGTTTACCTTGCCTGGGCCGGTTCGCTCCAGAGGAGATTCCTCCGTGGGCTGGATCGCGTGATTGTGTGAGCGCATGTGCCCGTGATTTCTGGCATCTGTGCAGATGCGATTTCCGGTATCTGCGCATGCACAGACATGATTTCCGGTGCCGTGGAAGCGAGTCTCTGCACCACACTGTACCGGTTTAGCACAGTGCGAGGGGACTCGCTGAGCAGGCGGCTCAGTTTGGGAGTGGCTTGTGGGCCAGTTAAACGGCCCCCATGGGCCACTTGTGGCCCAAGAGCCTTAGGTTGCCGACCTTGCCGACCCCTGCTCTATGTGGATACAACCAGCTCATGGTGAAATTGTAATGAACATCACAGGAGCTGAATCATTTGAATCCATCCTTACTTAGCGGGCTGCATTTGTCCTTGCCACATTTTCTGAGAGTGATATGAAAGTGCAGTCATTGGCTGTCGAATTATAGCTAGGAAAGGCTCCTAGGAAGCTTTTTTGATTTTATTCAGTTTTCCTTTCAGTGTCAGTCACTGTAGCAGGTGTTAATTCTATTAATTTAATTAGGGATATATCACATGCATCCCTATGAGAAGAAAAAAGAACTCCACTGTGAGTTGGACACACAAATGATACATCACCGTTTAGAGACAGGGGTTTTCTGTAGCGTGAAACTGAGCAGCAGCTATCACCCACATTTCCTTTGACAGACTAAGGGCCATTGTGAAGGTGAAGGGAAGTGAAGAGAGCAAGAAAGGCAGTGGCATAGCATGGAGGGGACACAGGGGTGGTTGCTCTGGGCGCAAAATTGTTAGCGGCACAAACTTTAAACATCCGGTGCTGCTTCAATACAGCTGCATGCTTCCGTTGCTGGGCTGCGTTGAAAACGGCTTCTCTATGCGAACCAGGAAGTGACCACTTCAGACAATGGAAGGACTCTTCTTTTCTTATCTCTGCGGCTATGATCTCCTAGGTGCTGCAAATGCCATTAGGCAGTTGAAAGCACATGCTTACTCCATCTGTTTCCCTTGCTCCCTTCCACCCACTCCCTCTACGTGGCCCCGGACACTGGCAAACCACGCTATGCCACTGAGGAAAGTTGACAACTGTGCACTCCTGGTTGCCCTGCTACTGCCTATTTCTGTTTCTCTGCATTCTCCCCCTGGTGGTGAGATGTGCCATAGTGGGAGCCTGCACACCTCTCCAGTATGCAGGATGCATGGCAGACATTACAGGAGGCACAAGGAACAAGAAGCGTGAATTCATTGCATAATAATAATGATAATAAAAGTAAATTAATTAATAATTTATTTATACCCCCCCCCCCATCTGGCTCTGCTTCCCCAGCCACTCTGGGCGGCTTCCAACAAAATATTAAAATACAATAGTCTGTTAAATATTAAAAGCTTCCCTAAACAGGGCTGCCTTCAGGTGTCTTCTAAAAGTCTGGTAGTTGTTTTTCTCTTTGACATCTGGTGGGAGGGCCACTACTGACAAGGCCCTCTGCCTGGTTCCCTGTAACTTGGCTTCTCGCAGTGAGGGAACCGCCAGAAGGCCCTCGGCGCTGGACCTCAGTGTCCGGGCAGAACAATGGGGCCGGAGACGCTCCTTCAAGTATACTGGACCAAGGCCGTTCAGGGCTTTAAAGGTCAGCACCAACACTTTGAATTGTGCTCGGAAACGTACTGGGAGCCAATGTAGATCTTTCAAGACCGGTGTTATGTGGTCTCGGCAGCTGCTCCCAGTCACCAGTCTAGCTGCCGCATTCTGGATTAGTTGTAGTTTCCGGGTTACCTTCAAAGGTAGCCCCACATAGAGTGCATTGCAGTAGTCCAAGCGGGAGATAACCAGAGCATGCACCACTCTGGCAAAACAGTCTGCGGGCAGATAGGGTCTCAGCCTGTGTACCAGATGGAGCTGGTAAACAGCTGCCCTGGACACAGAATAGACCTGTGCCTCCATGGACATTCTTTGTCTTCTGTTTATCACATGGCCTTCAGTGTGCATACATTTTGTTCAAGTCCAGGCTCTTTCCCAATATATTTTATATTGGGAAAGAATCCATGCTCCCAGTCCTGATCAGACCGTTGTTGAAAAATGATGGAGCATTGTCATTTCCTGTAGTGCATGGCTTGATTCTCCTGTCATTTGAAGTTACATATTTGCCATTCCGTATTTTCCAAGTGCATTGCTCCTGTACAGTGTTCCTGCTCTCTGTTTGTAGCTCTACATAGTCTTGATTGAGAGCTGCTTGGCCTTGCCTTTGTGCAGCGAAGTGGGTGAAGTGTCCATTTGTTCCCTACCTCTATTATTCTAAGTAAGAGAAGCTGTCACGTCAGCCTTCTGACACTAAAGAGATTTGCAATGTCAGCCTTCTCATGTTGTTACAGGGGGGGAAGTAG
Source organism: Podarcis pityusensis (assembly GCF_964106645.2). Lineage (NCBI taxonomy): Eukaryota > Metazoa > Chordata > Lepidosauria > Squamata > Lacertidae > Podarcis > Podarcis pityusensis. The sequence goes on along the minus strand of NC_138037.1, from coordinate 44,582,422 downwards.
ATGGCGTTGACTTCATTTGAACTAGCATCTGGCATGATTGTGCAGGAAGACTTTACATTCAGTTAAATGTTTTCTAATTTGACACAGACATGAGATGCAAATCTCACTGTTATGCACTTACGGAGCTTTCCATATTTGTCGAGTGTATTTCCTTGTTCATCTCAATTTGTGCAGAAAAGCTCACTTAGGATATTGTGTTTCGCAATGTGGTTCTTGTTAGTCTCTTCCATGTACAAAGTTATGTGCAGAATGGATTTAACCACATAAAAGCCGAGGTTGGTTGATTGAAAAGTTATCTTGGGCATGTTAAGGAAAAGGGCTGCTGGACCATGTTTGCTTTTGAACAATGAGTTACAGCAAAGGATTCGGGTGCATATATTTTTTGACAAGGAGATACCACCAAAACAGCTTCCCTGTGTAAGATTTTTTTACGTACTCTTTCATCTGGAAGCACTTACAGACACAGTGCTTTCACATAGCATTCCAGGACTCTGTTATTTGGTCCTTGGGATTTTCCCCAAGCTACATTTTGTAGCTATTCTTAAAATATTGTTGATATTATTATTATTATTATTATTATTATAGTAAATTTGTATACCACACTTAATCCGTAGATCTCAGAGTCGTTCAGAACATAAACATTCAAGATAAAAGACACAAAATCCATAATAAAACAGGAAAAAGAAGCCAATAACCCCTTCATGCCCACCCCCTCCCACAAGACAATTAAAAGAGTACAGTGGAACCTTGGCTTTCTAACGTAATCCATTCCCGAAGTCCCTTCGACTTCCGAAACGTCCGAAAACTGAGGATCAAAGGGCTGTCAGCAAATTCTATTGAGAAAAATGGAGAAACGCACCTTGAAAGCCATTCGACTTCCAAGGTGCGTTCGAAAATGGAAGCATTCTCTTCCGGGTTTTCGGCGTCCGGCGTCCGAAGCATTCAGCAGCCAAGACTTTCAAAAACCGAGATTTGACTGTACCAGATATTAATCAGCCAAAGGCCTGGTTGAAGATGAATGTTTTTGCCTGGTACCTAAAGGTGTATAATGAAGGTGCCAAGCAAGCTTCCCTGGGGAGAGGAGTCCACAAATGGGAAGCCACTGCAGAAAAGGCCCGTTCTCGTGTTGCCACCCTCCAGACCTCACATGGAGGAGGCACGTGAAGAAGGACCTCAGAGGATGATCCCAGGGTCTGGGTAGGTTCGTAGGAAGAGCAACAGTCCTTGAGCTACTGCGTTCCTGAGCCATTAAAGGCTTTATAGGTAACGACTAGCACTTTGAACTGGGCCCAGGAGCTAATTCGCAGCCAGTGCAGTCGGGCCAGGATTGGTATAATATGCTCAAACCTTCTTGCCCCAGTGAGCAACCGTAATAAATGCTTGCCAGGACAGAAGATAGAAAAGGGTGTGTGAATATGTGCAGAAACTAGTGTCCAAAGGTAACGTTTATATGGCTTGCTTGGCCTAGTTTTGCATGTGACCCCCTAAAGGTTGCCCAGAAAGGAATGTTTTTTTTCACCCCTCAAACCTAAGTTTGGTTTTATCTTCTACTGTGGTGTAGTGGTTAAGAGCGGTGGACTCGTAATCTGGTGAACCAGGTTTGATTCCCCGCTCCTCCACATGCAGCTGCTGGGTGACCTTGGGCTAGTCATGCTTCTCTGAAGTCTCTCAGCCTCACTCACCTCTCAGAGTGTTTGTTGTGGGGGAGGAAGGGAAAGGAGAATGTTAGCCGCTTTGAGACTCCTTAGGGTAGTGATAAAGTGGGATATCAAATCCAAACTCTTCTTCTATTCCTAACTCCTTATCTAATGCATCTTTAAGGTGGGTGTTGGCATTTTAAGATAACTTAAAAGAGAAAAGCATTAACCAAGTGCTGGGTCATGAAATGCATAGTTATTGTAAGGGGTTCCAGGTTCAATTACTGGAATTTCCAGTTTTATTTTTTATTTTTTTTAAATAATATTTATTAATAATTTCAGAATTACAGAAAAAAATAAAAAATAAAAAACACTACAATACATAAAAAGAAGAAAAAACCGCAAAACATAAAAACCAATACATCAATACAGTAAATAATATATATATATATATATATGTAAAAAAAAGAAAAAAAGAAAGACACAAATCCCATAAACTTTCCATTTGCTTGTTTCATTGACCTCCTCACACCTCCCTTTTTGTATTCTGGTTTAATTAGTTATTTCAGCAAATTCTTTCCATTGTTCTTAATTTTTATTAAATAATTTATCTTAACAATTTAACCTATTAATTAACTCGACAGATCCTTTCCATCTTTCCCCATATTCTGTTATTCCAATTGCCTTAACTTATTTAACCTTATCTTACCATAAAATACCTTAAAGCTTGAAACTTAATACTCATTTATACATAACCCCTGATATCATTTCTGCTAGAGTCATATAGTTTCATTCCAACATTTTCCCTAATATTCATTAATTTTTGGCTAATTCCCTAAATAAAAAGTTTTCTTTATAAATTTTCTTCCAATCTTCATCCAGCGTCTCTTCTTCCTGGTCTCGGGTCGTGTCAGTCCTTACTGTCCATTCCATCTAGTCCATCAACCTGGAAGCCTTATGTCCGAGGCCCTTAAGTCTCTTCCATGTCCCTTCTGCAGATCTTCTTCTTCTTGTTTATACTTGCACTTTTCCTTGTCTTTTGTTGGTCTCTTTCTTAATTTCTTTCCTTTCTCGTTGAGGAGTAGGTCTCTGGGGGGTTCCAACCCAAAGTTATCTCCGTCTCCCTTCATCAAATCAGCCCATTCCCCACAGTCCCACTCCCCACAGTCATCAATATAATCCAAAAAATATTTGCGAGCATATTTCAAAGTCTCTCCAAAGTCAAAAGCCTCCTCAGCTCCAGACTCCCCCTGGCCCACTCCAACTTCAATCTTCAAAAACAACGGCTTATGCTCCTGTGGGGCCTTGGGCCTCTCCATTTGTATTATTTGAGGTGCAACCACAGCCTCCTCCATTGTCTTCTGCACTTGCCCAATCAATACAGGTTGCTGAGTTGGACCCTGGATGATTTCTGTATCACTATTCACTAATTGTCCACAGTTATTGGCCACAACAGTCATCAAATCCATTTTCTCATTCATCAGATCCATCTTCTCATGCATCTGTTCCAACAAAGCACTTGTCTTACATAGAGCAAGCACCAAAACTTCCTTCCAGCTCATATTTAGTCAAGGTCAGAAGGACTAATCCCAAGATCTTAATCTCACAGCTGTGGCTGCAGCAACAATTTAGCAAGCTCCCTCTAGAGGAGACAACTTCTATTTGTATCCATCTTTTTAAGGCAAGTCCAACAAAGAAAACTTACTTTCATTTTTTCAGATATTTTGTTTCTTTAGAATGCAAAAGGCAACATTGGAATCAGTTTATTTCTCTTCTTTAGCTATCTGTCAAAATATTCCATTCACAGTCAATGAACCTCTCCAACAATTTCTGTCTCTGACACCCCGTTCCCAGGTTAGAGACGGTGGAAACTTATTTTTCTTCACTCCCTCTCCTGCAGGCGTTACACAAAGTCCCACCCCCCTTTTCTCCTGCTTCCAAGGGGGTTTCAGTAGTTGTAAATGAAGGAAATTTAGGCTTTTTTAACGACTTTCCAGGCTTTAGCTTACAAGGTTTTTGCTTCAGTCTATATACAAAAAGCGGAAGGCGGACTTCCTGTTTTGCACCTTCCCGCTTCAATGTCAAATTAAGATATTTCTTGATCCAATTTTCCGTTTCTGCTCACGGGTACTTGTTTTAGACCCAATTGTCCACAGGAAAAAGTCAGCGCTCTCCGGCGATGGCTGTGCGGCTTCACTCCGTGAAAGTAGCAGTCAGTTCGCAGCACCGCGCCGCTCACCCCACTTCACTCCGGAATTCCAAAAAGGGGTTCCCCATGAGTAGGGGGGCGCTCCAGGTGCCCTGCCGAACCCCACGTTCCCAGGCTTCCTCCGCCTGGGATTTCTAGCCGGTCCCCACCTTCGCCGCGGCGGGAAGACCTAGTTTCCACAGAGCTAGTTCCTCCGGTCGGAGGAACTCCGCCATTCACCGATGGCGCTGACCCAGAAGTCCCTGGAATTTCCAGTTTTAAGGCACAAGGTAATGGGGAAACTGGAAATGCTACCAGTAGACAATACTGGTCAGGCTGGGTCACTGGTCCAAACTTGGAATAAGTCAGCTTCCTGTGTTCCAAATTACCTTCATTGACTCAAAGAGAACTTGGGATGTTTTAACTAAGTCTGCAAATAATTAAGAGCAATCTAATTAACTTGCTGTCCAAAATGTTCATTAGATTGTAATTGAAGAAGTGTAAGCAAGTTTTAACCAATTTGGCTAAACGAATCTCTGCGTTCTTGTTAGCCAGTCTCTCATGTCTAATTGCTGATGTCAAACATACAGGATATTCATAAACGGTGTGTCACATACTCAGATGGCAGCTATCGCAGGAAACCCCCCCCCCAATCATTCAGTTTGTACAAACTTCACACACACTACATACACTACGCTTCTGTTATAAATTCATAGAAAATCAACCATACATCGGATTTGCACTTCTACTTTTATTTTACTCCATGAAGGAAGGACTACAAAATAGGGAAGGTCTGATACAGGGCAGCCATAATCCCTTCACCATCCCAGCACATCCACAGGAGCCCTGCCCAGTTGCTATGCCAACCCTGATGGTCCTAGACAGAAGACCATCAAGATCACAAAGAACTTGCATATGGGAGTGGATTCAGCACGGACTGGAACAAAGGACAATAATCAGCTCTTCCCTCTGGGGGCAGGAAACTGCAAACTCCCCTCTGTCACCTGGAAAGTACTCATGGGGAGGGGGAAAGGGGGAACCAGCCAGGTGACAGGACACTCAGGTTACCACCACAACTCCTCCCTCAACCCCTCCTTTCTGTGATGTAGGTGTGATGTATCTGAGGGGTGGTCTTAGGTTACATCCCTTCTGTGATGTATGTATGATGTTTCTGGGGGTGGTCTTGATCTACAGGGTGGCAATTTCAAAAGTCTTTATAAGGCCTTGCACACCATTTTTCTGGGTCCCTCCTCTCTCCTGCAGATGAGGGGAGCACCCTGTTGCAACAGATCAATAAAGGCCAAGCCTACAGGCTGCTGTTTTGCTCCAAGTTATCCTGGTTGGTGTCTTTGTTTTTGTCCAAGGGAGCCCTCGAATTTTTCCGTTAACACTTAGAATCTTCTAAATATTTCAGAACTTCCAGATAAAAAGCTATAGTTGTTTTTTTCTGTTGTTTCTGCAGCTTAAAAAAAAATAAATGGTTGAGTGATATGACCATTCCCCTTTATTCTATGTATCACCCAGTACTGATTCCATTAACAGTGCATGGATAATTAAGGAAGAGATAGGGGATTTATGTCTCTGCAGATGTTGTCAGATGGTCAGGGATTATGGGAGATGTAGTCTGGAGAGGCCACAAGTTCCCCATTTTTTAGTTAAGGGGTTGGTGTGCAAATAGATGAAGCAGCATTGGGGAGGAGAGACTTAGAATATCAAAAAGGAGAGATATACAGGCAGAGAAACAGATGTGCAAGGGAAACAGGAAGGAGATGATAAACAATGGAAAAATAAAATATTTGCAGGAAAAACCTAAAAAGAGAGAGATGAGATTTAATTTCAGGACATTCTATTAATATAGAATATAAGTGCATTTCTGTTTACAATAAATAAATATGTGGTAACCATTTGTCATATAAGGCAGTGATTACGGTTGCTGGCTAAACCACCAACACAGCTGCTACTTTATGTATGAGAGAAAAGAATTGTGCAAGATCAGCTACAAAGCTGTGCAATTCAGAAGTGATTTCTAGGATGGCCACACCCAAACTGTTTCCTGGGAGAGAAACGGAATAAGCAGACCAAGTCACCGCAATTCTGTGGCCTAATGGAGCTAAGGTTTTTGAACTGAAATCAGTTTAGCTCCATTTCACAGAATGGAACTAACACATGGGTAGGCAAACTAAGGCCTGAGGGCCGGATCTGGCCCAATCACTTCCTAAATCCGGCCAGCGGACGGTAAGGGAATCAGTGTGTTTTTACTTGCATAGAATACATCCTTTTATTTAAAATGCATCTCTGGGTTATTTGTGGGGCATAGGAATTCGTTCATTATTCCCCCCCCCCAAAATATAGTCCGGCCCACCGCAAGGTCTGAGGGACAGTGGACCGCCCCCCTGCTGAAAAAGTTTGCTGACCACCTGAACTAACGCCTTCACATTCATTGTGCTGGGGATCAGCTTGGAATGTGGGAAAGACAAATTTGTACCGTCAACCCTTAATCTGTCGGGACAAAACTAATGGGGAGCTCTCAACAGCAGAAACCTCTCTCGGCTCACAGCAGCCTTCCCCCGACCTGGTGCCCTCTCCATGGTGTGGGGACTACAATTCCCATCATCCTTGGCCATGCAGGCTAGGAGCTATCAGGAATCGGAGCCTGAAAAAAACAAACATCTGGATTGCCACCACATTAGACAAGGCTGGGACAGAGTCGTTGAAATTCCTTGCAAGAAACAGACTGTGGGAGAAAAGATCTTCAGAGTTTAACAGAGAAACAAAGCTGGCTGTTTGGAATAATTTAAACCCATGAGTGGAGGAGTAGCAGATAATCACGGCTGTGCCTAATGAACTGGCTTGTGCAACCAGAGCTTGTGAAATCAGAGCATGAAAAATGTGCAGTGGGACCGGCGACCACACATTCTGTAAAGCAGGAACGTTTGCAAATAACAGCCTCCTATCCCCCAAACTGCGAGAATGTGTATTAAGCATCCACCGGCATAGACTTTGCCGGGGATTGCATTTTCAGTTAATTATATCGCTGGCTGTTTTTGGGCTGGCCAGACAAAAGCAGTCGGGTACAAGAGACACTAAGGGATGTGGGTGGCGCTGTGGGTTAAACCACAGAGCCTAGGACTTGCCAATCAGAAGGTCAGCGGTTCGAATCCCGTGACGGGGTGAACTCCCATTGCTCGGTCCCAGCTCCTGCCCACCTAGCAGTTCGAAAGCACGTCAAAGTGCAATTAGATAAATAGGTACCGCTCCGGCGGGAAGGTAAATGGCATTTCCGTGTGCTGCTCTGGTTCGCTAGAAGCGGCTTAGTCATGCTGGCCACATGACCCGGAAGCTGTACACCGGCTCCCTCGGCCAATAAAGCGAGATGAGTGCCGCAGCCCCAGAGTCAGCCACGACTGGACCTAATGGTCAGGGGTCCCTTTACCTTTACAAGAGACGCTACAAGTCCTTTGTTGCTCACATAACTAAATCAGCATGACTGCAGGCTCAAGCAGTCCCATCCGACTAGGGGAAAGGGCTTCAGCTCAGCACTGGGACACATGATTGGCATGCAGAAGGTCCCACCTGCAATCACTGGCATCGCCAGGAAGTGCTTTGAAAAGATCCCTGCCAGAAACTCAACGTTGCAAAGCCACATCTTATTGACCATCCCCTGTGACCTCCTGGCACAGTGGCTCTCAACCTGTGGGTCCTCAGATGTTGTTGGACTACAACTCCCATCACCCCTAGCTAGCAAGGCCAGAGCTCAGGGATGATGGGAGTTGTAGTCCAACAACATCTGGGGACCCACAGGTTGAGAACTGCTGTCCTAGCAGATCTATTGAGCACCAGAAACAGCTGAGCCCTGGTCAAAGGGGCCCCAGGTGCTTAGAAGCACCCCTCACTGCCAGGGCTGGTTCAGGTGCAGGTCAGCACAGAGACTCAGAGACAAGCACTAAAGTTGATTCTTTATTCGAAGAGGCAAAATACAAATGGAGGGCTCCATGGGCAGGACTTGCCTTGATGAAGCAGTTGCCAGGGTTCAGGCAGGCCTGTGGGAGGGCTGTAGTTTGAGTGGGGGGGGGGCAAGGAGGTTATGGGGATTTCAGGTGGGCACTGGAGCTACAGTAACTGAGCTTCAGACAGGTGTGTGTATGTGGTGTATGTACCATGAAAAACTAATAAAAAATCTAAGTGTGCAAAAAAAAGGGGCCCCTCCCCCTGGCAGTAGGGACGCGGGTGGCGCTGTGGGTTAAACCACAGAGCCTAGGACTTGCCATCAGAAGGTCGGCAGTTCGAATCCCTGCGATGGGGTGAGCTCCCGTTGCTCGGTCCCTGCTCCTGCCAACCTAGCAGTTCGAAAGCACATCAAAGTGCAAGTAGATAAATAGGTACCGCTCCGGCGGGAAGGTAAACAGCATTTCTGCACGCTGCTCTGGTTCGCAAGAAGCAGCTTAGTCATGCTGGCCACATGACCCAGAAGCTGTACGCCGGCTCCCTCGGCCAAGAAAGCGAGATGAGCGCCGCAACCCCAGAGTCGGTCACAACTGGACCTAATGGTCAGGGGTCCCTTTACCTTTACCTTTACCCCCCGGCAGTGATACTGATTTAGAATAGAATGTCCCTGTCAAGGTTACCAATCAAGCACATTTTTCCTTGGTTTCAATTTCAGTGTTCTGTGCTATGTAAGTTATTGTTTAGCAGTTGGCAGAATTTAGGTTGGGTTGTGGGTGTCATAATTAACGGTGCAATTAAAAGCATTTAGCACCAGCAGTGATGAAAAGAATAAAACAACAACAACAGCATGGCCCCAATCCACCAAAGCTATGTGTGATGTTACACATAGGTCTGCTGACTAAAGCAGAAGACCTGAATCATCATCTCCCCTCTCCACTAGCACCATCGAATCACTAAGGATTTGTTGGTTTTGCATTTTAATGCAAACTTACCTAATTCACTAAACCAGGGGTGGCCAACTCTCAAGAGACTGCAATCTACTTTCAGAATTAAAAACTGGCAGTGATCTACCCCCATTTTTGGGTGGTTCAGCTCAAAGTGTTGAGCTTTTTTTTAGGAAAGAGAAAACCCCCATTTTAAAGGTTTTTTGTTAAAAAATTGGGGGGGCACAGGGGTGAAGTCACTCACAAAAATATCGCTATGGATCAAAACAGCAGTACAGAGAAAGGGAGCCAGAGATAGACCGTGATCTACCAAAACCTCGCAGCGATCTACCAGTAGATCACGATCAACCTGTTGGACATCCCTGCACTAAACCAATAGGCGAACTGCAACTCATCCTTCAAAATGCGTACTTCTCTAACTTTTGCAATCCAGTTCTCCAACCAGAAAATGTGTGTAAAAATGTCATGTTGGGTCGAAATGTGCCTCAAAAATGCATATAGTGGTGAAATTAATGTTTTTTCAAAATGCCTTGTATTTGGGGAAACTGCTTGCAAAAGTGCATATACATATTGGAAGAAACGTACGCAAAAAATGCATACAGTTCTCTCTGTGGGTGGACTTAAACATAATTAGAAAGTGACGCAGAAATGGGGCAAACTGAACATAAGCGTGAAGAAATAAGAAATGGAGAGAAACTGAACAGATTCCCCAATCCTTACCAGCTAGTAATATAAAGCAACACACATGAGGTAATCTTGTTACGCAGCAAGTTTCACCTCAAATGGCAGCCAATGAAATGGAGTTGGGGGAGGGAGAACAAGAGCTGCCTTCCAGGGCAGAGGCTCACTGTTGCTTACCGAGAGGGAGAAGGGGAGGTTGACATGGTGTGGAGGTCAGCGCATTGCAAATGCACTGGCAGAGCCAATCCAGTGCCCCTGCCATAGCTGTCAACCGTCCCTTATTTGGCGGGAAACTCCCTTATCCCAGCACCGTGTCCCGCTGCTGTCCCTTACTGATGGTGTCCCTTAAATTTCCCGGGTTTCAAAGGAAGCAGCTCCTCTCCCTCCCTCCCTGCCAGCCAGGGAGGAGGGAGGCTCCAGCTGTGTTGCTTGGCTGCATTGCTCACCCAATAAGGAGTCTAAGAACTGGGGGGTGGAGCTTGCATGCCTTGTGCCGATCAAATCGGCCACGTCGTCTGGGGACTCGCCTTTGCTCAGCGCTTCCCAGCGGAGAGGTGATGGTGGTTTTCCTTGCTGCATCCCCTTTGCTGGGTTGCTGCGCTGTGGGAACCACCGCTTGAGGTTTCATTTGGCTGCTGGCTGGGCTTTCTGCCTTTGGCTCGGAGGGGCTCCGAAGTTGAACATACCTGTGCCTGGAAAATCCCTTATTTTGGCTGCTGATCCCTTATTTTCGAGGCTGCTGGTCCCTTATTTTCAAATCTGTAAGTTGACGGCTATGGCTCCTGCAGGGTGTGTTTGCACCATGGCAACCTCCCTGCCAACTCCCACCTCCCCCTTTCCTTGTCAGTGACGATGATATACCTGCCAGGAACCTAGCATAGCAGCTCCACTCCACCCTGAGGTTCGCTTCTGGTGGGAAAATGTGGCTGATGATATTATTACATCATATGTTTTGCATTATGGCAGAGAGAGGAGCGGGAGATAGCAGAGTTTCTGTTTACAGGCGCAAGTGCGTGTGCCGCGTTGCATCTGGTTCCGCCCTAACGCCACACAAATTCATTTGGAAAGCGAGGCCCATGAACGCGTGAGGACAAACTTCAAAGTGAATGCGTGCAGTGGGAGCCAGAGCGTTTAATGTACCCTTTCTAGCGGGTACCTTGCATGTATATTAAATAACCTATTTGAATGGGATTTCCAGAATTAATTATGTGATAAAGGCAGCACAAGTTCCATTACAAATAACTCATACTCATGCCGCTGCTGTGATCATCACCTCAGTGCTTTTAACTTTAATAGAACCTCATAAGTATGTTGAAGACAAAACTGAAAATCTCAGGGAGAGAGAGCTCTGATTCCCCCCCTGGCTGATTTTGTATGAATTGCGTGTACGGAGTCTTTGTGGCAGAATTCCAAACAGTGTGATTTCATTTAATTTAACTGGTGTCTAATAGTTTCTCAACTTTATTTTTGTCAGACAGGCAGCCATTAAAATAATCTATTGAAGAAGTGCAGAGTTTTCCCTTAAAAAGTATTTTGCTCTGTCTCTGTATTCCTTTCCAGAAGAGATTTATTTAACACATCAAATGCCTCATTTTCAGCCCATTACAGCTGCAATACAGGAATGAGGTACTCCAAAATGATATCATTAGACCCATCTGAAATATACAGGACTAATCTAGCACAGCTCAAGAACAGGGGTTTTTTTTTTGAGGGGGTGGGGAGAAAGAATCTCATCTGCACAGTCCTAAATATTTGTGCGTGCAATGTCAGAGCAATGTGGCTGTTATGTGATGCCGTGTTGATTAATTGTGGTTTCCTCCTGCCTAACCAACTTGTCAGTTTGACCAACTGTGTTCTCAAACTTGCCACTTAAACAGTTCTGCAGATTCCCCACTAAGTTGCTGGAAATTCTTGATGGCAGCCATTACAGGGCCACTTTAATTGTGAGGAGCATGCACTGGAAACATAACTGTGTGTTTGCAATACCTGCGTATGTTTGATTATACAATTGAACACAAGGGTGTCAGATCTGAATTCCGTTAAGCTGGGGAGGGGAAGAGACAAGGCCGCATGCAAACCATACATTCAAAGCATTCTGATACCACTATCCTCCACTGGAATGGGAGAGCAGAGCAGGGTTCAGGTCTCACAAGTAAGAGGTTTGGGGGCTGATCAAGGAGTTTAAGTGGGTGCATGTGGTAGATGTCCAGTCCCTGCCACACTCTTGAGGGTGTTACAGTGGACACTCGAGTTGCGGATGTGATTTGTGCGGGAGGCACGTTCACAACCCACAGCATTCGCAACCTGCAGCACCGCGTCTGCGCACGCACGGGTTGCTATTCGGTGCTTCTGCGCATGTGCAAAGCGTGATTTAGCGCTTTTGAGCATGTGCGACCACCGAAACCTGGTAGTAACCCGTTCTGGTACTGCCAGGTTTCGGTGGGTCCGTAAGCTGAAAAAACGCAACCTGAAGCGTCTGTAACCCGAGGTATGACTGTATTTGGGAACATGGTACATTTCCAAATTTCAGAAATGCTCAGCTTGCAAAACCTAATCCAAACCCTACAAGTGTCGCTATTTTCCAGGGACAGTCCCAGATTTACAGAATCTGCCCTGGATTCTGATTTGATCTAGGAATGCCCTGCTTTTCCTTAGGATGTCCTTATTTCTATCAGAAAAATGTTGCAGGGTATGGTAGGACGTCCCTATGTTCATTAGAGAAATGTTGGAGGGTATGGAGTTATGCGACCCCTGAGCCAGTAAGTAACTATACATCCTTTAGATGACATCTGAAGGCAGCCCAGTCAGATGGGCAGAGTATAAATAATAACATTGTTGTTGTTAATTGAATAGGACATCCCTATTTGCATCATAGAAATGTTGGAGGGGATGCTATTCCTAAGTGATGTGTGTGTTGGGGAGAGGGGAGTTTGTGCATCATTTTTTAAGACATGGCATTGAAAACAAAACTGACCCAGAGGCTGTGAAGGAAAAGTGTGTCATGGGGACACTCACCAGGAGGTCAAATGGCAACCCAAATGCACAGAGTATATTGAGCACTGCTGACATTGTTCCTGAGGGCTACTTCTGCTTTTTCCAGGGCGCAGTTTGAGGCAATAAGAACACTTGGAAAACCAAAGTAGCAACACGTTCCCCACATCACCTGTAAGTATCTGGAAGCCATCGCCTCATACACAGGCAAAGGGAGATCTAGGGGCTTGAACAGAAACACTCAAGCCTTCACAAGTCTTGATTTCCGATATTGGCCAGATATTCTCTGAATGTTTGATAATTGACATCAGATACGACAGCAGCTGGCAGCCTTTGATTTCTGTGTTTGACATTCCGTATTAATTGACACTTATGGATGACAGTTCCCTAGTGCTCATTTTTGACAGTAGACGTGCAGCGCATAGCAATATTTTGACAGTATCGGACAGCCAGTATACAGTGGCTTTTGGGAAATAAGAGTATTTGACAGCAAACACGCACTAGCCACCAGTGATATTCATGACCACATGGGTTTGGCATCGCAGAACACTTTCCACAAACGGACATAGCCCTTCTCAGTCTCTCTCTTCCTGGAGTACATTTCCTAATGACGTGTTTCATTGTTTCAAATGTACTTTTCGCTTTCAACATGCAAGTAGCGATCAGGAAAGGATTGGGCTGAAAGAAATTTCAAAGGACTGAAAGGGGCTTAGGATCTGTTGCCCTCTTTTCCCATAGGAGAACATAGCTGCGTTGTAGGTTGCCTCTTTGATGTGGCCCCGACACTGTCCCTGGGGCAGTTTGGTAGAGCTTGTTCGGCGGAATCAGAGAAGCATTCACAAAGTTCAGGTATGACTGTTCTGGCAGCGTTGATTGGTCTGCTTTGGTCTATGACAGGCTTCCTCAACCTTGGCCTCCAGATGTTTTGAGACTACAATTCCCATCATCCCTGACCACTGGTCCTGCTAGATAGGGATCATGGGAGTTGTAGGCCAAAAACATCTGGAGGGCCGAGGTGGAGGAAGCCTGGTCTATGGGCCCTCTTTGGTTGAAAATGGATCTTGCTCGCCACCAGGAAGTGATCTGCGCCACAGCCGGCAGTCTAGTAGCTCCGTGTGACATGAAAACAGTTCAGGGCCTATCGCCTGGTGACAGTCGAGTCCAGCTGGTGACCTTAGATGTCTTCAGTACACTCGGTGTTTTGCCTTGGTGGAGAATAATGAGTTTGTGACGCAGAGGTTGTGATACGTTCGTAGCTCAAGCAGTCTTTGCCCATTCTTATTGCTGCCAGGACCCAGTTGCAGTTGTCCCTTGTCTTTCCCAGCTCTGACACGGAAATCTCCCAGCAGGAATAAATGTTTGTGGGCTGGGACACCCCTGATAGGCTGGTCTCGTTCCTCGGTCGTTCTTTTGTATGTCAGAGCACTTAAGATGTTAACTTGAAAATAAATGTAGAAACATTTCTGAAGTGGGGTCTTGATGGGCAGATTTGTTTTTCATAAGCAACTAAACAAGCAAATCTACAAGGAAGATCACAAGTGTGGCACCTAAGCAAACAACAGAAAGCTTATCAAAACATTAAGAGTACTAAGCCAGTGATTATTATAATACTTTCCAGTTTAGGGATTAGCATTTTGGATTCTCTAAAGCCTTAATGACCTCATTAGAAACTTGTAATCCTTTGTTTACCAAAATATAAGGTTTCATCTGAAAGTCTTTGCCTTGGGGATTATTGTTTTTGTCCTTGGTGGGCTGATAGGGGCATATTTTAAGACTTGCAAAAGTCAATAAAGCAGACTTTATTTCTTTTCTAATAGAAGAAAAACGTATAGGGCAAGAAGAAAAGCAATTAAATTTAGATAGTTAAATTCTTCGGAGTGAGGGCCTGCTTTTTGCTTACGTTTGTTCAATCTGGTATAATTTCGCATTGTCAAAACCACAGAGCCATATATATATTTTTAAAAAAATATGAAGTAAAAACAAAATTAATTCGAAGAAGATTTTCAAAAATAATTGGTGCCGTTCCTACCATTAGGCAGAGTGAGGCAAGTCATCTCAGTTATGGGTAAATTGCAGACATGATGAGAAAGGAAAGTGTGGAAGACTTGGAAGTTGAGGGCGAGTCAAGCTGCTACTGTTCTAGTGCAGTAGACCTGATAGATGCAATAAATGGTACATGGAAGGAGCTGGCACTAAAAGAGCTTTGGACCAATTGATGTGGACTTGTTGTTGTTGTTTAGTCGTTTAGTCGTGTCCTACTCTTTGTGACCCCATGGACCAGAGCACGCCAGGCACTCCTGTCTTCCACTGCCTCCCGCAGTTTGGTCAAACTCATGCTGGTAGCTTCGAGAACACTGTCCAACCATCTCGTCCTCTGTCGTCCCCTTCTCCTTGTGCCCTCCATCTTTCCCAACATCAGGGTCTTTTCCAGGGAGTCTTCTCTTCTCATGAGGTGGCCAAAGTATTGGAGCCTCAGCTTCAGGATCTGTCCTTCCAGTGAGCACTCAGGGCTGATTTCCTTAAGAATGGATCGGTTTGATCTTCTAGCAGTCCATGGGACTCTCAAGAGTCTCCTCCAGCACCATATGATGTGGAGAGTTATGGGCAAAAGCACTTTGCCTTGCCTTGCCAACTGCATATCTTTTTACTCCTCATCAGAGCATCCCTGGGGTGCTTCAAGGGCATCATCTAGGCTGCAAAATCTGCAGTTAGTCAGCTGATGCCAAGTACCAGCCTTGGTCCACTGGGCCCAATAAAGGCTTAGCCTCGGAATGTGCTTCCCAGTTCAGGCAATTTCTCTTAGGCACGAGAGCATTGCCCTCTCCCTGATCTCAGTCTGTGGTTTTCATCCTCCCTCTGCCTCCTTGGGACCCCTCACCTGCCTCTGGCCCAACTGTATTCACAGCCAACTTTCCCAATCTCATTCCAGACCCTGACGTACTAGAACAGGGTTTCCCAAACTTGGGTCTCCAGCTCTTTTTGGACTACAACTCCCATCATCCCTAGCTAGCAAGACCAGTGGTCAGAGATGATGGGAATTGTAGTCCAAAAACAGCTGGGGATCCAGGTTTGGGAAACACTGCACTAGAATATAGGAACACAGGAAGCTGCCTTTTTCCAAGTCAAACCATCGATCCATCTAGCTCAGTACTGCTTACACTGGCTTGGGATCAGCTCTCCAGGTTTTCAGAGAGGAGACATTCCCAGTCCTACCTGGAGAAGCTGGGAATTGAATCTGGGAGCTTCTGCATGCAAAGTAGTCGCTCTACCACTGAGCTTGGGTTATTCCCTTGATTTAATAATAATAATAATAATAATAATAATAATAATAATAATAATTTATTATTTGTACCCCGCCCATCTGCCTGGGCTTCCCCAGCCACTCTGGGCAGCTTCCAACAAAGATTTAAAATACATTAAAATGTTACACCTTAAAAACTTCCCTAAACAGGGCTGCCTTCAGATGTCTTCTAAATGTCAGGTAGTTGTTTTTCTCTTTGACATCTGGTGGGAGGGTGTTCCACAGGGCGGGTGCCACTACCAAGAAGGCCCTCTGCCTGGTTCGCTGTAGCTTTGCTTCTCGCACGGAGGGAACCACCAGAAGGCCCTCTGCGCTGGACCTCAGTGTCCGGGGAGAACGATGGGGGTGGAGACGCTCCTTCAGGTATACTGGGCTGAGGCCATTTAGGGCTTTAAAGGTCAGCACCAACACTTTGAATTGTGCTTGGAAATGTACTGGGAGCCAGTGTAGGTCTTTCAAGACCGGTGTTATGTGGTCTTGGCGGCCGCCCCCAGTCACCAGTCTAGCTGCCGCATTCTGGATTAGTTGTAGTTTCCAGGTCACCTTCAAAGGTAGCCCCACGTAGCGCATTGCAGTAGTCCAAGCAGGAGATAACTAGAGCATGCACCACTCTGGCGAGGCAGTCCATGGACAGGTAGGGTGTCAGCTCTGCTATTTCTACTAAGCTGGTTGGACTCCATCTGATGGGATGGCCTTCCACAGGGCGGGTGCCACTACCGAGAAGGCCCTCTGCCTGGTTCCCTGTAGCTTTGCTTCTCACAGTGAGGGAACTGCCAGAAGGCCCTCTGCTCTGGACCTCAGCGTCCAGGCAGAACGATGGGGGATGCAGGTAATTGAACTCAGAAGGCATTATGGGAAAGCATGCGTTCTGCCATTGGCCTATAGCTCTTCCCATATCGCCTGTGCATTTACCCTGATAGTGTGAACAAGTTTAAAGTGGGTGGCATTACAACAGAGCCCTCAACATGTATCTGCGACTGCAGTAGAGCAGCTCTAGTCTGTGGAAGAGAGATTGTGAGAAAAATACCTAGGAGGTGACATTTATCTCGAATTAATTGGTCCTGAATAAGAACGTGGTCCTGTAAACACGCTCACTTTGTCGTGCTTTTGATAGGCTTTGGAAGTTTACATCTACAAACCTCACCAGCTTTTTTATTTTTTATTTTTTACAAGCCAGTCTCATTTTCGCAGGACCACTGTACGGCTGATATAATTGGTTTCTGGCGGTAAGAAAAAGAATATTGTCATGGAAAAAAACAGCAAATTTAATAACGATAATCACAAGGCTTCTAATACCATTTTAACAAAGATTTATGAGGTGATTTATTTTGTTTGTTAAGCTCAAGCAAAGAGCGGAGGGGGAGGGCTGGAGATAGGAACTTGCAGATAAAATGCTTTCTGGCTCAGGAGGAAATTTTCAGAAAAGAAAACACTTAGAGGGATGAAGAGAAGAAGAGTTTGGATTTGATATCCCGCTTTATCACTACCTGAAGGAGTCTCAAAGTGGCTAACATTCTCCTTTCCCTTCCTCCCCCACAACAAACACTCTGTGAGGTGAGTGGGGCTGAGAGACTTCAGAGAAGTGTGACTAGCCCAAGGTCACCCAGCAGCTGCATGTGGAGGAGTGGGGAAGCGAACCCGGTTCACCAGAATACGAGACTACCGCTCTTAACCACTACACCACACTGGCTCTCCTTTCGCTTTTCTCTACAGCAGTAAGGCTTCTGTCGAAATCCGTCGCTACGGGACCACTGCCCAGAGCTGGGATTTCCAGATCCTGGCTGGGAGCTCCTTCACACATCACAATAGCCCTGCTCCTGTGAGCAGCTACACAGGGAAGATGGCAGCGGTGGCACCGTGCCTGCTTGCTCTGCCCCCTCACCACCATGTACCCACCTGATCTCGGGCACAGAATCTCCGTGCGGGCAAACTGTACCAGCTTAGGATCTCTGCCCATAAGGTGTCCATTGCAAAATTATTATTATTATTTGCAGGATTCAGATCCCTAAGGCCACTTTTTTACACAATGCGCTATTATTTTTAAAACAAAAATGTAATGCTGATATTGTTTCATTGCTTTTATGACATGGCCCAGCCCTGTGAGGTGGTTTTGTGAGCCCATGTGATGAGTTACATGACGATGGCTATCGAAATGGTCTTGGTTCTGTATTCTGGTTTTGGTGCATTTTATTACCTGTGTCCAGCTGAACTGCAAGGGATGTTTTAAAAGGCAGTTATACCTTGGGTTACAGACGCTTCAGGTTGCCTTTTTTCAGGTTACGGATGCGCCAAAACCCAGAAGTACCGCAACGGGCTACTTCCAGGTTTGGGTGGTCACGCATGCGCAGACGTGCTAAATTGCGCTTTGCGCAGATGAGGCGCTACGGGTTGTAAATGTGCCTCTCACATGGATCACGTTCGCAACCCGAGTGTCCACTGTAGTTTTAAGCTATGTAATTGTATGTTGCCCGGATATCTATCTATCTATCTATCATCTATCTATCATCTATCTATCTATCATCTATATCTATCTATCTATCTATCTATCTATCTATCTATCTATCTATCTATCTATCTATCATCTATCATCTATCTATCTATCATCTATCTATCTATCTATCTATCTATCTATCTATCTATCTATCTATCATCTATCTATCTATCTATCTATCTATCTATCATCTATCTATCATCTATCTATCTATCTATCTATCTATCTATCTATCTATCTATCATCTATCTATCTATCTATCTATCTATCTATCTATCATCTATCTATCTATCATCTATCTATCTATCTATCTATCTATCTATCTATCATCTAACATCTATCTATCTATCTATCTATCTATCATCTATCTCAGTCAGATGAGCATGGAACAGGACAGAATGCACAAATGAGACATTGAAATAGACAGGATATAGACAGATCCATCCATTCCTTACTTGTGTCTCATGGTTAACGGGCCTTCTCTGCAGTGGCTCCCCGTCTGTAGAATGCTCTCGCCAGGGAAGTCCTCCTTAGGCACCAGGCAAAAGCATTTTTTTTTTAAACAAGCCTTTGGTTGATTTGAATGACATCCTATGCCCTTTTAAAGTGTGGGGTTTTGGGGGGGGGTTATCGGGGTTATTGTTTTTATTTTGATCATGTATTTTGTGGTTTTATATTTTGGTTTTATTCTGTGAACTGCCCTGAGACCTCTGGGTATAGGGCGGTATATAAATTCAATCAATCAATAATAATAATAATAATAATAATGAAGGGAGGGAGGGAGGGAGCAGATTCCTTTTTCAGACGAGACAAAAATGCTCTTTAGAGCAGGGGTCAGCAACCTTTTTCAGCTGTGGGCCGGTCCACCGTCCCTCAGACCATGTGGTAGGCCAGACTATATTTTGAAAAATATATATGAACAAATTCCTATGCCCCACAAATAACCCGGAGATGCATTTTAAATAAAAGCACACATTCTACTCATGTAAAAACACACTGATTCCCGGACCGTCCGTGGGCTGGATTGAGAAGGCGATTGGGCCGGATCCGGCCCACGGGCCTTAGGTTGCCTACCCCTGCTTTAGATGTTCTCTCAGCTGCAAGGGTGCCCCTTATTCATGAGCACCTCCCCATGTGGTGGCAGCGGCCGAGGAAGCCGCTCGGGTGCCTGGGGCGGTGTGCTCGGGGGGGGGCGAGCTGCCCATAGAGGCGGGGCACACTGTGGGGTCTCCAGAGTCTGCCTGCCTCCTCCCACTCAGCTGCCCTACAGCTGGGGGGGGAGGGGGAAGGCAGCGGGTGGACACTTTGGGCAGTGTGGAACCATCGCGCACCCAAGCGACTGCATCTCTCCCAGTAGAGACACATGGCTCGGGCCTGCTGCAGGCCCCGTGTGGTGAGTGCCGCCCGGTATTTTGTCACCCCCCTCAGTGGTGACACCTGGGGCGGCCTGCAACCACCGCACACCACACCCCCTTCTTCCACCTCTGAGAGCCAGTGTGGTGTAGTGGTTAAGAGCGGTAGACTCATAATCTGGTGAACCGAGTTCGCTTCCCCACTCCTCCACATGCACTTCTCTGAAGTCACCCTTCTCTGAAGTCTCTCAGCCCCACTCACCTCACAGAGTATTTGTTGTGGGGGAGGAAGGGAAAAGGAGAAATGTTAGCCGCTTTGAGACTCCTTTGGGTTGTGATAAAGCAGGATATCAAATCCAAACTCCTCTTCTTCTTCTTCGTGGTTGAATTAACATTTAAAAGTCCATTTAAAAGGAGAGAGATTGTGTAGATCTTTATATACATTTAAAAGTCCATTTAAAAGGAGAGAGATTGTGTAGATCTTTATATACATTTAAAAGTCCATTTAAAAGGAGAGAGATTGTGTAGATCTTTATATACAGATCAGCAATGTGCTGTGTGTGTATGTATGTGTTGCAGTCCCGGTCGCATTGCCACCCTCCCCCTGGGAGTGGTTAAATTAAGGGGTCTTCGGGTGAACTGAAACAGCCAACAATCTGGATTCAAACGGCCCACAACTTTATTGACCACAGATGTAGGTGGACCTTTGGCTCAGGCATTGGCCCAAGCTTGGCCTCTGGACAGAGCTTGGCCTCTGGACAGAGATTTCCACCCAGACTCCCTCTAATGGGGTACCCTGAATCCTCTGCTGGTTCAGGACAGGGTCATGCACCACTTCTGTGGTGTAGTGGTTAAGAGCAGTGGACTCGTAATCTGGTGAACCGGGTTCGATTCCCCACTCCTCCACATGCAGCTGCTGGGTGACCTTGGGCTAGTCATACTTCTTTGAAGTCTCTCAGCCCCACTCACCTCACAGAGTGTTTGTTGTGGGGGAGGAAGGGAAAGGAGAATGTTAGCCGCTTTGAGACTCCTTTGGGTAGTGATAAAGCAGGATATCAAATCCAAACTCTTAATAATAATAATAATAATGATAATAATAATAAATTTTATTTATATCCCGCCCTCCCCAGCCGAAGCCGGGCTCAGGGCGGCTAACAGCAATCAAACAATCAAATAATCCAACATTCTAAAAACATTTCATTATAAAAATTAATTAAAATCAAATTAATGGCGACTTCCGGGTTGGCGCCATCGCCGAATGGCGGACTCCCTCCGAGCTCCGGAGGGAGCCTGCTCGGCAGGGGCTGGGTCCTACCGCACCGGCGATGCGGGGACCCTTAAAAACCACGGCCACGAGGGCCGTGGACATGGAGACTCGGCTGGCACCGTCAGCGCCCTCCCGACTCGTGAAGGAGCCTTTTTAAAGGATCGGGTGCCGGGGAGAAGCGTGGTGCTTTGAGTCCTCTGCTATCCCTGCCGAGCGCAGCCGCATGCCATCCGGCGGAGAGCGCTGACTTCTTCCATTGAAAATTCGGACTTTTTAACAACAACCCGTGAGTAATTTGGAAACTGGGTTTAAAAGGAGGAAAAAAAAGAATTTCTTTTTGAATTGGACACGAGCGGGGGGGGATCCAAAAAGGAAGTCAGTCCCCCCCCCTATTGTAAACCTTCCAAGACAAGGACGGGGAAACCAAGGTCCAAAAAGATTTGTATTGCTGATAAAAACTAAGAATTCCACGATGGGGAATTATAAGAACTGTGCTGGAGGACGAATTGAGGGAGAAGAAACGTAACCCCCCCCCCCCCTGGGAACCGGGGTGATTGAAGAGAGAGCCTGGTGAAAAGAGTCGGAGATTTTGACAGCTGTCAAAGTAGCTGTCAAAGTCGGAAAGTAGAGAGGATTTTATTATGAGAACTTTGCTGGCTAAATTTGATACAATTTGTTACAACTTGTTAAAACTTGGATACAAAATGGCGAAAATATGGATAACAATCGGACTTTTGGACTAGAGAAAACAAAGTTACAACAATCCCCCTAGAGGAGTTTCGGGACATTACAAAGATGGTCGTAAGTGGAAAAATACCATTGGAATTTTACAGAACTGGTTATCTTCTGGGAAAGCTGCAAAACGGAAATAATATTTTGTCTACAGGGTGTTCAGCTAAAGGAGACAATAGAATTTTCTATTGAAGAAAGGAAGGGACTGAACGCAAGTTTTTGTTCCTGAATAACAAGAATCCCTGCAGACTTACTAAGCTTCTGAATTAGAACGTTTCAGCAGCGGAACAAGAGGAAACTGGACTACAATTTGGAAAGAACAATGGGGGGAGCTTTATTAAAGATCTGAAGTTAAGTGTTTTAAAAAATAATTATGAAAGGGAAAAAAAAAAAAAAAAAAAAAGAGCCAGCAAGGAGTTGGGGGAAATAAGCGATTTATGGATTGTAAGAATTCCAGGCGGATAACATGGTTTGGTGGTCAGGGGGAAATTAAACCGGGGACAGAGGGGGAGAACTAAAATCCAAAGGCTTGTCAACTTCTTTTTTTTGAACTGGCTTTGTTTCATCTATTATATCTTTTATTTCTTATTTCTGATATTTCTATTATGTGGGGTGTCTTTATTACTAAAAAAAAAAAAAGGGAAATTGTGGAATGAAAATGGGGTGGGCCCTGGGAAAGAAGTTTTTGGTTTTTTATTAAGGGTATTGATGAGGAATGTAGAAATTTTAAATTCGAATAATGGTTTAAACAAATTAAATTTTTAATCAGAACCGAGAGCTTGTGGAGCCAACAACATGAAAAATGAATATGATAGGGGTGGGGGAAGGGGGGAGTCCCAGAAAGTGGATATATGAAAAAAAGGATCTGAATGTATTTTAATTTTTACTTTCTGTATTTTTGAAAATTTTAATAAACATTATTTAAAAAAAAAAAATAAAATCAAATTAATGGCAACCGTTAAGCAAAATTCTGCGCAGGTTGCCAGAGGAGGGAGTCAGGCTGTGCCCTGACCAAAGGCCTGGTGGAACAATTCTGTCTTGCAGGCCCTGCGGAAAGATGTCAGGTCCCGCAGGGCCCTAGTCTCTTGTGATCTTCTTCACCCCAGAATTGAGGACCCAATGCCTTAACCACCGAAAGTTGTGACGTTTTGCTATGGGAAAGGCAAAACCTCTGGATGGGTCAATTTGTCTACAGGCAAATTTCTACTGGGGCCAGAGGAGAGAGATTGTGTAGGTCTTTATGTAAGGATCAGCACTGTGTTGTGTATGTGTGCTGTGATCCATCTGATCAGGCCATCCCAGCTTAAACCCTGACAGATAGACAGTTTCCTACACAGCTGGGAGGATATCTAAAGGGCATCTGCGTTTGAAGGCTGGAAGCGTGATTCACCCATGCTGAAGAGTTGCTTCACGCTCTTGCCTTTTTCAAAATGATTGTTTCAGTGGCTTCCAAAGTTGCCTGGAAGCTAGATGCTAAGCATGTTGACTTGGAACTAATCCCCATAGAGTTCAATGGGATTTAAGTGGAACTTACAAGCATTTAGTCAGGACAAAGCTCTTATAAATATTAGGTTAAAGGAAAGATATTTCATTCTGTCCTCTAGGAAAGCTGCGGAAAGGGTAAGTCTCCACCATGAGGCTTTCTGCCTGAGGCTTCCTGGCCCTTTCCACAACTGCATTTTCTCGGGACCTTGAATTCGCCCCACTTAGTTCACACCTCATATATTTGCATGCACACTACACCAGTGTGGTGTAGTGGTTAAGAGTGGTAGACTCGTAATGTGGTGAACCAGGTTTGTGTCCCTGCTCCTCCACATGCAGCTGCTGGGTGACCTTGGGCCAGTCACACTTCTCTGAAGTCTCTCAGCCTCACTCACCTCACAGAGTGTTTGTTGTGGGGGAGGAAGGGAAAGGAGAATGTTAGCCGCTTTGAGACTCCTGAAGGGGAGTGAAAGGCGGGATATCAAATCCAAACTCTTCTTTTTCTATGTAGACTGAATGTTGTGTGATTTGTTTCCAAGCAAGCATGGTCTCTATGACCCAGTAGTCATATTATCCCTTCCAGGTGATCAGATAAAATAATAATAATAATAATAATAAATTTTATTTATATCCCGCCCTCCCCAGCCGAAGCCGGGCTCAGGGCGGCTAACAACAACAAAAAGACAAGGAAGCCCTGTGTTTACACACACACACACACACACACACACACACACACACACACACACCTCCTATTACCCTCTGATGTTCAGTTCAGCTCAAACCACATTGCAATAGGAAAAGCACCCTCAAAGCCAGTATTAACTAGATGGCGTAAATCATCTGTAGAACTTGGCACCAATGAAAATCTATTGAGAGCCATTTCCCCTTTTTTTATTTCCCCTGGGGATTGGCTGGGCACCAGAATGAGCTCAACAGGGTTTGCAGGAGGTAAAAAGATGTTTTAAATCACGTTTCCCCCCCTGCTTTGCTCTCCTGGTTTTCTGATGTTCAGAGTTTCCATTTGACTAATAATTGGTACATCTTCCTATTTGAAGAAAGAAAGCACTTTGATGTTCTTCCTTATGGTTTGCTGCATAAAATTAATTTTGACCTTTCGGAAAGTAACAAAACACTTCAGAACAGATGAAAGTAGCATGCATAAATGCAAAATGTATTTGTCTCATATATCACGGATACACAAGATTTGATTTACATGTCGAAAGGCATTTGTGAAAGGAGAACAGTCTTTCCTCCCCCCCCCCGAATACACCACACCATATTCCTTTATTCACAATGCACATAATTACAAACGCTTCTGATTGTCTTTCTTTTTTTAATGCAATAATGGTTGGGACAGCATAGCCCAAGGAAAATTGTTACAGAATGCATTTTCTCAAGTCAGGAGAGACAGAGAAGGGAGGTGGTGCTAGGAAAATAGTAGTTCTATAAATCTTTAGAACTCTTCTGAAAATGAATTAGATCCAGTTTATTGGACTCGACATTCTGACTTCATTACCAAGTCTTTTATTAGCCAAGTCTTTTTGTAATGCAGACTCCAGAAATAATTCTGATCATGCCCATGGCAGATCTGAATGCACAGGCAAGATTTTCCTTTAAAAAAAAAAAATGATCTGAAGCTTTCCAATTCACAAACTTGCTATGCTTCTAGTTAATCTGTCAAAAACAAAGTAAATTAAAATAAAAAGACAATCTGGCAGCTAGGCAGAAAGGAAAATAATGCCAATAGTATGAAGCTCCAGCTATTTTAGGACTCATTTGCACTGTGAAATTGATTTTTTAAAAGCAGTTTCTCCACGAGTATTGGGACCATGCTTCTGCCTTCCCTTGTAGGATGTGGCTGGGCTCCCTTGTGGCGAGTCAGCTGTGAGCTCCCTGTTCTGTGGGCGCTTTCTGCCAGTGATGCACCATTCTTGCATATTGTGCTTTGCATTGCAGTGGGTAGAATGTTGTGAGGGGAATCCTGCCTTAGGGCAGGAATGTTTGACAAGTTGTCAGTGCCTGCTGGAAAGCTACATTGGGAGGCAGACGTTACCTCCTGTCCTGCATGTGGACTTCCCATAGTCTGGCTACTCTGGGTAACAAGATGCTAGGCTGCTGCTTCTTTGGCAATCACTCGTAGCTGAGTAAGTTTGTCTTCCACAGACATGGTTTTAAAAGTGAGGTGTTCAGTCATACCTCATTCCATGTTACGTTTGCTTCATGTTACGTTTTTTCAGGTTGCTTCCCGTGGCGACCCGGAAGTACCGGAAAGGGTTACTTCCAGGTTTTGCCACTCATTCATGCGCAGTAGCTCTAAATCATGCTTCGCGCATGCGCACAAGCGCCAAATCGCGCTGCACACCTGCGCAGATACTGCCCTTCAGGTTGCGGGCTTTTCACATTGCGAACGGGCCTCCAGAACGGATCCTTTTCACAACCAGAGGTACCACTGTAATGCATTTTCCTTCCCCTGCTTTCCCCTTTCTTAGTTCTACATGACTCATGTTCTGGAGAGACCTGCCTGTCTTATATGAATGTTGTCAGTTTGTTACAGGGAACCAGGCAGAGGGCCTTCTCGGTAGTGGCACCTGCCCTGTGGAACGCCCTCCCACCAGATGTCAAAGAGAACAACAACTACCAGGCTTTTACAAGACATCTGAAGGCAGCCCTGTTTAGGGAAGCTTTTAATGTTTGATGTATTACAGTATTTTAATATTTTGTTGGAAACCGCCCAGAGTGGCTGGGGAATTCCAGCTATATGGACGGGGTATAAATAATAAATTATTATTATTATTATTATTATTATTATTATTATTATTATTACGAGGCAGAGATGAGTTAGGCTGGTTTAGAGTCACAGGTCTCTCCCCCTCCTGCAACAACCTCCCCTCCCCCACCAGTTTCTCTGAACCAGAAGAAGCATGGAAAGGGCGGAGAAGAGGTTAACTTCATGCAGGTGCAGTTTTTCCAATGGCTTGAGAAGAACCCTGGAGAGGATGGAGCTTAGATGGCTGTAGGGAGAGAGGGACTTTCAGTCCTGGCAACTGATCCATGGGGGAAAGATCTACTGGGGATGAGCTGCTGTGCTCATAGAACTGTAGAGTTGGAAGGGACCCAAGGGTCATCTAGTCCAACCCCCTGCAGTGCAGGAATCTCAGCTAAAGCATCCATGACAGATGGCCACTCAACCTCTGCTAAAAAACGTCCAAGGCAGAAGAGTCCACCACCTCTCGTAGGAGTCTGTTCCACTGCAGAACAGCTCTTACTCTTAGAAAGTTTTTCTGAATGTTTAGTCAGAATCTCCTTTCTTGTAACGTGAAGCCTGACACTCTACCAAGTCTGCGCAGATCATTTTCTTGCTGATAAACAACAACTTGCACAGTGTGATTTACTCGCTCCAGACAATCGCCTTACAACTCTCAGCACCCTTAGCAAGCCACAGCTCCCAGAATTCTTTTGGGGAAATGATGGCTGTTTAAAGTGGTAAAAGGTAAAGGTAAAGGGACCCCTGACCATTAGGTCCAGTTGTGACCGACTCTGGGGTTGTGGCGCTCATCTCGCTTTATTGGCTGAGGGAGCCGGCGTACAGCTTCCGGGTCATGTGGCCAGCATGACTAAGCCGCTTCTGGCAAACCAGAGCAGTGCACGGAAACGCCATTTACCTTCCCGCTGGAACGGTACTTATTTATCTACTTGCACTTTGACATGCTTTCGAATTGCTAGGTTGGCAGGAGCAGGGACCGAGCAACAGGAGCTCACCCCATTGCGGGGATTCGAACCGCTGACCTTCTGATCAGCAAGTCCTAGGCTCTGTGGTTTAACCCACAGCGCCACCCGCGTCCCTTGTTTAAAGTGGTATCATGGTGCTTTAAATGTATCGTGTGAATTTGGCCTAGGTAGAGTCTATCTTACATTCTCAATCACTGTCCCTTGCAAGGGATCTTTAGCTCCATTGTTGGTTCTGACTGTTGTGTACTCAGTGGTCTGTGTTTGCCTGAGCTTGAGTCTGGACTGAGGATTCAGACCCCCTGTGTTCTGATTCAATACATGATATCCAATCACAGAACAATTCGGGATTTGGGCTTCTGCCATTGGCCCTTAAACTCTGAGTCATGATTCGCAGCTCGGAAGTTTCGATAGCCAACCACGTTGCTCGTGGGAGTGCCCCAGGCCTTAAGAAATGTAGATAAGCAGTTGCTTGGCCCTTGTTGTGGGGTTCTGTTAGTTCCAGAAAGGTTCTTGCTGTTATCACTGTGTCTTGCCCTGTGGGAACCCACCCACTGCCAGATGCCTTTATACACTCACCTGGGTATCATTCCTTACCCAGAGGCAGAGCTACCTGCTTGGGCACCTGGCGTGGTGTGGGGCAGGGCTAGCCACCCGCACGATGAGCATCCCTAACTGCCTGCTGCTTGTGTGGCGAGCATCAGGGAGCGCCACTAGCCTCTCACTGCCCCTGTGGCGAGCGTTGGAGGAGGGGCACCGCGAGCTTCCCGCGTGGCGAATGTCCGGGGGTGCGGTTTGCATGGGGGCGGCGCCGATGTCCCTCCCCCCAGGGATGGGGCCACACACCCTGCACCCCCTTCCTCTGCCAGTGTCCTCACCCCACATCACTGATAGGGCTCTTTGGCTTCCACCTGCCCTATGTGAGTTGCTGATAGGCACTTGCTGAGGTTTTAAGCTTTACCTACTGAAAAGAACGGAAGAAGCTTGTGCAAACAAAGCCGCAATAGAGGGATGTTGTATAAACAGGAGCCCACTTGACTGAATCTGACAGGCAAATTCAGCTGAAGAACCTTGGGTCAGTTCAATTTGGCATGTTGCCTGAGAAGGCCTGCCAAGGTGTGTTTTTCCCTCCTAGCATTGTCTACTCCATGGCAAAGCTTCCTATTTTTCTAATCAGCTGACTGTGTCCCTTCACTGTGAAACAAATATACTCTTAACTTATTTGCAAGTTATTATTTCTATTAGGATCATCACTTGCAATCTGGAATCCGGATTATTGTGCAGCACATCCAAAGTGCATTTCGGGCGGCTGCCTCCACAGTTGGGAGTAGTATGCTTCTGAATACCAAACACTGCAAATGACAGGTTGTGAGAACAGGATGCTGGACTAGACGGGCCATTGGCCTGATCCAGCAGGATCTTGCAGTTCTTACAACTGCATGGAGAAGTGGTTGACTGCTGCACCTTGTGGTCAGGTAAATACTGAGTGCTCAGTGGGTGGAAGAAAATCTACTCACCTTGTAACTTTGCTGATGAGGATACCAAATGAGTGTCACATACCCTCCAATATTTCTCTGATGAAAATAGGGACATCCTATTCCAGGTATAGGCAAACTCAGCCCTCCAGTTGTTTTGGGACTACAACTCCCATGATCCCTAGCTAACAGGACCAGTGGTCAGGGATGATGGGAACTGTAGTCCCAAAACAGCTAGAGGGCCGAGTTTGCCTATGCCTGTCCTATTCCATCATCATCATCAGCATCATCATCATCATCATACCACACCCATCTGACTGAGTTTCCCCAGTCACTCTGGGCAGCTTCCAACATATATAAAAACATAATAAAACATTAAATATTTTTAAAACTTCCCTATACGGGGTTGCCTCCAGATGTCTTCTAAAGGTTGTATAGTTACTTGTCTCTTTGGCTCAGAGGTCTCATAACTCCATACCCCCTTCAACATTTCTGAGATGAAAATAGGGATGTCCTAAGGTAAAGCTGGACCATAAAGAAGGTTGATTACCGAAGAATTGATGCTTTTGAGTGATGGTGCTGGAGGAGACTCTTGAGAGTCCCATGGACTGCAAGAAGATCAAACCTCTCCATTCTGAAGGAAATCAGCCCTGAGTGCTCACTGGAAGGACAGATCCTGAAGCTGAGGCTCCAATACTCTGGCCACCTCATGAGAAGAGAAGACTCCCTGGAAAAGACCCTGATGTTGGGAAAGATGGAGGGCACAAGGAGAAGGGGACGACAGAGGACAAGATGGTTGGACAGTGTTCTCAAAGCTACCAGCATGAGTTTGACCAAACTGCGGGAGGCAGTGGAAGACAGGAGTGCCTGGCGTGCTCTGGTCCATGGGATCACGAAGAGTCGGACACGACTAAACAACTAAACAACAACAAGGTAAAGTGGGATATTCCAGGATCTGGGACTGTCCTTGGAAAACAGGGAGACTTGGAGGGTCTGGCATCAGATAACTGCTTTGTTTACAGGGCCACGGCTACAAGGTCTGTTAGGTTCAGTTCCAAGGGCTGGGCAGCCAGGACTGATTTAGTGCTGCAGGAATTGTCCTCTGGATTCAAGTGTGTGGTCCTGTGCCCAAGAAATATCACTCGGAACGGCATTCTCACTGTCCCCAGGAATGGCACATGCTGCACCTGTTTAAATGTGTACTGCATCAACCACCACAGCAAGCAAACTCCCATCTCTCCTGGAGGTACTGTGCTTGCCTCTGGCAAAATGCCTCTGGGAGGTTTCTCACTTGTCAAGACCTCATCTAGCTTTCCTATTGCAAGCTGTGCTTTGTAAGCTGCAAAAACACTGCTCTCCATTTTATTTCCTATATGGCAAGCTTCTGCAAAACACACACACAGGCACCAATCAGCCTTGCACCTCTTAGCTCGTGACATTTTCGCTAGCTTAGTAAATCTTTACTGAACAATGGGGATCTACATAAAACTCACAATTGGTTTGAAGAAATTCCTGTTGTTTCACATGTCACTGTTCCCTGAAAGAAGGTTGCAGATAATTGTCAGAGATGCCATTTTGTACACATGCTAGTAATTAAATTGAGTAGAAGGAAATGCAGGTCATCACTAAAAAAACGAAAGCTTTCTTTGTTTGTCTACGGCTTGATTTGTGTGTAGGCATTCAAAATATTTCTGTCCAAGATTGTTTGCATGATATATACTGAATAGTCATTGCTCTTTTCAGTATAGGTAAAAGGCAAAGGACCCCTGGACGGTTAAGTCCAGTCAAAGGCGACTATGGGGTTGCAGCACTCATCTCCCACTTTCAGGCCGAGGGAGCCAGTGTTTGTCTGCAGACAGCTTTCCGGATCATGTGGCCAGTATGGCTACACCGCTACTGGCACAACGGAACACCGTGATGGAAACCAGAGTGCATGGAAACGCCATTTATCTTCCCACCACAGTGGTACCTATTTATCTACTTGCACTGGTGTGCTTTTGAACTGCTAGGTTGGCAGGAGCTGGGACAGAGCAATGGGGGGCTCACCCCGTCGTGCGGTTTTGAACCACTGACCTTCCGATAGGCAAGCCCAGGAAGTTCAGTGGTTTAGTTTGCAGTGCCAACTTCTCTTTTCAGTATAGCAAATCTTAGGCTCAGCTCAGATGTTTCTCTTGAGTGATGCACATACCACAGATCTACACTCACCCTCCCTTTTTTGTGTGCAACCTTCCTCAGGGAACTGAATTTGGCAGCAACTAGTTCTTTTCCAGCAGTATCCAGGGGTTCTGGTAGTTGTGAAAGATCACAAAGCCCTCCTTCCTTTCTATGAACTATGAATGTTTCAATATGAACCATGCAGCCCCAAAGTAAAAGGTTCATTTATTTAAAGCATTTTAATGCTCTTCAGCATAAAAGGTTCCCAGTGCAATTTACATATGATCCATAAAAACAAGACAGGCTAACCATCATAAATACATAACTGAAGAGGTAAACGGGATGAGGACAGAAGTGGAAAAACAAGCAGATGCTATTTCTTAAAGTGACATGATGTCATGGACTGTCTGGACACAGAGGAATGGCGGGAAGCTGCAACAAGCTCCCCTCTTTAGTTGTCTCCCACAACCAGGAGTGGTATGAAATGGGAGACGCAAAGGCAGGCACACTGGCGTAGTCTCAGATTGCTTGGGAAAGACCCGGGAGAAGAGGAGACTTGGGTAGCTGTGGGAAGGCAAGGACCTTCAGTCTCAACAACTGCTTCATCCAGGACCAGGATGGGGTGAGCTCCCGTTGCACTGTCCCAGCTTCTGCCAACCTAGCAGTTCAAAAGCATACCAGTGCAAGTAGATAAATAGGTACCACTGCAGAAGGTAAACAGCATTTCTGTGCGCTCTGGTTTCTGCCACGGTGTTCCGTTGCGCCAGAAGTGGTTTAGTCCTGCTGGCCACATGACCCGGAAAGCTGTCTGTGGACAAGCACTGGCTCCCTTGGCCTGAAGCGAGATTAGCGCCACACCCCATAGTCACCTTTGACTGGACTTTACCTTTTTACCTCATCTGGGAAGACCTGCTGGAGATGAGTTGCTATTCTCACTAGGTCTGGCAATCCTGAGCAGATCCTGCTTCTTCTAATAAAGAGTTAACTTCACTTACTCCCTGTGATTTATTGCTGGCTCACTCCTGAAACATGGCATTTTTTTTAAAAGATCACCAGCTGGAACGGAAACCATTCAGGGACACAATGAAGCAAGTAGCATTGGTGCTAGGGTGGATGCAGAACGTACTGACAATTAACAATCCTTTCCTTTTGAATATTCTGATGTTGTTAACAGGACTGCCAGGAAGGTGGAGCATTAATGACTGTGCCCCCCCCCCCCAGTCATTACTCTGCAGCCTTCTTGCAGAATGGACATTTCTATGACTCCAAGTGAAGGATGGGCGAGAGAAAGTGCCCAGAGGCTTTCTAGCAATCAGGCTAGATTTAGATGTTACAGAGGGATTGCTGGCCATATATTGAATGAAGTCAGTCATCCATTCTCTGTATCTCATGCATCCATTTTTCCACAGTGGTCACGGGAAGGTTATGGCAATAAAACACCCAGATGTGTTAACCTGACTCTGGCAAGCCATGCATACCTTCTTGAAACTAGCATTTGTTAGGTGCTGGGAGCGAGGGCAAGGTCCGAGTCGAGGGAAATTGGCCAGGGTGAGCTCTTGGAAATGAGTAAAATCAGAAGAATGCGGAAAACGTTTGGCGGAAATTCCTTTCACAACCAGAGAGGACAGTGAAGCAGGCTGCAGGGATGTATGGCAAGCTTATAAGCAGGCTTAATATACGGGGACTTGGCTTGTATATTAAAGGTCCAGCTAATGCCATTTCACACATTATAAAGCTTACCTGGGTTATGAAGGCGCCCAAAAGATGTTAAAGCAAAGATTATGGGATAATGCACACAGTGACTTGCGATCTCGATCACACGCAGTCTGTAGTCTGCTGGCAGTAGGAGTACAATATGGGCATGTCTTTAAGTTAACATCTTATTTTTATTTTTATTTTTTCCCTTTTCTTAATGATTTATTCTTTTTCATGGCATCTGTTATACAAGAAGCTTTTTTTTTTAAAAAGATATTTATTAAAGTTTCAAGAAATACAAAAAAGAAAAAAAAAGTACAGAGTACAAAAAAAGAATAACGTTTTTAAAATATAACAAAAAAATAGAAGATAAAAAGGAAACATACAAAATAAAACAGTTAAAAAGACATTGATTTTCCAAACCTATCTTCCCTACACTTATTTCCCCGGACCTCCTCATACCTCCCTTTTTTGTATTCCAGTTCAGTTTGTTAGTTCAGCAAATCCTTACCATTAAACTTTTACCCAATTGTTAACCTTTTTTCATATCTCTTAAAGCATTACAGCTAAAAACCTCTTAGTTTCTATCCAACATCCTTCTAAGATTCCTTAATTTTGCAATATTTCTGTAAATAGTCTTTAAATTTCTTCCAGTCTTCTTTCACCGACTCTTCTCCCTGGTCTCGGATTCTGCCAGTCATTTCCGCCAATTCCATGAAGTCAATCACCTTCATCTGCCATTCTTCCAAAGTGGGTAGATCTTGTGTCTTCTAAGTTAACATCTTACATTAAAAACCGGACAGTACCAAACTATTGAAGGCTTTTCACCAAAGCCAGACTAAACGTCTTTCCTTCTGCAGTGTTGGATGGTAGGTTGAGAGGAGTTCCCTACCAGGACAGACTTTGCTCGTGTGCTCAAGACATCGATTCCATAAAACATATTTTGTTGCACTGTGCAAAATATGAGCAAGCCAGGGCTGAACTGATACTACCCTTGCTGGTACCTTTCCCAGGAAAATCAGAGGCTCACTATGTCAGGTTCCTATTGGAAGACCAGACAAATGCTAGAACATTAGCAGTGGCAAAGTTTTTATCGGTGGTTGCAAGAACCAACAATCCCTATATTCTGAACAAAATGCTTGTTTAACCTAGAGGCAGGCTGTATGAATTGTGTATTGCTTTGTAACGATTTGTTCAGTCTCTGGACTGCAATAAAGATTGATGATGATGATGAAGCTTAATGGTACACCAAAAACAGGCATGAATCTGACAGCCTCATGTTTGAAAACATGTATATCATGCTGGGATACTCATCATCATCTGAGGGCTGCTCCTGGATTCATCTCGGTTTCTACAAACCCAGGTGACCTCAGTGGCTAGGAGTGCTTTGGTTGATAATACAACAGCATTGGTTTCTGGACTGTGATAGCCCTGACCACTGCTGTCCACGTGTAACGTCCAGACTGCCAATGTGTCTGTGTGGGCTTGCCTTTGAGGCTGACCTGGAAGCTTCAGCTGAGTAGAACATGGTGGCTTGACCAATCTACTGGGGCAGAACATCGCTATCATATTATACCAATTGCCCGAAGAATTGCACTGGCCGCCAGTTGCAACCAGTCTAAATTCAAGGGGCTAATCCTGGTTGTAGAAAGTCCTGTGCAGATTGGGAGCCAGATACCGGAAATATAATTTAATCCCTTATATACCCAAACAACAACTGCGTACCTCAGGAGAGGGGATCTTGCAGATACCATCTTATCAGGAAATCTGAGCAATGTCTGGATCAGATCTTTAGTATGGTGGCACCCTCCTAGTGGGAACTCCCTCCCATTACATTTCAGATGAACACCCTCTCTATTGCTGGTTGAAGACTTTTGTCTTTTAACAAGCCTTCTAAGTGAATGTTGTTTTCCCAGTTGGTAGCTGTATTGCTTTTGAGATCAGTTTCCTAGATAATAGTTGTTGTTTTTTAATTGTTTTGTATGTCATTGTTTTCTATTTTTTTACCCTTAATATAGAAATAATTTAACTTTATATATGTATGTAATTAGAATCATAGATCATAGACTCATGTTTAGGGAAGTTTTTTATGTTTGATCTTTTATCGCTTTATTGTTATTAATATTCTGTTGGGAGCCACCCAGAGCAGCTGGGGAAACCCAGCCAGATGGGCTAGGTATAAATAATAATAATAATAATAATAATAATAATAATAATAGAATAGTAGAGTTGGAGGGGTCCTGGGGATTCATTGTTAGGATTTTTATCCACCTGTGCTGCTCCAGTACGTAGCACTATGTTGTTTATATCATGTGAATGTCTGAGAGCGTGATGCAGGAAGCCTCAGTACTGTTGGAACTTTAGTTTCACTTCTGTGTGTGTTATGTACTGAGTTGAATAGGATCCAAAATGCAGCAGTCTGATTGGTCCTAGAACAATAGGATTCAGAATGCAGCAGTCTGATTGGTCCTAGAACAATGCAGCAGTATGATTGGTCTGCAGGAGCCACCCAATCCAGCTCCAGATAGAAGTGAATCCACAACCTGATTGGCCTACAGAAGAAGTCCGGAATTAGCCAATCACGTGCAGCCCATTGTGTAAATAATGTATATAAAGCAGATACTTTGAGGGGACTTTCATTCCTCCTCACCACTATGAGCTGAATAAAGAACATGAAATCCACTCTCGACTCTTGAGTATATTTCAGTGTGTGATGCTGTTCTGTACTGTTGCTGAGAGAGCACAGACATGCTGATGGATTCTTTGTATATAGACCGTAAGATAAAGTAGTTTAGAGCTACTGATTGACTCTTTCTTTTGCTATGATATGCCAGAAGACAAGTGTGCTCCTCTCAGGAGGGAGGGGTCGCTCATCACCAGTCTCTCTGGACTGAGGGAGATTTACAGCCATAGAGTGACCATCGGAGAGACGCCCCAGTGTCTTGGAAAGTTGGTGGCCTTCCCAGGCATTTTCCCCAACACTCATCTTGTCCAGCCACCTGCAATGGAGCATCCATGATCAGTGGCCATTCAGCTTCTGCTTAAAACGCCCCAAGGAAGGAGAGCCCACCACCTTCTGAGGGAGTCTGTCCCACGGTCAAACAGCTCTTACTGTCCTAAAGCTCTTCCTGACGTTGATGTGGGCTATGTGGAGAACTGAACACAAGAGTGGAACAATGAGGAACCAAGAGGAACAGATTCGCCCATCCCTTCCTGTTGGAAAGCATCAGCTGCCGCTGCTACCCACTTCTTCCTTGTTCCTCCACTCCTCCATTCCTGCTTGTGTTGTCCCACAGCAGCAGGAGGAAGTTAACCACCCTTACATGTCCTCTTGCGGCTGGGCATCTATCAAATGACAAGACATCCTCAGGGATCTGGACCAGGGTCAAGCATGAGTATGGTTGGGCACCTGCCCATACACCAGCAAAATACCCAGTGACTAGATCCCCCTCTCTAGATACCCTCCTCCTTTTCTTCAATATTGCAATCTCCTTGCTTGATCACCTGCCTTTTGCTCTCACCCAGACACCAGTATTTATCAACTCAAGTGGGCAGTGATTATGATAATGAGGATACCAGCTTGTGAAACATCTTGGCTTTGCTGTGAACTTCCACAACAGAGTTGAGCGGCAGCCGGTCCTTTCAAGAAACCGACTCAGCCCTTCGGTTTCATAAAAACCCTTTGCATTGGTCTCTTGCTGGCAGTATTTTCCGCCTAAAAACATGCAATATTACAGAGCTGTGAAATTTGCAAGAATAATGCACCGGGGACTGGTTTTTCTTCTTCTTTATATGCCTTCTAGTTTTGCGGGATATTGAGGATCCGTGTGTTTTTGGCTTTCTCCTGCAGTCATAAAAACAATAATCACGGCTCTTTGAACTAGCATTTTACAGCTGATTTAACACAATATTTACCAGCAAAAGGCACCTACCACAGTAGGATCCTTGCTTGCCAGTGGTAAATATCTTGTAAAAAGTGATAGAAGGTAATGGAAAGAACATTCTGGTTTTTTAGCTCCTGTTCTAAATCAACACAAATTGACTGGAGATCCTTCTGCGCCAGGGTGTGTAACTGTGGTTTTCTACCTGCATGGCTAGTTGATTAAAGAGGAAGGAAGACACATGCCCTCTGTGGTTTGACCGGAGGGAATTCTTGTTAAGCTGCATTTCTGGTGAAGGAGGGTGGCAAGATAAGCTGAAAGGGAACATGGGAGACGGTTGCTCAATAAATGCTCTGCTACGGGGTTCTCTTCCATGCCCCCATTGAAAATGCGCACATTCTATTTGGGGAGTTCTGCCCTTGAGTTACAGGCACACTGGGCAGGCTCAGGTCACTCCCCAACCTCCTTGTGATGGCGGGAAAATTGCAGTGCTGTTGTGATCCCCTTCTACCAGTGAGAGGCCACCGCTGGTATAATCAGAAGTCATCTTCTTCTGTGCCTTCCTGGGGGGGGGGCTCTTGGGGGGGCAGCTTTCACTACTCTTCCTCAAAGTGATTGGGGGGATTCCCAGCTGCATCACCCCCTAGCTGGCCAATCGGCTGGTTCAGGGGCGTGGCCTGCCCTATAAAGGCGGGAAGCGGCCTGGGATCTCCCTCTTTGCCGCCCGCCAGCTGTTCCTCAACCAACCAGTCCCTGACACACACACACACACTGGCAGCAGTGCAAAGAATAACCCATTCCTTGCCTCCATGCTACACCAAGGCTGAAGGTGGATGGGTATCTTTGGTGGAGGACTATTTTGCAGCTGATATCAAATGTGCAAGACCCATTCTTGAAGAATGTAGGTGCCACCTCATGATATTTGTTTGTTTGTTCTAATGTCAAGCAGTGAAAAAACTTGGGGTCTCAGATTTCATTGGTGCCCTGCACAATGTCAAAATTCGGCATCCCCGCCTCACGCCTTTCATTCATTCTGCCTCAGAGAGCCAGTGTGGTGTAGTGGTTAAGAGTGGTAGTCTCGTAATCTGGTGAACCGGGTTCGCATCTCCGCTCCTCCACATGCAGCTGCTGGGTGACCTTGGGCTAGTCACACTTCTTTGAAGTCTCTCAGCCCCACTCACCTCACAGAGTGTTTGTTGTGGGGGAGGAAGGGAAAGGAGAATGTTAGCCGCTTTGAGACTCCTTAAAGGGAGTGAAAGGCGGGATATCAAATCCAAACTCTTCTTCTTCTTCTTCTTCTCATAGTTTTACCCCCCTGTGTCCCCCTCCCTGAGGCTTCGCACCCAGTGAGACAGCACCAGTCATGCTCCCCTAATTCCGCCTTTGTACCAAACATAAATCTAAACGGGTTAAGCACCTTTTATTTTTTACAAATTTATTTATTTGGTTTTTCAAATTAAAATTTTTACTAAGATACGTCAAACATAAATCATAAAAACAAATTTCCTAGGAATCTCCTGGACTTCCATCTTCCCACATCTTTTATGATACTCCAAATCCTTTGCCTCTTCCATTATCTACAGAATTCAACCTTAAACTACAATTGATATCCAACCCTACTAACAAGTTTAACAGTTTACAATGGTCTTTAAGATAAGTTATAAATTTTCCCCATTCCTTATTAAAATTTTGGTCTTCCGGTCTTTCTGTCTCTTCCGGTCATTTTAGCCATTTCAGCATAGTCCATTAACTTCATTTGCCATTTTTCTCTGGTAGGGACTTTATCTTCTTTCCATCTCTGGGCCAGTAACATCCGTGCAGCCGTGGTCACATACATAAATAGTCTTTTCTGCTCCCTTAGGATTTCGGCACCTAGAATGCCTAAAAGGAAGGCTTCAGGCTTTTTAACAAAGGTTATTTTAAACATTTTTTTTCAGCACATTATATATTGTTTCCCAAAATCCTTTTACTACCTTACAATTCCACCACATATGATAAAAGGTGCCTTCTTTCCCCTTACATTTCCAGCATACATTTGAGCATGTTTTATACATTTTTGCTAATTTACTAAATACCTTAAGCATCTTTTCGACTCACATGGCTGCCTTCCAAACATACTGTGTCTGTTCTCATTGTCACAGGGGCCCTGCATGCACAAAGCAGCTCTCTGCAGGCTTTTGTTATTTAGCATCTTGTGAACAGCCCAATCCTGAAGAGAGAAAGAAAACCCTGCCATAATCCTGCTGCTTCCAAGCCACCAGCCAACCTACCTGTCATTAGGTAGACTTCGTTAAGGTGGATCATGGCTTGATTGCCAGCACTGGCTCTCTTCCAACATGCATAGCATCAGGCTGTGAAAGAACAAAACACAATAGGTGACCCTGGCCCAGTCACCATACCTCCCTAGCCTCTGTGGGGACTTCAATGCCTTCTTGAGCTCCTTGCAGGAAATGGCAGGGGGGAAAACTTACTTATTGTAGACATTAAGATACTGCTTAAGCAGGGCTTTTCCTCCCAACTGGAACTCACAGGAACTCAATTCTGGCACCTCTCAGGTGGGCACTGCTACCATTCCAAGAAAACAAGGGGAGGTGTTCATTGTGAGTTCCGGCACCTCTTTTTCTAGAAAAATAGCACTGTGCTTAAGTGTTTACATCTCTAAATGGTGTAATCTGAGGAGGTAGCCCATCTAGGAGAAGGAAAGGTCTGCTGTCTTGCAGGGTATCTTCAGGAGAAAAAAAAGCTAAGGGCTGTGAAAATCTGGAGTGGAGTCCCTAAGATGGTTGGATGTCGTCTTGTATGCCTCTTTACAGCCACTCCTGCAGCCAAGCTATTGCCAAATGTATTGCTCTGATTTCCTTTGGACCACATCAGCAAGGCCAAGGTCTTGTTGTCTGGGCAGCCCAGGACCTCCATACACACTGCCCAGGCCTATGCCCCAGGGAGGTCACTTCATTGCTGCTAACCACCAGTTTGACTTCAGCCTGTTGTAAACAAAAATTGCCCTTATCCCTTATGGGGTATCCAAGAGCCCATATAGAGTCCTTACATAGGTTTCCTATTGGTAGGAGAGAATAACAGAGGCCAACCAGAGAATATTGAGAAGCAAAGCAGCTAGCAAGCTTGATCTTTATTGATCTGTTGCAACAGGGTGCTCCCCTCACCCGCAGGAGAGAGGAGGAACCCAGAAAAATGGCGCACAAGGCCTTATAAAGACTTTTGAAATTGCCACCCTGTAGATCAAGACCACCCCCAGAAACAGCATACATACATCACAGAAGGGGTGTAACCTAAGACTACTCCTCAGATACATCATACCTACATCACAGAAAAGGCGGTCTTAAAACAGAAATTTGAATGTTGTTTTTCTCCTGTCGTTGTTTATCTCCTGTCTGGCAGGTTACTTGATTGGATACCTTGGGGAGCCTGGTCATTCTTTTGTAGTGATAAATACTTAGTTCCTGGGCCAGGTCACAGGCTCACACCCTATTCATATCTTAAATGTGCCCTTAAGACAGGATTTGTGAGGAAAGAGACAATGGGGAGGTTTCCCACTTTGACCTTGCAGAGAAAACATTTGCTCAGTTTAGGAATCAAAATGGTTCCAGGTTGGTCTTCCTGTGCTGATCTATGTACGTGCTTGATTAGTACATTTATGAACATTTCCATATATCTAAGACCTCAAAATTCCTATCACAACCCCCAGAGACACATTCCATTGTCTCTCCAGACAGGCAGATGCCAATCAACCAACATTCGCTTCTCTAAAGGGTGTAAATAAAAACAGGCCGTTTGTGGCTCATATCAAGCAGACCCATGGCTGGCAGGTCCCCACTAAGTTTGATTTTATTTGGCATTGATCAGGTATGGGCATTCATTTCTACTCACCTCCCACTCTAACGTCAGGTATATTGGGCTTATATTATTATATGGTGTTTCTTCACCAACTGATGTATGCCTTACACTGAAATGATTAATGCAAAGTCATCTTTTGGTTTATGGTCATGTTATATTGGAATTTGATTTGAACGTTCAGTATAGGTTAATAAAAAATGTATGGTGGGTCTCCTCCAAAACAATCCACCTAAAACAGACAATCAAAATATAAAGAATGTAATCTGTGTGTGTGTTTAAAAAGATCGGCATAGGTTAGCCATATTGATTTGTATGCTGTTGGTGGATTTTTGTTGTTGTCTTGTTGGGCTGTGTATGTGATAAAGGGGAGCCATCTTCTTCTGTTTGTCCCCGTGTCAGCTTCAGTTTCTACTCACACACGAAAACAAAGATCACCACAGCCAATCACAAACAAACAACCACACCCTAGGCCAACCCCAACCTCTCTCACCACCAAAGGAACACAAGTGAACAGCACAAGCAACGCTGACACCAAACCCTACATACATTAAGCATAACAGAAACATCGCCACCCGGCCCCACCCCCACCCCCACCCATCTTCTCTCCCTCCACCCCTTCTTTTTTCCTCTCCCCCTAATGTCTCAACAAATGAAACGGATTTGTAAAAATGTTACATGGAAAAAATATGAGAGACATTACACTTACTTCTGTAAAACAAGAAAATCTTTAATAACAACAATAATAAAAGATTGGCC
This sequence comes from Podarcis pityusensis, assembly GCF_964106645.2. Classification (NCBI taxonomy): domain Eukaryota; kingdom Metazoa; phylum Chordata; class Lepidosauria; order Squamata; family Lacertidae; genus Podarcis; species Podarcis pityusensis. The sequence goes on along the minus strand of NC_138037.1, from coordinate 44,541,869 downwards.
TAGGAAGGTGTTCTGAGCCCCACAATGTGTTGCAAACAGAAAATCCAGCAATTCTAACAAAAGATGAAGAAGAGTAGTGTGTTGCCCTCTAATAGATGGAAATCAACACCCCCCCCCAAAAAAAAACCACACACCACATTTCCCTCCATGGAGAAAAACAAAGCAAACAATCAAAAAGCTGGTTTCTTGGAGCAAATGTCCACTGCTGCATCTAGAGAGGCCGGCTGCTTTAACCTGGCTGACTTTTAACACCACTCACTTTGCTGATGCTGTAATCAAAGCAGAGGAGCCTCTGAAAGCCTCTTACTGGAAGAGGTGGAGCTGTGTGCTGATTGAAGTGCCCACGTCTGGCTTCTGAAAGCCACCGTGCAGCAGGCAGGAATGTGAAGCGAGGCTGATGCCTATAATTTGCCCTGGGCAGTAGGAACAATTCTCAGATGATTTTGGGATGGCTGGAAGGCAACGAGAAACATCAACAAGGAAGCTCATCCTTTGTAACCACAAAGCCTGAGCTGAGATTGGCAGCAGAGGTCCTATATAGACTCTCCAGACTATAGCTAGTTAAGATCAGGCTGGTGGGTACTTAGGGTAAAGTCTCTCCTTGGTGGTCGTGCCACGTTTGCAGAACTCTCTCCCTGCAGAAATGCGGCAAAGACCCCTCTCTTATAATTTTTAGATAGATTTTTTAAAAACTTTTTAATTCTGTGAAGCTATTTTCCTCCTCTTCTTGCTGGTTCTTAGCTATGATTTTCTTTCTTTCTTTCTTTCTTTCTTTCTTTCTTTCTTTCTTTCTTTTTTTGCTGATGTGTTTCTAACCTGGTTCACACACAATGCTAAGACATATAAATTTAAGTCAGAAATGAAGAGTCCTTGCAGATGCTCCTGGAATCTAAACTCCCATTAGTCCCAGTCAGCATGGCCAAGAGTGGAAGCTATAGTCCAGTAACATCTGGATTATTTATTGCCCATCTCTGATTTAAACCATGAATTGCTTAACAACCCATGAGATAATCACAAGTTTTTCCACAGATGATGAAGCAAACCATGGTTTGTTTCTTCAAAGTTGTGTTTGTTTTCCAGCTGGTCTTGCCTTAGGTCTTTGTGGTATGGTGAGCATCTGGTACAGGGTAGTCAAACCACGGTTAAGATTGCTGGATTCAGATGCAACACAGTTAAACCAAACCAAGGTTTATAAGCCAACAACAAACCATAGCTTCATAAAACATTCAATGCTGATAACATTTAACAATCTATTGAAACCAGTGTGGTTCTTGATCGTTATTTTCCTGGTTTCTGCTTTCCCCTATCATGAGCTATCTTTTTTTAAGAAAAAATATTTTTAAAGGTAGGATAAAAATATCAAAACTAAAATAAAATAAATAAGCATATTTGCTTGGAAGAAAACTCCAATTGAATTCAATAGGATTAACTCTCTGGAACATAAGCCCCATTCTGTGGGACTTAGTTATGAGTTGACATGAACAAGATTGCATTGCATGTGGCTTAACTTTCCCTTACCGCTTTCCATAGCTCATTTCTCAAGTCCCGTGTTAACACATAACATTTTATTTTATAAATATGGTCCCCTCCTTGAAGAAAAAAACCCCCAAAATTTTTTACTACCAGGTGTGAGGAATCTGTGACCCTCTAGAGATGCTACTGAACTTCAAATCCCATCATTTTTGGCCATTGGCTATGCTCGCAGAGGCTGATGGGAGTTGGAGTCCAGCAACATCTGCAGGGCCACAGCTTTGTTTTACACATACAATCTATAGTGACATTTCTATTTCTAGACTGTATTTATTGGATTACTGTGAATGTGCATCTTTACACCAAAGCAAGTCCCACTGTTTTCAACGGGGCTTCTTCCACAGTAATTGTGTGTTGGGTTGTAGAAGTGAGCATTCCTATGCTTGCTTATCAGAATGGCACCGTTAATGAATTAAAGCGATTGGAATATTTACTTCCTAGGACTGCCTGTTGTGGCCGCAAGATTAATTTCCAGCTTTCTCGTATTCTTGCTGAGAACACCATAATTTTTAATAAAAGATGGCTGCAGGTGCAGATTATGTGATGAGATAATGATCGAAAGGTGGCATGAAACTGCGTTCTTACCCAGCCCTGTACAGTGGTACCTCGGGTTAAGAACTTAATTCGTTCTGGAGGTCCGTTCTTAACCTGAAACTGTTCTTAACCTGAGGTACCACTTTAGCTAATGAGGCCTCCCGCTGCCGCCGCACGATTTCTGTTCTCATCTTGAGGTAAAGTTCTTAACCTGAGGTAATATTTCTGGGATAGCGGAGTCTGTAACCTGAAGCGTCTGCAATCCGAGGTACCACTGTACTTGCAAGGTTGCTATAGGAACAATTGTGTGGCCCACCAGCTCCTCTTTTTCTGCTTTTTCTGGTTTCTTTCTTTCTTTCTTTCTTTCTTTCTTTCTTTCTTTCTTAAAACTTAGGAAATCTACGCTGAGCTATGCATTAAGATGCTCCCCACCCCCAGCCTTCTCCACACTGGAAGCTCAGTGCCTTAAGCTTCCTGCTGGTGGGTTCGATTAGCTGAGCACAGATGCTGTCAGCTATTTGATGAAATAGATGCTGCCGTGATTTGACATAAATGAATATTTCATACAGGCTGTTTTCTACGTGACGGCTGGCCTGAGTTCACGCAGAATGCACACACCTGGCAAAAGAAAAAGCTGCCCTCACCTGAAGAAAACCATTACTGTGTGGCAGCAAGAGTGGCATGTCAATAATAATAAACAGTTGTTTAAGGAGAAATGCCGGGGGTGGCGGGGGCAGCAGTGAGGGCTTGCTTTGAGTTTTGTTGACGCACCTCACCTTTTCCGAGCGGCTCCTGCCTTCCCTGAGACAGGCCCTAATTACTTGAGCATCCAGCTGCTTCAGAAATGAGGCCTGGCTTTATGGATATGCAGGTGAGCAACAAAGCACAGTGCATCTCAGGCAAGACTTGCAGGCAAACCCTCCGCTAGTGTAAAAGTAACAGCTGTCTTCTCTCTTTCTTCCTCCGTTTTATCTACGGTTGACAATTCAAGTGTGCCAGAGGATTCATTGCTAAATGGGATCCTGAAACACAGCAGCATTTGTCACAAGTGAAGTGAAATTAAGGGTTTCTGGCTAACATCTTTTTTTACCCTAGTGGCAACTCTCTCTCTCTCTCTCTCTCTCTCTCTCTCTCTCTCTCTGTCTGTCTTAAAATAAAATAAAAATAAATTCACAGTTATTGTATTGACACTTTGGGGTTGATAATCCCCTGCCTATTTTGGGCTATCTCAAACTTAGTTCTAAACAGAGTAGACCCATTAAAATTAATGGGCCTAGTTTAGTCATGACTAGGCTTGGAAAGGTAAAAAGGTAAAGGACCCCTGGACAGTTAAGTCCAGTCAAAGGTGACTATGGGGTTGCGGCGCTCATCTCGCTTTCAGGCCGAGGGAGCCGACGTTTGTCCACAGACAGCTTTCCAGGTCATGTGGCCAGCAGGACTAAACCGCTTCTGGCACAACGGAACACCGTGACGGAAACCAGAGTGCATGGAAACGCTGTTTACCTTCCTGCTTCAGCGGTACCTATTTATCTACTTGCACTGGTGTGCTTTTGAACTGCTAGGTTGGCAGGAGCTGGGACAGAGCAACGGGAGCTCACCCTGTTGCGGGGATTCGAACTGCCCACCTTCTGATCGGCAAGCCCAAGAGGCTCAGTGGTTTAGACCATGGGTCCTCACTGAGCTATATCCAGTGATGGGGGGGGGGGCACAGGTGGATACTGGCCCTTTTCTGCCTCCCTTCCTTGTGTCCCAATCCAGCCCCCACCAGCTCTCAGTGCCCTCTCTTCCTTTTCTTTACCTACAAGCTGGGTGGTGGTAGGGAATTCCGCAGAGGCATGAGGGAAGAAAAATGAGATTTTTTCTCCCCTCCCTCTCTCTGTTGCCCCATTGCATTAGGTAGCAACAGCATACCAGGATACAGGGCATTGAGGGAGAGCCAGTTCTCGCAAGGGCTTCTAAAGTTTCCCCATTACCACATAGCTTCAAAATAATAATAATAATAATAATAATAATAATAATAATAATATCTTTATTGTCATTGCCCCCTTCGGGGACAACGAAATTACTTCTGGCACAACGGAACACCGTGACGGAAACCAGAGTGCACGGAAACGCTGTTTACCTTCCTGCTTCAGCGGTACCTATTTATCTACTTGCACTGGTGTGCTTTTGAACTGCTAGGTTGGCAGGAGCTGGGACAGAGCAATGGGAGCTCACCCTGTTGCGGGGATTCGAACTGCCCACCTTCTGATCGGCGGAGGGATTCGGGTGTTTTCTGGCTGGGGATTGGCCTTTAGGGATGGGAAAGGGTGACAGATGGTGTGGGAGAGTAGAGAGTAGAAGTTCTCTCTAGTTTGGGTTTTGATCTGAGCCAGAAAAGGGTTTGGGGGCTTGTAAAGCTCGCCTGTCATTTGTTTCTGGAGAACTTCGCCAGCATCCTTACTCAGAATTACCCCTGAGGGTGGCTGTCAATAGTGCAGTAGCTTGACTTATTTCTGAACCGATCCAAAACATCTCTAAGTTATGAGAGAGGCTTGGAATAGAATGCTTGCAGTCTTCAAGCAATGCAGACACCTATCTATGAATGGGGAGGAAATGGGTAAAGTTGACTGTTTAAAGCATGGGTAGGCAAACTAAGGCCCGGGGGCTGGATAATAATGATGATGATGATGATGATGATGATGATAATATATTATTTATACCCCACCCATCTGGTTTCCCCAGCAACTCTGGGCAGCTTCCAACAGAACACTAAAGTACAATAACCTATTAAATAAATAACCTATTAAACATTAAAAGCTTCCCTAAACAGGGCTGCCTTCAGATGTCTTCTAAAAGTCTGGTAGTTGTTTTCTCTTTGACATCTGGTGGGAGGGTGTTCCACAGGGTGGGTGCCACTACCGAGAAGGCCCTCTGCCTGGTTCCCTGTAACTTGGCTTCTCTCATCACTGGACCTCAGCATCTGGGTAAAATGATGGAGGTGGAGACGCTCCTTCAGGTATACAGGATCCGGCCCAATCGCCTTCTAAATCCGGCCTGCAGACGGTCCGGGAATCAGCATGTTTTTAACATGAGTAGATTGTGTCCTTTTATTTAAAATGCATATCTGGGTTATTTGTGGGGCATAGAAATTCATTCATTATTATTATCTAGCCACCCACAAGGTCTGAGGGACAGTGAACCGGCCCCCTGCTGAAAAAGTTTGCAGACCCCTGGTTTAAAGCAAACCTATGCATTCAGAAAATGTGTGCTTTCTGAAACAGCATGCAAACAGGAGACTCTTTGAATTTTTGATTTCCTCAAACTGCAGAACTGAGTTGAAGGATGAAAAACTGAGAGATGGAGAGAACCAAAATGGACAGATCCAGCTATCCCTACTCCTATTTCAGTTTTCATCTCCAGCCACACGTTTTGTTTTCTGTAATGACCCAAGGGGTAAGAGGTTTCCTGCTTGCATTTTAAGTGCACATTAATTGCTGAAGCAGCTATGAAAATAATTTCATCCCCAAGCCGCTCTCATAAAACTTTGTGCAAATCCATAGCATCCAGCAGTGTGTGTGTGGTGTGTGTGTGTAATTTGACAGCGGACACAAAACCAGCCATCACTGGGGGAAACAGCCTGGTGGATTGTCCATCAACTGTATTGACAGCTTCAAAGGTATGTTGGGTATTTTTTCCCCACCCATCACATTCTCTCCTTTGAATAAATTTAATAAATGCAAGGCTGGAAGGTCAAGGCTTTATTTTGCAAAATGTCATAATCATTGATTTCTCACCCCACCCCCAAATTAGAAAGGGAGTCCGGGAGAATTATAGGAGAAAAGCACTCTTTCTCTCACACACAAACACACACTTATTTGTAAAATTTATATATCATATGCAGTGCTGTATTGCTATCGTTGCCTGCCTATTCTTGCTGTGTGCTCAGATAAAAAATTATGGTTCATAAATAAGGCCTTTATTTTTTAAATCTGTCAAGGATCTTGACTTTGATGGCTATTAAATTTTGAATAAGCAGAGTGTGAGCTCTTTTTCTGTTTTGCTTCTCTGCTGTCTGGCCATTGCAAAAATAATGGGCCAGTTTTGAAATCAATAAAAATGAATTAAATGGAGGCTGTCAGGGGAGAGGGGGATATGTAGGTGTTGTCCATCAAAGTTGTTTCTTAAACAGCTCGAGCCAAGACTAAAGGCATGCTTCAGTTTGCCTTGCCTGTTCTTCGAGCTCAGGTACTTACCATAAATTATGCTGAGAAATGTTTGCAAAGGCTTGATGGACAAGCCCCTAGGTGCCCCAAGTCAAAGGACATTTGCCATCTTGATGCATCTACTCTGGCTGAAGTGGTTCACGGCTGGAGGAGGTGGCTGGAAGGTTGACAGAAAGCTTACTCACCTGCTCCAGCCCTCTTATGGGGCTGTACCACAACAGAATCAACATGGGAAAGCGTTCCCACAACCAAATCCCTCTGCTCATAGAAAAGCTAACACGCCACATCAAACGGTTAATGCCAAGCCTTTTCTTAATTTATGGTGCTGGTTTTTCACATGCAGGGAGGTTTTGATGTGGATGCTCTCTCAAGGCAGTGGCATCTCCCCCGAGATACATTCTGAAGTGTTACAGTCCTTCCTTGGGGTGGGTGGGTTAAGCAGAGGTTGGATGGACATCTGTCATGTATGTGTTAGAATTCCTGCTCCATGATTGCAGTCATGGGAGTGTTGTCTATCACATGACGGTATATGTTTTGACTCCACAGAGTGGGAGGTGACGGAAAGAGGATGTCTGTGTTACTGTGTTCGGTGAAGTGGGACTATTGTCCTTTGTACTTTTTCTCTTTGCTGTCTGATGCTAGAGAGAGAGGGAGCTGTGTTGCAGTGCTCCGTGTGTGTTTATATGTAAATAAAGTAGATTAGCCAAAATGCTGAGTTGCTGAGGTCTGTCACGCAAGTTGTGCAAACTCTGCAGATCCCTAAGTGTGCCAGTGTCGGTTGGCATCGGTCACTGTGATGTTCGGGCAGAAGAAAGCTTTTGAAGTTCCCGAACGAACGACCAGGAGGGAGGGAATATGCCAGTTGGGCGTGTGTCTCTGCCAGGGTCCTACTCGAGTGTAGGGCTGAGCTCCTGACAGTATGATGTAGTCGAGATTCCTGCATTGCAGCAGGTTGGACCAAATGACAGAGGTGGAGTAGCAGCCCACGGGGGCGGGGTGACGAGCGTCCCAGGAGGGTGGGGCAGCGAGCTTCCCCGGGGGGCAGCGGCATGGCGAATGCCCCAGGGAGGGCAGTGCGGCGATGTCACCCCCCTCAGGGATGACACCTGGGGCGGACCACACCCACCACACACCCCTTCCACCACCAGTGCCAAATGACCCTCTGTGTCCCTTCCAACTCTACAACTTTATGATTCTATGATTCTATATAGCATGCCAGAAACTATGCTTGAACCAGCTGTTAAACCTATGATCGGATGTTCTCAAAAAGCTCCATGCTTAATTGCCTTTATTTTTAATAATGACCACTCCCCACATTAAATGGTCACATGGTGGCGTGCAGCCCCCTGGACCCTATACGGCACCATTAACACAGGCTGGGCTTGGCCTTCCCCAGGTGGGATACCTGGAGGTCTCCACCTACCTCAGCCTAACTCATAATCTTCGGTAATCAAATTATAAATTTCCTTCAGAATGGATCGGTTTGATCTTCTTGCAGTCCATGGGACTCTCAAGAGTCTCCTCCAGCACCATAATACAAAAGCATCAATTCTTCGGCAATCAGCCTTCTTTATGGTCCAGCTCTCACTTCCATACATCACTACTGGGGAAACCGAATGGAGGAGATTAAATAAACCAGAAAGATAGTTTGCATTCCATTTCTTTCTTCAAATGGTTGTCTGTGGGCGCTCCCCACCCCCGTCCCCAGGCGCCCTATTTTGATTGGCTGACCTTGCTTCAAATCTTCTTCATAATAAATCAAACCAGCAAGCCATTCCTTGCTGGATTCACTGAGGCAACTAGACCATTCTAGCGGACCTGTAGTGTTCTGAAGCTCTTGCACTCAAATCAGGACAAATCTGCAATGGAACATGACAGATTCCACATTGTTTTGCTCGGAGAGTCCGGACGTAAGCAAAAGTGACACTCAAGCTGAGATCCTGTGGGGATTAAACCAAAACCAATTCCATCTGCATGAGTACCTGCCACGAATTTCACACAGCCCCAATATTGCTGGCTCATAATTACATGTTTTAATACCAGAGCTCACTTCAAACAGCGCTGGCTTCCTTTCTATTCAGCCTTTTCTCTGTTGGTACATTGGCAGCCTCCGGGCACAACGCGTCAGAAATTTAATCTCTGAGAACAAGTGAATGAGAGTGGGAGAGAGAGGGAGCCTGAGTGTAAAGAGGAGGAAAAGTAAAAAAAGAAAAGAAGAAGCCGAGCTCTCACTGTTTGGGGATCAAACACCCTTTAAAGTGGTCCTTGATCCTCTTTATGTGATTGGATTCCCAACAGTTTGAGGAGAGCAGGCGAGTTATTCCTCAGGCATGCTGTGAGCTGAGTGACTGGGAAAGTTTAGGAGCTGCTCTCCTCCGTTCTGCAAGCCTTTGAGTGTCTGGCTTGTGCAGCGAATGTGCCCAGCTGGGAGGAGCACGATATGTGTCAGGCTTAGTGATTTATTGGTAAGTTTTGTAGTGCGCCCGTTGTGTCACACTGAGCCATTGTGCAGCGGTGTGCTTCTCTTCTCCTGTCCGCGCTCGATCTGAATAGGAGGCGATTATCTGACTGCTTGACAGAGCAACCCGAGGCCTGTCTACTCAGAAGTAAGCTTTGCTGGGTTCTGTGGGACTAACTCCCAGGTAAGAATGCACAGAAGAAGGCATCCTTTAAGGACACTATCAAGGGTGCCAGCTTGAATAAAATATTGGGGGTTCCCAGGTAAGCCCCACACGACATAATCGATCACAGGACACAGCACACACACACCATTCAAATGGCAATACCCATCAACTGGGGGGCAGCCCCCTCAAATATTTTATTGGGAGGCCAAAGGGAACTCATGCCCTAGGGATTGGATCCTATTCATATAGTCAAACCTCTGTTGTTGAACGTACAGTGGTACCTCTGGTTAAGAACTTAATTCGTTCCGGAGGTCCGTTCTTAACCTGAAACTGTTCTTAACCTGAAGCACCACTTTAGCTAATGGGGCCTCCCGCTGCCGCCACACAATTTCTGTTCTCATCCTAAGGTAAAGTTCTTAACCCGAGGCACTATTTCTGGGTTAGCGGAGTCTGTAACCTGAAGCGACTGTAACCTGAAGCGTCTGTAACCCGAGGCACCACTGTAATCTGTTCCGGAAGCCATTTAACTTCCGAAACGTTCGGCAATGAGGTGCGGCTTCCGATTGGTTGCACTTCTTGCACTCAAGTGGAAGTTGCGTCGGACGTCCGGGTTCCGAAAAACGTTCGGAGACCGGAGCATTTACGTCGGCGGTTTGGGAGCTGAAACGTACGATAATGGAGGCGTTTGGGAACCGAGGTTTGACTGTACCACATAGTGAAAGCACACTCAGCGCAAATTTAAAGGGCACAACCACCCACAAAACATCCTGGGGTTGGTAGTTTGTTAAAAGTGTTGGGAACTGTAGCTCTGTGAGGGGAAATTACTACAGTGGTACCTCGGGTTAAGTACTTAATTCGTTCCGGAGGTCCGTTCTTAACCTGAAACTGTTCTTAACCTGAAGCACCACTTTAGCTAATGGGGCCTCCTGCCGCCGCCGCACCGCGGGAGCCCAATTTCTGTTCTCATCCTGAAGCAAAGTTCTTAACCTGAAGCACTATTTCTGGGTTAGCGGTGTCTGTAACCTGAAGCGTATGTAACCCAAGGTACCACTGTATTCCCAGGATTGTTGTGTGTGTGTGTGTGTGCTCGTGTGTGTGTGTGTGTGTGTTGTATTCTACCTTCCCAGCTGCGTCTGGGTCTGGGAAAGCCTCCTAGGGCTGGAAGGTGGGACAAGGCAGGTGAAAAAAGCCATTGTCTGATGGGCAACAGAAGGTCTCTCTGGTGTACTGCAGTGGTGATTCTAGACTATTTGCTTTTTGGTACCTGCTCACATCTCTTTTACTTGAAGCTGCAGTAAACTGGTCTTACACACTTTGGGGAGTTATCTTTCTGTCCCCCCCCCCCTGGGTGTGTGTGTGTGTGTTCATCTTGCTAAGTTCTGCCTGTGCTGCTGGCATAACCTAGCCCTGTGGTTGCTGGAGTCACAATGCACCAAACCACATCATTTGTAGTCGTCCCCCAAATCCTGCCTGGATAGCACCACTCCTGCAAACCAGATCAGGCCTGGAGGAACTTTTCGATCTGGGCAACCCGCTATAGAAGCATTAAACATTATTTACTATCATGTAACCAACTGCATAGGGTTTACTGTTGCTACAGTTTCCCCTTTCCATAAAAAGAGGTCTCGTTAATTGGAATAGCTTTATGACTGCAATACAGAAACGGAGGCAAGAGAAGCTACACTGTGCAAATAGGAGTTTTTAAGACTTCTAGAACTTGAACCAGATCCGGGCACTTCAAAAAGCAAACCTTTCAGTGATTGGTTTTCAAAGACACAGCATGCACTTCTGATTCCCATTGTCAGCTGTGCTGGCTAGTGCAGAAGTGGACTACTATACCATACCAATTCACGTACTTGAAGATTTATAAAGTGGCATTTAAATAACACAGAGGAAGTATAACACCGGTGGTACTCTCAAAACCATATCATCTTATTTATGATCTTCACTTGTACGACACAGATGTGTGAGAAGGTTCATTTGATCAAACAGAACCACACTCTCCCTTCTCTCCTTAAGATAAGCAGCTCATCTTTCTTTAATCTTATCTGCAAGAGAACAATATACAGTGGTACCTCTGGTTATGAACTTAATTCGTTCCGGAGGTCCGTTCTTAACCTGAAACTGGTCTTAACCTGAGGTACCACTTTAGCTAATGGGGCCTCCTGCTACCGCCGCACGATTTCTGTTCTCATCCTGAGGTAAAGTTCTTAACCCGAGGTACTACTTATGGGTTAGCGGAGTCTGTAACCTGAAGCGTTTGTAACCCGAAGCGTTTGTAACCCGAGGTACCACTGTATATGTTTTCCCAATTTGGTTGAGTGGTTCCTGGTTCGTACACAGAGGAACTGAACAGCAAAACACACTGGCTCTTCAGGGCTCTTTGAACATCTTATATACCAATTTATTCAAAAGATTGGAACCTAATTGCAGAAATAAACAGACTGGGGCACTTGTCTCCCCCTGGCCCCTCAGAGAAAGACTGCCTCTGTTTATGCCAAGTTGCTTTGCTGGCAAATTTCTATCCTTGCTCGTTCTGTTTTGTTCCTCTGCATTTTGTATGGGAATAGCAACCTAGATGGCTTCACTGGAAATGGTGTGTAAAATGAACATCTTCCAGGTTTCAAAAGGGGTATCAGACAGATGGATGGTAATCTTCCTCTAAGCAGGCACTTAATTGCGATGCCATCTTTTATTTCCAGGCTTTGAGTTGTGGTAATAGGATATCGTGCTTTTCTCACTGACTCATAAATGCACACTCACGGATAGGGGTTTAATTTGGGCAAGGGCACATCTGAGTCTGTCCCCAAATTTGGTATTCAAGGTCAAACCAAAGACTTGGAATATATAGAGTAATAATAAAGAAAATAATTACCCTGAATGAAGGATATTCCAGTTTCTACCTTGCTGTCTTGCTAAAATGGTAAAGATAAAGGTAAAGGATCCCTGACAGTTAAGTCCAGTCACAAGCAACTCTGGGGTTGCAGTGCTCATCTCGCTTTACTAGCCGAGGGAGCCGACGTTTGTCCGCAGACAGTTTTTCCGGGTCATGGGGCCAGCATGACTAAGCTGCTTCTGGCGAAACCAGAGCAGTGCACGGAAACGTCATTTACCTTCCCGCTGACGTTCTTTCAAACTGCTAGGTTGGCAGGAGCAGGGACAGAGCAACGGGAGCTCACCCCATTGCGGGGATTCGAACCACCGACGTTCCGATCGGCAAGTCCTAGGCTCTGTGGTTTAGACCACAGCACCACCCACATTTTATCCCGTTGTCCATGCTGCATGTGAAAGGAGGATTTTGCCGGTCCTGCCCCTTCCCCAGCAAATTATATGCTGTTTTTGTGCTGTTCATCACACTTACTTCGCATGTCTTCATTATGCTTTGGTTACATAGGGAATAATCGTGTTCAAGCACTGCCTGTCTTAATCTTTACCATTTAAGAAGAGGATGGCTGAAAAAGATCAAACCAGTTTCTTTTGTTAAGATTACTTGTAGGGATGGGATGATCTGCTAATTTTGGTTTCTCTGTGTGCCTCATTTCCCCAATCTTAACTTCAGTCCTGTCCTCCATATTTCCACATCATTTTGCATTTTTTAAAAAGTGCACATGAAAATTCGCCAGCATTTTAGTGGCGCTTCTGGGTTAAACCACAGAGCCAAGGACTTGTTGATCAGAAGGTTGGTGGTTTGAATCTCCGCAACAGGGTGAGCTCCCGTTGCTCAGTCCCTGCTCCTGCCAACCTAGCAGTTCGAAAGCACGTCAAAGTGCAAGTAGATGAATAGCTACTGCTCCGGCGAAAAGGTATACGGCGTTTCTGTGCGCTGCTCTGATTTGCCAGAAGCGGCTTAGTCATGCTGGCCACATGACCCGGAAGCTGTACGCCGGCTCCCTCAGCCAGTAAAGCGAGATGAGTGTCGCAACCCCAGAGTCGGTCACGACTGGACCTAACGGTCAGGGGTCCCTTTACCTTTATGCCAATATACAATTGTATGCAAGTTTGCCTAATACACACCTTTGTGCAAACCATATTTTTCCTTATTACGTTATCCCAAAATAATGCATTTTTGTATCTCATTTTCACCAGTATATGCATGCCTTTGTGCACTTTGTATATGCATTTTTGTGCGCAATGCTTGGCTGCAGAACTATATTGCAAAATTTGAAAATATGTATATTTCAAAGGATATATGTGGTTCTGTTTCCATATTGTTTTGGAAACAGCAAATTGGGTAGATTCACCTTTAAATGTGAACTGAATAGTTGCTTCTCAGCTTTTCAGCTAAGATCAAGTGTAGTAATAAATGTGAACAGAATCGAATTTCTTCTCCACCCCTAATTGCCTGGCACATTCCCTTTTGTGGGATGAATGGACCTTTGCATAACTCTTGCATTATCCAAAGGCAAGTGAATTACTACCACTGCAGCAAATGGTCATATATATTGTTTGGCTCCCATAATATATTAGGAGTGATGTATCCCAAGGAGGCTGAACCTATTGAGAACATGTGAAACCCTTAAAAAATAAGCATTTATCAACACCATCCGGCTTTGAGTGTGTAGAAGAGGATGACCGCAACAAATGACAAACCACTTCCTTTAGTTAAGAAGATCCTGTAGCACATTCGCTTTTGTTGAAAGAATGGGCCTTTGCATCATGAAAAATGTGCTCAAATGTTGGTGATTTGCTGCCATAGTAGCAGTGGTCAGCGGTGTTGTTTGGAAGCAGGAACATCTGTATAATGTGCGTCATTGTATTATGTCTAAAAATAACTTTTTGTAGAGCTGCTCATTACTTTGCCATGAAAACTGATGGAGAATATAAGTTGGGAGGAGGATATTCGAGGACAAACCACGAATTTGTACCTAAATGCTAATTTGGTGAATTTCTCAGACATCCTTACGCTGAACTGGGGCAAACAGTTGTGTATTACGGAAAAGAATGCATCACTAAAAAAAGCGGACAGACATTTGCATAAAATTGCTATGTACTCATTTATATGTATAGATGCAATTTAAAAATAATGACTATAATTTAAATAGAAACTGTGACCTACGCAGTTTACTGCTTGGGTGCTCAGTGTTGATAGGCAATTTCAAGTCCTGTTCTCCTCTCCAGTGTGGTGTAGTGGTTAAGAGCGGTGGACTCGTAATCTGGTGAACCGGGTTCGCTTCCCCGCTGCTCCACATGCAGCTGCTGGGTGACCTTGGGCTAGTCATGCTTCTCTGAAGTCTCTCAGCCTCACTCACCTCTCAGAGTGTTTGTTGTGGGGGAGGAAGGGACAGGAGAATGTTAGCCGCTTTGAGACTCCTTAGGGTAGTGATAAAGTGGGATATCAAATCCAAATTCTTCTTCTTCTTCCTCCTTTCTGATGCTTCTTTAACTTTAAATGGGCCTTGGATGAGATGGTAGGACACATGACCACCCTACTCTCTGAACATGTGCAGAGGTCCTTTCCCTCCATGCTCAGCCAGACATAAGAAAAAATAAAAGGTTGAATTCAAGACCCAAGACGTCTAATTTTTAAATTAAGAACTGGTATTGCTCAAGCACGTAAGCACCGACTAGTAAATGTTTCTCATAAACAGAAATGAATGTTTGAGTGGTAAATGTGTACTGTATTCATTTCTTATTCATGGAATGAGGGCTATTTATAAAGGAGCCCCAAAGATCAAATCTATTCCAAGGAAACTCAGCTCTGTATTAAAGATAAATCATACTAATTCAGCATACATTCTTTTGTTTGTTAAATTGGTGTCATCTCAGGAGGGACTGGCCAGCTTCAACAGGAGGGGCACTATATAGCCTCAGTACCTGGCATTAGCTGCCAGGATTGATCTGCAAGGACTCATCTTTAACACAGCCACACTGGGCCTGTTTTAGAAAATAAGGCAGGACATAAAAATTTAAAATAATGAACAAACAAGCATATATCAGTAGAAAGCAATGCACAGTTGTGTGTGTGTGTGCTTTTAAAAATAAAGTCAGGTGTTAGTGAACTTTTATGAGAAAACATTAGACATCCAGTGGAAGTCCCAGTACTCTTTATCTCTATGGATTTTTTAAATGTGAAATCAATTTTGATCTGTATTTCAAATGGGATGATTGCGGTTGCAGTATGGGAGAACGGATGCGGTTTTACTACTGTACGTTGCCCAGAGCAGTTTACGAAAACAACAGTAACACACTGAAGTTTATTCTCTGTTTGCAACTCACCTACTATGCGTGAGATGATATGGGGATCATAACACATAAAGTCATACCTTGGATCTCAAACGCCTTGGCTCCCAAACAAATCGGCTCCCAAATGATCGAAACCCAGAAGAAAGTGTTCCAGTTTTTGAACGTTATTTTGGAAGCCGAACATCTGACAAGCCAGTGTGGTGTAGTGGTTAAGAGCGGTAGACTCGTAATCTGGGGAACCAGGTTCGCTTCCTTGCCCCTCCACATGCAGCTGCTGGGTGACCTTGGGCTAGTCATACTTCTCTGAAGTCTCTCAGCCCCACTCACCTCACAGAGTGTTTGTTGTGGGGGAGGAAGGGAAAGGAGAATGTTAGCTGCTTTGAGACTCCTTTGGGTAGTGATAAAGCGGGATATCAAATCCAAACTCCCCTTCTACTGCTGCTCCTCCTTTCGATTGGCTGCAGGAAGCTGGCTGCAGGCAATTGGAAGCTGTGCCTTGGTTTCCAAATGTTTTGGAAGTCAAATGGACTTCCAGAACAGATTCCATTCGACTTCCAAGGTACCACTGTATTATATATTATTTGCAGAAGGGCTCTGCAGGCCTTCAGTGGAACTCAACAACTGTCTCTATGCCAAGGGCTCCTTGGCTCCTGCCTGCGGGATTTGACTCTCTCCCTCCCCACTGCAGTTGCACCCATCCCATCAAAAGCTGTTCCATGGGGACAAGCACCATTTACAGGGGGAGGAAAGCGCAGTGGGAAGACTCTCCACACGCACCTTTCTGTCCATTGTAATTGTGCTCCCTTCATGCAGCAAAATAGAGAGAAGAGGCAGTCTATGCAAGGGCTGCTGCTGTTGCTGCGCCTCCACCCTCTTTTTCTGCCTCGAATTTGGCTGCAGTTATCCTTCAGGACACGGGTGGCGCTGTGGGTTAAACCACAGAGTCTAGGACTTGCCGATCAGAAGGTCGGCGGTTCGAATCCCTGTGACGGGGTGAGCTCCTGTTGCTCGGTCCCTGCTCCTGCCAACCTAGCAGTTCGAAAGCACACCAGTGCAAGTAGATAAATAGGAACCCTCCAGCGGGAAGGTAAACGGCATTTCCGTGCACTGCTCTGGTTTCGCCAGAAGTGGCTTAGTCATGCTGGCCACATGACCCGGAAGCTGTACACCAGCTCCCTCGGCCAGTAAAGCGAGATGAGCGCCGCAACCCCAGAGTCGGCGACGACTGGACCTAATGGTCAGGGGTCCCTTTACCTTTACTTATCCTTCAGGATACTAGAGCAGAGCTATCTTCCATTCTTTCAAGAACAATACCACTAATGTGAATGTGAAAGCAGAACAACCAATCATTATATACAAATGCACCGTGCTTGGGAAGACAGCTCAGAGTAAACACTTTTTGTTGAGCCCGAGCTTCCCTCCAGTTCTTCAGCTCCGAGTGCTTATAAAGGTGTCCGCGAGAAAGAAAGGAATTCAAATGGGTCTCCCAGACAAACCACAAGCATTAGATTCATAATGGCCAGGCTTATGTATTTCTCCCTCTTCCATTTCCCACTCTTCCTTCTTCCTCCTGACGACTATTGGGAAATCCTTGTTTGCTTTAGATTAAAATGGCCCATTAAGAAGAGTAGTAAACAGACATTAAAATAATGGCACTTTACTGCAATGGGCATGGTTGCTTAGCCCTTTCTGCATGTTTTATACCTGTTGCTGCTTTTTATTTCCTCTCTCTGGGTATATGGCTTTACATTGATTACTGTCAAATAGCTCCCCATGCCTCGGAGCCTTCAGTTAATTTCCAAGTCATTGTGCTTCCTCTGCTCCTCCCTGCACCCTGATCGTAAACAAGTTCGTAGGAAGGGAACAGGAAACAGAGCAAGGAAGAAACACAGAAGCTCTGCAAAGTTCTGCTGGCCGAATCCTACACACTGTTGCTATAAGGCTCATAGAGATCATAGAACTGTAGAGTAGGAAGGGACCGCAAGGGCCGTCTAGGTCAACCCTCTGCAATGCAGGAATCTCAGCTGAAGCATCCATGACAGGTGGCCATCCGACCTCTGCTTAAAAGCCTCAAGGAAGGAGAGTCCACCACCTCCCGAGGGAGACTGTTCCACTGCCAAACAGCTCTTGCTGTCAGAAAGTTCTTCTTGATGTTTAGTCGGAATCTCCTTTCTTGTAACTTGAAGCCAATGGTTCGAGTCCCACCTGCTCATATGATCAATGCAATGTGAGTAGCTGAGATTGCCATTAAGGACCGCCAGTACCAACTGGGATGGGTGAATCTACCAATCTACCAATTTGAGGTGGGAATATCTAAATTAATGGTTCTTATTAGTCTGAGTAGCACCAAGTTAAAAACAAAAGAGGAATGTAAATGGGTAAAATTGATGGTAACTGCAGCCAGACAGGTTATAGCGAGTAATTGGAAAAATGCAGAAGAGCTAGGGGTGAACCAATGGGGGAAAAAACTGAATAATATTATAATTTTAGAATATCTAACTGTGAAGATACACAGAATGAAAGGGTTTAAGGTCAGTGAGAAAGAGGAGGATTGGTTTGAGAAGATATTGAATTATTTGGGTAGGTTTGAACAATTTGGGGCAATTAAAATGTTTAAAGTTAAATAAACCTTGTGGATGGAGGAGTGTTAGCATATATAAAATTGATTTGAATATGTTATTATTGCTTATGTACACCCAATGTATCAGCCGCCTGGGGGGTTTCACTGTTTATGTTTTGGTTGTTGGTAAAAAATAAAAATTTTAAACATTAAAAAAACCAAAAACCAATCTACCAATCCTTAGTCAAGGTGGACGCAGTGTGGTCAGGAGCCCCTTCCCTCCCCAAGTATCCTGACAACGGGGTCCAGGGGGAGGTGCTTTTGTCCAGTTGCCCAGGTGGGGCTGATGGACTATAGCACTCCCAAAATGGTGACCTTGGAAGGGTCGCCCCAATTTGATGTGTGTCCAAGGGCAATTCTTGGTAAACCCTGCCAAACAATCCGCTAGCAGAGGGCTGGTTGATACTGGATACACACCCAATGCCTGTGCTGAAACCTGGTGACATCTGTAATCACTAAAGCTGTGGCCATCCCCAAATGGCTGTGTAACTTCACCATGCCTGGCCCACAGCTTCACTGCACCTGGACCCACAAATGGTCGTGTACAGATAGGTAAAGGTAAAGGGACCCCTGACCATTAGGTCCAGTTGTGGCCGACTCTGGGGTTGCGGCGCTCATCTCGCTTTATTGGCCGAGGGAGCCAGCGTACAGCTTCCGGGTCATGTGGCCAGCATGACTAAGCCACTTCTGGCGAACCAGAGCAGCGCACGGAAACGCTGTTTACCTTTCCGCCAGAGCAGTACTATTTATCTACTTGTACTTTGACATGCTTTCAAACTGCTAGGTTGGCAGGAGCAGGGACCGAGCAATGGGAGCTCACCCTGTCGCGGGGATTTGAACCTTCGTGTACAGATACTGATGTCTTATTGAAAATAGTCAGCAGTGTTATCTGAACAGAAAACAGCAGAGGCCAATCCTATAAGCATCAAGTAATGACCGCTCCTCACATCAAATGGAGGCGCCTTTTGCGTAGTCGCACGCAGCCCCCTGGATCCCAGTGTGACTCCTGGTAGTTCGGGCTGGCTTCATCCTCCCCAGGCTGGATACCTGGAGGTCTCTGCCTACCTCAGCCAATCACCCAATCCCTCCTGGGGAGGTGTTGCTATCGGATTGGCCAGGTAAGGGGAAGGACCACCCTGCCCACACAACAGAAGGTGAATCTTACCTGCGAAGTGGCAGTCGGCTCCAGTCGGCTCCACCCTCCCCTCCCTCAGTTAAGTCTTCTTTTGCAGGTTGACCTCTTCTCCACAGGTATGCAGGCGCTGCTACGTCAGGGTTGCTGTTGAAGGGCCTGAAAGGAATTTCCCTGCATTGGCAGGTTTTGCCTTTCCCGTAGCAAAACGTCACAACTCTGGCGGTTTCAGGCCTTGGGCGGAATCCTAAATGGGGGGGGGCATGAAGTGGTGACCCCTTGCAGCAGGGATACCAGGGTTCCCTGTTAAAGGGGTCTTGAGGGGAGGCATTGGCCATATGCCAGAAGGTTGTCATTGCTCTCTCATCCAACGGCTGCAAAACGGGGGACGGGCTCTCTGCTTGAACATACTGTATGTTCTCCAGAGCCAGCCCAATCCCCACACATTCTGGATAATCCTGAAGTCTCCCAGATCCCCGGCTGGGGACTAGGAAGGATAAACGCCCAATGCCTGACCAAGGTCTCCCTACATTTGAAACTTAATAAAGTTGTGGCCAATTTTAATCCCATAGCATGCTGTCTTGAGTCATTATTCCACTCAGCAGTCGCCTGGGGTTGGGGGGACTCTGCCTGTCAATGCAAACAGTGCCTTTTACAATCTTTTTTTGGTACTTTATCCCACTTCATTGGATACTGTCTTTCTTTCTTTCTTTCTTTCTTTCTTTCTTTCTTTCTTTCTTTCTTTCTTTCTTTTCCTCCCTCCCTCCCCCCTCTCCTCCCTCTCTCTCCCACTCTCCCTTTCCCTCTGTGCCACCTTTGAAAAGGTCCATTTCTGATAGCAAAGGAAAATGTGAGCCAACTATTTCTTAAGGCTAACACTGAAAGAGTTCAGAACAAAACAAAGCAATGCTCAATATATCTCTTCCCCTTGGACAATATTTGGAGCTTGAGCTCCACAGTTCTGGGTGCCTGCATGAAGCAGTTACGAAACTGGATTAACATTTCTCCCCTCAGTGTATCAACAGGAACATTGTGCTTAAAAGCGGTCTGTGTGATTGTGTGCTTGGAGTGATAGTTGAACAGGATCCAAAGTGGTACAGGAAGAAATTATGGAGAGAGAGAAAAGAGTGAATAATAAGACTGGGGCAATTTAGGCAATCTGTTATACTATACGGGATTCTTTGCTCTCTTTGCTGCTCTGTGATGTCTGAGGTAGTCTTCACCACAGGTAGAGGTGTTCCCATGGAGATCCAATTTCTCAGCAGGGTCCTTGGAGGGGGGAAAATAAAAGATTGGGAAAGCATATAATAAAGTCATACAAAAGCAATGGTGCAATGAAAGCCAACTGAGCGCTCTTTTAGCTCTCTGTCTTTTTTGGAAAAAAAAAGTTACAGGACAGGAAAGAAGTGGTCAGTCAACAAAGCTTCCAAATAAGTAGGCAACTGTGTAACATAATAGCGGACCAAAAAAAAAGAAAAAATCAATACGGGAAAGTGTGTGGAAATGGAAAGGATAATTTGGGGAAATATTCATACAAATTGACAGGTTCTCAATATGCCGCTCACAACTGAGTGGGGGGAAAATCTAGAAGTCATTGTGAGCAGCTCAATACTGAGTGGCAAGATTAAAAGAAAAAGGAGAGAGAAAGAAGATGCATGGCTATATTATGAAAGGAAAAAGAGAAAAACACCGAGCGTTTATAGGACCATTTTTAGAAATCAGTAATATAACTGTAGCTCATTTGTGCTTGTTTCAGGTTATTTGCTTTATATATCTCTATATACATCTCTATATACATCTACACACACACACACACACACACACACGTAAAACCTAGACAGCCTCTTAAAAAGCAGAGACATCACCTTGCCAACAAAGGTCCGTATAGTAAAAGCTATGGTTTTCCCAGTAGTGATGTATGGAAGTGAGAGCTGAACCATAAAGAAGGCTGATCGCCGAAGAATTGATGCTTTTGAATTCTGGTGCTGGAGGAGACTCTTGAGAGTCCCATGGACTGCAAGAAGATCAAACCTATCCATTCTTCAGGAAATCAGCCCTGAGTGCTCACTGGACAGATTGTGAAGCTGAGGCTCCAATACTTTGGCCACCTCATGAGAAGAGAAGACTCCCTGGAAAAGACCCTGATGTTGGGAAAGATGGAGGGCACAAGGAGAAGGGGACAACAGAGGACGAGATGGTTGGACAGTGTTCTTGAAGCTACCAACATGAGTCTGACCAAACTGCAGGAGGCAGTGGAAGACAGGAGTGCCTGGCGTGCTCTGGTCCATGGGGTCACAAAGAGTCGGACACGACTAAACGACTAAACAACAACAACTACATACAGTGGTACCTCAGGTTAAGTACTTAATTCATTCTTGAGGTCCGTTCTTAACCTGAAACTGTTCTTAACCTGAAGCACCACTTAAGCTAATGGGCCCTCCCGCTGCCGCCATGCTGCCGGAGCACGATTTGTGTTCTCATCCTGAAGCAAAGTTCTTAACATGAAGCACTATTTCTGGGTTAGCGGAGTCTGTAACCTGAAGCGTATGTAACCTAAAGTGTATGTAACTCGAGGTACCACTGGATAGATGATAGATAGATAGATATAGATAGATAGATAGATCGATAGATAGATATGACACATTAAGAATAGAAGAGTTCCAGAAGTAAAATTACCCACACATAAATTATTTTTATTACTATAAACATTTTAATTATCTCTGGAACTTTTCTATGCTTATGTGGGATCATGTCTAACCGCCCTGATACCATCATTAGTACAAATCGCCGTTGGGTACACAATAAAAATGACATCTAGAGAGCCTCATAATTTCCTTGCGATTTTCTTGCTTGTTCCTTGTTCCTGAAAACTCTGCAAGGCTGCTTCTCTATATCTCTTAATAATGATAATGAATATCATAGTCATAATCATAACCATAGACAGCTTATCTGTTAACTCATGCCCTCTTTTTTGCTGTTTTTTAATCATTCCTGATGGGTCATCCATCATTCTCTTTCTGGGTAGCAATTCTCATATTTCATGATTTTTTAAAGTGGATCCTATAGTAGCTTCCATTTCTCTCCTTCAGAAAGAACAAAAGAAGTGCCTGAAAAATCTCAAATCATGAAGGTTGAATGTGAGGTCCTGCTGTGGAGATTGTAGAGACCACATTCTCCCCTGCCTGCAGTGCGAATGACCGAGGTCAGCAGTAGAACCAGCACTAAAGGCAAAGTGGTATGTGAAGTTAGTTTTCCTTTTCTTTTCTGGTAGAACTCCTGTGCCTTAAAACATTTCACAAAGGACAGAATGCAAACAATGGCAACTTTCTCTAGTATGGTGATACAGTGATGGAGGAATCTGAATGTCTACTTAGTAAAGGTAAAGGGACCCCTGACCATTAGGTCCAGTCGTGGCCGACTCTGTGGTTGCGGCGCTCATCTCGCTTTACTGGCCGAGGGAGCCGGCGTACAGCTTCCGGGTCATGTGGCCAGCATGACTAAGCCACTTCTGGCGAAACAGAGCAGCGCACAGAAACGCCGTTTACCTTCCCGCCGGAGCGGTACCTATTTATCTACTTGCACTTTGACGTGCTTTCAAACTGCTAGGTTGGCAAGAGCAGGGACCGAGCAATGGGATTTCACCCCATCGCGGGGATTCAAACTGCCAACCTTCTGATCGGCAAGCCCTAGGCTCTGTGGTTTAACCCACAGTGCCACCCGCGTCCCCTGAATGTCTACTTATTGTGTAGTTATTGAAATAATTGGAACCTGTCTGGCGTGGCAGTGATGTAAGGGGGCACAGCGGCGGTTGCCCCAGACACAAAATTGTTAGGGGTGCAAAATGTCAACACCCGGTCCTGCCTCAATGCTGCTGCATGCTTCTATTGCTGGACTCCATTGAAAACAGCTTCTCCATGCGAACCAGGAAGTGACCTCCCCAGGCAACAAAACCACTCTTCTTTTCTTATCTCTGCGGCTGCGAGCTCCTGGGTGATGTAGACGCTGTTAGGCAGTTTAATGCGCATGCGTACTCTGTCTATTTCCCTCCTTCCCACACACCCCTCTACAAGGCCCCGGGCACTGGCAACCCCTGCTACGGCACTGCAGGGTGGTGCTGGTGGAATATATCAGCCCTGATTTATTTTTTGTTTGCCCAGTTGTTGATTTTTGAATTTACCGACATGTTCTGCATTTTGTACATTTGTATTTCCAATGCTCTGTATTTTGGTGTTTTAAATCTTTACACACACACACACACACACACACATTTTTATTGATTTTTTTAACATATCAGTTCCAACAGTCATACAACATAATTTCTCATCTTATACAATATTTTAGACTTCCATCAACACCTCTGATGATTTTCCGTTCTTTATCACTTATTCTGCATTTCTTAATTTTATATTACATTTATTTGTCCTTAACTAATAGTTCTCTTCCTAGTCTTTCTTGCATTATTTCAAATAATCCACCTTACAAAACTTCTTGCAGTCCTACTAGCGTAGTCTGTTCATCACAATTACTTTTCAAATAGTTCATATATTTACTCCAGTCTTCTAAGAATCTATGATCTCACAGGTTTCAAATCCTTCCTGTTAATTTATCTAATTCTGCATAGTCCATCAACTTCATCCTCCATTCTTCTTTCATTGTTAATTTTGATGTTTTAAATCAGGGGTCAGCAACCTTTTTCAGCCGTGGGCTGGTCCACCATCCCTCAGACCATGTGGTGGGCCAGACTTTATGGGGGTGGGGATGAATGAATTCCTTTGCCCCACAAATAACCCAGAGATGCATTTTAAATAAAAGCACACATTCTACTCATGTAAAAACATGCTGATTCCCGGACGTCCGCGGGCTGGATTGAGAAGGTGATTGGGCCGCATCCAGCCCCCGGGCCTTAGGTTGCCTACCCCTGTTTTAAATGTTTGCTGTAACCTGCTTTGGGCTCAGCCTAAAAGTGGGAAAGTGGTGCAGAAGTAAACTCTATCCTGATGTAGAGTGGTATGGGGGGGGGGGGCTGGCAGGGTCTGATCCATTTCATTTATCCATTAGGCAGAGTGCACTGCTTCACTTCATTCATAAATATGACCCCTATTTCAAAGAGTGGCAGTACATAGCATAATATCCAAGTGATTATGATCAGCTGACAGTCATAAAACAATGAGCAGGAAAAGGCGGGTGTAGTAGTTAGCCTATTTAACTTTGCTAGGGAGACCTGGATTCACTTCCCTCAGGGGCGGGCTTTGGTAATATACCCCCCAACATTTTTCCAATGAAAATAGAGACGTCCTATTTAATAATAATACCCTGCCACTCTGGGCAACTTTCAACATACAGTGGTACCTTGGGTTACAGACGCTTCAGGTTACAGATGCTTCAGGTTACAGACTCTGCTAACCCAGAAATAATACCTCGGGTTAAGAACTTTGCTTCAGGATGAGAACAGAAATTGCGCTCCGGCGTTGCAGCAGCAGCAGGAGGCCCCATTAGCTAAAGTGGTGCTTCAGGTTAAGAACAGTTTCAGGTTAAGAACGGACCTCCAGAATGAATTAAGTACTTAACCCAAGGTACCACTGTATATAAAAACATAATGAAACATTAAACTTTTTTTTAAAAAAAATCCCTATACAGGGCTGCCTTCAGGGGTCTTCTAAAGGTTGTATAGTTACTATCTCCTTAGCTCGGGGTTTTTTTTTTGCAGAATTCCATACCCTCCTACATTTCTCCGATGAAAATAGGGACATCCTAAGGAAAAGCACGAGATGCGGGTGGCGCTGTGGGTTAAACCACAGAGCCTAGGACTTGCCGATCAGAAGGTCAGTGGTTCGAATCCATGCGCTGCTCTGGTTCGCCAGAAGCAGCTTAGTCATGCTGGCCACATGACCCGGTAGCTGTACGCCGGCTTCCTCAGCGAGATGAGCGCCGCAACCCCAGAGTCAGTCATGACTGGACCTAATGGTCAGGGATCCCTTTACCTTTAAGGAAAAGCAGGACATTCCAGGATCAAATTAGAGACCGGGACAGCTTCTGTAAATCCAGGACCATCCCTGGAAAATAGGGATACTTGGCAGGTCTGTGCTAACATGGCACCCTGAGCAAGGCAGAAATTTGGTGCCCCCAAATGGATCTTCTCAAATGTGGATCTTCCCAATTTTGTGGCCCCTCAGCTCAGCGCCCTGTGGGGGGGAGCCACTCACACCGCTTTAAACCCAGTGTTGCTTCCCTGCTCAGCCATGAAAGTTCACTGGGTGACCTTGGCCCCAGTCCCTCTCTGAGCCCAGCCTATCTAACAAGGAAATTGTTTGCTAGGCCAGATATGCCCTCCAACCTTCCCAGTGCATAAAGCCCTCCAGCAGTCATTGCTTCTGCTGTTAAAAAGGAACAGAGCTCCCCATCCATATTCCTGCTTTACCAGGTTTTTGGCTGGCTGGAGTATGTGGGGAGAGAGCAGTGTCAGCCCCCCAGGCCCCCTCAAGAAGGATGTGCTACATGACCAACCCTGCCACCCCCTAAGCAACCTTGCTGACCTGAGCTGTGATGATGGATGCCACTGGTTCTCAAAGGTGAAGTAGTATTCACCTTTTCAGTTTCCTTCACCTCAAGCTAGCAAAATATCTGGGGCCAGCCCTGAAGGGTGTAGGGAAGGTTTTAGTTGCGAACTGCACACACATTTGTCTCCCATAAAGATGCGCCCTGATTTAATTGTTATTCTGGCTCTCCTAGCCAAGGAATCCTGGAAGCTGTCATTTTGCGAAGATGCTGAGGATGCATTTAGCAGCCTGGCCTCCTTATACAGAAACTGCTGAATTTGCTGCCATAGCAACTTCTTAGCATTTAAACCTGGGGGTTTTGAGCCTAATCTCTAGCAGGGGATTGAAACTGTGGCTTGTTTGAGTTTCTGGTGTGTGATTTTTTTCTCTTCTTCTTCTTCTTCTTCTTCTTCTTCTTCTTCTTCTTCTTCTCCAAAATCATTTTAGTAATGCTAAAAGGCAAAATGATCATCCATAATTGGCAGGGGAAAGAAAGTCGCCTACAGTGTAGGTGAGGTTTGGGGTTGCGACGCTGTAGTGTCTCTCTTTCTTGGCATCAACTTTACCTCACAAAACGAGGTTTAACGGCTTGAGGCTTACTGTATTATTTGTGTCTCGGTCAATGGACAAAAGCCATAGCAGGTGAAGCTGGAAACAGAAAAGCTGAGCAACATAATTAAAATGAATTCACAGTTCACTTCACGCTCTATCCTGGTCTTCCTCTCAGAAGGCCGAGGGCAGGTTTAGTCCAGGCATAGGCAAAGTTGGCCCTCCAGATGTTTTGGGACTACAACTCCCATCATCCCTAGCTAACAGGACCAGTGGTCCAGGATGATGGGAGTTCTAGTCCCAAAACATTTGGAGGGCCGACTTTGCCTATGCCTGGCTCTAGTCCTGGCATTTATTTTATTTTATTTTTGCTCTGGATGAGTTCTCTTCTCAGTTTCGCCATGGATATCAGGGAAGACCCACCAAACTCATGTGATGAAGGTTTATGGATCAAACTCAATCCAAGATCTCATATATATATAAATGCTCTTATTTAGCCACTGAGCCATCTACTGGGAGGAGGTTGCGGGGGGAGGGGAAAATAATCAATAACATCTCAAACTTAATGACTTGTAGGACAAGTGAATTAGAGTTGAGTGTAAACAGTATTGATTAGGTTACTCTCTCAGCTGGAACATATAATTTTCTTCCTGTAATTAAGTATTCCATATGTTGCATGGTTCAGAGAAGCACTATAGTTGCAACATCCTTTTTTGAGATTTCAAATGCTCGCTTTGCTTTCTACTGTTCTGCAGCTACTGGTTTCTCTAGCAAAATAAGCTTCCATTTTAATGTGCAGCTCACTGCATGTCGAATTGATCTGGGCTGAAAGAAGACCTATGAAGCGCTAGGAAACGATTCACATAGACATAACTCACTCAGTAGAGCATGAGACTCTTAATCTCACTGTCGTGGGTTCGAGCCTCACATAGGACAAAAAGATTCCTGCATTGCAGTAGATTTGATTAGATGACCCTCTTGGTCTCTCCCAGCTCTACAATTCTATGATTCTATGACCAATGGAGCACAGGACTGGTCAGTTTGGGTGTAAGAAATCCATGCTCTGAGATATATGAAGGTCATTGCAATGCAGTAGCTAAGAATGTGAAACTGGGAAGCTTCTGTTTCAAATTTTGCCTCAACCATTAATTCACTAAAGTTGTAATCCTCTCTACTCGTTTACCTGGAAATAAGCGCCATTGAACTAAGTGCGATTTCCACTCAGACATTTATGAAATTGTGCTGCAATTCTTGAGACTATTCTTGCAGTCTCAGCTCACCGCACACCTGTGTTATAGCACAGACAAATCTTGCAGGCTTGTTGTAAGGATAAGGTAATATATGGGAAATGACAACATTCTAAGGCAGCATACAAGTGCTAAATATTGTGATTAGTTCCTGCACAACCACTGAACTTATTCAGTGTCCCCGAGCACCTGCCTGACCAGCCTAACATGCCTTAAAAAGGTAAAGGTAAAGGGATCTCTGACCCTTAGGTCCAGTTGCGAACGACTCTGGGGTTGCGGTGCTCATCTCGCTTTACTGGCCGAGGGAGCCAACGTTTGTCCACAGACAGTTTTTCCGGGTCATGTGGCCAGCATGACTAAGCCGCTTCTGGTGAACCAGAGCAGTGCACGGAAACGCCGTTTACCTTCCCGCTGGAGCAGTACCTACCAGTATTTATCTACTTGCACTTTGAAGTGCTTGCGAACTGCTAGGTTGGCAGGAGCAGGGACCGAGTAACGGGAGCTCACCCCATCGCAGGGATTCGAACTGCCAACCTTCTTGATCGGCAGGCCCTAGGCTCAGTGGTTTAGACCACAGTGCCACCCGCATCCCCGTTGCTTTGTTGTTGTTGTTGTTTAGTCGTTTAGTCGTGTCCGACTCTTCGTGACCCCATGGACCAGAGCACGCCAGGCACTTCTGTCTCCCGCAGTTTGGTCAAACTCATGCTGGTAGCTTCGAGAACACAGTCCAACCATCTCGTCCTCTGTCGTCCCCTTCTCCTTGTGCCCTCAATCCTTCCCAACATCAGGGTCTTTTCCAGGGAGTCTTCTCTTCTCATGATGTGGCCAAAGTATTGGAGCCTCAACTTCAGGATCTGTCCTTCCAGTGAGCACTCAGGGCTGATTTCCTTCAGAATGGAGAGGTTTGATCTTCTTGCAGTCCATGGGACTCTCAAGAGTCTCCTCCAGCACCATAATTCAAAAGCATCAATTCTTCGTCGATCAGCCTTCTTTATGGTCCAGCTTTCACTTGAGGGTCATTATTCTTTTCTTTTTAAAATTTATATCTCACCTTTCCACCAAATGGTGTTGAAGGCAGCTGACAGCAATACAAATGTAGTAAAATACAATAAAGAGCAAAAGAAAGAAAGTAAAAACATTA
Organism: Podarcis pityusensis; assembly: GCF_964106645.2. Classification (NCBI taxonomy): domain Eukaryota; kingdom Metazoa; phylum Chordata; class Lepidosauria; order Squamata; family Lacertidae; genus Podarcis; species Podarcis pityusensis. Next base: position 44,513,568 of record NC_138037.1, on the reverse strand, counting down.
GAAGGAGGCAGGTAGAACATTACTAAAATAAAGCAGCTTGGGTTAATAGACATGACTAAGTTGGGATCATTAATTTTGGTGGGTCTGCTCTGAGTAGGACTTGGGTGAATACAACCCTATAAGCTTATCTCAAGGGCCAAAGGCTTGCCTCAACAAAAATGTTATTTTCTACTGTGAGGTTAAATGGCACTTTTGATTTCTAAAAGGGAAAGTCGGGCCACAATAGAATAAAAAGTGTTCCCCTCTTGCTGCCACATTACACCTAATGATGGCAAAGCCGTATTTGAGGTTTGCAATTGCAAGATCAAACTAGAAAGTCAGCTTGACCCAGAATTTGGCCTTAATGGGAAGGAAGAAGGGTGTGGGTGTGCGTGTGGGTGTGCACGGCAATATCTTGGTCAGTGATGACAGTGGAAATGAAATCTTCAGTATAATTGATGTGCCTGTCTTCTCTCATTCAGCCACACCACAGATGTAAAAAGAGTAACTTTAGCGAAGCTGTAATCATCACTTATCCTAATCACTCATCACTTATCATAGTCACAAGAAAGGAGCGCTTCAGTAAGTAAAAATGAAAAATTAGATCTCAGGGCCATAATTCAAGAAAATTTTCTGATTAAAGATGGGGCTGGAAAGAAGAGACACTTGTTTTGCATTTGTGCAGTGTTAATTGGCAGAGGCTGAATTAGGCCTGTGCAGTACCCCAAAGAGTGAATGACGAGAATACCATTGGGCAAGTGGGACGTTTGGTCTTGGCTCTGCACCCAAGGCAGGAAGAAACAAGGTTCTCCCAGAGACAGATGGCTTTGCAACAGCCTAGCAATGTTAACGTGCTTCCCTTCTTTCTTCAGGCCCATCACCTGGTCACTTTGGCTAGGAGTAGGTTAAACCACAGAGCCTAGGACTTGCCGATCAGAAGGTCGGTGGTTCGAATCCCCACGACGGGGTGAGCTCCCGTTGCTCGGTCCCTGCTCCTGCCAACCTAGCAGTTCGAAAGCATGAAGTGCAAGTAGATAAATAGGTACCGCTCCGGCGGGAAGGTAAACGGTGTTTCCGTGCGCTGATTCGCCAGAAGTGGCTTAGTCATGCTGGCCACATGACCTGGAAGCTGTACGTTACCTCCCTTGGCCAGTAGAGCAAGATGAGCGCCGCAGCCCCAGAGTCGGTCATGACTGGACCTAATGGTCAGGGGTCCCTTTACCTTTACCTTTTTCAGCTTTTATGTAGATGGACAGCAATGGAGGAAACAGACAAATAAAAAAGAAAAATGGAAGGGAGTAATGCTAGCATAGGTTAGGGATGCACTGGAGGAAATAATAGCCAGGGGCGTCTTACCCATAGAGGCTAGTGGTGTGGGGCGCCATGGCACCAAGTTCTGGAGGGTGCCAGGGAAGAGGCAGAGGCTGGATGTGGCGCCTCCCAGCATCAGCTCACCGCCCTTGCTGCACCAGTGCCTCCGCCTGCCGTGGCCACCATGGCAAGAAGCAGCCAGCTGAGCCAGGAGCCGCCGCATCCAGCCTCCACCTCTTCCCCACTGGAGGAGCTGCCCTCCAGCAGCTGCCCGCCTCCTCCAGCCCCACAAAGCTGGGCGTGTCGCCGGCAGCGCCGTCCTCCCTAAAAAAGGTCAGCAACTCTGGGAAACGGGGGCGGGCGGCGGCACCAGAGGGATCTTTGCACCACGGCGCCAGATATGTTTAAGACGGCCCTGATAATAGCACAGTTAGCATACCCTCCAACATTTGTCCAGTGAGAATAGGGACGTCCTAAGGAAAAGTGGGACATTCCAGGATCAAATCAGAAACTGGGACGGCTTCTGTATATCTGGAATGGTCCCTGGAAAATAGGGATACTTGGAGGGTCTGAGTTAAGGGAAGAAGAAGGTCACACAGATTAGATATGTTGCTGATATGCTGTAAAAACATCCAGCCTGGACCTCCTTTGGGCTAACATCAAGGATCAGGTGCGCCTTATTTCACTACAGTGGTACCTCGGGTTACATATGCTTCAGGTTACAGACGCTTCAGGTTACAGACTCCACTAACCCAGAAATAGTACCTCGGGTTAAGAACTTTGCTTCAGGATGAGAACAGAAATTGTGCAGCGGTGGCAGGGTGGCAGCGGAAGGCCCCATTAGCTAAAGTGGTACCTCAGGTTAAGAACAGTTTCAGGTTAAGAACAGACCTCCAGGACGAATTAAGTTCTTAACCCGAGGTACCACTGTACTAGGGATTCACAAAACTCAGGTTAGTGGAGAGCTTCAACCTCTGCTGATCTGGCTGGTATGGACTGATGAGCATCAACATGGGTTGTTCGTATGGCTGGTTTCCTATGCTGAGTACAGGTAGAAGTATGCAAGGGGAAGGGTGGTCACCCTTATGAAGATTAAGGTAAAGGGACCCCTGACCGTTAGGTCCAGTTGCGGACGATTTTGGGGTTGCGGCCCTCATCTCGCTTTACTGGCCGAGGGAGCCGGCATACAGCTTCCGGGTCATGTGGCCAGCATGTCTAAGCCGCTTCTGGCGAACCAGAGCAGTGCACGGAAACGCCATTTACCTTCCCGCCGGAGCGGTACCTATTTATCTACTTGCACTTTGACATGCTTTCGAACTGCTAGGTTAGCAGGAGCTGGGACCGCACAATGGGAGCTCACTCCATCGCAGGGATTTGAACCACCGACCTTCTGATCGGCAAGTCCTAGGCTCTGTGGTTTAACCCATAGCACCACCCGCGTCCCACCGAGCTTTTAAAGCAAAACTTTGTAGGGAAATACTAGAGTAAGCTTGTGGCATTCTTGTAGAACTTGACTATAAGCAACGGAATCTGCATCTGACAGGCAGGCTGGAAACAATCAGTCTAAGGAGCGTATGTTTGATCAATGCTTCACCATTAGTGTCAGATGGCACCAAGGACTGTGAGTTTGCCGCATTATGAAATTGCTCAGCTGCACAGTCAGATCCGATCCATCAGTTTGGACTTTGAAGTGCAAATGACCAACGATCAACATTTCTATTTCTGGGTAATTGCACACTTGCAAAAAGCAAAAAATTGTCTCTGGATGCAAAAGTAACTACCTTGTTCTTAGACGAATAGGATAAGATAACTTTATTCTTAACGTTTTACGAAACAAAACAAAACCAGGAGAACCAGATGCAAGAAATAATCAACAGAAAAAAATCAATTAAGGTGAAATACACCAGGCCTGCAGAACCTATGGCTCTCGTGGTGTTGTTCAATTTTTAACAGCCCTAGCCAATGGTTAGGAATTATTGTAGTCCAACAACTTCTGGAGGGCTAAAGATTCCCCAGTCCTGAAATACATTCCTTCACATTTCCCCTAAAGTTTCATTGCAAACTGTCAGGAGCTTATCCTACACTCAAGTAGGACCCTGGCAGAGACACATGCCCGACTGGCATGTTCTCTCCCTCCTGGTCAATCTTACAGATAGGTAGCCGTGTTGGTCTGCCATAGTCAAAATAAAAAAAATCCTTCCAGTAGCACCTTTAAGACCAACTAAGTTAGTTCTTGGTATGAGCTTTCGTGTGCAAGCACACTTCTTCAGATACACTGAAACAGAAGTTGCCAGATCCTTCTATATAGTGAGAAGGTGGGGAGGGGTATTACTCAGAAGGGTGGTGGGAATGGGAGATTGGCAGATAGCTGAGATGAGCCTGCTGACGACTCTTAACGACTGTAATAGGTCTTACAGGAAAAGGCAAGGGGTGAGAAGGTGAGAAATGGCTTAGTCATGTATAATGGGATAAGAATCCAATGTCTTTGTTCAAACCAGGTCTCTCCATGGTTTTAAGTTTGGTAATGAGTTGCAATTCAGCAGCTTCTCTTTCCAGTCTATTTCTGAAATTCCTTTGTAGTAAAACAGCTACTTTGAGATCTTGTATAGAATGTCCTGGGAGATTGAAGTGTTCTCCTACTGGTTTCTCTGTTTTGTGATTCTTGATGTCAGATTTATGTCCATTTATTCTTTGGCGTAAGGTTTATACAATGGACTGTTTGGTATGTTTGGTATGTACCTGCGATACATTGACGATATTTTTATCATCTGGACACATGGTCAACAGACCCTGGACACCTTTCACCAGAAATTTAATGATTTTCACCCCACAATCAACCTTACAATGAATCAATCTATGCAAGAAATACATTTTTTGGACACTACTATAAAAATACAGGATGGGCGCATAGACACCACCTTATACCGTAAACCAACTGACCGACAAACATATCTACATGCCTCTAGCTACCATCCCAAACATACCAAACAGTCCATTGTATATAGCCAGGCACTACGTTACAGCCGCATCTGTTCCAATTCTACAGACAGAGACTCTCACCTAAGAGATCTACAGCAAACCTTTTCAGAACTAAAATACCCAGCAGATGAAGTTAGACAACAGATCAACAGAGCCAGACTTATACCCAGAGAGAACTTGCTGCAAGACAGACCCAAAAAAGAAAATAACAGAACACCTCTAGTCATCACATACAGCTCCCAAGTTAAAACAGTACAACGCATCATCAGAGATCTACAACCTCTCCTGGACAATGACAGTTCTCTTTCTCAAGCTCTGGGAGGAAGACCTTTCATTGCCTACAGACAGCCACCCAATCTTAAACAACTCCTAACCCACAATAATACTACAACCAGACTTAACACGGACACTGGCACCAGAGCCTGCAATAAACCCAGATGCCAACTTTGCTGCCACATACACCCGGACAACACCATTACTGGCCCCAACAACATCACACATACCATCTCGGGACTATTCAATTGCTCATCATCTAACATTGTGTATGGCATCAAATGCCAACAGTGTCCTTCAGCTCTCTATATTGGACAAACAGGCCAAACCTTACGCCAAAGAATAAATGGACATAAATCTGACATCAAGAATCACAAAACAGAGAAACCAGTAGGAGAACACTTCAATCTCCCAGGACATTCTATACAAGATCTCAAAGTAGCTGTTTTACTACAAAGGAATTTCAGAAATAGACTGGAAAGAGAAGCTGCTGAATTGCAACTCATTACCAAACTTAAAACCATGGAGAGACCTGGTTTGAACAAAGACATTGGATTCTTATCCCATTATACATGACTAAGCCATTTCTCACCTTCTCACCCCTTGCCTTTTCCTGTAAGACCTATTACAGTCGTTAAGAGTCGTCAGCAGGCTCATCTCAGCTATCTGCCAATCTCCCATTCCCACCACCCTTCTGAGTAATACCCCTCCCCACCTTCTCACTATATAGAAGGATCTGGCAACTTCTGTTTCAGTGTATCTGAAGAAGTGTGCTTGCACACGAAAGCTCATACCAAGAACTAACTTTCCTGGTCAATCGTTCGGGAGCTTCAAAAGCTTTCTTCAGCCCGAACATCACAGCAACTGATGCCAACAGACATCAGCACACTTAGGGATCCGCAGAGTCATCGCAGCTTGCGTAACAGACCTCAGCAACTCAGCAATTTGGCTAATCTACTTTATTTACATATAAACACACACAGAGCACTGCAACATGGCTCCCTCTCTCTCTAGCATCAGACAGCAAAGAGAAAGAACAAAAGACAATAGTCCCACTTCATGGAACACAGTAACACAAACATCCTGTCTCCGTCACTTCCCACTTTGTGGAGTCAAAACATACACCGTCATGTGATAAACAACACTCCCATGACTGCAATCCTGGAGCAGGAATTCTAACATTTACCCTAAAGTTTCATTGCAAACATGTGCACACAATTAGGTGTGTGTGTATGAATTCAATGGCTAATGGATGTTTCCGCTAAAACTAAGACTAGATTCTACTCTACACTAGAGCTAGTCATACTGGTTCCTCCTATTAATTAGGCTGATTTTGTGCAAATGTGGCAGTATAGTTTTCATCACTTGAGCTGCATTAAAGGCAGGGCTCAGGAAATACATCATTGGGCCACCCAACCCATCAATCAGGTTTCTCAGCTATTCATTTGATTTTCATTTATTTCAGCCCATTTTATGCCACCACCTTGGGCAAAGCCGACTCAAAGAAGATTGCATCATAAAAACATCATAAAGTCAACAGGTTAAAATAATGACTATGGCTGCAATCCACCCCTGTTGATGGTGGGCATGGGATAAAACACAGCCCCCTCTCAGCTGGCCTCTACTGATGGCGGTGAGCACTACTGATGTTGGGGGCTCTCCTGTAGTGGACGCCTGACCTCTACTGGAGCAAGTTGGGGGCTATCACTGGCAGCAGCTGATGGAGGGTCCAGAAACAGGGTGTTTAATGGACAGAGCTGAGACAGCCACAAAACCCACTGGACTTAAAGGCTATCCAGTTCCTTGAGATGGCTATCATCCAAGTCCTCTGCTGCACCACCCTAGAGCTGGTATAAAAACTGCCCCTCACCTTCCAACCTGATGGGCAGAGTTTTAGATGCAGTAGAAGCTCTCCACTCCAAGCATCCCCCAGGCCAGATTAGGATTTCTCTGCCCTATAATAAGGCCATAGCATTAGTCTCCAGTAAAAGGCCTTTAGCACGAAATATAAACTCAGATCAAGGGACATGGGTGGCACTGTGGGTTAAACCACAGAGCCTAGGGCTTGCCGATCAGAAGGTCAGTGGTTCGAATCCCCGCAACGGGGTGAGCTCCTGTAGCTCGGTCCCAGCTCCTGCCAACCTAGCAGTTCGAAAGCACGTCAAAGTGCAAGTAGATAAATAGGTACCACTCCGGCGGGAAAGAAACGGCATTTCCATGCACTGCTCTGGTTTCGGCAGAAGCAGCTTAGTCATGCTGGCCACGTAACCTGGAAAAACTGTCTGTGGATGGCTCCCTCGGCCTTTAAAGCAAGATGAGCGCCGCAACCCCAGAGTCGTTCGTGACTGGACTTAACTGTCATGGGTCCTTTACCTTTATCTTTTTATAAACTCAGATCAGGTTAAAACAGCCAAAAACTGAGAGGAAGGCTGGCAGGAAAGAAAGCCATGGGAGGAGGAGTGCTGAGGGGGGTAATACCCGGGTGAGAAACCTGTGGGCCTCTGGATGTTGCTGGACTACAACTCCCATCTTTCCTGACCATTGGCCATACTGGTGGGCTGATGGGAATTGGAGTCCCCAGCCAGCATGGCTAACAGGTTCCTCGTCTCTGGGTTAAAACCATAGTTGAACATTATAAAACAGACCATAGGCTAACCTTGAGTTTTTGCACTGCCCCTTCCCTCTCTTCAGGACTGCTTTATTTCTGATGAAGCAGCCATGTTTCTTCTGTAGTATATTTGCATAAAGTAGCTGGGTAACTAGTAGAAACAAGAACGGGCCTTTTCTGCAGTGGCCCCCATTTGTGGAATGGTCTCCCCAGGGAGCTTCAGCTGGCGCCTTCATTGTACACCTTTAGTCGCCAGGCGAAAAAGTTCCTCTTAAACCAGGCCGATAGATATCTGATGTCCTTTTAAATGTGTTGTGGAATGGGGGATTATTGGGATGTCTTTGTTTTTATTATGCATTTTGTGTTTTTTTATATTTTGATCTTGTGTTGTGAACAGGTCTACAGGTATAGGGGCAGTATACAAATTTAATAACTAAAAAAAAGGAAGAAGATTTTTCGAAGTGTGTGTGTGTGTGTGTGTGTGTGTGAGAGAGAGAGAGAGAGAGAGAGAGAGAGAGAGAGAGTACTGATTGCACTGTTACTCTCTTCCTAATTTTATATGGTTGTTCCTAAGGCACACAGCCGTCCTTTCCACTGTTGCCTTGTATGCGATATATTGATTACAGGGCTCACTTTATTCTCGGTGCTGTGCATAAGCTACAAACAGTTGCACAATGCAGAATCGGTGGTTCTTTGTTTCTGCTGAAATAGTAGTCCTCACCATCGTATATATATATATAATAGTAAATTATTTGGGTGAGATTTCTCTATCACAGGTCTGAGATTGAAGTCAGCAAGGATATAAATCTATATCGGTGCCAACTTCTTTTCAATATTTGTACCTCGAAACGAATATTGTAGAGCTGGATAAGGTTCAGCAAAGGTCAACCGAAATGATCAAGGGGTTGGAGCAATTCCTTTATGAGAAAAGGTTATAGCATTGGGAGTTTCTTGGCTTAGAAAAAAGGACAGCAAAGGGGAACATGAGAGTGGTGTCTAAAATATTGTATGGTGTGGGGTAGAGAGAGAGAGAGAGATTAGGGTTTTGCCCCACACCAGTACAGTCAAATGCCTTGACTCCCGAACGCTGCAAACCCAGAAGTGAGTGTTCCGGTTTGCAAATGTTTTTTGGAAGCTGAACATCTGATGCGGCTTCCGATTCAGTGCAGGAAGCTCCTGCAGCCAATCGGAAGCTGCGCCTTGGTTTTTGAACGGTTCCGGGAGTCAAACGGACTCTCAGAATGCATTCTGTTCGAGAACCAAGGTACGACAAGGTACAAATCAACTTGACTGCTCTTAAGCAGGGCCAGGAAGGCACAATTGCATGGCCCTGCACTACAGTTAATAAACATGTCACATGGAATTTTGCTTGCTTTCAGGACCAACACAATATAGACTCTGTCCTTTATGGAAGCTTTAACCTATATACATTAGATGTAATGATAGAAAGCATGAATTTCTGCAAATACCCTTATCAGTTTTATTTGGTAAAAGACGCAGAGTAGCTGCAGAAAACATTTTTAAGAGGAATAAAAAATGGAGGACTATCTGTTCCGTTGATCACAAAATGCTACGAAGCTGCCATGATAACCCACCTAAAATGTGGTTTCATCCAGAAAGATTGTTAGCTTCAGAACAGATTAATATCTCAACCAGTTTAAATAATTTTTGTGGCATTGTACATCTGAATGCAGGTTGGGTCGTGGGTCTGGGTGTGTTTGTTATTGTAGGAATGGATTCAGACACTAGGAGAGGATATATTGTTTAGATACTATCCTTCTTTACTCACATGAGTGAAATCAATAGAGTACCATCATTTTCAGCTTACTTGGAGGCTTAGACAAAGTTGATTTAACTTTCTAAAAATAATAATCCAGGATGCTTTAAGGCAAGCTGGATTTCCCCTGGTATTACCCCTTCCTCCCTTAAAAACAGCAATCACACAAACATATTTTTTTGTGTGTGAAAAAGTAAAAGTATTTACTTACATAATCTAGGTCTTGAAGCAGCAGTTAAAGTAGTATAATGAAGGCAGGTTTGTAACCACTATCTAAGGCTGGATCTACACTGACCTCTTTAACGTTATTAGAACAATATTAAATATATTGTTCCAAAACTTCACGGGACATACTTGTAAATTAAAGCATTTCTTACCTTTGTTTTTTTCGTCAAAATGCTGTCTGCCTACTGCTGGTTGCTTTGTAGTACCCTCTGGTGTCACATTTTGATAACATATTGTGAACGTTAAAAGTGGGACATCATGTGTCCATATATGTTATAAAAACCATTCCTTAATCCTTCTTTAACTTTAAAAACTGTGGATCCACTCTAGGTTACCAAAGTACAAAATCTAAGTTCAAAAATTGTGTTTTCGTTGCTAAGCTCAGACATGCATGTGTAGTCAGTTTGAAGGTATGATGAAGAAGGAAAAGGATGCCCAGGAGGGAAGGAAGGAAGGAGGGAAGGAAGGAAGGAAGGATGTAATATTACAGCCTCAATTTGAATGCCACCAGGTTTGGGAGTATTTTCCTTAGCATCATGCTAGACCCTGTAGTCGCCAGCTTTGGCCCACTGCCAATTGTGCAAAAATATATTAAATAAATCCATCACCTCGCCCATTGAAATTATTAACAAAAAATCCTGGCATTTTAATATTTTCAAGACGGATATCATGGTAGAACTAATTTGGCAGCTGTCTGAATTACAACGATGCACATTCATATTGGGCTCCTGATGTACTGGAGCAAACGCTTTGTATTCCAGCCCAAAATGATGGACTAGTTCGGCACTTCACCATGCAGCCGTTGGCACCAAGAGCCTGACAAATTACTGAGAACACTCGATAATCTATCAAGGCAGAGGATATGACATCTTTATTTTTAGGCCGCCTCAGATATCTCTGATGAGAACCACCAAGTTGCTGCAAAACTAGGGACCTAGATAAGATAGTGTCAGATGTAAATGGCTGATGGTGGTTTAGCAAATGTTCTTGTGAAGCTTCACACTGCTTAGTGCATGATATTGGTAGCTTATCGCATAAGGGGCATTCACAATGCACAGCACTGCATGTTTTTGAAACTTCATATTTCAGTTTTTATTTTCATATATCACAAGCAAGCTATCACGCTTAATCTAAAATAAAATCCCTGCAGCTACATTTTGATGTAGTGTAGCTCCCAGCTAGAAATGGGGGGAGGAAGTTGATTCTCTTTCTGTTTAAAGGCAAGCCTACGTAATCCGCATTTTCTGAAACAGCGCATGAACTGAAACACAGCCCTCTTTCAAAACGTGCATGCCACTGACTTTTGCACTACAATTCTCCAGACGAGTCATGTATGCAAAAATGCATAAACGAAGTAAAGCATGCATCAATTAGTGGAAATAAGATACAAAACCCCCATTTTGTCGGGGGAAATTGCTTTGCAAAAAAAAAGTGCAGATCAGGCAAAACTGCATACACAAATGTGTGTCAGGAGGAATACATACTAATATGTATGATGAGTTTTTATTGCATTGCAGGGGGTTGGGTTCCCTTCCAACGCTATGTTTCTACCATTCTATGCACTAAAACAAATTGCAACTTGATGTGGGAATATGGAGAACTGAGCTAATATTGGAAAAATAAGAAACTGAATGAAACAGAAAGTGACAGAATTGTCCATCTGTACCCACAACACAGCAATAATAATAATAATAATAATAATAATAATAATTTTATTATTTATAACCCGCCCATTTGGCTGGGCTTCCCCAGCCACTCTGGGTGACTTCCAACAAAATATTAAAATACAGTAATGCATCAAACATTAAAAGCTTCCCCAAACAGGGCTGCCTTTAGATGTCTTCTGAATGTCAGGTAGTTGTTTATCTCTTTGACATCTGATGGGAGGGCTTTCCACAGGGCAGGTGCCACTACCGAGAAGGCCCTCTGCCTGGTTCCCTGTAACTTGGCTTCTCGCAGTGAGGGAACAGCCAGAAGGCCCTCGGAGCTGAACTTCAGTGTCCGGGCTAAACAATGAGGGTGGAGATGCTCCTTCAGGAATACTGGACCAAGGCTGTTTAGGGCTTTAAAGGTCAGCACCAACACTTTGAATTGTGCTCAGAAACGTACTGCAACAGCTGAGGGAGTGGAGCCCATATCCACACTGGCACATAATAAGGTGCATAATTAGAGACTTGGGTGGCTGGGTGAACAGCTTTGTGTGGTTGTGATGCTGCTGGCCAATCAGCAGCCATGTTCCTGCAAGGTGCTTCTCCACCTCTGATGTCATCTATCAGTTGATGAGGTCATGAAGTCCCTTGGGTGCTGCTCAGTGGCTGGAGGCAAGAGTAGCTCCCATCCCACCTCACCAGCTACACCTGCCCCTCGACTGTATTGTGATGATTAAACAATTCGCCTCAAACTAAGTCCTCCTCAAAATGGAAAAAAAATCAATTTCAGTACATTGGACGCTTGGGTTGCGAACATGATCTGTGTGGGAAGCATGTCCGCAACCCGCAGCGCCACGTCTGCGCACACACGGGTTGCGATTTGGTGCTTCTGCGCATGCACAAAGTGCAATTTAGTGCTTCTGTGCATGCGCAAGCACCGGAACCCAGAAGTAACCTGTTCTGGTACTTCCGGTTTCTGCGCACAATGTGCAACCCGAAATCGTGCAAGCTGAAGCATCTGTAACCCGAGGTATGACTGAATTTCAGCTTCAAAACCTACTATTTGGTGTCTGACATGCAGACCTCCTCATATAAAATATCTTCCCACTTGTTAGTTAGATATTTGCTTGTGGCGGTAAGACCCCAAATCTTTTTTCCTCCTTTTTAAAAAATATGAAATAAAATACTGCCTTTGACACTCAGATGAATGAAGAGAACTTTTGCCTGGGTGTCCTTGTGAGACAATAAGTGTAACTTTCCTGCGCTGCTTATTGGTTAAACTTGTGATGACATTACCCACTGCCACGGGATGTTATATATTGCAGAATACTTGACGGGCTGTGCTTTTATTTCTGAAGGGCACCCCTATATATCTGAGAGTTGCGCAGCTTTGTGATCTCATCAGTTTACTGCCAAACCTCAAATCCCTCACATATCCTTGCGATTCGTTGCTAAGCACTTGACAACGGAACCAGAATGTTAAGGGGGGATGGGGAGTAAAGGAACGATCCTGCCTTGTATTTTTGCTTCATTTGAAATGATCCATCAACATGTGCCTTTTAGCAGGAATTTTGCCGCAGAAGAGAGAGAGATTCAGCGAGGCCACTAGCCTCAATATATCACCCAAGTTGCTTGTCTCCCTGTACTGAAAGACAGTATCCCGGGTAGACTGCTTAGCTGTGTGCAAGATCTGCTGTGAGCTGTATAGTTATGAGTTGTCTGTTGTTCCATAGAGTTCCACAGCTACAGAGCCCCTGCACTTTCCCGTGGTTCACAATTTCTTTAGCTCAGTGGTTAGCCCAGTCACAGGGTAGCTTTGCCACATGCAGAAATAATAATAATAATAATAATAGTAATAATAATAATAATAATAATAATAATAATAATTTTTTATTTATATCCCGCCCTCCCCAGCTGAAGCCGGGCTCAGGGCGGCTAACAACAATAAAATAATACAACATTCTAAAATCATTTAATTATAAAATTAATTCAAATCAAATTGATGGCAGCCATTGGGCTAGAGTTCTGTGAAGATTGCCAAAGGAGGGAGTCAGGCTGTGCCCTGGCCAAAGGCTTGGTGGAACAGCTCCATCTTGCAGGCCCTGCAGAAAGATGTCAAGTCCCACAGGGCCCTAGTCTCTTGTGGCAGAGCGTTCCACCAGATCAGAGCCACAGCCGAAAAAGCCCTGGCTCTGGTTGAGGCCAGCCTAACCTCTCTGTGGCCTGGGACCTCCAAGATGTTGAGGTACTGAAATATCTTCCAGTAGCTTAATTGTCATTACCACCCATCTGAAGCCATGCCGTTTTATCTATTGTGCACTGTAAGACTTACACATGAAGTCTCAGAAGTAAACCTCGTTGAGTTTAGTGGTACACACATTGGATGGGGTGGGGTGGAGTTTGAATGCAGTAAAAAAAGCTAAAATGTTACATAGGGACATATGAGCGGTGTTTTGCGTGAGAAGACCCCCCCAAACCCCCTCCAAAATAAATCACACAGGACTCAGAATATTTGTTTAAGATTTTTGGCGTTAATTTGGCCACAACTTTATTGATTACAGCATGTGAGTGGTTATTCCTATTAGGAATTGTTGGTAGAGAAATACCTAGACAAGATAAAACATTGTTTTTATATGTAGCGAGAATGTTATTAGCCCAACGATGGAAGCGAGAAGAGATACCAACGAAAGAAGAGTGGCAGATGGAATTAATGGATTAGGCTGAATTAGCGAAATTGACTGGGAAAATTTGGAACCAGCAGGACCAGAATTTCTTGAAAGACTGGAATAAAGTTATATTGTATTTAAAAGACAACTTTAAATAATTGTCATCACTCGTAAGGTTACAAGAAGTTTTGTAGGTTTAATTTATCATTTATTACTAAAGGAAATTTATAATTTGATTACCTAAGATTATGAGTTAGGCTGAGGTAGATGGAGATCTCCAGGTATCCCACCTGGAGAAGGCCAAGTCCAGCCTGTGTTAATGGTGCCATATAGGGTCCAGGGGCTGCACGTGACCACGCGACCATTTAATGTGGGGAGCGGTCATTATTTTTTAAAAAATGCATATTAGAGATTAATTTGGAAAACCATTAGTCGAGGAGGAGGGAAGTTTCAGGCTGAAATAGCCAAATGATTTTATATTTTGTATACAAGATGGATGTTTTGATGGAAAATATCTGGAAAAACCAATATATATATATATATATGTGTGTGTGTGTGTGTGTGTGCTTTTTAAGATGCTGTCAATGACAAACCTAGACAGCATCTTAAAAAGCAGAGACATCACCTTGCCGACAAAGGTCCGTATAGTAAAAGCTATAGTTTTCCCAGTAGTGATGTATGGAAGTGAAAGCTGGACCATAAAGAAGGCTGATCGACGAAGAATTGATGCTTTTGAATTATGGTGCTGGAGGAGACTTTTGAGAGTCCCATGGACTGCAAGAAGATCAAACCTTTCCATTCTGAAGGAAATCAGCCCTGAGTGCTCACTGGAAGGACAGATCCTGAAGCTGAGGCTCCAATACTTTGGCCACCTCATGAGAAGAGAAGACTCCCTGGAAAAGACCCTGATGTTGGGAAAGATGGAGGGCACAAGGAGAAGGGGACGACAGAGGACAAGGTGGTTGGATAGTGTTCTCGGAGCTACCAACATGAGTTTGACCAAACTGTGGGAGGCAGTGGAAGACAGGAGTGCCTGGCGTGCTCTGGTCCATGGGGTCACGAAGAGTCGGACATGACTAAACGACTAAACAACAACAACTTTCCCACTTTTTTTCCTATTCATTATATATCATTTCCCAATACTCTTTTACCCTTTTACAAGTCCACCACATATGACAGAATGTTCCTTCAACCTTTTTGCATCTCCAGCACTTATCTGATTCCATCTTATACATCTTAGCACGCCTACTGGGAGTTAAATATCACCTATAAATCATTTTCAAGTAGTACTCCTTCAAAGAATAACATGCTGTGGACTTCAAATCATGTTTCATGCCTGTCTTCTGACACCCCTTTAAGTAGAAGACCGTGCTCTGTGAAGTAGCGGGTGGTCACCTCATGTTATGGGCCTGCAAAAACATGCGTGCATCAGTTTCTACATCCGTTGCAGGTGTCTGGACCCAGGCATGTGAGCATTTTCTTTTGTTTGATGCTGCGAGCTGTCTCCCCTCTGCTCTCATTACACAAAAGGAGAATGGTAATAAGTAGCTTTTCCAACTTAAATGGTATAAGATACAGAAGCGACTAAATCCTAAATCATTCCCGGGAACCTTTGCTCCCTTTCTCGGAGAGAATTTCTAGGTTAAGCAGCTTATTTGTCAGATCCATATTCTTTCTTCTCGCGGAGGCTTTCATAAATAATTCTAGCAGGGTGTCGGTATGATGTTGGCTGTACACCTCTACATTTCAACATGGCCAATGGATGTCAAGCTATTTAATGACTAGAGTATCTCCAGAAACTCTCTTTAATGTAAAATAAGGGAGATGGGGGGAAAGGAATACTTGGTTTAAAATGGATTTCTCTGAGGTAACCATTTCCTGGTATCATTACTATACTTGGTGGGGAAAGGGACAGCCATTTCCTCTGAATATAAAACAATTTGTGAGGCCTGTCATAAAAACCTGAAAGGGTCTTTTCTCTGCTTCAATTCCCTCTTAACGGCTTCCCATAAAAACCTAAGAAATTGTAATATAACTTTGAAAATGCTTTTGCCCTGGCAAAACTGAAGACCGGTGCTTGAAATATTTAGGGGATTAGGCCACGCTCAGCACAGGCAATTGCCTTGTTTGCACATAAGAAGCACTTTGAAATTATATTTCTTTCTTGGACCTCCTTGCCTTAAGAATCCTCTTTTCATACATCACGTCCTGCATGCTCCACTGCCTTCTTGACATTTCTTCATTCAGCTTTTCTTTTATGGCGAATTCTCTTGGGCCCTAACCAGTTCACGGGGAAACTTTGTAGTTCTCAGTAGTACATGACTGACAACATCGGAAGCGGTGCTCTTTGTCTGACTGACAACTGCATTCGTATGCTCAAGCTTTCGCGCTGAACTTTTAATGCACCCTTGCCAAACTTCTGGGTACCTCTGTTTCTCCTTGTCATTTATACTGACTCCCCCTGGCCCACCTCCTGGTATGTTTCACCCCCTTCCTGTAAAACCTAACGTCTCATGGCCTCTACAAAATGATGGGAATTTGCATTTGTGGATTGCTTCGATCCATCAGCTTCCATTGAAGGACTTTTGGGCTTTATGGACCAATCCTTGCTGAGCACTTTGGCATATAAGCATTGTACAGTGGTACCTCTGGTTACGAACTTAATTCGTTCCGGAGGTCCGTTCTTAACCTGAAACTCTTCTTAACCTGAGGTACCACTTTAGGTAATGGACTTGCTAGCTGTTTCCCTGCTCTTTCTGCGCCATTTTTGCCATTTCCCCGTTCTTTGGGGGGCATTTTTGCCCTTATTATTTTTGCAGTTTAAATATGTGTGTGTGTGTGTGTGTGTGTGTGTAAAGGTAAAGGGTCCCTTGACCGTTAGGTCCAGTCGTGGCCGACTCCGGGGTTGCGGCACTCATCTCGCTTTATTGGCCGAGGGAGCCGGCGTACAGCTTCCGGGTCATGTGGCCAGCATGACTAAGCCGCTTCTGGCGAACCAGAGTAATGCATGGAAACACCGTTTACCTTCCTGCCGGAGTGGTACCTATTTATCTACTTGCACCTTGACGTGCTTTTGAACTGCTAGGTTGGCAGGAGCAGGGACCGAGCAACGGGAGCTCATCCCATGGCAGGGATCTGCCAACCTTCTGATCGGCAAGTCCTAGGCTCTGTGGTTTAACCCACAGCGCCACCTGCATCCCATATATATATATATATATATATATCTGTCTTACAATTTAGAATACTCATTTAAACATTCTTAAAATATCAATGACATCCCTCCTTCTCTTTCCATGGTTCATTTTGCATATCATAAATCCCTGCATTTTTTTACAAAAGCTAAACCATTCAGTATTCCATTATTACATCCATCAGAACTTATTTTAACGCTGCCAGCGTTTTCAAGTGTACACAATTTCCCCCCATATATTCAATATTCCATTTTTCTCTAAACGTATATTCTTCTTGTTCTCTTATTCTATATGTTAAGTCTGCAAGCTGCGCATATTCTGTCTGCTTAACTTGCCATTCTTCTTTAGTTGGGACCTCGTTCGTTTTCCATTTTTGGGCTAACAAAACACGGGCCGCAGTAGGGGCATACATTAAAAACCACACTACACTTGATCTTAGCCAAAAGGCCGAGAAGCGATCTAATGCTTCCCCTGTGCGTAAGTAACGCAGCCATGCGACTAGAATTGAAGATCGCATCCCTAGAAACCTGCCTGTGGAAGCAAGTCTTCAGTTATTGGTTATCATTGTGGCATAGATTACCAGACCATTACCTTGTCCAATGCTTATGGCGAGATGAATTCTCCAGCCTTTGGACTAGTAGAATTCATGCCAAACTCCTGAGTTACGGAATCTCTCCCTTAGATTCCCTAAAACTAGATCAAATCACTGCTCAAAGACTGATCCGCCAAAGACTGGATGACATTGATTTACAGCGAAATTATACGCTGGGGGGAGGTGTTTGTTCGCCCCAGAACATTGGTATTACTTTAACTTACTGCGTTCCATCATACCTCTCCTCCCTTTCGACTGTTGCCCATAGGCTGGCCTTCACCAAAGCGAGGTTTAACGTTTTTCCCTCCAATGTCCTGAGACATAGATTCTCAAAGGGCCAAGCCTCCGCCATGTGCGAATGTGATAAGGAGACGCCGGAGTCGCTTCAGCACATTATGTTCACTTGCCCCTTGTTCAACGGGCCACGGGCAAATTTGTTGGGATCAATCATGCAGAAACTAGAGGGTACCCCACCAAAATTCCACCTTGCCCAAACCTTGCAGGATAAGGATACCCATACGACCCTGAAAGTGGCTAGGTTTCTGGTCGCTGTCCTTACCCAAAAGCGTTGCCAAGGAGCACTACAAGCTAATTAAGGCGCAGTATGTCATTCCATCTCATAGTATTTTATTGTTACAGTGGTGTTTTAGCGGCTGTTTTTACCCACGTGCACAAGCTGCTATTTATGTCTTGTTTTTTTTCTGTATGGGCCTATGGCCGTAATAAATATTATTATTATTATTATTATTATTATTATTATTATACATTAAAAACCTTTTTCAACACCTGGGAATTTTGGTCTGAATTATCCCCAACAAAAAGGACTCTGGGTTTTTTGTTTTTTTTAAATGATTTTTATTGAAATTTCAGTGAAAGATTAAACAGAAAAACATAGAAAAAAATACACAAATACACAATACATAATAAAAAACAGAAAAAAAAGAAAGAAACAGAACAATTAAAAAACAATATCACCTTTCCATTTCCGTTTTTGAATTTACTTAAGGACTCTGGGTTTGGGGGGGGGGAGAAGTACTTTTAAACATTTTTTCAATTCATTTATGGATTATTTCCCATGATGGAGTGAGCTCCCATTGCTTGGTCCCTGCTCCTGCCCACCTGGCAGTTCGAAAGCACACCAGTGCAAGTAGATAAATAGGTACCGCTCCGGCGGGAAGGTAAACGGCATTTCCGTGTGCTGCTCTGGTTCACCAGAAGCGGCTTAGTCATGCTGGTCACATGACCCAGAAGCTGTACGCCGGCTCTCTCGGCCAATAAAGCGAGATGAGCGCCGCAACCCCAGAGTCGGCCACGACTGGGCCTAATGGTCAGGGGTCCCTTTACCTTTTTATATCTGGTTGCACTTGACTCGAGTACACGTAAGTGAGGAGTCGCCAGTACCTACTTCACTATAGGGATATAGGAACACACGTTGGACAGAATTTCTTACCAAGTGTTATGGTATGCCAGTGCACAAGGAAGAGGTGCTGCTGGTCAAGCTTCCTGAGGCACCACCACATTGCTACAGCAGAGTTGGTGGTACTTAAAGTACAGAGAGGAGGTAAGGGTATAGGGCCATCAGTTACGCATTGATGGGAAGGTTCAGGTGAAGAGGATAGCATGTTTCTGTCAGTCACAGTAAGTTCTGTAGTTGCAATAAGATCAGCATGGAGTTGGAGAAAGGGCTGCAAAATGGGATGGACTTCACGGCCACCATACTTTTCAGCAAGCAGCTTGCTAAATGCATGGCGGCCTCAGTATCCACTGTGGAATCACACTGTAAAGAATTGCTTTGCCACCATCTTCCAACCACACACTACTTACAACAGTGGTAGCCACTATGGTGCTTTGCAGTTGTTGTTGGGCTCCAACGCCTATCAACATGGCCTATGGTTAGGGATTGTGGGAGTTGTATACAAAGATGCAGCTAAGAAGCTAAATGCATGACTGACACCCTTCTTTGGAAATTAAACCCATGTCCAGACTTTAACATTCAAAAACTTGCGGAAACTTATAGATGAATTTGAACATAACATTTACAGTCACATGCTTGTCCAAACATGGGCTTACAGTCTCTTCTTCTAACTTCCAAGCAACTGTATTTCCTCCTTTTCCAGAGCTCAGCACTTTCAGCCTTCTGTATCTCAGTTAGGCCATGTCTTGCAGCTCCTATGACAGATTTCCACTTATACCTTCTCCTGCAACTTTCCTCTCTTTCAAGCAGAGAAGAAGTGCTCCAGCACTCTATTCAACTTAGCAGTGTTCACAGTGGATTCTAAAACAGTCTTCTTGTTTCACATAAAATGGAGTCTCTCCGTCATTAGATACCTCCCATGTGACCAACGTCAGCCAATCACATGAGAACTATGTAACACAGTAATGCGTACAAGCATTTACAACTTCAGTTAATTAAATTCCTATACTTAATGTTGTAGTTGAGGGCACCACAGTGGCTACCCTTGATTTACAATAGTTGAGAAGCACTTTGGCAATTTGTCCCTGGGGTGACCTGAAGTGCAGAACAGTTTTTTATAGGCCCCCCTCTATGATCCTGGGTCATTCTAACAGAAGAATATTTGGGACCTAACTGGCTGTTATGTCTACTATTTGCTGGTTGAGAAATGCTCATAACTCCAGTCTAGAAACTCCAGGACTCCTTAAAAATATGACAGAGCTTGTGAGATGCTTCAAGAAAAACAAAACAAAACACCACAAGCCGGGTTGATCAAACATGAATTTAGCACCGCTGAGATTTTATAGCATTCCCACTTTCCCCCCCTCTCTAGTGAACAAACAGTGGCTTACATTTTTCCTTCATTAAAAAGCTCCCACACAAAACATGTTGTAGGAACTGATGATGAATGCAGTAACCATTAGTGTTAAAATGAAGGAACTCCTGTGAAGCATTCTGAAAATTAATATTATTTGTAGTGTTAACACAGCTTTCTCTTGATCATTGCAGCTCAACATACGATAATAGCAGTCTGTTTTATTTTCTGCTGTCTGAAAAATTAGCCTCTGCATATTGGAATGCTTTTGTTTTTTGCACCGTTGCTGTTTCCAATACACCTGAAATTATGTTGTTTGGGAAACGTTAAACATTATCTATTCTTATGGTTTGGTTCACTCTTTCTTGTACCTTGTGAACTGGAGAACTGTGCTGCAGTTTTGGACAAGCGAAATGTTCAAGGGTGGCTGTGTTTCAGTTTGTGTACTCTTTTGTAAAGTGTGAATGTGATAGTTTCATCTCTAAACATGAACTGAATTAAATTTCTCCTCCACTCCTCCTCCCAAATGAATGAGTTTAGGATTGCAGCTTTAGTCTGTGTATACACCTTGGTTTAACACCACACACACACACACACACCCCTCAAACCAGGTTGTTAAACCAAAATCCTAACAGAAACCGGAAAGGAAAGGAAGTCAAAATGGCATAATTGCTGAAGCAGCACGCAGGTGATATTTGAAACTATGTATGTCATGATAGGCTTTTTAATAAATGGAGAGGATTAGAAATCAGTAAACAGCTGGTCAAATAAATGCCTATCGTGCTCTTTATTCCATGTTTCCCTGTGATAAGGAGTTGTAATTTCCCCACTGTAATTAAAGAGGTGAAATGACAAATACGACTATTTTCTACTGTTTCATCTTATCACTGAAACGTAATGCTATTGTCCCAGTAGCAGGAAGAAGAACTGGGCTGCGAGAAGAACCCTGTCGAGTTCATGACAGGCATGTTAGTGAGGTAAGCTGGGAGTCAGAAGTGATAGTTTTCCTTTCCCGGCTTCTGCATCTCACACGTAATATAAATCCTCACCTGTCATAAGGATATTTGGACTTCCTTATCTCCTCAAAAATAAACCAAGCGCTGTTGCTCCCAAGCAGTAGCCTGCAATTCTATTCGGTTATGACAGACTTGTTGGAGGCAGCCAGTAGGTTTATGGCATGATTTATTTTAAAGCCTATTCCATTCCATTCCTGGTTTATTTTTCATCACAAACTGGCTCAGCCAAGCCTTCAGGTGACCTTTCTCATCCTGATTTGCATTCATCCTGATCTGCTTACACAGAGGTTAGACTATATCCTGTCCTGAAAGAGCATTCACTCTGGTTTGTTTGTAGGGAGGTTATCAGACAATGAGCATTCAGCGTGATTGGCGCACCCAGTGTTCCTATGTCTTCTCATAAATCATTTGTTCGTTCCACAATTTCTAATGCATTTCCCCATCGCTTTCCTAACAGCAAAAAGTGTATATATGTAAACTTATTTGTTTTGCCAGGGCAACAGAGCACCTTAATCCAGTTTAATTGTGCAAACATATTTTTCCAGCATGTGCGAGAATCCCTCCTGCAAAATTACTGACACTCTGGAAGTGATCTGTGCCAAACAAAAGTGTAAGATAGCACTACGATAAATTTCTAAAAGATTCACAGCTTTGGCACCAAATAAGCTTATAAACTGCTTTCGTTTTATCAACTGCATTTGTGTGCATCTGGTGCCACAATTTGTCAGATGCATTATTTGGGAGAGAAAAGAAAAAGACTTCACAATGCAATTTTGTCCCATGTTAGCAAAGTTCTTAAACACATTCCTCACAGATCATAGTATTAGTATAGGATTAGCATATATGCAGTAGGGATGAGCGAATCTGTCAGTTTTGATTTTTCTCTGTTGCTCATTTTTCTAATCTTAAATTCAGTTTTAACGTACTTGCAGATTTTAAGTCCTCGTGAAAATTCAAAAGCATTTCGGTGTTAAATTTGCCCAATGTAGGCATGCTTATTTGCAATTTTGCCTATTATGCATATTTTTGCAAAGCAATTTCCCCTAATGGAATGCAGTTTTGTACATTATCTTCAGCAGTCTATAGAATCATAGAATCATAGAATCATAGAATTGGAAGAGACCACAAGGGCCATCGAGTCCAACCCCCTGCCAAGCAGGAAACACCATCAGAGCACTCCTGACATATGGTTGTCAAGCCTCTGCTTAAAGACCTCCAAAGAAGGAGACTCCACCACACTCCTTGGCAGCAAATTCCACTGTCGAACAGCTCTTACTGTCAGGAAGTTCTTCCTAATGTTTAGGTGGAATCTTCTTTCTTGTAGTTTGGATCCATTGCGCCGTGTCCGCTTCTCTGGAGCAGCAGAAAACAACCTTTCTCTTTCAACCTATACACTGCCTCGTTATGCAAGCTTTACCTTAGTGTACACATTTTTCATTACTTGACTGGAGGACTGAACATTTTGAAGGAGGTCTATGTTTCACTATTGTTTCAGGATTTGCAGAAGAGGTAGGTTTGCCTTTCGAATGCAAACTGGATCAAATTTATCCTGGAGGACCTGGAGAGCCGGAATGTAAATAGGAGGGTGGGATTTACTGCCTGAGTATGTAGCTATGCTGTCTTTGATAGCAGAAAGAATATTAATATAGACGTGGAGAGGTCCTGATACCTCCGAGTCTCTTAGGTTGCAATCCAAAGCGCGGTTACCAGTTCATGTATTTATGCAACAGCCATAGTTGAAAATGTGAGCTGCACATGATGACAGCTCAAAATGCACATCTTCCCCTTTGCTGCGCTTTTGTTTTGACAGCCTTCAGGCACCCAGGGGAACACCCCCCTCACTTGCTACTTTGGGCCTCCATCCACTTGCTCCTGACATGTACCAAATTGTGTTGTATAGAGGCAACAGGAAAATGTTTGTAGGCTTTTAAAAAACAACAACGAGCAGTTAGAAAGTCACTTTGGTTACAGCAGCAGAAGCATTTCTTGGCTCTATCCCAAGGTGGAAAGGGACGATGACATGATAGTCACAGGGGATTTCTCCCTCCCTCCCTTAAATGTTGAGAAGGGAGAGATTTCCACACCCTTCCCGTTCTGTGGGATCTTCATTACAGTCATTATCCAGCTTAAGGTTTTGACAGATATTAATAAATCATACACCATGCCGAAGTCTTTTGCATAGATTAGATAGCGTAATGAGATGGTGCAATGTGTTTGGCTCCACACAAATTAATCAAAGGATGGTGCGTGTGTTTGAGAGAGAAATAAAAGCGTGTTTCTTGCAACAAGCGACAAAGTTAATCAAACAGCTCCAGAGTTGCTTCGGTTTGCTATAAGCAACTAATTTAGGCTGCTCTCCCTAAAAACAAGAGAAATTGCTTTTAGTTACTTTTGCCTTTGTTCTGCTGGGCAAAAGTTGGAAGCTAAAGTAGAAAATGAAAGCCATCACAATTCTGAGCACAATTCAAAGTGTTGGTGGTGACCTTTAAAGTCCTAAAAGGCCTTGGCCCAGTATACCTGAAGGAACGTCTCCATCCCCATCATTCAGCCAGGACACTGAGTTCATTGAAGTCATCTGAAGGTAGCCCTGTATAAGGGAGTTTTTTTAATGTTTAATGTTTTATTATGTTTTTATATATGTTGGAAGCAGCCCAGAGTGGGTGAGACAACGCAGTCAGATAGGCAGGGAATAAATATTATTATTATTATTATTATTATTATTATTATTAAATAGGACATCCCTATTTTCATCGGAAAAATGTCTTTAAACTCTGGTAAGCTTCTTGTTTCTCTGGGTGGAGGTTACAGAAAGGTGTGTGTGTGGAAACTAGTCTACCATACACAGGTAACATTTGCATTTATTCCTCTGCCCTCTTTTGCATCAGGGCCACCCACGGTTGGCATGTGATGGTGAACCAGCGACCCCCAAATGCTGCTGGACTAAAATTTCCATCGCCTCTGACCACTGGCTATGCTGGCTGAGGCTGATGGGAAATGGAGTCCAACAACACCCAGAGGGCCAAAAGTTCCCCATTCCCATTCATTATTCAGACAAGATAATTGGACCCATCCAATTATCTTTCCATTTCATCTTGGGCTGGATGGCCTTGTTTCCATGGCCACCTCTGCCTAGTTAAAACCCATGTGTGGTCCTTCCTCAGGCCTGCTGTGCCACCTCAATTAGTAGGGTATGAAGAGAACCTCCTTCCTGCCCAGCTAAAATAAAAACTAAGTTTTAAAGGGATTTATTTTTAGATAATCCATTTTAAAAGGATGGATGCTATTTCTTTTCCATTAATGTCACTATCTGGAGGTTATTTAGTGCAGCAATACAAGTTCTTATTGATGCAGATTGAATGTTGGGCTTGAGGCTGGCTTCTCCTTCCTTCCTTTTCATTTTGATCTCTAAAATAGAGATCCCTGCTGACTGCGTGCATCTTGCAGGTTTCTCCAGCATGTTCCCACCTGCGTTAAAATCCTGCTCTGAGCAGTCCAAGTACTTTTTTGATCGTACATTCCTGGATATGTTTCTGAGCAGGCTGCCCCTCTTCTGCAAAACAGCATGCCTGCTGAGATACGGCAGGTGCCCACAATCTGCATTTTCTGGAAACAATTGAAGACATTTTTCTTCCAACAAGCTTTCCCAGCTAGATGAATAGGTCTCTGGCACAGGTGCGCGTCTAGTTTGTATTGTTTTAAAACTCACATTTTGCCTTTTTTTGTGCTGTGTTTGTAATTGGCATTTTGAGCTGTTTCTGTTACATTTTGCACATCGTCTTGGGACTCACGTGGAAGGAGATTAAGTGATAGCTATATCTACAATAATTTGAGCAGGAATGCGGCCATTGGCTTCTGAAGGTTATTATTGGAAGTCGTTTGATGTGAGATTCAGACAAAATTATTGATTCACTGAGATTCCATTTCATTTTCATGTGCAGCTACTAAATGCTTGATGGGAACCACTGGGAAATTACAGGCACATTATTTTTGTGAATAGCATATGCTTATCAGCACATCAGGAGGTGGAATTACAGATGTTGGCCTCATAGGAGTAGATAAGCATACATTGAATTTAGCATGTTTAGTGGGGACGCGGGTGGCGCTGTGGGTTAAACCACAGAGGCTAGGGCTTGCCGATCAGAAGGTCGGCGGTTCAAATCCCCATGATGGGGTGAGCTCCCATTGCTCGGTCCCTGGTCCTGCCAACCTAGCAGTTCGAAAGCATGTCAAAGTGCAAGTAGATAAATAGGTACCGCTCCGGCGGGAAGGTAAACAGCATTTCCGTGCGCTGCTCTGGTTTGCCAGAAGTGGCTTAGTCCTGCTGGCCACATGACCCGGAAGCTGTACGCCGGCTCCCTCAGCCAATAAAGCAAGATGAGTGCCGCAGTCTCAGAGTCATTCACGACTGGACCTAATGGTCAGGGGTCCCTTTATCTTTACCTTTAAGCATGCTTAAGTTAACTCAGAGTTGGGTTTGAGCCATTGTTATGATAAAGGTAAAAAAAGGGTAAAGGACCCCTGGACGGTTAAGTCCAGTCAAAGGCGACTATGAGGTTGCAGCGCTCATCTTGCTTTCAGGCCGAGGGAGCCGGCGTTTGTCCACAGACAGCTTTCCAAGTCATGTGGCCAATATGTCTAAACCACTTCTGGTGCAACAGAACACCATGACATAAGCCAGAACACACGGAAACACCATTTACCTTCCTGCTGCAGTGGTACCTGTTTATCTACTTGCACTGGCATGCTTTCAACTGCTAGGTTGGCAGGAGCTGGGACAGAGCGATGGGAGCTCAGTGGTTTAGACCTTTACCTGTTGTTATGATGGGGACATTGGAAATGGCTGCTGTGGTCATTCCAATTGCCCTGGGTGTGTTTGTAACCTAAAACAGTGGCTTTAAAATTGTGTTCTAGGGTGAGAATTTTTGGAGAGCAGTACTCCATCCCATACATATACTAAGAAGCAACTGCTTTGGCGAGGGTTGCCAACTTTCCTTCACTCCTCCTCCTGTGCCTTTAACAGCAGCTTCACCTGCAGTTATTAGCAGGGGATGAGGGTTGACCTTGATGCCTCAAAAACTTCACCTTCTAATTTCTGCCAAAGGTGCAGAGAAGCAGACCATGCTACTTCTGCCCCAGGTCATTTGACCACCCTGTCTTAGCCTGCTGCATATATTTACACTTCATAAACATTTACTAGTCTTTTTTAATTGCCAAAGCATCTACCTAATCCTTTTAGAACTATTTACAAAATTGAACTTTAATGCTATTAAATGCAGCCAGATAATTTTGATAACATGTGAGCTACCTAATGTGAAGCTACTGCTATGGGTGGCATTCTAAATAACTTAAGTTAGATTTATATTGCCCATTTAAATATATGGGCCATGCATTATCCACTTACTGGAGTCGAGAGCACATAGTTTATTGCTGGGGAAAACTATTAATGGAACACTGTATATGAAAAGAAGGAGAAAAGCGCTTTGTCGAGTGGAGGATAAGCTTGTGGTTGTTTTTCTCAATACAGATTTTTCCCCCCAAAGTGTTCTTTCTCTATTGATCTGCACGCTGTTCAGTGCCTGTAAAGAAAGCTGGCTAAGAATCTCAGCAAAGCACAGAAATCTGGTAGGCATGATCTTCTAAGGCACAAGAAGAACACAAGAAGAGCTGTTGGATCAAGGCTGGATCTAGACTCATCAAAGAAGTGTTTCAGCTAAACACGTTGCAAACTTTGTATGAGAAATCGGGTTAGCAAAAAATGGATCTCCACAGTGCCATCTGGTGTCACAGTGTTACAATGCATAAGCAACGCATATAAAGCGATTTTTCTTTGCCAGTGTAGCTGAGTCCCTAGTCAAGCTTCCTGTTTTCTCAGCAGCAGCCAGCCAAATGCCAGTGAGAATCCCACAAGGAGGACCAGAGCTCAAAAGCACTCCCTGCTCATGTGATTTCTAGTAAACAACAACAACAACAACAACAACAACAACAACAACAATTTATTTATACCCCACCCATCTGGCTGAGTTTCCCCAGCCACTCTGGGCAGCTTCCAATCAAGTGTTAAAAATACAGCATTAAATATTAAAAAATTCCCTAAACAGGGCTGCCTTCAGATGTCTCTTAAAGAGAAGTAGCTGCTTATTTCCTTCACATCTGAAGGGAGGGCGTTCCACAGGGTGGGCGCCACTACTGAGAAGGCCCTCTGTCTGGTTCCCTGTAACCTCACTTCTCGCAATGAGGGAACCGCCAGAAGGCCCTTGGCGCTAGATCTCAGTGTCTGGGCTGAACTATGGGGGTGGAGATGCTCCTTCAGGTATACAGGACCTGTATTCAAAAAACTTCCTGCCTCTGCTAGCCTTATCCTCCATGAGTTTGTCTAATTCTCTTTTAAAGCCACCCAAATTGGTAGCCATCGCTGCCTCTTGTGGAAGCAAAATTCCATAGTTTAACTATGTACCGTGCTAAGAAATAATTTCTTTTGTCTGCCCTGATTGTAACAGCATTCAGCTTAATTGGATATCTCCAGCCAAGTCCTGTCTCATGTCAAGTCCTGTCACTGCACTGTGGCGTATTCGATGGAGGTTGTTAGCTATGGATATTTAGTCTGCAATAATCGCTACCAGCAAAGCAACAAGAAAATGAATTGAGGAACTTTCTATCAAGATAATTGAACAGAAGAAACAAAAGTAACCAGACTTGCCAAGTGAGGCGAAGGAAGTGTGGCTCCCACAGTCCCGTTTTACGAGAGAGCCAGAGACCTCGGGTTTTCCTAACAATTGTAGAATCACAGAATTGTGGAGTTGGAAGGGACCCTGAGGGTAATCTATTCCAACCCCCTGCAATGCAGGAATCTCAACTAGATCATACATGTCAGGTGGCCATGCAACAGGATAAAAGGTAAAGGTAAAGGGACCCCTGGCCATTAGGTCCAGTCGTGGCCGACTCTGGGGTTGCAGCACTCATCTCACTTTACTGGCCAAGGGAGCCGGCTTCCAGGTCATGTGACCAGCATGACTAAGCCGCTTCTGGCGAACCAGAGCAGTGCACAGAAATGCCGTTTACCTTCCCACTGGAGTGGTACCTATTTATCTACTTGCACTTTGACGTGCTTTCGAACTGCTAGGTTGGCAGGAGCAGGGACCGAGCAACGGGAGCTCACCCCGTCACGGGGATTCAAACCGCCGACCTTCTGATCAGCAAGTCCTAGGCTTTGTGGTTTAACCCACAGTGCCACCCGCGTCCATGCAACAGGATAGACATATTCGAAGTTTAAAGTAGTTAAACAACATAGGAACAAAGGAAGGGGCTCTGGGAAACAACTGCTTGTGGGGAGAGAGGAGGGAAATAGTGTGCAAAAAGAATTGAATCACTTAACTGCAATATATTCAACAAATACAAAGCAAAATTGGCTGTGACTCGAGGTATTCTGCAGACTAACATTTCCTGCTCTCTATTTGCTGCAAGTATATTACTACTGACTGGATGACAGAGCATACACGTTGTAAATCATTGCTAATGATGCATATTCCTGAAGTCCTTGTGAAACAGCAATTTATAGAGGCCGTGCTGAAGATGGCTAACTATGGTTAGTTAACGCTGCCCATTGATCACGCTGTTACAAGCGGCTGTTTCTTTGCTTACCTGAGCAGCACGCCCGCGTTCATCCTCTCAGGATGAATAAGAACAAGATGACCATCTGCATTTTTTGAGAGAGCAGCGGCTACCCCCAGTGAGCTCAATAAAAGAAAATTATGTTTCCGCGCTTTGGGTGAAACCAGTAAATCAGCTGTCGTTCTTGCACTGAGGCGAACAATGAAAAATAACATTTTGTGGGAAGGCGTCTTCTGTAGCAGCAGCTGGGTAAAAAAAAAAAAAAAGCTCTTGAATAAATCTCCTGCGAGGGGTCATTCGGATGTTATTATTGCTGTGGTGATTGTTCACACCTTTTCTGAGGCCTTGGTGGCAATGGGTACCACAAAAAGTAGTGCTGCCATGTTGGGTCATCGTTTTTCTACAACAACAAAAAAAAACCCTTATAAAAATACATTCTCTCTCCTCCTTTGGTGTGAAGCCAAAATGAGGGATATAAATTTTAGAAATCTGTATGTAGCCAGAGGTTTGCTTGCTAGGTTTTTTCCCTTTTCCCTTTTGGAATAGGGGTTTCCGCAGCTGAAGAGAATGTGTCTCTTTGACAGTGGCAGTGTGGGACCTGGGATATTTTAATGCCAGAGGCAATGTGGTAAAAAGGCACCTTCTCTCCAAGCTAGGGATAGAGCAATCTCTCAGCTTCGGTTTCTGTTTCTCATTTTTCTAGTCTTCCGTTGGCTGACTGCTTGGTTCTGATCTGAGTTAAGGTGGCTAGAGCATGGTGCTGACACTGTGAAGCTTGCAGGCTCAATCCCCGTAAGGCAATGTTTCTCAACCTGTGGGTCCCCAGATGTCGTTGGACTACAACTCCCATCATCCCTGACCACTGGTCATGCTGGCTAGGAATGATGGGAGTTGTAGTCCAACAACACCTGGAGACCCACAGGTTGAGAAACACTGCCGTAAGGGATAGCTGCAAATTCCTGGATTGCAGGGGGTTGGAGAAGTCGGGGGTCAGCAGGGGGCCGGTCTACTGTCCCTCAGACCTTGTGGGGGGCCGGACTATATTTTGTAAAAAAATATGAACGAATTCCTATGTCCCACAAATAATCCAGAGATGCATTTTAAATAAAAGGACACATTCTACTCATGTAAAAACATGCTGATTCCTGGACTATCTGCGGGCCGGATTGAGAAGGCGATTGGGCCGCATCCGGCCCCCGGGCCTTAGGTTCCCTACCCCTGGACAAGATGATCCTCAGGGTCATTTCCAACTCTATGATTCAGTGAGATAACCCCCTCATGCGTTCTATGAGAGCCCAATTTGAGGAGCACGTACTCACCTTTAAAGCCATAAATGGCCTTGGGCTCACATAACCGAACAAGCACTCTTCCCAACATCGTGTGTTAAGATCGTCTGCTGAGGTCCTGCTCCAGGGACCTCCCTTGTTTGAGGTGTGCTCCTTAACAAAGGAGAAGATTTGTCAATACTGGTGCCCTGGTTGTGGAATATCCTCCCAAAAAGAGCCCCCCCCCCCCATGTTATATTTTGAGCACCAGAAAAAAATATTTTTTATTGAACTGGACATTTTAAATTCTCAAATCATAGATTTACTTTAAGGGTTTTTATTTGTTTTTTTGTGATTATTCTCTGTGTTACGATTTGTGTTGACTGCACACTGCTCTGAAATCTGATCAGGATGGAGGGGTGCATAGAAATGTTGCAAATAATTGAAGACGCAGCAACTTCACTGCTTTTTCGCAGCACATTGATGGAGAGCAGCAAGAATGAAAGGATGAACTGTGTATTCATCTACAACATATAAGCAGATTCATTTACCTGAGCCGCCCAGGTTGTTTTTTCTCCTTGCCAATACCTACTCTCTTCTTCTAACAGCTTGTAATGTGCGTTATAGATGAGTCTGGGGGAACCCACCTCATGAGAGTCTGCACAAGATGACCTTCATGATCTGTACAGCATGATCAGTCTATGGATTATGCTTTTATCCTTCTGAATCTCCATTGTATCCCCATCTGCTGAGAATCATTAAAGTACTTAAGAGGACATGCGTGAGATCAATGTTAAGCTTTGTAGGGCCTTCCAATAATAACACCGGCCTGCATAAGAAGTTCAAAATGTGACATTGTTGCTCAGCAGCAGATTTTATCCAATGTGGGCTTCTTTCCCTAACTCCCAAGGGACTTCTGGAATTCTACCATCATTGTTTATGACTGAACTGTTTAGCCTAATAACTCTTTGACTTAATTGACCTATTATGTATGTAGGTGGACACTAGATGTCAGCACTCCCACACACAAGTGCAATTGGACCATCAACCATCTGGCCGTTCAAGAAATATCCCAGTGATGACCATTTCTTTATAACATGTGGTCAGGCAAACCCTCTGCTCTTGGGCAACGCTATAAAGACGACTTCACAGATGGTAGAAATGTAGTAGGAAATGTTGTGTACAAATAATGTACACTGCCGTGTGGTGATGTATATTTTGTCATGATTTCATGTGCATAATGCTCTCCCCCAAGAGATCCATCTGTCCACATCTTTGCTTTCATTTTACTATCGGGTGAAGACTTTTTCCATTAAGGAAGGCATTTCCTAGCTGTTGGCATTCTATTCTGCGTGCTCCTCTTTAGACACAGGTTTTGTTTCCATTCTTTTGCTCCATTAGTAAATTGATTCAATTATCTATGGCTTTAATGTTGCCATTGTTTATAATGTGGCTGCTGAGTAGGCGCCAGGGCTCAAATCAGAAGCCTTTGGGTTTGGGTAAGCCACTGAATTGCATGAACATTTGCCTAGGCAGCCTACTAGTCTTGGGCTGACCTTGCCTACTCAGGCACTGAGAGCCAGTGTGGTGTAGTGGTTAAGAGTGGTAGACTTGTAATCTGGTGAACCGGGTTAAGAGTGGTAGACTTGTAATCTCCGCTCCTCCACATGCAGCTGCTGGGTGACCTTGGGCTAGTCACAATTCTTTGAAGTCTTTCAGCCTCACTCACCTCACAGAGTGCATTCCACAGGGCAGGTGCCACTACCGAAAAGTCACTCTGCCTGGCTCCCTGTAACCTCACTTCTCACAGCGATGGAACAGCCAGAAGGTCCTCGACGCTGGACCCCAGTGTCTGGGCTGGATGATGTGGGTGGAGACGCTCCTTCAGGTATACAGGACCGAGGCCATATAATTTCACAATGCAAGAGATAGGAGACAAAAACACATGAAGTCGTGGGAAAATAAGGCAAGTTAACATATTAAAGTAAAACTTATTTCATATGTTTTACAGATTTATAAACTGCTTCACAGCATTAGACAAAAGCAAACTAAAAATTCAGAAATATACAATTTCCCCTGCAAGATTGTGCATATGGCTGGGTACGTACACAGAGAAACATTAGTGTGAAGGAGATACCACAATGCAGGTACATAATTGCACTAGTTCAAGAAATGTTTTTGGTGATAGCATAAGTTGTTTGCCAGAGTTTCCAGCCACGTTTTCTACGAGGTCTTCTGTAATCAAACGATTCAAAACGAGTGCCCACAGGATAGTTTCACAATATAAACAATGTTCACATTTTAATAAGAGCACAAACTACACACTGATCACAGTTATGCAAAACTATCCTAGATGCAAGGCTACTCTTATCCATTTCAGGCCACCCCTTAATTTCAAGGTCCATAAACCTAAGTAAACAATGTGCTTATGTATCGACATATAATAATAAAACAAACCAGTAATCAATAACTAGTGTCACTAGTATTCTCCCTTGGGCACAACAATTTCCCCATTGCATACTGGTTACAGTAGGGCTAGGGGAGAAATGTGTCTTCTGCTGCATTTAAAGATGACTTAAAGGAACCTAATTCACACTTTCTAAAATGATAAACGAATCGAAACACAGCCATCCTTCTCCGAATCTTGGGCTGCAGTTCTACAGCCAAGAAATATGCACAAAAAGGCATATACAGAGGTAAAACATGCATTAAAATGCATATATCAGTGAAATTACATACCAAAACGCTTTCTATTATGGGGAAAATGCATTGCAAAAATGTGTACATTGAGCACAAATGTGCACATGAGGAGAAATTCGCACCAAGGTGTTGATGAATTTTCATGTAGATTTTTTTTTAACGAATGAATTCACTGACTAATATGGAGAAGTGGAAAACTGAACTTAAGATTGGGGAGAAAATGAAAGAGAGACAGATTCAACCATCCCCAGCATTCTCCATTTTGTTTCTCTGATTGAATAATAAATATTAAACTTCCAATATCACTCTCCCTTCTTTCTTTGCAAAAAATCTGCAAGGTCTTTCATATCACAGCTCAGATACTTGGAAGAAACTCTTCACTCAGAACCACCTACAGAAACCTGTTCCATGAAAGCTGTGAAAGTCTTGACGAAAGGTGGAATGACACCTTGGCTTGCAAACTTCGGCAACAGAACCAGCACAGTTGCTTCTGTGAGGGAAAAGCAGCTCTCTGAGGAGATGATTTGGTGAGAAGCAACAGCATGGTAGGAGCACTTCCCCCTTCTTCCCCCTTTGCTGTTGCACCTCCTGTCTCTGAGCAGCTTCCTCATACCTGATTCCCCTTTGCAGAGTTCTGGGTGTGCATTTGCTCTCTGTTTCCCCACTCCTGTGATATGCCTAGTTTCCCCACGGATGTAAAATTCAAGTTGAGGGATGTTACTTTTAAAAATAACTTTCTCTGAAATTGATTACGGATGCAAACATATGAAGTCTTTACAGTCTGAACGATCAAACAGTAATCGTGCAACATGCATTAGAATAATATTAATCGGTGATATTAAAAAGGGAGTAATAAACAAATTGCCCCTGGAGAATAAAGGGATAATTTCATTCAGTCATTCGTTGGTTGGTTCGTTCATATGTCTATAAGTGGAATGATGTAATATCATGTCCTTGGTGTGATCTTACTTTGAAATGTTGGTGCAAATTAGTGAAACTTTTTATTGTTAAACATCTCAATTGTACCAGAATTTATTTGTGTTAAAAATGAATGCATAGTGCTCAACCATCCCAATTTAAGTGAGACATCCTAGAATCACAGAAACAAACCCAGCTTTTGATTGGATCCTTGAATGTCCCATTTTTTGGTCTGGCTCTCTGGACCAAAATATGTTCATTTTTTGGTCTTGTACAAGTCTGCTGGCTCCTGTGAGAGCTTGGGACAGAAAACCCCCGTGTCCTGATTTGGATCACCTGGCTGTTGGAGGGTATGTACCGTATTTTTCGCTCTATAAGACGCACCAGACCACAAGATGCACCTAGTTTTTGGAGGAGGAAAACAAGAAAAAAAATATTCTGAATCTCAGAAGCCAGAACAGCAAGAGGGATCCCTGCGCAGTGAAAGCAGCAATCCCTCTTGCTGTTCTGGCTTCTGGGATAGCTGCGCAGCCTGCATTCGCTCCATAAGACGCGCACACATTTCCCCTTACTTTTTAGGAGCAAAAAATACGGTAAATGTGTGCCCCCTA
The DNA here is from genome assembly GCF_964106645.2 of Podarcis pityusensis. Lineage (NCBI taxonomy): Eukaryota > Metazoa > Chordata > Lepidosauria > Squamata > Lacertidae > Podarcis > Podarcis pityusensis. The sequence goes on along the minus strand of NC_138037.1, from coordinate 44,479,432 downwards.
CTTGCTAAGGAAAGGGGAGAGATGCTCCTAGGTGTAATGATCTCTGGCAGGCAATCGAGCCCCAATATGAAGTAATGACCCTCCGGCAGTTTTATGTACATTTATTTTACAAAAAGACACATCCAGAGCCCGGCATTTCACCTGCTCGCATTTACATTTGTTGGTCAGCCTGAAGTTTCGCTCCTCCCACAGCAGGAAGGACGCCAGACTCCCGCCTTTCCCCTCTTGCCCTTCTGTCGCCTTCTGATTTTATCCAGGTGCCTGAATCGGGGACTGAGAGGCTGTCCTCCCCCTCCTCCTCACTCCCACTCGACGCAGACTCAGACTTCTGCTTATCTGCTGGTTGCCTAGCAAAGCTCTGGCTACCTTCCACCTCTTCATCTCCTTGAGAGCTAATAGAGTCTTCTCTGGGAAGGGGGAGTCGAACTGCCCTTTCTCAATTCTGACAGCCAGTTCTCCTCTGCAGAGTCGGACCCTCATTCATTTAGTTCAATCTCTGAGTCTAACTCATCCCCTGCGCTCGGGGGGGGGGGCACGTCCCTGACACTAGGGTCTGTGGATGGTTGTACTTCATTGCAGGCATTTTCAGGGAAGTATTCCCCACTGACTGGAATCTGGGCAGTGCCTCAGTCTGGCTCTCTTAAAGTGATAAGTGGAACCTCAGCTGATCTCCCCCTCTTGAGAACAAAGACACTGGAATGTGCTCCCCATATCCCTGGGGATTGCCTTTGGTAACATGGCTGCTTACTCGTGTGCTGTGATTGGACAGTATGTCCGAACTGGGTGATGTCATAGCGTTGCTGTTACTGTGTTTATTGGCACCTTCCTTCACGGATAGCATTGTTAGTGCACAACATTTTGGCTGGGAGATTGAGCTATTGGCAACACTGTGCGGAGTGTATATCAGTAGTGCTACATTAGCTTTGTGCTATAGACTTGCTGCTATATTTAAATATATCCTTTAATATGCATTTTTAAAATATGTGATTTCTCTTGGCATAGTCATTTCTCTACGTATTTTATCTCTAAGTACACATCCCTAAATGTATTTATTACAGAATATGCATTTTTAAACACATATTTTTAATGGTTCCGGCAAAATGAATAAGCAGTGCATCTGAAACAATTTTATTCTCCAGAGTCTCCAAGACAAACTTGTGCAACTGGCTGGATCATGTAACTTGTGGGTAAGTTCTCACATTACCAACTTCTTAATATTAAAAGGAATACTTCTAAATTAGAAACTCTTATCATTACAATATTGATTTTTATTTTATTTTACTATATCAAAGCATTTGGAGAAGTGTAAACTCCCATGGATAACTGTGTTGCAAATCTCACCTCTGCTGGGAGGTGCGGATCATATCGTTCTTGTCAGAATTCACAAGAATCAAATTCTCCAAGCTTCCCCGACTGCGACTTTGCTATGCGGTCATTATGCCATTAGTTAGCATAGTGGCTGTTGCTGTTGCAATGTGACAATAGAACTGGGCATTAAGCCTGCTTGGATGCCATCAGATTTTTCACTTCACAGGTATGCAGAGAGTTTGTTGGGAAGCTAGCTTATAAAAGCTTTTTTTTTTTTTTTTTTTTTTTGAAAAGCAGCAAGCAAGAATGAAGGTCACAGCACTGGCCCAGGGGTGGAACTTTATCTCAGCAATATTTCAAAGCTGATAAAAAGCGGAAAGCAGGTGGTTAGAGAGATAGACCGAGCCAAAGGGAAGCTTGGGGTCAAGAGTGCCTGCCAATTCCGCTGACATAAAATATGCCATTGAATTGTATATCTCAGCGGCTCACCTTAGACACCTGGTGGATGGGGCAGCAGTGTGGCCCTAGAAGGATTGCGGTACAAGCAGCTGCTTGTCATCTAGATCTGACCTGTCAATAAACAGAGAGACAGCTCTGAGACTACTACGCTGGAGAAGGAAGAAAACTAGAGCAATGGCTGTGTATGTTGTGAGCAAAGAGTGAAAACCCACAAGGCTTCTTTTATTCTCCTAAAACGAGGAAGTTGCGGCACAATCTGAACGCATGTTTATCCAGAAGAAAGTCCTACTGCATTTACTGGGGTCTAGTCCTAGGGACGCGGGTGGCACTGTGGGTTAAACCACAGAGCCTAGGACTTGCCGATCAGAAGATCGGCGGTTCGAATCCCCGTGACAGGGTGAGCTCCCGTTGCTCAGTCCCTGCTCCTGCCAACCTAGCGGTTCGAAAGCACGTCAAAGTGCAAGTAGATAAATAGGTACCACTCTGGTGAGAAGGTAAACGGTGTTTCTGTGCGCTGCTCTGGTTCGCCAGAAGCGGCTTAGTCATGCTGGCCACAATACCTGGAAGCTGTACGCCGGCTCCCTCGGCCAATAAAGCGAGATGTGCGCCGCAACCCCAGAGTCGGTCACAACTGGACCTAATGGTCAGGGGTCCCTTTACCTTTAGTCCTAGGCAAGTGCCCTTAGGATAGCAGCCTAGGTGATATTAATGCAGCTAACAAAAGGGAGCAGGTGGCGCTGTGGTCTAAACCACTGAGCCTCTTGGGCTTGCCGATCAGAAGGTCGGCAGTTCAAATCCTCGTGACGGAGCTCCCGCTGCTCTGTCCCAGCTCCTGCCCACCTAGCAGTTCAAAAGCACACCAGTGCAAGCAGATAAATAGGTACTGCTGTGTTGGGAAGGTAAACAACGTTTCCGTGTGCTGCTCTGGTTTCCATCACAATGTTCCATTGTGCCAGAAGTGGTTTAGTCCTGCTGGCCACATGAACCGGAAAGCTGTCTGTGGACAAACACCGGCTCCCTCAGCCTGAAAGCGAGATGAGCGTTGCAACCCCATAGTCGCCTTTGACTGGACTTAACTGTCCAGGGGTCCTTTATCTTTTTTACCTAATGCAGCTAACAGTGCAATCCAGTTCTGTTGGATTTGGGGAAGGCCCAGAATCTGCACTGCTACAGACATAATGATATAGTAAAAACTGTTACGATATTCCGTTCAAACTTAAGAGGAACAGACGTGTGGAACTGTTACGTGTCACATGTCTGTTTACATTCCAGCACAGCCTGCTGGGAACTGTTGTGTGTATAGCTTTTGCATATGCTGTTTGCTTGGACATGAAGGGGAAAAGACATGTTTTTCCCTTGGTCCTGATGCTGAATAAAATGCCTGTAAATACGCTTTACACGGCCTCTATCTGCCCTTCTGTTGCAAAGAGTTCTTATCTCTGCTGGCTTGCGTGCTCAGCTTCTGAAGGCTTCTGAAGCTTGAGTCGCAGTTACATGCTGAGCCAAGGACTGGAGATCGCCCGGCTGCTGGCTGGTGGGCTGGAGCCATCTGGAGGCCTGCCAATTGCCCCCGCTTCCCTGGACGCATCCCAACAAAAACCAATTTTCATGCCTAAGATCCAGGACAAAGTGCCACCTTTCGGAAACCCCCCCCCCACCCAGATGTCAATTCCGCCTTTGATATCCTGGACGTATGGCAACCCTATAATAATAACTATTATAATTTCTTATTTGTACCCCACCCATCTGACTGGGTTGCCCCAACCACTCTGGGCTGCTTCCAACATATATAAAAACATAATAAAACCTTAAGCCTTAAAAGGCTTACCCACTTACCTGGGAGGCAACAGAAGCAGATTTAGGGCAGCACCACCGGTTCTGCCGCACTGGGTGCCAAGCCTAGGGGGTGCTGCAGGGCGCTGCAACTATGACGTAGTGAACTGAGCAGAACGTAAGGCGAGAGGCAGTTGGCGTTGAATTTTGGCCTCACAGAAGGCGCTGCTGAAATTTGAAAGACCAAAGTCTGCCCCTGGGGGTAAGTCTCATTGAACTCAATGGAATTTACTTCTGAGGAGGGATATGTAGAACTGCAGTGTAAGCTACACTGGCCTTACACCACTTGTGTAAAATAACAGGGTTGTCGGGTCTTGGGCATAGCAGGACCATTGATGTGACCCCATTCGAGAAATAGATATATCCCTTTTTAATGAACATGGATACACATTTAAATGCTGAGCAATATCTGGCAGATGAGAATATGAATTTATCTTTGAATTTATTAGTGATCTCTTCCAGCCCCTGGCCTTGCCACCCTCATATCAATATTAGAATTCTAAAGTAGTTGTTTCAAAGGTTACAAGTATGCTAGAGTGTTCAGTAAACACTCTGAATATGCCTGAAATTATTAACCACAATTTAAGGAGAGGATTTTAACTATGGTTGGGTGATGGACCCCGACCTCATCTACTCTACCTGTGAGCTAGGGCACCCTCACTATTCTCCTCCAATCTCATTTCTGCTGCTATAAACTCTGGCATATACAACTACATGCTGAGATATAACAGGTAATATACCCTGATAAAATGACGGTTTTTGTGTAATGGGAGGATTGTCAGAGGTGAGGCTGCTGTTGGAGGCTGAGAGCTATTGGAAGCAGAACATTTGGGAAAGGGGTTATTATCGGAGACAGAGGTTACCTTCTAAGCAGTATAGAGTGTCCTTTGCTGCAGTGTTATTGAAAAGTAGCTGTCATAGCAAGACATCATGGTCTGATGTACGGCAGATGTTTCATACGTGCAAATCTGGCTGTCTGTTGTAGTCAATTTCATTGGACGCTAAGGGATCAGTTCACTCTTTGGTTTCAATGAAATTGATTGGTGGTATGGCCAGTTCAGCGATTCCTTCCACAATGCACAATTCGTAGAGTGCATAGCTATTAGATGTAGTTGTGGCCACTATCTTAGAAGCATAGAAGGGACCTTGAGGACCATCGAGTCCAATATGCAGCTGTCCCATACATACAGTGGTACCTCGGGTTACAGACACTTCAGGTTACAGACGCTTCAAGTTACAGACTCCGCTAACCCAGAAATAGTACCTCGGGTTAAGAACTTTGCTTCAGGATGAGAACAGAAGTGGCGGCAGCAGGAGGCCCCATTAGCTAAAGTGGTGCCTCAGGTTAAGAATAGTTTTAGGTTAAGAACGGACCTCCAGAACGAATTAAGTTCTTAACCCGAGGTACCACTGTACCTTCTTCCCCAACCATTGACCACAATAGGAGTTGTGATCCAAAACATCTGGAGGATGCACCTGGTTGGAAAAGGCTGGATTTGACAGATTAATGGACTGCAAAACGTAGAATCACAGGGTACGAAAACAACTTCAAAGCTCCCCTATTCCCCCATGGTATGACCATTTTCCATCCTCCCATTTTGACTCCCTGGCACCCTTATCTGTATAATCTAGCAATTCCAAAATATAGACGTCCCTTTACTCTCGCAAGACTGAATGTACTGCCCTCGGCTATGCTTGAGGGACGATTCCAACAGATTCCATAAGAAAAACACGTCCCTGCGGCGATGGTAGCACTGAATCAGTGACACATGCCCTCCTCGGGTGCACTCTTTACAAAGACCTGAGGAACGAAATTATCACGCCTCTTTTATTGACCATTCTGGGTCGCCCAACCACTGCCACAGTGCCGATTCTCCTCGCAGATCAAGTGGAGCAGATGATTGCAAAGGTTGCAAGGTTTCTAGCTGTGACAATCAGAATAAGGTCCATTATTTGACTGCTGATTCAGGACCCTAAAATGTGTTTTATATAATCGACTTTTTATTTTGTTCTGTGTTTAAGGTGCTGGTTTTAACCTGTAAAGCCCTATATGGCCTAGGACCCTTGTACCTTCAGGACCGCCTCTCCTGGTATGTCCCACAGAAGACCTTACCGTCTTCAAATAAAAACATCTTGGAGATCCCAGGCCACAGGAAGGTTAGCTGGCCTCAACCAGAGCCAGGGCTTTTTCGGCCGTAGCCCTGATCTGGTGGAACGCTCTGTCACAAGAGACTAGGGCCCTGCGGGACTTGACATCTTTCCGCAGGGCCTGCAAGACAGGGCTGTTTCACCAGGCCTTTGGCCAAGGCACAGCCTGACCCCCTCTCTCCTTCTGTAATCCTCATAAAACTCTAGCCCAATGGTTGCCATTAATTTGATTCTGAACTGATTTTAGAATGTAGTTCAATTAATTGACTGTGATTTTATGTAAACTGTGCTATTTTTACTGTTGTTAGCTGCTATGAGCCCGGCTTTGGCTGGGGAGGGTGGGATATAAATAAAATTTTATTTTTTATTATTGTTATTATTATTATTATATCACTGTGTTTTTTGTTGCTATGGCTGACAGCTCACGCAAATAAAGTTTCATTGATTCATTCAGCTCCCCCCTTTCCAACTCCCCACTGATGCAGGAAATCCATAACCGTAGCATTCCTAAGAGGTTGCCATTCATCGTCTGCTTAAAAACTTCTGTTGAAGGAGAGTCCACTACTTTCTGAGGCAGAATGGCCCGCCATCAAGCAGCTCACACCATCAGGAATGTTTAGCAGAAATCCTCTTGTAATTTGAACCTGTTGATTCAGGACAGACGTTCTGAAGCAACAGTGAACTAATTTTCTCTAAGCATCCCCAACTTTGTCAACCTTTCCTGGAGGGATCTATCAATGTCCATATAGAACGTCCATACTTGGGGGTAGTACTGTTGAGAATTCCATTCCACCTTAAGGAACAGATGCGTGGAATTGTTCCATGTCACATGTCTGTTTACATTCCAGAACAGAATGCTGGGAACTTCCATTTGTGTATAGCTTTTGTTTTCCCCCGTTCTCTCTGAGACAACACGAGAGAGAGAGACGACATGTTTCTTTGTCCTGATTTATGATTAATAAATCTGTAGTTGTAGTATGCTTTCACAAGCCTCACGCTTATTCCGCGTGCGCAGTACACTATGCTAATAGCGTGCCCTGGCTTTGGAAGCCTGGGTCGCTGATTTACGTCGGAGCACGGGCCGATGGAAGGAGACGGCACAGCTGGGGCTTGCCAGCTGGCCTCTCAGCCCTCTGCATGTCGACAAGTGCACACCTGGTTACCACCTGCTGGGAAGCAACAATGGAGCGGGCTATTGTCCCCAAGCCCTGCTTCTTTGCTTTCCAGAGGCATCTGTGATGCCGAACTAGATTTTGGTCTGATCTAGTTGGGTTCCTCTTACATTTGCATTACTGCAAACATGTAAATAGCTGTAATGGTGCACAGTCCTCTATTTTATCCAACTTCTGCTCAAATGCTCGATATAACCCCTCTTTTACATACATCCAAAGTGCATATTTTCTTTGTAACGTCTCAGGAAAAAAGCTTGTTCTAATGGAAGAAGAAAAATGATGCTCTTGCCTTCAAGCCAGGAGCGCTAAAGAAAAATGTGTGTCTCTCTCTCCCCCCATATTGAGGAAATGTCCTTTCCTTCCTTTGCATCCCTTGTATCTTGATTTATATTCATTTTTGCAGAAAGCATAATTTGCTGGATGAAAATGCTGTTCTACAAGTTCACCTTTAACACGCTAAATCTCCACCATCAATCCAGGCCCAGTGCCACAATTTTATTTTATTTTTAGTGCAAATCCATTTATTTTACTGATCTTACAGGACATTCAGTCAATCTACATAACTTGTAGCTTGCCTGTGGCCTCGTGGGATTAAAGTGTTCTTGTGTATCAAATGATTATGAAAAATCTGGGAGTTAAATATATGCCGTAAATGATCACTATTTATACATTCTGGAGATGTGCACGATTCTTTAAATGATGAATCAAACAGAATGAGACTGGCCATTAGAGGGCACTTCATACTGATTGGAGCAATGACTCATTCATTTGCATCTTTCTCAGTCTCCCAAGAATGATAAGTAAAAGTTCCCCTATTTCAAAGATCACAGGACCTTCTTTATTATGGTAAGCCTCTCCACAGCTATCGATCAATCATAGCAGTCAATTGGTATGTTGCAATGTCTGGAGATGAAATTAACACCTACCGGTTCCTTCAGATGGAGGATGAATGACACCTTGTTTAGAGATCAAGAAGTTACCAAGAAGGCCCAAAAAACCTTGAGAGACTATTTTGAGATAAATATGAACACTACCATTGAAAAAAGAGTAATCTGGGACGCAAGCAAAGCAGTTATGAGGGGGTTTCTAATTCAACAGAATGCAATAAAGAAGAGAACCCAAAATGAGAAAAAAGATAAAACTTTAGAAAAAATAAAAGAGGGTGAGAAGAAACTGAGAGCGAAACCAAAGTCACAAGAGATTCTGAGAGAAATAAAGTTATACCAAGTTCAATATATGAATATGAATCAGGAAATAGAATGGAAAATTAAACAGATGAGACAAAGGACATTTGAATCGGCCAATAAATGTGGAAAACTGTTAGCTTGGCAAATGAAAAAAAGACAAAAACTTAACACCATTACTAACTTGGAAGTGGAAGGAAAGAACATCCAGAATCCAGTGGAAATTAGAAAATGCTTCCAGAGGTACTTTAAACAGCTATATACACAAGGGCCACAGAAAGAGTGTGATTTAGACCAATTTTTAAAAACAAATGGACTTCAAAAAATCTCTCAAGAAAACAAGTTAATGTTGAACTATAAAATAACAGAACAGGAGGTGGAAGGTGCCATCCAGAACATGCAATTGGGCAAATCTCCAGGGCCAGATGGCTTAACCTCAAAATATTATAGGTCCTTAAAAGATTGGATAATTCAACCACTAAAAGAGGTTTGTAATGAAATTTTGGAGGGGAAAAAAGCTCCAGAGTCGTGGAAGGAAGCTTATATTACACTAATACTGAAAAATGAGTCTGAAAAGACACAACTTAAGAACTACCGCCCCATATCCCTGCTTAATGTGGATTATAAAATTTTTGCAGATATTTTGGCTAAAAGGTTAAAAAAAGTATTAGTGGAGGAGATACATAAAGACCAAGCTGGCTTTCTCCCAGGTAGACACTTGTCTGATAACACGAGGAATATAATTAACATTTTGGAGATGTTGCAAGTGAATATTAATATTAAAGCTGTCTTAATTTTTGTAGACGTGGAGAAAGCCTTTGACAATATTTCTTGGAGTTTCATGAAGAAAAATCTTCAGGGGATGGGGGTTGGTCAAGGGTTTGAAAATGGTATAAGTGCAATTTACTCAGAACAAAAGGCTAAACTAATAGTTAATAATGTGGTGACAGAGGAATTTAAGATAGAGAAAGGGACACGACAAGGCTGCCCAATTTCCCCATTGCTTTTCATTTTGGTCCTGGAGGTTTTGCTAAACATGATCAGAAGGGACCGTCTGATTAAAGGTATACAGGTCGGAGCTAAACAGTACAAATTGAAAGCTTTTGCAGATGATTTAGTATTGACGTTATAGGAGCCAGAATCTAGTACTAAAAGAGTATTAGAATTGATTCAGGAATTTGGTCATGTGGCAGGATTTAAGCTGAACAAGTTAAAAACTAAGGTGCTTGAGAAAAATTTAACACCGATTGAGAAAGAGAGGTTTCAGAAGGAGACAGGTTTAACATTGGTTAAGAAAGTAAAATACCTGGGGGTTAATATGACTGCCAAGAACTTAAACCTATTTAAAGACAATTATGAGAAATGTTGGTCAGAAGTGAAAAAGGATCTAGAGATATGGTCAAACTTGAAGCTTTCCTTGTTAGGTCAAATTGCTGTTATAAAGATGAATGTATTGCCAAGAATGTTATTTTTGTTTCAATCATTGCAAATCTTGGACAAAATGGACTGTTTCAAGAAGTGGCAGAGAGATATTTCTAGATTTGTCTGGCAGGGCAAGAAGCCCAGAATAAAATTTAAAATATTAACTGATGCAAAGGACAGAGGTGGATTTGCCCTGCCAGACCTCAAACTTTATTATGAATCAGCAGCATTCTGCTGGTTGAAAGAATGGCTGCTTCTTGAGAACACAGACATTTTGGATTTAGAAGGTTTCAATAATGTTTTTGGGTGGCATGCATATTTGTGGTATGACAAGGTTAAAGCACATAAAGCATTTAAAAACCATATTGTTAGGAAAGCATTGTTAAATGTCTGGATAAGATATAAGGACTTACTTGAAAATAAAACCCCAAGGTGGTTGTCACCAATGGAAGCAAAGGCTCAGAAAAGGCTCAATATGGAGGCCAAATGGCCGAAATATTGGGAAATTTTGGAACAAGAAGGAGACAAATTGAAATTGCAGAGTTTTGAGAAATTAAAAGATAAAGTGCGAGACTGGCTTCATTATTATCAGATAATGGAGGCATATAATTTGGATAAGAAAATTGGCTTCCAGGTGGAAAAATCAAAACTAGAAACAGAACTGTTAGAACCCAAAACTAAGATTTTGTCAAAGATGTATAACTTGCTGTTGAAATGGAATACTCAGGATGAAACGGTGAAATCTGCTATGATTAAATGGGCACAAGATGTTGGACATAATATCATGTTTGCTGACTGGGAACAGTTGTGGACCACAGGTATGAAATTTACGGCATGCAATGCCCTAAGAGAGAATATTATGAAAATGATATACAGGTGGTACATGACACCAGTCAAGCTTGCAAAAATCTATCATTTGCCCGATAATAAATGTTGGAAATGTAAAGAAAACGAAGGTACATTCTTTCACCTTTGGTGGACGTGCCCAAAGATTAAGGCTTTCTGGGAGATGATCTATAATGAATTGAAAAAGGTATTTAAATATACCTTTCTAAAGAAACCAGAGGCCTTCCTGTTGGGCATAGTCGGCCAATTGGTGCCAAAGAAGGATAGAACTTTCTTTATGTATGCCACAACAGCAGCAAGAATACTTATTGCAAAGTATTGGAAGACACAAGACCTACCCACTCTGGAAGAATGGCAGATGAAGGTGATGGACTATATGGAATTGGCGGAAATGACTGACAGAATCCGAGACCAGGGAGAAGAGTCAGTGGAAGAAGATTGGAAAAAGTTCAAAGACTATTTACAGAAATATTGTAAAATTGATGAATGTTAGAATGATGTTGGATAGAAACTAAGTGGCTTTTAGCTGTAATGTTATAAGGGAATATGAAAAAATGGACTATTAATAGGTAAAAATTTAATGTTACAATACTTTAAGATCGAAGACTAGGATAAACAAAGAGGGGAGGGATTTGCTAAACTAACAATTGAAGTGGAATACCGAAAAGGGAGGCGTGAGGAGGTCTGGGAAACAAGCAAATGAAAGATAAGTGATTGAAAGACTGAATTGTTTTTAACTATTTTTATTTTGTATTTTTCTTTTTTCTTTTTCTATTTTGTAATATTTTGAAAATCCTAATAAATATCTTATAAAAAAAACCACAATTGGTATGTTGCAATGTCTTCCCGCAAGTTTTCCGTTGCAGTTTTGCAAGGTAAATCGGTCTCCTTTGTTTTGTCAGAAAAGGTTGTTAAAAAAAAAATGGAGGTTCCTATTGGACTATTGTTTCGCAGACAAAGCACAACCATCCATTGTGCTGCTCACTGTCAAACCTGCCTGCCGCAATTGCACAATTATAGAAATTGGAGCATAGTCAAGCCTCAATACAGTACTAAACACCTGAGGAGCTCAGTGAAAACACATCTTGGGATTGGAAGTTGTGTTCTGCAAACGGGGATAAATATTCACTACTGGTACCAGCCTTTTTCTCTACAGAAAGCGTATTCCACAGTTGCGCTCTCTCTCTCTCTCTCTCTCTCTCCCCCATACCTGCTGTATTGGTTGCATTGGCAATTCAATGGGAGAGCAATTATGTAAAGCTCTTAGAATTCTCAGCTCAATCCCTTGTTTACTTTCTTTGACACAAGCCACTTGTATGTCCTTCCTCAGGACTGTTGTGAAACCTGTAGACTAGCCACCGCAAACCTAGGACCGTCTGTCTATATGTTACTGGGCTAAAAATTCCCATTATCCTTGGCCTTTGGCCAAACCGGATAAGGCTGATGGGAGCTGAAGTTCAACAACGTCTGGAAGGAATCAGATTTAAGCAGGTTGCTCTGGGCCATGTCCACACATTTTCAGTCTCCTCTTCTGCTACTGGCCATCCCTTGTTTTTCCTACTAACTCAGATATTATCCCTCGGGACAGCAGCCTCAAATGTCAAGGGGCTACGACAGCTTCTCTTCTATTACATGCTTCAAGTTTCTCATAATGGTAACACGGAGGGCAGAGAAACTGAATTCCAGTATAAATTGAATTTCTTTTAAGCAGATATGGCGTCTGTTCTGTAATAATAACAATGATTTCTTTATTTAAAAAAAAAAACCAGTTGTAATTCTACAGCTAGGTTATTTTATTCTTATAGGACCTTTTAAAAAAGAAATATATATCCCTATAGGAAGGGGGAAAGACACACACATATCACCTTCTGTAAAACCTAGTGGACCAGATAAGAATCTGGTCATTACTTGCTTTTTAAAAGAGTGAGCACATTCTACATTTTCCTCTCTCACGCACCCATATAAAGCATATTATGAGACTACAATGCAATTGTTCTGTTGTATTTTCCTCCCAGTGACATTTTCTTTTCTTTTCTTTGGTTTCCCTTTGCTGGTGCAAGTTTCTTCTTCCTTGATGCAGCATTCAAGTGGGAACATGTCTTGCTGCGGGCCATTGTCTGATTGGTAAACCCTGCAACAGTGGGGATTATTGTTTAATTGGAAAATATGTGCCAATGCGGAAAGGCTGCACGTGGGCTGTGACTTGCACTTTCTGCATCTTGTCATTTCTTTTGGAACAAAGAGCCATCGCCGAGAGGAATAACTATTCTGTTCCCCTGATTTGAAAGTTTTCTGTCAAGCATTGGTCTGAGGCCTAGATGTATGCGAAGCAGGGGCAAAGTCTTCCACCATCACCTCCACCATAATGCCATGGAGTGAATTCTGAATGTGCACATCTAAGCAAACACCAGTGGGGTTTTTTGAGGAAGCTTCTCCCCCCCCCCCCCCCCGATTTCAAATGTGCGTTCATGGAAGTCTGATTTAGGAACGCTATGGACCTTTCCATTATACCCAGCATCTTCCAGATTAAACCAAATTCCCAGATGTTTCCATAAAATCAAATCATCTCGTTAACTGCAGAAGGAGAGGTACGTGTTGAGAAGAAGCTGCCAGCTGATGTTCCTGGTTCAGTGCATTGTTGTCATACTGAGTAAGGGACTATTCTGTGCAAGGTGGAAATGCAAAGTTTCCAGAATTGTCCTGGCCACACCAGCTTTTGGTGATCTGGATATGAGCATCTACCAGGGTGTGAATTTTGGCACAAAACACCAAAAATGTGGTTTTTGAATGTGTTGGCAAGCCAAAAACTTGTCCTCCTTACCCAGATAACGCTAAAATGAAAGGACCTGATGCATGTTTTGAAAAAGCCACTCAGTGTCTGCAGGCCTTTAGCCAGCATGCACACAATTGATATTATCAGTATTAATTGTCAGTATTGTTTGTTTATATTATTATTATTATTATTATTATTATTATTATTATTCCCTTCATGGAACAGGCCCCGAGTGCATTACAAAAAATCACAGTTAAAGGTACAAATTAAAATCTCAAAATAAATCCACAAAAGTTAACAAACGGGACAGGGAAGACACCTACTCGGCCCAAGGCCTGGAAAAAAGAGGTAAAACTCCCCAATAATTGAAACGCATACAATGAGGGCATCAGACTCACCTCAGAGGGAAGGTCCTTCCACAGCTAAGGGGCCACCACAGAGGCCATGGCACTCAAACTACAGAGGGAAATGGCACCATTGACAGGGCTGCCAGTCCATGCAAACCAGGTAGTGGGGACCTTGTGGCTTTCCAGATATTGTTGGACTTGCCTCAGCCTCTGCCAGCATCATCAATAGTCAGGGATAATGGGAGTTGGGGACCAACAACATATGGAAGGCTACAGGTCTCCATCCCTGATGTAGGCAATACTGAGTCAGCTGGACCAATAATCTGGTGGAATAAGGCGTATTGTTCCAATAGCAATGGATGTGTATCATTATAGTGTACCATTTGCACAATTGTTGGACCCTTTCTTCCCCATATCATGAAGTACACTTGTTTACCTGGTGCCTCCCTTGTTATGAGGTATGTCAAAAATACATACAAGGTGTGACCTGAAAGTTCGGGGAATGGTCACAGAAATCGGACAGCGAGAATTATTCAAACATACAATTGGCATCGGAAACCCACGAAATGCTCACAATTGTGTGAGGAGATGAAGCTGTAACTCGAAAGACAGTGTATGAGTAGTTTAAGCATTTCCGTGAAGAGCGGCAAACCATCGAAGATGACCCTCAGTCTGGCAGACCATCAACGAGCAGAACGGTGGCAAATGTTGACAGAGTTTCGTGAGTTATTGATGCGGGAGCGGCGTTTGTCCATCTGAATGATGGCGGAAGAATTGCATATTACGCGTGAAATCATTACTGAGGTTACTGAGTTGTCCCACCCTCCATATTCTCCCGATCTGGCCCCACTGGATTTATTTCTTTTTCCAAAACGGAAATCTTCACTGAAAGGGCACAGATTTTCCAACATTTCACACGTCTAAGCTGCTGTGATGAGGGAATTGAAAGCAGTATGAAAAGAGGATTTCTCCAGAAGTTTCCAACAGTTCTACGAACGTTGTCAATGTTGCATTGCATCAGAGGAGGCCTACTTTGAAGGCCTGTAAGGCATGTATGCTCAGATATTTATCACTGCCCAATTTCTGTGACCATTCACCGAACTTTCTGGTCATACCTTGTACAATGCACCTGCTAAATCTGTAACATGTGGTGCAACCTACTACACCTTCCTTCTTTGGCAGCCATTCAGAGTAGTAATGGGTAAGGCATTTTAAGGTTCATTGCTATTTAAATGTCTTTTTGTGGATGGGTTCAGTCTTTGAATAAAGCCAGGAAAAGAAAAGGGTTTCTGACATGGTTAATTCTGACATATCCCAGTCTCTCTCCATGCAGAAACCTGCTGGAGGTAAGGCGTCAAAATCAGGATAATTATGATATAGTTTATACAGGATTTCCACTAAAGCCGTGGAGGAAATCCACAACAAGAACTCTTAAGCTTAAAGGAAGCAAAGATTTTGTATAAGATTGACAGAAGATTTAAGAGGAGGATCGTGAAAATTAACCTCCCTCGAGCAGGAGAGGTCATTACTTGGGAGTTGGGCCAGATCCTTTTCTTAGTTACTCCATGGAGACCAATTTTCAGAGGCCATGAAGTTCTATCAGGGTAACTGATAGGGCTACGTAGCTCCAGCTGCTTATAATTATGAGAATTTGACAGGATATTTTTTCCGGAAGACTACCCAAAGAACTAGGTCATCGAAGCAGCTGGAAATGGCCTAGGTCCTAGTCCCTGAAAGTGTAATTTGCAACACTAGCCAGCAAGTGGTCCTCATCCAGCTTTTGCTTCTTAAGAAAAATAGATGGAAAGAAGTTATGAGCACACGAAGCTCTGTGGACCATTTGGTTTGTTGTTGCTGCTGCTGGAAGAGATGAAGCAAATGAATAAGGATTATATGAAGCAAATACAACTACCATGAATCTGGTTATTCAATATAAATATGGCTGCAATGTGTACTTGAAGTAACTAATGGTAGAAGATGGAGAAATGTCTGTTGGGGGTGGGTGTATTGAAACTTATTATTATTATTTATTTATTTATTTATTTATTTATTTATTTATACCCCGCCCATCTGGCTGAGTTTCCCCAGCCACTCTGGGCGGCTCCCAATCAAATGTTAAAAACAGTACAGCATTAAATATTAAAAACTTCCCTGAACAGGGCTGCCTTCAGATGTCTTTTAAAGATAGGATAGCTGCTTATTTCCTTCACATCTGAAGGGAGGGTGTTCCACAGGGTGGGCGCCACTACCGAGAAGGCCCTCTGTCTGGTTCCCTGTAACCTCACTTCTCGCAATGAGGGAACCGCCAGAAGGCCCTTGGCGCTGGATCTCAGTGTCTGGGCTGAACGATGGGGGTGGAGACCCTCCTTCAGGTATCCTAGGCTCAGGCCGTTTAGGGCTTTAAAGGTCAGCACCAACACTTTGAATTGTGCTCGGAAATGTACTGGGAGCCAATGCAGATCTCTCAGGACCGGTGTTATGTGGTCCCGGCGGCCAATCCCAGTCACCAGTCTAGCTGCCGCATTCTGAATTAATTGCAGTTTCCGGGTCACCTTCAAAGGTAGCGCATTGCAGTAGTCCAAGCGGGAGATAACCAGAGCATACACCACACTGGCAAGACAGTCCACGGGCAGGTAGAGTCTTAACCTGCGTACCAGGTGGAGCTTGTAGACAGCCGCCCTGGACACAGAATTAACCTGTGCCTCCATAGACAGCTGTGAGTCCAATAATAATGATTTATTATTTAATATATGGCTTTTGTGTGGTTGGAATGCAGCCTCCTGCAGAAAGTGAAAGGCTCATCCATTGCTCCACCCACTCTTGCCCTTTCCACCATTAGTATGCGGCCCCTGGATTCAGGGAATCTGGCCCTCTAGCTGCAAAAATGGTTTTTCAGCCCTGAAATAGAGAGGGGGGGAAAGATTTAAGGGTAGTGACCTAAGTTTGGTAGGAATGTGGGTGGCAAAACATATAAATCAAGCTGGTGTCCTTTTGAGAATTTTGTGACGCGTAACATTTGTATCTGTTCTAATTCGACGTGAATATTTCAGCCTTTAAAAAAATGGTCTTAGGCCACGCAAGTGGGGAAAGTGTGCCCCTCCAAATGTTGCTGGACTACAGCTCCCATTATCCATGACTACTATCCAAGCTCATTGGAGGGTCATGGGAGTCCAGTGATCTCTGGTGGATCACAGGTTTCCAGCTCCTGCACCGGCAAATTTATTTTCAACCAGTCTGTTCTCCAAACAACATTCGGAGAACTAGAAGGGCAAATCTTGCTCCATGCAGCATTGACCATGGTCACACCCACACCATACACTGAATACACATGGCTTCTGTGATGGCCTGGGATTCCGATTCGGAGGATGAAACAGAGGAATCCCAGCCTGCACAGGAGTCCCCGCCTCCAGGGCCGGCTGAACTGGGGCAAGGCCTAGATGCTGAAGAGCCTGCACCTGTGGCAGTGCATCAGGAGCTGGCCCCAGGTGAAGCCCTTCTGGCCCCAGAGAGGCTTGACGACTCAGTGGCCACAGGTGAGCCTCCTCCAGGGCCCAGTAACCCTTCGGCCTCTCCTGATCTGCAGAAGCTTAGAGCAGAGAGGCGAAGGGAACTGGTTGCCCCCAGGAGGAGTGCTCGCCTTAAGGCCAGAGGAGGCGGGGCTCCTGGGGGCCGGGACCGCCCCTGGCCTTAGAAGAGGATAAAAGCCCAGTCAGCCCGGCCCCAGGTTGCGGGAGCAACGTCGTTGTTGGCTTCGGACCTTCCTGTGTTCCTGATCCCTGCTCGGCCTCCTGTTCCTGACTATCCGGTACTCCTGTTCCCTGCTCGGCCTCCTGTTCCCGACCATCCGGTGTTCCTGTTCCCTGCACAGCCTCCTGTTCCAGCGTTCCTGTTCCCCGCCCGGCTCTCTGCCTCGGACCTTGCCCCTCTTCGTGTGGACTCTGCTACACCCAAGGTACCTTACCCCCGGGACCAGCACAGTTTGCTCCCGCCACACCCGCACTTCCCCTTCGTAGGGGTGCGTTCGGGAAGAGCCAGAGGCCATGGCTGAACAGGCGGCTGCACTGGTGGCTTTGGCCCAGGAGAACCAGGCCTTGACTCACACCGTGCAGCAGCTCAGCGACGCGGTTGTGGCACTTCAGCAACGCTTGGAAGCCCTACCGGCTCCTGGGGCCGACGCCCCGGCTCCGGGCAAGTACCCAGTGGCTTTGCCTGAGAAATTTGATGGAGCCCCGGCCAGCTTTCCCATGTTCCTGGCCCAGGCCAAGCTGTATATTCAGGGGCGAGCCCGGAACTTTCCCGACGACCGCACCAAGGTGCACTTTTTGATTAGTTTGTTAAAGGACCAGGCGGCCAAGTGGGCGTTGCCGCTACTCAGGCAAGACTCCCCCTTGCTGGCAGACTATACGGGGTTTTGCAATCGTTTGGAGGCCGCGTTCGGCAACCCCCAGAAAGAGAGTCAAGCCAACCGGGCGATTCGGCGTTTGAAACAGGGCAAGTCCACGGTGGCCACATATACCACGGAGTTTCGGCTGTTGGCACAGGACTTGACTTGGAATGACTCGGCACTGCGGGACCAGTATCTCGAAGGGCTTTCAGACGAGGTACTGGACCAGTTGGCCACAATGGAACGCCCCACCACGCTGGACACTCTCATTCAACGGAGTCTACAAATAGACGACCGGTTGGAGGATCGTCGTCAGGCCCGGGGTCGCCGACACTTCCAGTTCACGGCACCAGCTTTTTCCGGCAGCCCCACGGTCACAACTGATTTAACGGAGGAGCCTATGCAGCTCGGGGCAGTGCGGCCACGCCTTTCCCCCGCAGAGAAGGCGCGGCGTCGGGAGGGAAATCTCTGTCTTTACTGTGGCGGAAGTGGACACTTCGCTCTGTCCTGCCCTGAGAAACGCCAGCCGCAGGGAAACCGCCAACCCCAGTAGCTGATGGCCCTAGCTACCGGGGGTCCCAAACCGTACAGAATGGGCCCGCACCAATGGACTTGCAACATCTTATGGTTTCGGTACGTTTATACCCTCCAGGTGGGCCCTGGATCCTCACCCATGCTTTGGTAGATTCAGGGGCAACCCGCTCCTATATGGACGCTGCTTTTGCCGCCCATCATCAGGTGCCACTTCGGAACAAGCCAGTACCGGTCCAGGTGGAAGCGATTGACGGACGACTTCTGCGTTCAGGTGCCGTTACTCAGGAGACCCAGCCCCTGGTCCTGTGTCTCCAGCAGCACCGGGAGTTGCGAACTTTGGACATTGCCTCTATGCCCCGCTTCCCCCTGGTGCTCGGGATGGACTGGCTGGAAGCCCACAACGTTCAGATTGACTGGGTCAAACGGACCGTGCACTTCCCAGACCCATGTTCCCATGCTCAATCCGGAACGCTGACGGCCGCGCCCTCAGAGGAGGCAGCACCCACGCTCCCAGCCGTGTACCAGGACTACCAGGACGTGTTCGAGGAACGGGGGGCAGACCAGCTGCCGCCGCATCGGCCTTTTGACTGCGGCATAGACCTCCAACCCGGAGCGCCTTTACCAGTGAGTCGCTTATATTCCCTAACAGAGCCAGAGCGCGAGGCTTTGCAGGACTTCTTGCGCAAGAACCTGGAGCGTGGGTTCATTAGGCCTTCCACCTCGCCTACCGCGGCACCAGTGCTTTTCGTTAAGAAGAAATGTGGGGAACTCCGCCCTTGCCATGATTACCGAGCCCTGAACAAAATTACCGTCCCAGACCGGTACCCCTTGCCCCTTATCTCGGAGCTGCTGGAGCGGGTGCAAGGGGCACAGGTGTTCACCAAGCTGGACCTCCGGGGGGCCTACAACTTGATTCGGATCCGAGCCGGGGATGAGTGGAAGACAGCGTTTGGGACCCGGTACGGGCAGTTCGAATATTTGGTTATGCCTTTCGGTTTGTGCAACGCGCCTGCTGTGTTTCAACGCTACATCAACCACGTGTTTCAGGACTTGTTAGACAAGTACGTGGTGGTGTATTTGGATGACATACTGATTTACTCCCGTGACCCGGCTTGCCATGAGGGACATGTCCGGACCGTGCTGCAGCGCTTGCGTGAGCACCGTTTGTACGCAAAGCTCAGCAAGTGCGAGTTCCATCAGCGGACTGTGGACTTCCTTGGTCACCGGCTCTCTCCAGATGGGGTGCAAATGGACCCGGGGAAGGTGACAGCGGTTCAAGAATGGGCGGCACCCCGGAACCGCAAGGACCTGCAGCGTTTCCTGGGGTTCGCCAATTACTACCGGACCTTCATCGCTGATTATGCTCATCGCACCACCCCGTTGACCCGGCTACTGCGCCCAAAGACGCCGTTTTCCTGGGACAAGGAGGCAGAGGAGGCGTTTCAGGGGTTGAAGGCCTGTTTCCAGAGGGCACCAATCTTACAACATCCTGACCCCTCTCGACCCTTTGTGGTGGAGACCGACGCTTCCAGTACGGCTCTCGGTGCCGTCTTGTCTCAACAGATTGGTCCTGAAGCGCCACTCTTACCCTGTGCCTTCTATTCTCGCCAGCTCCTACCAGCGGAGCGTAACTATACTGTGTGGGAGCGGGAACTACTGGCCATCAAGGTAGCCTTTGAGGTCTGGCGCCACCATCTTGAGGGGGCACGACATCCGGTGGAGGTGAGAACCGACCACCGGAACCTGGAGTACCTCCAGACCACCCGCAAGCTGAACCAAAGACAGATCCGGTGGGCGTTGTTCTTTTCCCGGTTCCAGTTCCGGATCCGCTACATCCCTAGCTCTCAGAATCAGAAGGCGGATGCCCTGTCCCGGAAACCTGAAGACAACACAGACACGGTACAGCAAGCAGAACCCACCACGATCCTACCTCTGGCTGCATTCCTGGCCACCCAGGAGGCGCAGCCACTGCAGGTTCGGGTGCGGGAACAGCAGCGGGTCGACGCTTGGGCCCAGGAACGACTCCGGGAGCTGGCTGAAGGGTCCAGCCCACAGTATCCGGGGCTGGTCCTGCATCAGGGCCTTCTGCTGCACCACGGTCGTCTGTACATCCCGCCAGGGCCACTACGGCTGGAGGTTCTCCGGATGGCCCATGATGCCCCAGCAGCGGGGCACTTTGGACGGTATCGGACCACCCATCTGGTCAGTCGAGAGTTTTGGTGGCCCCGCCTGAAGGCTGACGTGGCTCGCTACGTTGCTGGTTGTGATGTCTGCCGGCGCGCCAAGGGACCTACCGGGCGACCCCCCGGCCTACTTCAGCCATTGCCAGTTCCACCGCGCCCTTGGCACACGGTTTCGTTGGACTTTGTAGTGGACTTACCCTCGTCTCGTGGCTGTACCTGCCTTCTGGTTTTCTCCGACCATTTCACCAAGATGGTGCACTGCGCTCCCTGTCCATCTGTACCCACAGCCAAGGAAACTGCTCAGCTGTACCTTCAGCATGTCTTCCGCCTGCATGGCCTACCTGAGCGCGTGGTGTCCGACCGGGGCGTTCAGTTCACATCCCGGTTCTGGCGAGCACTACACCAGACCCTCGGGACGGAGGTCTGCCTCTCGTCAGCCTACCACCCACAGACCGATGGCCAGACGGAACGGGCGAACGCGGTGCTGGAGCAGTACCTCCGGTGTTACTGCAGCTACCAGCAGGATGACTGGGTCGACCACCTGGCATTGGCGGAGTTCGCCTACAATAACGCGGTGAATGCGTCCACCCAGCAGACCCCGTTCCAGGCCAGTTATGGTTATCATCCACGGCTGTTTCCAGAGGTGCTGCCGACATCCACGGTCCTGGCGGTGACGGAGTGGCTTCAAGAGCTCCAGTCCCAGCAACAGCTTTTGGTGGAGCAACTGCACCAGGCCAAGGAAGCGTACAAGGCCCAGGCCGACCGCCACCGCCAGGTGGGGCCGGAACTTCGCGTTGGTGACCTGGTTTGGCTCTCCACTCGCCACCTCCACCCCTCTCGACCTTCGCGGAAGTTGGACGCCCGCTTCACCGGCCCGTTCCCTATCGTAGACCAAGTCTCTCCTGTGGCATTTCGTCTCCGGTTACCCGCAACCCTGAAGGTTCACCCGGTCTTCCACAGGTCCCTTTTGAGTCCGGTGGCCCCACCCGACGAGTTCCATCCGAACCGTCCCCGACCGCAGCCAGTGTTGGTTCAGGGAGAGCCTGAGTACGAGGTGGAACGCATCCTGGACTCCCGATACCGCAGGGGAAAGCTGCAGTATCTCATTGACTGGAAGGGGTACGGACCGGAGGACCGTTCCTGGGAACCAGCGGCCAACGTCCACGCACCTGCCTGCCTCCGAGAGTTCCATGCGACGTACCCCGGCAAGCCGGGTCCGGACCCTCGGTTGAGGGGGGGGCCTGGGAGGGGGGATGGTGTGATGGCCTGGGATTCCGATTTGGAGGATGAAACAGAGGAATCCCAGCCTGCACAGGAGTCCCCGCCTCCAGGGCCGGCTGAACTGGGGCAAGGCCTAGATGCTGAAGAGCCTGCACCTGTGGCAGTGCATCAGGAGCTGGCCCCAGGTGAAGCCCTTCTGGCCCCAGAGAGGCTTGACGACTCAGTGGCCACAGGTGAGCCTCCTCCAGGGCCCAGTAACCCTTCGGCCTCTCCTGATCTGCAGAAGCTTAGAGCAGAGAGGCGAAGGGAACTGGTTGCCCCCAGGAGGAGTGCTCGCCTTAAGGCCAGAGGAGGCGGGGCTCCTGGGGGCCGGGACCGCCCCTGGCCTTAGAAGAGGATAAAAGCCCAGTCAGCCCGGCCCCAGGTTGCGGGAGCAACGTCGTTGTTGGCTTCGGACCTTCCTGTGTTCCTGATCCCTGCTCGGCCTCCTGTTCCTGACTATCCGGTACTCCTGTTCCCTGCTCGGCCTCCTGTTCCCGACCATCCGGTGTTCCTGTTCCCTGCACAGCCTCCTGTTCCAGCGTTCCTGTTCCCCGCCCGGCTCTCTGCCTCGGACCTTGCCCCTCTTCGTGTGGACTCTGCTACACCCAAGGTACCTTACCCCCGGGACCAGCACAGCTTCCCTCAAAGAATCCTGGGAATTGTAGTTATTAGTGGTCCTGGGAATCGAGCAAATTACAGTTCCCATGATTCTTTGGGGCAACCATATGCTTTCACCATTTGATGTCCATGTGACCATGGACACCACATCCACTTTGCGTAAAGGTAAAGGTAAAGGGACCCCTGACCATTAGGTCCGGTTGTGACCGACTCTGGGGTTGCGGCGCTCATCTCGCTTTATTGGCCGAGGGAGCCGGCGTACAGCTTCTGGGTCATGTGGCCAGCATGACTAAGCCGCTTCTGGAGAACCAAAGCAGCGCACGGAAACACCGTTTACCTTCCCGCTGGAGCGGTACCTATTTATCTACTTGCACTCTGACATGCTTTCAAACTGCTAGGTTGGCAGGAGCAGGGACCGAGCAACGGGAGCTCACCCTGTCGCAGGGATTCGAACCGCCGACCTTCTGATTGGCAAGTCCTAGGCTCTGTGGTTTAACCCACAGCGCCACCTGCGTCCCCCACTTTGCTTAGAGCTTCAGAATAAGTGGAAAGTAGGCGCAATAATGCTTGGTTGGCATTTTCGAACTCTCCAGTCTATATGTCTCCTTCACGATTGGCCTTTTTAAAGCTCATTAGTAGGATTAGGCTTCGCAAGAATTCTTCCATCTGCAGCAATAAAGCCATATCTTTTCTGGGCCTATGCAAGCCCCAGAATCAAACCAGAGTCCACTGGACTATCACAGATTGGTGACATCCACATTGCCCTTCTTTGGCAATCAATGTTGCAAAGGCTACCAGTGGGGGAAGTAGTTAGAGAAAGTTTATGGAACAATTTAACAATATTGATTAGGTTGCATGTTGCCAAAGCACAGTTTTTCCAAAGTACTGTCGCAAATGAGGGAGGCAGGGAGGAGATTCCAGCCCACAAACGACGCTAGGGTTTTTTTGCCCAGAAAGATGTTGTGTCCGAGAGAAACGATACGTAGAAATGAGTGTAGATGTTCAAGAGTCATAATATGAAGAGGCTGCAGTGCAATGGCCTGCCTGTTTTCTTGCAAATATATCTTCTGCCCTTATGTTGCCCCTCAGCAGAGGAAAAGAAAAAACTAGTCTTTTTATAGAACATTGGCAGCAACCTTTAGATGGTTTATTGATTTAATATTTCTCCAGAGACACCACGAGATACATGGCCCGCAGAGTGCCCTACGATTCGAAAGGTGATTTTGATGGCCTTGTTACGCTCACCTGCTTGTTGGCATCCAGCCTCCAGTTGTCATTACATTGTTTTAATTTAAATACAGCTTCGGCTATGTTTATGAGCTATATTCTCCTCTCCACATTTGGCAACGGCTCAGTCCTTCTGCCTTTGGTGTGCGGTTCTCACGTGCTCACTGGAGTGATCCATTTCACGGTGAAGTAACCTGAATTTAATAGTAGCCTGCCTTGGTGGAGTGTTGCAGCTCAGTATATTGCAGCAATAAAGGCCGAAGGGAATGGGCTGGCGGACCTTCTAGAAATTCAGTTTTATTTATTACTTAAAGCTAATGAAGCAAAATGGATTCATGTTAAAGTGCTGCATGAATGTTAATCTCCCCAGATGGCAAGAACTGAAAAGTGATAAGTGGATAACTAAGACTTACTTAGCATTCGTTTAAAACTTCCAGCCGGCAGCCAAGTGGCTAAATCGGAAAGCTGCTTATCAAAAACTCAATAAAACTTCACACGGCCAAAAGATTTGAGACACACTCCCCCCACCCCATTTCTCCCTCCCCACACCCCATCTTCACCCCACCTCCTGCAACATTGCCACTCTCCTCCATGCACCTGCCAAATGAACCCAGCTACTGTTCTCTCTCACCACTGTTGAACTCTTGCTGTGATTCTCAGAAACCCTCTGAACTGTGGTGCTATGGTTTGCACCTCTTTCTCCCATCACTCTCTTGTTGTCTCGTTGCAAACTGGTAACAGCAGGTGACGTTCTGCACCCCTAGTGCCCACTTAGAATCATAGAGTTGGACGGGACCATGAGGGTCACCAACAAACTGATCCAAAGTGGGGCTCAAACCCACAACCCTGAGATAAAGAGTCTCACGCTCTACCAACTAAGCTATCCCAGAGAGCTATGTATTCTATCCTACTTCATTTTCTTCAGTGACCTTGAGGTGCCACTGGGCTAGCGACGCTTGATGATTTTGTCTGGGCCACATGTTTAAGCAAACCAAGATGATCACACAGGGTCCCCGGACGTTTCACCGTCTATTGATCCCTGTGCCACCACTTTATTTCTCGCTGCCCCCACCCAGGCCCTACCTGGTATAATACTGATTCCAGTCAGGGTTAAATTGGAACATAAACTTCTGTTTATTTATTACAGTTTAACAAGCGCGTGGTTTCATAAACGGTATCAGTCCATTACAGTCATGGGTTGCCTATCCAGACCTATAACTTCTGCTACCTGCTCTCACTCACTAAACCACCTCTCAGATATTTACTTGTCTTCCTAGTTCCTAACTGTTCCTGACTCAGATTATATTGCTACACTAACTCAACCTACCCACAGACTCTATTCCCATTCACTCCCACTCCAGCCAACCGCCCAACGAACTCCCCTCTTCGCCCCTCCCAGAGCTGTTTTTATAGTCCCTCTGACTCCACCCCCTGGGTTCTGATTGGGTAACTTGTTTAACTATTTCACCTCCAGCACTCTCATATGTTAACGTCACACTAAGCTATCCCAGAAAGCTATGTATTCTACTCTTCTTCACGTTCTTTGGTGACCTTGAGGTGCCACTGGGCTAGCGACGCTTGATGATTTTGTCTGGGCCACATGTTTAAGCAAACCAATATGATTTGCAATTCCTGGACGAATGCACGGATTAGAGCACAGTTATCCTTCTGTTTTTGCACTTTTCTGAATTTTGCAGTGCACTTCTCAGTTCAACACACACATACACAACTCTTCAACTGAATAGTGTCGGCTCCTGTCAGTTTTTCTGCCTGTTAGGAAACAGAGCATTGCTAATGTCCTAAAGCAGGAGTGAAAGCTTTTAATCCTTTGTGTAGCTGTTGGCATTCGTCTATCTTGGGAGACAATGGAGCCCCAAGATCAAGCAAGGAGCTGCACCTAAATCTCTCCAGGAAAGTGCAAATTACTGTCCTTCAAATCACGCTGACTGTCTTCAGGAATATAGTGTCCAGACAGACACAACACATGTAGTGGGGATCTGTTGCTCAGCCTAAAATCAGTTGCTTGAAGGCCTATACAAATGCATATGTTCAGATGTATACAAAATGCATGCAAAAATTAGTATTTTGGGGTAAAAGCATGTGAAAAAGTGTATTTCATAAAAATTACATTGAAAGGTGAATTTTTATGAATTTTCAAATATTTACAAAATGATGTGGAAATGAGGCAGAGTAGACATATGAAACGGGCATGCACCAGAAATAGACTGATCCATCCATCCCTACTCAGGATCCATCAGAGTGCATCAACAACTTGGACACCTTTGCATTAATTTGCAAGGGATTCATCTTTAAGAGTGTAGGGGGCTGGGATTTCCAGTTCCATACAATTTCCAATACAGTAACACAACTGTGGTTAATACAATGTTTGGATTTTGTATTCTGTGACAAGTATGCAGACTGACTTTGAGTAAGCTTGAGTATATGACCCGTTTTTGACAATAGTTATACAGGAGAGCATTGCACTTTAAAGAATTTACAGTTGTTAACGCTGGTAACTGTCATACTGTACTTCATGTAAAGAGATACTTCAACCAACAAAGGGAATTCATTCATCCATTCATAGCTGGTTGGTTGTTTGGTTGGTTGGAAGAGAAGAGCACTACTGATGAGAGTATACAACCCAGAAGATGTTAATCACTATGCTAGACCTCTGTCTTTGTTGACACCTGTACATCAGATGTGGGACCAATTCACACATGCACTTGGTATCTCAATACACTAGAACAGCCTTTCTCAACCTTGGGTCCCCAGATGTTGTTGGACTGCAACTCCCATCATCCTTAGCTAGCAGGACCAGTGGTCAGGGATGATGGGAACTGTAATCAAACAACATCACATCACCTCTGACATGGTGGCTGCCACTCACACATTCTGCTGTTACTTACTGAATGACGTGGTATCAAGAGATATATTATTATATACTGCCCTTCATCCAAAGATCACAGTATGAAAACACAAAATACATAACATAATAACAAAACAACACCACCATTAACCCCCCTCCAAACACATTTAAAGGCCATATATGTAGAGGCAGCCCTGAAACAAATGAGGAGAAGTGCCATCTGTTCTCCATTTCACACATGCAAGCGTCACTTGATCACTTAAGGGAAGCAAGGGAGAAAGGATATAATGTGAGTCGTGCCTCATTCTTCCTCGCAGGATGACCTCAGGGCATCTGCAGCAGAAAAGGCAGTAATTGAAGTCAAGCTGAGATTTGTCAGAAGACATTTTTCTAATAAAATTCCTGATTTTCTTTCTTTCTCTCATCCCCATTCTGCAAAGTTTTCTCATAAAAATCTTCCCATTTTTGGTAGCACCTGCCACTGCCCCTGCCCCAGTTGAGTGGCCCAGAATGATAGGCGGTTCATAGCATGTGGGGGATTAAAAAATGCCAGCCAACTTGCCAACACAGTTGCTGCTGTTGTCACCTGCAACAGCAAGAACAAATAACATTTTCTTGGCCAGGGGGAGGGGCAGAAAGAAGCTGTGCCATTGCCATTGCTCATAATAATAATAGTAATAGTAATAATAATAATAATAATTTTTATTTATACCCCGCCCTTCCCGGTTCAGAAAACCGGGCTCAGGGCGGCTAACAACAAATTCAAAACACTTAATTGGTGCAACAAAAAAGAGCACAAAATACAGTATAAAACGTGAATAACAATAAATTCAGAATTCAAAAATCAATATAGGGGAAAATCCATCCAATAAACATTAGATGATCACCAGGGCTAGCTGGCTAAATTAGTCCTATTTGGGCCAGCGAGGAGACCAGGGGAGAATTCGCTGTGGGATCCCAGCGAATTTTTGGGCAATCTTCATAAAAAGGGGAGGGGGAGGGAAGGAAAGGGAACAAAAGATCAGGCTAAGTTCAAATTGAAAGCAGACAGAATAGCTCTGTCTTACAGGCCCTGCAGAAGGAAGTTAAATCCTGTAGGGCCCTGGTCTCATGGGACAGAGCATTCCACCAGGTCGGAGCCATCACTGAGAAGTGATGAACCCCAACCTCAAAAAACCATTGGAGATTTTATCCTCCCCAGGAAGAATTTTGGTTAAATGTTCCCCCAATTTATCTGCCCACAAACAGGATGAAGACAGCTGTAACAGAGATGTCATGAGCCCCACCCAAGCCAGAACAGGAGGCTGCAGTCTTGTCAGCTAAAACCTGGCATCTATTTCACAAATGGCAGCAGACCCAACCACCACAATGGAGCTTGTGCACTAGCAACCTTGGCATTCCTACAAGGTTTGGTGAGTATGCCATGCTTCATCTTTAAAAGCTGGCGGGAGGGACGTGGAAACTTGTTGGGACATCTTTTGCACTTCCATCCATTTATGAGCTTCTTGACCCGCTCCTGAACTCCTCCTGAATTGTGTGTCCTGAACACTGTCTCTGCTGCCAAGCCTGAATAAATATCTCTTCCTTACTTACAAGGGTAAGTCTGTCTGTGTGCCTTGGGTGGGAGTCAGGGGAATCAGCAATAAGATATTTCGTGCACGCAAACTGTATGCTGATTGTGTTATGTATAATGGATTTAATGGAAAATGTATGTGTATTAATGAAGGCTTAAAATGGAAAATGTGTATTGATAACATTGGGGTTTTCCCACAGTAATTTTCACAGTTGTCTCTGAGCTCCTGTTGAGTTGATGGCTAACTAATCATTGTTTTCTGGTAGCTAACATGTGAGTGTTGTAACCTTAGATCTGGTGACAAAGCTATAGGGTTGCAAATTCACCATTTTGAAGGGTGTTGCCTTGTTAGCCCTTCCCTAAATCAGAGAACAAAATCATGCGATGATCGTTCTCCAAGAAGC
Source organism: Podarcis pityusensis (assembly GCF_964106645.2). NCBI lineage: Eukaryota > Metazoa > Chordata > Lepidosauria > Squamata > Lacertidae > Podarcis > Podarcis pityusensis. Next base: position 44,450,888 of record NC_138037.1, on the reverse strand, counting down.
TGCATAGCCTTAGGTAGGCTAAGGCAAGCTGGAATGGAGGAGAGAGACAGTTTGGATTTTTGGAGGTTACCTTTTACAGTGGTACCTCGGGTTAAGCACTTAATTCGTTCCGGAGGCCCGTACTTAACCTGAAACTGTTCTTAACCTGAAGCACCACTTTAGCTAATGGTGCCTCCTGCTGCCGCCGTGCCGCCGAAACCCGATTTCTGTTCTTACCCTGAAGCAAAGTTCTTAACCTGAAGCACTATTTCTGGCTTAGCGGAGTGTGTTACCTGAAGCGTATGTAACCTGAAGCGTATGTAACCCGAGGTACCACTGTATTTTTAAGAAGCTGAGCCATTGCTGGACAGCGCAAGACATGATATGGATACAGTGGTGCCTCGCAAGACGAAATTAATTCGTTCTGCGAGTTTTTTCGTCTTGCGAATTTTTCGTCTTGCGAAGCACGGTTTTAACGGGTATTAACGGTTTTAAGAAAAAGGAAACAAACTCGCAAGATGTTTTCGTCTTGCGAAGCAAGCCCATAGGGAAATTCGTCTTGCGAAGCAGCTCAAAAAACGAAAAACTCTTTCGTCTTGCGAGTTTTTCGTCTTGCGAGGAATTCGTCTTGCGAGGTACCACTGTATTTTGAATGCATGTTTGCTGCTTATGTTCTGTTTTTAAAGAGTTCTGCAGGTGAAAGTTTGAATAATATTTTGATGGGTCTGGACAATGATTTCTTCAAAAAGGAGCCAGTTCTTATGCTTCCAGTTGCTTCAGACTGCGCAATATTAATATCTGCAATAGATTGAGTCGGTTCTGTTGGTGTTACATTTCATTTTCAGTGAGTGGCACTGAATGGCCAAAGACACAGCGGAAATGTCTGCCAATGTTGCTATTTCTTCTTTCTTCAGTATTGCCCTTTTGTTTTGCTGCTGAAAATGCAAAGGGCCACAACGGCTGTTTCCTGGCATAAAACCAGTACAGTTATGGCCTCTTGGCTCTTGATAATACTGGGCCACAGGTTAGGCCTGCCAATCTTGTATAATTATGAAGTCTTCTAGAATGAGGCTGTATTTCTCCAGATCAAAGATTAATGGGAATCTGCGTCTGGGCGCTATGCCAGAAAATAATTAACTTGTATTATAAACAAAAACAATAATTAATAACAAGCTTGTCAAAGCTGGATTGAAAAGAGGAAATGTGATGTTAGTAATAGAAAGAAAATGTTATTATGCTGCCGACGTTACGGATAAAATATCAAATATGCAGCCAGGTGCCAAAACCCATTAGCCACCGAATGAGGGGGTGCAATGAACTGCTATGGTGCAAGCATACAGTTCCTGACAAAAAATCTGAAGAAATAATGCACTGGATTTCTTTCAGAATGTAAGACTAGGTTGCAGGCAAGACACAAAAGTAGCCAAGAGGAGGTTTGTCTTATTATGGGGCTTTTAATGTTTTCTGAGAAGGAAGCACACATAGTAAAATACAAACTTCTCTGTCCAAAAATGGTCCTAGCTAGCAGCCCAATCAAAGCTGGTAAACAAAACATTTATCTTTCTCATGGAAATAAATGGATCTTAAAAAGTTGCCTGGATTGTATCTTATATCCCCCTCTACCTGTTTATGGTCTGGCTACCTGTTCATGGCCCATCTACACTATACATTTAACACTGAAATACTTTATTGTCGCTTGTACAACTTGTATACAGTGAGATTACACGAGCACCCCTGACTCAGCTCTCTTAGTCTTAATTCCCCTCGTTTACTGACGCACACCCACCAAACCCGAAAGTCAGTTGCCCTGTTGTTATCTTTTCATTCAGCAGCCTAACAGCCCAGGGATAGAAGCTGTTCTTTACCCTGTTGGTGCGACTAATCATGCTTCTTTATCTTCTGCCTGAGGGCAGGAGATCAAGAAAGTGCCAGCCAGGGTGTGAATTATCCCTGAGAATTTTCCTCACTCTCCTGAGGCAACGTTCTTCAGCTATTTTATCCAGCGGATTCACAGGACAGCCCATAATATCTTGTGCTGTATTCACCACCGTCTGTAGGCATTTCCTGTCAGTTGATGTCAAACCAGTATACCACACCGTGATGCCGTATGAAAGGACACTTTCTATTGTGGACCGGTAGAAGGAGATCATCAAATGTTGATTGACATCGTTCTTCTGCAATACTCTGAGGAGATGGAGTCTCTGTTGGGCTTTCTTAACCACCTGGGTTGTATTGATTTTCCAAGTAAGGTCTTCACTGAGATAAACTCCTAGGAATTTAAAGGAAGAGACTCTCTCCACACAGCCCTCTGCGATGTACAGCGGGGCTAGTTCTCCTCTCTTCCTCCGAAAGTCCAACAATTTAAATTTAAATTTAAAACAATTTAAAGCCGTATCATATCACTTTAAGCAGCTACAACTCTCTCTCCTCCCCCCCAGTAATCTTGGGAACAGTAGTTTGTCAAGGGTGCTGAGAACACCTTCACCTCCATCACGGAGCTACAGTTTCCAGAGATCCCTGGGAAGAAGGTTGTTAAGTCAGCCCAAGAACTATAGACCTAACCGCTCTCTGCATCCTTTACAAACTGCAGTCCCCAGATACCCTAGCCAAGGTGACAGACATCATGATAACCTCTGAGCTGGATTTACTGCAATGTGAGGCTGCTCTTAAAGACAACTTGGAAGCTTCAGTTAGATCAGATCTCGGTAGCTAGAATCTACCCACCATAGCTGTTTAGAGATATCTTTTCAAATGTGTATGTACACATTTGAAAATGTGTGTGTGTGTGTGTGTGGTCAATGCTTTCGTTCTAAAAAACTGTTTAGGGGTACAGTGGTACCTCGGGTTAAGAACTTAATTCGTTCCGGAGGTCCATTCTTAACCTGAAACTGTTCTTAACCTGAGGTACCACTTTAGCTAATGAGTCCTCCTGCTGCCGCTGCGCGATTTCTGTTCTCATCCTGAAGCAAAGTTCTTAACCTGAGGTACTATTTCTGGGATAGTGGAGTCTGTAACCTGAAGCATCTGTAACCTGAGGTACCACTGTAGTAGTAGTAATAATAATAAATAATAATAATAATAATAATAATAATAATAATAATATATTATTTATACCCCACCCATCCGGCTGGGCTTCCCCAGCCACTCTGGGCGGATTCCAAAAAAAATATTAAAATACTGTAATACATCAAACATTAAAAGCTTCCCTAAACAGGGCTGCCTTCAGATGTCTTCTAAAAGTCTGGTAGTTGTTGTTCTCTTTGACATCTGGTGGGAGGGCGTTCCACAGAGCGGGCGCCACTACCAAGAAGGCCCTCTCATTTTCCTACTCATATTGAGATACTGCCCCTCAATGAGGCCAAACTTAGATTCACAAAATGTTTAGGGGTATGTGTACCCCTGCGTCTCCCCAGGAAAAAAAAGCACTGTATATGGTCATAGCTCAGTGGTGAAGCATCTGCTTTGAATGCAGACGGTCTTGATCCCTGGTAGGGCTGGGAATGTCCCCTGTCTGAAATAATAAAAAATATAAATATAATATGCTGCCCATCTGACTGGGTTGCCCCAGCCACTCTGGACTGCTCCCAACAAGATATTAAAAACACAATACAACATCAAACATTTAAAACTTCCCTATGCAGGGCTGCCAGTCTGGCAAAGCTCTGCAGCTTTAACTGATACCCCAATTAATCCAAATCCTGGCATTTATTAACTTATAGGGTTTGGGGGGGTCCCCCCTTAAATCTATAACAAGATTAAAAACACAATAAAACATCAACCATTAAAAAACTTCCCAATACAGGGCTTCAGATGTCTTCTGAAAGTCAGAGAGTTATTTACCTCCTTGATATCCAATGGGAGGGCATTCCACGGGGAAGGTGCCACTACCGAGAAGGCCCTCTGCCTGGTAAGTTCACTTCTCACAGTGAGGGAACTGCCAAAAGGCCCTTGGAGCTGGATCTCAGTGTCTGGCCTGAACAATGGGGGTGGAAAAGCTGTTTAGGGCTTTAAAGGTCAGCACCAACACTTTGAATTGTGCTCAGAAACATACAGGGGGCCAATGTAAATCCTTTAGGGCCAGTGTTATATGGTCCTGGGGGCTGCTCCCTGTCACCAGTTTAGCTTCCGGAAAGCAGCTGAGAGACAACATAGGCGATACTGACCAATGATCTGAAGCCATATAAGGCACCTTCCTGGAAGGAAATCCTGTAAAGCTTAACAGGACTTACCGTATTTTTTGCTCTATAAGACTCACTTTTTCCCTCCTAAAAGTAAGGGGAAATGTGAGTGCGTCTTATGGAGTGAATGCAGGCTGCGCAGCTATCACAGAAGCCAGAACAGCAAGAGGGATTGCTGCTTTCACTGCGCAGTGATCCCTCTTGCTGTTCTGGCTTCTGAGATTCAGAATATTTTTTTTCTTGTTTTCCTCCTCCAAAAACCAGGTGCGTCTTGTGGTCTGGTGCGTCTTATAGAGTGAAAAATACAGTAATCCGCATTACACATAGTGCATATCTACTATGCACCTCTGCTACTGAAATCAAAGAGGTCTCCAATACTGCTTGAGATCATTTGTGTGTACATGTTTATTCAGAACCTCTTGCAACCCCACTTTTGTTTTTAATCTTTCTGCACGGTGCGACCAGCATGAAAATTTAATCAAACAGAATTCCTGCTCCGCCAAATGAAGAGAGATAAATCTTTCTGCTGATTTTGCAGTTCTTGATTCCAAATTTTCAGCCTCATCAGACTCTTTGCACTTCCTAAAAACTCATCAAAGCCCTAAGCCTTCAAAATCCATTGCCCAGAAAGCTATTGACTCCCCCCCCCCAGTCGACAGGACATTCCTTCTGGAAATGCCAGGCGTGTTCGTTCAACGATTGTGTTCATTTCAGCTTTCTTTGCGAGGGTCCAAAGCTTATGAAGAAAATGTAACACCTCTAGGTCGGTTGATATATATTTGTGCTCTTTTCTAAGGGCTCGTGTATACAATCAAATGCCATCCGTGATCGGGAACTGGAAATGAGACGTGAGTGCAGGTGTTTTCTGCCTTGCTGGGTGTTTCTACACTCTGACTGTATGAGAAGTTTATAATGTATGAGAAACAGTTTTTCCTAAGCAGTGGCACACAAAGCCTAACCACTGCAAACATATAAACCACCCTGTCATCCTCGGATGAAGGGCAATATAGAATTTTAAGTAATAGTTGTTGTTTAGTCATTTAGTTGTGTCCGACTGTTCGTGACCCCATGGACCAGAGCACGCCAGGCACTCCTGTCTTCCACTGCCTCCCGCAGTTTGGTCAAACTCATGCTGGTAGCTTCGAGAACACTGAAGAAGAAGAAGAGTTTGGATTTGATATCCCACCTTTCACTCCCTTTAAGGAGTCTCAAAGCTGCTAACATTCTCCTTTCCATCCTCCCCCACAACAAACACTCTGTGAGGTGAGTGGGGATGAGAGACTTCAAAGAAGTGTGACTGGCCCAAGGTCACCCAGCAGCTGCATGTGGAGGAGCGGAGATGCGAACCCGGTTCCCCAGATTACGAGACTACCGCTCTTAACCACTACACCACACTGTCCAACCATCTCGTCCTCTGTCGTCCTCTTCTCCTTGTGCCCTCCATCTTTCCCAACATCAGGGTCTTTTCCAGGGAGTCTTCTCTTCTCATGAGATGGCCAAAGTACTGGAGCCTCAGCTTCAGGATCTGTCCTTCCAGTGAGCACTCAGGGCTGATTTCCTTCAGAATGGAGAGGTTTGATCTTCTTGCAGTCCATGGGACTCTCAAGAGTCTCCTCCAGCCCCAGAATTCAAAAGCATCCATTCTTTGGCGATCAGACTTCTTTATGGTCCAGCTCTCACTTCCATACATCACTACTGGGAAAACCATAGCTTTAACTATACGGACCTTTGTCAGCAAGGTGATGTCTCTGCTTTTTAAGATGCTGTCTAGGTTTGTCATTGCTTTTGTCCCAAGAAGCAGGCCAGTGCTTTATTTGAGAAAAGGAGGTTCTGGTATGCACCATCTTCCTTCCCCCTTCCACCCCTTTGCCTGCCTCCACCGTTGCCACCGCTTCCTGCCCCCTGGAGGCGTTTTGGCACAACCTGCCAACGTGGGTCTACCACAAAATGGTCTGCTAGAATGGCTGACGCTTCTTTTTCCTCCTTTCCTTGACGTGTGGGCCACTCTAGCCACCCCACTTTGTGGCAGAGCAAAGCAGTCCTCCTCTACTACAAAGTGGGGCGGCTAGAGCAGCTTGTACGCCAAGGAAAGGAGGGAAAGAGGAAGCATTGGCCGCTCTAGCTGCACCACTTTGTGGTAGACCTGCTTTGGCTGGTGGCACCAAAACTCCTCCAGGGGGCAGGAATCAGTGCCGGTGATACAGAGGAAATGATACAGAAGTAAAAGGAGACCGATAACATGTGATATATAGCGTGTGGAGAGTGGCAGTGCATGGCACAGTTGGGAGGTGGTATTCGCCTGATTTGTTGAAAGCTGAATCAATAATATATATTATTATTATTATTATTATTATTAATAATAATAATTTATTTATACCCCACCCATCTGGCTGGGTTTCCCTAGCCACTCTGGGTGGCTCCCAACAGAATATTAGAAACATGATAAAACACCATACATTAAAAACTTCCCTAATCAAACCCACTTCTCCAGGAGGGAGAAAGGCAGGGAGGTTGGTGCAGTCCAGGTGCGTTGATGCCTTTCAGTTAAACTGTTGTTGCTTCTTTTATTTCTTATATTGTATTTTACACACTACCGCATTCCATGGAATTCGGATTGTAAAACAACATCAGAAATAACAGAAGCAACAAAAAAGACAGCTAAAAATCATACAGCATCTAGCACATTGCATTATGTTTTCTACAACAGGCTGAGAAAAATCTATTAAGTGGTCTGCCAATGCCCTCAGCAATTTTCAAGGGGTCTTGGGCAGAGGGGGAAAAGAATCTGGGGACCTTTGGTTTAGTGTTAAGTTTGGGGAAACCGTATGTAGTAATGGGCAGGCCCTGCCCTTTTCTGGTGGTTCACAGGAACACAGAAGGTTGTCCTAGAGTACTGAGTCAGATCATTGGCCCATCTAGTCCAGGGGTCAGCAAACTACGGCCCATGGGCCGGATCCAGCCCAATTGCCCGTTGGATCTGGCCCGCAGACATTCCGTGGATCGGCGATTCTGTTTGTTAATTGTTTTTTGTTAATTTCTTTGGCGGAACCATTTCTCTCCCTCTCACACACCATAGCACCTCCTCCTGGCTTCTCCCCGTCCTGCGTAGTGGAGTAAGGGGGCTGGGCTGAGCGCCATTTTGGGCAGTGCCTCTCCAGGAGCCAGCCAGCCCTTTTGGGCTGCTTGTCCCTCCACCACCGCCGCCATCCTCTGCCGCTCGCAAGGGCAGGCACAGGAGCCGCGGTTGGGAGAGTGCAATGCCGACGGCAGCAGCATAGGTAGGCAGGTGGAGGGCTGGGGGAAAGAGAGAAGCCCCCTCCAATGCGTGTGCACATGCGGTCCAGCCCGCCACAAGCTCTGGGGGACGGTGAACCGGCCCCCTCCCCCCAAAATTTGCTGAACCCCGATCTAGTCCAATATTGTTGACATCAACTGGCACTTGCTCTCCAGGGTCTGACCTACTAAGAGAGTCTGTGGTTTGAACTTTGGGTTCTGTGTATTCAAAGCACGTGCTCTAAAATTTCAGGGGTGAAATTTTCTCTTTTTAAATTATTTTTAAAATAATTTTCCAAAATTTTAAACTAACAAACCAACATATATCACAACTGAACTGAATCCAATCTTAATAACATTGTTAAGTGACTTCCTCAAATTCCCTTGACCGAATTTCAATATATATGATTGTAACGGTTTTCCAAAACAGATTCTCATAAAATTTACTTAATCCTCTTAACATCTTTCTTTCTTTTCATCTTTGCTTTAAACATAGTATTCTATAGCTTCACATATTTAAATCCTTAGTCTATCTATTTTCTTGCAAGTATTTCTAATTAATTTATCTTAGCATATTTAAGTAAATAATCTTTGAAATTCTCAGGGGTGAAATTTTCACAAATCACCTTAACCACTGTAGAAATGAGCAGGGAAGTACTTGTTGCAATGCTTTTTTGCTGAGAGATAATATTTTCAGTTCGAAGAACTCTAATACAGATCCGAATAATGGGTGGATGCGCCACCAAATACCCACCAAGCATGTGCACATCCAAGAGGTGGAAAATTTTTATTTTTGTTTTAAGGATCAGGGGCCGAGCAAACTCACTGCTGCATAATCTCCACATGCTGGCGCAGCTATCTGGCACATTGGCGAGACTGTTTATATTCAACTCTGATCTGGTTTGAAACAACATCTGAACCAATTAATAACAACATAACCGGTCTGAAAGGGGAGACAATTTTTCTTTGTTAATGGAAATGTCAGCAATACAAGCTGGCTTGATTAAAGACAAAACATTAGTAAATCTTGGAACGATATGAAGCATGTGACAGGAGTGCCCTGTGTGCACATAATCCTTTTTCTCTTTCTTGTGCTGAATTGTTTGTTCGCTCTGTTTTTTCTGCCCATAAGCAGTCTCCCTGAATTGACCACACACACACAAATCCTTCAAAGCAAGTAGGAGACTATACAATGCTTTGTGGCCTTACATACAAAACAGGGCAGAGGCGTCACACGGAATACTATGAGCGGAAGATTCTTTACCCTTCTGAAGGCAGAGCTGCAAATAAAGCTAAAATATAGGCAGAACAATGGCTGCTTTCTCCCATCCTGCTTTTTGTGGGTTGTCATATTTTATGCTGTGATGATGCTTCTCTCTGTAGTTTCAGATTAAAGCAACACCTTCATCCAGCAGTCCATTTCAGAAGCTTGTATGGCACTTAACCCCCTTCCTCGTTTTGAAGACTTGTGTGGGTCACCTGTAAGTCTTACAGCGCCTCCAGAAAGAGCTCAGGATCAGACTCAACCAGTCCCAAGCGGAATAATAATAATAATAATAATAATAATAATAATAATAATAATTTATTATTTATACCCCACCCATCTGGCTGAGTTTCCCCAGCCACTCTGGGCGGCTCCCAATCAAGTGTTAAAAACAGTACAGCATTAAATATTAAAAACTTCCCTAAACAGGGCTGCCTTCAGATGTCTTTTAAAGATTGGATAGCTTCTTATTTCCTTCACATCTGAAGGGAGGGTGTTCCACAGGGTGGGCGCCGCTACCGAGAAGGCCCTCTGTCTGGTTCCCTGTAACCTCACTTCTCACAAGGAGGGAACCGCCAGAAGGCCCTTGGCGCTGGATCTCAGTGTCCGGGCTGAGCAATGGGGGTGGAGACGCTCCTTCAGGTATGCTGGGCCGAGGCCGTTTAGGGCTTTAAAGGTCAGCACCAACACTTTGAATTGTGCTCAGAAACGTACTGGGAGCCAATGCAGATGTCTCAGGATTATGTGGTCCCGGCAGCCACTCCCAGTCACCAGTCTAGCTGCCGCATTCTGGAAGGATGCTCTATAGATCAGCCATGTGCAGACTCCACACCCATCCCCGATACAGACTTTGCAGGGATGTGTAGAGATACTAGAAGAAGAGAGATAGATAGATTAGAGATTATCCTTCCTCACATTTGTGAGTTCAGCGCAGTGCCAATCATCTGCAGCTTAAAAGGGAAGCTTAGATAGGCCAGTTTTAGCCTTTTAGTTTAAGAAATCCAGGATGCTTTAAGGCACACTGGATTCTCCTGGTATTCCCTCCTTTTCTCCCCCGCCCCCCAAAACAGCAATCACACAGTCTTGTAAAAGGTAAAAAATAATATTTACTTGTTGAAGAGTAACAGATGACAGCAGCTTTGTTCAGGCAGGCTTAAAATGGCACTCCAGTTACAAAGACATACTGTATAAGACACCCCCTATTTTGGGGGACTCAGGTTTAAGAAAATGGAGGGAGATGGCCCTGTGTATAAGACATTCCCTAATTTTTGACATTATTTTTTGGGGGGAAACCTAGTTTTGGGAAAATACGGTACTTCAGTCTAGTTTAAAATGGTGTCTGAGCAATGGAGCTTACAGGAAAACTCTGTTAGCTTCAGCTCCTATCATGTACCTATCTAGCAAACATGCATTGTTGGTTTGACTGCATTGTAAATATCCCACAGATTCCAGGCTCTATTTTGTTTCTTTGCAAGGACTGTGAGATCCGCCAGCCAGAGCCAGATACAAAATGGTAGCTGAAGGGGCAGAGGCTGATCCAAATACATAGTATATCCCATGCACCATATACCAGGAAGGAGGACTGCACCATGCAGATCATGCAAAACCCAGGATCCATCTGCACAAGGAAGAGAGAGAGAGAGAGAGAGAGAGAGAGAGAGAGAGAGCATATCCCCAAATACAAGTTGTGACAGCCTTCCCCAACATGGTGCTGTCCAGATGTTTTGGACCACAACACCTATCACCCCCAGCCAGTGTGGCCAGTGGTCAGGTATGATGGGAGTTGCGGTCCAGCAATATCTGGGCTGGACTGGGGAAAGCTGCTTTAGTAAACACCTCTGCAGATGAAACAAAGAGAACGAGGGAAGACTGTGTTTAGAAGAAGTGACCATGACATTGTTCCTACAATGGTGACTCTCCTTCTGAAAATGAGAGAGTGGCTAGGTCTGTTAACAGAGGTGTACCTAGGGTCCCTTGCACCCTTGGCAAGGAGATGTATTGGCACTCCCACCCCAGAAAATATTCCTTTACCACAATAGCCACATTAGACGTTACTACGTTTTACGTAGTAAATGTAGGAACGTAGGAACGCGGGTAGCACTGTGGTCTAAACCAGTGAGCCTCTTGGACTTGCCGATTGGAGGTTGGCGGTTCAAGACGGAGCAAGCTCCCGTTGCTCTGTCCCAGCTCCTGCCAACCTAGGAGTTCGAAAGCACACCAGTGCAAATAGATAAATAGGTACCACTGTGGCAGGAAGGTTTCTGTGCGCTCTGGTTTCCACTGTGGTGTTCCGTTGCACCAGAAGTGGTTCAGTCACGACCCAGAAAGCTGTGGACAAATGTCGGCTCCCTCGGCCTGGAAGCGAGATGAGCGCCGCAACCCCATAGTCACCTTTGACTGGACTTAAATGTCCAGGGGTCCTTTACCTTTTACCTTTTTACATTTTACACGTCCTGAGTATTCAAAGTGTCCAGAGTGCGGGCAAGGCGAGCAGGAAGAGTAAAAACATTTTTGCACGCCTTTGTGCCACAATGCAAGAAGGATGGGAAGCTTCTCCCGCATTTGATCTTGCTGCGACAGCAGCAGCATGTCACCACACGCATACACCACACACTCCATAGTCTGGTAGGTGATTTTTGCACCCACCCACCCTGGCCCTGCGCCCCCAGCAAAGGCCGGTTTTGTCAACCTGTCTGTTAACCTCAGTAAGCTGTACTGAATCAGTTGCAGGCTACATGCGGGCACATTAGAGATGTGTACACAAGCATGAGTGCATCTGTGGATAATTTCTAAGGCCACTTAGCTTCTGATGCCAGCCCTGGGTTACAGATGATTGCAACAGCCCAATCCTTATGCTTAATTCTTCCTATTAAGCACTGTGCCGGCGCATGATACATTTTCATCTCCACTGGCTTTTCTTTTCCTTGTCGACTGCTCTATTTGTGCTCTGTTTATGCAGTTCTTCTGCCTCATCAATTCTTTCTTCTTTTATGGGTTAATTTATCTAATTCTCAGTCAAACAAGGACACAGAACTTTGTCAATTATTTAACTTCTCATTAATCTCTCCCAGAAAGCCTCTGTTTTTGCTCCTCGGTTGTTTGCAGTTTCTGTTTGCTGGGAATGAAAGTCTTTTGTGGCCACTGTCTCTTGTCACATGCAAAGCCAGATTTTCTGCCTGCTGGTCTTTTGACCTGGAAGTAATTGGGGTGAAAACTGCACGTGTGTTGTTTTTTTTGGGGGGGGCTGCAAAATATGTTTCCCCATTTAACCCATGATCTTTAGTGCACGGACATGGGTGCAAAAGAATATCCTTAGTCTTTTATCTGGAAAAATGATTAATTAATAATTGTGTTAATATCTCTCTGTTGCATATGCACCTTCTGTCAGTAGCAAGTGACTCTGTCAGATACCTGTACTGTAAACAATTTTGGGTAGCCAATAAGGGGGTTCAAATGTCCACCTGATGTTGTGAAATCTCCCCTCCTCTTTGTGAATGTCCCTTTCCTCAGTTCATCTCCTCTGAAAAATACATGGGGCTAATTGCCATTATTATCATTTTGCTCTATTATCCATAGCCTTTTCTTCATCATAAATATGACACCCAAGGTGGATTTTTCTATGAGGAAATGGCTGACTGATGCAGTATATTGATTTCAGCAAATAAGACAGACAGATCCCAAGGTTCAAATCTCAGCACAGCCATAAACTCAAGATGTGTTTTTGGGAAAGTGCTATATTTCAGCATCAGCCGATCCATTCCCCATCAATAAGATGGGTATAATACTGGTTTACACACCTAACAGGATTATTGTCAGGATTATTCTATGTGAAGTAGGATTTCTTCGTACTGGGTGACTGGCCAGCAAACCAGTACATGAAAGCCAATGCAAATTAGTTTAAATTGATGCATATCAAGGCAAAAACATATTCCTTTTTTCAATTGTATTTTATTAAGTTTCCATGGAATTGTTGTTTCTCTCCTTCTGCGGCACACCACCTTCTATCTATCAAATCATAATCTAATTACTTCTGTTGCTCATAGCTCTAATCCTGCCCGCAAGTTCATACTATAATATTTATTTAAATAGTCCCCAAAAGGCATCCGTTCTTCCATAAAAACACTCATCAATAGGCAAAAAATAAGTCACACATATATTGATGGTGTGGCTGGACTGGCAGTGATGAATCAGGAGAGATATCCTGGAGTCATGCTGGATAGCTCAATGAAAACACCAACTGTCAAGGCTTCGGGAAAGCTATTCCTACCCCTGGTTGCAGCAAGAACAGAGAAAACAAGGTAGAGTCCTTTTTAATGGGGTTTATTCAATCCTAATAGCGAGAGACAAAAGAATGCAACAAGCCTTAACAATGGCGTTGCATCTTTTTTTTTCCCCTTTCTTTTTTGGACTATGTATTGTGCTTTTTTGAATTGTGTATTTTTCGTTTATGTTTTTCTGTTTAATCTTTTATTGAAACCTTAATAAATATCATTAAAAATAAATAAATAACAATGGCGTTGCATCAAACTGGGATCAAAGAGAACCAGTGTGGTGTAGTGGTTAAGAGCAGAGGACTCGTAATCTGGTGAACCGGGTTCGCGTCTCCGCTCTTCCACATGCAGCTGCTAGGTGACCTTGGGCTAGTCACACTTCTCTGAAGTCTCTCAGCCTCGCTCACCTCACAGAGTGTTTGTTGTGGGGGAGGAAGGGAAAGGAGATTGCTAGCCGCTTTGAGACTTCTTAGGGTAGTGATAAAGCAGGATATCAAATCCAAACTCTTCTTCTTGGCTGAGGGAGCCGGCGTTTGTCCGCAGACAGCTGCCAGGTCATGTGGCCAGCATGACTAAGCCACTTCTGGTGAACCAGAGCAGCACATGGAAACGTCGTTTACCTTCCTGTCGGAGTGGTACCTATTTATCTACTTGCACTTGTTGGCATGCTTTCAAACTGCTAGGTTGGTAGGAGCTGAGATCGAGCAACGGGAGCTCACCCCGTCATGGGGATTCGAACCACTGTCCTTCTGATCGGCAAGTCCTAGGCTCTGTGGTTTAGACAAAACACTAATATTGAAATCAGCAAAACACTGCCCCTCCAACAATGGCCCAGCCCAAGAGTCTGTTCAGCCAACCCACACAACTTAAGCCGCTCACAATAATTACCGTATTTTTCGCTCTATAACACGCACCAGACCATAACACGCACATAGTTTTTAGAGGAGGAAAACAAGAAAAAAATATTCTAAATGAAATAGTGGATATATGATTTTTGTGGTTCATGCTGTGGCCACAGACATGTGATCTGACAGTGAGTTTGGAGTAGCCCAATGCAAAAATCCTGAGGATCCATGTGGATCCATGCTTTGTAACCACGGAGGAGGGAAGGAAGGGGAACCATGGATCCTCTGCTCACGATTGCAGCAGATCCCCCCCCCCGCCACCCGCAGGCATTCGCTCCATAACACGCACAGACATTTCCCGTTACTTTCTAGGAGGAAAAAAGTGAGTGTTATGGTGCAAAAAATACGGTAAGCCTATTTTTTCCTTAGGTAAAAAAAATAAATTCTACATGCCTTGGATGCACTTGACTCATTTATAAATAGATTAGGTTGAAAAATAGGTCGAGTAAATGATTCATTTTTTAAAGAGAAGTTTAAAAACACGCTGCTATTTGATGAACAAAAATGGCATTTTAATAAATAGAGGTTAAAATACTTTGCTGGACCACTGATGAGGCAGTATCAAAAGGGCAGGATTCCTCACTAATGAAAACCAATGAAGCTTTGGTTTAATTTATGTACCAATTAAATTGGTGCCCCTTGCTGATCGCAGTAATCTTTTTAAAGCTAGGTAAGCAAAAAAAAAAAGTGGCATTAATGATCACTATGATGGCTTGGCGTTTTTGGACTTTTAAAGCGAGCAGGCGGAATCGTTAGTCTATACAAGCCAATGAGTTCAGAATTGCTGTCCCTAATTTCTCTTATCTTTTGCTGACACTGGGTACCAAACCAACAGTGTTCACAGATTCTGCTTTCCCTTAAAATCTTCTGTATTGCACACAACGGTTCTGTCAGCAGATCTTAGGATATAAGAAATAATCTTAGGCAGGAGTTAAGTTAATCGCCTAGGATGTTCCATTTATAATTTTTTTAAAATTATAATTAGTTTTTATAACTAATCCACAGATATTCCAGAGGATTGTCGTAGAATACAAAAGTCCAGCTCATCAGTCAATTTGGTGATTGAGACACTGTAGGTGGAATTCAACTGAATTTTCCTCATAACAGACCCACTGAAATAAATAGCCATGATTAAGTTAGTTCCATTCATTTCAGTAGGTCTACTCAGAGTAAACCTTAATTGAATACCATGCACTCAGTAAATCATTATTTTTTAAAAAGATAGTAGACACATATTAAACTTTATGACCCATATATGGAGCTGAGTGAATCCAGCTTGTTTGATTTTGCATGGTGATTGCTACTGTTATTGCAGTATGAAATAATGGCTGCATTTGGATGTCTTGATAAACCATGGTTTAGTGTGATGGAAACAAGTGTGGCCTGTCCTGGGCTCTCATGCTCCCCCTCCTCCCTCCTCTTCCTCTGGCAAAGCCATAAGAAGAGTGTTGGGAGTTTTCATTTCCAATTCCAATTAACCATAGTTTAGTGTTCTGTCTGAACCTGAAACTCTGGTTAATTTTGACTATGGTTTGTTGAAACAAGCCACCTTCAATTAGCCTTGAAGATGGCTTATGTGACAAACAATGCATGTTCTTGGGAAGTTGCATTTTTGCGATATCAGTCGCTATGCCACCATCACCTTGGAATTCTATCTCACTCTAAAGCTAAAGGCACTTCAAAGTAATGGGATTCCTTGTGAGTAATGAAGGATGGTCCTCACTGCCAGCTGGACTCAGTTCTGTGATTCCCACCTCACTTTATCACTCCATATCATGGATTAAAACCAGTTAGACAATCCAGAGCACACACCAGATCACTCCAGAATCCAGTGTAAGTAGTTTACAAGGAAACAAGAAATAAATTCTAGGTTCCATTAAAACTTGGGTCCGGGATGAAAATTGTTAGCATTTTAATGGACCTTTCTCCTAAAAAACACATTTTGTATGCAGTTGTGAGTAATATGCACACTTTTGCAAGCAATCTTCTACAACAGAATGCACTTTTGTACGTTACTTTTCATTAATATGTGCAATTTTTATACACATTTTTTCCTAACATATGCAGTTTTGCACATTTTTTTTAGTTGGAGAACTGCGTCACAAAAATGAGAGCAATGTGAACTTTTGAAGGCTAGCTGTGTTTCAGTTTGTGTGTTGGTTCAAACTATGTATTTTCTCATTGTACTGAAAAGAAAATCAAATTCCTTCCCCAGTCCTAACGCAGAATCACAAAAGGCTACAATCCTGAGACATAGATTTTATGTTTGTGTCAAATCACAGAACGTCTAAGAAGAGTGTAATGCACAATCTAAGCACTTTAAGATTTATAAAAATAAAACTTTTAAACCCAAGGTATGTTATAATGAACCTGAAGCAGCTTACAAAAAAAGAGCAAGAATAAAATGCTATTAGGGTAAATGCTATTTTCTTTAAAACACACACACAGCCAGTTAAATTTCCCACAATTCTGCTTCTCCAAACATAAATGTCTTGCGGGCTCTTTTAGAGTTTTCAGATATATTGGATATCATGGCACATTATATATCACATAGATATTTTTCAATTACCTTAACACATCTCTGGCAGAACAGATGCCAACCTGTTCCTCGGTGTTTCTCTATAATAAGGCAGGCATCCAAAATGATGCGCTG
The DNA here is from genome assembly GCF_964106645.2 of Podarcis pityusensis. Taxonomy (NCBI): domain Eukaryota; kingdom Metazoa; phylum Chordata; class Lepidosauria; order Squamata; family Lacertidae; genus Podarcis; species Podarcis pityusensis. The sequence continues at coordinate 44,434,365 of NC_138037.1, read as the reverse complement.
GAGCTGTCAGATCAAAAAGTCAAAAGTGAATTGGTATGGAACGGTGATATGTGTGCGGAAGAGCACTATGTATTTGAGATGAGGACATTTTACTTAAATAGCATCTTATCTAGAAACATGTGGCCTCTGGTAAATTGAACGGGATAAATCTTTATAGATCTATGTACACCAGCATCTAGCGGTGCAAAAATCTGAGTGCAATCCTTTCTAAACCCGTAAACTGGGGAGCTGATTGAAAAAGATAACAGCAACGACAACAAGGCACCCTCTTGCTCCCCTTGTACTTATTCATACATTATGTTTATTACCAAATTCACGGTGAGGGCTAACACCGCAGTCCCTTCCAGGTGGTTGGATTCTTCCATTTGACTTCAATCAGTGTATCCTGAAAGCAGCCAGATGTTCAGAGAGTTCCCCCAAGGCATGTGGAAAGTGTTTTCTTCCCCTCCCCCTTTCTTTCTGCTTACAGCAATGGATAAGCCAGAAAAACACACACCTTGTAGCTGAGAAATTCAAGTCTGATGAGCAGTTTGATGGGAGAACCACCACAGAAAAAGCCTTCCTTCCTATAGGAGCTCCACAAAACCACTGCCCATTTTAAATGTCTGCGTGGTGCCTGCATGGCCACAGGGCCTTGCAGAGGCCCGGGCCAGGTAGATAATGTGCCCCCCCTTTTTCCCCACCAAATTTTATCCTCGTTGAGCTATATGTACTCCTCGGGTGTAAGTAATATTCCTGGCCTGGTCAACAAAATTTTAAACAAATGGCCACATCTTCATCAATTTTTCATCATTTTCCAAAAAAAAAAAGAAAAAATAGTGATAAGAAAGCCAATACACTTATCTTTAAGGTACGTGTGGTGGTTGTTTTTTTGGCAAACAAGATTTCAAACAAAAACCCACCAACTTTTAACAGCATGATAAACATGGCCACCATCACGTTCGCGGCGCGCTGGCTGCTGGAGCCTTGGTTGCCTTCACCCACCTGGTGCCTGTTCTGTGCTCCTCTGTGGAGCCGATCGCAGGACAGGGAAACTTTTCTCTCGCGCTGCCAGCCATGGCTCCAGGGAATCCGCCCACCACCACCGCCGCCTTTGCACCTCCGCGTTCGCCCCAGTGCATCCCCTGTGATTGTGAATACAGTGGTGCCCCGCAAGACAAATGCCTCGCAAGACAAAAACTCGCTAGACGAAAGGGTTTTGCGTTTTTTGAGCTGCTTCGCAAGACGAATTTCCCCATGGGCTTGCTTCGCAAGACGAAAAACGAAAACGTCTTGCAAGTTTGTTTCCTTTTTCTTAACACCGTTAATACAGTTGCGACTTGACTTCGAGGAGCAACTCATAGAACGCGGTGTGGTAGCCTTTTTTGAGGTTTTTGAAGACTTTGGTGATTTTTGAAGCTTTTCCAAAACTTCTTTTGCAGGCATTTGGTAAGTTAAACTTTTAAAACTTTTTGGGGGGTTTTTGGATTTTGGGTTGGGGTGTTTGGAATTCAAGGACTTGGTGTTGGGGAGGGGTTTGCAAGAATCTGGAAGCTTTTGTGGTTTTTTTCTGTATTTTTATGATTTTCTGTGACCATTGGGCCACTCTGCTGTTTTTTTAAAAAAATTCTGGATTTGAATTTCTGTGTGGTGGGTGGCTGGGGGAACAGTTGAGGAGGGGTTTGCAAGAATCTGGAAGCTTGGTTTTTTTTCTGCATTTTTATGATTTTCTGTGACCATTGGGCCACTCTGCTGTTTTTTTTAAAAAAATTCTGGATTTGAATTTCTGTGTGGTGGCTGGCTGGGGGAACAGTTGAGGAGGGGTTTGCAAGAATCTGGAAGCTTGTGTGGTTTTTTCCTGCATTTTTATGATTTTCTGTGACCATTGGGCCACTCTGCTGTTTTTTAAAAAAAATTCTGGATTTGAATTTCTGTGTGGTGGGTGGCTGGGGGAACAGTTGAGGAGGGGGTTCTTCAACAAGAAGCAAAGAGTGGAAGAGGAACCTTCTTCGAGTTGTCCCCCAGAGTCTTAGAAAATGTACTGTACACTTTGTTGATTTTTAAATGTTTTTCTGTCATGTTTAGAAACTTAATTTATTGTTCCTTCAATTTTTGAAATGCTCTTTACAGTATGTGTGACTTTAAAGAGCACTTAATAAACGCTTGTTGTACCAAATTTGGCTTTGTTTGGACTTTTTTTGACCATAGGAACGCATTAATTGAATTTCAATGCATTCCTATGGGATTTCGTGCTTCGCAAGACGAAAAATTCGCTAGACGAAAAAACTCGCGGAACGAATTAATTTCGTCTTGCGAGGCACCACTGTATGCTGATCGAGGCCCCCTTTGGAATCGGAGGCTCGGGCCAAGTGGCTCTGTCTGGGTCTGCATGTCCGCATAGGGCCAAGGATTGATGCAGTACAAAGAATCTTTTAAATGCAACAGTGCCATTGTGGGTGGTGCCAGGTGGCGGACCTTGGTAATATTGCGTCCTGTGCGAGGCCAGAATTTGACCTGCCCCCCCCAGCCCTCGCCCTGCCTTCCCAAAGCTGGGTAAGGGAGGTGCCAGGCTTTGGGAATGAGGTGCAAGGCTCTGGCAGGGTCCTAGAGCCCTCCCACCTCCTTCCCAGTAACGCGGCCTTCTCAGTAATGGTACCCACCTTGTGGAACATCCTCCCATCAGATGTCAAGGACATAAATTACTATACAGTGTTTAGGAGACATCCGAAGGCAGCCCTGCATAGGGAAGTTTTTAATGTTTGATGTTTTAGTATATTTTTATATTTGTTAGAAGCCACCCGGAATGGCTTGGGGCAACCCAGTCAAATGGATGGGGTACGAATAATAATATAATAATAATTAATAATGGTTTTTTTCAGCTGGAACTCACCGGAACTCAGTTCTGGTACCTCTCAGGTAGGCGCCATTGACATTCTAAGAGAACAAGGGAGGAGTTCATGGTGAGTTCTGGCACCTCTTTTTCTAGAAAAACAGCAATTTAATATTATCATTAACTTGGCTTTGGGAAGGAGAAAAAAGGACTCTGGGACTATGTCAGAGCCTTCATGCCTCCTTCTCAAACCACAGTGCTTATTAGTCTTTGGGAAGGAGGCAGAAAGGCGTTCCCTTGGTACCTGTGCCAGGGGACTGGTCGCACTGCCCTAAATCCATCTTTGGTAGCTCTACACCAGGGGTAGCAATATCAAAAGAAACACAATGGCCAGAAACAATAATGACAGTGACTACATAATCGCATGAGCACTGTTCCAGAGTATTTTTCATTATATCTATTCAGAAAAAAGATTGGTTAATGAAGAAATTACATATCTTTCTACTTCCAAGTGTTGAACTAATTGGCTGATGAAGAATTTAACGAAACAGTAGTTGTTATCCGGAAACAACGTTAGCAGAGTTCAGAGTTGGACATCAGAATTGGACATTTGCTGATTATACAAAGCTTCACAGCTTGCTCTCTACCGGGTAAAGTCTGGCACCGTGATTCATTGAAGGACTTTCAGAGACTTCAGTTTGTTAGTTTTGATGTTTTGAATTACTCCATAAAGTTGTTCACATTGTTATTGTTTCTGGCCATTGTGTTGTTTTTGATATTGCTGACTCATATTTGGCAACACAGGGGTTGGTTTGTTTACTACACCAGGGGTAGGCAACCTAAGGCCCATGGGCCACAAGTGGCCCACGGTGGTCGTTTAACCGGCCCATGAGCTGTCCCCGCCTGCTGCGCTAAACCTGTTAAGTTGTGGGTGAACATATCAGACGACACAGCGATTCTTCAAACAGCTCTTGTTTATTCACAGGCCAGAACTAAACAGAACTAAAGGGTTCAGCCAGCCTGCTTATAGAGAGCTCCACTAGAACACAACAGTAACCATTTTCTGTAACTATCCAATCAATGAACATCACTTTTGATCCCTTATTTGCATATGTGGACCTGAGTGAAAACTGTCTACAGTATCCCCCTGCTGGCCCAGGGTGAGAACTTCAGTATATAACAAAACCAGCACAGCATGGCTTGGGGACTCACTTATGGAGCACCGGAAATTGCGTCTGCACATACACAGATGCAGGAAATCGTGTCTTCAGAGACGCCGACGCCGGGAATCGCGTGCACACGCACTCACACGCGTGCAGAATCTGGCCCACAGAGGGATCTCCACTGGAGTGAACCGGCCCAGGTGAGGTAAACTTTGCCGACCTCTGCTACACACTGTCCGTGTGCCACAACTAAATCAACACCAAGCCTGCTGCAATACCTATTCTCACATTTGAAATGTGAATTTAGGAATCAGAGGCACTTCTGGAAAACATATTACTGAGTATCCGTCCTGATTTGTTTCCACAAAGTTTGCGGCGAGGTTATATGACATCAGCTGTTTATCGAGCTTTCGTTCTGATCTGTTTGTGGGAAGCTGATGGGATATTGCATCAAGTAGTTGTTACCCCACACCTTGCAGTACATTTTTCCATCATTTCTCTTATGCCAAAAAGTCAACGTGTGTGTGTGTGTGTACATACAGAGAGAAGGCTTGTTGCAAAACAACAACATATCCACTTTAATTGCACAACCTGAATTTTCTCTTATGTGCTTGAATCCCGCCCACAAAACAGCACTCTCAGCTCCTGCTTCCAAGGATGATTTGCTATGATTAGGGCTGGCTGCGTGTTTTAGTTTTCTCCTTGAATGTCACCCTTCCTGTTCAGAAGTACTTCATATTGAAAACATCGGGAAGTCATTTTAAAACCCCTGAACATTCCCACACTGTTTCGTAAGGGTGCCTTGGAGTTATTGAGCAGCAGTTGGGTAAAAGCAAACCTATAGATTCTTCACCCAGGTCAGGAATTTCCCAGTCTTGGGTACCAACAGGGCTTTTCCCCCAGCCAGAACTCACTGGAACTCAATTCCAGTACCTCTCAGGAGGGCACCATTGCCATTATAAGAAAACAAGAGAGGCGTTCATTGTGAGTCCTGGCACCTCTTTTTCTAGAAAAATAAAACTGGTACCAGCACTGTATATCCCAGAGCCAGCCAAAACGCCCAGGGAGGTTTAGGCCAACAGAGGAGTGCAGTCCTTGAACTAGCATTGCGTTAGAAAAAGAGCAAAGAACACAGATTCTGCTCACTCAAAGGAGAAACTTTCCCAGAACTGATAAGTTTTGAGTCACTTGTAGCATTTTTATGCCATTTGGCATTCAGGCAGGGTCAAATCCGAAACTGGTGAGCTGTACAAACTAGTAAAGGACTTCAAAGAGATAGAATGTGACCTTGCTTTTTTCTTTGGAGAAAGTTTAGCCTTTTGAGAGACTGCTCTTCACTTCTGAAAAGGCCTCCCATTTAATGAATCACCGGGAAGCTGTGAATATCTCAAGTGACTAGATGCAAACTCATAATTCATCAAAGGCATGGAGCCCTGTACTTGAATAACACAAATAGGGGCAGGTGTAGAAAGGGCAAGGACTCAGAATAAAGTATATAAGGCAGCCAGAGTGCAAAAATGTTCATCAGCTAAATAAATAAATAAATAAATAAATAAATAAATAAATAAATAAATATAAATAATAATGATAAATAATAATTATACCCCACCCTCCTGGGCTCAGGGCGGCTAACACCAAATATGAATTACAATAAATGTAATGGGGGGAGGGAGAAACAACAACCAGTTAATTAAAATACGGCTTAAAATGCAGCCTCATTTTAGTAGTAGCCCATAAATCAAGACCATAAAGGGAGGAAACATCAGATATTCACCCAAGCCTACAAGGGCCAGCAAAAAAGCCAAGGGAAAATTTATATACCAAATAAGGGGTCAGAGTGAGTCTAAGCCGAAGGCCAGGTGGAAAAGCTCCATCTTGCAGGCCCTGCGGAAAGATGTCAAATACCTATATGCAGAATTTGACTCCCTTCTCCCATAAATTGGGAACTTGATTGGCAGGAGGTGAGGTGCAGGAAAAGGAAACAGGCGAGGTGGAATAATATTGATAGCAAAGTAACAAAGACAAAAGCTTCTAAAGAGCTGTGAGGCTGACTTGCTGGAGCTTAACTGTTATCACCAATGTTCATGGGAAACAGTAGTATAGCATGTTCTGGAGGACAGAGGTGGAGGTGGAAGTAGGCAACTTTAAACTCTGAACTTAATGGTCTTACTGAATTAGGCATCTTAACTGGTAACGTATATTGCTTCACTTATTCCTTCAGCTTATTGCATGCCGGATCCATGCTGTCTTGGGTGAAAACTATTTCCTGGATCCATTTCATTTGGGGCATAGATCCAGTTTTGGTTCTGCTGCATGATAACCTTTGTTGGGAGAGAGACAGAGGAGTGTGTCCTCCTTAATTCTCCTTGAACTCTTACCTGCTCTCAATCTCAATGACCACGGTATTCTTCTGGAGTAGCACCCTTTGGTGGTTTCCACACCTCATCAGATGGTCATTTTCAGAGTGTGGTGCTTGTAGAATATCGTTTGACCCCATAGAGCCTTCAGTGAGATGTTCCACAGGGTTCAATTTTATCGCCCATGCTGTTTTAACATCTACAGTGGTACCTTGGTTCTCAAACGCCTTGGTTCCCAAACGCCGAAAACCTGGAAGTTAGTGTTCTGGTTTTCGAACATTTTTCGGAAGCCAAACATCCAATGCGGCTGTCAACTATTGTTTCTGGGGCGCCTGCACCACTCAGAAGTGTGCCTTAGTTTTCGAACATTTCGGAAGTCAAACGGACTTCTGGAACTGATTAAGTTTGGTGCTTTTGTTTTGCTATTTATTTTGCGTTTTTGTTTTTGAGGCTTTTTCGGTTAATTTGTTTTTGTGACTGTGTGAAACCCAGTTCAGCTAGTGATTAATTGATTGTGTGACTGCGGAAATGGATAAAAACCCCCACCCATCCAAACAATGACTATCATCAGTGCAGGTAAGAAAAAAAGTTATTTTAATTTTTATCATCTATAATACTGTCTTATTTATTTTACAAGTACAATGATTATTGCTATCATTTTATGGATCAATGGTCTTGTTAGGAAAATTCATGTTAAATTGTTGTTTTAGGGGTTGTTTTTAAAAGTCTGGAATGGATTAATTCATTTTGCACTACTTGGGAAAGCACACCTTGGTTTTGGAACGCTTTGGTTTTGGAATGGACTTCCGGAACAGATTAAGTTTGAAAACCAAGGTACCACTATACATGAAACCACTGAGTAGGGTAATCTGAACAACTGATTGGTTCAAAATTGGGAAAGGAGTACGGCAAGGCTGTATATTGTCTCCCTGCTTATTTAACTTACATGCAGTATTCATCATGCGAAAGGCTGGGCTGGATGAATCCCAAGCAGGAATTAAGATCGCCGGAAGAAATATCAACAGCCTCAGATATGCAGATGATACAACCTTGATGGCAGAAAGTGAAGAGGAATTAAATAACCTTTTAATGAGGGTGAAAGAGGAGAGCGCAAAATATGGTCTGAAGCTCAACATCAAAAAAACGAAGATCATGGCCACTGGGCCCATCACCTCCTGGCAAATAGAAGGGGAAGAAATGGAGGCAGTGAGAGATTTTACTTTCTTGGGCTCCATGATCACTGCAGATGGTGACAGCAGTCACGAAATTAAAAGACGCCTGCTCCTTGGGAGAAAGGCGATGGCAAACCTAGACAGCATCTTAAAAAGCAGAGACATCACCTTGCCAACAAAGGTCCGTATAGTTAAAGCCATGGTTTTCCCAGTAGTGATGTATGGAAGTGAGAGCTGGACCATAAAGAAGGCTGATCGCCGAAGAATTGATGCTTTTGAATTATGGTGCTGGAGGAGACTCTTGAGAGTCCCATGGACTGCAAGAAGATCAAATGCATCCATTCTTAAGGAAATCAGCCCTGAGTGGTCACTGGAAGGACAGATCCTGAAGCTGAGGCTCCAATACTTTGGTCACCTCATGAGAAGAGAAGACTCCCTGGAAAAGACCCTGATGTTGGGAAAGATGGAGGGCACAAGGAGAAGGGGACGACAGAGGACGAGATGGTTGGACAGTGTTCTCGAAGCCACAAACATGAGTCTGACCAAACTGCGGGAGGCAGTGGAAGACAGGAGTGCCTGGCGTGCTCTGGTCCATGGGGTCACGAAGAGTCGGACACGACTAAACGACTAAACAACATGTGTAAGACCTGCCTTCATCTGCATAGATATGTTTTAAGGTTTTTATCAGTTTTGTTTGTTATAATTGGCTTTAATGTTTTCGTAATTCACTTTGGGTTACTTTTGTGGGGACTGCAACTAATAAATATAATGAAGAAGAAGAAGAAGAAGAAGAAGAAGAAGAAGAAGAAGAAGAAGAAGAAGAAGAAGGTAATAAAAAATCACCACACATGACTGTAACAAGAAATGGACATAAAAATCCTTGATCCTTAATCAATGGGGGGTCACCAGGAATGGAGAGTGTCTTTACACTCGATGTTAATGGTGACTCAAGTGCCCGTCTTCTGTGGGAATGATAGTGCTGCGCATGGCTTTGCGGGATGGAGGTAAGGTAAACCGGGGAAAGGACAAAAAATACCTAGATTTTCCCATCTATTGAATTTCACATGCTTTTAGCTTGTGGACTATAATCCTCAACACCCCTCCTATGGAATTCGATGGGATTTTCTTCTGATGATACCTGCTCTGTGAAACAAATGCCACTGCAATTGTGCTCCTTGATTAATTACTGGTCATGAGAACTAGCTCTTGAATGTTTGCTTGTTTCACGCACCAATGGGTGCTTCTCTTTCAGCTTGCAAGTGATATTGCTTGCTCCCCTCCATTTCGCAGTACCTCTAGTTACGAACTTAATTCATTCCAGAGGTCCATTCTTAACCTGAAACTGTTCTTAACTAGAGGCATGATTTCGCTAACGGGGCCTCTTGCTGCTGCAGCGCCGCCGGCACACAATTTCCATTCTCATCCTGGGGCAAAGTTCTCAACTCGAGGGAACTCTTCCAGGTCAGCGGAGTTTGTAACCTGAAGCGTTTGTAACCTGAGGCGTTTGTAACTTGAGGTACCACTGTATTGAAATGTGGGCAGTTCTCTTGTCTTCAAGGCAGAGCTCCAAGTTCAAGTGAGCTTTTGACTTCTAGTTTTCAAAGCTGTCTATTCTTCTTTCCTGAGATTTCCCTTCAGCCCAGCTGCCAGAAAAGAGCTGTGTTTAACTTTCTCTTTCCTCCCTCCTCTCTCTCTCTCTCAGATTTACCGGGACTGCAGTTTGATTCTCCCCACTGTTAAGGTCGCACAGGTCTCAACAAATGGGAATTTTGTAAACCTCCTGCCTTTCAAGACTTCTTTCCTTTTTTTGCATTTTCCAAATGGAGGTTCCCATGTCTCTTAGTAACCTTGACATTTTCATGAGCCCACATCTGCTCACTAGTTCCTGGTGATTCACTAAACGTAGGGCCTTCCAAGCAGTCAATTATCTTTTTAAAAATATGATAAATGTGCTGTTGTTTCTCAATTGCTGCAGGCAAATGCAATTTACACATAACTCCAAATGCAATATTCTATCACTGGGCAAAATTCAATTCCCTTCTCCGTCTGGGTGTTGATTGCAATAGTTTATTCAGTTCAAGGCCAAACTAGGCAGCACTTTCAATGCATCTTTGCATCTGGCTTGCAGGTTTTAAAAATGCAATTTGCATCTACTGTGGGGGCGGATAATTAATGGGATTTTTAGCTAGCACAGAGAGGGAATCCCGAGGAATATCCTTCCTCTGAAGCTAGGATTTGCATATATATATTTAATTATTTTTTCCCAACACTTAACAGAATAAAAAATGAAAATATAATCTCATACAACATTAAAGGGTATTCCAGGTGAACACAACAGAGATGGGCACATTACACTGACAATTTCTGACTGCACAGAAATTGCAGTCATAAGGTCCAAATGCCTGTACCTCTGAACCTCCCTGCTATTGCTAGATTTTTATACAATAAAGTCATACCAGTGCATGTGTTTCTGTGTTTCTTTCTGTTTAGTATGGGAAACTTTAGGGTGAGTATTTCATTCAAGGCAATGTGCCATAATTTGACAGATTGCATATTAGCTACCTTTAGGCTACCATCATTCTCACTGTTTTTAACACATACCTTATTAAATTATTAAAGAGGAAGCTTTTCTTTTCCTCCATATATGTTCAGTAAGGCTAGCTGAGGCGTTTTCACAATGGCTTTTACATATTCTAATCATTTCCAGAAATACGGTGTCCTAGAATTTACCTTAACACATGGCCACCACATGTGTTGGCATGCCCCTCTTTTTTTGCACACTTTCCAGCATCATTTTGAGTGTGTTTTATTTATATATATAAGCATCAGGTAGGCCAATCTCCTGCCCCCAACCTTTACTGAAATTTATAGACCCCGTGACTGCTTTTGGTTTAAAAAGAAATTGGATAAAACAAAACAACAACATCTGTAATTGACAGCTGTGTTTAGTTTGGGCCTCAGAATTAGAAGCACTTTCCTCTGGTCACAACCATTATTTATTTAGTCAATTTATATCCTGTTCTTCCATCCAAAGGAGCCCAGGGTGCTACAGGTGAAAGCCTTATTTCCCCCTCTGTGTCTCTGTGTGCCAATATATAAATTGTAGATTTTGAAGCAAGGAAGTAAAAATGGACCATGACAATTTGGTTCCCTGTGTAGACACGCCCCCCCCCAAGACATTGCAAAAAGGGAGTGTGCACCTTCCTCAATTTTAACCTATTTTGGTGCTATCTATGCAAGTTCAAACTGAAGGTTTTCAATTGTTATTTACTGGAAATATTGTGGGTTATATCAAGCTAAGTTATACGCAGAGCAGACCCACTGAAATCAATGAACTCAACTTAGATGACTATCATCCTTTATTTTATTTTTTTCAGCATTTCTTAGTTCCCACTGCTGACAAGTGAGCCTGTGAGAGTGGCTTTGCTGTTGCCTGCTTGGAATCAAGGCCAGCCTTTTTGTGGGGAAGCCACTACCACATAAATAGATCTGGATTAAGTGTAAGGTATTGGTTGTGTTTAGAATAGATTTATGAAAGATTTAGAAAACTTATTGATTAAAATATATGGATGAGATTGTATGGGAAAAATACGGAATAACAGATACAAATTTGCTTAAAATGTATATAGGAAGTGCAGTGTAAGCGATGGAAGTCAATCAATAAAATTTTATTATTGAGATATTTGTAGAATAAATTTGGAAGACATTCTTCCAATTTTTCTTCTAATTTTTTCATTTTCTTTTTTCTTTTTTGTTTTTTTTATATATGTGTGCTTATCTGAAAAATGTATGTATGTATGTATGTATGTATTCATATGTATTTTGCTTGTATTTTAAATAATTAAATTAAATTAATAAAATTTAATTAAAAAAAACAGATATGAAGTTGTCCAGCATTTAATTTCTGGTGGTAGGCTGGAAGACAAGCTGAGGTTTAAAAGGGAATAATACTGAATAAAGAATAAAAATGTATTGTGGCCCAAATGTCAATTCGGAACCACACATTTCATCCTGGAATGGACTCTTCCAAAGCCAAAGGGCAGCTTGCGTGGTTCTGAACTTGGAGCCCTTTCAAGTATTAACACTCCCCAGCATAAACAACCCGGAGAAGTATGTGGCATTTCCAGAGACTATTAAGCAGTCAACACCTACAGTAAACCTGCGGGGGAATATTTAAGAAGTCTGCGGTGCGTTCAGAAACAGTCATCAGTTTGACAGCCGCAGCTGCCTTTGAGATATACTTGCAAGAAGAACTAATCTGAGGCCTCCTCAGATAAAACTATGCCAGTCGTTAAAGTAAAGAGCCCATCTAAAACACAACAATTACCCAACTTCAAAGGCACTCAAGGAACTTAAAACCACAGTGTGGAACTTAGCTACATATGACCTGCGCCAAGAAGCGCAAATCGTGCCAGACCTAGGGAGCCTTTATGCCATGCTTGGTAGGATTAAGAAAGACCTTCTCCCCACTGCTGGAAAGTTTGAAGGCAAGGAGATCGCCAGTGGGAACAAGTATGTCATGCTGGGTGGTGCACTGTTTTGAATTTTATTCTTGTGGAACAAACGTTTCCAGATAGCACTTGATGTACTGCTGTGTGAATATGAAGTGGAGCCCAGGGCTGGCCCATGATATATTGCCGCCTGAGGCAAATGTCAAATTGGATCCTTTACTTTACAATGCATATAGGGAACTGATGGCTGAATCTTACTTCAAAATGGATGGTGCATTCTCCACAGCAAGCTAAGGGACACATACAGCTCAGACTGAGGGCTTTTTGGCCCTCAGAATCTGCCACCTGATCTGGCTGCCTCATTCTGTCTAATAGTAGGGCCAGCCTTGATGGAGTCCACATTACAACAGCCGAGCTATGTTTTTTTGCTTGTTTGCTACATTTATGCCCCACCTGCAGTGCAGGGGGGTGGACCCTCGTGGTGGCGCTGTGGGTTAAACCACAGAGCCTAGGACTTGCCGATCAGAAGGTCGGCGGTTCGAATCCCCACGACGGGGTGAGCGCCCGTTGCTTGGTCCCTGCTCCTGCCAACCTAGCAGTTTGAAAACACGTCAAAGTGCAAGTAGATAAATAGGTACCGCTCTGGCAGAAAGGTAAACGGTGTTTCCGTGCACTGCTCTGGTTTGCCAGAAGCGGCTTAGTCATGCTGGCCACATGACCCGGAAGCTGTACGCCAGCTCCCTTGGCCAATAAAGCGAGATGAGCGCCGCAACCCCAGAGTCGGCCACGACTGGACCTAATGGTCAGGGGTCCCTTTATCTTTACCTTTTTATTATTCTTTCCACACACAAAAAATGCCTGAGGTGACTGACGATAATATCTCATACATAATAAACAAGCAGTATTGCAACAAATATCACAAATTTTTAAAATTTAAAAAGAGGCAGCCAGTTAAAAACACAAAGCAGGAATACAGATTAATGCACAAAACAAAAGAGAAAAATAAATCACCTCAGTGGTCCAAGGCTTGTTTAAAGAAAAAGAGCTGAGGGCCATTAATGTCCCCTCAGCCGGGAGCTCCAAAGGCAGCAGGAAGACACCTAGAAGCATGGCGCTGCAGCTGAAATGCTTAAATCTGGAATGTCTAGCCAGTATGTACACCTCTATTACCTTCTTCCAACTGGAAGGGAAGAGAGATACTATAGGATGTGCATAAACATGACAAAGACAACTGAAGACTGTAACAGCTATTGTGGAAGAATCCCCCTTCTGGCACCATTAGGGACAGCATTTGCCTGGGTATTTTGGTTGATGTCCAATTGAGTAGACCCTGAATCGCTGTGTAGCTTTAGAGTGGAGAGATTCAACAGTGGATATGATTTTTCTCTCAGTGCCATCTGCAAAAAAAAAAAAAATGCCCTGCAGAGAGTAGAGCAAGCTGGTTGGGAACTCCAGGAGCTTCAGGCAAAGATTCTGCCAGTGTGCTCCTGCCAAGCTCTGGTCAGAGCAGTGGATTACAGCAAAGAAGCCTCTTACAGATTAATAATAAGAGCATGTCATGTGGTAAAGCAGAGCCACAGCTTCTGGTGGCAGGCTTTCTCTTGGTTTCAGTTGATACTTGGCTAGAGACACCTAGAAATCTGCCACCCCTCATGGAAGAGCCATGTACCACACTTGAAATGATGAGGAATGAAATTATGAGATAAGGGTGTGGTCATGCATCCTATTTTGCAGAGGACAGTCCTCTGTCTGAAGGGCTTTCCCAGAGCAGTCACCCTTTGGAAGATGTATTCTCTGTGAAGGGCTGTCTGGACCAACGTTGGTTTAAAGAGCCATTAGAAGGGAGATAAGGAGTGGCCTTGACGTTGTCCATTGATAGTGAGCAGCAGATGGAGAGCAGACTGAGCAGATCACTCGGCCACTGTCTTCTACAGCATGGTGGCAAAACGTACTGTATTTTTCCGTGTATAAGACGCCCCCATGTATAAGACAACCCCTATTTTTTGAGCCCAAAATTAAGAAATAATTACAGTGGTACCTCAGGTTACATACACTTCAGGTTACAGACTCCGTTAACCCAGAAATAGTGCTTCAGGTTAAGAACTTTGCTTCAGGATGAGAACAGAAATCATGCTCCAGCGGTGCGGGGGCAGCAGGAGGCCCCATTAGCTAAAGTGGTGCTTCAGGTTAAGAACAGTTTCAGGTTAAGAACGGACCTCCGGAACGAATTGAGTACTTAACCCGAGGTACCACTGTAATTGCAACATTTCGTGTATAAGACGACCCCCAATTTTAAACTTCAAAAAAAATAATGGGAAAAACTATAGTCTAACATGGAAAAACACAGTATTTCTATTTAAATGATAGCAATTCTTTATGAATATGTATCTATATACATAAATTAGCGGAAGGGACGCGGGTGGCGCTGTTGGTTAAACCACAGAGCCTAGGTTTTGCCGATCATAAGGTTGGCAGTTTGAATCCCCGAGACGGGGTGAGCTCCCGTCGCTCGGTCCCTGCTCCTGCCAAACTAGCAGTTCGAAAGCACGTCAAAGTGCAAGTAGATAAATAGGTACCGCTCCGGCGGGAAGGTAAACGGCGTTTCCGTGCGCTGCTCTGGTTCGCCAGAAGCGGCTTAGTCATGCTGGCCACATGACCCGGAAGCTGTACGCCGGCTCCCTCGGCCAATAAAGCGAGATGAGCGCCGCAACCCCAGAGTCAGTCACGACTGGACCTAATGGTCAGGGGTCCCTTTACCTTTACCTTTACATAAATTAGCACATGTGTGTGTTATGCAAACCAGTATCCTCTATTGTCCTCTTCTAAGGCGATGCGTTTCCTCCCTTTGGGCAATGTTCGATTGGCCACTCGTAATGCTGATCCACCAGACCTTGCTTCTCATTTCCTTGCCGTATGACACTGAGCCATGACTCATACTTGACCGCTTCAGAGTTCATGTCACACCCTTGCCACTTGCTGGCAAGGTAAGGTCACTGCTGTGGATGTCCTTGCATCAAACCAGCCTACTCAGCACTGAGACAAATTTTCAAACAGAAACAGCTGCGTTCGCCTGGATACGTGCACAGGATGCAAAATGGATCCATCCCAAAAAGTGAAATAGCCAATTCTAAGAGACCCAGAGGTCGCTCAAAGCTCTGATGTAAGAATGTTTGAGTAAGAGGCTTTGACGTGAATGAGTGGAAAGCTCTGGCAAATGATAGGAACATCTGGTGCCACAGAATGTAGGCTGGCACAACACTGTGATGAGGTATGGCCCCTACAGCTCCAGAACAAACACAACCATCAGATGCAGAGAGTCAACTAAGACCTTCCTACTGAAGCCAATCTGGTATTGGCCTCTTCGCACAACAGAGGGAATTTAATTCAAATCATCCAAAGAGGTGCTGCAAGACTTTCATCTTGCAAAGATGGACAGCTGCAACAGGAGTATCTCACAGAGTTGATTTGAGAAGAAGCAAGTGCTAGATAATTTACCCTTAATAATATTACAATAAGCAAGCTGGTATTGAAAACTACTGCTATGGCTGGTTATTGGTTCCAGTTATGTCAAATATATGAAGCTGGCTTTGAACTACAGTAATGTAATGTAATGTACAGTACCAGCTAATGAAGGTTATACCTTGAGTTTTTGTTGAGGATGCAAAAATCATATTGTGATCTGCTCAGTTGTGTGTGTGTGTGTGTGTGTGTGTGTGTGTGTGTGTTTTCATATGGAAATAACAATTTGGGACCGGGCCATTGCAACTGATCATAATGTGCCTCTTTGCACCAGATCAAATGTATTTATGCAAACTACAAAATTGAAATCCAAGAAAATTGCCTTCATTAAGTTATAAATGAAACCATTTGCTGTACTGACAAAGACATTTCCAACCTGCTTTTGGCATAAAAAATTGTCTTTTATAGCCCATATTGGCATGCATGACTCCTGCCTTTCAATTATGAATGCCTTGGGGTGACCAGCAAGCAATAACTCCAGCTGCTGCTGACAGAAGACACCGCTGCTCTGCTGCATTATATTGCTCTGATGGATGTATATTCCCAATATGCTAAACACCCTGTGTGTCAGTGGCATCTGCAACAGCAGGGATTTTGAAATTAGGTCAGGTATATTGATGGGCTGCAGGATAAAAATGATGGATTAAGTAATATGTAAATACGCATTAGCGTATGTATGCAAGAACAGGCCTCAGTACTTCCAGGGTGTGTGAAGTCTGTGGCAGCAAAAAACAAACAAACAAACAACCCAAAGGTGCTACAATAATCTTTATTATTTGATTAATATCGCACTGCTGTTATCATTTGGACACTGGGCTGTGCCTGAACATGCATATTTTTCAAACGTTTGATTCATTTAAGATTCATTACGGAATGTTAGTCCCTTACACATATTGTATCATTATGAACAACAATCCAGGGCTGGATCTACACGGACCTGTTTCAAGTTATTTCCCCTCTTAGAACGATATTAGAGACGTCGTTCTAAAACATTACAGGGCATACTTGCTAGTTAAAACATTTTTTACCTTGGTTTCCCCGCCCCCCCCCCAATCAAATGTAATACCTGGCCACACCATTTTCCAAAACACTGTTTCTTCCACTGCTGCTGGTTGCTTTGCTCTCCCCTCTGGTGTCACATTTTAGCTCTTCCTCCCTCCCTCTCCTTTGTTATCTGCCCCTCAAATACCATTGGAGAGGAGCTGGAGTTTGAATGCAGTAAAAAAAGGGGGGTGGACAACGCTACATAAGTACATATGAGGAGAGTTTCACCAATAAAGCAGCATAAAATGATTTAAAATTAAGTGATTAAAAAGACAAGGTAATAAACGTAAAAAGTAGGACGTCATGTGTCTATCAACGTTATCAAAACCATACCTTAATCCAGGCATAGGCAAACTCTGCCCTCCAGATGTTTTGGCCTCGGTCCAGTATATCTGATGGAGTGTCTCCACCCCTATCGTTCTACCCAGACACTGAGGTCCAGCGCCGAGGGCCTTCTGGTGGTTCCCTCACTGAGAGAAGCCAAGTTACAGGAAACCAGGCAGAGGGCCTTCTTGGTAGTGGCACCCACCCTGTGGAACGCCCTCCCACCAGATGTCAAAGAGAAGAACAACTACCAGACTTTTAGAAGATATCTGAAGGCAGCCCTGTTTAGGGAAGCTTTTAATGTTTGATGCACTACTGTATTTTAATATTTTGTTGGAAGCCGCCCAGAGTGGCTGGGGAAGCCCAGCCAGATAGGTGGGGTATAAATAATATATTATTATTATTATTATTATTATTATTATTATTATTGGGACTACAACTCCCATCATCCCTAGCTAACAGGACCAGTGGTCAGGGATGATGGGAGTTGTAGTCCCAAAACATCTGGAGGGCCAAGTTTGCCTATGCCCTCCTTAATCCTTCCTTAACATTTAAAAACCATGAGTGTAGATTCACACACCCCCACACACACATTTTATCAATATGAACCACAATTCAGGTCATGCTTGATGGTAGCACAACCAAGAGTGGCAAAGGGTGGTGTTAACAAAAGGTTGTCAAGGGCATTGCATCTATTAAAACAGACACGGCTTGTCCCAGTTTTTGCACCTGTTTCAGCCAAAGCAACTGGGCAACTTCTGAACAGATCCTGTTCATGGTAATGTATGTAGGAGAATTGATGCTTTTTAATTCTGGTGTTGGAGGAGACTCTTGAGAGTCCCATGGACTGCAAGAAGATCAAACCCATTCCTTCTTAAGGAAATCAGCCCTGAGTGATTTCTGGAAGGACAGATCCTGAAGCTGAGGCTCCAATACTTTGGCCACCTCATGAGAAGAGAAGACTCCCTGGAAAAGACCCTGATGCTGGGAAAGATGGAGGGCACAAGGAGAAGGGGACGACAGAGGTTGAGATGGTTGGACAGTGTTCTCGAAGCTACTAACATGAATTTGACCAAACTGCAGGAGGCAGTGGAAGACAGGAGTGCATGGCGTGCTCTGGTCCATGGGGTCACGAAGAGTTGGACACGACTAAACGACTAAACAACAACAACAAATGTAGGAGAAGGAGCCAGAGTACAGTTCGTGAGAGGGATGTGTTTGTCTTAAAGCTGGTGAATCTGGTGGCATGTGCTAGAGGATCATTAAAGGGCAGCAAATGGCCCGTTTGTTATTATTGCCACCACAGTCAGGAGTTCTGTTTGTGTTCTGTGTCCCAGGCATCACAATGTTGGGGCTGTCTTTGACCTGATGCCCGTTTCATTTATTGCAGTGTTTCTCAGAATTTAAAATATTAATGTGTGTGGTTTTCTGGGGGTTTTCTTTTTCTTTGGTATGTTCAGGATGCTGACTTTGTTTCTAATTCCAAGCCTACAAATGAAACCATTTGGCATTTATCGTTTCTTTATCCTTATTCCCAGCTTCCAGCACCCTAGTAAAACCGTGGAAATGTTTATCTCCTTCCCACCCAAACCCTGGAAGAGCTCCAACTCACCACTTTCGAAATAGCTTGGTTTTGGAAAACTCAAGTAATGATCCTTTCCCAAACTGGCTCATCCATCTTGCTCTGATATCATGCATTGTTGCTTTTTTGCTAATTACAATGCTACTGTGGAAATTGGTTTGGTGCCTGTTATCCATAAGAAAGCAATGGGCTAAAAACCATCAGATAACTTATTTTCTTAATGGTCTTACATGTCGGGGCTTCAACCCATGCTGTCACCCAACTGTCCCCACTGCCACACAGCAGCCATTCTGCGTGGCAAGACATTTTGCTGCCTGGGGTGAAGGACAAGATGGAACCCCCAATCGTTTCAGGTTCAGACTGGACTGGCAATTGAATCTTCTCCACCACTCTCAGAGGCAGAAGGCTAGTATTGAGGGTATAAAGATTTACATCGAGATCGGCCACCCTGTGGGTCCTGCCGCCTGAGGTGGTCACCTCACCTTGCCTCATGGTTGGACCGGCCCTGAAGACAGACCATGAAGGACATGGAGCTTTGTTCTTCAACAGAAGGGTACAGGAAGACCAGCCCTCTGCTGCACCCCAGCATCTACTGCCTAATGATAGGGCTGGTCCCAAGCTCAGTGGTTAGGTTATTGACAGCATCTAATCAGGTTTGCGAGCAGCTGCTCTCTAGATGTTCCTGCTGTCCCTTGCTTTATTTTGGAAGCGTTGTAAACGTGTAAGCCCTTTATATTTGGGCTGGCTTTTGGAAAATCAGGGGCATAGTACGTAGGAGATCTGCTATAATTCCCTTAATTCAGCACTATATATATAGAGAGAGAGAGAGAGATGACAGATAGATAGCTAGATGATAGATAGATAGATAGATAGATGATAGATAGATAGATAGATAGATAGATGATAGATAGATAGATAGATATAGATAGATGATAGATGATAGATAGATAGATGATAGATAGATAGATGATAAATGATAGATATAAATAGATAGATAGAGATAGATAGATAGATAGATAGATAGATAGATAGACAGACAGATAGACAGATAGATAGATACCAGTTTGCAGAATACTATTACCTTCCATCAACGTGTGAAATGGGACTCCTAGAATAAATCTCCGAGAATATGTAAATCTGTAGACATTTTGGTTCAAAAATTGGGCTGGGTGGTTATAGGGAGAGGCAAAATGTGCCCTGAAAGTGTTCTCAGATCTCCACTGGTCTGAAGCAGTACTGTATGTCAACTTCCTATGCTCCTAAATGGAGGGTTGGGATTTTGACTCAAACTACAATTTGCAATCCTATGGACACACACCTGGGAGTAAATCCTGCTGAACTGACGAGGCTTACTTCTGAATAGACATAGCTACATACCTTCCCATTTAAGTTAATTGGTGTCTGAATTGAACCAGAGAGACAGTACACCAGTTCTATACAACCAAATACTAGCTCCCAGCAAGATACAAATCCAGCACTGCTTTCCCTTCCAATCATGTCCTATGTAGCTTACTAAGTGAAATCTTTGACTACCTATGGCTTTCAGAAATGTTTAATCCATGTTGAGGAGGTTGATATAAATCCCTTAACATTTCCCTCTTCAGCAATAACGTTCAGGTTAAATAAATCACACACACACACACACACACACACGGAAACTAGAAAGGAAGATCGTAATGATTAGTTTTTTCTCCAGTTTGCTAGCTTCTCTTATGAACCTAATTAGCACCAGCCTCTTCTTGCTGCCGTAATAATTAGAATATTACTTTGGAAAACCCCTTGGAGGAACGAAATTGTGAGTATTATTTTTTTAATTACTATTCTGTGTCAGGTTGCTTATCTGAGGATACATTTCTGCCACTAAACTTTCTCCCTTCGTTGGAGTCTATTTAATACTCTTCTCTGGAGGGTGAAAACAGATAACCACTTACTGCATGGTTAATGTTTCGAAATGTTCTGAACTCAGCGTTTCAGTGCTCCCGCAATTGTAGGTAGCTATGGACATAGTAACGGTAAACTCAGCACATGACTAGAGTCTGCTGGCGAATTATTCCTCGTACAGTTAGAGCTTCCATATGGAATGTTTTGGGGCCATGATCCTATGGGGCAAACGACATTCTGTTTTCATACCAAGGACCTGTGGGAATGAGATACTTTCAATTCCTACATCATTAATGAGCATAGCAGTTATCATGAGCTCTTACCCTTGAGGGCTAATTGCAACGAGGAGACTGGAAATTTCCAAACAGCTATTTGGAAGGTCTGTTCTTGGTTCTGATGGACTCTTATATTCTTGAAATCTGTTTGTTTAGGGCAGGTTCTAGCTCTAGGTTCAAGCAGTAAGCAAAGAGATTGCTTAGGCCATATACATCTATTGTCCCACAGAATCTGAACCAGACCCTGCGATCATCCTCTGAGGCCCTTCCTCGTGGGCAAAAGGTTTGGAGGACGGCAACATAAGGAATGGCCTTTTCTGTGGTGGCTTCCCGCTTGTGGAATGCTCTCCCCAGGGAGGCTCTCCTGGCACCTTCATTACATATCTTTAGGTGCCCAGGCAAAACTTTCCTCTTCTCCCAGGCCTTTGGCTAATGAAACAAAGCCTTTTAAACTGTGTGCGGTGGTGGCGGAAGGTTATTGTTTTGTTTGCTACTACCTTGTGTATTTTCGTGTTTTTATCTTTCAAACCACCTTGTGATCCTCTGATGAAGGACAGGATAGGAATTTAATAACTAACAATAATAAGTAATACACCGCTTGTATGCCAAAATGGCTTCTAAGCGCTTTACAACTATAAAATCAATACATAACTAAAATGGACTAACCCCTGAGTCCTTAATACATCAATAAATCAAATAAATCAATAATAATAATAAATAAATCAAAATATACAACAAAGGAATCTATAACAATGAAAACCAATAAAAAACAGTTAAAACAATAGGATCAGAAATTCAGTCTAGGAGGTGTTCATTCCCAGAAGCCCATGAGAAAATTATGATAATGTATTTTTTTTCCTTCCTTCCTTCCCTTGCCTTCCCCTTTCCTAGTTCTATCTGATTCTATCTGATTTGTCTTACTGTTGGCAAAAGTGTGTGTCTTTTTGTAGAATGGAGCTTTGCCTTTTCATTTTTCATATATATATATCTAGAGAGAGAGAGAGAGAGAGAGAGAGAGAGTTGTTGTTTTTAACATATCATTTCCGACAGTCATTTAACATAATTTCTTATCTTATACAATGTTTTAGACTTCCGTCAACTACATCTGAAGATTTTCCATTTGTTATCACTTGATCTTAATTTTTCTATTACTTTTAATTGTCCTTAGCTAATAAGTCTCTTCATAGTCTTCCTTGCAATATTTCGCATAATCCTCCTTCCAAAACTTCTTGCAGTCCTACTTGCAGTCCTACTGCAGTCCTACTGTAATCTGTTTATTACAATTGCTTTTCAAATAGTTCAAATATTTACTCCAGTTCTCTAAGAATCTCTGGTCCCACAGGTTTCGAATCCTTCCTGTCAATTTGTCTAATTCTGCATAGTCCATTAATTTCATTTGACACTCTTCTTTCGTCAGTAATTCTTCTTGTTTCCATTTTTGTGCCTTTTCATTTTTCACCAGTTTCCAGTGCTCTTCCCTGTTGTATCTGGACGAGAATGCTATTCCACAGAACAGGGGCAGCCACACAAAAAGCCCTGCTGCAATATACTGCAGAGCAGGCTTCTGATATCTTTGCAAGAGAAACTCTCTCCCAGAAGACTAGTCTCTCTGTGTGTGTGTTTTAATGTGACCTTTCAAGATACTTTAACATATTATAACAATATACTTATACACTTGTCCTAAGGTAAGTATTGTGCACTTTGACCTGGGCAGGGTGGAGTCGTGCTTTCCCCTTTTCAGCTAATAGTCCTGATCCAAATCACTCCATCGCTAGTGGTTTTTAGGCACCCATTTACTCTAACATCAAGTCTAATTTGACATTTTGGGTATTGTTCCAGCACAAGGGCACTTAAATGCAGACCTGTCACATTCCTGTAATCCTTGGCTGAGAACTGGATTGTTCCATTACACGTATTGATACATTTTTCACGCATTTTAAGTTATTTTAACACACGTACAATATCTTCCCTCCGTTTGAGTTTGCTTTGCTGAACGATGCCAGCAACCGTGTTACTCTGAATGTTTATTGCATCCCTGGCAAGCTCTGCTCTTAAGTAATCAGCACTTTCCTTCCTCATTTGTTGTGCAGAGTAATTGTGTTTATTCTGCCTACACTGATTCTCTGACCTGTGGACATAGTTATCAGTTTTACCTCCTTGTAAATAAGCCTCGTTCAATTGGTGATGAATGATTGTGTCTTTCGCTCTGTGCTTATTCAATCCAGAGTGTCCCAAAGAGCAACAAAGCGGTAGAATTCTTTAAACTCTGAATTGCAAGCCCCCCTGGAGCGAAACAAAGAGATTGCAGAACTGAAGTCACTTCGAGTTTTTGATCTATAGAAAAGCACATTTTTTTGAATACTACTTTCTGCCCTGGCCCTACTATTCCCATTACACTTTATCAGAAAGAATCTGCATAATTCATCTGAAAGATGCTGTACTTTGAACTGCAGCTTTCAAGTCTTAATTGTTAGCACGCAAGTGGCTATTAGCAGCTGTCTAATTTTCTGCGGAAAGGTGGTGTTACTTGGGTGGTGGTTGTATTTTTAAAAAAAGTTTAAAAGGTTGGAATAAAGATGTGATGCATTTCTTTTTATTTATTTATTTCCAGCATTTATAAACTGCGCGCGCACACACACACACACACACACACGAAGCTACAAAGATATTTCCAGCACAATCAACAAAATGGTTTTGCTGGTTTATTTATTGTTGATTAAATCATGTTGTAAGCTGCGTTGAGCATGGTTTTAACTATGGAAAGGCGGCATACAAATATAATTATGTATGTATATATATGAAATGCACTCGGTCGAGTGTGAATTTCATGCTCTTTATTCAGCTCATAGTAGCAATGAATGAAATTTTCCCCAAAACGTCTAGCTATATATACATTATTTACACAATGGGCCCCGCATGATCGGCTAATTCCGGGCTGCTCCTGTAGGCCAATCAGGTTGCTGGTTCACTTCATCCAGAAGCCTGATTGGCTGCTCCTGAGGACCAATCAGACTGCTGCATTCTAGATCCTATTGTTCTAGGATTCAGCTCAGTACATAACAATATATGATAACAAATATTCAAATATCTAAAGGGCTATCACAAGGAAGATGGAGCAAGATGGAGATTCTGACTAAACATCAGGAAGAATGGTAAGAGCTGATGGTAAGAGCTGTTGGATAGTGGAATAGTCTTGCTCGGAAGGTAGTGGACTTTCCTTCCTTGAAGATTTTTAAGCAGAGATTGGATGGCCATCTGTCATGGATGCTTTAGTTTAGATTCCTGCGTTGCAGGGGGTTGGACCCCCTCAGGGTCATTTCCAACTCTACAATTCTATGATTGTATGTATGCAAAATGACATGACATTTAAGACAATAAAACACAATTAAGAGACCATAGTTTAAAGCGTGTTCTCCTTCATGGAGAGCACGTGTTGCAGTGGGGGCTGCCAGGACACTCCAAAGTTGGGGGCGGGCTAATTGATCGTTAGCCACTGATGCGATTGGGGCTTCCCTTGTTGTTGGGAAGAAGTTAATGTTGCCATTTGTTGATTGACAGCCAGAAATGCTAAAACTCCTTGCACGAGGCTAGGGCTTCCTCTTTTCGCCCCAATCTAGTGATCCAGAGCAGGCTTAATCAAATCCAGCGTAAGATTAGATTAAGAGGGGTTTTTTATTAAAGAAAAAGCACAATAGTTCTGTGTGAAATAGTGCTCTTTAGGCAGATGTAGAAGTTGGAAAAAGAAAACAGATTCTCCTGAACGTGCTCTTCACTGTGAGGCTTGCTCAATGTATCTGCTTCTGTGTGTTCACCCCTTGTTGTAGCACTGTGACAAGCCACTGTAGGAAATTCTGTTGCTCCTCTCCTTTTGCCATGACCTTAAGGCGGACCTGGTCAACTTGTGACCGTCTATCAACCATGTATATCAACCATCTATCAACCATGTCTATCAACCAAGAACTGTCTATCAACCATGTATGGCTAAGTACACCTCTCCACCTGGTTTCATAGTTTAGGAGAGTTATTGAGAGCTTAGTGTGATGCTATACATGGCCAATGGGCTGTCTTTGTACAAAGATCTGGTTTAATGACACAACATAACTCTTTTCCTTTTGCCTTGCTTGCCTCTCTCGGGTCAGGACACAGCCTGAGAAACATGTCTCAGCTGTGCATTATTGAAGATTGGACACTTACTTATGGAGTCTCACTAAGGCAGTTTGAGAATCCCTGCTCTAGCTACAACAATAATGTGAAAACAAACTGACGGCCTGATGCAGAAAGCAAATAAACTTCTCGGACTCTCATTCCTAGTGCTAAAATATACATTAGATTGTGAATGGAAGATTCTAGGCACACCTGTTTCCCCCTAATGTATTACAACACTTTGCCCCCTAGAGAATTGTGACTGCAGAAGTCTCTATAATATTCTTTGGAACAGAGCCGCTACAACAGAGCCTGATTATTATTTGCATAAATAACACATCTAACTCTCGTGAATGAAACCTTCCATTATGTATTTCAAAAAGGGCATAAAAATGTATTCTTGGTCTATTTTTCTCCTGCAGATCCAAATAAATAATGTGTTGTTTTTGATCAGCTTCTGTAGGTTGAAGAATTGCCATTTATCTAAATAATGCATTTTGCATTTACACAATGGAATAATTAACCAGCTTTTCTTCTGCTACTTGTTTTTATTTTATCACAGTGGCACCTACTGACTCAAAATATGATTATTTTCTACAACGTACCCAAGTGCAAACACCCCCATCTGGAGTCTCATGTGTGCTCATGTGATTATATCCAGCTCTTACAAATGCAAATGTGCCCATTCATCTCAGTAGAGAATGTGGATGTTTCTAAAGGTGTACATGGCATTGCCATCTTCCATTGACGTTAATGGAGCTTTTGTTAGGCTGATAGAGATGAGAGCATTTAGGTGGAGTATTGGAGGTGCTGTACTTGTAAATTTGCTTACTTTTTTATTACTGTTTTGTCATTTGCCATCATAATTAGGCTGGTTTTCTTAGGTTGTAAAGGGGTGATCGACAGATGAGCAAAATATACTTTGACTTTTAACTGGCTCCAGCTATCGCCTCACTTACTGAATGTGGCAGCACTTCAGTTTTGAATCTTTCATCCCAAGGAAGTGAGCCACAACCCAAGCATAGTTTGGAAACAGGATAAGACATTTTATTTGGACTGGCTTTTGATAATTAGGGGTAAAGGTAAAGGGACCCCTGACCATTAGGTCCAGTCGTGACCGACTCTGGGGTTGCGGCGCTCATCTTGCTTTATTGGCCAAGGGTGCCGGCGTACAGCTTCCGGGTCATGTGGCCAGCATGAAAAAGTTGCTTCTGGCAAACCAGAACAGCGCACAGAAACGCCGTTTACCTTCCCGCCGGAGCGGTACCTATTTATCAACTTGCACTTTGATATGCTTTCGAACTGCTAGATTGGCAGGAGCAATGGGAGCTCACCCCGTCGCTGGGATTCGAACCGCCAACCTTCTGATCGGCAAGTCCTAGGCTCTGTGGTTTAACCCACAGCGCCACCCGCGTCCCATAATTAGGGGTATGACTGGTCTAATGTTATAATAATAATAATAATAATAATAATAATATCCAAAGAAGTGCTTCTGCTAATGCAAGAATGGTGGCTTGTGTAATGGGACTTCTTCTCCCCACGAAACAATATGCTCTGGAGGGTTGGGCAAACCCTCAGAACAAATTTAGGGTGCATGCAATGGCCAGAGAGAGAAGGGAAGTTCTGTTGAACAGCCCAAAGTCCTGGTGCTCGACAAGGCACTTCTTTAGACCAATCAACCATCACCTTATTTTATATAGCGCTCTGTTTGTAATATACTGTTAACCTGTCCCAAGTCTGTGAAACGAAGCTGCTAAGATAAACAGTTTCTTTTCCAAACGGAATGTATTGAAAATAAGACATCTTGCTTATGAACAGGTGTGGCGTTTGCCCTCATAGGTGACATCATGCTGGGTCATAAGGAAAGGATTAAATTTCCTGCTTGGCAGGGGGTTGGACTCGATGGCCCTTGTGGTCTCTTCCAACTCTATGATTCTATGATTCTATGAAATGAGTGTGAAGTGATTGGCAAGTAGGAACCCAAGGGGAGGAGTCAGAGTTGTTGAGGAGTCAGTCGGGTGTTAGAGAAGAGAGAGGGAGGATAAGTCTGTGGGTTGGGATAGTTTGATGTAAGAAAGTGAGAGAATCTGTTAAGAGGAGTCAGATAGACAGTTGGGATAATCAGTTAGAAGTTATTAGGAAGGTATAGGCCGGTAAAGAAGAAGAAGAGTAGTTTGGATTTGATATCCCGCCTTTCACTCCCTTTAAGGAGTCTCAAAGCGGCTAACATTCTCCTTTCCCTTCCTCCCCCACAACAAACACTCTGTGAGGTGAGTGGGGCTGAGAGACTTCAGAGAAGTGTGACTAGCCCAAGGTCACCCAGCAGCTGCATGTGGAGGAGCGGGGAAGCGAACCCGGTTCCCCAGATTACGAGACTACCGCTCTTAACCACTACACCACACTGGCTCCACACTAAAGAAACTAAGATTAAGAAACTGACAAGAAAAAATATCTGAAACCATAAATTTGTTAATGCTTATAAAATAAACTTGTTTCTTTGGGTTAATGTTAACAACTGTCTGGACTCCGTGTGTACCCGAGAGAAACGGGTTGGTGGCAACGGGGAAGCAATCACAGTGGTGGCACAGGGATCAATAGACCGTCAAACGTCCAGGGATCCTGTGTGATCGCCACAACGGGTATTTAGGATTGGGCCCTATATAGGTGCGGCAGACGAATCTGAATAATTTTAAAATGTGCCCTCAGGAGTAAGCCCGTCCACAGAGCACTCCCAATTTGTAAACCCAGATTGCTGCTTTGAAATGCACTGAATTTTGCATTGACTGCGCATCTGCTTAAGTTGCATGCATTAACTGGGAAAATGCAGCCATGTACCAGCATACCATAAACTGGGTAAGCTGGCTATTGCCATTGTTCTCCTCGTCTGCTAATGGAATTTTTTAAACCAGACATCTATGACCAACAGAAGTCCAGGGAATCAGATATGGTGAAGTTCTCATCGCTTGTGACACGTGACCAGCTTGCCAAGTGTTTATGCTCACACCGTGATAACTGTACCTGGCGCAACCAGATACCCACATCCCATGCTCGAATAGGCAATTAGGAACACAGTTCTCATCAAGTTAACTCGTGGCATTCAGATCGGTATATGTGATCTCCGCTGTTCTTGAGGCACAAGCTTCCTGGTACTTTTCCGACAGCTTCCTGGTACTTTTCCGATAGAGATGCGCTCTTTCAGATTCAACAGCAGAAGTAAGTAAGGGGAACCAAAGGTGCCAAAGGAACTTGATAGCCATTTATTCTGTTTACGGTGCACCGTGAGCTACCTTCACCTTTAGTTGACCTTCATTGTCATAACAACCACAGCTTCTCTTGGCACGAGAAGATACTCCTATCCTTGGCTCTCTCTGGCTCGTCCTCTTTCTCAGTTACTTTCTTCCGTCTGTGAACTTTGTACAGGATGATTTGATGGAGAAAATTACAGTGAGCAAATATCTGAGACGTGACAAAATAAGGTATTTAGGCCAGATATGAAAAGTGATTGTTAGCAAGCTGCCTTAACTGTAGGAATCCTAGAATCGTTTCACACATGACACTTTCCCTGTCTGCTCAGATAATCTCCACAAAAAGGACGAACAATCTTATTACACATCATTTGTGAAAACAATAAAGGGTCTTGTGGCACCTTAAAGACTAACAGCAAGCTTGAGTCATAATAAATTTGCTCCTCTTTAAGCAGGGGTTGCCCATGCAACATCTGTGGGTACCAATGTTTCTGCTGGGACCTCCTGTGGTACCTGTGAAAGTAAATGTATCCTCAAATATCCACAATGCATGAGACATTGTTTGCTCTTCCTCCTTCACCTCCTCTTTGTACTGCTTCATTCTCCCCCATTGAACAGGCTTCCTTAAACATGCCCACATTTCACTGAGTGCGTTAAACACCCTCACATGTGTTTTGAGGAGATGTACAAGTACAGTGGTACCTCGGCTTACAGACGCTTCAGGTTATAGACTCCACTAACCCAGAAATAGTACCTCGGGTTAAGAACTTTGCTTCAGGATTAGAACAGAAATCATGTGACAGTGGCGCAGCGGCAGCGGGAGGCCCCATTAGCTAAAGTGGTACCTCAAGTTAAGAACAGTTTCAGGTTAAGAACGGACCTCCAGAACGAATTAAGTTCTTAACCCAAGGTACCACTGTAATTCCTTCCTTCCTTCCTTCCTTGCTTCCTTCCGTCCTTCCATCCTTCTTTTCTTTTTCAAATTAATCTTTATCAAAATTTAAAACACATAAAAAGAAAAAACATATAATGGCTGTCAGAACAAATATTATACACTACGTCCAATCCTCATCTTATTTGTTAATTTTTCTAATAACACCATTTCCAGGGCTTTTTTTTTCAGCCGGAACTCACTGGCACCTCTCAGGTAGGCACCATTGCCATTATAAGAAAACAAGGGAGGTGTTCATGGTGAGTTCCGGCACCTCTATTTTCTAGAAAAATAGCACTGACCATATCCCATACCACTTGGTAGTGCAGCAGTGGCTGGTGCAGATAACCTTTTCCTAATTGATGGTGGGCCCAGGGCATCTTTTTTAGCCAGAAATTGCTGACACTCAGTTCTGGCACCTCTCAGGTGGGCGCCATTGGCATTATAATAGAACGAGGGAGGTGTTCATGATGAGTTTAAGCACCTCTTTTTCTAGAAAAACAGCGCTGGGTGGGCACATACCTTATTTTCTGACATTTTAGGTAAACCAGCTATTTTGTGTCATGCCACTCCTGCATGGCAGTCATTTAGCAACTGGTACCCATGGCATTATGGCACGCGGGTGGCACTGTGAGTTAAACCACAGAGCCTAGGACTTGCCAATCAGAAGGTCAGCGGTTCAAATCCCCATGACGGGGTGAGCTCCCATTGCTCGGTCCCTGCTCCTGCCAACCTAGCAGTTCGAAAGCACGCCAGTGCAAGTAGATAAATAGGTACCGCTCTGGCGGGAAGGTAAATGGCGTTTTCGTGCGCTGCTCTGGTTCACCAGAAGCGGCTTAGTCATGCTGGCCACATGACCCGGAAGCTGTACGCCGACTCCCTCGGCCAATAAAGCAAGATGAGCGCCGCAACCCCAGAGTCGGTCACAACTGGACCTAATGGTCAGGGGTCCCTTTACCTTTACCCATGGCATTTCCCCCGAATCCCACCAGCCCCACCCCAAGGTTGCCAGTGCCTGCTTTTAAAAGTACTACAGGATTCCTTGTTGCTTTTAGTGCAACAGACTAGCGCAGCTACCGCCTTGGAAATAAATTGCCAAGTGCAGCCAGAGTGTTTATTATTTTGCCAGCGTTATTTTACATAGCAGCAACATAATTCAGCTGGGCAGCGCCGTTTGTTTCCCAGCAGTAAGGTATTGCTTCTCAGAGTCAACCCCTGTTAAGTCTCTGTTGCATAGCTGATCTCATTATGCAGGATCACAGCTAAAGCAGCAGCAGTAACTCAATCCATTAATGCACAAGTTAAGCAAGCTGCACATAAATATTTTAAATAGGTGCTTATTTACTAGTGTAATATTGCATTATGGAATTAACTATCAGCTTCTGTCTAGCAGCACTTGTGAAGGCTGGGCCGCATCTCTTTAATTCTGCATTGTGCTACCAACCACCTCCTACGGCTCCTCCTTAAGCTCTTCCAGCCAAAGTGAAATCCAGCCAGCTTAGCATAATGAGACAAAACTACGCGATTGTCTTGACTCGGGTTTCGTAATAGTAATTTTAAAAGTCCGCAACAACACTCCATTTATTCCTTCATGTTCTTAATTGGCCCTTAATGCTAGTGCTTTAACCCTATTTTAATATGTGCTCACAGGGAAGATTTATTCTAAACGCCTTTTCAGAAAAGCACTTGAGTTTCCTAACAATTGCTGTAGTATCTTTAAAGCGCAGCATCTGCTGCAAGGATTCTGACCTGGCTTCTCTAGATGGAGCCTGTTACGTCAGTTCCAAAGGAACAATGTTGACTGCCTGTACACTGTCAAGCCCAGTTCAAGGTGCTTTAAAGCCGTAAATGGTTTGGGCGCCACATATCTGAAAGACTGTGCCATTCCACATCAATCTTCCTGTATAGTATCGCGAAGGGAGTCCTTTCTCAATGGTTTATCTATTGGGAAATTGCATTGTACATGCACAAAATAGGCTCTTCTCTGGGGTGGCGTGGGTGGCGCTATGGGTTAAACCACAGAGCCTAGGACTTGCCGATTAGAAGGTCAGCGGTTCGAATCCCCGCGACGGGGTGAGCTCCCGTTGCTCAGTCCCTGCTCCTGCCCACCTAGCAGTTTGAAAGCACGTCAAAGTGCAAGTAGATAAATCGGTACCGCTCCTGCGGGAAGGTAAACGGCGTTTCCATGCGCTGCTCTGGTTCGCCAGAAGCGGCTTAGTCATGCTGGCCACATGACCCGGAAGCTGTACGCCGGCTCCCTCGGCCAATAAAGCAAGATGAGTGCCGCAACCCCAGAGTTGGCCACGACTGGACCTAATGGTCAGGGGTCCCTTTACCTGGGGTGGAACCTAATCTGTGGAACGCGCTCCCAAGGAAGTTACGCATTACACTAATGTTTATTATTATTAATAATAATAATAATAATAATAATAATAATAATAATACCCCACCCATCTGGTTTCCCCAGCCACTCTGGGCAGCTCCCAACAGAATATTAAAAACACGATAAAACATCAAACATCAAAAACTTCCCTAAACAGGGCTGCCTTCAGATATCTTCTAAAAGTCCGATAGTTGTTTATTTCCTTGACATCTGATGGGAGGGCGTTCCACAGGGTGGGCGCCACTACTGAGAAGGCCCTCTGTCTGGTTCCCTGTAACCTCACTTCTCACAGTGAGGGAACCACCAGAACATCCTCAGAGCTGGACCTCAGTGTCTAGGCTGAATGATGGGGGTGGAGATGATTTTTCAGGCACCAGGTTAAAACTTTTTTTAAAAAAAACAGCACCTCCAGGCATTTTAAATTATTGTATTTTTAACTAATTAAGTAGTTTTATTCCTCTCATTTTTACCGTATGGTTGCATAATCTTTTGTATTGCTTCAAAACCACTTTGTAGATTTTAAATTCTTAAGCATACTGCCCTGAAATCCTTTTGGATGAAGGAACAGTCTAAACATTTTCTAAATAAATAAAATGTAAGGTATTTACAGCCTTCCAGTCTTTCACAGAACAAAATGGTGAGATAATTATTATTATTTCCATTTTACAGATATAAAACTAATGTTCAGAATGTACAAAATTTAGCCTCGGCAATGACGGCAGCAGCAGCAGCAGCAGAATGAAGCTATTATTCCCGCGTGCCACTGGGAAGTGGAAGGCATGGATGGAGTTAATAGTGTGCAGCTACCTTGGGTGGTGGAATTCCTAAGGGAGGGGCTCCATGCCACCTGCCATCCCTTCCACTTCTGGGGTTGTGTGGCTGCAGCAGTGGTAGGTTCCAAGGAGATCATGCGGAACATTTGCACAATTTTCTTTAAAAATGGATTTTTACATTTTTATATTCATCACAATCTTATCATCTCAAATATACACACAGACATAATTACCCCCTACGACTTCCCTCAACTTCCTCTTCTGGTTTGTTGTATAGTGATTTCCCTGCTTTTTAATTATACCTTAATACCGTATTCTCTAAATTGAGTGCTTTCTCTTTTCTGTTTTGTAATTGTAAGTGTCCAATTCTGCTAGTGAGTTCATTTCTTTACAATATTTCTGTAAATACATCATAAATGGTTCCCATTCTTTTTTAAAGTCCCTATTGTCTTTATCTCTTAGTCTCTCAGTCAATTTGGCCATTTTGACGTAGTCCATCAATTTGTCTTGCCATTACAGGTCAAGATCTCCCAAAAGAGGAGAAGAAAAATTTCATGTATGCTACAATGGCGGCCAGGATACTTGTAGCCCAAAAGTGAAAAAGTGACAAGATACCAACTAGAGAACTTTTGCATGATTTAACTGGAAGCCATCACTGCATAACCCTGGTAAGTGAGTCTTCAGCGAGGGCGTCCCCTTCCCATTTCACCTCAGGCAGCGAAAATAGGACAGGCCGTCCCAGAAGGAAATGTCCCATTTGCCCTTAGGTTCTAAAATATACTCGGAGTCGAGAGTGGATTTCATGCTCTTTATTCATCTCATAGTGGTGAGGAGGAATGGAAGTTCGCCTAGAATGTCTGCTTTATATACATTATTTACACAATGGGCCCCACGTGATTAGCTAATTCTGGGATTCTCCTGTAGGCCAATCAGGTTGCGGATTCACTTCTACCTGGAGCTGGATTGGGTGGCTCCTGTGGACCAATTAGACTGCTGCATTCTGGATCTTATTGTTCCAGGACCAATCAGACTGCTGCATTCTGAATCCTATTGTTCTAGGACCAATCAGACTGCTGCATTCTGAATCCTATTGTACTAGGACCAATCAGACTGCTGCATTTTGGATCCTATTCAACTGAGTACATAACAAATTCTTTCATGCTGAACTTATTTTGTAAAGCAGTCAAAAATGTTTAGCAATATTAATTTAAAACGATAAAAAGTAAGAACCCCTGCTGATGGAATATAATACTATTATAAAAGGCGTTGCGCACAAGAATTATGTACAACCTGAATAGCAGAAGATGAATCAGGTAGCCAGATTGATTTGGTTGTTTATTTCCTTACTTGCTATACTTCCACATGGTGGAGGCTGTCTGTTTTTAACTATGCCAGAAAGGTAGCAACTGCCTGGGAGTAAATGCTACGGACTCAATACGAGCATGTGAGAAAATAAAATGAGGGGGGAAATGTGGCTAATTGCTTAGAAAGAACTACCCAGGCCAGAGACTTTCTGTAACCCATCTGTCCTAAACAGCCCTTGCTCCTGTTCACAGGCCAGTATGGCAACTTCCCCTTCTCTCTTGTCTGTAGACATTTTGCTAAAGCGTATCCGTATTTACCTCACTCTGCTCTAAAATAATACAATAGCGCTGTTCACACTAAACACACTCTTTATTTTAAATTCCATTCCTTTGATTCCACTGCCAAGCTACCGTTATAAAAGAATGTTTTCGTAAAGTATCTCCTACCTTCAAAACACCATCAACACCCACGTCCGGTTATCTTCATCCTCCGCTAGCAAAATATAGTAATCTCCGAATGCTTTGGCACTGTAATTCCCTAACGTTTTACCAACAGGTATTCACTAGCATTGCCATCGTTTGTTTAGGACCCAGCTGCTACCCATTATTCCTTCTCTCTGTCCCCCGTCGTTCTGCACTGCCCTCCCCCCCACCCCTAGCAATAATGGCTATAGAGTTCAGACCACTCTTACTGCTGAAGGGGATACGGAAATGTTGTTGGCAACCATTATGAGGGAAGTGCATCGTCGGCTTGGCTGGGAGAAAACCTCTCACACAGGATCGAAGTGCAATTGGGGTGATATACTGCAGGAGTGCTAGGCCTGCGTGCCATGATCTGGGGAGAGATCTTGGGGAGTAGGGAGTGGAAGAGACAAGTAAGATAAATCTCAACACAGAATAGAGACAGGAGGCAATATATGATCAGTGAAGGAGGCTGAGCGCTAGGGAACGGAGGAGACAGACGAAGGATGCGGAAATATCTCCCCCAATGCCTAAGGAAAGAATGGAATGTATCCTTCATAGGATAGGTGGGTGGGGAGACTGAGTTGTTCGAATAGGGAAGGGACGAAAGAAACTTGTGTAGATTTGAAGGCTGTGTTCTGTTGACGAGAAAGGATTAGAAGAGTGAGGAAGAATATTATTGGCCCGAAAATGGAAGCAAGAAGAGTTACCGTCGATTGAAGAATGGAGGATGAAGTTAATGGACTATGCAGAATTAGATAAACTAACAGGAAGTATTCGAAACCGGCGAGGCCAGAAATTCACGGAAGACTGGAGTAAATTTACGGACTATTTGAAAAGTAATTGTGAAGAACAGATGACGTTTGTAGGGTTGCAAGAAGTTTTGTGAGGAGTATTATTAGAAGTATTGTAAAAATGGATAAGGGGGAGGATGATTTGTTAAGAGATGTAAAGGCAATATAAAGTTAAGAAATGCATAAGAAGTGGTTAAAACGGTGGATCATCAGAGGTGCTGATGGAAGTCCAAAAAGATTGTATAAGTGATAAGTTTTGTGGTACATTTTATAATTTATATGTTAAAATTAATAAAAATATTATTTAAAAAAATAGAAGAGTGAGGAAGAGAACCCGATTTCCTTTGTGAAGTTAAACAGTCCACTAAAGGTTTGGCCCAAGGCTTTTTTCCAGCCAGCGCCCGCAGGAGCTCAGCTCTGGCCCCTCTCAAGTGGGCGCCATTGCCATCCTAAGAGAACAAGGGAGAAGTTCGTGGTGAGCTCCAACATCTCTTTTTCTAGAGAAACAGCACTGGTTTGGCCAAAGATGGCTGCT
The DNA here is from genome assembly GCF_964106645.2 of Podarcis pityusensis. Lineage (NCBI taxonomy): Eukaryota > Metazoa > Chordata > Lepidosauria > Squamata > Lacertidae > Podarcis > Podarcis pityusensis. The sequence continues at coordinate 44,399,218 of NC_138037.1, read as the reverse complement.
TAAGAACATTTGTCTCTGAAATAGGAGCCAACTCTTAGAGGCTGAGGTCCCTTCGCGCGTGCCCCCTAACCTAATTGAGGGAGCCGAGGAGCCCTAAAAGTTGGTGGGCGTTGCCATTTAAATGGTGTGTGTGCTCTGCATCTTGTGGTCAGTTATGTGGGGTGGCGCTCAGCAGCCCCCCCCCCGCCAATATTTTATTCAAGTTGACCCCCTTGGCTCTGACACAGGGAACATAACCTAGAGTGTCATTGCCTTATTTTAATTAAACTTTGGACCGGTAGAACTAATAATAGTGGTTTTTTAAAAATAAAATAAAACAAATAAACACAAACATATAAACCTGCTTCAGCCTGGTATGTTGTTATGTGTGGATGAACTGTAGCAAGCCTTGGGCTCACATTCCCCTTGCTCTGCATGTAGGGGTGCCATGACTAGCAGGTGCAGGTATGGGGCCTTGTGAAGCTGAGGGCTTTGGGCTGGCCAGTGCTGTACTGAACACCCCAACTGTGCCACGACTGAGGACTTCGGTATATAAAAGCACCATGCTCACCTGCAGCATGGAGTGTTCATGCAAGCTTCCCAGCTCAGAAGCATTTTTCCTGAGATGCCTTTAGGACTGCACAACATTGCATAGTCCCATGGGCATCCCAGGAAGTGCTGCTGCGCTGGAAGCTTGCATGACTGCTGTGTGTAAAAAATAAAATGAACCCCCCATTGTGCAGTGAAATAAAGTATGTAGCATAGGCCCTCCCTCACCTTAGCTGCAAGGAGGGAGAAGAGTAGAGCAGCTGGTGTATATACGAATGGGGGACTCCAATAAGGGGTTCAAAGACCTCCTCCCCACCACAACCTGGCAGAGGCATAAGGCGAGTGCAGTCGTACCTCGGAACTCATCCTCGTACGTTTTGGCTCCCAAACAATCGAAAACCGGAAGTGATTGTTCCTGTTTTCAAACGTTCTTTGGAACCCAAACATCCAACGTGGCTTCCGCAGCCAATCAGAAGCCACACCTTGGTTTCTGAACATTTTGGAAGTCAAATGGACTTCCGGAACGGATTCTGTTTGACTTCTGAGGTACCGCTGTATATTACCTGCTTTCATTTGCAGTTTGTAACAAAGTGCAGTTTTTCATTTTATCCATATATATGGAACTGTAGTTTGTCAACAGCTTCTCCCCTATTTGTTTGCAAAACAACAACAGAGAATCTTCTAATTTCCTGGCCTCACACGGAAAGGAGGTGGGGAGAAGAGGGTGTGGGGGAGAACATGTTTCAAAGGCTTGCCATGACTTGTGTATGTAACACAAACCATGGTTTATTGTTGTGTAAATCGGGCCAGAGTGTTAAAAATGTGGCAAGCAAGCATTTAGTATACACATAAAAGCAACTCAGGGTTCTTTTGTTACATATTAGTGAAATGAGTTGACTGAGGGGGAGTCAGTAAAATTAAGGAAGAAGGCATTTTCTGAAATATTTGGTGAATCAATCAGCAGGGAAGAACTAAGCACTTTGAGGTAAGAAACTGTTGACAAAGAACTTTCTAGCCTAGATCAGTGTGCTTGCCTCCCAAAGCCGTAAAATCCTCAACCCCTTTCTCTGATAAGAAAAGAGCAATATCTATAATCTGCAATGTGGTTTTTTAAGCTGGTTTAAGAGGGAAAACAGCATCAGTTATGCTGAGGGATGGTGCTGTTGCATTTTCCTGAGGCAGTTACCAGCTAGCTCAGAGGGAGGTAGAATGTCTCATCTGGGATTAATTTAAAGGCAAGCTTTCTTCCCTGGTGATGAAGGACTTTTGCTTTGTGTGTGTTTTCAATCACTCAGCTGCAATCACACTCTTGGGTTTTTTTTCTTCTTCTTTCATTTCCACAGGCCCTCATTTAAGTTGCTTTGAGACTGTTGTTACCTACTAATTTAGCTGCAAATTCTACAAACATCCTCAAAAAGAATGCCGCACTTGTTTCTTCAATGCCCACTCACAAAAGGGTGGAATGCAAGCTGCCCCCTCCAAAATATTTGTTTGAAGAGCTCATGGTGGATCAGTGGGTGGGGGGCGGGGGCGGCAAGTGTCTGTGAACAATTGCTGTTTGGTCAGAGTGCCCAACACTGAAATCTCATGTATTGAAATCTCATGAAATCTCATGTACTCAGACATACTGAATTCAGTGGGACTTGCTCATGTGTAGGAGACTGCAGCTCTGCCATTGTTATGGAAGGAAAATAGTATCGGGCAGGCATCTTGAGCAAGTCATTCCAGTTCAATCTCAGTTTCCGAGCCATAAAATGAGATTAGTGACTTAAACCTTACTTTATATTTGATTGAGCCGTTGTTATTATAAGATCTGGACTTGCAATATTTTTTGCTTGCAGGGGCAAAAGTCTACACAGATGCGGAACATTAAAGGAGTAGCATGCTGTGCTAGGATGTTCTGAACCACTATAGTCTGCAAATGAAAGATCACATTAATGCCCACCACTGTGTCAGGGGTGAGGAACCTGTAGTTCGCCACATGTGATTGGACTCCATTTCCCATCAGTCCATGCCACTAGGGTCAATTTGCAGGGTTGGTGGGCGTTGCAGTCTAGCCCTGCATTAACTCCATAAAACAAACAGCCAGCACAGTAATAATAATAATAAATAATAATATTTTTTTATTTATACCCCGCCCTTCCCGGTTCAGAAAACAGGGCTCAGGGTGGCTAACAACAAATTTAGAACACTTAATTGTAGAAGCAGCATAAAATACAGTATAAAAACATGAATAACAATAAAATTCAAAGTTCAGAAATCAATTTGGGGGAAATCCATCTAATAAGCATTAGATAGTCACCAGGGCTAGCTGGCTGAATTAGTCCTACTTGGGCCAGGGAGGAGGCCAGGGGAGAATTAGCTGTGGGGTCTCAGAGCGCTTAATCTTCATAAAAGGGGAGGGGGAGGGAAGAGAAGGGAAATAAAAGATCAGGCTGAATTCAAATTAAAGGCCAGGCGGAATAGCTCTGTCTTACAGGCCTGACAGAAGGAGGTTAAATCCTGAAGGGCCCTAGTCTCATGGGACAATGCATTCCACCAGGTCGGAGCCAGTGAAGGGCTGGCTTGCAACCTCTCTCTCTGGTGTTAATTTTTTCTGTTTGCAGGGATTTAAAGTAAACAAACATGGGGAAGCATTAGGGGTTATCCTACGTCTTCTGCCTGAAGAGTTATAGTCCATTTCACCATCTCAGCATTCTTCCACCTAATTTATCTGCATGTGTGCACCCAGCCTTGAGGGGGAAAATACTGATTGGCGAATCAGTCACACTTATTTAGTCTCGACTTCCTTATCCACTCAAAAGGGACAAGTGGGGTACATCTCCCCATCACATTTCCTTGAGTGCTAAGATAGTAATCATTCTTACCCACATGGCATCTTTGCAGTTCTGCAACAGGGGGATTGGGCGACTTTGAGCGAGTTTCAGCATTTTAGGCCCATGCCTCTAAAATATAAATGGGAGCAATTCATCTTTTAGGATTCAAGTTCACCCCATCCCACCAACTGAGCTGCAAGGCAGAACTTGCAGTTTCAGAAGCAATCAGGTTGTCCACCTCCGCCACCCAGCTCTGTTTCAATTTGCATTTGCACATTGCTGTACACACCAGAGAAGGGCAGTGGTGTATTCATGCAAAGCATCTTACCTGTTGGTTTCCCTGCACCTGCAACCCTCGCCCTCCTTATTTTTGAAATTACCATCTACACATGTGTTGTCATCAAGGCCGGCCCAATACATTTTGGCACCTGAGGCAAACCACAAAATGGCATTCCCTCCCTGCCAGGAAAGAAGGGATGAGTGAAGATTTACATCAGGAACAAGGGGGGGGGGGATAAAGATCTACACCAGGATCTGCTGCCCCTGTGGATCCTGCTGCCTGAGGTGGTCTCCTCACCTTGCCTCATGTGGGGGGCTGGCCCCGGTTGTCATTTGCTCATGTGCAGCAGATGTCTGAAATGTATACACCCCACCTTAACTGCAAAGTGAATGTGACTTACATCTTCAAATTGAATGGAAGGTGGTTTCAGGTATATGTTTCCAACAGGTAGATATGAGTTGTGGCTAACATCATGTGCTTCCAACACCAGTAGTGGGAGTGCACTGGAGCTGGAGTAAATGATAATGTGCACACAGCCTTCATTTCTAGTCACAGGGGTCATGTTGCGGGGAAAAAACAACAACCAGTGAAAGCCTTTGGTTATAAAACAAATCTATTAAAATACAGATAGTAAAATGAAGCTGTAGCAGGCAAGAAATGCTTCATTTCAGAAGTGGCATTCTATGCTCTGGTAACCTCTAGGTTAGATTATTACTGCAATGCATTATACAGTAGGGTTGCCTCTGAAGATGATTTGGAAACTTCACCTAATGCAGAATTCAGCAGCCAGGTTGCTCACCGGGCAAGATGGTTTGAGCATATTAGACCGATCTTGGTCTGACTGCACTGGCTACCAATTAGTTTCCTGGCCCAATTCAAAGTGCTGGTTTTGACCTATAAAGCCTTAAATGGCTAGGGACTGCAAGGACTGCCTCTCTCCATATGAACCTAGCCGGTCTCTAAGATCATCCTCTGAGGCCCTTCTTCATGTGCCTCCTCCACGAGAGAGCCAGAGGGTGGCGACATGAGACCAGGCCTTTTCTGCAGTGGCCCCCCCATTTGTGGAATGCTCTCCCTGGGGATGTTCAACTAGTGCCTTCATTTTACACATTTAGGCACCAGGCAAAAACCTTCTTCTTCAACCAGGCCTTTTGCGGACTGACATCCGATGCCCTTTTAAATGTGTGTGTGTGGGGGGGGTGTTATTGGTTATTTGTTCTTATTTGTACTCTCTGTTTTGTAGTTTTTATATTGCAATTTTGTGTTGTGAACTGCCCTTAGATATATAGAAATAAATTTAAAAAGCACCCACAAATATACACTTAAACCTAAAAATGTAAGGTAGCCCCCCCCCCAGGAGGGGGAATAAACACATAGTAGTATTGCAGAAGGCACCAAGTGAAACCGCTGGTTTTCAAACAAAAAAAGCCAGCAAAATGTTACTTTCCAGAGGCAGCTGGTGTTAGCACATACTTTTCGAAAGGGAGCTAGGGGGCGTCAATAAATTATAGGCCTGTTAACCTAATATATAGCCAAGATAAATAGATGAAAAGCATTTCTTAACAAAACCCTGTTAGAATCCACCTTGGGCACATTGCAGACTTCATACAGAAGACCTGCAACACAGTCCTTAGGATAGTGTCACCTGCATAAAGCACTTTCATTATGTCTCCAAATTCCCCCCCCCCCCAACACATAGTTTTCTTGTAGAAAATGTTTTGGGGGGGAAATAGTCCCCCCCAAATTTGGCGTGAGGGGGACAACTGACCCTCTCCATGCAACTTTTCCTTTTTGTGTATGTGCACGTGAGACACGGAAGAGGGGTTAAAAATGTATTTATTGAGAGGGCTAGTTCCTGCCTCTGGGGACAGGTCAAATTTCCGAAGGAAATAATGGAAATCTCTCTCTCTCTCGTGGCGCCCCCTGAATTCTGCCCTCAGCGTCCCCTCAGCTCAACCCGGCCCCTCCCCGGCCAGGCAGCAGGCAGGAGGGTCTCCGCGCCTTCGTGTGAGGTATTTATAGCCGGCCTTGCGCTACAATCCGGCAGCGGCGGCGGCGGCGGCACCAGGAGTCCAGCCGAGCGCCTGAGGGCGGAGCCGAGCGCAGCTCCGGGGCGGGCACGGCGCGCCGAGGAGCCCGGCTATAATTCCACCTGCAGCCATTTGCGTCGCGGCTTCGGCGGCTAGGCGACAGCGCGGAGCCCCGGCGACACCGGCTGCCACCACCGCCGCGCCTCTCCGCCTTTCTTTCCCTGACCAAAAGGAGTGGCGGCGCCCAATGAACGGCAACGCCGGCGGCGAAGGCGGGCTGATGATGGAGGAGGAGGAGGAGGGTAAAGAAGCAAACTGGCCCCGAGGCTTTATTTCTCGTAATGTGGAGGTTCAAAACCCTCCTTTTTGAGGGATACAGCAGGAGCGAAGTCGTGCGCTCCCGCCGCCCTTTCGCGCGCGCGCTGGGGTCGCGTTTGTGCGCTCCTGAGGCGGACGGTGCCTTTTGGCGGCAGGCAGAACTGCACCGGCCCAGGGACGCTTCTTTGTTCTGAGTGCTTTATTGAGTATTTGTGTGGTTGTGTGTGTGTGTGTGTGGCGCTTTTGGTGTGCGTGGTTGTGTGTGTGTGGCGCTTTTGGTGTTCCTTCTCCCCGCCAACCTGACTCTCCCGGCTGCGCCTCCCTGGGCAGCAGCAGCAGCATCCTCGGTGGCGCGCGAGCAGAGTTAAATGGAGAGCTTGAGGTGAAACGGGGCAGACTTTTCCCAAGAACTCCTCCAGGCGGGCGGGGGGGGGGGGGGGACTGTGCGTGTGTGGGAGTCAGGCATGCGGGGGGGGGGGGGGAGGAGGAAGCCGGCATCTCTCCCCAGCAGCAAGTGACTAATGGTTCTCCTGCGCTTATCAGTCGCCACCATTAACTTCTGGCTTTGCAAGGGCGCTTGGGAGGGGAAACCCAAACACGCCGCCACCCACTTAGTATAAACAAACGCACACCTTCAAAGGCGGGGTGGGGGGTGGGGGGAGAGAACCCAGCAACCCAAAAGTTTGTCCACATTCACTCAGTTTTTAGCAAGTGGGCGTGTCCTTTTAAAATAATGAGCAGCAGCAGCAATAATAATGATGATGTAGTGCAATAAAACGTATTCCCATTGCTATGGGCACAAAAATGAAGTTCTTAGCGAAACGCCCCAGAGGAGATGGTTAAAAAAAAAAAGTCCAGTGCTTTTATCAGAATGCAACTGGCAATGAAGCCTGGCAGATCCAAAGTTTTTGCATTTTTATTTTTAGATTGAGGTAGGTATCTGTGTTGGTCTGACGCAGTCGAAATAAAAATAAAATAAATAAAATGAAAAAATTGTCCAGTAGCACCTTATAGACCAACTAAGTTTGTTGTGATATAAGCTTTCGTGTTCATGCACACTTCTTCAGATATTTTTATTTTTCTTATTTTATACAATACGGTCGCAGCAAAGAGAAGACCGCAGCATAAAGTTTATGGCGTTATTTTACACGGAACCTATATGGACTGCCAATGTTTTAAGGCCATGTAAATAATAACCACACTGGCATCCTCAAGAGTTGAGCAGCGATCCTAGTCACAATCAACTTAAGTGTAAGCCCCTTTAAAATTTCGTGGGGCTTGCTTGAGTTTAGCTGCCAGGTAGCTCCATCCACTTCTTTTTAATTATTATTTAAATACATTAAAAAAGTTTTAAAAAGGGGGGGAGGGGAGAATAGGGTATAGTATATTGCTATAACAATTGATCACATTTTTAACCTATTGTATTTTGCAAAAATGAGTTCCAAATTCCATTATACTTGTCCATGCAATAAGCATATTTGTCCTTCTATAAGCAACCTGCTTACAGGTAGCAAGTGTAATCAGGTCTTTGATCCACTGGAGAAATGGAGAGCTCCATGTAGTTTTTATCAGCTTTGCCTGGCTGTGAGTAGGATTGGCCCAAAAGTTGACTTGTAGTGTGAGGATGAAACCTGTTTGAGGAAATGTATTATAAGAGGTGAACACACTTGCAGGTGTAGGCTCTTACGTAGAGTTGGGTGTGCCCAAGCCATCGGTTTCCATGGACTTGGAGCACCTAATTCAATATAACATTGTATTGCTCATACTGCACACATAGGAAGATTAAGCTTTCAAAAGGTTAGAGATAGTGAAAAACTGAGTAATACAATTACAGATAGGTAGCCGTGTTGGTCTGCCATAGTCAAAATAAAAAAATCCTTCCAGTAGCACCTTTAAGACCAACTAAGTTAGTTCTTGGTATGAGCTTTCGTGTGCAAGCACACTTCTTCAGATACAAGAAAGCTCATACCAAGAACTAACTTAGTTGGTCTTAAAGGTGCTACTGGAAGGATTTTTTTATTTTGACTATGGCAGACCAACACGGCTACCTATCTGTAACTGGAACCATGGAAGGCACCACATTGAGCCGCATGAAATGGAAGTCCATCAACCTCACCAAGAAACTTGCACAGGTACAGACTGATATCTTCTTTCTTACTAAATGCAAGAACCTGGACATTATACCCAAGGGTCTTAGAATTAAGAACCCTCTACAATCCACGTATCCCACTGAATATGCAAGAAAACTATGCAACACTTTCTCTAAGAAGCTGCTGTGTATCTGAAGAAGTGTGCTTGCACACGAAAGCTCATACCAAGAACTAACTTAGTTGGTCTTAAAGGTGCTACTGGAAGGATTTTTTTATTTTGAGTAATACAAGCGAGTTTTCCAGGTATTTCCCAGAGTGTGTAGAGCTTTCTTTTAGCAGTGTGAACGTTTTCCTTTACTAACTTTAATTTTGGTAAACAACTTTTCAAAAATGTTGCTAGCTTATTGCTAGTTTAGCAGCATAATGTAGCCACATGCTTTATTTCCCTGTCCTTCCTTTAAGGAACTTATTCCGTGATTCTTCTCTTTCTCCACGCATCCGTGTTCCCAATTCAGTAGCTTGCTCAGAGACATAATGATAAAGCACAGGTCATCCAGCGAGTTTCGTAAAAATTCACACTCGGGTATTTCATATGCAAACCATAGGCCAAGGTTTACCCTATGGTTTGAAGTGCATGGTTTGTTTGGGAGCGCTGAACTTTGAATCCAGTTCAGACAACCCACTGTCCTTCAATGGCTTAGATCAGCATGGTGCAGCAGAATGACCAGGGATGAGTAAAAGCAGCTGTGATCTTGGTCATGCATTTAAAGCATTCTTGCGCCACTGTAACAGTCATGGCGTACCCCAAAGATTACTGGGACCCCTCACAGAACTGCAATTCCTAGCACCCTTATCAAACAACAGTTCCCAGGATTCTTTGTGGGAAGACATGATGATTTACATGTATGGGGCGGGTGTGTTCCTCCTCTGTAAGTTTGTTCCTCCTGTAAGTTTGTTCTGAGCCATGGTGTGGCTCAATGTGGTTGTGCAAACCAGGCCACTATGGCAGTAGCACTCCAGGGTTTCAGATGAAAATATTTCCTACCCTGCATGGCGTTTCCAGGGACGCAGGTGACGCTCTGGGTTAAACCACAGAGCCTAGGACTTGCTGATCAGAAGGTCGGCGGTTTGAATCCCCGCGACGGGGTGAGCTCCCGTTGCTCGGTCCCTGCTCCTGCCAACCTAGCAGTCTGAAAGCATGCCAGTGCAAGTAGATAAATAGGTACCGCTCTGGTGGGAAGGTAAACGGCATTTCCGTGCGCTGCTCTGGTTCGCCAGAAGCAGCTTAGCCATGCTGGCCTCATGACCCGGAAGCTGTACGCCGGCTCCCTTGGCCAGTAAAGCGAGATGAGCGCCGCAACTCCAGAGTCGGCCACGACTGGACTTAATGGTCAGGGGTCTCTTTACCTTTACCTTTATGGCGTTTCCAGGGATTGAACTGAAAGCATGCGCCTTGTTTAGGGGTGCCATATTTCAGAAAGGGAAGATCCAGACACAAAAGATGTTGAGCTTTTGTTTGGCAAAGTTGTAGGTTGAGTTGGTTGGATTTTTTTTGCAAAATATCTTTAAAAAATGAAGTTTTCGCCATAATCTACACTTCATGGATTGCCAAGCATCTGGATTTTCCCGGTCATTTTGGAGATTTTCGCCCCGACACTTTTTGATATCTGTATTCTTGCTATGTCCGGGAAATTCCGCACGTATGGCAACCCTAGCCTCATCAATACAGTCGTACCTTTGTTCTCGAATGTAATCTGTTCTGGAAGTCCGGTTGACTTCCGAAACATTCAAAAACCAAGGCACGGCTTCTGATTGGCTGCAGGAGCTTCCTGCACTCAAGTGGAAGCCGTGTCAGACATTTGGCTTCCGAAAAACATTAGAAAACTGGAACACTTCAGCATTCGGGAGCCAAAACGTAAGAGTACCACAGTGTTCAAGAACCAAGGTACTACTGTACTGTTGAGCTGTGACCCCTCCCTTGAATATTGCATGTCCAGTTTCATGGCAGATCTCTTGCGCAAGTGCTCCCTGTAGTTGCCAAGGTGCCATCCTTTGTGTTTACAAAATAAATAACCCATTTTGGGGGTTTGGGATTTTTTTGTCCATGGACGAAAACTTAATCTCTTTTACGTACAGCTGGAAAAGTTACTATCTTGGCGTCTCTTACTGTACACTCAAGAGTCTTGTTTGAACACAAATGACTTGATGTAGTTAAAACATCAGTTTAGCTTTGCTTTTAATGTTTGTTAAACATATAACAAGTAAATTAAATCATATTATTACCTGGCACAGCATGCCCCTTTAATATATTACAGTTCTGTTTGCTAGTGAAGAATGAATTGGCCCAGATAGATCTGTTTAATGTTCCTGCTGATGTCAGCTTTCTTTGATGGAAAAATATGAATGCAAAGTAATAATCTTATAAAATTAAGTTCCGTTTAGTCCATGCTGGTGTCCAAGGTACTTATTCTGCTTCTTTCAACTGACTAGATTTCGCCTAGATAAAAAGCCGTAGGCGAGGAAACTATCACTTTTCCAATGTATGGGATTCCATCACTTTCTGGCAAATTAAGATTGCACAAGTCACCAGGGAGTCTTGCAAAAAAATAAAAAATAAAAATCCTTTCCCCAAAAAGATCAGACTTTTTCTGATAAGGAGTGTGATGTGGAAATGCACTGGGAAGGGTGAGATAAAACTTGTCATCCTCTTTTTAGATTCAGCATCATCTAACCTCCAGTCAAACAAACTGAGATGAACGCTCAATTAAACAGGGGGGGGGGGGGTCCCCACTGCTTGAAAATACTGAGTTGAATCCAATTAAGTCTTACTATGGACAGACCAATAAAATCAATGGACTTAAGTTAATCATGCAGTCCTAACTGCTCCTGGAAGGAGTTAGGGTCCCGAGAGGTGGGTCCCTCTGCTGATAGTGAACTCTTCTACACCTGCTGAGAATGTGTGTGGTTGCAGTAACTAACACAAGGTTCCCAAAATGGAGTGTTAAACGTCTTGTGGAGGAGCAGGGCCAGTTATTGATTCATTGGCTTAAAAACCTGCCAATTTCTAGGTGAAAAAGCCCAATCTGGCTCCCTCCGCTGTGCTAACTTCAAGCTGGTGCAGCAAAAAGAGAATTAGAAGCAAACACAAAGGTAGCTCCACCCTGGCTCCTCATTAGATTGTACATTAAAGGTAAAGAGACCCCTGACCATTAGGTCCAGTCGTGGCCGACTCTGGGGTTGCGGTGCTCATCTCGCTTTATTGGCCGAGGGAGCCGGCGTACAGCTTCTGGGTCATGTGGCCAGCATGACTAAGCTACTTCTGGTGAACCAGAGCAGCGCACGGGAACGCCGTTTACCTTCCCGCCAGAGCAGTACCTATTTATCTACTTGCACTTAGACGTGCTTTCGAACTCTAGGTTGACAGGAGAAGGGACTGAGCAACGGGAGCTCACCCCGTCGCGGGGTTTCGAACCGTCGACCTTCTGATCAGCAAGTCCTAGGCTCTGTGGTTTAACCCACAGTGCCACCTGATTGTACAGTACTGTAACTTAAATTCGTTTATTTGGATCCTGAAGATTTGCAATTGGAGAAGGTTTGGTTTAAAACTATGGGGAAATGATCATGATTTTAAGAGTGCTGTCTGAGACAGGCACACAGACTGAGCTGCTTAAAATAATTTATAGCCAACATGGCTTTTTTCTTTTCTTCTTTCTGTACAAAAACTAGACATATTGATGACCATCCCTCAGACAGGCACACACAGTTTGGCACCAATTGAACTGTTACTCCTCCCCCCCCCAACAAGGAGTTAGTGAGTTATTCCATACCTTAGATCTAAGCAGTGATTCAATCTAAATGAACAATGAAACTTGTGTACCCTGTAATCCAGGGGTAGGCAAGGTTTAACTTGCCTGGGCCGGTTCATTCCAGCGGAGAACCCTCTGTGGGCCGGATCCTGCTCACATGCCCGCGATTTCCGGCGTCTGTGCAGACACAATTTCCAGTGTCTGCGTCTGCACATATGCAATTTTCGGCCCCACGGAAGTGAGTCCCTGCACTGTTTAGCGCAGCGTGCGGGGACTTGCCAAGCAAGCGGCTTGGTTCGGGAGCGGCTTGGGGGGCGGTTAAACGACCCCCGTGGGCCGATTGTGGCCCATGGGCCTTAGATTGCCTACCCCTGCTTGTAATCCATATATTATATCTATTTTCTTATAATGTATATTAAATCAGTTTCCTGTACTGGAGCATTCTTCCCAGCTGTTTTAGTGGTAGGACTACTTAAATAATCTAACCATGATGATCATATATGACTCAAATAGCTATGGACCCAATGACATTGATGACTAATTTATTCGGCACATCAAACTGAAAAGGTAGAATATAACTTAAAACTGTGCTTCCGTGAGACCTAAGAAAGCACTTAAACTTCATAAAAGGTTGACAGGCAGAGTAATTCTGTGCAGGGTTATTTGGAAGCAAACTTAACTTGCATTCGATGGGGCTCACTCCCGAATAAGTTTATTTGGATAGGTTTGCAGTCCAAACTATGTACTGGAAGATGTGGCTGCTGTGTGTTGAACACGGGCAAAGTGTGCACTGCCAGAAGAGTTAGGCTATATAGTTTGTAATGGAAAGTGTTGAATTTTAGGTTGGGTTAAGTTGAAATCATTAAAAAATAAATAAATCCTTTATTGGTTTTAAAAACAATTACAAAACAAACAATACGCAACCATCAACAAAAGGCAATCCAAGGTCAACACTCATTACAAAAGGAAAGAAAAGATTGAATTCACATGTCACGAATGCCAACCTCCCCCCCCCCCCGTTGTGATTCCTAATTTACATTACAACTGCACACTTAACTTTATCTCTCCTAGGTTATTCAGTTGCGTTAATTTTGTAATGTTCTCTTATTTCATGCAGAAATCAATCCAGGCCTACCAAAGAATTTAGATTATTACAATGTTCTTTTAAGCGTTCTCTGTAAATATTCCACTCTCTATTAAGTATTTGATCTGTGTGGTCTCAAAACCTTGCTGTCAATCTTGCTATCTCTGCATATTCTAACATTTTATTCTTTCAGTCTAGTTTTGAGGAAGTAGACTCTCCTTTCCATACCTTAGCAATTAAATCAAGTCTTTATGTAGCCTTATGAGGCTTTGCCCTCGGGTGGGAAAAATATTGCGTCTGGGAAAGGGAAGTGGGAGTCAACAGACACTCAAGGAATAGTTTCGGAGAAAAAGGTTTTATTTCTACCATCCATGAACTGGTAGAAGGAGCAAGTGTGATAAGTCACAAAAAGCATGCACGAGTTCACAATCATGTGCACAGAGTTTATATATACCCATTCCAGTTCCCTCCTCCTTTCTCCTCCTTCCAGAGTCCTGCTCCATGAGTTCCTCTGAGCATGAACAGAAAGCTGTCTTGGGACTATTTTGGACTCTTGGCGCCCTTCCCAGGAAAGGGGTTTCAGAGTGTTCAGATATGTTTCAATCTCTTGTTCTGGCATGGTTCCCGGACAGAAAGCAAGTTGCAATGTGGTTCTTTAGCAAGGCCAGAAGGCATGAGAAAGGCCTGAGAAACAATGGACTGTTCTCTACCTTTGTTACAGCAGAGCGGAATGTTTCTGGTGCTTAGCTGCTGGGAAAATGATTTTGAGAAGCTTTGAGAAGCTTTGAGCCTGCTTTGGTGGGGGGTGACTTCGGGCCTAGGTGAGGTCACCTGTCCTCACCTTCCTTCATTTATAGTTGAAGGCTCTCCTTGCTTTCCTGCAATGGTGATGGGATAGCAAAGACTACCCTCCATTTTTTGGAGGTGTTAAGAAACATGCTGCATAGGGCAAAAGGAAATTTGAACACTACTAGCATTGTGATTACTCGTATTGTACCAAGGAGACCCTTGCTCCATCGTGAAGGTTCTCATTGGCTTATGGCTAGCTAACCTCTCTTTCAGTCTAGCCTACCTCTCAGGGTTGTTGAGAGGATAAGTAGAGGAAAATTATCAACCCTGCTCCAGACGAGTGAGATAAAAATGTAAGATTTTTAATGATTCTTACCTTTGTATAGTACACTATGCATCAGAGCCAGCGGTTTCTATACTTGCCTGCGCATCTCTCCATTGTCCCAACAGCGAGCAAGATCAGTTTATCACAGAGACTCATTCCGGCCAAGCAAACGCTTTTGAGGTGGGTGCAAAAAAAAAGGTCAGCTAGGGGGAATTCTTGGGGCCAGTTGCGTTTGACTCTTTGGTATGCCAGCCTTGCCCTATCCTGTGCCAGCCCCCAATTAAAAGAATAAGACACTTGTAATACCGCTTTTTCTCTTTGCAGAGTTTCCAGCAGGGCAAAGCATTTTTCTTTGGGTTAACTTAAGTTGCATCGGGTAACAGCTTCTGTTCAGAAAGTTACTGTTTTTGGAAACTCAGTGCTGCAAGATATCCAGGCCCTGTGCTTACTCAAGCAGTGCCCATATTTAATTTCAGTACAAATGCTTGAATGCCCAGTGACTCTGACAAGGGGCCTTTTGTCACAGAAAGCTCACGCTTGCCCTGAAGTGTGAGCTCCAAGTATGGGTCAGTCTGTAAAAGTGACCTTTTCTATATAAGCTAAATATAGATGCAGACATAACAGGGACATAGTCTGTGTCTTCTTGGAAAGAAGTGTAATTTGGAAAGATATTTATTGTTCCTAAAAGGGCAAATTAATGGGGATAACCCTCCAGACAGCTTTAAAAAACAAACACCCATCCCACAAATGTTGTTCTTATCCCTAACAACAACAACAACAACAACAACAACAACAGTTGTTATTATTTTATTTATATCCCATCTGACTGCGTTGCCCTAGCCACTATGGGTGAGTTCCAGCGTAGTATAAAAACACAACTAGACATCAAAAACTTCCTGATACTGGGTTGCCTTTAGATGTCTTCAAAAGGTTGTGTAATTGTTTATCTCTTTGACATCTGATAGGAGGGTGTTACACAGGGCGGGTGCCACCACCAAGAAGGCCCTCTGCCTGGTTCCTTGTAGCTTCACTTCTCGCAGTAAGGGATAAGTCATTGAAGGAACTTACTGGATTTTACTATGGGTTTATCTTCGGACTAGATCAGCTGTACAGGTGCATTAAATTTGGCACGTAATCGCTTCCGTCGAGTAATGATGGAGAGGTGAGCATGGTAAAAAAAAACAATATAGTAAATAAAACAGAACGCTTTAAAACACACATACAAAAGAGAACTTTACATAATGAACAGAAGCAGCACAACACCAGTACCAGAATGAGTAGAAGCATTTGATGGCCTGGGAAAAGAAATATGGCGAAGTACGTGCCAAAGGAGATCATTTTACAAGTGGGCCACCACTGGTATGATCTGCCACCTCGCTTCAGATGTTGGGGGGCATCTGGAGGTGGACCTCAAAAAAGATCTTAACAGACAGGCAGGCTGACATGAAGGCAAATTATCCTTCAACATAAC
The DNA here is from genome assembly GCF_964106645.2 of Podarcis pityusensis. NCBI lineage: Eukaryota > Metazoa > Chordata > Lepidosauria > Squamata > Lacertidae > Podarcis > Podarcis pityusensis. The sequence continues at coordinate 44,383,681 of NC_138037.1, read as the reverse complement.
TGGCCCCAGGGCATATAGGGCAAAGCTTTAAAAAGCAGCACTCAATGTTTATTTCTAGTTAGCAGGCCGCACCAGCAGCTTGAACTAGCTGCAATTTCCAGGAAGTCTTAAAACAGGCCCCACTTGCTGTGAGGTTCACCCATGGCAAGAGTGGACGGCTTCCCTCCATCAAATAGTTGCTACCATGAACAAATCCTTGAGTGCTGCAACCAGTTTGAGCCGTGAACTTTACCATAGGTTTATGTGTCTTTGTTACAGAGAACCCAGAATCAAGGATATTAGGTGGCATTTCCAGAAACGAGAAATGTGTGCAGGGAGTCATGGTTCTAGCCACAGGGCTACAGAACTGTGATCTGCTTAACTGAACCTTGCTAAATCTCTTGCTTTTTTAATGCACGTCAAGACCACAGAACAGGATTGTTGTGTCCAGTGCTAGCCATATGCAAGAATTAGGCCCATTGAAACGAATGGACTAACTTGCATTCGTTAATTTGAGTGGGTCTTTTCTGAGCAGAGCTTCATTGCCAACAAGCGTGAGTTTGTCATGGCTTCACTATACATGGGTCTTACCTAAGGTATACTTAGGCATACTTCTTATACCTAGGAAGTATAGCTAATGGTGTCCATATGTCATACCTTGGATCCCAAACGCCTTGGTACTCGGACGTTTTGGCTCCCAAACGCCGCAAACCCGGAAATGGCTGTTCCGGTTTGCGAACGTTCTTTGGAACTCAAATGTCCAACGGAGCTTCCGCAGCTTCTGATTGGCTGTGGGAGCTTCCCGCAGCCAATCAGAAGCTGCGCTTTGGTTTCCGAACGTTTTGGAAGTCGAAAGGACTTCCGTAACGGATTCTGTTCGACTTCCAAGGTATGACTGTACCAGCTGAACAGTGGACAAAGAAATGTGGGGGGGGGGGATCAAGAATGTGTATAATGGGGGGAAATCCTCAATTTTACATTTTTCTAGTAAATGTTAGCGAGACGGTATTAAGGAAAACTTACGACGAATGACAAATTAACATCCTATACTTCATTAAACTATCTTGTCAATTAAGCTTCCGAAATTGCTATCACATTAATGCATTGGGATCGTTGTTGCACATTAACTCAATTTTTCATGCTTATTAGACAAGCTGTATTTTATGTGCCAGATTTCTCTCTCTCTTCTGCTTTAAGTAATTCAAGCTAATTCCCCCCCCCCCGTGTGTGTGTGTGTGTGTGTGTGTGTGTGTGTAGGATTTGTGTCTTGGTAAAAGTCAGTGGTTATGTGTGGAACACCAAGCACTAAAGTATGGAAAACTACAGCAGTTCATTTAAAAGTAATCCAAAACAGGAATCGGCAGCAAATGGCTTCCAGGCCTCTCCTGAAGAAAAGCTTTATGCCTGAATGATTAATTATCCTGTGGGTGGCAGCCAGATAACAGCACCCTGGCTGTTGCTGGGAAAGAGATATGGGTCTTGGTATAAAGCAACTTCCTGTGATATATTTGGCCATTAAAATGTCAGAAGAAGTCACGGTTCAGTTTTTAATTTTTCAAATTATATCTTAAATAACTGAGAATATTAAAACAACTAGAGTGGCTCATTCCCTGTTTTGCTTATGATTTCTGCTCGCCTCTGGCAGTTTCCCTTGTATTATGTCCCCCACTTTTCTGCTTTCAGGGAACTCTTCCCATATTGGTTTGTCTGCCAAAGAATCTCAGTGCATCTGCCACAAAATTCTTGCCCGTTAGAAAAGTCCTGAGGAATGTTTTAGGTTGCATGCTTGAGTAGCCCAAAAATTGCAAGATGCAAGCAACCAGGCCAGGATTCTTAGGCCACATGGCAGCCCAGTGTGAACTCAGAATGCATTGAATGCAGCAAAACCTCTCTCCAATGCTAAACACTGCAGGGCAAGATCAGGGGTGGCAGGCAGCCTTGAGGGAGAAGCACTGCCATTACAGTGGTACCTTGGTTCTCAAACTTAATCCGTTCCGGAAGTCCGTTCCAAAACCAAAGCATTCCAAAACCAAGGTGCGCTTTCCCATAGAAAGTAATGCAAAACGGATTAATCCATTCCAGACTTTTAAAAACAATTCCTAAAACAGCAATTTAACATGAATTTTACTTTCTAACAGGATCATCGATCCTTAAAATGAAAGCAGTAAACAATGTACTGCAGTCAATCAATCAGTAGCTGACCTGGGTTTCAAACAGTCACAAAAAAGAGCCACAGAAACGCAAAATAAATAGCAAAAACAGACAGTCCTCAGCGTAACGCTCAAAACAGAAGTGTGGCACTCAGATTGGAAGTGTAACACTCAAAACGGAGCACGTTTGGCTTCTGAAAAAAGTTTGCAAACCGGAACACTTAACTTCCGCGTTTGCAGTGTTTGGGTCCCAAGTTGTTTGAGTACCAAGGCGTTTGAGAACCAAGGTACCACTGTATTTAATTTCTTATTGAAGAACTCCTGAGAAATTTCCAGAGCTCCAGAAGCTCAGTTTGAAAAATTGACTCCCCAAAGGGGTGAGACCAAAATTTATTTTTTCACTTGTGCATATTTTTTTGCATGTTGCACTGTGTGCTTGTTCAAGCATTGACCTGTTGCATAATCTGCTTGTGCAAGCAATGATGTCACATAAGTCTGAAGTTTGTAGATTGAGGTCGGGGAAACATGCCACAGGGATTGATAAACGCAGGTTCTTGGAACACAGTATTATGGCTTCTTACTATATTATGGCTGCTTATGATGTTAATGAAGTTAAAATTGATTTATTTGAAAGGTAACCAAGAGCTTACATTTGTAGCTGCTGCTGTTTGTTTGTTAGGATTGACTTGTTTTGACGTGTGTTATCTGAATTGTGTAGGCTTGTAAACTCTTCAGTGGAAATGCGCTATATAAATATTTTAAATAAATAAAAAAAGATGATTTGCACACATCTGAATAGGATCTAACATTTACTGGGGAGTATACCCCATTGAACAGAGTTGGACTTCCTTCAGAGTAAACATGCATAGAATTGTGCTAAAACGCTGCAGTTCCATGTATACTTTCATGGGGGGGGGGCGGTACTCTCTGAAATTTTAGTTAGTTACTTCTGAGTAAAAATGTTTAGTATTGCATTGCATGTTTTGGAAGTCTCTAAAATCCCGTTGCAACAGCTAAACAAAGCAATTGTTTTAAACATTTTTTTTAGCTGCTCTTGTATCATAATTTGTGAGTTCTCTAGCATCGAGAGTTTGCAGTTTTGTTGAAATTCCATTATACAGTGGATACATGAGGATTACCTAGTATTTATTCTTAGGACTTTTATCATGTGTTATATAAGAGGCGAAACAACCTCTACTGTTGCTTGTAATTTTAGACATTCTTGTTTTTTAAATGTGTGCACTTCCGCACTGCAGTTTGTTGTGGTATCGCTGCTGATCGTGCACGTTTTAGTTTTGCACAACAGCCACATAACACTCTTAACCAAAATTCCTTCCCAGATTATCCCATTTTAATCTGATTTACAACCACCACTACCCTATAACCCTATACTGGTAATGTGGACGAAGTTGGGTTTGTATCTGAATATGCATGCCAGGGTAAACCTAGCCATGGTTTCCTGGGACTGTGATGCTGCTGGAGCGGCCCCACTCCCACCAGAGCAAAGTGGGGCTGCACTGAGCTGCCTGCCCACCCACGTAGGAGGGAGCCCACCTTGCTGATGTGGCCCTTGGCAGCTGGAGAGGAGCACTGGGCTGGGCCAGGCTGGGGTCGCCTATGTGGAGGTACCTGGTTCATGCCCCCACAAAAATTGTCTGCCTGGAGCCCTGGCCCTCCCTGCCACCCCAGACACTACGCCCCTAGCATTCAGACACACTTAGATGGGGCATGTCAACCTGGGATGGTGGTCTATCTGGGAGAAGAAAAACTCTGATCCTAAGCCTCTGTGGCCTTGTAGGAATATCTTTGGGAGAAGGGTCCCTAAAATGGTTGAATGGCGCCCTGTGCGCCTCCTTCCGGTAGCTCCTGCAGCCAGCTGATGCCAAACATCTTTCTCTGCTTACTTTTGGACCACACAGGCAAGGCTGGGTCTTGACATCTGGGCTAGGACCCTGCTCAGGCTTATGCCCCAGGGAGGTCCCTTCTGTGCTGCTAACACAGTACCGTATTTTTTGCTCTATAAGACTCACTTTTTCCCTCCTAAAAAGTAAGGGGAAATGTGTGTGCGTCTTATGGAGCGAATGCAGGCTGCGCAGCTATCCCAGAAGCCAGAACAGCAAGAGGGATTGCTGCTTTCACTGCACAGCGATCCCTCTTGCTGTTCTTACTTCTGAGATTCAGAATATTTTTTTTCTTGTTTTCCTCCTCCAAAAACTAGGTGCGTCTTGTGGTCTGGTGCGTCTTATAGAGCGAAAAATACGGTAGTTTGACTTTACCCCTGGAGGCACACTCCATTGTCTCTCGAGACAGACAGATGTCAACAACAATTTAGACACATAATTTCTCACCAGTAAAACAATGTAGTCTGGAAAAAGAAGTATTTCATCTGCTATTTCTGTGCAAATGGAATCTTAACTTTTCTGCATTGCAAATTTCTGACCACGTTAGAAAACTTCAGAGCGCTGCATGCTGGGAGCTACACTGCCGTCGACAAAACTTTCTTTTTTGTAGCTTGACAAATACACAGAATAGATTTACTGTGGAGAAATGTATTTGTTTCATCTTGAGACTGACCATTATTTTAATAGTGTGAATTCACAGAGTGGCGACTATACGAAATCAGCATGAGAAGTGAATTCCCTGCCATTCATAAATAATGATATAAGCTTTTGAACACAATGCACGGTACGATGGCAACAAACCAATATTCCTTGTAGGGCATTCAGCTTAAAATCATTGTGGTTCGTCTTTAAAATTTAATTGGTACAACAGGAGATCTATTCTGAAGCGCTGTCTGTTTCTCTTGGCAGTTACCATGAATAAGTAATGAAGGATAGTGATATTTTAAGAGATGTTGATGCTCTAAATATGCATAGTTCTAATACCACTGCATTCAATTATTTACTTACTATATTTTTACCCCTCTTTGCAGACAATTGCTGTTTCTCAAAGCAGCTCGTATCAATAGAGAGAGAGACAAAGAGAGAGAATTCTGCCACCAGGCTTACAAACTAAAAAAAATATGACAAGACGCACAAGGAAAGGGGAGTAACAGGTAGCGGTGGGAAACCAGCTCTTTAAAGCCAGAACAAAGTGTTGAGCTAAAAGCACTTATGCCCAGTTTGAGCCAGCCTGATTTTCCTTGATTGGTAGTCTGTCAACTGGTGCCATTGTCTCTTCAGCAGAGAGCCATTTCCCCTTGCTTCTGTCAGCCGCAGGGTCCCCTGGAAGCTAGTGTCCTTTCAGGCAGGGAGGAGCCAACCTTTTGGCTGATGGATGGGACCAGGTTGGTCTCCCGCTTGCCATGATGCGCTCACTGGGAGGCAGGGAGTACAGCTGCCCGGTGACTATTGGTCCCCTGGCTGATGGCAGAGGCCAGGGTGTGCTGATCAAATGACTGATCTGTTCCTGTTTGCTGAGCCTCTCTTGCATCAGTTTGCAATTCATGTACCCATCTGACTAAGCGAGTGAAATTTGGTCTTCTGTATGGAGGGACAGTTTGTTTAGCACCAAGCGCCCATCCCCTTTTTTGTGAGTTATTGCTCTGTTTTTATTGTGAAACACCAGACGGTACTCTTTCTTAATTTTTTTATTTTACAGTGCACAATCAGTCTCTTTCACTCTCTCTCTCTCTCTCTCTGCCTCTGCATGTATGCACTATTTTTGTATATATGCATTCACATGCACAAGGACACATGCACGCACATCCTTTTTCATGCTCTGCTGCCGAAGAGGATGAGAAAAACCCAGATGTTTTGCATATTTGGACGTTCACATGAGTAACACACACATTTTATTCATCACAACGCTCCACACACCCCAATAGTGTGCTAAAAGTAATTTTAAAAAAGCTTCACTCTCCCACCCAAAAAAAGCTCAACTCTGCTCCCCCCCCCCCCGCTCAGCGATTGCCGGCAAGGGAACAGCTGATAGGCAGCCTGTTAGACACGTGGGGCTGTTAGCCTCTGGGCAATCCTCCCCCCCCCCCAATTTCAACAAGTCAGGGCAATTTCCCCACATTTTCTTAATTTGGAGTCCTCAAAAATGGGCATCATATACATGAGGGCATCCAGTACACTGAAAAATATGGTATATAAAAAAGGATCAGCAAATACTTATAAGCCTGTCATCTTTCTCACAGAGCTTTGCCTGCCATTTTGCAATTATAGTTGTGACAGTCTTATATATAGTTTAATTCAGTGCATGATGCAATTGTCACTGTTTTTTCCCATTTTATCTTACTAATTTACAGCTAAAATGAATAACCAGCGGGAAGCACTGCAGAGAAAGAAGAACGCAATCTTAGTGGATGGCGTAATTTTAAACGGCCCAGTGGCAGATGCAAAAGCCGGAGAGAAATTTGTGGAAGAGGCCAGCAAGATCATAATGGAGGAAGTGATAAAGAAAGCTGCGGATGTAACAGAAAAGGTAGTGATCTCAAATGTAATACTTTTCAGTACATAATTCACAATAAACTGTCACTTTCCTCATCCCTCACATGCTATTATCCTAAACGAGAAGCCAGTTTTTTCCTAGTACCGCCGTACCTTGGTTTTCGAACAGCTTAGTTCTCGAATGGTTTGACTCTCGAATACCGCAAACCTGGAAGTGACTGTTCCGGTTTGCGAACTATTTTTGGAAGCTGAACGTCCGATGGGGCTTCCGTGGCTTCTGATTGGCTGCAGGAGCTTTCTGCAGCCAATCAGAAGCCGTGCTTTGGTTTCCGAAAGTTTTGGAAATTGAAAGGACTTCCGTAACGGATTCCGTTGGACTTCCAAGGTATGACTGTATGTGATTAAAAATTGGCACAGTTCTTCTTTAAAGACTTATTTTCAGTTATTTACATTTGTGTATTTAACTGAGGGTCTGTAGTGGGAGATAATATATGAATGCTGTGTCCTTAGCACGTTTCTTTCCACTAACCCGATATTTTCCCCAAATTAGGTGTGTGAGTGGCACCCTCCTGAAAAGCTGAAAACGTTGCTTGATTTGGAATTGAAAGACACCGGAGAGACCCATCAGAGACTCCTGCAGTTCTGCCAGGATATTATACGTTTCAGTGTCAAAACCAGTACGGATCCTATGTCTATTATCTACTGTTTTTATTCCATTAAATACTATGATGCTCTTTGAAATAGGTTTTCGGAACGTCAGGCTGTTCTTGCTTTTGCTGTCTGACAAACAAGGTGACAGTTTGACAGATTCTTCATTTTCTGCTATGTCAAACCAGAAAGACCCGTAAGGCCCATTTTGGATGTACGACACCAGCTTCATAAGCCATGGTTTATGAAGCTGTGATTGAGCATCAGGGCTGTGCGCTTGTCCATCACCTCCTGATGCTCACCCCTGCGGCTTAATATTCTGGTTGGTTAACCAACATTAAACCAGAGTTTTCTGGTTTAAACAAAGCAACATCCTAATGCTGAAGTTGGTGTGTAAATGGAAAACAGGAAGAAGGGCATGGCTCAAGTATTCGTTCTTGACTCCATAAACTGTGGTTTATGAAGCCAGGAACCTAAGTCTGTAAGAGTTTATTTTACTGTTGCTCTGGGGCAGTTCCTGAAAACTGACATCTGTGGGTGAGTTTTCTATGTCTTGCCTTAATGTGATGCTGCACTTACTGTATGAATTGGGAACATCATGAAATGAGTTTCCCTGCCAATATGCAATTGTGGCTGTTGTGGCAGAAAAAATCAGTACATGATGGCCCTGGGTCACATTATATAATATCATATCACAGACTGAGGATATTTTTTTTCTCAAGGTGTCAAGACTTATCGGTAAGGAATATATTGGACAACATTCCTGTAAAATGCAAATGCAAATCATGGTATAATTAAGTTTAAACCTAACTTTATGAAGAAATGAATATTTCACGGCTTCTTCTAAAGCTTTTATTATGTAGGGGTGTGGGAGGAAAATAAATGTGCAGACAGAGCCCACAGTAAATGTTAATCTATTGCTATTATTATTAATTTCATTTCTATATCGCTTTATATTTTTTAAGGGGGGGAATCTCAAGGTGGTTTACGACCTACATTAAAACATCAAATAAAACTATCCAGAATTAAACATTACTGAAGAAAGCCAAATATAAAGTATACATTCAAAGCAACATAACTAAATGGAAACTAAAATATTATCTTAAAGATAATACATTACAAAGGAGGTCAACTACAGAATGCACATATAGTGCAGCAAAGATAACAAAAAAAAATTATCTAAAGCATTTCAAAAGAAAACATTACTAAAGGAATATAAAATGCACATTTAAAACAGCATAATTAGCAAGAGAATCAAGTACTGATTGATTTTGTAGCTGGAGTCAATCTAGGCCCCTCCTTCCCAGGCCAGGTGGAAAAAGACCGGCAATTCAGGGAACAGGTCTTCTAGGACTTCCAGCCAGTTCTTTATTCCAGGGCGCACTTAAGGGTACGCAGAACCGGCACCTCTTTTTGTTGTTGTTAAAAAGTGTGGCACTTACTATAACAACTTCATGGTGAATGCTAGCACCTATTTTTCTAGAAGAAAAAAGCACTGGTTGTAGCTAATCAATACTTACGAAAGCTTCAGAGGTAAAATTCCCAAGTGTGCATTAATGTTCTAACATCCCATATGATGGATCTAATTCTAACTCTTTTTATCACAGAATGCTAGATAGCTTTAATATGCTCTTTTTCATTATTGATGCTGTTTACCTATTGCTTATGCAGCTTGAACTATTCCCATGTAAGATAACAAACTCTGATAAGCTTTTAATTATTCGTCTTTTAACAGAGCCTCTTGTGTGTCTCTTAAAGGGGACAGCATAAGTTAAAAAGTATAGATAAAGGAAGAAAATACCTTTCTGAAACTTTTGGAGAATCCCCCCCCCCCCAAATTATGGGCAGTGTAATAATATATTTATTTGCAAGAAATTATATACTGCCTACGTTAAGAAAACAGGGACGTGGGTGGCGCTGTGGGTAAAACCTCAGTGCCTAGGACTTGCTGATCGTAAGGTCGGCGGTTCAAATCCCCGTGGCGGGGTGAGCTCCCGTCGTTCGGTCCCAGCTCCTGCCCACCTAGCAGTTCGAAAGCACCCCTAAGTGCAAGTAGATAAATAGGTACCGCTTTATAGCGGGAAGGTAAACGGCGTTTCCTGTGCGGCGCTGGTGCTGGCTTGCCAGCTGCAGCTTCGTCACGCTGGCCACGTGACCCGGAAGTGTCTTCGGACGGCACCGGCTCCCGGCCTCTTGAGCGAGATGAGCGCGCAACCCTAGAGTCGGTCACGACTGGCCCGTACGGGCAGGGGTACCTTTACCTTATGTTAAGAAAAAAATACACTTGCTGTGAAGAGCATAAACATCAGTGATAAAACTGCAACAACAATATAATATTAAAATTTATATCCCACCCTTCCTCTCAAGTGATGAAACAATTAAAACATGTAAAAACAATTCTTGCACAGATGGAGACTAGGGAAGACCACTCCTTCAAAGGTTTGTTAAAAGGGGAAGGTCTTCACTAAGTCGCCATAATTTTCCATGCATGTTTTTAAAGCCCTATGTGCTCTATATATCCACTATTCCTATTGGGTAAACTTGTTCTCATTGTATATAGAAAGTGAGGGCAGATAATAGAAATTTCAAATGCTCAATTTTTCCCCAGGACCCCTGCAATTAGGTGTGTAGAAGTTTACCTTCTTAGCGACGAAACGGAGACAACCCCCCACCCCCTAAAAAATACTATCTTTTTGTCTTTATGCCACCCAGTTTCAATTTAGAGATCTCTCTACTTCTGTAGTTAGAAGTAGAGTTGGGGTTATTCTTTCATTTGGAGAGGCGTTCCACCTCATCAAATAGATCAGACCCAATTCTAAGGGGACACAGGTGTATCAATAAGCAGGTGTGCCTTGAAGAGGCCTGGCTCAAATTCAGCGTCCAGTGGTCCTGTGCGCTACCTTTGTCCCTCCCTGACAGTCCATCTCTCAGGCAAAGGAAAAAGCCTGGAGCCGGGGGGGGGGGGAGGATTAACAGTCAGCGCAGAGCTTCTATCTGTTCAGAAGAGGCTGCAAGGATACACAGTGTATCTCTTCCTGCAGGTACTTGTGGGACTTAAAAATCCAACCTTTTCAAGCAAGTGATACGAACATCCTCTGCCCTCTGATATTTATCAGGAAGGGCTGATCATCATCTCTAGCTGAAACTGAGAGGAGGGCTTGCGCATTGGTTTTCCTGCACCACTTACGCTAACCAGATTTATGTCTTTTTAATCTACAGATCACCCAAGATTTTTTAATCAGTTGTACGCTGGTATTGATTATTACTCTTTAGCAGCGCGTTTCATTACTGAAGCATTAAACCCGAGTGTGTAAGTGCTTTTTATTTTTAATTGATCTGCTGGGTCTGCCATGCTGTTTCAGTGTAAAAAAATCTTATTTCCTGCAGATTTCCATGTACTTTAACGGCATTGATGATAGGGGTGTGGTTTTTCAGATGTCGGATGGATTAAAGCTTATTTTGTCATATTGTAAGTTCAGTATAGACACTCAAGTAAAAATGTAGAGGAAACTCTTGGCTTAAGAATGTTAGAATACCCATGTTAGATCAGACCAAACACTAGTCCAACACTCTGTTTGCATAGGATCCAACCTTACGCTCACAAGGAATATCAGTGTCTTTTTCATGTTCCCAAACAATTGGTATTATGCTGCCTCCGATGGCAGCCCTGTTCAGGGAAGTTTTTAATATTTAATGCTGTATTGTTTTTAACCCTCTATTGGAAGCCGCCCAGAGTGGCAGAGGAAACTCAGCCAGATGGGCGGGGTATAAATAAAATATTATTATTATTATTATTATTATTATTATTATTATTATTTATTAAGGCTATGGATGGGAAAGGGAAAGGACCCCTGGAAGATTAAGTCCAGCCAAATGTGACTATGGGGTGCAGCGCTCATCTCACTTTCTAACCAAGGGAGCCGGCGTTTGTTCACAGACAACTTTCTGGGTCATGTGGCTAGCATGACCAAACCGCTTCTGGTGCAGAACCAGAGCAGCACATGGAAACGCCGTTTACCTTCCCGCCAGAGCAGTACCTATTTATCTACTTGCACTTTGACATGCGTTCGAACTGCTAGGTTGGCAGGAGCAGGGACCGAGCAATGGGAGCTCACCCTGTTGCGGGGATTCGAACTGCCGACCTTCTGATCGGCAAGTCCTAGGCTCTGTGGTTTAATCCACAGCGCCACCTGCGTCCACTATAAAACCTCACGTGGGCTTGACTGCTGTTATCCCTGGTACCCTGGAATACTGACTACACTCAAGGAAGGGATCCATCATTTAGCTCGTATTCTTCTTTGTTCAGCTATTCATGCTCTCTACCTCACTACCTTTTCATTCAATTTTCTTAAACACATTTTGTCAAAGCATTGTTCACACAGTTGCCTTTTATGTCACGTTTATATATATTCAGATATACCTATGAAGTGTCCCCAGTGTTTTTGTTAGTGGAAGAAGCAGTCCTAAAGAAAATGATTGAATTCATTGGGTGGGAAGAAGGTGACGGTATATTTAATCCAGGTAAGAAAGTATTCCCCCCCCCCCTTTTCTTCTTGCATGCAATTTAATTTAATTTAATTTAAAGTTATATTTTACTGCTTTTGCCAGTGCTGTGTATTGGAGTAAAGCCTTCGTTAGGTCACGAGTGGTTCTTAGGCAATGTCCATACAGGAGTTGCCTTGCTTTAGGCAAGTACATTCCCCTGCTTGGGCAGCCTGGTTTTTACAGAGGGATAGAAGCAATTTATGTTACATAGTTCATGGTGCTTCCTCCTGCTGTGTGAACAGCCGTGAAATATGAGGCCAGATCCGTACCATTTTTGCGTACTCTGAGGTTCAAATGTGCTACCAATGTTCAAATGATCTTCCAAATATGATCCTCACTGCGAGAAGTGAGGTTACAGGGAACCAGGCAAGTGAGGTTACAGGGCCTTCTCGGTAGTGGCGCCCACCCTGTGGAATGCCCTCCCATCAGATGACAAGGAGATAAGCAACTATACAACCTTTAGAAGACATTTGAAAGCAGCCCTGTATAGGGAAGTTTTAGTATATGCTGGAAGCTGACTGGGGCAACCCAGTCAGATGGGTGGGGTACAAATAATAATAATAAAATTGTTGTTGTTGTTGTTGTTGTTGTTGTTGTTGTTGTTATTCACTCATCTCCTTGAAAGCATTTTTGACAAGGTTACCATTGGAACCTCATGGTAACCAAAAGCCCAGATATATTTATTTTAATTTTAAAATGTTTTTAAACTTTTTTTCCACGCACTGTTAAAAGCTTTCATCTTTTAAATGTATTACTGTGTATATATTTTTAAAACTTCAGATTTTATTTACCTTACAAAAATTAGGTCAACTTGTTTTAACACCTGATTTTATTGATAATTTAAATGCATATTTCATATGGTTTCATGTGAGCAGCGTAGAGGTTTTTTTAATCATTATGTGGTATATTAATCCTGTTAAACATTCAGAAAGTTGTACCTTGATGTGGCTAATTTTTGCTGGTAACCCTTCGCTGACATGGCAAATGTCCACGCCTGAACATTGGGCACCTCAGTGCTTATAAAATGGAAATGCAAAGTATTAATGAGTATGAGTGTTGTATGAATCTTTTCCTTTTCCTTTTTTAAAGGTGGCTCTGTTTCTAATATGTATGCGATGAACTTAGCAAGATACAGATACTGCCCTGACATAAAGGAAAGGGGCCTTTCAGGGATGCCTCGACTGGTGGTATTTACGTCAGAAGAGGTAACCAACCTTCCTCCTTTGTAATTATTCAAACAGTACATTATGCCGGATTTACGTATAAGCCAAGCAAGCTATAGCTTAGGGCCCCACTCTCTTGGGGGCCCCCAAAAAAATTTAAAGGGAAAAAAACCTGGATGTACATTTCCAAAATATAAGATAAAAAACAAATAAAATAAAACCTACATACAGCAACAGATTTTTGTGTTGTGTAGGCTCCTGTGATGTAAGTAACAGGCCCTGCCTGCTAGCCTGCTCCCTAAAATATCACTGGTTTGCTCATTTCTATGTATAGGATGCCTACATTCTGCATGGACTAGTTGCATGGCAACATGTGCAAATGGCTTTAGATACCTATTAGGTTCATAAATGGCCATATAGCATATATTCAAGACAGCGACAATTTGTTGTTGACAAAGGTCAGATGGACATATAAAGGGCCCCATTACCTTCAGTAGCTTAGGGCCTCATCAAACCTAAATCCGGCCCTGTTCGAGAAAATGTATTTGTTATAGCAAGCATAAAAGGCTTACCACTAGCATAGAGAATCAATGCTGGTCTAGGATCCAGGCTTGAACTGGTTCTGTCCGCTTCTGAATCTCTGAGGCTGTGTACACATTACCCGGTTAAAACACAGCTCGGTTCTCAATTTGGATGGAAAGTTAATTGAGGGGGAAATGCGTGGAAACACAGCATTTCATAAGAAACGGCAGGATTGATATGGATTGTGTTGGTGGGATCAGGGCCGGATTTAGGTTTCATGAGGCCCTAAGCTACTGAAGGTAATGGGGCCCTTTATATAGCAGGCGGGGCCCATTACTTATATCGTAGGAGCCTGTTGTTGTTTAGTCGTGTCCGACTCTTCGTGACCCCATGGACCAGAGCACGCCAGGCACTCCTGTCTTCCACTGCCTCCCTCAGTTTGGTCAGACTCATGCTGATAGCTTCGAGAACACTGTCCAACCATCTCGTCCTCTGTCGGCCCCTTCTCCGTGTACCCTCCATCTTTCCCAACATCAGGGTCTTTTCCAGGGAGTCTTCTCTTCTCATGAGGTGGCCAAAGTATTGGAGCCTTAGCTTCACGATCTGTCCTTCCAGGGAGCACTCAGGGCTGATTTCCTTCACAATGGAGAGGTTTGATCTTCTTGCAGTCCACGGGACTCTCTAGAGTCTCCTCCAGCACCAGAATTCAAAAGCATCAATTCTTTGGCGATCAGCCTTCTTTATGGTCCAGCTCTCACTTCCATAAATCACTACTGGGAAAACCATAGCTTTAACTATAGGAGCCTACACAACACAAAACACTGTTGCTGTATGTAGGTTTTATTTCATTTGGTTTTTTATTTTTTATTTTGGAAATGTACACCCAGGTTTATTTCCCTTTAATTTTTTGTGGGGGGCCCCAAGAGAGTGGGGCCCTAAGCTATAGCTTGTTTAGCTTATACGTAAATCCGGCACTTGGTGGGATCACACTGGATGCAGAGGAAATGGAAGTGTGTACATACCCCAGTTAGCAAAAAAATAAAATATAATTGTAAGAAGTCTCATTGGAAATCCTTCCAGAACTGTTTCTCTTCTGCTCTTTTCTAAGCTCATGTAGTAGACAATATGCTGTTTCAGCACCGCTTCACTTGCTCTGCACTCTTGCTCCCTACAAGTTTTGCCCACAGGGAGAAGCCTATTGATAGACTTTATTTACATTGTGGGTGGGGGACACACACCTGTCTGCTTACCTGCAGTCTTTCTGTTCCTTGCTGTATTCCTCTCCCTTGGAGATAGCTTTCCTACAGTGAGTTAAGAGACGAAACATTCATTTATTTCCACCCACCGCTCCAGTGTTGGGAGTAGAGAGATACTGTTTTAAATTACAGCAGAACGGTTCCACGCTCATTTCTCAGTTAAAATAAAAAATAACAACGGCACAACAAAAACATCTGTTTTTTACTTCAAGGGGCTTTCTTTACTTGATTATTACACGCTACTCAACTGATAATGATGAATCACATCTCCCTAAAAGTGACCAAAAAAAAGCCTGTTCTTGATGGTTTGTCAAGAGGGAATAATCTAGTCCAGGAACAAATTGAAATGCATTGTTTGGAATTTATTATTTCAAGCTGATGTAAATGGAGTGTTGTGTTCTTCAGTGATTGTATTTTAACAGCAATTTGCAGTAATCTGCATTTTTTCTCCCCATGGCAAAACAATTTAAAAACTGGACAAAATGTTTCCCCCTCTTTTGTGGGACCATTTATCCTGTGTAGAAGCATGTCTGGGATAGTCAATGTCTTTTTGCAGGGAAGGTGCACTCTAAGAATTTGTGGGTGGGAAGGAGGTACCTGTCAAGTAAGAGGTGGCCAAGGGTTTGTTTTGTTACTGGGACAAACAATGCTATATTATGGGGGCAGCCACCTTTTGCCATCAAGGATGCCCTTGGCAACAACAAAACACTATGGCATTGCCTCATTCTCAGGGACATTTTGTCCCGGGAACAGATATGGGCTGCTGTCAGCTACCCAGCTTATTTCCATTCAATGAGAGAACAACCTTTTCCCACCTCATATGTACAGGTAGTTTCATCAGATCAAAACGTAAGAAAAATGCCGGACTGAATACCGTATTTTTCGTTCTATAGGACGCACATTTCCCCCTCCAAAAACTAAGGGGAAATGTGTGTGCGTCCTATAGAGCGAATGCAGGCTGCACCGCTAAGCCCAAAGCCAGAACAGGAAGACGGAGCACTGCGGAGCGCTCCGTCTCGCTGTTCTGGCTTGGGAACAGCCTTGCTAGCTTCTGCAGGACAGCGGGGTGAAGGCACCCCGCTGCCCTGCAGAGGTTTGCGCGCAGCCGTCCCCAAGCTAGAGCAGACGGCTGCGCGCAAACCTCTGCAGGGCAGCGGGGTGCCTTCACCCCGCTGTCCTGCAGAAGCTAGCAAGGCTGTTCCCAAGCCAGAACAGCGAGACAGAGGGCTCCGTCTCGCTGCTCTAGCTTGGGGACGGCTGCGCGCAAACTTCTGCAGGGCAGCGGGGTGCCTTCACCCCGCTGTCCTGCAGAAGCTAGCAAGGCTGTTCCCAAGCCAGAACAGCGAGATGGAGGGCTCCGTCTCGCTGCTCTAGCTTGGGGACGGCTGCGCGCAAACCTGTGCAGGGCAGCGGGGCGCTGCGCTCCAAAGGCTTCAGGGATCTTTGAGGCTGGCAGTGGGGGAAAGCAGCACTTTCCCCCACCGCCAGCCCCACAAGCTCTGGTGAATGTACCTTGAACGCACCTTGTTTTGGAGGGGGAGAACAAGAAAAAAAATCTTTTTCCCTGTTCTCCCCCTCCTATGATCCCGTGCGTCCTATGGTCCGGTGCGTCCAATGGAGCGAAAAATACGGTACTTCATTGAAACACTTCTATTAACTGCCTACTTTGGTCCGCTTAGTAAATTATGGGAGTAAATTTGGGGGGACTTTGACCAGGTATGGACGTAATGACAAGCCATGTTGGTTGTTGCGTGTCGAGGTCCCCAAGCCACCCCCCAATAATTCACACATCACACATCAATTTTGGTTTGGGTTTTTGGCACGATTTTGACCACAACTTTATTTAAATATACACAAGTGAGTGGTTGCTTAGGCATTGGTTCCAACTATCTTTCCTTGCCTAGGGGCAGAACTGACTTCCGGATTCCAGCGGAAGCCAGTGAGGGAAACAATTTTGGGGAGAAAATGAAGCTGGGCCTCAGTCCCTCACTTCTCACCCTCATGCTCCTGCTGGATTGCACGGCCCAAGTCCCATGCCAGGGACAAGGACGAAAAGAATGGCAAGCCCTTGGATTCCTTTAACAGAATTCCCTTTCCGCACCACCATTGGAGGGGTAGGCACTTACCCCTCCACCAACCAATTTGAACCAATGCCTAACCGCCAACCTTACAAGTTGTGATGATTTGCTACGCAGTAGGCAAAAACCAAATGGCACCAGCCAATGAGCCAAATGGACAAAATTCCTACCAGGCCCCTGCCTCAAAGCAGACGACCCCATGACAGGCATAGCAAGGTCAAGCGAACAACCCCCCCAATACAGGGAGGGTGGGCGGGTGATCCGGTGCAAGCAGCCAAGAGGACACCCAAAGTTGGGCGTCCAGTATTTAAAACCTCTGACCCCTCCTTCAAAATTGGCAACAAGCAATTCTCCCCAGCGACCCAATTAACCAATTCACTGCCTGGGTCACTCCGCAAATCCGCCCAGCAACAATGGGGTGGCTTGTATCCCCCACCGCAACACGTGCTCTCTGCTAGGGAGAACACATTTTGTGGGAATGTGGCTACACAAGCCAAAGGTTGCATGCCCTCCCTCTCTTGAAAGCTTCCACTTTTGGACCAACCACAGTTCTCCATTATTTCTGTACTCTTGAGAACTCCATTGTTTGTTTTAGCTAACTGAAATTAGAACAAAGTCGGGACCAAATTATCGTGGGCCCTTAATTGTGATCTTCTCATACTTCTATACTGTTCATAACAAGAGCTGTGATTCATTGTGCTGCCTTTGTCCCCCATCCCCCTGCCCACTTTGGAGATTTTGCTGATCTATTATTTTCTGAGCCCGGAGAGGTTTGACATTTTCTAGTAATTCAATGTCACACTCCCTTTGATTGAGCTTAATAGGTGACTCATAGCTTACTAATAAGGAGCTGTTTTGTGAGAATCACTCGCAATTTGAATGAAACCTTGCTGCTTAAGAGTCCAAATCTCTAGTGAGTGCCACATTGTAGCTTTGCACACGTATTTCATTATTGATGTAATTCAATGTAACAGAAGATTAATTATCCACCTATGTATGTTATTATTCACACAACACTCTGAGTGAATGGGTTCTAAAGCCTTTGTGAATGTGCCATGTTAGAAAAGATTGGCTGGTAGTAGCTGGTGATATCTTCTGTGCATTTAGTTAAAAATGGGGGGGGGGGGATAAGCCCTGTCAAAAAAGTGGGGCGATCCATCTCATCAGAAAAAGTGTGACAGGATTGAATACCTTTAATATATTCATACCCACACATAAAAGTGCAGTATTTTTCATAATTATGTTCCTCCTTAACTGCATTTGTGTGAACTCTCTTGAAGAAAACTGAATTAATTAACCACCTGGTTTCACCTGCTGTATGCGAAGGAACAATTTAAGGCGTTTTCAGGGTGGTTGGCAAATATATTAATTTAACCCTTAAATAACATAACAATTTGCTCCAGTTTCTTATTCCTCCCTATTTTATTATTATCATTCTACTAAAATAAATAAGCTCTCCTAAATTTTTCTAGATAGCTCAGTCAGTAGAGCAATTACTTTGAGCCGTGAAACCAGAGGTTTATGTCCAGTGCTTAACTAAATTTAAGGTTCAAAAAGCTCAGAATTCCCCCCTCCCCTACTTTGAGAGGGGAGGATAATGCTCACCTATTTTACAATTCTGTGGCTGTCGTTGGTTTTGTGAAGCCTTGATTTTTGCCTAAAATCTGCAACGTGTGTGCCTCAGGAAAATTATTTGGCGATATGTCTGCTGTTAATTGTTTGATTTTTACCCTTACTCAGTGTCATTATTCCGTGAAGAAGGCAGCATCGTTCTTGGGGATCGGCACACAAAACGTTTACTTCGTCAAAAGTGACGAAAGGTAAGGCGACCGAAGCCGTCGAGGCCGTCTGACGATCCTTTTAAAATGCTGAAGTAGTGCTGAAAGCGAGTAACCTATTACATAACTGAAAAGTTTTAAATCTGTGTCCCATAGAGGTAAGATGATACCTGAGGAACTGGAGAAACAAGTCCAGCGGGCAAGGAAAGAGGTGAGAGGGGGAGAGAGAGTGAGAGAGCAAGAGAGAGTCTGTGTGCCCTGTGAAAGGCATACCTTATGTGCATTTGTGTATGGCAATCTGCTCCAATGGGGGGCAGTGTTGCGCCCGGGCCACGGGAGTGATCTGGCAAATGGCTGGGCTGGATGGCTGCCAGCTGGCGATTGACCAATGCTGGCTGGTTTCGGGCAGGTGCTTCCTGGGGGGTGGGGTGGGCCCAGCCGGCCAATGAGTGCCACCCTGGTCCACTCCCAGGGGGATAAATCGTGGCCTGTCCCGGCTCTCCTCCTCAGCCTCTTTCGTCGGATCATGCACGTGAATCTTGCAACACAACGTTGCGAGATTTGCAGCTGCAGCTGCTGCTCAAAAATTGAGAAGAAGGTGCATTAAGGATAATATGATGGGCTGTAAAGATCTGATCAGAAATGAATTTTGGAAGCTTATACACACACATACATACACACACACACAATTTTATATATATATATATATATATATATATATATATATATACACACACACAATACATATATATATGTACAATTAGGGTGATACTACATTGTAATGGTGTATATTTTGTATAGTATGCATATATTTCTTTTTTAGTGGTGGTTGAAAGGCCGTGATGGTCGCAGCAACAACAAAAATCATAAATTCAATTTTTGGTGGCATTGTTAGAATGGAAGAAGGGTGAATGAACGTGAATGAAAGTTAAAACAGGGTAGTTTCTTGTGTTGCAAATGTTTCAGGTCCAGTCTGCTTTGTCACAGATTGCACGGTAAGTCGTGAACGGGCAATGTGATCCCCAGGTATTTTAGTTCATCGCTTAAAAAATAATAACGCTAGAACTCACAAAATGGCATGAAAGAATAACTCTTGCACTGCAAACCTGAGCCATTCTCATTATGCTTCTCACTGAGATTATATCTATAATTGTGCTCAAAATTAAGGAACACCCCAGCTTTAGTAGGCCAGTAGTATCTTCAGGATACAGTATATGCTTAATGACTATGGCATTTTATCAGACATTTCATTCAGTTTGGGCAGATAGGAGAAATGTGGAATAGAATTAAAATAAATCTGTTCATGAATAAAAGATCAGCTGCTATTTTCTGGGCAAAACAACTATTGACAAGCAAACAGCATTCCCTTCATTGTTTAAATGGATTATTGGTGATAAAATCTCCTTTGATTTTAAAGTGTTTTGCAGTGAAAACAGTACTTGGCTATAGCTTCTCGTCCTGCACTCTTCTTTTAAAAACTATCCTTGCGGATGCATCTATCTGTGCTTAATATGGTTTCATTTCCTTGAAGTGAAGACTATAAGCATTTGAAATGTTCTCTTATCTCATTTCATGTTTGCAAGTGTCTCTGTTGAGTTCCATTCGATAACAGTGTTTGGTGTGGGAGGTGTCCTATCTTCTCTGCTTTGCTGTGCATTGCTTCACAGATTGCAGAAAAAGATTGGTGCCTGTGTTTTCATAGGGTATTCACAGAACAGATTCTAATGTTTGAAAGGAGATCCATAGATGCAAAGACATGGGAAACATATTTTCGGTTCCTCACCTCATGATAGTCTCAAGGGCAGGTTCCTGAATGTAACTTCCTCTTCAAACATTAAAGAAAATGCAAGATGGACACACAGTCCAGTTATGGAGACCTTGCCCCATGAAAACAAAATTTGTTATGGTGTATAATTTGTTCAACAGGTTTTCCTATAAATGCAAATTTTGTGAGGGGTTTTTTTTCCCCTCAGGTACTTTTATGTGCCAAATAATATTTTTTTAAAGTTGCGAAACGGTAGAAACAAAATTAGTATGATACACACAATCTTGGTCTGGCAGAAATAGAGGCTTTAAAATAGTAAAAGAAGCAAACTGAAATAGTTTTTATTTTGATCCTATCGTTTTCATATTGATTGGGCTTGATGGTTGTAATATCTATCTAACCCCACCCCCACCCCAAAAAGGTTGTAGTGTCATTACCATTTTTTGTTGTGGGATTGGGTAGAAAAGAACTATGTTGTGTGTATCTTCATGATGGGATATTCTGTCCGTGTTGTGATGGGTTATGATGGCTCCCTAACACGGTTCCAGAGTTCTTCATTTGTTGCAATGCGCACACAGAGCTCCCTGGTTTCTCATTCACTTCAATGGAGGAACAGCATTTTCTTTTCTTTTCTTTAAGGTATGTTTACCCCCTCCTTTCCCAAAAGAGCCTCAACGCAGCTTGCAGTAAAAAAACAAATTATAATAAGCCACAATAAATAGAACAGGTAAGAAGCAATTTGCAGGAGCCAGTGAAGCAAGCTGAGAAAATATAAATAGCTCCAGCACTATTAAAATCATCTGAGAATAGCATAGACTTTGACAGGCACCTAAAGGACAACAGTGGTGGTGCCAAGTGAATTTGGGTGCCACCACTGAAAAGGCCTTCTTGAGTTACCTCCAACTTTTGAAGACAGGGACATCCAGGGGAGGATTTCTGAAGAGGATCTGAATTGGTAGAATGATTCCTCTGGAAGAAGTTGGGTTTTTTGATATCCAGATCCTGGTCAGCCACTTAGCTTTAGTGGTAAGCATGATGGATCTTCCAAGTGTCCCTATTTTCCAGGGACGTCCCTGATTTGGAGAATGCCCTGCTTTCCTTTAGGATGTCCCTATTTCCACTAGAGAAATGTTGGAGGGTATGGAGTTATCCAACTTCCGAGCTGTCTGAAGGCAATCCTGTACAGTGGTACCTTAGTTTACGAACTTAATCTGTTCCGGAAGTCCGTTCTTAAACCAAAGCGTTCTTAATCCAAGGCGTGCTTTCCTATAGCAGTGGGGGACTCAACTGACAAATGGAACACACTCAACAGGAAGCGAAACATGTTCTTATTCCAATGCAAAGTTCACAAACCACAACACCTACTTCCGGGTTTGCAGCTTTCTTAATCCAAGTTGTTCATGAACTAAGCTGTTCTTAAACCAAGGACCACTGTGTAGGGAAGGGGTTTTTTTAATGTTTAAAGTTTTATAATGTTTATATATATGTTGGAAGCTGCCCAGAGTGGCTGGGGCAACCCAGGAAGACGTGGTGGCGGGAGTATAAATAGTAAAATTATCATTATGGAACGGAACGTCCCTATTTTCCTCAGAGAAATGTTGGAGGGTATGGCATGAGCACTTTGGTTTGGGTCCAGAAGCAACTGTTCAATCTGTGAAAACATTCACTAGACGCTGGCTGTGGTGATCAGCCCCTGTTAATAACTGGGCCATTATACTCTGCACCAGTTGAAAATTCTAGGTGCTTTTCAAAGGCAATGTGTCAGTCTCTCTACGAATCCTTCTGTTTGAATAAAGCTGCCGCTGAAGCTACCTTTCCCCAGAAGAAATCACTGGACTGCAGCAAGTATGATTTTATTTTAGCCTGACATTCATGGAAGATTATGGTTTTAAATTCACATTTAAATTATCCAGAATGAAGTGTGGAGAGAAGGAAGGAAGAGGGGTGGGAAAGCCCATTTAATTCACAGGATGTCTCCCTTTCCGTTCCTTCTGCCCGAATGCATGTCAATATCATTGAAGCATTAAAAAAATATTTCCCACTGAAAATGCGTTTGGCAATCATTTCAGCTCGCTCCAGAGTCTCATGGCAAAGTGAAAAGACAATTTCTGAGAAGTACTCCTCCTTTCCCCCCAATGTTAAGCTAAAAACCTATTTAAAGTCTCATCAAAGCCAAAAGAATCCAGTTTAGTAGGATTTATGAGGCTGTTCCATTGGCTGCAGGAGAAATTATTTTGGGGGGTTTTTTTGTTCAGCGTTTTAAGTTCGTAACCTGAAAGTCACTTTAATCAATAGTTCAGCGTAATGAAAACTTACAGCTGTTGCTTTGGGAGGAAAATGTTACTTAGCGGTTTTTTGTGTTTGGCTTTTCAGGAGATAGTGTTTCTTAAGATACTGCAGTGAGAATAATTTAAAAGAAAGGTCCTAAGCATTGCAGATGGTTAGGTTGTTAGCTCCATAGCTTCAGCATATGTATAAATGCAATATAAGGCTCACTCACTCCTGTTCACAAACAACTGCATATAATGGCCTAGTTTGCACAGTACAGTAAATGAAATTATGACTTTATGGGACTGCAGAAAGATGCAGGCTCCCAGATAAGAGTTTGCAGCTTCTTTGTTTCTCCCCATTTCTTTTTGCTCCTGCACAACACGGAGGTAAGCCCAAAATGTGGCTTACTGCAAGTGTGGGGAATCTTTGACTTTCCAGACGTTGTTTAACTATATCTCTGGCAAGCATGACCAATAGCAAGGGAAGATGAGATTTAGAATTCAGCAACATCTGGGCAGCCAAAGGTTCCCCATGCCTGGCTTAGTATGGTCACCTGAAGAAACCTTACTACAGCTCATGATTAGTGAGGAGAAAACTTAAATATAAGACTCTGTTCAGGTGACACACTAAACCATGGTTTGCACGGTCCCTGTAAACCATAGTTTGGCTTACTGTGTTGTGTAAACCAGGCCATAGCGTGCACTTTGAAATTTTAGTTTTAGTTCTATACGGCAATTGAGACTCATGCCTTTGGAAACAAATAACAGAAACCCTACTTCCTGTTGTAAGTTTAATACTTTGGGTGGAAAGTCTTTTCCAGCAGATTGATGAAGACTTGCGTGATAACGATGCCAATGTTGAGACGGAGACCCAACGAGTTTATGCACATCAGTATTATCTGATTTTTGCTTTCCAACTGCAGCCCCTAACGTTTTGTCTGCTGCTACTCCTGACGTTTGGAGAGAGTTGGGTTATGGCACACAATGGTCAAAAGGGGCTACTTCATAGCCCTGCTACGTATTTCTTGTGTGACCATTTGGACCATAGGATGCAGCTTCTTGTTGTTTAGTTGTTTAGTTGTTTAGTCGTTTAGTCATGTCCGACTCTTCATGACCCCATGGACCAGAGCATGCCAGGCACTCTTGTCTTCCACTGCCTCCCACAGTTTGGTCAAACTCATGTTGGTAGCTTCGAGAACACTGTCCAACCATCTCAGTCTCTGTCGTCCCCTTCTCCTTGTGCCCTCCATCTTTCCCAACATCAGGGTCTTTTCCAGGGAGTCTTCTCTTCTCATGAGGTGGGCAAAGTATTGGCGTCTCACCTTCAGGATCTGTCCTTCCAGTGAGCACTCAGGGCTGATTTCCTTAAGAATGGAGAGGTTTGATCTTCTTGCAGTCCATGGGACTCTCAAGAGTCTCCTCCAGCGTCCTAATTCAAAGCATCAATTCTTTGGCGATCGGCCTTCTTTATGGTCCAGCTTTCACTTCCATACATCACTACTGGGAATACCATAGCTTTAACTATACGGACCTTTGTTGGCAAGGTGATGTCTCTGCTTTTTAAGATGCTGTCTAGGTTTGTCATTGCCTTTCTCCCAAGAATCAGGCGTCTTTTAATTTCGTGACTGCTGTCACCTTCTGCAGTGATCATGGAGCCCAAGAAAGTAAAATCTCTCACTGCCTCCATTTCCTCCCCTTCTATTTGCCAGGAGGTGATAGGATGCAGCTATCTGTCTACAAATCCTACCTAGTAGCAGGGCTTTCCCTCCCTCAAGAACCCACCCATTGTGATTAATATGTCATTGGGTCAGGGCTCATTCATAACTGTAGTTCTGGAGGGGTTTGCATGTGAAGTTGCCACACATCCAATCCCTGCAGTCTTCTCATCCCAATAACTGCAGTCTATGGTGGTTCCACACCTGATGTCTGCTGGGATTTGTGCTTTTGGTGCGTCCTGCCTCCCTGGGCTTGTCTTGTCCACTTCTCATGCACATGGTCTCCTGCTACTGCGTGGGAGTTTTCCGCACATACATCCTGTCCTTTGGTAGACCTTCTATTCACATTTGGCGGCAGATTCAGATTGTTGATGGCAGGAAAAATAAGCACTAATTATGTAATGCAGGTAAGATCCCCTGAGAGGTGAGGAATCTCTTCCTTGCATGAGTAGCCTCCTAGCTGAGCTAATTAGTACTATCATCAGCTGAATGTTGTTATTAGCATTTAATACCAGGGACTCTTTCTACTCTTAGTTCAGAAGAAAGTAACAGGGAAGGGAGAAAGATAGCTATGCTATAGAAAGGCATGGCTATGGCAAGGTAGTAGTAGTAGCACCCTGCCTAGTTATGCTGTTATCTGCTCACGTTATGGTTTCTGACAACAGTGAAATTCGAGGCTATACTGTGCATTTCTTTAAATGTGTTAATAGTCAAAAAGTGCTTATAACAGTGAGTGCCTCTGGTTCATTATTTGAGAAAAGGTCTCTATACATCTTGAACCTATACCACTCCTTCCTTTGCTGCTCCCATCGAGCTTCTAAATTTACGTGGAGAAAGAGAAGAGGAAGGGGAGAGCAGCAGCAGCAGGGGCAATGGAGCTTTGTTGTTCTTTAGTTGTTTCTGACTCTTCGTGACCCCATGGACCAGAGCACACCACGCACTCCTGTCTTCCACTGCCTCCCGCAGTTTGGTCAAACTCGTGTTAGTAGCTTTGAGAACACTGTCCAACCATCTCGTCCTCTGTCGTCCCCTTCTCCTTGTGCCCTCCATCTTTCCCAACATCAGGGTCTTTTCCAGGGAGTCTTCTCTTCTCATGAGATGGCCAAAGTATTGGAGCCTCAGCTTCACGATCTGAACTTCCAGTGAGCACTCAGGGCTGATTTCCTTCAGGTTTGATCTTCTTGCAGTCCATGGGACTCTCAAGAGTCTCCTCCAGCACCAGAATTCAAAAGCATCAATTCTTCGGCGATCAGCCTTCTTTATGGTCCAGCTCTCACTTCCATACATCACTACTGGGAAAACCATATGTTTCTGCAAAATAGGGCACCAAGACTACATTCTCCCGTGCACCATTTGTGCACCAGGTCCATTTGTGCTAAGGACCTATCCTTCATAGAATCATAGTTGGAAGGGTCACCTAAGTGCCAACACCCAGCAGTGCAGGAATCTCAACTAAAGCATACGTAACAGATGGCCACCCAACCTTTTCTCAAAAATTTCCAAGGAAGGCGAGTCCGCCACCACCCGAGGAAGACCGTTCCACTGTCAAATGGCTCTTACTGTTGGAAAGTTCTTCCTGAAGTTGAGTCGGAATCTCCTTTCTTCTAACTCGAATCCATTGGTTCAGGTGCTAGCCTCCAGTGCAGGAGGAAACAAACTTGTTCCATCTTCCGTGTGACAGCCCTTTAGATATTTGAAGATTGCTATCATATCTCTCCCCTCCCCTGTCTCCTCTTTTCTAGGCTCAACATACCCAGCACCCTCAACTGTTCCTCATAAGGCTTGGTCATCTTGGTCGCCCTCCTCTGCACATGTTCAGCTTGTCAATATTCTTCTTAAATTGTAATGCCCCAAACTGGACACATCACTCCAGGCATAGTCTGACCAAGGCAGACTGGAGCTTTACTGTGACTTCCCTTGATCAGGACACTATACTTCTGTCCCCACAGCCCAGAATAGCATTGGCCTTTTTTTTGCTGCTGCATCAGACTGTTGACTCGTGCTAAGCTTGTGGTCTACTAAGACCCCTAGATCATTTTCATATGTACTACTGGCAAGCCAGGTGTCCCCCACCTTATATTTGTGCAGCTGGTTCTTCCTGTCTAAGTGTAGAACTTGACATTTCTCTATTGAAATTCATTTTGTTAGTTTGTGTCCAGTTCTGCAATCTGTTAAGGTCCTCTTCAATCCCAATTCTGTTATCCGTGGCATTAGCTACCCCTCCCAGTTTGATATCACCTGCAAATTTTATTAGCATCCCCCCAGTACCTTTATTTGGGATGCGGGTGGCACTGTGGGTTAAACCACTGAGCCTAGGACTTGCCGATCAGAAGGTCGGTGGTTCGAATCCCCGCGACGGGGTGAGCTCCCGTTGCTCGGTCCCTGCTCCTGCCAACCTAGCAGTTCGAAAACACATCAAAGTGCAAGTAGATAAATAGGTACCGCTCGGGCGGGAAGGTAAACGGCATTTCTGTGCGTTGCTCTGGTTTGCCAGAAGTGGCTTAGTCATGCTGGCCACATGGCCCGGAAGCTGTCTGTGGACGAATGCCAGCTCCCTCAGCCAATAAAGCGAGATGAGCCCAGAGTCGGTCACGACTGGACCTAATGGTCAGGGGTCCCTTTACCTTTAATACCTTTACTCAAGTGCATTATCAGGCATAGGCAAACTCGGCCCTCCAGATGTTCTGGGACTACAACTCCCATCATCCCTAGCTAACAGGACCAGTGGTCACGGATGATGTTGTAGTCCCAAAACATCTGGAGGGCTGAGTTTGCCTATGCCTGACTTTATAAAGACATTGAACAACAATGGTCCCAGGACAGAACCCTGTGGCAACCCACTTGTCACAGGATGACGAGGAACCATTAGTGAGCACTCTTGGGGTTTGGTCTATCAACCAGCACTGGGACCCATACTGAACCTGCCCTCATTGGTGGCAATGTGATATTTCCTTGAGCTGGAGGGCACTTTCCCCTTATAGTGGATAAATCCCTTTTGTGCTCACTTGCTTAGAATGGCTAGTCCATTTGTGTTTGGAGCGCTCACAAAGAATCAAGGCTCTTTTGGGACATGCACTTTTGGGACATGCAATGTGACCTTTGGGGGGGGGGATCTGAAATAGCCCCTCAGATTTCTGATTCAGATCAGGATCATGGCACACAGGAAGGGGATGGTTTATTATTTTTCCATTTAAAAGCAATTGA
This sequence comes from Podarcis pityusensis, assembly GCF_964106645.2. Taxonomy (NCBI): domain Eukaryota; kingdom Metazoa; phylum Chordata; class Lepidosauria; order Squamata; family Lacertidae; genus Podarcis; species Podarcis pityusensis. The sequence continues at coordinate 44,356,214 of NC_138037.1, read as the reverse complement.
CCCTTGTCTCCCATGCTGTGAGCTTGCTGAATATCACTCTTCCACCCTGAAGCAAATTGCAATCTGGGGAGGGGGGCAGGTTTATTAGGACCATAGCAGTGGAGGAAAGGTTTGGGTACTCACCCCCACATGCCTCAGTTGCAGGTTTTGATTCACATTAAATTCAGAAAGGCATAAATGCCAGGCACAACTTGTCCCTTATAGAAGAACCCACTTCTCCTTTAATGTTGACCCAACCAATTGGTTGGAATATCTTAAATATCGCAGTAGTCTTGTGCCGGGCTGGGCTTGCCTTGCCATGAAGCAGAATCTGCCAGCACCATCAGGTTATTTTCTGGGGGGCGGGTGTTCTTTGGTACCATCTAAAAGGCAGGAAATTGCCAGTTGTTTATTTGGTTATATTTTCCACTGCTTGGGAGGGTGAACCATTGCTTAGGCTGCAGTTTGGATTTTCCCCTTCAGGTACCGCAAATGTCTTAAGCTAGCCCTGCCATAACGGAAATCTTTCCAACCTGAATTTAGAGAAAGAGAGAGAATCAGTTTGCTTCCAGTGACATAGGTGTAAAGATTTTGGGACCAGACCGCGAGAGAGCATTGATCATTGACAGTCGATGTTTGACATTCTGGCACTTAAGTAACCCAGGTTTTTCCAATGTTTTGGATAGAATACTTCTAAAAGACCAGTTTGCTGCTGAGAATGTAAAATGTAGGCATTGTTAGTCTTGTCCTAGATTCCCAGACCTTACTGTATTTAGCGTGTCGCCCTCACTGGAGAATTTGAACAGTGCAAACAATCTTTTGTTTTGGATCATTCCGCAGGGTTCAGCACCATTTTTTGTCAGCGCTACAGCTGGCACCACAGTTCTGGGAGCGTTTGATCCTCTGGATGAAATTGCCGACATCTGCGAGAAACATGACCTTTGGCTGCATGTTGATGTAAGTTAGTTTTATTAACATTTGTTCTTTGTTTCACTTTATTAAGCCTTCCTTTTAACCGTGGAGCCGTTCTCACACATGCTGGGGGGAAAAGTGCAGCCGATTTTGCAAACCCAACTAATGGTGTTCTAAAAACCGAACTACATTTTGTTTAATGCATAAATCTGTGGACTGTCTCTCTCTGAAGAGCTCAGTGTATCTTTATTTTGATGTAGCTTAGCTTGAGAGGTTGTTTTGCCCAGACATATTTGGTAACTTTCACTATCTAAGCCCTGTACAACATTACATTAGTTTTTCATTGTGTAATATTAAGAGCTTGCCTGCATAGTAGTAGTAGTAGTAGTAGTAGTAGTAATAATAATAATAATAATAATAATAATAATAATAAATAAAATTTATTTGTACCCCGCCCAGAGCTGGGCTCAGAGCGGCTAACATCATATAAATAATACAATAAAAACAAGCAATCAATAGACTAAAATGCATCCCAAAATTAATTCAAATAAATTAAAATTAAAACTGAACAAATTGTTAAAGGTTAAAATTGAAAGCGGTTAATACTCGCCAGGACCAACTATTTCCACTGATATTATAAGGACCTGTGAGAGGGCTGGGAACCCTCCTTCGTGCTTCTTCTTATACAAAGAGAAATGTGTCAGACTGAACCGTGACCAAAGGCCTGGTGGAACAGCTCCCTCTTGCAGGCCCTGCGGAAGGATGTCAAATCTCGCAGGGCCCTGTCCTCTTGTGAGAGAGTGTTCCACCAGGCCGGGGCCATGGCCGAAAAGGCCCTGGCTCTGGTCGAGGCCAGTCTAATCTCCCTGGGGCCCAAAATCTTCAGGGTGTTTATTTTTGTAGACTTGGACTTTTCCTCAAAGGTTGTGTATGACATAACATAACCTTTTGTTTTATTATTCCTCCAAGGTGCTCGTGGTTCTTTCAGTGTGGTGAAAGAACCACACTGCCAGTGTGGTGTAGTGGTTAAGAGCGGTAGTCTCGTAATCTAGGGAACCGGGTTCGCGTCTCCGCTCCTCCACATGCAGCTGCTGGGTGACCTTGGGCCAGTCACACTTCTTTGAAGTCTCTCAGCCCCACTCACCTCACAGAGTGTTTGTTGTGGGGGAGGAAGGGAAAGGAGAATGTTAGCCGCTTTGAGACTCCTGAAGGGGAGTGAAAGGCGGGATATCAAATCCAAACTCTTCTTCTTCTTCTTCTTCTTCATAGGCTCCTTAGTGGAAGAAGGGGAGTTTGAGGGGGACTTCTTCCAGGCACTGGGTTCCCCTTCCTGCCACTATGTGAGGATTAGGCGAGAGCTCTGAAGACTGCTTGCAATCTCCCAGTGGGAGCAATTCCCCATGTCTGTTCGAACTCCTGAAAAAATTAGTCAGAAAATATTAGTCTGGTTGGCTGAGCCATTGGTCTTCTGAGTCCAGGACGATGGTGGTTAGGAGTTTATTATCCTATTGTTTAGTGAATGTTGAGTTATTTATCCTAAATATCTAGAATGACTCCTAGATTTCCATTTCTGTGCCAGTGGTACTATCCTTTAGCAATACATTGTTTCTCTGTGGGAATTCCTTTAAAAAGAATTATACTTTTCAGTTATATACTTTTCACTGATTTTAATTTTAAAACTTGACTTCCTTCCCCTCTTTCTGAGGTTCCTTAAATTTATTTTTAATATCTTCTGCAAATCCAAATTAACTTATTTATTGATCACACACACACACACACACACACACACACACCCCTTATATAGCTGCAGGTTATTACAATAATCCTGCCAGTGTTTTTATCTGTTTACAATTTATCTGTAAATATCCAACAAACCATTTCCATTCTTTTATATATAAAAAAAGTTTGTTATCATGATTTCTTCCAGTAGGTTTCGCTATGGGAATTCCAGCACAGTTCTGTTTGCTTAACATCTAAACATTCCAAAACTGTCTGACTTGCAGAAATATCCATTCATGGTGAATGACTAAATAATTTTCAGATTACCTAAGTGATATTACTGTAGGCTTTCAGTAAAGCAGTTTTTGCAAACACAGCTAAGGAGGATTAACGTAACATGAAAGTTTGGTAAGCTTCCCCACCCCCCACCCCCCAAAAAAACCTGAGAGTTTTTACTATTTTCCTGATCTTCTTGCAGATGGTTTATTGGAAATATGCAAATCTTTTTGTTGTTAAAAGTGCCTTCTTTCGGAATCAGTGAGCTGTTGATTGCTTGGCAATAATGCCTTTGATAAGGCTCTTTATTTCTTCAGAGTAAATCATCTGGAGAAGCTAAAAATAAATTGCTTCCCTAGTATTACGTTTCATGTCATCGGCTGATCTAGCTGTCATAGGGATGTTATTTGATTCCCTTGGGAAGAAGAGGTACCATTCATAATTGTGGTGGGAAGATTTCTCTACAGAGTTGGCCCAAGTAGTCTCTTTGTCTGTTTAAGGATGTGGAAAAATGTCTTCCAGGTATGAGCTGATCCCAGAGGGATGGATGCAGAGTCTATCAAGGGCATGTCTGCTGTAATTTATCACTCTCTTCTGTCCAGGCCTCCTGAGAAAAAGCTATATATAAAATGTGCTAAATTTGCAGTGGCTTGGGAAGAGATTCAGATCACCAAATATAGGCTGTTATTTATGACCCAAGGCTATATACAGCGTGATCCTATATGTGTCTGCTCTCTTGTTCCTAAATTCCGTGAAACACCCTTTTCTGCTGAAACGGCCTTTCACCTTCCACATGTTCTGAATTCTCCTTGTGCAGCTAGAATGCTTATGAGTATTCCACAACTTCAGAGCATATTCCATGATGGCATAGCAGCTTCAGTAGTGGCTGTGTGTGTCGTCTGGTTATTTTATCATTTATTAAATTTATTTATTAAAATTTAATTCTTCCCTTCCTCCTAAAGCAGTCCAGCGTTGCAATTATTCCTAAAACTGACAATAATTCAAGAACCTCCAAGTGTCCCTATTTTCCAGGGACAGTCCTGGATGTAAAGAAGCCGTCCCAGCTTCTGATTTGATCCCAGAATGTCCCACTTTTCCTTAGTAAGGTAAAGGGACCCCTGACCATTAGGTCCAGTCGTGACCGACTCTGGGGTTGTGGTGCTCATCTCACTTTATTGGCCGAGGGAGCTGGCGTACTGCTTCCAGGTCATTGTGGCCAGTATGACTAAGCCGCTTCTGGCGAACTAGAGCAGTGCACGGAAACGCCGTTTACCTTCCCGCCGGAGCAGTACCTATTTATCTACTTGCACTTTGACGTGCTTTCGAACTGCTAGGTTGGCAGGAGCAGGGACCGAGCAACAGGAGCTCACCCCGTTGTGGGGATTTGAACTGCCGACCTTCTGATCGGTGAGTCCTAGGCTCTGTGGTTTAACCCACAGCGCCACCTGCGTCCCTTTTCCTTAGGACGTCGCTATTTTCATGTTGGAGGGTATGGGGTTATGCAACCCCTGAGCCAAAGAGATAACTAACTAACTAACTAACTTCCCTGCATAGGGAAGTTTTTAAATGTTTAATGTTTCATTATGTTTTTACATAAGTTGGCAGCCGCCCATTTTCATTGAAAGAATGTTGGAGGCTATGTAATATCAAGTTAGATAGAATAATTGCTGGGTTTCACTCTGTTTGAGATAAAGAGATGGGAATATAAATCTTCCAGATTAAGAGATGGGAATATAAATCTTCCAGAATTCATTTTGAAGATTCTCACTAGTTATGGTTAGTTTCCATGATTACTCATGTAAATAAACACCTTTGGTTTTATTCAGCTATTCAGTGTTCCGTAACTTAGTCTGCTGACAGAACAATAGTAAAATATTTCTGAAGAATTTCAAACAAACTTTAGACTGATATACGTACGTATATAGCTCAGAGAAGGTACTTACAGTGACATACTGTCCTTGTGTAAGTGAGGCCTTATTCAAGCCAGTATATATATCTTCTTTTGGATTCTTTGAAATGAGTGGCATAATCAAGAGAATCCAGTTTGTACCGTCCCTGCCGTCTAAACTTTTAAAACCCTATAATGAGAGTAATAATAAAATTATACAGTGCTGAACTAACACTTTATAACTTTTAATAAATATTTCCACAGGCATCGTGGGGAGGCTCAGCTTTGCTGTCAAGGAAGCACCGCAAACTTCTGCAAGGCATCCACAGGTAGATGACGTTTAATTTGGAAAGGGGATAATTAAAGTCAAATGCAAGCGTTTTTGAAGTCCCATTGACTTCAGGGTGACCATCATTTCCTCATTGAAACCACAGACACTCACGTTTCATTTCGGATAGATTGTGTCATGCTCACTATGAGGAGGATGATTGGAAACCTGGAAAAAAAAACGAAGAAAAAGTCTGCTTTATCATATGCAATCACACGGCAATTGCAAAGTAATTTTCTGCTTTTGTCCATTTATCACGTTCATAGGGCCAATTCAGTGGCATGGAATCCTCATAAGATGCTAATGGCAGGGATCCAGTGTTGCGCCCTTCTGGTGAAAGACAGTTCTGTAAGTCTTCTTTTTTTAATTTCCCAAATGCAACTGAAGTGTGTTTTTGCTGCATTGAGAAAATAGATAAATTAACTTAGGTTTTCCAATACAAAAGCATAACATTGCAGACAATTGCATACAGTGCATGAGGTGCTGATGAGGGGTGGTGGGAAATACCTGATTTCTGCATGTGAATGACACCCAAACTTCTACTTATTTGCCAGTACAGTGGTACCTCGGGTTAAGTACTTAATTCGTTCCGGAAGTCCGTACGTAACTTGAAACTGTTCTTAATCTGAAGCACCACTTTAGCTAATGGGGCCTCCCGCTGCTGCTGCTGCCACCGCGCCGCCGGAACACGATTTCTGTTCTCATCCTGAAGCAAAGTTCTTAACCTGAGGTAATATTTCTGGGTTAGCAGAGTCTGTAACCTGAAGCGTATGTAACCTGAAGCGTATGTAACCCGAGGTACCACTGTATTTTAAAATTAACAGACCTGTGATTAGCTAATTTAGGATTGTGCGCATGCCCATTTCAAGTAGCAATAGATTAAGGTAAAGGTAAAGGGACCCCTGACCATTAGGTCCAGTCGTGACCAACTCTGGGGTTGCGACGCTCATCTCGCTTTATTGGCAGAGGGAGCCGGCGTACAGCTGCCGGGTCATGTGGCCAGCATGACTAAGCCGCTTCTGGTGAAACCAGAGCAGCACACAGAAACGCCATTTACCTTCCTGCCAGAGTGGTACCTATTTATCTACTTGTACTTTGACTTGCTTTTCAACTGCTAGGTTGACAGGAGCAGGGACCGAGCAACGGGAGCTCACCCCGTTGTGGGGATTCGAACTGCCGACCTTCTGATCGGCAAGCCCTGTGGTTTAACCCACAGCGCCACCCACATCCCTTAGCAATAGATTGCATGATTTTAAATAGGTTTGGATCCAGATCAAATTTAAGAAATGTGTATTGGAGTCTACAAATATAGATACAGTTAACATTTTATCATTCTATTTGAGATATATATATTCATTCTTTTCGGAATGAACGGGATTAGGAAGTGTTTAGAAGTTAAATGCATTAGTGGGCAAAATAATGACTTAAATGAATAGGACTTTGGAAAATATGGGAAGGCATGTCGGAATGTCATTGAATTAACAAAAAAAAAGTTGGGGGAAGGTGAAAGGGTTTTTAATTTGATTGAAATGGGAAAGCGCTTGGGATGCAGAGGCAGTGAAATGCAGAGATTAGTAAATCCATTGTAAAAGCACAGATCAATCAAAGCAATTGCTGGGTGTCCTCTTACTTTGACAGGAAGCGCTGGGGAAGATCACAGTGTCTCCCAGGCTGTCCTGTTAAAATAAACCTTTCCCTAAACGAACCCTGTCACCACAAGCTTGCATTTAAGTGTCTGCCTTTTTAGCTAGGAGAATCATAACCAAGTAGGCTGGCATACAGCCTTTATACATTTGAGATCCTTTAGAAAATAAAATGTTCACTGTACTGAAAAACATGATATAGATATATTGTCATTTAAAAATTTATACCAAAAGTTGATGTTTGACTGCATCTCCAAATTACAACATTGTTCATCATAGGGTGGATTTGACTTAAATCAAATCGATTTAAATCACGATTTAAATCACTAGTCAGTAAGACTTGATTTAAGTCTCTTTTTTTTACAGAAAGACTCATTCTTGCTGGTATAATCTTAATATTTACAACCAGATAAAGTTTTTATTTTTTGAATGATAAATTTTCAGAGTAGTTTTTACCGTTATATCAAAAATTACTGATTTGGTTATACTATTAGAAATACATTGACAGAAAATTATGAAATTATTGTGAGGTTTAGTAAGTTAACTGCTTATATTTGTACAACTTTTCTGCTGTACTTTAATGGAAGGAGAAAAATAATCATTTCCTTAATAACAATTTAAACAATTTATTTAACTAAAACAATAACAGTATAGCATATGTATCCATATTTGTTAACTGATGTGGTTAAACAATTTTTTAAAAAAACTTACTGCGTTTTAGCACTCTTGAAAAACTTAAATCATTTCCTGATGAATAGCTTTTGGACTATAACATAACTTAAATGTTATGCCAGTGAGAGCCAGTGTGGTGTAGTGGTTAAGAGCGGTAGTCGCGTAATCTGGGGAACCGGGTTCGCGTCTCCGCTCCTCCACATGCAGCTGCTGGGTGACCTTGGGCTAGTCACACTTCTCTGAAGTCTCTCAGCCCCACTCACCTCACAGAGTGTTTGTTGTGGGGGAGGAAGGGAAAGGAGATTTTTAGCTGCTTTGAGACTCCTTAAAGGGAGTGAAAGGCGGGATATCAAATCCAAACTCTTCTTCTTCTTCTTCTTAATTAGAAAACTATCTTTAGGAAGATTTTTCCTCCAAAAGCATTTTATTTTAAAAATCTGTTTTAAATAAAGAAAATCCAATTTAAAAAATAATAATCATTGATTTTTATCCACCTTGGTTCATCAAATATATAAAGGTTCCAGATTTGTGAAAATTCAGCGAACAGGTTATTTTTTCATATGATTAGTTGGTAATTATTTTGGATCCAGTAGAGCTGTCCTAGCATAGAGCAGAATGTACATATAGAAATACTGCATGAATATTCACTTTAGCAGGGGAAGATGTTTCATGCACATAGTTCATAATGTACATGAATTGTTCATCAGCATCGTAAGGAGCGTTGTGAGCTCCTGTTTCAGCAGGCTTTGGGCGGCACGTTAGAATCTCTGAGTTTTCGTTTACATCCTAACTCTACGTCTGTATACCCATATACCAGTGGCTAGGCAGATGTGAGATACTCATGCACTGGTGTACAGATACAAAAGAACAAAAAGCATTATGTGGAAAAAGAAAACATGGTTATGTATCGAAGCACAATATGGCTCAAGCTTAACTGACAAGGGTGACAGAAATCGCATCAGGAAGTCTGCTCCACGACTTTGAAAGGCCACGTTCCACAGTGGAGAATAATGTTTGCAAACCGGGAAACCTTTCCAATTCCCATGTTGCATAATTAGTATTCCGAGACACAGTTTCTCAGAGAACTGCTAATTTAGTTTTCTGCAGTGTTGAGGTCGTAGAGGGGGAAAAAGGATGAAGGGAGTGATGGCAGGTGGGTAGCAATAGCCATGGAATCAAAACAAGAAGATACATCCATGGCCACTGTAAGGCTGGGTTCATACGTATACCCCCAATTCTTCATTCTTCATCCAAAGTTGCTTACAACCAAGGCACTTGCAAAGGAAAGATGGGAAGAACTTTAAGGTATACAGTATTTTGAAAAGATACCTGTTTCCATACTTGGAACTGGTTGAAAGTACACACATGTTGACTTCTGGGTTGGTGCCTCCGGCAATGGCTGAATTCCTCTGATCGGGAGGAATTTGCCCCGTGGGAATTTGGGTCTGTACCGCCACGGCGAAGGTGGAGACCTGTAAAAATCACAGGCGGAAGAAGCCTGTGAACGTGGGATTCGGCGGGCACCTTTTGCGCCTCCCCTACTCGCGGGGGAACCCGATTTCGGGGACCCGGAGCGACGTGGGGTGAGTGGCGCGGTGCTTCGAATCGTCTGCTTCTTCCACGGAGCGAAGCCGCATAGCTGTTGCCGGAGAGAACTGACTTTTTCCTGTGGACAATTTGACTCCAAAGTAATTACCCGTGAGTAGAGCTGATACGGGAGAATCGGATTTTAAACGTTTAATTGGGCATCGAAACGGGGAGGTTCAAAACAGGAAGTCCGCCTTCCCTATTTGTAAATAGACTGAGGCAAGGAGTCTGTAAGCTGAAGTCTTGGAAAGCCTTTTGTAAAAGATTAAATTTCCATCGGCAAAGAGTATAAAATCCCCCTTGGAGGCAGGAGAAGAGGGGGGGAAGTTGTGGACTGAGTATGCCTGCAGGAGAGAGTAAAGAGAGTTAAAATACTGCTGCTCTGACCCTGGAAACGGGCTGCTAGTAGGACTGACGTTTTGGAATGTCCATTGACAGCACTTAGAATGTTCCTTGACAGCTAGCAAAATAAGAGAGATATATTGTTTCTACTGTCTCCGGCTGCTTCTAAAAACGAGTAATAAAGTAACTGAAAACTGAAACTAACTTTGGATTGTACGAGTTGCGCTTAAAGGTGACATTCTTGATTATTATAAATAGAAACTGTTTCCCCCTAGTGGAAGTTTCTGAAATTGATTACTTTATAAGAGCTGGGCTAGGGGAGTTTCCAGCTGCAAGATAAAAACTGCGTGACTCTGGGATTGACCTTGAATCTCTTAAGTGTTATGGCAAATGGAAAGGAAAGAACAGATGAAATGTTAACAGAAGAGGCCTTAGTGGTCGCATTATTGAAAATAAATGACTCGCTGGAACAGCTTCACAAGAAAACAGAAGTGATGAATGTGAAAGCGGATGCTGCAAATAATAAAATTGATTTAATTGTAGAAAGTTTAAATAATCTGGGACAAAAGGTGAACACCAACACAGAAACCACACAGAAATTGACACAGGAATCTACTTTAATACGGCAAACTGCGGATGAAGTCAGGGAGAAAACCTTTGCTGCTGAATGTAAAACAACACAATTGGAGTGTGAGAGAGCCCCATACATTCAAAAGCAACTTGACGAATATAAGCTGACATTTGCTATGATGGAGCTTAAAGAAAAACAAATGAATTTGAGGATCAGAACCCCACCAGAACTGGGAAAGGAAAGTTCGACAGAGCTTCAGGAGGAGACAGGATCAACATCGGCTGAGAAAGAGAGATTTTTGGGGGTCAGTAGGACCGCCAAAAATGTAAATTTACTTAAGGGCAACTGTGAAGGACGTTGGATTGAAGAGAAGGGGGATTGGGAAATATGGACAAATCTGAAGTTGTTATGGTTGGGCCGAGCTGTTGTGGTGGGGATGAGGGTTGCTGTGTTGCCGGGGATGTTGCTTTTGTGTCAAAAAGTGCAAGTTTTGGATGGGAGGGATTGTTTCAGGAGGTGGCAGAGGGATGTTCCTGGATTGGTTTGGCAGGGCAGGAAGCCTCGAGTAAAACTTAAGATATTGACGGATGCTAAAGAAGGAGGTGGACCTGCCCTGCCAGACACCTAAACTTTGTTGTGAATCATCTGCTTTTTGCTGGCTGAGAGAATGGCTGTCTCTTAAAAGCACTGAAGTGTTGGATAATGGCAGATGAAGTTGATGGACTAGACGGAATTGGCGGAAAAGATTGGCAAGATCTGAGACCAGGGAGAAGAGTCGGTGGAAGAAGACTGGGAAAAGTTTAAAGACTATTTATAGAAATATTGTAAAATTAATGAATGTTAGAAGAATGTTGGAATGAAATTATATGGCTTCAGTAGAAATGTTATAAGGAATTAAGCATAAATAGATTAATAGAGTATTAAAGGAAAATAAGGTTAAAAGGTGTTAAGATAATTATAGGATAGAAAACAGGGGAAGATGGTAAGGAATTGCTGAAATAATTAATAGAAGTGGAATACAAAAAGGGAGGTGTGAGGAGGCCGTGGAAATATGGGAAAGAAAGATAAGATATTGGAAGTTTTTTCTTTTTTCTTTTTCTTTTTTTTCCTTCTTTCTTCTTCTTCTTTCTTTTGATGTGTTTTTAAATTGTTTTTGTTTTGTTTTGTTAATTTTTATGTAGTTTTTTGTATTATCATGTATTGTTTTTTCTTTGTTTTTTCTTTTGTAAGTGTTTAAATTGTTGTAAAAGCAATAAATATTATTATAAAAAAAAAAGTACACACATGTTGAATTCCTGCAGTTTTGAGATAATTATCTAAGTCAGCGGCGTTGCGTATTTAGCAGATTAATTGCGCTGCAGAAAGCGTGCTGGGGAGACCACACGTTCAGGAAACAACGAAGAAACGCAAAAATATATTTTGCTTGGCTTTAATTACAAAAACAAAAACTCCTCTTACATTAAATCTATGAGTATGACCCATTCACCAGGGTACTGAGAGAGGCACACACTGCTCTTTATATACTATACCCAATTGCTGGCACAGCTTAATTAACACAACTTAACAGCACCTGCTATACAATGAACCTTAATATTTAAATAAACCATTCAACAAATGGTGTCCAATTTTTTTTTCAAAGAGTGCCAGATTTGATGAAGTGAAGGGCCGTGAGGGGCGACCAAAGGGCCAACCAGTTATTGACCTATTTTTAGGATTGAAGTTGTTGACCTTTTTTTAAGGGTTTTACCCCAGGAAGTAAACTGCCACAGGGGCTGGATTAAACCAACCGGCAGGCCGGATTAGGCCCCCAAAACGGACTTTGGACATGCCTGATCATATTGATATATTCGCCGATCTTTTCCTTCTTTTTGCCCTTCAATCTGTTTTTTTTTTTAATAATAATTTTTATTAAAATTTCAATCAGAAATTAAACAACAAAAAAAGAAAGGAAAAACATCAAAGAAATATACACAGATACACCATACAAATCTCAAAGAGAAAATAAAAAAAACACAAAAGACAAAAATCAACAATAAAAAAGAACATAACAATTAAAAACAATATCTCTTTTCCATTTACGTTTTTAAATTTACTTATTTTCTGGACTTCCTCGTACCTCCCTCTTTTGTATTCCAATCCAAATTGTTAGTCCAGCAATTTCTTTTCCACCTTTTTAATCCCAGTCTTTAATTTAATATAATATTGAAATATATAACTTCAACTTCTTTAAACCTAATCTTTAGTCTTAATGTAATGTAATGTAACATTAAAATTTTACCTCTTAATTGTCAAATTTCCATTTCATTAAACATCTTTAATCCTAATCTTTAGTCTTAATCTGTCATTAACCTTAACCTGTACAGCTGGAAACCGCTTATTTTCAGTCCAACATCACTCTAACATTCTTTAATTTTGCAATGTTTCTGAAGATAGTCTTTGAATTTCTTCCAATCTTCCTCCACCGACTCTTCTCCCTGGTCACGGATTCTACCAGTCATTTCCGCCAGTTCCATATAGTCCATAAGTTTATTCTGCCATTCCTCCAGCGTGGGAAGTTCTTGTGTCTTCCAATACTTTGCGATGAGTATTCTTGCTGCTGCTGTTGCATACATAAAGAAAGTTCTATCCTTTTTTAACACCATTTGGCCGACTATGCCCAGGAGAAAGGCCTCTGGTTTTCTTTTTGCCCTTCAATCTGCAGGCTCCATTTCCTGAGTCAATGTTTCGATTTCTTCGTTTGTTTCCTCTTGGGTTAAGGCTAAGGGGTTGGGACTTGCCTCAGGCCGCCATGAGCTCATTGCTGAAGTGAGATTTCAGCCAGAGGACTTAGTGGCTCCAAGCTCATTTGCTCATACTGCAAACCACAAACATAACAGGGAGCCAGACACATTGAATACATGAGGCCTTAACTTCCAGGTGACATGTCTAGGATTGCATTGTTAATCACTCTACTGCAGCCATCCGTCTTCATGAGGAAGATTAGTCGCTTCTTGCTGGCAAAGTGTTGCTCATTCTTAATTTCCATGCATAATTATTTGTCAGTTTGCTGGGATGGGCTGCAATGTTTAGTCAGTTAATTGGTTAGGTGAATTGTTTGAAAACATTTTGATTGACTGGGGGGAAAAAAAGGTCCTCAGTTAACCCGGCAGCAAATCTCGTAGTACTACTATAATACTACTATTAAAAAAACCTTGTAGATGAAAAGGCCCACCTGTCAGCTCTAAAAAGTGTAGATAAAGAGAGGCATTGCTTCCCGGGTGAGAGAGAAGTTCTCCTTCCAAGATGCTACCTGCTGTGATACATCATCTGAAAACAGAGAATGTGTCTTGTTTTTTCTTTAGAACTATTTTTCAGATACAGTGGTACCTCAGGTTAAGTACTTAATTCGTTCTGGAGGTCTGTACTTAACCTGAAACTGTTCTTAACCTGAAGCACCACTTTAGCTAATGGGGCCTCCTGCTGTTGCCGCGCCGCCGGAGCCCAATTTCTGTTCTCATCCTGAAGCAAAGTTCTTAACCTGAAGCACTATTTCTGGGTTAGCGGAGTCTGTAACCTGAAGCGTATGTAACCTGAAGCGTATGTAACCTGAGATACCACTGTAACACAAACTTATATGCATCAAGGTCTAAAATCCTTGCTTAATCAGCAGAGATTTCTTCCATCTTATGACAACCCTGGTTAAAATCACAGGATCAGGGAGGTTGTCACACAAATTGCTTAGAACTGTTGTGCCCGTGGAGTCTCCGCAAGTCACCCATTTGTGAGATGTCATACTGCACATAGATATTGAATGTCTGCTGAAAACGTTCCTGTTCTGCCAGGCAATTAAGAACACACCCCCACAATGGTCAGTTGGTGTTTGTTTTTCATTTCTTTCTGCTGTTAACTTTTTATGATTTTATCAACTGGTTTTTACGTTTTCATACTGTTGTAAACGGCTGTGATTTTCGCCCCCGATACAGTGGTATATAAATATTATTTTTAAAAATAAATACATATATAAATATTCTCCTAGAGACTTCCATTGATCTATTTATTTGTTCAATGTCAGGCTTCGGGAAATTCTATCCCTCCCCTGGTCGCAGCAAGAAGCATAGAAAAGATAGAAAAACAAAGAAGAGTTCTTACTTAATGAGTTTATTCAATCATCACAGCGAGAGATGAAGGAAGGCAGTCCGTCTCCCATTAATGGCGTCGCTCCAACTGAGCTCCTTCCCCCTCCCTTCCAAGCAACACCACTTCCCCATACGGTGGCTGCCAGGGGCTAATTTTCTCTGAGTCTTTTGCTCTTGCACTCTCAACGAACGCCGCGATCTGGGAGAAAGGGGGTTCAGAAATACTCTCCAGTGAGAACATGTTAACTGGCTGCTCTGCCTCCCCTGGCTCTGCCTCCCCTCTCCTTTCTCCCAACTCTTCTGTCTGTCTGTCTCTGAGCTGTGACCTTCCTCAAACCACTGCTGTAATTCAACGCTGCCTTCCTCTTCTCTGGAAGCTTCAGGAGAAGTGGGGCGGCGATCTTCACCATTCCTCCTCCATCTCGTCCCCTTCAGTCCAGTCCCTGACATTCAAGCACATAGTTAAGCTGATGGAATTTGCTTCCATGTGATGTAGTGATAGGTGGATAGGTGGATTTTAAAAGAGCTAATAAGGCAAACCTGCGGAAGTTAATGTTATCCATGGCTGCTGGTCACAATGGCTACATGCTGCCTCCAGGAGGAGAAGGATGCCTCTGAACTCCACTTTCTGCTCAACAACTGTCGGAGAGGGAGATTGCTATCTTGTCCTGTGTTTGTGTCAACAAAGGCAACTGGTTGGCCACTGTAGAATTGGGATGCGGGATTAGAATAGGGGGTGGGCAGGCTCTTTTGTTACCTTGCGTATGGGTGTTTTGCATCTTTTAAACTTTCTCCCTCAGTGATGCTAAATTTAGAACAAGACCGATTGACATCCAGTCTTCTCTCTCCAATGGCCTCCCTAAAGGATTGTTAAAATTTTCCCTTTTAGGACTATAAATGGCTCCTCTCTTCCTTAAAGTAAAGGTAAAGGGACCCCTGACCATTAGGTCCAGTCATGGCCGACTCTGGGGTTGCGGCACTCATCTCGCTTTATTGGCTGAGGGAGCCGGAGTACAGCTTCCGGGTCATGTGGCCAGTATGACTAAGCCGCTTCTGGCAAACCAGAGCAGCGCACGGAAACACCGTTTACCTTCCCGCTGGAGCGGTACCTATTTACCTACTTGCACTTTGACGTGCTTTTGAACTGCTAGGTTGGCAGGAGCTGGGACCAAGGAACGGGAGCTCACCCCGTCGCAGGGATTTGAACCACTGACCTTTTGATCAGCAAGTCCTAGGCTCTGGTTGAACCCACAGCGCCACCCACATCCCCCTCTCTTCCTTAAGTAGATTTAATTGTCAGAAGCTGTCTGGCTAAAAAAAAATTTTAAGCTGTTTGTACTTTTGATATTGTGTGCTGTTTTAGTGCTTTATAGCTGCTTTAGATAATTATTATTATTATTATTATTGTGAATGGTTTCAGAATTGCTTAAGTTATTGTTTTAATTCACTCTGCTTCCTTGTTGAGGAAATGCGGGGTATAAATGTTTTAGCAGATGAATATTGGATAGATAGATAGATAGATACGCAGAGAGGAATCCTCTGCTCCAACCTGTCAGTACCCATAGATGAGAAAATTGGCTCCTTTTCAATCCAGGACTTGTGTTTTGTACATGATGCTGAATAGCTTGTGTCTGGTATGCATATGTTTTAGGTTTTGCCTTGACATATTCCCCCCTCTGTTTTATTATAAGCTTGACAGAGCTATCTGTGCTATATTGTAATGCAGATTAAAGGCTGTACATTCAGTTACAGAAATACAGACACTTTCATTAGGCATAATGTCAGAGTCCTTGTAAACCCGTTCCTGCAGCAGACAGGCAGGAAGAGGTGCAGAGAAGTGCCATCAAATACTAAACTTATTTTCTGTCTGTTCACAGTGGACATCTTCTATATTCAATTTTAAAGTGGATTGTGTGCTGCGTTGTGAGATGATATTCGGCAATATCATTATGAATCGGTGTGCGGTTCTATAGCCTTCACGCTCTGCTGGGAAATTGGGCAGGATATCTTTAACCTGAACACTGGCTTGCAGGCCAATTATATTTCCAAAAGCAACTTATTGGACAGAGCTGAATCAGAATTGAAATCGGCCCCATTACTGGCTTTAATTCTCTTTTCTAGCTCTTCTGTTTCTCTCCAGCACCTTCTGACTACATGCTTCCAGTGACTTTTTTGCTCAGCGCCTCTTGCCCAGTTATCAATCTGCATCCTTCTCCCACAACTTTCCATTCTGACCTGTGTGCCTCTAATGCAAATAAATTTTATAAATAAAAATTATTATTATTATTATTATTATTATTATTATTATTATTATGCATTTCCAAGTATTTTCGTACTTCCATAAGTGTGCAGGATTTCGTAGTCAAAACGTTTGGTGTTCCTTGGTGCAGAATTCATACCTGATGGATGCACAGACTTTGCTTCTCCTCATCCTTTTCCTTTTTCAAGCCCTTCTCTGTATCATTTCTCACTTTTTCATGTGCCCAATTTTGTGACTCAGTGGTCAGAACTTAGCATCTTGGGAAACATGGGGTGTCCACCAGTAGCTCCCTGAGTGATCTTCTTCTTTGGCGATCACTCGTAGCCAAGTAAGATTGTCTTCCATAAACACGGTTTTAACAATGAGTCTGTAAGTGACTGTGGAGGCCAATTCTGGATTCACATGTCCTTCCACATTGGTTTTTTCTTTATTTTCCTTTTACAGTATCTCGCTTTCTTTTTCTTTGGGTTTCTCCTTTCCTTGCCTTTTTCTCCCTTCTGGCTTTGTTCTCTTTTAGACCAAGTAGCTGTTTTATCTCAGTGTGTTATAAAAAATATACTTTGTAATGGGTATGTAATTTTGTATATCTTTCAATAAGTATCAATAAACATTTTTTAAATTTATTTTTTCAAGGATAGTTCGGTGAAGATGTAAACTCAGTGTTGGGCTACTGTGAAAAAGGCAGATTCTATGCTAGGGATTGTTAGGAAAGAACCTGAAGATAAAAGTGCTGATTCCATAATGCCATTATACAAATCTATGCTGTGTGTACACCTTTGGTCACCTTACCTCAAAAAGACTGTACTCAAAAAAAGAGTACAGTCATACCTTGGTTTTCTAATTTAATCCGTTCTGGGAGTCCATTCAACTCCTGGAACAGTTCGAAAACCAAGGTGCGGCTTCCGATTGGCTGCTGGAGCTTCCTGCAGCCAATTGGAAGCTGTGTGAGCCGCGTTGGACATTCGGCTTCTGAAAACCATTCGAAAACCAGAACAATTACTTTGGTTTTCGATCATTCCAGGAGTCAAAACGTTTGAGTTCAAAGGCGTTCGGCTTCTAAGGTTCCACTGTATTGTAGCATTGGAGCGACTCCCCCTATGAGAGTCGCAGTATTTGGGACTTCTTAGTCAAGAGAAAGAGCGAGTTAAGGCAGAAATGTATAAAATCATGCATGGCATGGGAGACAGTGCATAGAGAACAGTTTTTCACCTTCTCGGACATGCAGTGAAGCTAAATGTTGGAAAACTCAGGGAGGTCAAAGGAGCTACCGTATTTTTCGCTCTATAACACGCACCCGACCATAACATGCACGTAGTTTTTAGAGGAGTAAAACAAGAAAAAAAATATTCTAAACGAAACAGTGGATGTATGATTTTTGTGGTTCATGCTGTGGCCACAGACATGTGATCTGACAGTGAGTTTGGAGTAGCCCAATGCAAAAATCCTGAGGATCCATGTGGATCCATGCTTTGTAACCACGTTTTAAGTGGGGAGGGAAGGAAAAGCACTCAAGGGAGAAGGAGCACGCGTGGGGTGGGTGGAGAAGGATGCTGCTAATAATAATGAAGAAGAGGGGTATAAGGGGAGAAGGAGCACGCCTGGGGTGGGTTGAGAAGGATGCTGCTAATAATGCAGAAGAGGGGTTTAAGGGGAGAAGAAGCACGTGTGGGGTGGGTGGAGAAGGATGCTGCTAATAATAATGAAGAAGAGGGGTATAAGGGGAGAAGGAGCACGCCTGGGGTGGGTGGAGAAGGATGCTGCTAATAATGCAGAAGAGGGGTTTAATGGGAGAAGAAGCACGTGTGGGGTGGGTGGAGAAGGATGCTGCTAATAATGAAGAAGAGGGGTATAAGGGGAGAAGGCTCCTCTCCTCTCCCGCTTTGCTCCTTTAAAGCAAGCAGGCTCTGCTTTTCTTCCTCCTCCCCGCTCATCCCTGGCTTAGCGAGCTGAAAAACTTTGCTGCTATGTAGCGAGCTGAGTGGGGAGGAGAGAGGGACAGAGAGCCTGCTTGCTTTAAAGGAACCAACTGGACAGGAGCCGCTTACACTCGTGTAAGCGGCTCCTCTCCTCTCCCGCTTTGCTCCTTTAAAGAAGCAGGCTCTCTGTCCCTCTCTCCTCCCCACTCAGCGGCTCTTCTCCCGGCTCTTCTCCCGCTTTGCTGTTTCAAAGCGAGCCATGGAGGCAGGAAGGAAGGGGAACCATGGATCCTCTGCTCACGACTGCAGCATATCCCCCCCGCCACCCGTAGGCACACGCACAGACATTTCCCCTTACTTTCTAGGAGGAAAAAAGTGAGTGTTATGGTGCAAAAAATACGGTACTTCCTTACACAGCACATAGTTAAACTACAGCATTCACTCCCACAAGAGGCAGTGATGATGGCCACCAACTTCGATGGTTTTAAAAGAGGATTTGACATATTCTGGGAGGATACTGCTATCAGTGGCTTCTAGCTATGATGACGGTGCTGTGCCCCCATGCCAGCTGCTGGAAAAAGGTCAGCTATTGTGATAACAGGGTCCTGGACTAGAAGGGCCTTTGGCCTGATTCTGCAGGCTCTGCTTATGTACCCAGCTGCGAAGACCACGCTGGGAATATATTACATCCCCAAGACCTCGACAGGTAGTCTAGGGTACTGTCCAGATTCTGCTGAACTCCAATGCCTATCAACCCTGGCCAGTGACCTGGAAGATACTACGTTGGCTAGCCTTGAGTAATCATAAATTATTAACACAAAAATCAGATATTCAGAGCTGGTGTAGTTTGGTGGCTAAGATGTGAGATTTGAATCTGGCCCCTAGTTCACATCTGTCAGAAGCTACCTGGAATTATTATTATTTATTGAATACCGCCCTATACCCAGAAGTCTCATCGATGTTTTTTTGTACATTTTCTGTGCACAAAAGTGACATCTCAGTTGAGGTTCTCTGCTGAAAAGGTTTTTGTACCAGCCCACAACAGTTATTAGAATGTTATCTGTAGATTCCTAAACCTAATGGTTAAGTTCAAGACATAGTCTTAGAAATCCTAGGTTAATAAAATGTTATAATTTGAGCCTGGGGATGGGAGGGCCTTTCTTTTTCTTCTTCCAACAATCTTCTGTACAACCATGCGAGAAAATACCAAAGGTTAGACTGTCAGAATTCTAAGAAAACTTCTGAAACCAATAAAAATTGCATAGCAATTGAGACATCTCACCTTTTAATCTGAGCAGCTTATTTTTAGCCCTGTGTTTCTCATTCCTTCAGCTTGCTCTTTACATACCTATATTGGTTGATTTTGCTGTCCTTGAAATTCATTTTCAAGACACATTCATTGTGGTTTACTATTCCAGTGCTCATCACTACTCAGATGTTATGCGTTAGGAGGTGAGAAATAAAGAGGCAAAGACACAGGTTGTGGGATAAACTAGAGCCACTTTCACACAATTGTAGAGTTGCAAGAGACCCTGACGGTCATCTAGTCCAGCCCCCTGCAATGCAGCAATCTCAACTAAAGCATCCCTGACAGGTGGTCATCCCAACTTCTTCTTAGAAACCCTTCAAGGTAGGAGAGCCCACCACCTCCCAAGGGAGTCCGTACTACTGTCAAACACAGGCTTCCTCAAACTTGGCCCTCCAGATGTTTTTGGCCTACAACTCCCATGATCCCTAGCTAGCAGGACCAGTGGTCAGGGACGATGGGAATTGTAGTCTCAAAACATCTGGAGGGCCGAGTTTGAGGAAGCCTGGTCAAACAGATCTTACTGTCAGATACAGTGGTACCTCTGGATGTGAACGGGATCCGTTCCGGAGCCCCGTTCGCATCCAGAAGCGAACACAACCCACGTCTGCGTGTGTGCGGGTCGTGATTTGCGTCTTCTGCGCATGCGCATGACGTCATTTTGACCGTCTGCTCCGTTACTTCTGGGTCGCTCGCAACCCGAAAATATTTATCCCGAAGCTACTTCAACCCGAGGTATGACTGTAATTCTTTCTGATGTTTAGTTGGAATCTACTTTCTTGTGACTTGAATCCATTGATTTGGGTCCTACCCTCCAGAGCAGGAGAAAACAAGCTTGCTCCATCTTCCATGTGACAGCCCTTTATAACTTCAGCACTTAAGAACTTATTAAACTTTCTGAACTGCATCAGGGGAATTAGACCACGTGGTGGAAAATCCCAAAAGCTTCTTAAACTCCTAAGCCTGCTGGCCATGGGCTAGCCCACCCCGCAGAGTGTCAAGCTGGTCTTAAACCCAACTCTTTCCCCTCTTCCGCACCCTTAAAGGCAGATGTTCCCCATCCATGGCCTCCCCAAGCTGCACAACCTGGAGTGAGTGACCCAGGTTCCCCTCAAAAGTGGTTCATATTGTGTACCACAAGGTCGCAAAGCCCTGTGTGCGAGTCTCTGGAGTCGCTATTCACCTGAAAGTGCCTCAGGATACTTAATATTTTTTCCACCTCTTAACTTTCCTTTCCCTCCCACCATACAGGCCTTCTGAAACCAATAAAAATTGCATAGCAAGTATCTGCTATCCACAGGCTTTATATTGACTGTTTATTGAGAGACCTCACATTTACATTTCAATTTCTTACTTTTAGTCCTGTGTTTCCCATTCCTTCTGCATTCTGTTTGCAGGTGTTGTTCCTGAAATTCATTTTCAAGGCACATTCATTGCAGTTTAAGATTCCAGTGCTCTAGATGTTTTGCAATGGCATTTTCTATGGAATTAATTTGGAGAGTAAAAAGCCAATGAATCACTGAGTGAAATAATTTCATTTTAAAGCTGGAATCATCATGTAATAAAATGGTCTCCCTGCTGCCTGGTTTTAAATGTGAAGCACTATAGAATTTTAGAGAGAGATCAGAGTTGATGCTCTTCTTGAGTGTATCTTTATGGTGCGGAGTGAGAGAGTTATATGATAACATTTAGAAGCTGCGCATGGTAATAATGAAACATTTCACTGCCCATCGGTGCAGGTGCTAATGTGGAAAACCTTCGAGCATGTGGCTGTCATTTGTCTCTGAAGCCCATAAACCACTGAGAATTGTGAAAGAAACATCATGTAGCCTTGAACAAGATTCAGCAACAATTTACTTAACAGTGCAATCCTATACATGTCTACTCAGAAATAAGGCCTACTAAGTTCAATGGGGCCTGCTCTCAAATAAGTGAGGATAGGATTACGAGGGAGGGGGGGACAAACATAAAAAGATCTTGGCCTGAGATAGTAGTAGTAGTAGTAGTAGTAGTAATAATAATAATAATAATAATAATAATTTATTATTTATTATTTATACCCCGCCCATCTGGCTGGGTTTCCCCAGCCACTCTGGGCGGCTTCCAACAGAATATTAAAATACAATAGTCTATTGTAGTCTCCATCGTTCTGCCCGGACACTGAGGTCCAGTGCCGAGGGCCTTCTGGCGGTTCCCTCACTGCAAGAAGCCAAGCTACAGGGAACCAGGCAGAGGGCCTTCTCGGTAGTGGCACCTGCCCTGTGGAATGCCCTCCCACCAATGTCAAAGAGAAAAGTAACTACCAAACTTTTAGAAGACATCTGAAGGCAGCTTTTAATGTTTAATAGGTTATTGTATTTTAGTGTTTTGTTGGAAGCCTCCCAGAGCGACTGGGGAAACCCAGCCAGATGGGCGGGGTATAAATAAATTATTATTATTATTATTATTATTATTATTATTATTATTATTATTATTTAAACATTAAAAGCTTCCCTAAACAGGGCTGCCTTCAGATGTCTTCTAAAAGTCTGGTAGTTGTTCTTCTCTTTGACATTCGATGGGGGGGGCGTTCCACAGGGTGGGTGCCACTACCGAAAAGGCCCTTTGCCTGGTTCCCTGTAACTTGGAGATGTTGTGTGTCTGTGTTTTAAATACAAATTCCTGGAGCTCCTTGGCTATTGTTGAGTCAGTTTCTGGAAAGAGTTTACAGCAGTTATTCCGAGCTATAGGACAGATGCAGAATTGGATAGCGCGGTTCAAGCACAAGGTTTGTAGGGATTCAATGTGCCAAGTAATTACACCCATTGCCTTGCATTAAATTTAAATTACAGCAAATCTGTTTTGTGAATAAAATCAAGGCCCTACTAATTTATGGAATGAAATTCAGTTCCTAATACAGATGGAGATAAGTTAGCCACCAGCTACCCGAATTCATTCCCCTTAAATCCTCCTTTTTCCAAAGAGGTTTGGAATTGCTGAGCTCATCATTTTGCTGGTATCTTGGTAACCATGGCTCCTATTTTGAAACTGTAGCTCCCACAGCAAAGCCAGAACTTAAAGGGTCCGTGCTGCACACAAAAAAGGGAAGCATTATTGCATTCCAACATTTTTAATTACCTGTCGTGAATACTGTAAAGGTAAGACTCATGCTGTTTCATCTCATGTTGCCTCTTATAACAGGACTTGCTTAAGCGATGCTACTCTGCCAACGCGTCCTACCTGTTCCAGCAAGACAAGTTCTATGACGTCAGCTACGACACAGGTGACAAATCGATCCAGTGTAGCAGAAGAGCAGATGCGTTCAAGTTCTGGATGACCTGGAAGGCCCTGGGCACAACTGGCCTGGAGGAGAGAGTAAACAGAGCCCTTGCATTAGCCAGGTAAAGGTAAAGGGACCCCTGACCATTAGGTCCAGTCGTGACCGACTCTGGGGTTGCGGCGCTCATCTCGCTTTATTGGCCGAGGGAGCCAGCGTTTGTCAGCAGACAGCTTCCAGGTCATGTGGCCAGCATGACTAAGCCGCTTCTGGCGAACCAGAGCAGTGCACAGAAATGCTGTTTACCTTCCCGCCGGAGCAGTACCTATTTATCTACTTGCACTGGTGTGCTTTCGAACTGCTAAGTTGGCAGGAGCAGGGACCGAGCAACGGGAGCTCACCCCGTCGCGGGGATTCGAACCGCCGACCTTCTGATCAGCAAGTCCTAGGCTCTGTGGTTTAACCCACAGCACCACCCGCGTCCAGGCGTTAGCCTTTCAATTCTGAAGGTTTTGACACCAAGTGTATAAAATCATGTCAAGTTAAGGAATGATGAGTTGTTGCGAGAAGATCCATCTATTAAGCTTAACATGTATTTTTACTAAGTGCCCTAACGTAGGCTTGCCGGAAAATTCTGGACATGTACGTAAATTGGACGCCTAAAATGGCATCCGCGGGGAATATTTTTCCGGGGGCTTTTCATGGAGTGCACTGTGAGGGCTCCATCCACCCATGGCGCCACTGCTGTTGGCACTGGCTGCTGCCTCCCTCGCTTGGGTGTGCGTGGCTGCCCTGTCGGGGAACCACTTTAGCATGAGGCAGCAGCACTGTGTCCTGAGCTCGGAGGCCCCTTGCAGTGCCATCACCTGGCATGCCTTTCCCTGGGCCCTGGACCCACCGTTTACATCTGTGAGCCTGCCCACCCAGCCAACAAGGTGTGAGCGCTCCTCCCCGACGCTTCCCACTGTCTCCTGCAGGTAAATGGAAGGCAGCGTGGGCTCGTGTGCAAGTGTGTGTGTGTGTGTGTGTCTGTGTGTGTGTTATTCCAGAAACTGGAAGCGAGAGCATTGCTTTCACTCTCCATGAGCTCTGTGATCCAGGGAGGTTGGGTGGCCTCTAGCCTTAGCAGAATAGGCTCTCCCCCACCCTCCCCTCTCAGCCTGAGGCAACTCTATGGTTGCAGGAGGCTGGGTGGGTCCTTGCAGGCAGCGGTGGGAAAGGAGAGTGGATTTGAAGGGGAGCTGCAGAGACAGCAGGGCAGCAATGGCCAGAGGTGTCCACCAAGGAAAGCAGGAAGGCAGAGGGTCCAGGGTGCGTATTGGGCTTTGGGGAAATGAGGGGCACCAGTTACGGCAGCTGCATTATTACATGGAAAGGATTAACTGTGATGGTGGGGCGGGCAGTGGGCACTGCCTCGCCTCCGCTGCCTTCTTGTAGGGGTCAGTTGTGGATTTTTCAGCGTTTTCCTTAAAAAAGGTCAACAATTTTGGTGTTTTCCGTTTTGAAATACAGTGGTACCTCGGGTTACATATGCTTCACGTTACATACGCTTCAGGTTACAGACTCCACTAACCCAGAAATAGTGCTTCAGGTTAAGAACTTTGCTTCAGGATGAGAACAGAAATCATGCTCCGGCGGCAGCAGGAGGCCCCATTAGCTTCAGGTTAAGAACAGTTTCAGGTTAAGTACAGACCTCCAGAACAAAGTAAGTACTTAACCCGAGGTACCACTGTATGACAAGCCTACCTAATGTGAAAGTATAGCCGGGAAAATGAGAGACCCTGAAATGAATTGTCACAGTTCAGTTATTATAATGTTAGTCTTGTAAACCATGATTCTAATAATAATATTAAAAGCTTCCCTAAACATTAAAAGATTCCCTAAACATTCCCTAAAATGTAACCTCTTGAAAGTTTCAGAGGGCACAGAACACTATGCCTAGATTTTTTTTAGTGCTTCATTGTGTGGGGGGTTACAGGGTGGTGAGTATCAGAGTTGAGTTTAGAAGTCTGGATTTGTACTGTCACCTCCATCGCACTAATCTGGTCCTGGGGTGGGTGGGAGTGTCAGTTTGTGGTTTGCCTCAAGGCCCCAAAATGTATTTCCCCGGGACATTCACAGAATTACAGAAGCAATCCTGTGGTTTCTGATTTCATCTGGGAATACCCTGGTTTCCCCCCTCCAGGATTACATCTGCAGAAAAGACTCCTCTATGTAGAATGTTACCATGAACTCAGCCAGAAATGAAGTTCTATAGAGGCAGATACTCTGAAAAACAAAGCCGTTGTGGTTTTGCGGAATAGATGTCCTTGAAGCTTGCTGAACAAACCATTTGAGGCACATCCTATTATCCTGTGTATATTCAGAGTCTGTTGGTTGATTCCCCCTACCAGCAAAAGAATTGCTCATCAGGGTCACTCTCCCCAAGTTCACTTTGCTAAGAATATACAGATTAATGATCCTGTTGAGATCAATACTTCCCTTTGATGGCTAGCATTTAGCCAGTGGTGTATCTAAGCAAAAGTGGCATTGTTTTCCAAAGAAGAAAATTGCCTTCATCTGATAATGACCAGCAGCGATATTCAGCACAGGAGCTAGCTCTGGAGCATTAGGCACCAAGACTTTACAGCTGAAACATCAGTTTCTCTGGGCGATAAGCCAGGTAGGTTAGCTACATGACCAACTGTACTGCATGTTTCCGGATATGTTACAGTAAGCTTCCCTCTGATGCTGCAGAGATAATATTTCAAGGTCCCCGAATATAGACTTGTCTTCATTCTGGAGCTAGCCTACTGACCTTATATCTTGAGGTCAATAATTTTTTCCATTGCCAGACTGAACTGCAAAGGTTTTTGTTGTTGTTTTTTTAAACTCATGCTACAGTGTGGTTCGTGTCTTGCACCATCAGTGCACCTTCACCATTTATTAGCATTTCCCCCTGCTTTCTGGGCAGTATTGGGCTCCATAGCTTCTTATTAGACAGAAGATCCGAGACTTGTGTTGAGCCATTTTCCTTACAAGACCTTAGCATTTGAGATAAGTGCAACAGAGGGCTCAGCTGATCCCTAAGGGGACATTTTGTGAGCTTTGTAGCAGTGCTGCAGAAACCTTGTTAATTTGAGCTTAGAGCAATATGTTCCAAAGATATGTTTGCCTCGCTGCTTGTGGCACAGCATCGCCGCTGCGCACTCCTTGGTTGTCTTCTTTTTGTGGTCTACACAATGTGAATAATAGCAACCTTCTGTGCAGCATGTTTTGAGAAGGAATGAAAAAGAACATTCCAGGCAATTGAAGGTTATAATGATACTAATGCAATGATAAGCATGAGTTGAAATTATCGTTTTTGTTGCAGTGCATTCATTTATACAGTGTTGGTGCTAGTGGCAACAATTCACCATGGCAATCTTGGTTGCATGGATATGCGTCGGAGAGAAAGAAGTCACATGCGCAAGTCTTGTTAACAATAAACATCTTGTCAAGTCCCCATGCTCTGACGTAAACACTCTGTAGAGTGTTCCTTTCATTGACTCCCTGGGCAGCCTTGATAAAAATCTCTTTGCTGCCATATACATGGATGATTCTGAAAGTGCAGAACCATTCTAAACTAGGTTGTATTTCATTTTACTTATTTGCCTCGGACTTCATCCTTTACTTCTTGTGCCTGAGGGTTTGCTGTGAAAGCCAGGCCACCAAAGGACAGCAAAAGGAAAGGCTATTGTGGAAGTCCGCTCACCTGGTTCTGTGTAGCCTTTGATCAGGTCGGGGGAAATGGTTTCTGTATGTTTACTGCGGAAAACGGCTGTGCTCAGTGCTGATAGGCTGGGACGTGTGATGTCATAAACACACCTCCCTGCAGGGAAGGCAGGCTGTCTGTTTCTTTAAATATTTGAAGCGCTACACATAGAAACATATTGCTCTGCTTTCCTTTGGACCGCATCAGCAAGGCTGAGAGGGAGGGTCTTGTCATCTGGGCAGCCCAGGACCTCCATGCATACCACACAGGGTTGCACACCGTGGAACATCACAAAAGCAACAACACGTACATTATTCCACTGAATATTTCTTCTGTCTTCCACAAATTGAAAGTCCCATATTTTTCGCTCTATAAGACGCACCAGACCATAAGACGCACCTAGTTTTGGGAGGAGGAAAACAAGAAAAAAAATATTCTGAATCCCAGAAGCCAGAACAGTAAGAGGGATCTGGCTTCTGGGATAGCCTCTTGCTGTTCTGGCTTCTGGGATAGCCGTGTGAAGCCTCTTCAGGGCAGCGGGATGACGGCTCCCCCAAGAGCCGCACTCCCTTTAAAGAGCACGCAGAGCATGTGTGCGGCTCTTGGAGGCTTTTCCCCGAGGCGGGAGAAGGGCAGCTCCACACGGACACACACGCTCCACACGGCTCTTTAAAGGGAGCGTTGAGCAGAGCCTCCCGCCTGCATTCGCTCCGTAAGATGCACACACATTTCCCCTTATTTTTTAGGAGGGGAAAAGTGCGTCATAGAGCGAAAAATATGGTAGTTCAAAATGCACATTTAGTCAAGTAATGTGCATGCAGTAGTTTAAAACACACACACACACACACACACACCACGCTCCCTGCTTGCAGCACGGGGAAAGGGCAAGACAAATGATGGAATCAGCAACTGAATCACGGCTAAGTATTTCTGCCATTCATTGTGATGGCAGGAAGAATTCTCCCAGGGGAAACTGCAGTGGCTCCTTTTTCATACTATGTTTCTGCACAGCCTTAGTTTAACACTAGTCAGAGAACAAAAATACTATAATGATTTTTTTGATATATATATAAAAAATCATACTGCAAAAATACAATGGAACAGAAATGGTGCCGGTCCCCTCCCCATTAAAAAAACCCAGTGGTTATAGAGTTTTGCATGGGCTTAATATTGACTGTGCCTCCTGCTTGCTTCCCCTCCGATTATTCATCAAATTTATCGTGGCCAATTATGATTTTTAAAAAATTACATTTCGTAAGCCACCCGTCTTTCTGTGGCAAACTTAGGCCCCATTGTGGGTTGCTGCTGGCACAGCTAAAGGTGGTTAAGCGGTGTGGGAATTGGGGAAGGTGAAAAGAAGGGTAGTGTAAGTTTGGAGAGAGGAATCAAGGCGACATTGCCTAGCGCAGGAGGGAGATACAGAACTGGCCAGAGTGGGATGGAATACCCAGCTAGGCTATTCTTGGTCCTATAGGCAGTAAATCTACTTAGGTGTTAAGAGTTACTTCAAAGAAGCAGGGGGGGAGGCTGAGTCAGAGGCCCTATATAGGCAATTAGACATAATGTCCGTTAGACTTGTTACCAAGCAATATTCCTGCTATTAAGCCTTAGCTAGAATACGAACACAACCATTCAGGAACAGTGGGCTGATACGATTAATTCTTGTTAGAAGAGATTGTTCTTTCCCCCACCTGGAAATGCTCTGAATGTAGCCATCATAGGAATTTCGGTTTTTGTTTGTGACTCTTGTTCTTTGGCTAATGTGGGGCTGTATTTTGATTAAAAAAACCAAACTGTTTCTGCCATGATGTGAAGAACAGACCACATACTGGGGTCATCCATTTTTAACATACTTTGCTCCTTGGGTTACCCAAAACAATAAATTATGATAAAATAATTATAACACACACACATATATATTCTTTTAGCTCTTCTCCCCAGGTTAGACCAGTTGGGGTATGTGCAGGTAAAAGTTAGCAGCTTGGGATGAGCAATTTTGGGTGGGGTGAGACACAAAGCAGCAGAAAATGGAATATAGGTCTTGTGAATAAATAGGTTGTTTTCATTTATTACATGTTAACCAAATAAACATCTTGTTAATACCAAAAGGGAAATTGCCAGGTGCTTGCCCATCACTGGAGCGCCTTCGCAGTCATTTGTTGCAACACTGAATGCCAGAAGAATATGATAGAATACTCCCTGCACCCTTTCCCTTCTTTCTCCTTAAATAAAATACACCTTCTCATGACTGTAGATTTTGGGTACCTTGGGAATTAATATTAAGTTATTCTGCAGAAACATTCAGTCACCATTGCATCATTTTGAGTTCCATCGCGAAGGATCAATAAGAAGGGCCCACCGATATTCCATTTGCAAACCCCACCAAGCATACAGTAGTCATTTTAGGCAAATAAATTCTCTCTAATTCTTGGACCAGATTTGTGTTGGTATGGTGAGTAGAATTGGAGAATTAGTTCCGAGTCTTTCAGCCCAAAGCAAATGTATATTCTTTAGATATGAGTGTATACATTGAGCAAGGCATGGTAAATTTTGTAGCTAAGCATCAGGCTTAGTAATTTACACCAACCGCGTGTTTAACAATGCATCTCATATTCAGTAATGTAGGCAGTTGACAGGATCTTAAAACTCAAAAGTTAGTGTATTCGTGTATATCTTTATGTTTAATTCCAGATACCTAGTGGATGAAATTAAGAAGAGAGAAGGATTCCAGCTGCTGTTGGAGGTTTGTGCCAAATATTGTGTATGTCCAATCATTTTGAAACTGGTGGTGCAAAGCTAGTTGATGCAGGCAGTATTTATTATTATTATAATGGTTGTTTTTGTTATTTATTGAATTCATATTTCATATCATCATCCTGATTGCTTCCGGGAGAGCAGACCTTTAGAATGTAAGTTCTACAGCTAACTGAGCTGCTGTCTGAGAACTAAAAAAACCAAAACAGAACTTTAACAACATAAACTGACAGTGTGAATTCTTCTTGAATGAATAGGCCTAGATTACTTGCTCCATAAGGAACAAGCTTTACTTAGTATGGCAGGAAGTCTGAGTCTAAATGACCCAGTGGCTTATCTGTGGCTAGCAAAATAGTCAGGCGATAGGGCTCTCACTTTTTCTCCCTGAAAACTAAATTCAGTATTCAGCAAGCGCAAGTCTATGCATAGCATACCTGGGCCCAGTTCATGCTAGAGGAAAAGCTTAACTTCATCTCATTTCATAGCAGCAGGTGGCATGCTTGCTGATCTCTTCCTGCTGACAACTGTATTCTCCTTGATGATTAAACCGTATTTAATACATTCTTTGAAGGAAGGCAGAAAATGATATTATGAAAAGAACCAGTGCCCTTTCATGAAAGAATTTAGCACAGCTGGTAGTTTCTACCCACTTGGGAGGAAGATTAGAACTGTAATTGAGGTAGTGTTCACACTGGGGGGAAATGACAATGCGCAGTAGATACTGCCCTCCCTCGCCCATTATGGTCTCTCTCTCTCTCCCCCCCCCCCCCGCCAACTTTTATTAATCGGAAGTGTTCAGAAAGAACTGGCTATGTGCGGGAGGAAATGTGCTGCAGCTGCCATTGTTCCTTTACAAAATATTTCCAGCCAAAATGTTGATAGAGGACTCGGCTAGACTGGTGAAGAAAAAGCGAATTATATGTGTTGTTTGTGCAATATAACGTTGTGCCTGCAGATGGCGATGTGGAGTCCCCCTTTTCTCTACCTGGTTTCCCTGTTTAAATTTACAACGCTTTAAACTGAAACGCTTCTTTGATGTGTCTAGATCCAGCCAGAGAGGGGAATTTCATTCTTTAATTCTTGTGTGGGTGGGTGGGTTTGGGGTTTTTTAGTACATGCATGTATACACACACATTACTTGAAAGAATGGAATCCCACGCTGCAATTACGGGTGAATGAAAGACCTGGAATAAGTAAAAGGTCAACCTTTGTGTTGCTATAAAGAAATATTAAATGAGATTGGCAGTTAATGACATTTAATAAGATTGGCAGGGCAGGTTGATTATTAAGATCAGGGGTGAGGTAGAATTTGCCCTCTTCCTATATTGTCTCTCGTATATGTACAAAATGAGTAGATTTGCCAACTTTCTTCGTATGCATCTTGAAAACTTTAAATTGTTTCTCTCCTTTAGCCGGAGTATGCAAATATTTGCTTCTGGTACATTCCACCTAGTCTGAGAAACATGGAGAAAGGGCAGGAGTTCTGGGAGAAGCTCAATCATGTGAGTACCATATTTTGTTCATGGGATTTCTGACTTGGATATTGTGCTTTAAACAGTTGCGTGCAGCACTAGTTTTCTGGAGAAAGAGGTGCTGGAACTCTCCATGAACACCTCCTTTGTTGTCTTATAATGGCAATGGCGCCCACCTGAGAGATGCCGGAACTGAGTTCCGGCGAGTTCCGGCTGAAAGAAGAAGAAGAGTTTGGATTTGATATCCCGCTTTATCACTACCCGAAGGAGTCTCAAAGCGGCTAACATTCTCCTTTCCCTTCCTCCCCCACAACAAACACTCTGTGAGGTGAGTGAGGCTGAGAGACTTCAGAGAAGTGTGACTAGCCCAAGGTCACCCAGCAGCTGCATGTGGAGGAGCGAGGAAGCGAACCCGGTTCACCAGATTACGAGTCTATCGCTCTTAACCACTCAGCAGGTGGTGCTTTTCCCAGTATGCAGTGTGTTGATAATACCTTTATCTGTTGGATTTCTGCTTGTCCTCTAGCTCTTAAAGGCATAGGAGCCCTATCAGGAGGGAAGAAGTTGGCAATCACAGTTCTGTACACTGGTTAAGGATTTATGTTCCTGATACGCATTGGAATAAAAGTGAAACCTTCTTTTGCCACGTGCTCACAATCCTGGTTCACCTTCAGAGTGTTATTTTGAACCTAGATAGGTATCTGCAGGATTCTAAATTTTGCCGCGATCTCAGTTTAGACAAGGCTAATTAAGTTCCCCCCTTAATATAATAGATGCAGACATTATACAAGCCTTCCGCTTGCTATCAAAGCTGCTAACAGATGGCAGACCTGAGCGAAGATGAACAACTGTGCCTGCATCCATTGTCTAGACAGAGCATTCATTACCTGTTTTAGACATTTAACATTGTCCTTGGAACTTGCTCTGCATTATGAATGGATAATACGAGGGGGTGGCGGGGGAAAGCTTAAGTCTGAAATCCCAGCCCCACTTACCTGTGAGTAAGCCCCATTAAATTCAATAGGACTTGACTTATTAGTAAGCATGGTTAGGTGGTACAGCCTGTAAATGGAATTAGAAATCAGAATGGGGTAGAATTCATAGCAAAGGGTTTTTTTGGTAACCTTTATAAAAGATGGAAAATGCCTGAGTTTGAGGAAAGGAGGGGGGACATTTAGCAATTGGTTCTTTTGATAAAAGGTGTTGAACATCAAGTTAATTGAAGAAAAAAATTTGCAATAAGCAGGATACGGAATAGCTTATACTGCTTACTGTGCCTTGTTTCAGCCACCCCTCTTCCTGCCATCTTTAATATTTGCTGTATAAAAGGTGAAGGGACCCCTGACCATTAGGTCCAGTCGTGACTGACTCTGGGGTTGCGGCGCTCATCTCGCTTTATTGGCCAAGGGAGCCGGCGTACTGCTTCCGGGTCATGTGGCCAGCATGACTAAGCCGCTTCTGGCGAACCAGAGCAGCGCACGGAAACACCGTTTTCCTTCCCGCCGGAGCGGTGCCTATTTATCTACTTGCACTTTGACGTGCTTTCAAACTGCTAGGTTGGCAGGAGCAGGGACTGAGCAATGGGAGCTCACCCCCTCGCAGGGATTCAAACCGCCGACCTTCTGATCGGCAAGTCCTAGGCTCTATGGTTTAACCCACAGCGCCACCCGCGTCCCTCTTGTAATCCATATATCGTATTTATTTTCTTACAATGTATATTAAATCTGTTTCCTGTACACAGCACCACCCGCGTCCCTATTTGCTATATAAGCACTTGGAATATAAAGCCAAAGTGGAAGGAGAACAACGTAGCTGAAATTCAACAGCAGAGCACATGTGTAGTTAATTCTGGTCCTGTATTACTGGATATTAGATTCTGCTGTGGCTGGATTAATCTCTCATTATCACTGACTGTGGGTCATGCTGGCTAGGACAGGTGGGAGTGGATATCACAACAACAGCTTGAAGGACTAAAGATGTAAAAGGAATCCATTGAGAATGGATTAGCAAGTGAATTTCCTTCAGGCTGCCTGTTCAACCCCTGTTGCAGCATGGAAAGCTTTTGAATGTAGGTCTGTACAATTAAGGTTACTTTTTACCATGAACACATTATGTGTAAATTGATACATAAATGGCTTTGCAATATACATTATTTACATATTAATTGATGTTCTGCTGTTCTTGTTTCTGAAGTGTTATTTAAAGGCAACCTTTATACACTAATACTCCAATCCTAGCCATGTCTACTCAGAAGCAAATCCTATTGAATTCAGTGAGACATGCACCTAGGTAAATGGGATTAGGACTTCAGACTTAATCTACTACCTGTTGTAAAGTTTTCTTAAAATGATGGAATGCATTGCTTATCATTGTTCGTTTCACATGGAAAGAAGTGATCTCTGTTGCTGCTTGTGGATTTTATCTGCACTCCTCAATTAAATCCTAGCTTCTTTGTCAAAGTGGGGAGAACCAACTGGATTTGACTGCCTGTTTTTTGGCTACCCTGAGGCCAAGATGGATGAGCCTCTTCCCTGTCTCCCTCTTGATATCACACAGAGCAAATCTGTACAATTTGCAGCTTCACATTTAACTTAAACTGGCTGTCTCAGGTTGATTCAAAAGGAACCAATAATTTTATGAATGTCTAATCCCAGTAGATGGTTCGGTTCCCTTAAAAGATGTTAAGTGCTTAAAGCAGTGATTCATACTCTTGGGCTCAGCGCGTCTATTATATATGTTGGTTTATCTTATGAAATAAATATGGTGACTATGATAAAGCCTAGATGTAATCAGTATTTGCCCTTAAGAGCTTATGTCACTTGTAATTAGCTGTGAGCAATTAGATGACTGCGATCGTGAATCCCTTTGCTAAACAGGGCTCATTGAATAAGCGTGATTATGCAGGTGTAAGAAACAAGGAAAGCATTTCTGTCTGTGCAAAAATATAACCTGGCAAATGGAAACCCAATGTTACAAACAGCTAGCAGTTTATAGCTATGACAATAATTTTTGCTAACCTTATGATGAAAACTGCTGTTGAATTGAAACTTCTGTAGCTTTGTAGATAGTGGGACAAACCTTGAGCTGCTTTTGCTAGTACTGTACATGCCCCCTGGTGGAATTTCCGCTTCTTCTCACTTACAAGAATTATGCAATTAAACCCAACAGGAAGGGAAGTTTGTGACCTATAGAGAGCTATAAAGATGGTGTTTTGCTCCATGTCATGCATTTGTGGGTCTGGGGCTGAAATTCAAACATTACTTTCTTTCATCTGTGAAATGCTATCAATTTGAAATACGTGCTTTCATACACCTTACGACGACAAATCCTGCACAATGGAGATGGATTGTAGAAGTGACTCAGCCCCTTATAAATTGCGATTAGAGTGTGTGACCCGTTCCTGTCTTTGGCCTGAAGACCAGCGTTTTGTGAAATATACTGTGTGTTGAGTTATTTCAGTACAGTGGTACCTCAGGTTAAGTACTTTATTGTTTCCGGAGGTCCGTACTTAACCTGAAACTGTTCTTAACCTGAAGCACCACTTTAGCTAATGGGGTCTCCCGCTGCTGCTGCGCCACTGGAGCACTATTTCTGTTCTCATCCTGAAGCAAAGTTCTTAACCTGAAGCACTATTTCTGGATTAGCAGAGTCTGTAACCTGAAGCGTATGTAACCCGAGGTACCAAGGTACAGGGGAACTTTGTGTTACATACTGCCCTCCTTACGAATGCTTCGGGTTACGAGCTCCGCTAACCTGGAAGCAGATGCTCCCGATTGCGAACTTTGCCCCGGGATGCAAGCGGAAGTCGCGCGCTGGCGGCGCGGCACCAGCAGAAGGCGCCATTAGCGAAAGCACGCCTCATGTTAAGAACGGTTTCAGGTTACAAATGGACCTCCAGAACGAATTAAGTTCACAACTGGAGGTACCACTGTACAGATCTAGGTGCCTCAGAAAGACCACACATGCCGTGAGAGTTCATTCCTATATTGCTCTGGAACGTGTCCAGAGGAGGGCAACCAAAATGGTCAAAAGCCTGGAAACGATGCCTTATGAGGAACGGCTAAGGGAGCTGGGCATGTTTAGCCTGGAGAAGAGGAGGTTAAGGGGTGATATGATAGCCATGTTCAAATATATAAAAGGATGTCACATAGAGGAGGGAGAATGGTTGTTTTCCTCTGCTCCAGAGAAGCAGACACGGAGCAATGGATCCAAACTACAAGAAAGAAGATTCCACCTAAACATTAGGAAGAACTTCCTGACAGTAAGAGCTGTTCAACAGTGGAATTTGCTGCCAAGGAGTGTGGTGGAGTCTCCTTCTTTGTAGGTCTTTAAGCAGAGGCTTGACAACCATATGTCAGGGGTGCTCTGATGGTGTTTCCTGCTTGGCAGGGGGTTGGACTCGATGGCCCTTGTGGTCTCTTCCAACTCTATGATTCTCTGATTCTCTGATTCTATGCTCTATCTGTATATGATAAAAGATGTTTTCAAGTGTTCTTTTTGTACTTTTACCAAGGAACAGGTTGGGATTCTGCTGACAGAGACCAGCTTGATTATCAATGAGTAGGGGGCAGTTTTTGTCTCCTCCCCAATAATGTCCCTAAGGAGACTTCTCTACTTTGCCCCATCAGAAAGAAAAGCAAAACATTCACTGATGTTCTAGAAAATAAAGTGCTTTACGTTGGGACACTTTTGTGAGGATGGTCAATTTGGCTTCCATCATCCACCAACACAAGGAGTCCCTTGTATGCTGACTACAGACATAACGAGGGGCTGGGATATATAATATAATTATTATGGAAATTAAGTCGTGGCTAGTAAGGAAGACCCAGGAGGACACTCAAAGTATATTCCTGATTATTCCTTTGCAGGAACCGCTCCCCCCAATGCTTTGTGGGCAAAATTCACAGTTTCCTGCCGGTTGACAGGCACAAAATTTAAAAGCACCGTATTTTGCCTACAAATGTACACTCCTGTTTCTTCCTTTGCAGCAGCTGCAGCTGGAAGTTTCTTGTACCTGGTATATGTATTTGGCATCAGGCATAGGAAAGGTGGCCGTCACTCGTCAAAAATGGCTCCCTAGACAGAGTCCCCATCAGCCCCAGCCACCATGGCCAATTGTCAGCAAAGACACAAGTTGTAGTCCAGAACATCTGGGGAGAACCAGGCTGGAGAAGACCAAGTTAGAAGGGAAGGGGAAAGTTGTGTATTTGCAGGGGGAGGCTGCTATTAATTGCTCAGTCTGTCATAGCAGCATTACCATTAACATGTAAAATTAAGCGTTCATTGTTAGAAGCCAGTTCATTATTGCTACTTCATGAAAAAGAGCATCTTGCATTCTGACCTTAATTCTTAATACAGTAGTACCCATGCATTTCAATGGGTCTGCAGTGAGTAGGACTAGCGTTGGCTACAACAACCCTTCATTGCCAGTTAGCCATATAAATGAAGCATGGAACCACTGCTGTTCTTTTACCAAAATGCCAGGGAAAATAAAACCAGAGGCAAGTGGCTTTCGCACCAACAGAAAGCAGTCACTGTAATCCTGTCCGTGTGTTTCAGAATTGTTCCACTTCACCAGAGCCTAAAGCATCTGCAGCTCAGGTTTTACAAAAATTAAAAAAGAAATTGCAAGGCACATAGTAGCCGTTGCTGGCAAAAAAGCAATACATTGGTACCTTGGTTCTCAAACGTCTCAGTACTCCAACAACTTGGAACCCAAACACTGCAAACCTGGAAGTAAGTGTTCTGCTTTGTGAACTTTTTGCGGAAGCCGAACATGCTCCATTTTGAGTGTTACGCTGAGGTCTGCCTGCTTTTGCTATTTATTTTGCATTTTTGTAGCTCTTTTTCTGTTTGGTTTTTGTGACTGTGTGGAACCCAGTTCAGCTACTGATTGATTGATTGATTGATTGAGTGAGTGAGTGACTGCAGTACATTGTTTATTGCTTACATTTTATGGATCAGTGGTCTCATTAGATAGCAAAATGCTTGTTAAATTGTTGTTTTAGGGGTTGTTTTTAAAAGTCTGGAATGGATTAATCCGTTTTGCATTACTTTCTATGGGAAGGCGCCCCTTGGTTTTGGAACGCTTTGGTTTTGGAACGGAATTCCGGAATGGATTAAGTTTGAGAACCAAGGTACCACTGTATATATCCCAGCATATCTTTGAAAGAAGAAAGCCTTCTTCCTTCTACTTTCCTCATCACATAATTATCTTCTTAATTCCATCAGCTTTAAATGAGGGTGAACTGTTACAGGAAATATGCCCCCAAAAAATATTTTTATTCAAATCACCCCATCTTTTAACAAAAAAAGACAAACACACACACAAAAAAACCACTTCATTTATCAAACCAGTCTTGACCAGTAGTGAAAGAATAGGCCATCAGGGGGCACCAGTGCAACAGAAATGTATTTAAACTTCTAATTAGTGTGCATGTTCTTAATCTCTTCTTGGTGCAATCATGCAAATCTTAATCTAAAAGAAAAGTCTGCTCCAGTTTTTAATATATATTTTTAAACATCAGCATATTTCCCCTCTGATGCATTTATAGGATGATCTGTTTTTCTGGGGAGCTAAGCTACTACCAGGGAATAACTTACAGCTTGTTAGTATTGTCTTCCGCCTTCCATCAGGCAAATATCTGTTCTCCTTT
This sequence comes from Podarcis pityusensis, assembly GCF_964106645.2. Classification (NCBI taxonomy): domain Eukaryota; kingdom Metazoa; phylum Chordata; class Lepidosauria; order Squamata; family Lacertidae; genus Podarcis; species Podarcis pityusensis. The sequence continues at coordinate 44,318,829 of NC_138037.1, read as the reverse complement.
CTTATATGAGACTTTATGTACTGGGTTATATTTTTTGGAGTATTCTGAGTCTTTAATTCATATCTTCTTCTTTTTTTAAGAAAAAGTGAAAGACTGTGTTCAGTTGGATTTGCTTCCTAGTAAGGGTTTTTAGGAGTCAAGTGATGGGACACAAATCCCTATGTAAGAATAGGTTTTTTAAGGATTGCTTTGGTAAAATAGGAAAGGTCTATTTATTGAAGCTGAGAAAAGTGCCTACCAATATTGGCTGTTAGCAGGTATAAATTCAGTGAGTGTATCATAAACTTCTCATTTTGCAGGACAGATTGCCCAGGACATTAGTAAATTTGATCTGACTATAATTGAGTACAAGTATTATTTGTTGGAAAGTATAGTATTTACAAGATGGGGGCCAGCAGGATGACAGAAGTTGTTAAAAGAGGATCAGAAAACATCAGTTAGGGCCTAATTTCGCCAAATGTGTGAGAACACATTAGTGGGCTATAAAGGAAAAAAATTAGTCTCTGAAGTCTTCTGTGAATGCAAAGGAGGCTGCCCAGTGCATATTTACATTCATTCCTAATCTGGCATTGAGTTCTTCCTACCATGCTCTCCCAAAGAGGGCTAATTCTGTTGTCTTTGTATCGGAGTGGCTGGATTATTCACTCACTCCCGATTTAGTGATGTAACAGAATTTCTTGGATTTAAGGGAGCCTGCTCACTGTGTCTCTGCACTCCATTGCAGAGAGGTTGTCCCTGGGCTTTCCCCCCCTTCCTTCAAAGCAGAAGACATATCCAGAACAGTGACTCATTCAGAGATACAAAGGAGGGCTTCGTGGGTCGACATTTCTTACTACTGCATAAGTTAAAAGTCAATATGCACCTAATATTAATTCAGAAAAAAGTGCTGATTGAAGGTATCCTCACCCCATTCACTGTTAGGCTGCATGATAAAGTAACAATGCTTTAGAAAACATTAGCAAATTGGATAGTTTTGTAAAATTAAACAGGAGAGGGTGTCGCTCTGTTATTTCCCTGCCTGCTTGTTAAACAGAACTTTAATCTGAAGATGCCTTCACAGTAGTAGTCACTGAAGTTTTCTTTTATTTATGTATTAAGGTTTGTAGATGTATTTCCACACAGCAATTATATATGTCCAATATTATTGGGTAGGATGCAGTGTTTTTTTCAGGGGGGCACAGGGGTACATATACCCCATTTTGTAAATCTTTGTACTTTTGTCCATTTATTGTATTTATTTTCCCAGATTTGAACTATAAAATGGTGATTTTCTTGAGTCAAAATGAGAGTACCCCTAAACATTTTTTGTCTGGGAATCAGTGTGTTTTTACATGAGTAGAATGTGTCCTTTTATTTAAAATACATCTCTGGGTTATTTGTGGGGCCTGCCTGGTGTTCTTACAGGAGTAGAATGTGTGCTTTTATTTAAGATGCACCTCTGGGTTATTTGTGGGGCATAGGAATTCGTTCATTTTCCCCGCCCCCATATAGTCCTGCCCCCCACAAGATCTGAGGGACAGTGGACCGACCCCCTGCTTGAAAGTTTGCTGATTCCTGCCCTAGAGAGCTAGTTGCCTTCTCCTTCACCATACAGACACATAGTTTGCTTATTGATCTCTCCATCACACCTGACCAGCCACCCCCTCAACTGCAAAATTTTGCAGAAGGGTTTTTTGTTTTTGCATGAAAAAGAGCTGACATACTCAGCTTTTTAAAAAAATAAAATAAATTCACCTTGTCGTCTATGAATGAAAGCTTACTCATTTTTGGTCCACAGTGTTTGGAGTAACAAGCCCTGAAATGTCCAGGAACATGCCACAGAATCAAAGCAAGATTTACAGGAGTGATATTTTCCTGAAAGGAAGAAAGAGGGAGAATATATAATTGATTGAATAAGGGGTTAATAGCTGTCACCCATGAATAGTCTCCAAATGGTATTTGAAAAAGTAGGAAAAGAGGTGCAAGTCCTGTATATCTAAAGAACTATAATGTTATTTACATAATGGCTTGTGTTCATTTAATGGCCTTGGCTTGTATTGTTTGAAGTCCGTTGTATTCTTCTGCTGCCTCGTCTATGTCTCTATCAATAATTGCTTTTACTTTTGCTAAATTGTGTTCCTGTGATTTTGTCTTCTGTTACCCAAAATATCTTGGACATCTGATACTTGAAGATACTGGCTTTCACATTTAAAACATCCAGTCTTTCAAGGGAGCCCGCTGGACGTGCTGAAAAATTATCCCAATCCTGTTGTAGAGATGACAGTCCATTTTGAAATTATCTCCGCCATGTGCGCAGTTCCTTAATTCGCTCGCTAGATGGAGATCAAAAGCAACATAAATGATATCCCCCTCCTCTTTTCCCTCAGTCACCTAGCAGAAAATGAAAACGTATCGACTATCTCCTTTGCCAAGCATTTAAACTTTTTCTTTCCACTTCCAGAAAGATTAATCTTTTTTTCCACAATCCTTTTGGCGATTAAGCTAGGAAGGGAAGGTTTGGAGGGATGGTGAACTGTTAAATCGTTACGTGCTATTGTTACAGCAATTATCGTGCTGCTTATTTTGTGGCACAAAGGAAGCCATTTCTCTCCCTATCGTTATCAGCTGACCATAATAAAGTGACCCATAACTGCGGGGTAAAATTAGATTGTTATTCTTGTAACAGAGGAATTAATCTATAGCAGCAAGGCCAAACTGTATCTTGGAAGTTATGTGTGGTTCCCAAGGCAGTTAAGAGAGCAACTCTTGGTTGGCTTATCTCCTTTTACAAGGTTCTCTATCTTTCTCTTGTCAGAACCTGGAACCAAGGATATGGAAGCAGCAAAACCTGGGCAGAAAAGTTTTATAGTTGTTGCAGTAGCAGCCTGGGCTATGGGGAGATGGACAGTCTTGGGGAAGCGTGCTTCTCAGATACATGAAGATATTTATTATGTAAATACCTCCTTAGCTTTCAGAATTCCTGAATTATAACTACATATGTGAAAAGCGATTTGCCCTGTCTTTGGCTAACTTTCCTTGCTTAGTTGTAGGCTTGCTGGGAAGGAACTGTTGTAGAAAACATAGGAAGAGCTGCTTTTTCATATAATTGTGGCATTGGAAGGAACCACTAGGGTCATCTAGTCCAACCCCTGCTTTTAGGCAGGCATCCTTCCCTGGGTTCAAGGGTTGAACCGGACACCTTCTGCATGCAAAGCAGATGTCCACCGCTGAGCTATGGCCTTTCCTCAATCTGTGTTAAAACGGATAACCAAAAGTGGTCCTTTATGCAACTCACCTAGCAATAGATTTCTCTGCTCATTTCATCAGTCAGGTGACTTCAAAATTAGATGGTCATTGGCGGGGGTTTGTACTTGTTACCAATTGGGTAATAATATACATTAGCAGTAAAACAATTATGGACTACCCTTTTGGGCCAGATTTGCCAAGATGCATTTTTGAATCTAAACGATTCTGGGAACTTTGCATTGCATTTTAACTTACTACATTTGGATTATCTTGTTTGATGTTGTGGGGGTTTTTTTGTGAGTCACATTGTACTGGTCATTGCGCACAAACAATAAAAATCTGTCTGGCTGACTCATAAACTTTATATGGTAATATTTCACAGGAACTCTTCACAGTTCCAGAGTGTTGGTTCCAGCACTTTGAAAGCTGCCAGAGCTAAACAAATGTTTAAGTAGTAATAGTAGTAGTATCAGTCACTGGAACTGTTACAGAAAATAATATATATATATATTTCCTGCTGGAAAAGATGAGAAAATGAAATGGAGCAGTTTTACAATGTAGCTATTTATTTCGTATTGACTGTAGGTCATAAAAAAAACACCAAGTTTTTATATACTTGGAAACACCAGCCCAGCATGTCTTCACAGCACATGTAACGTGGAGCTCAGCAGGGCAGGGCAACTATTTTTTAAAACTTTTTTAAATTCAAAATTAAAACAAAACATATTATCCAGAAAAATATCGTCCTTATTTTCCCCTTCCCCCCCATTTTTCCTCCCTCCCCCCATCCTCCACACAAAACCCACCCCCCCACCCCCCAGCTTACCTCAGTTCCAGTCTTTGATTTCTCTAAGAATGCTGTTTTCTGCATGTTACACAGTTGTATATGTTGATTTAAAGCAGAGTCTCGTGCCCAGCGGAAGGATGAGGAGTACGTGCTGCATACTCTATATTGCTTTATTTACAGTTCAAAGCTGGTATATTACAGAAAGACATCTTGCCTCTGCCGGAGCAGAAAAAAATGCATCCTCTCTCCTCGACAGCTCGGAGAGAATCACAAAGTGAAAAACAGGAAACCAGTGTACGTCACATCCAGTCTCCCTTTCCCGTGAGAAACTCCAACAGTACAGACTGTGGAATGTAAACACCTGTCTCGTGACAAGCCCTTTCGCTGCACAGTGAAGGAAAGCAGAAACCAACATCCTCCCCCTTTCTGTGAACATCACTGGGCAGCGTGTTCGTACAATATCAGTACAAACCCAACTTCTGCACATAGGTACAGTGTTGATCCCTTGATACAATCTTGGACAATACATCAGCAGGAATTTCATTATCTGGCATATAGGACACCGTTACGAGTCCCTTCTGAATACATTCCCTAGCATGCTGCAACTTTAATTGCAAGTGCTTCGTGCTTTGCTTACAACCTTCAGACTTCAGCAAAGCCAAACATGCTTTGTTGTCCTGGTAAACCTGGATTGGACATTTGACAGGAATTTTCATATCTTTGCACAATTGTACTAACCATTCACAATCCTTAAGTGAATAAGACAGTGCATTCAGTTCGGCTTCACAAGTACTTAAGCTAACTGTTGTTTGCTTCTTGCATGACCAATCAAACAGACCTTGATTGTACATGTAGCAAACTCCAGACGTACTTTTCCTGTCTGTAGTGTCACTTCCAAAACTTGCATCTGCAAATATCTCAAGACCACCAGACTTCTGATTGTTAAATCTCAGTCTGTAATGCATACTGCCTTTCAAATACCGCGCTATGCGTTTCAGAGCTTTCCAATCCTTGACACTAGGATTGTTGACTTGTCTGCTTAGCAAATTACAGCTAACAGCAATGTCTGGTCTTGAACATCTGGCAATGAAGTTTAGCTTGCCTAGCACACTCCTGTACAGTGTAGTGTCAGAAAATGCTTCTTCAGTGTCATCTACCTGATAACCTGTTGTCATCGGTGTGTCTACAGGGTTAGCATCCATCAGATTTAGTTTGCTTAACACATCAGCAATTTTCCGTGACTGGTGTACTAGAATGTTACCATCTTGATCTCTCTCTATTTCCAGAGATAGGTAGTTGTTTACCTCACCAAGATCTTTCATGTCAAAGTGCTCTTTCAGTTGAGCTAGGGCGTTATTGTACATTGCGACATCTTTCCAAAAGAATAATAAATCATCAACATAAAACAAACAGTACAGTTTCTTTTGCCCCTCCTCTTTGACAAATACACATGGATCAGCTTTCCCTTGCTGAAAACCTAGAGAAAACAATACTTCAGTGAGTTTTGTGTGCCAACACCGTGCACTTTGTTTGAGACCATAAAGGGATTTCTTCAGAGCACAAACAAATCCCTGTTTTACCTGTACGCCATCAGGTGGAAGCATATAAAGTGATTCATCCAGAGATCCGTACAGAAAAGCTGTGTTAATATCATGGTGACTAATGTGTAGATTTTCCTCTGCAGCTAGCTTGAGCATAAGCCTAATGCTTTCATATCTCACTGTCGGTGAGTAGGTCTCGTGATAGTCTTCACCTGGTACCTGTGCAAAACCTCTGGCTACCAATCTGGCTTTGTGTCTGACTATCTTGCCATTTTGATCTGTCTTCGCTTTGAAGACCCATTTGCTTCCAAGCAGTTTCATTCCTGGAACTACTGGAACTAGCTCCCATGTTTTGTTCCTTTCTAAGGAATCAAGCTCAGCCTTCATGGCATTTAACCATGGCTCAGCTTCCTTTGAATCCAAACCCTGGATGTCTTGGAAACTTGAAGGTTCAAATACCTTCTTGGAGCTTTTAACAGCTGTTACTGCTATCGTAGCAAACTCATCAGCAAATCTCTTTGGAGGTCTGCCTTTTGTGGCTCTTTGTGACCTGCGAATTAGCCTTAAGTCTTCAACACTCTCCTCTTCCTTCTTAGGAGAAAAACGACCTACTGTGAACAATGGTTCCTCCAATTCTTGATCAGAGCTTTCAGAGGGTCGCATAGAGGCTTTCGCACTCTTGAAATCCTCTGAATCACCCGATTCAGTTTCAGATTCAGACTCAGAACCTTCATCAGTGGGTGTGGGTTGTTGTGGTTGCTTTTGACTATCCTGAGTCTCATCACCGTCATCAGGATAACATTGGAAAATTCCCACATTCTCCCCCCACTTTGCATTGTACTCAACACTTCTCGTGAGCTTAATTGTCTTAGAGTCAGTCATCATTATTCTGTAAGACCCTTTCTGATAACCTAGAAAGATACCATGCAATCCACGCTTGTCTAACTTGGAGTTTTGTGGTGAGCGAACCCACATGTCAGAACCAAAAATCTTCATGTGTTTGATGTATGGCTTCTTGCCAAACATCTTCTCATAGGGGGTACAACCAATCGCTGAAGATAACCTGCGATTGTAACTGTAAACAAAACACGAGAGAGATTCGGCCCAATAACTCTCTGGAAGATTGGCATCATGCAGCAAGGTTTTTAACCCTTGAAGCAATGTCTGATTTGCCCTTTCCGCAAGTCCATTCTGCCATGGCGAGCGAGGACTAGACAAATCGTGTTGAATTCCTTTCTCAGTCAGAAAAGCTTCAAACTGCTGAGAAGTGAATTCTCCCCCGCGATCAGTGAAAAGAGTCTTTATCTTCTTACCGTGCACATTTTCCAACCAAGCACAGAATTCCTTGAACCTAGGAAAAGCCTCTGATTTCTGCTTGAGATTGTACACAAAAATATATCTAGAAAATGCATCAATGAGAACCATGAAGTACCTATTTCCACCCAAAGAGGGCGCTAGTGGTCCAACCAAATCAGCATGAACAACCTGGTATGGTTCTGTAGCTTGCCTACTAGACACCTTACCTTTCGCAGCCATTTTCACCTTGTTTGCTGCGCATGCTTTGCACTTCATGTGGTACCTGCAGGGTTTAATAGTCATACCTTCAACTAAGGCAGGCATTTTAGATACTGCCTCAAAATGCAAATGACCAAATTTCCTGTGAAAATCGTGAATACATTCTGCATGCAAACTTTTGTTAGAACCTGCAATGCAACAAGTGTCATCCTTTTCAACATCATCATAATACAAAACAAACAAACGATCAACATATTCAGCATGCAATACATAATCATTTTTCTTTGTGATGATGCACTTCTTGTTCTTGAAGGAAACGTCAATGTTCCGCTCATTCAGCTGTCCAACGCTGAGCAGATTATGTTTGGCGTCTGGCACGTAAAGCACATTCTGTATCGATAAGTCCAAACTGTGAAGAACAACAGTTCCGTAGCCTTTACTGGGAATAGTGTGGTCATCCGCCTGGTGAATCGCACCTTCCTGCGGTGTAAAAGACACAAACAGTCTCTTATCATTGCACATGTGGGTCGCCGCTGAATCAACAACGAAGAAAGATCTAGACGTCTTCTGGACCTCTGCAACCTTTGGAGTGAAGCGTGAAACCATAGCCTTGTGCTGCGTTGTCTTAGACACCGGACCTTTGCCTTTGCCTCGGCCTTTTCCGCGCGATGAGCTTTCGGTGCGCTGTTCTGTCTTGGCCCTGGGATATCTGCATTCCCTCTTCATATGGCCTAGACGTCCACACGAGTAGCATTTCACTGCCTTCAAAGCTTTGGCGCCATCTGGTGGTTCCACTGCACTATGGGATGACGTCTGTGAAGACTCCCCCTTGCCCATGCAGCTAGCACCCCGGCGATCTGCTTCATTTAAAATCACGGCAGTTACATAGTCCACTGTTAGCTGAGCGGTTGGTTGCACAGCAATCTGGGTTGCAACAGACTCCCAACCTGAACCCAAAGATTGTAGTATCATGAAAGAATACACAGCCTCTGGAAAGTTGAGTCCTCTCTGTTGCAGCTCATGTCTCAGATTTTGCATCTCCATCAGATGTAAACGCACATCTCCACCTTCAGCAAGAGCCATATTATGCAGCTTGTTAAAGTAAAACATAGTGGATCCAGCTTCTGTCCTTAAGTGAGCTTCTCTCAAAGCGTCCCAAATTTCTCTGGCTGAGGTCTTATCACGCAATAGACAGAGCTCTTCTGGGGATACTATCAATGTAAGAGTTCCCCTTGCTTTGGAATCCTTAGCTTCCCATGCATCTGTAACTGGAACTGGGGGGGTTTCTGTAATCACCTCAAACAAACCCTCTTTCCGCAGAATTGCCTCTGCATACAGAACCCAGTCGGCGTAATTTTTCTTGTTGAGCTTAGGAATCCCACAAGCATCCTGAAGGGCCATCATGACTCTGGCATTAGCCTTCAGCGTCATATATGCTGCTTTAAATCTTGCTGCGTCACTGCTGCAGCTGCCTTATTCCAAAAGCGCACTTAAAAGTTACTTTCGATTTCCCCAGCATAGTAACTTGTGCCTGGGAGCCTTTTGCCTATTCCCGGCAAAACGGCTTTGAAAGTTCAAAGTCCAGCCATAAAGCCATAAAGCCATTAACTAGAAGCTGGCAGGCTGCCCGGAGCAGTAGCACATACCTCATCAATCACTTTTACGCGCAGAGCAGATTCCGTTCCGATCTGTCCCTCTGCATTCCGATCCTTTGCCGGCACTCCGATTCGACTTCTGGGCCCATAACCACGTGTTGATTTAAAGCAGAGTCTCGTGCCCAGCGGAAGGATGAGGAGTACGTGCTGCATACTCTATATTGCTTTATTTACAGTTCAAAGCTGGTATATTACAGAAAGACATCTTGCCTCTGCCGGAGCAGAAAAAAATGCATCCTCTCTCCTCGACAGCTCGGAGAGAATCACAAAGTGAAAAACAGGAAACCAGTGTACGTCACATCCAGTCTCCCTTTCCCGTGAGAAACTCCAACAGTACAGACTGTGGAATGTAAACACCTGTCTCGTGACAAGCCCTTTCGCTGCACAGTGAAGGAAAGCAGAAACCAACAGTATAGATCCTCAAACTATTTAGCTGATTATCATCAATAAAAAAAGTTTGTGAATGTTTATTCAAAGCCAGCCAAGGAGTCCGGTTCGCTTTGTTGCGTCTTCAAATACTTTGTAAAGGGTTCCCATTCATCTTTAAAGTCACAGTTATCCTTGTCCCGTAGCTTATATGTCAGTTTTGCCAGTTTTGCATAGTCCATCAATTTTTCTTGCCATGATTCTTTAGTTGGGGTTTCTACAGTCTTCCATCCTTGTGCTATTAGAACTCTCGCGGCCGTTGTCGCATACATGAAGATGTTTTTCAGCTTTTTTGGCAGGTCTTTCCCTACAATCCTTAACAAAAATGCTTCAGGTTTTTTAACAAATGTTAAATGGAACATTTTCTTCAATTCATTGTATATCATTTCCCAAAAAATTTTAATTACATTACAATCCCACCACATATGATAAAATGTCCCTTCCTTTTCCTTACACTTCCAACATATATTTGAACTAGTTTTGTGCATTTTCCCTAACTGCACTGGTGTTGTGTACCATCTGTACATCATCTTCATGTAATTCTCCTTCAGTAGGGAACAATCTGTAAATTTTAAATCAGTTTTCCATAATTTTTCCCAATCTTCCATCATAATGTTGTGACCTACATCTTGTGCCCATTTAATCATAACTGATTTTACCTCTTCATCTTTCGTCTCCCATTCTAATAATATGCTGTATGCGGCCTTCAGTAATTTCACTTTCCCTTCGATCACTTCTGTTTGAAACCTAGATCTTGTGTAACTGAATCCTTTCTTGCTGTCTTCTTTATGTGTTTCATTTGGTTGTCGATAATGCAACCAATGTTTAACCAGTAATTAATACGGTGGCAGGGCACAACTGCAGCAGGAGTAATGGAATAATTTTATGCAATAATCTTGACAATGAAGATCTCAAAACATCATTGGCTGATGCATTCTGTGCAGCAAAGCATCACTATGCTATCGGAGGAGCATTTCGCCCCTTGATTCTGGATGCATTCGCACCCGCATTCGCAAACAGCAGAATAATAATAATAATAATAATAATAATAATAATAATTTTATTTATACCCCGCCCATCTGGCTGGGTTTCCCCAGCCACTCTGGGTGGCTTCCAGCAAAATATGAAAAATACATTAAAACATCAAATATTAAAAGCTTCCCTAAACAGGGCTGCCTTCAAGATGTCTTCTAATAGTCAGATAGTTGTTTATTTCCTTGACATCTGATGGGAGGGCGTTCCACAGGGCGGGCACTACTACGGAGAAGGCCCTCTTCCTGGTTCCCTGTAACCTCACATCTCGCAGTGAGGGAACCGCCAGAAAGCCCTCGGAGCTGGACCTCAGTGTCCGGGCAGTATTTTACTCCCATATTGTCTTCAGAAGGAGAATACATCACTCCAGCACTGTTCGCCGTTGAGGGAAGAGCAGCTATCCCTTGTCATAAGAGAACTTGGCTCATACTGTTCTCCCCAATCATAGGTGCCCAGGAAAGTCAAAGCAATTTCACTTTACCGCTGAACCACTTGTATTGTCCAAAATAGCAAGGGAGGTCACAGTACTTTTGCCTCAAAATACTGTGGGCCACTGAGGACATGATTCTGCACCTGTATGTATGTACAGCTGTGGCACCCGTAATGGAACCGAGCATGCTAAATACAACCACCGGTTTGCTAAAAGACACACAAGAAAGTCACAAGAAGACTGTGGCACAAGAGGCCACTGGAATGGAAGCCGTAATGAATGGTCAGGGCAACTCCAAACTCCAGAGCCAGGTAAGGAATTTCAATTCCTCATCTGAAGCTTTGACAAACTTATTCTACATATCAAATTCCCATTTACTTGGCAGAGTCTTGGGCTGCATTATTATAGATGGTGAAAGGCGTCCAACGTAATGGTCGTGGAAAGGCTTTTGTAAGCCATTAAGCCCGATACCTTTTAGGTTTCTGAATTTCTGAAACATGGAAGAACAAGCAGAATTAAACACCTTTCTTTGCTGTTACCTCTCTCTGCCATGTCATTCATTTCACCCCTGTCAAAACCCTAGTGATAGTATAGCTGCTATATTAAGACATGGCTTTCTGCATCAGAATTACACAAAACTGTCAGAACGTTATGAACAGCTAGCTTAAAAAGGGAGGGGAGAATGAGCCTAACGTTCATTCTAGGTGTGAAAGTAAACTAAAATAATTTAGGGCGAAGCTAGCTGCTACTTGTACATTAGCGATATTTGCTGCCGTCAGGGAATGCACACAGACTACTAAGCAGTAGAGAAGATTAATATGCCATCTTCCTAATTCAGTTTGGAATGCATCTGATGGTGTAGAAGAATAACGCTTCTGATTCCCAGGTATTTCCATAAAAGTAATAATGCAGCAATGTAAAACTGAATGTGTATACAGTATAATAAGATGTAAGAAATTGTGCTTGCTTGTGACAACTGTTTGGTATGTATCCTGGAGTCATGGGAGCAGGAGACCGTATTGTAACCACAGTATCTCAAAGAAGGGATTTCAGGTCCAGAGACCGAAGTGATTTCTCATTATTTTATTTTTAACACCATTCTAATTCTCAACTTGTGCTTATAGATGCCTGCGTTCTTAACTTTCCACATCTGTCTTGTTAATGCTATATTCTTCTCAGGCTGGGGCGGATATAAGGAAAATCTAAACCCACAAAGTATAAATACAGTTAGTTTCAGAAATACAAGTGATGGCATTTAAAAAACCAGCAACAACTATTTAACATTTTGATATATTGAATATTATTAGATTTAATAATCAGGACTACGGTAATTGCGACTTGCGTTGTGGTAATGAATATTGACACATGACTCACAAGTGTACTGAATTTAATTAACACTAATAGAACGGATTGAATAATAGGAGGATTAACATCTGTTAGAGAGCCAAAACAGCGAGATTTATAGCTCTTTGAATAAATATTGGCCTCTAGAATATGAGGTCAATAAATCTTATGTCTGACCTTCTCTTAAACTGGCACCTGAATCCATATAGAGGACTCTGTAAGTGTTTGTGAAGTTCAGCTCCCCACCTCCTTTACTTCTCCCTGTTTGAAAAATCAGTGAGAAGATTAGGAGTCTTCTTACTGATTACAAAACAGAAGCACCCTAGTCCTTTCCTTCAAAAATCAGATTTTTCAAGCGAGATTACTAAATTGACAGGGGGGAATCAGCATAAAGAAACATTATTAAAAATGACCCTACTCAGATGTGACACTAAGCCATGGTCTTCATCTCCATTTCCCTTCCTTCCACCACCTCATATGTGGTGATTAAAGAGTTCCCAATCCTAGTTTAGGAGCAAACCATAGTTTGCTGTTTCATCCAAACTTATGTGTGCAATAATTTGCCTGCAAACCGATTGTTATGTACTGAGTTGAATAGGATCCAAAATGCAGCAGTCTGATTGGTCCGCAGGAGCCATCCAATCCAACTCCAGGTGAAAGTGAATCCACAATCTGATTGGCCTACAGGAGAATCCCTGAATTAGCCAATCACATGGGGGCCATTGTGTAAATAATTTATATAAGGCAGACATTTTGGGGGAACTTCCATTCCTCACTACTATGAGCTGAATAAAGAGCATGAAATCCACACTCGACTCCGAGTATATTTCACCAGAGTATATTTCACCCTGGACCAGAACTTATGTACTCTGCATGCAAGGGGAGCCTGAGGCTCATGACTATAATTCTAAACCTTGATTTCATGTGATACCAGCACCCAATATTATTATGGTTACTAATTTGTTCTTTAATTCACTGTAGATAGCTTGCACTCCTCTCCAGCAAATAGACTGGCATGGGATTCTGGACTAGCTGTGCTCTAAATCACCATGTTTTGGGGGACCTTCCACTGTAATAGTGGAAATAGTTTGCGAGACACTTCAGCTCAGTTGTAATTTTTCTATGTTTCTCGACTTCTTCTACCCTCTAAGCTGGCTCTCCACCGGTTTCGAGACTTTTGTATTAAGCAGCGTATTAAAATGTGACATGTGGAAACCACTAAACACACAGCTGGAAAACACTGTTTGAAAATTGACTCTGAATAAAGCTCACAGCATTTTATTAATTTTGCTATAAAGAGCAGCATCTATACAGAGGGAGCACATAATGTGGCAGATTGTGACCCTGTGCTCACTTTTTAAAGCATTGGTTGTGGTTACGATAAGGCTGAAAGGCCAGAAATTCTTCATGGTGCATCCACCACAACAAATTATTACAGCATCATTTGTTTCTGATTGTGACTACGCCAACAAAACATTCCTGTCTGAAGAAGAGTACGCAGTGGTTAAAACTTTTTTAAAAAGAAATTATTTTAAGGACCATAAATAATAACCATAGGTAAAGGTAAAGGAACCCCTGACCGTCAGGTCCAGTCATGGCCAACTCTGGAGTTGCGGCGCTCATCTCGCTTTACTGGCCGAGGGAGCCATTGTACAGCTTCCGGGTCATGTGGCCAGCATGACTTAAGACGCTTTTGACGAACTAGAGCAGTGCACGGAAATGCTGTTTACCTTCCCGCTGGAGTGGTACCTATTTATCTACTTGCACTTCGACGTGCTTTCGAACTGCTAGGTGGGCATGAGCTGGGACTGAGCAATGGGAGCTCACCCCGTTGCGGGGATTTGAACTGCCGACCTTCTGATCGACAAGCCCTGGGCTCTCTGGTTTAGACCACAGCGCCACCCGCGTCCCTAATAACCATATTCCAAACAAAAAATTCAGGATCCATATTCTCATCACTGTGTGTCCTGCCCCCTCATTTGTTTTCAAAGTCATTTGTAAAATGCAGTAATAATAATAAAGATGTCCTTTTACATTAGCAGATATCTAAAGCCCCTGCAAACTGTTTCCACTGTTAATTCCCTTGGGCTTTCTGGAAAAAGTGAAGAGACTCTAGATTTAAAATTTCTGAATTAATGTGCTGTAAGGTGAACTCTTAACTCTGCTTAAAATATTAATCTGTAATTAATCAATGGTGAAGGCTTATTGCTATTCATTTTTAATTATAATATTTGGATTGGGATGTTCTCACATAACAAAGGTTACTACTCTTTTGCGTTTTAGGGCAAGCATTAATTTTAAAGTTTTTATTGGAGCAGTTGTAAAATATTTAATGAGAACCATATAACTGCATTTAATAAAATTGTTTATTGGCAATATAGCTATAAAGAAAATTAGAATTCCAACTGGTGAACAGCTTTTGCCTTTTAGCAAAGAAAGAAAGAAAGAAAGAAATAGCAGAAATATTCTGTGGACATCGGATATGGTTATTTTCTCTTAATTTAGAACTTATTCTAATGTAATGTTTGATATTCCCAGGAAGATTTTATTAGGAAAAAGTGGGGGAAATTACACTGCGAAGATCTACACAGCTTTTGCAGGGCTAATCCTAAAAACACATGGCAGCTAGAATTATGAAACTGACATGAGACTATCCCAGGAAAATATGCATAGATAACCTCTCATTTTAAAAAATGTGAATGCTCCTGGGATCACTTAAAAAAGGCATATTGTGAGAAATACCCGTGTTAAGAACTATTTTGGATCTTAAGCTGCCAACAAACCATAGAATCGTAGAATTGCAGAGTTGGAAAGGAATCATCTAGTTGAAAGTGTCATCTAGTCGCCGTCTCCCCTGCAATGTAGAAATCACAGCTAAATAAACCCTGAGAGATGGCTAACCAATCTCTGTTTAAAAGCGGGTCGTTCCACATCATTTCAAAGAGGTCATGTCACCCTCTGTCTCGGATATTGATGAAATTTGGTGTACACCCTTCCCTTATGGTTGAAAAAAACAACCTTAAATTTCCCCCCTCTATCTCACACGGTTTTACTTTTATAGCACTTCAAAGTTTCGTTACATCTGAGTTGTCTGTCCCTCTTGAGACCCTCGGCACAAGATATGCTTGTGCACATTTTAATTTTTTTCCTCCATAACCAATGATCAGATCTCTTTGAAAGTTTACACAGAGCTCAATAAAATGATGAGGATTTCAAAGGGGGGGGGGGAATACACCAGCACTCAAAAGATTTTATAAATGCCTAAAAAAAATATAAATGCACTTGTAGCCTAGTTTTTTTGGTGGAAAAACTAGGTTTAGAAAACCTGATTTACAGCGTGTCAGATTGCTTACCGGGGCAAGACAGTTTGAGCATGTTGCACTGATCCTGGTCCAACTATGCTGGCTGCCCGTTGGTTTCCAGGTCCAACCCAAAGTGCTGTTTCTGACCTATAAAGCCTTAAATGGCTCAGGAACACAATACCTCATGGACTGCCACCGCCCAACCTCTCCCCATATGAACCGACCCAGACCCTGTGATCATCATTGTGTGCATCCTCCATGAGAGGTATGGGGCAACACAAAAACAGGGTCTCTTTTGTGGTGGCTACCCATTTGTGGAATGCTCTCCCTGGGGAGGCTCGCCTGGTGCCTTCATTACATATCTTTAGGCATCAGGCAAAGACATTTCTCTTTAACCAGGCCTTTGGCTGATTAACATTCTATGTCATGTTAAATGTGTCTGTGGAAGTGGGAGTTACTGGTTTGTTCTTGTTCTTGTTTTTATTATGTACTTTGTGTTCTCATTTTGTATTTTTATGCTGTGATCATAGTCTAACCCCCTTCAGTGCATAAATCTCAACATGTGGTCCCCCATCCAATTCGAAACCATACCAGACCCAGCTTTGCTTTGCAAATGTGCTAGCAGTTTACAAATATAATAAATAATATATATATATATTAAAAAGTCATTAAAGAAAACACTCACAGTTTACCACTGTTTAGAAAACATTAGGCAGCCTCCCCACCTTCTCATGCTTACAGGAAAGCCCAAGTGAGGATGCAATGAGGTTTTCCAGAAATGTGGGCACCTAGGGAGGCTGCATAATGTAGACCTTTGGAAAGATGCTTTGGAGAATGAAAGGAAGGACATTCCGAAACATCCCCTGCCACCTTGAAAGTGAAATAAGCAATATACCTTGCCCATGAACTTTCTGCAAAATGTTATCCTGTCTTTCATGATATTTCAGATGTTCTTTTCTCATAAATTGGTAGAGAATGGTAAGGGGGGAAAATATATGCAAGAGAAATTTTCAGCACAGCCTTGGTCCATAGATGACTGCTACATGCAAGTTACTTGCAATAATATCTGCTTGGCTCAATATGCAGAGATGGGAAAGACCGATTTTAAACAACCCCGAGAAAGGCATAGAAATAAAGAACATGGATAATAGATTTTTGAAATAGAGGTTTCCCCTAATTCTTTTTAATGAGGTTGTATGGCCACGCAGCGCTGTATATTTTGCTGATTCTTTTACTTTCCTTGGAGTTGATCTGAAGGTCATTGCAATGATTTTGTGCTAAACCATATACAAGAGTTTGGGCTTTCTTAAATGTTAATGCTTCCCTTTAGATCTACCTAAAACAGGCACAACTATCATTATAACTCTTTAATCCCTACTGCAATGCAAATCTGGAGGTTGCTACACATGCTAGCTCAGACAACGGTAATATTCAGTGTGAATAATAGGGAGCCGTTCCAAATCTCTCATGAGGCATTTATTTTTCTACAGTACTGTACAACTCTCTCTCTCTCCTTTTAATAGCCAATCATCAAATAATGCATCCTTTCCCACTGAACGTACATTTGTACTGTGATTTTTTTCTGTTCCCCTAGAGGAAGAGAGCAACAAAAAACAAAACTCATCCCAGTGCACACAAACTATGAAAAGATCTTTAAAATAGTCTTTTGAGATGACTTGCTGCAATTTCTTTACTCTGGGGGGCGGGGGAATCACTTTGCAGGCGGTTGGGGGCTGTTCTCTGAACAATATTTTAATGACATGCTTTATAGATGAGTATTAAGTAAATGACCTGGTTGTGTGTAAACAAATACAGTGGTACCTCGCAAGACGAATGCCTCGCAAGACGGAAAACTCGCAAAACGAAAGGGTTTTTGGTTTTTTGAGTTGCTTCGCGAGACGATTTTCCCTATGGGCTTGCTTCGCAAGACGGAAACGTCTTGCAAGTTTGTTTCCTTTTTCTTAAAACCGTTAATACAGTTGCGACTTGACTTCGAGGAGCAACTCATAGCATGCGGTGTGGTAGCCTTTTTTGAGGTTTTTGAAGACTTTGGTGATTTTTGAAGCTTTTCCCAAACTTTTCCGACACCGTGCTTCGCAAGACGAAAAAACTCTCGGAACGAATTAATTTCGTCTTGCGAGTCACCACTGTAACTATAGATAGATATTGATATAGATGTTAACACCGTAGCTCTTGTACTTTTGATATGACCAACCAGGACACACTACAATGATAAGGATAACTTCTGCTAATTAATAGACCACCTTTAGTTTTAATTTTCCGTGCTCTTGGTGACCTTCATACTTTGTATTTGCAAGGATTGATATTAGGCAGGCAATTTTCTTCTACATTGTTAAATACTTTCTTGTTTGATTTTGCCCCATTAGGCTAATACATTTTTAACAAGCAATTTTATTTTATTCGGTACATTTAAAAAGAAAAATCTGGTTTTACTTGGCTTTTGATCAGTGTTAACTTGCTTTTGACATTAGATTTTTATCAGTGTTTTTAATGTTTATTTTTATGTAAACCGCTTAGACGTTATGAGTGACTAAGTGGTATATAAATCCCGATAACTGCTAAATGCTACTCGTATTATAGGAAGAGTGATTGTGGCATGAAAACCAGTGTGTGGAAGAAGTAGATAGAGGTTAGAGCTTGTATTCAAGCTCCTCCTTCACGCAGAAGGAGATGTTGGCCAGTAGCTAATATCTACACCATGGGTAAGCAAACTAAGGCCCGGGGGATGGATCTGGCCCAGTCGCCTTCTAAATCCGGCCTGCGGAACGTCCGGGGATCAGCGTGTTTTTACATGAGTAGAATGTGTGCTTTTATTTACAATGCATCTCTGGGTTATTTGTGGATAGGAATTCGTTCATTATTTTTAAAAAAAATATAGTCCAGCCCCCCACAAGGTCTGAGGGACAGTGGACTGGACCCCTGCTGAAAAAGTTTGCTGACTCCTGATCTACACACCTTCTTTTCTGCATGTAGGAGAAGAAGGGAGCAAGCCCCCTCTTGCCCAATTGCCTCTGTCACTCTCCATCAGTTGGACGCCATCTGTGTACAGCAAGGAGCCTTCTCTACTTTGCAGGCTCGCTTTGTAAGCCTGGAGGACCGTGGTTCTAAAATGCACAGGCTTCCTCCTCTCCCTGCAGTCATCTCATGGGGGTCGGACAAGAGGGTCATGCCAGCAGGGTAGCAAGATCTCTCTTCTCCCCTTCCTCCTCCTTGGGACGACTAAAAGAATGCTTGAAGCAGCCTTGTCTCCCAGCTTTATTTACTTGGAAGAGCAATTATATCCTTCTAAACGTGTGTGGGACGCGGGTGGTGCTGTGGGTTAAACCACAGAACCTAGGACTTGCCGGTCAGAAGGTCGGCGGTTCGAATCCCCGCGACAGGGTGAGCTCCCGTTGCTCGGTCCCTGCTCCTGCCAACCTAGCAGTTCGAAAGCACGTCAAAGTGCAAGTAGATAAATAGGTACCACTCTGGCGGGAAGGTAAGCGGCGTTTCCGCCCGCTGCTCTGGTTCGCCAGAAGCGGCTTATTCATGCTGGCCACATGACCCGGATGCTGTACGCCGGCTCCCTCAGCCAATAAAGCGAGATGAGCGCCGCAACCCCAGTCGGTCATGACTGGACCTAATGGTCAGGGATCCCTTCACCTTTAAACGTGGTTGTGCGAGGGGTGTTACTGGTTTGCTCGAGTTTTAATCTTTGTTTTGTGTTTTTATGCTGCGGAACACCAACGAGATCTTCTTCTTATTTTATTTACCATTATTTATTATCATCTTCGTGTTTTCATTATGTATTTTGTGTTTTTAATCTTGTATCTTTATGCTGAGATCTACGGATGAAAAGCGGTATACAAATCAAATAGATAAATAGCATGAAACGAGCTACTTCCACATGTGCTTCCCAGAGCTTTCTTCAGAAAGAACTGGAAGCACATAAATAGAACAGAGATGCCACCAGAATTTGAACCTTCCGTAGCCAAGCCCAGCACAATGTTCATTATATCTACAAATGAGGAAAAAGCTTCATAACTTCTTAAAAGCTGTTTAAACAAGTTGTTTTAAAACCATTAGTTCCATGTCATCGGTTAAGCTTTGAGGACTGGGAAGGATCCATAGCTCAGTAGTAGAGCACATGTGAATTTAGTCCCTGGTATCTGTAATAGTCTCCTGCCAACCTAGCAGTTCGAAAGCACGTCAAAGTGCAAGTAGATAAATAGGTACCACTCTGGCGGGAAGGTAAACGGCGTTTCCGTGCGCTGCTCTGGTTCGCCAGAAGCGGCTTTGTCATGCTGGCCACATGACCCAGAAACTGTACGCTGGCTCCCTCGGCCAGTAAAGTGAGATGAGCGCCGCAACCCCAGAGTCGGCCACGACTGGACCTAATGGTCAGGGGTCCCTTTACCCTTACCTTTATCTGTAATAGTCAAGCTAGGGAGGTCTTCTGCTCCCAGAAAGCACTGGGCTGCTTGATCTTATTCCATATATACAGAACACATTGAAACTCATCGGTGCACCTAATGGGGCTTTGCTAATTTCCTTTCCTTTCCCAAGCCCTACTCCTGACTTTTGGCAGCTGCTTTCGGGCCCCACAGGAGAATACAGCAGGATGGGCCCTAGCGTTTCACAACCTGGATTTCCTAAATAGTTTTTGTTTATCTAATCGCAGTATTTCTCAAGTCTGCTTTCGGGTCACAATGTTTCATGGCCGCAATTCCCCATATCGTAGCTGACAGAGACCAATGACACTTGACTGGTCATCTGGCTTATGTGCCTGGTGGTGAAGTCAATGAGGTGAACCTGCCATCTTTGGAATTATGACTAAACATGTCTAAGCCAGAAACCGTCCCCCATCCCCCCAATAAATGAAACGGGTAGGGCAAATACGGAGGCATCTGTTTCTTCCTCTTCATAACATCCAGTAGCTCTGAGGAATGTGGAAGCGGCTACAATTATTTTGACAAATGCCTTTATCTCTCCATTTTGTTGTACGATGCAGTGCAAGGGAAACTCTGGTGCACTCATGCGCAGCAATAATTTATTAGTGGTTTAGGGATGTGGGCCCAGAACAAATTCTAGACAAAAGAAAAACATGTTTGGGTTTTTACAGACTGCTTTGGCAAAAGGACCAAAGCTGCAATTGGGAGTGCCAACATTTGGTATTTCGTTTATCCCAGTCGGGGTGACAGCTGACAAATGACCTCGGTTTGGTTTTAATTACCGCTGGAGATGATGGGGGGGGAGGGAGCCTTTGAATTCATCTGCAACCAATTTCACAATACAAAGCAATAAACAAGCAAAGTATTTGTGGCATTTCACTGATTTTTATTTTTTTTAACGCCAGTAAATGAAGGGTGCAGTTTTAACACCATGAAACAATGGCCTGTTTGGGGGTTGTGATGAGTTCCTAGGACTGAAATCAAGACCCAATATTTGGTATTTTGCACCTGATTCTCTAATGTGCTCTGGGGGCTGCAGCTCTTTCTGAAACCATGCTGCCCTTCATTTCAATTAAATTTATCTCTTCTTTTTAAAAAAAGTATTCAGAAGTTATTAACGGAATCTGGTCTCCTTTCAGCCATATGAGAATGATGACCGGTGAAAGGGAGTGGGTAGCTGAATTTTGCTGACACATGATGGTAGTGGTATTATGGGTTGCATTTCAGCATAGAAAAGCCTATGGCAGGAATTCCCACATATGATCGATTTGCAGAATGTGCAGCAGGGATGGAGAATCTGTGGCCCTCCAGATGTGGCTAGACTCCCAAGTCCCATCATCCCTGCCACTTGGCCATGCTGGCTGAGGGTGACCAGAGTCCAGCCACGCTATCCACAAAGCATACTGTACAAAGTCAGAATGGCAATGCTAATCATGGAAAAAGTCATTACTTCTAGAAAGCCATTGTCTGCACAGACATGCACCTTCCCCAACCCAAATGTGCAGATGTTTTGAACTACAACTCCCATCATGCCTCCTGCCAGCTAGAGGGCATGAGGTTGCCATGGTTTAGCAGTGTCAATCGCCACATTTAAATCACATCCTCACACACTGAAAGACGCAATGCAAGCAAAGCACAAATATGTTGTTGTTGTTGTTGTTTATCTGGCTGAGTTTCCCCAGCCACTGAGGGCAGCTCCCAGTCGAGTGTTAAAAACAATACAGCATTAAATATTAAAAACTTCCCTAAACAGGGCTGCCTTCAGATGTCTTTTAAAAATAGGATAGCTGCTTATTTCCTTGACATCTGTTGGGAGGGCATTCCACAGGGTAAGTGCCACTACTGAGAAGGCCCTCTGTCTGGTTCTCTGTAACCTCACTTCTCACAGTGAGGGAACCGCCAGAAGGTCCTCGGCGCTGGATCTCAGTGTTTGGGCTGAACAATGAGGGTGGAGACGCTCCTTCAGGTATACAGGACCAAGGCCGTTTAGAGCTTTAAAGGTCACCACCAACACTTGCTGTGTAATATATGTGTAATATCACTTTCATGAAGACATCCTGAGAAAGGCAAAGCCCAGAAATCTAAAGATGATGCCTTTTTTTTTTTACAGACCCTCAGAGGTCAATGAAAGCTCAGTAAATGCAAGAAATCATTTGCAAATTTCATTGACCCATTTACTACAGGATTTGTTTCGGTGTTTTTGTCTTGGACTTGGGAATGTCCTTATGATTGGCATCTATCCACAGTCTGTTTCACAACTGCAAAGTCTGCTATGAGATCATAGAATCATAGAATTGTAGAGTTGGAAGGGACCCCAAGGTTTATCTGACACCTTGCAAGGCAGGAATCTCAGCTAAAGCATCCATGACAGATGGCCATCCAACCTCTGCTTAAAAACCTCCAAGGAAGGAGAGTCCACCACCTCCTGAGGGAGACCGTTCCACTGTCAAACAGCTCTTACTGTCAGAAAGTTTTACCTGATGTTTAGTCAGAATCTCCTTTCTTGGAGCTTGAAGCCATTGGTTCAAGTCCAACCTTCCAGAGCAGGAGAAAACAAGCTTGCTCTTTCCTCCATGTGAGGTAAGAGCAGGCTTACTCAACCTTTGCCCTCCAGATGTTTTGAGACTACAATTCCTATCATCCCTGACCGCTGGGTCCTGCTAGCTAGGGATCATGGGAGTTGTAGGCCAAAAACATCTGGAGGGCCGAGGTGGAGGAAGCCTGGGTCAGAGACTTGGGTATTGAAGTGACAGCCTCCAAAACTTGTAAGCTCTCAAACACAATGTTTAAAAATCATGTTACAGAGCCTACAATTTTTGAATCACATTAGTGATATATATATTGAGAGAGAAAACCCAATGCATGCAACAAGTGAATAGTATGAGAACCCATACAAGTAACACTGACACACACTAAGTAGAATAGTAGAAGCATAACCACCCGACCCTCCGCCACTCCCCCTCTCCCTTTTTTCCCTTTTTTCTTCTTCCTAATTGTTTAAACCAATTCATAAACCAAGAACTCATACACTGTCCACTAATAATGAAACATATGTTGTAGATATTTTTCCACATTTATTTTGCTATTTTTGTGATATACAAATGACATTGGGGAGGGACAAAGCATAAGACTGAGGAAAGGCCAAGTAATACTTTTTCATTGCTCTTATGTAAAAACATAAATAAATACTGGCAATCTCCCAAACATTTCCATCTTTTCACTTTGCAAAGTTCCCAAGCACATCCTACAAGATGAGCATTTATCTCCTGAGAATCTCACTAAGCCACAGGGTTGTCCTCAAGCACTAGACTGAATATTGGCATGTAGGTCAGCGAAATGTCCCCAAATTCAAATTAATTTAAGCTTCTGCTCCAAAATAGGTCAAGAATAAATTACTGTTCCTGGACCTAGGTCAAGTAGGTCACTAGGCCAAGTTCCTATAAATTTCAAAACAAGGACACGGGGAAGAAACTTAGCTAAGCCACTTCAATTTTTACATGGGTTTTATTTAAAGTACTGTAGTGTTTAGGTTGTGCAACAACATTTCTTTATGCAAATCTCCATTCTTCTGTATAGGAACATCTTTTACGAAGAAAGCAAGCTATTGATGAGATTATGAACTGAGCAGCAACATTATGAACATGTCTGGGATAAAACACAAAAACAAGGTTTAGGTTACATTCATCATCTGAAGAGAGAATGTTATAGCTATTCTTACTCCTTTTAGAGGTGTAGCTTACCAGTTCAAACAGCCCAGTGACACATCTGGCTGCACAGAAAAATGGTAGGAAAATTCTTTTTCCCGTCTAGTGAATTTTTCTACAAGGCTGGTTAAGGGGGCGAAAGGAATTCCATTAGGTATCAACAATTCTAATTATCATTTTCACTTGTCCATACATTTTCCTAACTAACTCTAGATCTTTTGCAACACACGTCTTATTAACAATATCTGCCTTCTCTATTTCTATTTCTCTTTCTCTCTCTCGCTCTTGTATTTTTCCTTACTTTCGAAATTGAAATGAATATTCGGGCCATGTATCACATTCTGTATTTTGTGCTCATTGATTCGTGCTTGTGTCATGTTGTGATGTGTAATTAATATCCAGAGAGTGGGTTGGCCTATAATAAAAAAAGCAGGACTTACTGCAAAAGCAAATCGAAATGAGCAGAGGCAGGTTCAGGTGAAAACATGCCATCTTTTGAATCTAACATTGATTTCAAGCCAAGATTCTCTTGCACATTAGATATTAAAATAGCAAGGGATGTGTGTACAATATGATAGGTTGGGAAATATATTGAGTAATTTTTTGACATTTATATTAAAATTAATTACCTGGGCTTTATCAAGTGAAGTGTATCTTTGTTGCAGGAGAAATAATGCTATTAAGTAAAGGTAGGCATCATCATATTTATTGTATCGATCGATCAGCAGCTTCTGACACTGCCTTTTTGAGGTTGAGCCAATGAGTTTCAAAATCAAAGCAGGCAGTATATTTGCTCATAGGAAGGAGCCCAGAGCAGGTTGAATGGAGGCTGTATTTTTTAGGGTTATATGGCAAGTATTTATTTTCTAATTAAGAACTTGTCAGGCCAAGATTTCCAGCATAGTCTGGGAAGACCTAGATGCAGCTACTCTTGGGTGAATTTCTGTGCTATGATTATTCGTGGAACACCTATGTTATCAACAACATGCCTGAGATCACATGCTGAAGCTGCAATCCTAAAAGCACACTCACTTGGAAGTGTTCCCAACGAACTCGGTATCCTCTGAGTAAACCTGAACATGTGTAAGATGGTGCTACGTGTCATTTTGGACTTAATTTGCAAAATGGAAGATCCTGTGTCCTCTCCTTTCATGAAATCCTTCCTCCTTATCAGGAATATTTATATCTGAAAGTTGTGCCATGATGAGAGAAAGGTTTGAGTGTATCAGAAGAATTTACCATCAGCTTGTTGCCTTTGTAAAGTGAATTGGGTTGTGTGTTTTTGTGTAAACCTGGTGAAGAACAAGGGAGAGGTTGAGTTATATACTAGTTTTAGTTTGTGGGGCGTCGTATCCAGTGGAATGGGTATTCACCATGTCGCGAGACACTAGACAGGAACAAAGACTTGTGGGAAATAGGCTAAACCCTCAATTTTTCCTCCTATCTAGACACAAACAGTACATTCCTCCTAGCTCTCCTGACTCACCTAAGTTTTTTACTAGTTTCTGAACCCTCCTTTTTTTCTTTAGATTTCCCTGATTGTCGTTTTAGTTTTACAGTTCTTTGCGTGTTGTGTTCCCCCCCACAAACCCTTTCATTTGCGCTCTACGTTTGGCCGTTCTGCTTATTTGCCACCTTTCTTTTATTCCTTAGTTGTTTACTTGCATTGATAAATTCTCCAGAACCGGTGCCCTTGCTGCGGCACCAATGGCCGTTGCCGCCTTCAGGAGCGCTCTTTTTCTTTCCCTCAGCAGCTGCCCCCATTTTTCTGGGGTCACAACTGTCTTTCTTTCTTTCGTTTTGGTGTGTGTGCTACTTGTGTGACTGCTGGTGTGGCATTTGCATTCTCTTGCTCGGATTTAAAAACGACTTGGCCACCTAATCCCGGTTCGCTGTTTTAACACGGGCAACGGAGTGAGCGTTCCTATTACGTTTGCCTTTGAAATTGAGTCCTGACTGAGTGCCTCCCGGTTCGCTTTGGCGCTGATGGAGTGCCTGCCCTCATCCTTATCCTCCTGGTCGGCAGCTGTGATGGGGAGTGTGTGTCTAGCTTCTGTTTCCCCCAACTCCTGGTCCACGGTGTGGCAATTGGAGTTGAGTGGTTTGGAGTGAGGCTTTTGCCCCCTTATTCTCCTGGTCCACTGAGTGGCAAATGGAGACTTTTGGGGCTGAATTTCTATAATCCTCCTCCCGGTCCACGGTGTGGCAAAAGGAGTTGAGTGTTTATTTGGTGAAAATCAGAGGCTGTGTGTTTATGTGTGTGCCTCTTTGCCGTTTTAATGGCCGCCATGGAGGAAAAAACCGACTCTTTATTTGTATCCTTTCACCCGTCTTCCTTAGGGGTTAAAGTTTCCAAAGCAACCTTAGGTAGGTGGATTAAGGCCTATATTTTCATGGCTTTACGAGTCCCTTAAATTACCCCATCCATCTCACGTTCTAGCGCATGTTGGACATTTGTAGGGCAGCCACCTCGTCGTCATCTTCCACCTTTACCAGACATTACAAATTGGACCAGCTGTCGAGGCAGCCTTTGGCTGTACAGTGCTCCAGCAGGCATTATACTCAGCGTATTGCAGAGATGGGACCCGCCCAAATTGGTGACTCCACTATGGAATGTCCCATTCCATTGGATACGACACCCCACTCCCAAAACTACACTTTTTGTAAGGCCAGTTGTTCTTTTTCATTGACACACACGCACATAAATCTAAAGCAGCATTGCTTGTTTTGAAGAGAGACTATATCAGGGAGCAGAATCTAACCCTTGTAGTTCTCATTTTCAAGTGATATGTTTTAATCCAACATTTCTTTCTCGATACATTAACTAATTGAGTAACTTGTGTGTATTCTTTTGACTGAGAAAAACAAAGGTAGTAACAAAATAAGCGGTGCGCCAGAATTTTTTTTATTCTATTTTTATTTGCATTTTCAAAAACGGGAACAGAGCATATTTAACCCCCATACCCTTCCCTCCCCCTGTCCCACTTACAGCTTTGTACCGAATACAGCATGTATACATATACCATATGACTTCCCTTCCACACTTTCCCTGATTCCTTTGCTTTTCTACTACTCTGCATAATCCACATCTTTTTAATCATCCAGTTTGTTATCTATTAAATACTCCATCTATTTCAACTCTGGTGGATTTACTCGAGACCCGCTAAGCTATGTATTTGTCTATACTGGTTCTTAAAATATTCAATAAATATTATCCCTTCCTCCTTATATTCCTTATCTTTGTTTTCTCTTACCCTGTTCATCAGACTTAGCCACTTCAGCATATTCAAGCATTTTACACTGCCATCCTTCCTTGGTGGGAACTAGACTTGTTCTCCGCCTTGGTGCCAATAAGGTTCTAGCTGCTCGTTGCAAAATTGTCATTTTCTGCCAGTGACAATGCAGATCCACAGTGAACTATTTTGAGTTTTGTAACGTAATGGGTTGGGTATTAAACAGTGAGCACCTCTTGCTTTTGAACATGTATGCTACCACCCATAAAGGGGTGTCATGTATATTTCATTGCACTTGATTTATGTTTTATAATGTTAATTTTAGCTGCTTTGTTGCACTTCCCACCTCTCCCTTTATCTAAACCATAGTTTTTAATTCTGCTAACTGATAATGAGGCATGATCCTGCCAATGTGTTGTTGTGCGCACATCTCCCTGTGTGGGAGGGAGGTCAGTTTCTGGGTTCGCCAGCCAGCCAGGATGTGTTTGTGGGACAGAATTCCATATGTAGAAGCATTGTGGAAGAGGGAGATTTGGTTGAGCAAACAAGCAGAGCCTAAGATTTTAAGGAGGCCAGTACAAACTTGCAGGTTCTTATCAAACCAAGCATATGTAAGGTTTGATACATATATGTGGATTCTTTCCTGTGAACCACTCTGAGACCTCCAGGTACAGGGCGGTATATTTTGTTGTTGTTTAGTCGTGTCCGACTCTTCGTGACCCCATGGACCAGAGCACACCAGGCACTCCTGTCTTCCACTACCTCCCGCAGTTTGGTCAAACTCATGCTGGTAGCTTCGAGAACACTGCCCAACCATCTCGTCTTCTGTCGTCCCCTTCTCCTTGTGCCCTCCATCTTTCCCAACATCAGGGTCTTTTCCAGGGAGTCTTCTCTTCTCATGAGGTGGCCAAAGTATTGGAGCCTCAGATTCAGGATCTGTCCTTCCAGTGAGCACTCAGGGCTGATTTCCTTCAGAATAGATAGGTTTGATCTTCTTGCAGTCCATGGGACTCTCAAGCGCCCCATAGACTGCAAGAAGTCTCCTCCAGCACCAGGGTGGTATATAAATTCAATAATTAATTCTCCCCCTTTTTATTTCATTTTCTTTTAAAGGATTTTGACCCTTTCTTGCCTACTTGAGTCCCTTTGCAAACTGTCATCCTTAATATATGACTTCCTTCCTTCCTTCCTTCAGGTTGCACCCATCATTAAAGAGAGATTGATGAAGAAAGGCAGCATGATGTTGGGCTACCAGCCGCATCGTGGCAAAGTCAACTTCTTCCGCCAGGTCATTATCAGCCCCCAGGTGAGCCGAGAGGACATGGACTTCCTGCTCGACGAGATTGACTCACTAGGCAAGGACTTGTAGTTGATGCTTCACAGCGCTAGGCTTTCCTTAGTTGTGCAGTTTACAGCATTGTCGCCCAACCTGTGGCCTTCCAAAATGTTGCTGGACTACAACTCCCATAATCTACGACCATTGGCCATGCTGACCGGGGCTGGTCAGAGTTGGGGTCCGACAATATCTGGAAGGCCAAAGGTTAGCCACCCCCCTACCCAGTTTTCTGGGAGTAAGCCTCCTTGAACTCTAGGGGACTGACCTTTGAGTAGACATGTCTAGGGTTGTACTGTAAGAATGTTTGCGACATGATGGTATTAGACCATGTAATCCATAGATCAATGCCCAGCTGGCTGAAGCCACTGCCAGGAACGCCTAGAGAAGTGGTTGTCAATTCTTTGTAGCCTTGCTTGTAATAAAGAGCCGATACTTTTCAAAACTAGACATTTTGTGTCTAACGTTGATATGTCATTGGCTGATAACTGAATGCTAATAATGGGCCCCGTTAACTGCTAACATATATTGTTATAAATTAGTTAAAGTGAATGGAGTTAAGCCATCGCTGTAGTAGGGCCAGATCAGTGGGTATTAAATAAAAAAGTACCTTTATATGCATTGTGAAGATTAGATGTTCAGGATTGGTGGGCTCCACTTATGCAAGAGGTTTTTTTTCTTACTAACTAGGAAATTAAGTGTTGTGCACTAATTACCATCCACCATTTTTTCCTGGAAACATCCAAAATGCTACATACAAAATACTGGGTTGGGGCAAGACTAAGCTAATTCTACTTAGGTACCATTAAAATGGAGGGGAAAGTGGGTGATGATTTCAATGGGATCTAAGTTCATCAAGTGCGATTTAGTCTGAAGCCATCCTATTGTAATTTACACATCCATCATCCTTTTCTCTTTTTATCTTGGGTCAGAGGGATTGTACACAGTTTCTAAGACAGTTTGTATTAAATTTCTATTGCTAAAACATCAGCAAGGTATTTCTTAAGCATTTTAGAGGCCTATTGAAGTTAAATAAATTCCACATGTGTATGTGTGTGTATATATCTCCTAGAGTTGTATTTTTTTATGCTGTGTGGCTATTTAAGGTAAGGATTACTGTATTGATTCATCCACTGGTGTGTTTCTAAAGATGTAAAAACTATCAAATTTCACTTGAGCAGAGTATAAATGGAGGGATTACACTAAAAAAATAATATAGGTGTGTAATAAGTTGAAATTTGTCCATAATATTTAGAGACATAGTTTTACAGTAAAATACTTTTTGTGAAGCTGAAAAGACCCATACTAGGTTTAATCCATTCTATTTAATTTGTTTATTACAGTGTGTTTTAACCAATTGCTTTGTAATTCATGGTCTTGTTCTTCCATTATTGCTGTATGTAGAAGTTT
This sequence comes from Podarcis pityusensis, assembly GCF_964106645.2. NCBI lineage: Eukaryota > Metazoa > Chordata > Lepidosauria > Squamata > Lacertidae > Podarcis > Podarcis pityusensis. Next base: position 44,289,441 of record NC_138037.1, on the reverse strand, counting down.
TGCTATATTTGCAGGCATGGTGTAATGATTAATTTATTAGAGATCTGTATTTTACCTGCTTCTGTGAGATCTATGTGATGATACGTATAGTGCATAACAAATTGCCTAGAAGTGCTTTTTGTAGCAGCACATTTAAGTCTAATGTGCAAAATATGTGTGTTCTTAGTTGAATCTTTGAATAAAAAGGCATTGATAACTCTTAAAAACCAATCCAGACTATTTCTTCTTTTTTAAAAAAATAAAAATGGAGCTTGAATACTTGTTAAAGAGGGACCTCACGTATCTCGCAGCTTCCCGGAACTAGTTTTAGGCCTGAGTAGGCCCCGGGGGAAGTTTCCTTCTGATGGACCCCTTCTTACCATTTAAGTATTAAATCAATTTATATATACTGCCCTGGGGTGCTGGTGGTGAGCCTGCTGTTCTCACTTACCTACTCAGAAGCTATTGTGTTGTCTTGTTTTGTAGTCCCCACTCAGACAGGAAGCTCACTGATGATAAAACGGGGACCATGTTTTCCACCTTGAGCTCCTCACAGGAAAGGTGGGATGGAAATATATCAACAAATTCTGCTCAGTCCCTTTGTCAGCTGGCTTTCCGTCATTCACTGCAGGGGAGAGAGTGCGTTCTTCACCCCCCGGTTGTACCTCCATTTAAATGTCTGGAACAGTCCTTAGGGACAAGCATGGATGCTCTAAACCCACAGTTCAGATCTCGCGTGCTTCCAAGGAATTGCTATGCCTGCTTTTGCTGCCCTTTCTGTTGCCAGATTAACCCACCAACATGTAGCCCTATGAGCAAGGAAATGATGTGTAGGTAAAAAGGTAAAGGACCACTGGACGGTTAAGTCCAGTCAAAGGCGACTATAGGGTTGCGGCACTCATCTCACTTTCAGGCCGAGGCAGTCGGCGTTTGTCCACAGACAACTTTCCGGGTCATGTAGCCAGCAGGACTAAACCGCTTCTGGCGCAACAGGACACCGTGACGGAAACCAGAGCACACGGAAACGCTGTTTACATTCCCGCCACAGTGGTACCTACTCATCTACTTGCACTGGTGTGCTTTCAAATTGCTAGGTTGGCAGGAGCTGGGACTGAGCAACGGGAGCTCACCCCGTCGCAGGGATTCGAACCGCCAACCTTCTGAGCAGCAAGCCCAAGAGGCTCAGTGGTTTAGACCACAGCGCCACCCGTAGAGGATTCTGTCACGAGCAGGAGTTAAAAAAAAATTAGAATGACTGAGAAACCAATCTGCTTTGGTCTCTCATTGGCAGCTAGGATAATAAGCTTATGCTACATTCAATTTTTATTTCTGAATTAGCACACAATGTGTCGTTGCAACTGCTCCAGCTGGCCAAATTCTTTTCCCTTCTTACTTATCGCTGTGGATCTGAAATAATCTAATTCCTTAATTTTGTCAGCAAATCCAGGCAGGTTTTCAAGTGCCTGGAAAGTATCCACTCTATTTATTTACACCTGCAGGTTGGCCACTATCCTGTGCAAAAATGTTATTACTACATGCTGAAACATTGTAATTGTACAAATAATGTAATTGCACACAAATTCACAATGTCATGATTAAACATGCTAATTGCAGGTTGGATGAACTTGAAGCTGTTCTGGTTGGCAAATGCATTGTGTAACGTGGGGAAAATATATATTTTTTTTTAAAAAAATTAAATTAAACCAAGACGTACAAAATTAGATCCTTTTGCTTCAAATGTTAAATTACCCGCTGCACTAATTTTGTTACTTGAAAATAATTAAGCAGGAATACTATTAAGATGAAATGGGAAAATACAGCAATTTTGTTCAGCAGCAAGAAAATTAAAACCAGACTCGGCAACTGATTTCCGTGGAGGAAGTCACTTAAAATCTGTGGCCTTGTTGGACTCCCAACTCCCATCAAATTCAGCCGACGTGGCCACAAGCTAGGGAAGATGGGAAGGCGAGTCCAACAACATCTAGGAAGCCACAGGCTCCCCAGCATTGCTGCAGAGCATAGTGGATGAATCATCTCTCTTAACATTGCATATCCACACCGAGGGCTGGCAACTTAAATAAAATGTGGGGGGTGGGGCAGGTAAGCCCCACCCTGCATAATCGACCACATGACACGGTGCACGCCCACCATTTGAATGGCAATGCCCATCAACTTTGGGGCCCGGCCCCCTCAAATATTTTACTGGGGGGGGGGGGGGCAAAGACCCCTCAGCCCCTAGTAGTTGGCCTAGTAGTTCACACCTCTAAAGTCTCAGCGTAGCATCTTGTGTGGAAGAAAAAGTTAAGGGGATTCCGAATTTAATAAACAATGGCAGTGCTCATTATAATAAGGAAATGTTAGTACAGTGGTACCTCTGGTTACAGACACTTCAGGTTACAGACGCTTCAGGTTACAGACTCCGCTAACCCAGAAGTAGTACCTCGGGTTAAGATCTTTGCTTCAGGATGAGAACAGAAATCATGCGGTGGCAGCAGGAGGCCCCATTAGCTAAAGTGGCACCTCAGGTTAAGAACAGTTTCTGGTTAAGAACGGACTTCCAGAACAAATTAAGTTCTTAACCTGAGGTACCACTGTAGCTGTTTTTTTATCCCATTTCTGTAATAGCCAGCACCTCAGAAACATAGTTGCGTCCTCCGTTAGTTTGCTTTTATCACTTAACATAAGAGATTTGGCTGATTAATGTAGCTGAGTGCAGGTAAAGAGATGATCATGCAACGATAATTCAGAAGTAATACGGTGTCCATTAGAAGGCAATTACAATTGATGCTCCCCGCCCCTCTGCCCAGTCTCAATCAAAGCTTTCGTTGCTTAATCTCACTGAACCATTTTGCAGTAAATACAAGAGCAGGTGTAAGGGGCTATAGCACCCAATTTTCCTGATTTTCTCAGCAACAACACTGCTCAGGCTGAGAGAGGAAGACTATACCCAGTTCCCTGAAGCTCTTTTTCCTGCGCTGTGCCAATATCTGCCCCCTCCCCTCAGTTCTCAAAAAGCTTTTATCACCCGTGAATGAGACTTCATTTCTTCCCCCTGCTTCTTGCAAGTGCTTTGGGATTTCTTTAAACCTTTGGTGAGTGCAGAACCTGCACAGGGTCACAGGGGCAATATTGATTTGCTAAGTTTATGCAAGACCAAATTAACAGTGGGTGACAGGACAACGGGAAAGACATTTAATAAGTTGCATCCTCTGCGTTTTGTTCTCTCTGTAAATGAGCGATACGGAGGAGGAATTAAGAGATGGAAAAACTCAGCAAATGGAAAGTTAATAGCCTCTAGCTTCCATTCAACAAAGCACTTGTAGAAGGGACAGATCAGCAGGGATGACCCAAGACATTTTGGCACCTGAGGCCAACCACTAAATGGCATTGCCAGGCAAGAAGGGGTAAGTGACTATCTTAATAATAATGATGATGATGATGATGATGATTTATTATTTATACCCTGCCCATCTGGCTGGGTCCCCCCAGCCACTCTGGGCGGCTTCCAACAAAACACTAAAATACAATAACCTATTAAACATTAAAAGCTTTGCTAAACAGGACTGCCTTCAGATGTCTTCTAAAAGTTTGGTAGTTCTTTTTCTCTTTGACATCTGGTGGGAGGGCATTCCACAGGGCGGGTGCCACTACCGAGAAGGCCCTCTGCCTGGTTCCCTGTAACCTCACTCCTTGCAGTGAGGGAACCGCCAGAAGGTCCTCGGCGCTGGACCTCAGTATCCAGGCAGAACGATGCGGTTGGAGACGCATCAGGAACAAAGGTGGGAGAAGACCAGCAGCACCTATTTCACAAAGAGGCCAATGTAGAGGAGGAATACTGAATCTGCTGCCCCTGTGGATCCTGCCGCCTGAGGCAGCCAGCTTGCCTTGCCTCATGGGTGGGCAGGCCCTACAAATCAGCATAAGCTAGTTCTCTAGAGGCGATGCTTCCATAAGTGGAATAACCTCGCTCTGCTCACCTGACGTTCTAAGCAAGAGGTGTCAAGCGCTCCTTCGGTAACTAAGAGTTGCATTTGGTGCCTAGAGCGGCATCTAGACCAAAGTCTTGCTGCGGTTAACGTGCACCTATGGGAAATGAACATAGCTTAGAATGTTTAATTCTGCTGCCAATTCAAAAACAACAAAAAGATAAATAAACACTGTCAATTTAAATGGAAGTACATGCAGCTTAAAGAGTGCATGCAATTTCTTCTCCATTACTTCCGGCTGTCAATTAACATAGTCATTGAAACAGAAGTCATACGAGAAACATGGGGCGGGAGATGGAATTACTAATGTATGCAGATTTGTTCAGCATTGCCTTTAATGCGCTCCCGCAAAATAATTACTAGTGAAGTTTGCGGCTCTGCAGGCCACGCTATGATTGCTGCAGGAGCTGCTGTGATTATAAAATCCATTCCCATAATTAACACAATAATTAGTTTACTGAGAATCATGTTTAGAAAAGAAATGGAACCCGCTCTATTTATTTATTATTTTATTAAAACACATAACTCTGTCTCATCAGAGCCAGCTTTCAAAAGGAACCAATACACCAATAGGAAACTAGTCATCAGAAAGCTGTCAAACTAACCCCTAAATCATAAAAAAGCAATAAAAGAAACCACGAACAGCTACCAGCAAACAGCAATTCTTCAAAGGCCGCCCAAGATAAAAGTGGAGGAGTGGAAAGCAGGGAGGTAAACACTAGGTGGCGCCAGAGCTAACAAATGCTAGTTTGCTGAGGGGCGGGTTTTTAAGTAGAAAAGGGGCAGATTGGGACTAGCTGAGGGCAAACTGAGGTTGGCAGGGCAGTGCCCTATTTGGCAAATACACCAGCCTTGCCCCTTGGAATTTCATTGTACACAGGTTGTACATTGAAAAAAGGTATTATTATTATTATTATTATTATTATTATTATTATTAATATTGCCCCAGAAAATTGAATAGAAGTAGGCTTCTCGTCACTAAAGATCATGCCACCTTCACTGGTTGCTAAGCAACACCTCCCTTCCTCCTCCTCCTCTTGGCTAGCTGCCTGACCGATAACAGAGTTGACCCTTAAGTTACAAACTGAATGATTCTTGCTGTTGAACTTCCAATATAAAGTATGTTTTGCACACACAAATCTCAGGTGCAGTGCATTTCCAGTCAAAAGGATCAGGCAGTATGAAAGATCTCTATCCAAGATATCTGGAGAGCCACTGCCAGTCTTGAGTATAACTAGATGGGCAAACAGTTTGACCTGTTGGGAGGTAGCTTTTTAATGGTAATAATGAGTTAGGAGGAAAGTTTTCCATCACATTAAAACTAGTTTGCCATTTCCCACAACTTTATGCTAGTGAGCCTTGCTTTATGCTATCGGGGGGGGGGGGGGGAGATTCTTAAACTGCAGTTGTGATTGACATGCTAATTAAAGGCGGCCAGCAAAAAATAGGTATGGAATACATCTATAGGATGACAACGGCAGGCAACTGAGCTGATTGGAAAATGTGTTGGAGATATTGCTCTACCTTCTTTTCAAGGCCAAAAGAGCTTGCAGGTTTATTCCCCAAGCCTCGTCTTCATTCGTTGTGACAACACTTGTTTACCTTGTGATGTCAAAAGAGTCTGACAGTAATCCATTGTAATGAGTCTAACACCCGACATGCGCCTTTGAAAATCATTGTGCATTTTTCATGTTAGCCTATATATATCCACACACTTCTTATAGGGAGGATTACTGTCTGCGCAGCGAAAAGAATAAGCAAATCCGAACATGATCTGAATATATATTTGGTACAGCCTACGATAGGTGTGTCTTGCATATCTTACTAGTTTAAAGGGGCTCTCCCAAGAGATGCTTTGGCCATCGGCAACCTTCACAGTTCGCCACAGATGTCCCTCTGGGGGTTATTTGGGGGCTGGAATGAAATCTCCCTTCTTTCCCCCCTGTATGGAAAACCAGCAGTAATGTTAAAATGTATGAATGGATTTCATGTGGCTGGGCTTTTTTTTTAAAAAAAAAATAAATTAAATTAAGACTCCTCCACCCCCCCCCCCTCTTTCCATATATGAAGATCCTTATGACCAATCAGCTTTTACACCTTTCTAAATCCATTTCTACAGGTTGCAGTAGAGCCTTTCACCAACTCTTATTTTTTTTATTTTTTAAGATGCATGTTTACCGTCAAGTTCATGCCTTCATACTACTACTACTACTACTACTACTACTACTAATTTATTATTTATACCCCACCCATCTGGCTGAGTTTCCCCAGCCACTCTGGGCTGCTTCCAATCGAGTGTTAAAAACAATACAGCATTAAATATTAAAAACTTCCCTAAACAGGGCTACCTTCATATGTCTTTTAAAGAGAAGATAGCTGCTTATTTCCTTCACATCTGAAGGGAGGGCGTTCCACAGGGTGGACGCCACTACCGAGAAGGCCCCCTGTCTGGTTCCCTGTAACCTCACTTCTCACAAGGAGGGAACCGCCAGAAGGCCCTCGGCGCTGGACCTCAGTGTTTGGGCTGAATGATGGGGGTGGAGATGCTCCTTCAGGTATATTGGGCCAAGGCCGTTTAGGGCTTTAAAGGTCAGCACCAACACTTTGAATTGTGCTCGGAAACGTACTGGGAGCCAATGCAAATCTCTCAGGACCGGTGTTATGAGAGTGACCAACACTCTCATTCGTTGTTTCTGCCACAAGGCATAAACCAAGCAAGAATGAAAGCATTCAAACATAAGCAGCAGAACACAAATAGGGACACAGGAAATCCCTTTATACTCTCCCAGGCCACTGGTCCATTTAACTCAGAAGGATTTAGGTACATTCTTTCACCTTTGGTGGACGTGCCCAAGGATTAAGGCTTTCTGGGAGATGATTTATAATGAAATGAAAAAGGTATTTAAATATACCTTTCTGAAGAAACCAGAGGCCTTTCTCCTGGGCATGGTCGGCCAATTGGTGTTAAAGGAGGATAGAACTTTCTTTATGTATGCTACAACAGCAGCAAGAAGACTTATTGCAAAGTATTGGAAGACACAAGATCTACCCACCCTGGAAGAATGGCAGATGAAGGTGATGGACTATATGGAACTGGCGGAAATGACTGGCAGAATCCGAGACCAGGGAGAAGAGTTGGTGGAAGAAGATTGGAAGAAATTTAAAACTATTTACAGAAACACTGTAAAATTAAAGAATGTTAGAATGATGTTGGATTGAAGTTAAGTGGTTTTTAGCAGCAATGTTATAAAGGAATACGTAAAAATGGATTGTTAACAGGTGATAATCTAAAGTTATAATATACTAAGATAAAAGATTAAGATAAAATCAAAGAGGGAAAGGAATTGCTGAACTAACTAATTGAACTGTGGAATACAAAAAAGGGAGGTGTGAGGAGGTCAGGGAAACAAGCAAATGAATGATAAGATATGGAAAGATTGATTTGTTTTTAACTGTTTTTACTTTGTATTTTCATTTTTTGTTTTTTTTCCTCTTTTCTTTTACTTTTTTCTCTTATTTTTGTAATATGCTGAAACTTTAATAAATATCTTATAAAACATTTAACTCAGAAGGATTTCAGGCCCACCTGGACATGCCTGGTATTTAACCTGCATGGAAACAGATGCTCTACCACTGAGCTACAGCCATCCAACGAGATCTTAACGAAACAAGCAAAGAGAGACTATTTTAAATGCCCTCTGTGTGGAACAGGGATTCCTTTGGAATCCATGAAAAACTGAATCAAATAAAGCTGTATCAGTCCCCGTCCCCCCCGATGCTGAAACCAACACACTGATGCATGAATGGATCCAACTTTTCACAGCTCCCACTTGTACCCATTCATTCCTTTCTTTCATGCCATTCAATGGCAGCAGAGGTCTTTTCAGTGGCTGCCTCAACTTTATTTTCCCGCCACTCCAAGTTTCAGCATTTCTTTTGGGCTTGGGGTAGGTTCACCAATGCCCGTATTGCAGCCCTAGATAAGATCTCTGCTGCCATAGCAAGCAGCACCAAAACAGTATACCTGAAGGAGCGTCTCCACCCCCATCATTCTGCCCGGACGCTGAGGTCCAGCGCTGAGGGCCTTCTGGCGGTTCCCTCATTGCGAGAAGCAAAGCTACAGGGAACCAGGCAGAGGGCCTTCTCGGTAGTGGCGCCCGCCCTGTGGAACGCCCTTCCAGCAGATGTCAAAGCGATAAACAACTACCTGACATTCAGAAGACATCTTAAGGCAGCCCTGTTCAGGGAAGTTTTTAACGTGTGATATTTTACTGTATTTTTGGTTTCTATGGAAGCCGCCCAGAGTGGCTGGGGAGGCCCAGTCAGATGGGCGGGCTATAAATAATAAATTATTATTATAAATTATTATTACTTAAAGCAGGACTACACAAGCACTACGACAACACGAATGGAATGAGGCAAATGCGGTTTATGGAGAACAGCAAAACAGATGTGCTTTTTTTAAAGAGATCCTAGCAGAGTAGCGAAACTGCTTTTCTTTTACTTCCCAAGTGTGGAACTGATTTAACATCTCCTTGGTAGCTCCTGCAAGCACAGCAGTGTGGTCCACCCCTCCTTTACATTACACTCAAGTCTTTCAACATCTGTACTGTACTATGATCCAAGTCCTAAATAACTTGGGCACAACAGAACTCGGGAGCACAACTTCACTACGACTGAGGAGGAGTCTGAAAGCATTTTCACAGTCGACTCCCTCCCAAAAACCCTTGGAGTTGCAGTTTGACAACAACACGACGAAATCGTGACTGGTGAGATTTCCACAAAAACATTTTCCTCAAACCCTTCTTAGCTCGTAGTTTGGACAAGCCATCAAGAGTCCAAACACAGTTTAAGACACAAAAAGAAAAGAAACAGTACCCATGTGCTCTTGTAATTATGTGGTTTTTTCCATCTTTCAGTCAAGAATATATCTAAAATTGAAACCAGTTAATATTTTCTCTCTCTCTGATATTCCTAAAATGGGATGCTGTAATACACACTTTCATCAATTAGACCCCATTAGTTAGATTTACCTAATTGTGTTATCTATATAATCTATATCTATATAATCCAGAAGAACAAAACAGTATATAATGCAATTCTCTCTGTGTGTAGTGTTATTAACTTCTTTCATTCAGCTTTCATACAAACCATCTCCTGGCTGAGTTTGCCCTTGAAATCTTTTCTGCACACACACACACACACACACACACACACCCCACACCGAAAAAGTACCATACCTAAAATGAGAACACGCCAGGAGCAAGCGTAGTCATCAGGGTAGTCATCAAAAGTTATTGACCTTACACGACCTTCCCTGTATAGGGGACCCTGCAAATTGTTTGAAACCAGACTCCGAAGCAGATTCTCTGACACCAGTTTCCAAATGAAAGGTCTGAGGGGCTTGTATGTGTAAATTATTCATCCCGATAATGACCCCATGCATAATGTATACCTAGAATTCCCATTTTGCAGATGGCGGGATCAGAACCTGACACACAATTACTGCCCCGAGACCACATAGTGCACTTTTTTATTATTAAAAAAAGCTGTGAGAGTTATTTAGAACTTCAGCGTTCCTTGTCCATGTTTAACCCAGGTACGTAGCCGTGTTGGTCTGATGCAGTCGAAACATATAAACAAATAAAAAAATTGTCCAATAGCACCTTGTTGTTGTTTAGTCGTGTCCGACTCTTCGTGACCCCATGGATCAGAGCACGCCAGGCACTCCTGTCTTCTACTGCCTCCCGCAGTTTGGTCAAACTCATGCTGGTAGCTTCGAGAACACTGTCCAACCATCTCGTCCTCTGTCGTCCCCTTCTCCTTGTGCCCTCCATCTTTCCCAACATCAGGGTCTTTTCCAGGGAGTCTTCTCTTCTTATGAGGTGGCCAAAGTATTGGAGCCTCAGCTTCACGATCTGTCCTTCCAGTGAGCACTCAGGGCTGATTTCCTTAAGAATGGATAGTGTCAAGGCTGCCTCAAGTCTCAGCTCACAAAAGACCAACGCCTATCTCTTCTTATATACAAAAGTGTTTATTGCAGTTCATTGTTTGCTTCACATCCGAGGCGCGCAGCCCTACGTCTGCTAGGCTTAGACCGCTGAAGTCCCCTCTGAATCCGTCCCTCCTCTGCACCAGTTTAAGAGGCTTGCGCTGCTCCACCTCTTTCTCTCTTTCCTTTTCCGCAGGGTCTTTCTGCCCGCTGGGGTTTCGCCCCTCCTGGATTCCTCTGACGCGGAATCAGACTGCTCTTGCCCCCTCCTGCGGGCTTTGGGACCTGGCCCCTCCTCCGGGCTCCCTGTACTTCCGCGCGCCTCTACATTTGAACTTGGCGCGCGCGCCCAACCTCTAACCTTCCTTTTAACAGCTACACTACTCCCTTCACTACTCCCCTCCCCTTCCGGGTGGCTTGCTCCGACCTCCCTCCTTTCTCTGCTGCCGGAGCCGCTTCCCCTGATACACTGAAACCTCCACCCCCTTCGCTGCACTCTGGCGGGGAGGCTGGTCCTGACGCCCAGCTGCCACTTTGGGATCCCCCGCTGGCCCCCTGCTCCTGACACGTCCCCCCTGGCCTTGACCACCGGCGCCCCCTTCTGGGAATCCTCTGATTCGCTGGAAATACTCATGGAATCTCTTGAGTCATTGTCATCCTCTTCCTCGCTGTCTTGGGATTCATCCCCATCGCTCTCCATCTCCTGCCTACCCTGTGCCTCTGTCCCTGAACCCCTGACAGATAGGTTTGATCTTCTTGCAGTCCATGGGACTCTCAAGAGTCTCCTCCAGCACCATAATTCAAAAGCATCAATTCTTCGGCAATCAGCCTTCTTTATGGTCCAGCTCTCACTTCCATACATCACTACTGGGAAAACCATAGCTTTTACTATACAGACCTTTGTTGGCAAGGTGATGTCTCTGCTTTTTAAGATGCTGTCCAGGTTTGTCATCACTTTTCTCCCAAGAAGCAGGAGTTTGTGACTGCTGTCACCATCTGCAGTGATCAATGGGTATGGTAAACCTGTTTATCATACTAATTGCAGTCATTACCTAATAACTATTTGCAGTCATTATCAGTCATCAACAGGTTTACCATAACCACTGAGTCAATCAAACATATCCTACTACCCTCCTGAGAAAAACCCCACCCCACCCTCCCACTATATAAAAGGGTCTGGTGACTTCTGTTTCAGTGTATCTTAAGAAGTGTGCATGCACACGAAAGCTTATACTGAGAACAAACTTAGTTGGTGTAATGGTTCTAGGGGTTGCTCGTGCGTAAGCCGGTGCAAACACCTGGCTGGATTGCCTGAGTGAACCTTTTCTGTCCGGACAGCCACTCACCCGTGGCTGTCTCAATCGCTGGCAGAATCCGTCAGTGGGCGTTTCTTAAACTTCTTCCAGCAAAGAAGCTCTTTGACGCCTAGTCTCCTCCTACTTTCTCTGCGCGAAAGCCTTCTGCGCAAGGAGGGCGTAGGCAGCGGAGGAGCTCTACTCTCCCCGCTGGTCCCCGACAAGGAGTCATGGGACCGCCTCGCCGCTTCCCCCATCTGCCCCCCTTCTCCACTGGTGCTACGCTGATTCTCTTCCCCAGAAGATGGGCTGCCTCTCCCAATCCCGGGACGCTCTCCGGAATCCCTCTGGATTTTGCTCTCTCCCTCCGGCACTGATGGCAGTTCCCTGACAGTTGGTCTCTAAGGTGCTATTGGACAATTTTTTTATATGTTTTGATGTTTAACCCAGCCAATCCTCTTAATCACAGAGGCTGTTATGTGCAGAACATGGGTATGACATGAACAGAACACAGAAAAAGGATACTAGTCTCTTCATTTGGGCTGCTGGAGAGAAATCTGATGACCGAGTCCACCTGATGACCACTCCCCCTCTGAAAAGAAACTTACAAGAGGTTGGTTTTTTTTAACGGATAAGGGCCATTTAAAACAAAACCATAACTTCATTTAATCTAAAACATTTTATTTATACAAAAATACGGTAAGTGCTCGAGACGCTCGAATAAACAAGGTTATATACGTTCACATTCCTGTTTTCATACAGTGAAAGCGTTCCGTGGAAGAATGGGGGGAAAAATAAATCCCTTTACATGTAAATAGTACAAAAGAAAGTTAAAAGAGTTGCCAGGAGCTACTGGGCACTCTCTTTGTGTTTGCTGTTGCGTGATAAATATCAGGCACAACGCACACAGCGGAGACCCAGGGGCAAGTCTACGCTGCCAATTTAAACCAGTACTGAATCAGTTTGAGCCTTGTCTCAGCAAGTGACGTTCTGGGACAAGCTTGCCTCTGAACCTGGGAACTAGCCTACAGCCATGAGGACTGGTAGGCTGTTCACAGCCTTTTATCTCACGTGTTTGTCTAACCTTCTTCTGAAACCATCTCAAAGTAAGCTTCCACCATTTTCAGTTCAGGAACTCTGGGAACTTACTCCAAGCCAGAGTTGTGGTTATGGAGGAAGGCCTGAAAGTTATGGCAGTTCTGAAACTAGTGGTTTAGATCTGTAATGCAGGTGGCACCCTAACTTTCCTGTTTGTGGGGCAAAGCTCCTCCTTTTCCTTTCCTAGCGTAGCAGTTTTTCAGTGGGAAACCCCACTAGAGGTCACTTTACTCCAGATCTGCTTAGGAGCATGATCCCAGTATAAACCCGTCTTTCCAGTAGCTCCACAGTTCAGTACATAGCCTGTTGCTATTAAACCTCGACTCCGTTTTAATTATTGAGCTCCTGCCCCACTTAATGCTTAAATATTTCTTTAAAAATTAATATAAAAGCAGATGCAAAAAGCTTTTAAAAATAAATATTTTCCCCCATAAATTTATAATTCCTATGTGAATATACTTCTCTCTCCCCCACCCCCCAATTTCCCTATTATTGGATACACAAAGTTCCTAGAGAGGAAAAAGAAATGTATCTGTGACCTGTATGATAAAAGCATTGCACTTGAAATATACCTTTTGTTTCTGGGGCAAATTTCTGTTAGAAAACAACACCAAGGCACAGAAGGTGCCTGAAGCCGACTACGAAACCACGACGAGCCACACAATTTGAGCAGCTCCGATGATCTCGTATGAAAATACTGACGGTCAAAATTCCGTCATTTAAAAATTCCTGGTGAGGCCAGCTCCAAAAGCTAAATATTTTGGAAGACTAAAAGAATGTAAGTCATGCCTGTGGGGATCAGTTTAGGAATGTGCTCTTATTTGCCAGAGTTCTGGATGACTGCAGGCAGGGGTTGCTCACAATGGCAAGTTAAGGGGGACTGAAAGCACTGCATGTCTCCAGAGCGGGGCAAATCTTTTTCCACGGCATCGCAGACACTCGGGGAAAGGAGTCCACGTCCTGTTCCTCCTTTTACACCGGGCACGAAATCAAATGTGAACTTAAGGGCTCAAGAAACGAGACATGATGTTACCGATCCCAGAAAAGGAGGGAGGGAGGGAGGGAGGGAGGGGAGCAGTCTACTTTGTGTCAGAAGGCACGGCAAATGCAAAACATCTGTTTCGATTATAATTGGGCCCTGCCTGATTTCAGAGAGCGAGGCTGGGGAGGGGTCGGGGAACCTGCCCTCTCCCCAAAGCAGGCTGCTAACGGGAACGGCAAAGTTCAAAGAAAGGGACGGGCAGAGGAATTAATGATCTTTTGCACAGGCATGAAAGTTGAGTGGGTGGGGACAACTTTCCAAATTCAAGCAGAAGGGTGGGGGAAGAGGAGGAGAAGAATCAGACCAGTAAGATCCACTGAATCAACGCATCATAAACATACAAGAACCAGCTGAACAACCATTGCATAGTTACATGTTAAAAGAGGCACTAATATGGTCCAAATCCTCCTCCCCCCCTTTCAACTGCAGAAATATTGTTTTTAAGGCTCCGGTGGGATGCATAAGGCACTTTTTCTGCCAGCAACACAGCAGGCATCCTGCATACGATTCCTGGTAGGATTTTCCTATCTATACTTAAGTTTCCTGGAAGACCCTTTGCAGAGATTTGTCGAGTGTGTGTGTGTTTTTATACATACCTCTATATCTCTATCTACATACATACATAAAGTTGCTCTTTGATAGTTATCTACAGGCATCGATAAAGTGCAAACATTCTTGGCATTTTGTACAGTCTCATGTTCTCAGGAAGCAACGGCGTCGTTCCTCCTATGGCACGGCGAAGGACGCCACTTTGCCCTCTCTGGAGCTGCGGGATGGAGGGAGAGGCAGGAACCTCAGTGACACAGGAAGTGCATCCGAGACTAATCGCCTCTTCCTGTTCCACTCTTGTGCACATGGAACACAAGAGCAGCCCCTCTCTCTTTCTCTCTCTTTGGTTTCGTGGAAGTTTTGTCTTGTAGCAGGCTGTTACTTGGCACTGTTCACAGAGCTCTCTTCGGGGATCTTTTCTTCCGAACTGCTTCTTCCGGAGAGCGTGTCCTGGTACTCAAAATCATTGAACCGCTCAGCTACGCACTGCGCAGTGAGACGCGCCTCAGGGTCGTGGTCCCAGCACTCGACAAGCGTCTCGCAAACCTTCTGGATGCCCTGAAATGCGCAGCAAAAACAGTGAACACATTTTAAAACACCTGAACGTCAAAGCACTCAGCTAACGTAAGGCAACCAACTTGCAAGAGGTGAACATTTATGCAGAATCTCCTCACACAGTATTGGTGCTACTGCGCTGAAAGAAGGCTTAGTGACGCTTAAGAAATTATGGTGCACTAAACTTACACCATATGTGAGACAATTATTCCGGAATGAGAATCCCACTGTTGGGGCCTTATCCTCTAATCAAAGGGTTAATCCCAGCCTCGTTAAGACTGGATGTACTGCTGGCCTTAATGACACGAGCACTTGTATAGTTGCTTGCCTCTGGCTCAGACATATTAATTCATTAATAGGAACGGCAACACTATCTGGCCTTTTATTTAAATGGAAGGGAAGATGTAGCAAAAAGCAAAAACCAAGAAAGAGAATGGTTCTTGCCTTGGTGATGTGATAAGCAACATTAGAACCGGGTTAGAATGAAATCTACTATCCTCTTTTCATGTGGTTTCTTTAAAAAAGAAGAAAAAGCTTCACAACGTTCTGCATTAACTGCATAATTTAATGGTTGATGTTGACCAATGTCAACAGCACAGCCAATATTGAAAATATTAATTTTCTTGGTAATTTTCATATTAAGGACATTCAAGCTAAGTTAAATATTAAAAACATTAACTTGAAATCAGTAGTGCAGCAAATTTCATTCAGGAGGAGGAGGAACGCTCTGTAAAATCCATTTTGGAATTTCATTTTATGAATAATGGGTGCCTACACAAAAATGCAACTGCGGAGGAAGAACATGGATATGGAAGAGCTACTACAGCACACGCAAAAAAGTCCTGTGGGGTTTGAAGCTTTGCAAAAAGTATCAAGAGTCTTAAGAGACAATAAGCAAATACCAAAGATCAATTCACAGTGTAATTTTGACATACCCAGTCACTAAACTGACTGGATACCCCTGGTTGTCACAGGTTGCCTAAATATGCCCTGCGTTCTAATGTAGTTGACAGTAAAGCTCAATGAGGAAATGCAAAGTGGGAGGAGGGGGTATCAACAGGAGATACAGAGTTGTTGCTGACAATCCTGTCACCCGTCAGTTGGATTGGAGCCACCAAAAACAGGCCAATATGCCAGGCAAGAAGGACCCGCTCTCTTACCTGATGGTTCAGCCATGAGTTAGGAATCTCTGGCCGTCCCCTGTCCCTCAATACGTTATCTTTCATGCTTTCCACACAAGGATGCTCCCGTACTTTAGAACCAAACGGCGGCTCGTAGTCTTTCACCTCTGTCAAGAGAAGGAAAGGAAACAGACGACATTCAGGCTTGAAGGCCAAGATTCTGGTGGAGCCAAGTTTTGTTCTCCTTCACATAAGTGGAATCTGCCGACGTCTTATACTTTGCTGTCTGTCCAGCACCACACAAACAGAGGATTGTAGCTCTCTATTTCCTCTAGTCTTATTTCTTTCACCTCCAAGATCTGCCTAGCTACCTTTTAGTAAGGTAAAGGTAAAGGGACCCCTGACCGTTAAGTCCAGTCGCAGACGACTCTGGGGTTGTGGCGCTCATCTCGCTTTACTGGCCAAGGGAGCTGGTGTTTGTCCGCAGACAGCTTCCGGGTCATGTGGCCAGCCTGACTAAGCCACGTCTGGCGAACCAGAGCAGCGCACGAAAACACCGTTTACCTTCCCACCAGAGCAGTACCTATTTATCTACTCGCACTTTGATGTGCTTTCTGACTGCTAGGTTGGCAGGAGCAGGGACCGAGCAACGGGAGCTCACCCTGTCACAGGGATTTGAACCGCCGACCTTCTGATTGGCAAGCCCTAGGCTCTGTGGTTTAGACCACAGCGCCATCTGCGTCCCTTTTAGTAATATCTACCTAAAAGAGATCCATATGGACAATGAATGGACCTCCAGTTCAAAACTGAATTTGACTAGCCAAAGGTTTTGTCGATCAATATTTGAGCAAGGCACATCCAGGACAGATAAGCAGCCAGGGATCAAGTCTTGTTTCTGTTTGCTGGAGGATGAGAATTGATTGTGGCAATTAGAAACAACAAATAAAACTAAAATCGGAAAACCAAACGAGCCAAGGCAAAACTCACAGGATCCTGATGAGATTGAAGTCCCAACTATCTCCATTTGCATATATAACTAAGGCCCAGCCCAAAACGGGAGGTCTTGCAGTACTTCAGGTAAATGCTAAAGTTGGGTATTTTAAATTTTTTTTGCCAAGAAGCAGGGGTCCCACAGCTGTGGAACAGATTGAGGACAAAGAGAGGGGCTGGGGTGGCAGCTGCCCGTGCACAGGCATGTTTTAATTTTGTTATTCAGGGTGTTGTGTACTTCAAGTGGAAAAGTGCTATCATCAGATCTACTGTTATTTAAAAACTATGTTAACCACTCAAACATTCAGCTGAAGAGGAGCAATTACAGTTGATTTCCATATAATGTAGGAATTGTTGTGCTTTTTTTTGTAATGTATGTAGAATTTACTCACACGCTGAATGACTCTCTTGCACTGGATCCAAGAGATTTGTCTTTTCTGCTGCTTCCCCCACCCCACCCCCCAAGTTAGCACTGGGGGAAGCTGGGAAAGCAATACTACTAATAATGCAAGTTTAAGAAATGTAGCTAAGCTGTAACGACAACCTAGTCTGCAACCCTGAAGTAATAATATGTACAGTACTGGCAAAGTCCTACTAGCCCTGCATTCAAAGTAACTAACATTACTGTGCTGGTTTAACTGGTGGCTAACACTTCTTACTCCCATTTCAAGTACCTTCTTGTGTTACAGAACTGTGGGTTTTGTTTTTAAATCAACTTATTACAGGTTGAGCTAAATGTTAAATGGTGGGAAACAACTGTATTCCGATATACCGCTTCAAATTTTGTCAACACAAAACTCCTGCAATTTCCTGAGCTGGCAATGTTGCAAATGGATGTTTTAAGGAGACGCTAACATGGAAATGAGCGTAAACTTCAGGTAGATTCCACTAGATTTCCAAAAGTGGCTTTTGCGTCACACAATAACGTGGACATGAACAGGTAAGGAGACATGAAGAAGATGGAATAAAGTGCTGCCTGCCTCCACAACTGAGCCACAGCCCTTCCTTAGCTACAGCTACAGCAAGTATGACAAAACATACCTACAGCACATCAGTAGCATTAAGCACGACTAATGTAGCACATGAAAACACCCCACAAAACGTGGCCACACTGATATCCTGGTTAGATTAGAAACCTATTTTGGGTCTGCTTTGTTTTCTAAATCCTTTCCGGTCGACCAATAAACTGAAGTAAAATACTTAGGGGCCCTCAGACAAAGCGACTGTCCCACTGTGGCTTCTGTCAGAACTGGCACCTGTGATTTCTGCACCTTTGCACGAGAAAGTATAGATTGGGTTATATTCCAATGGACACCATACAATCACCGAACACACAATTTGCTGCTGAGCACTGATAGCCTACATATATATCAGGCAGGCTGGGCGAGATAATTCTCCGCTATCTATTTTTGACATGAAAGGATGCGGGACAGAACTGAAGCGCAGACAAAAAACAGACACAAACCATATTTCCTGGAGCCAGCCTAAGGAAGCAAGTGTGACTCGAAGCACAATAAAGGGCATTTTTAAAAGTGCCAAGCTTATTTCTGACAAAAGGGAGGAAGCTAATAACTTTGTTAAAACAACAACAACCACCCCTTGCATATGGTTGTTACTTCTGTGTAACGCCTATTCAGAAGTCAACAAGGCATATCTAACCGGGGGCAGAATTGCAGTTGATGCGCTTAATTTTCTTTTAGTGGAAGACAGTTCATTTTAAAAGCATCACGTTTTAGAAATATAATTGGAATTGTGGAAATACAGTGGTCATGCTTCCTCTCCAGTCTTCTCCATAATTTTAATTAAGTGTTGAAACTAAAATTTACATACATTGGCTTTTTCTTATTTTGTCATTTCCACAAAGGTTTGTTGTGCGTATTCCTGATTAAAAGCACATGTATCTCAAGTTATGGTAGACAATACAGGCAGGTAGCTCCCTCTTCTCCACAGAAATCTGACCCAATGCTTCATACAGGCAATAACAAACTGACCACAGATTTATGCTCCAACACCAGAAGCTTTTAAAATGAAGTGCAGAACTAGTGCTTTTCAAAAATATTGAGCCTCAAAACTCCAGAGCTCTTTCCCGCAATCAGCTGTGTACCATTTTTCTGTACATTTACGCTTTAACCAAAAGCAGTGTTTCAGTCAAGCCAGCAAATCTTTCAGGCAGTGCACAATTACTTAGAGCAGCTCAAGGAACAGAGGCCATTTTGAAAGGTATTTTCCAGATTATTCCCTGGTAACCTTGCTGATTCTGACTGATGTCATATGCTGGCAACAAAGGACTTGAAAATAAGCAGCTCTTAGAGGGCCTGTCAGATCACTTAACTCTCCCCGTGCTTTTCTTTCTCACAGTATCCATGTCGGCTGCAAGGGCAAAATGCTTGGATGGAAATTATATTTCTCACAAAGCGTAACATCTGGTACACAGCTGTTGTGCTGACTGAAATGCCAAGCTGAAAGGGTAGTGGAGCACTTCGAACTTTCCCCAAAGCAGAGTTGCTGAGTTTCTAAATATGACTTCTAAATTATATGCCGGCAAAACATCAAGCAAACTATACCCGTTTCCCACACTTCAGCTCCCCAGCAAGTAACAGAGCGGCCTTCTTCTTAGGCTGATTCTTCACCTTCAGCGACACTGCTATTTATAGTGTCAGCATACAGATTAAACACCATGTGTGTTTTCTGTTTAAAGTCAACACTTTAAACTATGAAGGGCTTTAGCTATGAAGGGCTTTAGCTATGAAGGGCTGGGATACTCCAAAAACTGCATTCGGCAAAATCTTCACTTCGCCTCCCAGGCTTTGCAAAGAAAAGAAATGGACCTGAATTTCATTCCCAGACCAAATACAGAACCCCTTTGTTGTATGGGGTTTAACGCACCATCTAAAAAGTGATACTGCTTCACTAACCAAGCACATTGCTTTTTCTTTCTTCTCCCACAAAAATCCACCTCCCCGCCTTTTATGAACACTCCCAAGGGTCAGTTTACGGATTTGCAGGGTAAGGGGATAGGATTAGGCCAGGTGCAAGGGTCTGAGTCATTGCAGGGGAAAGTGTCAAGTGTCCTGGGTTGGCAAGCTTAATGGCTGCGGTGACAAAATGGAGGCCAGTGGAGGATGCATGGCTCAACTGGGTGAACGTATTTGGAATCCAAGATGCTATTGGGATTACACTTGTATTATGAGGCCACACTTGGAACACTGCGTCCAATTCTGGGCACCACAATTTAAGAAGGGTGTTTACAAGCTGGAAGGTGTGCAGAGGAGGGCAACCAAGATGATAAATGATCTGGAAGCCAAGCCTTATAAGGAGCGGTTGAAGGAGCTGGGTATGTTTAGCCTGGAAAAGAGGAGACTGAGAAGAGATATGATAACCATCTTCAAGTATCTCAAGGGTTGTCACATGAAAGAGGGAACACACTTGTTTTCCCCTGCTCTGGAGGGTAGGGCTTGAACCAATGGCTTCAAGTTACAAGAAAGGAGATTCCAACTAAACATCAAGAAGAACTTTCTGATGGTAAGAGTTGTTCAATGGTGGAACAGTCTCCCTCAGGAGGTTGTGGACTCTCCTTCCTTGGAAGTTTTTAAGCAGAGGTTGGACGGCCATCTGTCATGGATGCTTTAGTTGAGATTCCTGCATTGCAAGGGGTTGGACTAGATGACCCTTGGGGTCCCCTTCAACTCTACAAATCTATGATCTACCCACTGCTCAAAATGCACAAACCAGGCAGCCCTGGACAGCTATTGTTTCAGGCATGGGTACTATTGGGAGTGTCTGGATAGACAGACCCTGTTCAGATGCTACCAGAAGTCCAGGTTATACATGGGATACTACTGATTTTCTGAAGAAACTACCAATTCATGGACAATCTCCAAGAAAACACCATACTAGCTACCATGGATATTTGAGGCCCTTTACACCGACATCCCACACAAAGATGGGCTACAATCTATGAGGGATATTACTGCTAGATGTGGAGCTTCAGCCCGTCTAGATACCAAACTCTGTACTCACCAACAATCAGCTTGGGGGAGAAATTAATGGCACAGCCATGGGCAGTCACGTGGCTCCACAGACGCCAACACATTCATAGCTGAATTGCAAAACTTTCTTAGCTTCTGTCCCTAACAAGCCTCCTACATCTAAGATACATAGATGGCATTGTTATCACCTGAATTTGTGGACAAGAGACACTTGATCAGTTCCACCAGGACTTCAATAACTTTCATCCCATCATAAACCTGAGCCTAGACCAGTCCATGCAAAAGGTTCACTTTCTGGACACAACAGGAAGCCATCTGACCACAATGTGTATTTATGTGCTTCCAGCTTCTACCCAGAACACACCACAAAATCCATTGCCTATAAGTCAATCCTTGAAACACAACTGTATCCGTTGAGACTTACAACTTAGGAATTTAAAACAGAGGCTCACAACTCGGAGAACTTAAGACAGAACCCCATCTTAAGAATTTATGTCAGACACTCCTCAGGCTACAATATCAACCCAACAAAGTGCCATAGCAGAACAAAGGACAGAATAGTACTGAGGAATAATGTACTAAAGAACAGAAGAAGAAGAGAAAATGATAGAACGTTCCTTACTGCCATTTATAGCTCCCAGCTGAAACCACTCCAACCATCAATGATCTACAGCCCACATTGGACAATGATGCTTCCCTCTCTCACTGGCCTTGAATGGTAGGGCTTGTTCCTTCTTATATAACACCCCCTGCCAAAATAAACAACGACCCCAAACCCTAACACAACTACTCACTAGCAACAACAGGCCCTCCATAACAGAGATTTGGACACAGGGCCCAGCCCCCTGTGGCAGATTCAGATGGCAACTCTGTTCCCATGTCCACTACGGCAACACTATACCTTTTTTAAAAAAAAATTCAGGGCCTAACAATTTAATCTGCAACATCTGGGCTTCAGTCACCTGTTCCTCTTCTCGGTGTGATATATGCCATCATCCGCCAGCAATGCCCTTTTGCATTCTACACAGGACAAGGAAAGCCGTCTCTATGCAAGAATACATAAATGGGTACAAATCTGCCACCAGAAATAGCAACAAAGTGGTACCTCCGGTTGCGAACGGGATCCGTTCCAGAGCTCTGGCCGCATCCCGAGGAATTTGCAATCGGACCTGCCACTTCTGCGCATGCATGCGGCGTGGTTTAACGCTTTTGTGCATGCGCGCACAGCGAAACCCAGAAAAATACTCTGGGTTTGCCATGTACGTATCCCGAAGGATACAAAACCGGAGGTGAACGCAACTAGAGGTACCACTGTATTCCAAATCCCATGAGGAAACACTTCAACCTCACAAGAAGCTATTGGCTTGGTTCACACATCACAAGAAGCTAAATGGTGGCTTACCAGGACCATGTGAATGTCCTGGCTCCTGGAGAAGGGCTAACACATACTTTGCTCCACCCTAGTCTTTTTAACTCGAACCTGTAACTAAGCCAAGACTGGCTTTGCATGTTGTCTGAGCAATAGATCTTGGTTAAGTTGTCTCTCTTCCTTAATAGTGTTAGAAACTGAAATATGAAAGCTGGGAGCTAAACGGCACCTTAAACCTAGGTTATGGGCACAACAACGGGAATGTCTAGGGGCGCGTTTTTATAACAAGAATGCAAAGCTGAAAATGAATGAACTGCAGCTAAAATGTTATCTTTGTTTTTCACATGGTCTAAGTCCTTCACCTGCCCACCCCTCTAATATTATTAAGCGAGTCTCTTCTCCACTCTTCAGAGAGTAACTGGAAGTGGGGAGGCAGGAAAAGGTCCCCCTTTCCTTCCACTCTGCCGTTTTAATCCGAAATCTTAGGCTCAGTATTGCGCCCAGAGCTCAGAAACTGCTGGCGCTAATGAAATTCCCTGTCACAAAAAGCGCCTAGGACAATGGGAGTTTCGAACACTGTTCCTTAGCCATGATCTGTAGCCAAGAAGAAACTCTGGCTTGGTGTCATGGGTAAGCACAGTCTCTGTAAGTGACTTTAGCATTGCCTTCCTGGGGCAAAGGAATTTTCAAAGGGAAATTGCAACATCCTTAAATTACAATACAAGAGGTTCGATGCTCTCTCTTGTGCACTGAACCAAGGCAAAGGATTTTTAACACATTATGTTAAAATTGGCTTATCAATGTCAGGATGCCTGTGTTAACAACTGTTTTGTGAATTACCGCAGATAATTAGGTACGTATGACTGTCTGTAGCTTTCGGCATTTTGTTTCCCTCTGACCTCATTGTTAACGTTCCCCTCCCTCCCGCCGGTTTCCTTAAGCCATGCGTACGATTTCCTGTAACTCAAGGATAACACTCATGCTTCAGAAGAAGTAGACTATAATCTTGAAAGTTTATGCCATAATAAATGTGCCACAAAAGGAGCCACAAGGCACTTTGTTGCTTTTGCTGCAACAAAAATGACTAACTATGCCATCCTTCTAGGGAAAGACATTTTCTACAAACATTATAGTCTAGAAGAGACGCATTTCCCGAGATTCTGCCACATGAACTGTTCCCTACGTATATCCCATCAAAAAAGTGAACGGTCGGTCTATTTATACCTGCATACTTTCCTGTCTTACTGCAGGTGCAAAATGTTTCAGTTTGTGTGCTTACAGTTGTTATAATTTTATATTGTTACTTATTCTACCATTACAGTTAAGGTGTTGGTACTAGAATAGAGGGATGCGGGTGGCGCTGTGGGTTAAACCACAGAGCCTAGGGCTTGCCAATCAGAAGGTCGGCGGTTCGAATCCCCGCAACAGGGTGAGCTCCCGTTGCTCGGTCCCTGCTCCTGCCAACCTAGCAGTTTGAAAGCACGTCAAAGTGCAAGTAGATAAATAGGTACCGCTCCGGCGGGAAGGTAAACGGTGTTTCCGTGCACTGCTATGGTTAGCCAGAAGCGGCTTAGTCATGCCGGCCACATCCCAATCTCCCCATTGCTTTTTATTTCGGTCCTGGAGGTTTTGCTGAACAAGATTAGAAGGGATCAGTTGGTTAAAGGTATACAGGTTGGAGCCAAACAGTACAAATTGAGAGCATTTGCAGATGACTTAGTATTGACGTTACAGGAGCCAGAATCTAGTACCAAAAGGGTTTTAGAATTGATTCAAGAATTTGGTCAAGTTGCAGGATTTAAATTGAATAAGGTAAAAACTAAGGTTTTAGAGAAAAATCTAACACCAATAGAGAGAGAGAGGTTTCAGAATGAGACAGGTCTAACAGTGGTTAAGAAAGTTAAATATTTGGGGATTAACTTGACAGCAAAAAATGGGAACTTATTTAAAGACAACTATGAAAGATGTTGGGCTGAAGTGAAAAAAGACTTAGAAATCTGGTCAAATTTGAAGCTTTCACTGCTGGGTCGTATTGCTGCTGTAAAAATGAATGTATTGCCTAGAATGTTGTTTTTGTTTCAAACATTGCAAATTGTGGACAAAATGGACTGTTTCAAGAGGTGGCAGAGAGATATTTCTAGATTTGTCTGGCAGGGCAAGAAGCCCAGAATAAAATTTAAAATATTAACAGATGCAAAGGATAGAGGTGGATTTGCCCTGCCAGACCTTAAACTTTACTATGAATCAGCAGCTTTCTGCTGGTTGAAAGAATGGCTGCTTCTTGAAAACACTGACATTTTGGATTTAGAAGGTTTTAACAACGTATTTGGGTGGCATGCATATCTGTGGTATGACAAGGTCAAAGCACATAAAGCATTTAAAAACCATATTGTCAGGAAAGCAGTGTTTAATGTTTGGATAAGATACAAGGATTTATTGGAAAATAAAACTCCAAGGTGGCTGTCACCAATGGAAGCGAAAGCCTTGAAAAAGCTCAATATGGAGGTCAAATGGCCAAAATATTGGGAAATTTTGGAACAAGATGGAGACAGATTGAAATTGCAGAGTTTTGAAAAACTAAAAAACAAAGTGTGAGACTGGCTTCATTATTATCAGATAATGGAGGCATACAATTTGGATAAGAAAATTGGCTTTCAGGTGGAAAAATCAAAATTAGAAACAGAACTGTTAGAACCCAAAACTAAGAATTTGTCAAGAATGTATAACTTGCTGCTGAAATGGAACACTCAGGATGAAACGGTGAAATCTGCTATGATTAAATGGGCACAAGATGTTGGACATAACATCATGTTCGCTGACTGGGAACAGTTATGGACCACAGGTATGAAGTTTACGGCATGTAATGCCTTAAGAGAGAATATTATGAAAATGATATACAGGTGGTACATAACCCCAGTTAAGCTTGCAAAAATCTACCATTTGCCTGATAATAAATGTTGGAAATGTAAAGAAACTGAAGGTACATTTTTTCACCTTTGGTGGACGTGCCCAAAGATTAAGGCTTTCTGGGAGATGATATATAATGAATTAAAAAAGGTATTTAAATATACCTTCTTGAAGAAACCAGAGGCCTTTCTCCTGGGCATAGTCGGCCAACCGGTGTTAAAAAAAGGATAGAACTTTCTTCATGTATGCTACAACAGCAGCAAGAATACTTATCGCAAAGTATTGGAAGACACAAGAGCTACCCACACTGGAGGAATGGCAGATGAAAATGATGGACTACATGGAATTGGCGGAAATGACTGGCAGAATCCGTGACCAGGGAGAAGAGTCGGTGGAAGAAGATTGGAAGAAATTTAAAGATTATTTACAGAAATATTGCAAAATTAATGAATGTTAGAATGATTTTGGATTGAAATTAAGCGGCTTCTAGCTGTATAGGCTTTAAAGTTATAAATAGATTAAGATTAAGGATTAGGATTAAAAAGGTTAAAAGAATGGAAAAATGGTTTTTAATAGGTAAAAATTTAATGTTATATTATATTAAGATTAAGGACTGGGATTAAAAAGGAGGGAAAGGAATTGCTGGACTAACAAACTGAATTGGAATACAAAAGAGGGAGGTATGAGGAGGTCCGGGAAACAAGTAAATGTAAAAGTAGTGATGAAAAGAAGGAATTGTTTTTAACTGTTTTTTCTTTTTTCTTTTTGTATTTTGTTTGTGTACTTTTCTTTATATTCTTGAATTTTTCTTTTTTGTTGATGTGATTTTTTCTTTGTGAAACTTTAATAAATATCATTTTTTTAAAAAAAATAGTCATGCTGGCCACATGACCCGGAAGCTGTACGCCGGCTCCCTTGGCCAGTAAAGCGAGATGAGCGCCGCAACCCCAGAGTCATCCGCGACTGGACCTAATGGTCAGGGGTCCCTTTACCTTTACCTTTACTAGAATAGAGATCCCTATATAGCTTGGGACCCAAGTACCTAAAAACAGCATGTCTTCCAATAGCATCCATCTCAGGTCTTGTGATTGGCAGGGGAAGCTCTGTTGGTGGTGTCTCTGGGTGGCTGTCGACCAATAGACATGGACCAATGACAGCGGCTTCTTAGTGGTAGCTCCCTGTTTGTGAAATGCCTTCCCTGGTGAAGTGTGCTTGCCTCCCTTCATCATTACAGAGCAGAAGAAATTTAAACACATTCCTGCCTACCCAGGCATTTCCACTACATTTTTAATTGCTTTATTTTAACTTTTTTGAGGGTTTGCTGCCCTGAGCATCTCTGGGAGGAAGGGTGAGCTATACATGTAATAAAAATAAATACATAAGATTGCAGGGAACGGCCGCACTTTGCACCTTTTCGGGGAAATCCACGCTGCTTTATCTCATTTAGCAAAGCTGCCCTAGTTTTATTTCTCGTATAGGTATAATATCGATCATCATAATAGCTTATTTTGGCTGGCTGGCAAGGTTATTTTATCAGGAACATGCAATTCCGTGATTATTAATTCCCCAGCACTGCCCTGTTTGGCACAGGTATTGCACTCTCGTTTGCTGCAACGTGATGTTTTTTAACTTTTTTCTCTTTTTTTAGGAGGGAAATTTATAAGGGACTTAGATAAAGTCGCACACACTTCTTCTTTCACCCCCCAATCTTTCCTGACAAAAGCCCGATTATTTTAATTTCAGGCAGCTCTGCAACTTCCTGAGTGGAGCACTGCTGGGAGAGTGCTTTTCTTTCCCTAGGCATTATTCCAGAGTCCTCAAACAGAAACAGGAAGCGTCATCAGCAAGGATGAAAGAGTCTTCCTCAACAAACAGAACATCCAGCCTTAAAAGGAGCATTCTGTGGAATGCTGTAAGGCCAAACGCGAAGGAAGGAAAGCAATAATGATGATGATGAAAAGTATCTTACCAGCTTTTCTGTTTCCTCATGAAACAAAAACAAAACAAAACACAAAGCAGCAGCAGCAGCAGCAGTGGCAAAGGTCAAACCAGAAACTTAGAACTGACCTTTGGAAGACCTAAACGTGTGTCTCCATCTGAAGAATTTAAAAACATACCTTCCTCCCAGCCCTGTCAGCATGCAACACCTGTGCTCAGAGACCTGCACTGGTTGCCGATTTGCAACTGGACCAAGTTCAGAGTGAGACTAACAGCATATACAGCCCTCAGCGGCTTGGAACCAATTGACTTGTGAAACAGTCTGATTTCATCATAATAATACAGCCGTACTTTGGAAGTCGAAATGAATCTCTTCTGGAAGTCCGTCCGACTTCCAAAACATTCGGAAACCAAATTGTGGGTTCTGATTGGCTGCAGGAAGCTGCTGCAGCCAATCGGAAGCCGCGTCGGATGTTCGGCTTCCAAAGAACGTTCGCAAACTGGAACAGTCACTTCCGGGTTTCGATCGTTAGGGAGCCAAAACGTTCGAGAACTAGGCTGTTTTAAAACCAAGGTATGACTGTAATGATAATGATAATTACAGTGGTACCTCTGGTTATGTACTTAATTCGTTCCGGAGGTCCGTTCTTAACCTGAAACTGTTCTTAACCTGAAGCACCACTTTAGCTAATGGGGCCTCCTGCTGCTGTCGCGCCACCACCGCACAATTTCTGTTCTCATCCTGAAGCAAAGTTCTTAACCCAAGGTAATATTTCTGGGTTAGCGGAGTCTGTAACCTGAAGCGTATGTAACCTGAAGCGTATTTAACCCGAGGTACAACTGTATTATATTTATACCCCATCCATCTGGCTGGGCGGCTTACTTGTTCAGCAGTTTTAAGAAATCTTCTTTTTTTAAAAAAAACAAAACCACACACTTTGGAATCTCTGCCTATTGATACTCTTTTCAGTGCTTCCTAAAAACATTTAGGTTTTAAGAAGTAGTGCTCAGTGGTTCTAGAAATGGTTTCAAGTACGAATACAGATCTAGCCCTGGAAGCTGTATGACAGATCACCTGTGTGAATCACACACTACTACTCCAGGCTTCTTGAAAGAAAAGAGAAGGGCTCATGTTAAGTAAATTAATAGTATTTTGGGGGTGGGGTGGGAAGGATTCCTACAACCTTTAGAGCTAAGTAGCATGTAAACACATAAGAATACAACTCCACAAAGGAGCACATGAAACAAACCTCCGACGCTGTTGCAGCGAGATGTCATTTCCCACAGAACCAAAGCCATGGAATATACGTCAGTTTGTTTGAAGGACTCGACGTTATCCAAGTTCATTCTGGATTCCAGGACTTCGGGAGCCATGTACCTTGCTGTGCCAACCTGTCAGCATTCACAAAATGGTTAAAAAATTATTTTTGATGGAGTAACCCATTTGACTGTACACGTTTCTGTGCTTGTTTTTTTTTTTATTAAAACCTGCGATCGCAAGGTTTAACCACTACCCTCAATGGTATTTCAACGTCTTGTAAGCACGAGCAGTTGACAGCCATTCATAAATGGAAAACAAGAGTAAAGAGTCACATTTTGTGGACGCTATTAGGGTACAGGGCAAAACCTATCCCTGCATCCTGAAAACTGAGACTTTGCTGACAAAGATCATGTGCTGCAAGGGGTTGGACTAGATGGCCCCTGGGGTTCCTTCCAACTCTATGAATCTATGCAAGGGAGGAGGATGTGCATCCCTTGCATAATTAATTGTCCAAACCCTCCCCTCCAAACACATTCAAGCCATCACAGTACAGTGGTACCTTGTTATTATTAATTATTATTAGTATTAGTATTAAATTTTATTTACACCCCGCCCTCCCCAGGCTCAGGGCAGCTAACACCGGTATAAAAACAATTGATTGAAAGACAACTTTTTAAAAAAATTAAAATACAACATTAAAATGCAGCCTGATTTCAGTAGGAACTCAAATCAAAAACTTTTTGGGGGATGAAAACGTCAAGTCTTCACCAAGGCCAACTATCCAGACTGGTCCTACGTGGGCCAGAAAAAAGCCAGGGAAGTCCCCAAATAGGAGTTCCATCACAGAAGGAAAAAGGAATAGGGGGAGGGGATCAATTTGATTCCAAGCCAAAGGCCTGTCGGAACAACTCTGTCTTACAGGCCCTGCGGAAAGAAATCAGATCCTGCAGGGCCCTGGTCTCATGAGACAGAGTGTTACACCAGGCCGGAGCCAGTGTTGAAAAGGCCCTGGCTCTGGTTGAGGCTAATCTGACTTCCTTAGGGCCTGGGACCTCTAGGGTGTTACTATTTATAGACCTTAAGGTCCTCCGTGGGGCATACCGGTTCGACTTCCAAAATGTTTGGGAACCAAATCACAGCTTCTGATTGGCTGCAGGAAGCTCCTGAAGCCAATCGGAAGCTACAGAAGTCGCATCAGACATTTGGGTTCCAAAAAACATTAAAAAACCAGAACAATCACTTCCGGTTTCCAATCGTTCAGACTCCCAAGCTGTTTGAAAACCCAGACAACTGTAGTGGACAATTTTGCCAAGCCCTGTTTTAAATCCTCCAGCTTTGACTCTTTCCTTGCTCCCCCCCTCTGCCCCGTCGTACGGCTCACCTGCCCACTGTTAGCCAGGTCATCCACGGAGAGGGTGGGATCCAGCCGCAGCGACAGCCCAAAGTCACAGAGGCAGCAGGTCAAATCGTTCTTCACCAGGATATTGGAGCTCTTGAGGTCTCTGTGGACAATGGGCGTCTTGGGTCGGCCGCAAGGTGTGTGATCGCTGTGAAGATGGGCGATCCCTCGGGCCAAAGACCCGCCCAGTTTCCAGAGGTCCTCCCAGCTAATGATGTGCTTTATAAGGTACTCCTGCAAATTCCCCCTCGCGTGGAAGGCAGTGATCAGCCAGTACTGTTTGCCTACATCCGTCTTGCGCTCCTCAGCCGTGAGGAACTGCAGGATATTTTCGTGCTTCAGGTTTATGTCGGAGAAGATGTCCTTCTCCGTCTTCCAGGAGACGTACTCTTCGTAGGAGAAGATCTTGACCGCCACGGTTTCAAACTGCTCCGATGTGTTCTGTTTCAGTTTCGCCTTGTAGACTTCAGCGAAGCGCCCTTTCCCCACCAGGGTGTCCAGCTCAATGGGCAGGAGCTCAGTATTGTGGTTGATGTTATTGGCGCAAGTGGAGCTGATGTCAGAGCAGTCGTCGTCCATCATGATGGCGCAAACATCGCTGCAGTCTTTATGCTTCCTGGACTTCACGTTCTTCTCCCATGCCTTGTTAAGTTTCCTCCTCCTCTGGATACGGTAGCAGTAAAAGATAAGGATCACGGCTTTGGCAATCACCAGCAGCGGGACGAGGCTTATCAGCGCAACTTTGGAAATCACACTGATCACGTCTTCGTCTGGTATTTCAGTGATATCTGGTAGAATGAGATAAATAATATTGCTGAAGCGTTGATAAAAGATGCTATGGCAATAGAGGCATTTTACTGTAGTTTACTTTAACCTACAACGGGAATCTGCAAAACCTTCGCAATTCTACAAACCCCAAAGAGGGTCAAACTTCTGTTTCTCAAGCATCATTCAACTGTGCCACTCAAATCCCACTGAATACATACCAAATGGGCTCCTCTGTATATACAGTGGCAAAAACCAAACAAACCACCAGTTCAGGCAATGCTGTTGTTATTTTTTCTCCTCTATTTGGGTAAAAATAGATTTGGGCAAAACAAGGTAAAGGGACCCCTGACCATTAGGTCCAGTTGTGGCCGACTCTGGGGTTGCGGCACTCATCTCGCTTTATTGGCCGAGGGAGCCGGCGTACAGCTTCCGGGTCATGTGGCCAGCATGACTAAGCCACTTCTTGCGAACCAGAGCAGCGCACGGAAACGCCGTTTACCTTCCCGCCGGAGCGGTACCTATTTATCTACTTGTACTTTGACGTGCTTTTGAATTGCTAGGTTTGCAGGAGCTAGGACCGAGCAAAGGGAGCTCACCCTGTCGCGGGGATTTGAACCACCGACCTTCTGATCAGCAAGTCCTAGGCTCTGTGGTTTAACCCACAGCGCCACCCGCATCCCGTACAAAACAAAGGGGAGGGCAATTTTTGCTTACTTGAGAATTTAGTGTGCTTGCACTAACATATATGCAGAATGTGGGTCTGGACCAATTTCTCACTGCCGCAAGCCCAGTGAAAAGTGATTTTAGCCAGAACCTGTACAGAGATTGTAATTCCTTGTCGCTATCGGTATGTGATAGTATTTAGAAAAAGAGGAAGCTGTCACAGAAAGACTTTGTTTCGTAAGCCCCCTTTTAAAAAATAACAATAAAAAGCTTTAAGAAGTTTAGTCTAGACTAAAGGATGTGTCATTATTGTTATGACCAAGTTAGTTTAGCAAAGCAAGATGTATACTTTGAGATTATGGTGCGTGTGTGTTTGTGTGCGTGCAAAACTCTCTCTCAACAGCTGAAAATCTAGTCTGAGTAAGAGGCACAATGGAACTTTCAACCACAGTGGAATGAGCGGCTTGTGTCATCACACACTTGCGTTTTCTATCTAGCAATTCAGTTCGCAGTAGAAATTTCAACTATTTTGAGGGTGGGGGAGCCAAAATGCTTAGGGGAATCCCGCAGAGGCATTCAACTATTTTATTTTATTAAAATACTAAACTTTTTTTTCAAGTAAACTAAAATGTTATCAAGTCAAGAGAGGAGATGCTGAAACAAACGCACACACGCACAAATGAGAATAAAAGCTTTTTAAAAAAAAAAAAAAAAAAAGTCAGCAGTTTTCCACAGGATGACACAAGTTAAGGAAGTGAAAGAAAATCAATGAAGATTCAAACTAGGTGTGAACTACATGTTACATGTTTTAAAAAAACAAAAACCCATAGCTTGGCACACCCCTTTTTTTTGTACAAGAAAAACTGCTTGGAGAATGGTTATTAGAAGCAAAAAAAGGAAAGGGGGTGTTTAACACTTCCCCCCTCTTGCTGGAATTGTCTGAAATTAAAGAAAGATTTGCAGTCCCTGGGATGAGGGGTTCAGCATGGACAAACACTTACTGGGGGGGGGGGGTTTCTGGGTTATTTAATGTCACCCGAAATGTATGACTACTCCACATTTAGTGGCCTAGCGAAAATACTGAACCGCTTTAAATGGGGTCTCAGATGGAAAGTTTCTTTCTTTCTTTTTTTTTAAATGATATTTATTGAAAATTTTTAAAATTACAAAGAAAGACAAAGCAGAGAAAGAAAAAAGAAACAAAAAAGAGAAAAAGAAAACAAACCACATCCAACAATACAAATTCAAAAAACAAAAATACACCACAAGCATATAAAAATAAAACCAACATTCTCAAATCTTCAACTTTAATTACCTTCTTTCTTTGACCTCCTCCTTCTCCCTTTTTTTGTATCCCAGTTATTAATTATCGCAGCAAATCCTTTCCATATTTCATAATATTCTGTCATTACATTACCTTTATCTATTTTCATCTTATCTTATAAAAAACTTTAAACCTTAAATCTTATTTTAAACATTTTTGCTAGAGCCAAGTAATTTCGTTCCAACATTTTTCTAACAGTCATCAGTTTTATAAAACAATCCTAGTAGTAAAAAAAAAGAAATAGAAACAATCCAATCTTCATCCAGCGTCCCTTCCTCCTGGTCCCGGGTTTTGTCAGTCCTTTTTATCCCATCGATCTAGCGCATTAACCTGGTAACCTTATATCCGAGGCCCTTAAGTCCCTTCCATGTCCCTTCCGCAGCTCTTCTTCATATTCACCTTCCACTCGTGGGAACTCCAGCTTGGTAATGTTTTTGACCCTTTTCAACAAATCAGCCCCTTTTCCATAGTCCAGACTAAACTCCATGTAGTATTTAAAGACATGTTTCAGAATCCCTCCAAAGTTGAGAGCCCCCACAGCTCCAAACATCTCACGGCCCACTCAGATGGAAAGTTTCATTCATCTCAACTGGGCTTCATGGGATTTCAGCATGCCATCTGCCGGATAACTGTCCACTCGGGCTTTTATGAACCACTTTCATGGCATCTGCCAAGCAGCAGATGCACCACAATACAGACTTAGCTTGCTGCATGTAGCCCAGGAACTGCTTTGTCCTCTAGGCTGAATTCTGGACATCACATTGGGATTGTGGGAGAGAAGGGGCATTTGTTGCCAGTTCTGGGTACTCCCATTGCTCCATGATGGTTGACCCTGATCCTCGGCACAGAATAGTACAGTGGTACCTCGGGTTACATAGGCTTCAGGCTACAGACTCCGCTAACCCAGAAATAGTGCTTCAGGTTAAGAACTTTGCTTCAGGCTGAGAACAGAAATCGTGCTCCAGCAGCGCAGCGGCAGAGGGAGGCCCCATTAGCTAAAGTGGTGCTTCAGCTTAAGAACAGTTTCAGGTTAAGAACAGACCTCCAGAACGAATTAAGTACTTAACCCGAGGTACCACTGTACACCAAAATTTGCCATGCATCATTTTCAGCAGCGAGTCACAAAAAAAGCAATGCCCAGATTCATCTCTAAATAGCTCCTGTGAATGTCTGTCACTTTAAGAGAGGAAAGATATCATACAGGAAGTGAGGACTAGCGGTGGAAAAGGGACAGAAAGCAGCAAGCAAAGAGAAAGAGAGAAAACTACAGTAGTTTGTGATTGAAGCAACTAAGCAGTTTTCTTGAGCAACAGAATAACATCACACTTGTCCTGCTTTGAAGATCTTCAGGGCTACTTGGTTAACGATGAATTGCCTTGGCGGTGGCCTTTTTAAAAGGAAGTTATTGGCTCTAAGCCAGCTTTTAAGTCTGCTGGTTGACTGGTTTACATACATACAGTGGTAGCTCAGGTTAAGTACTTAATTCGTTCCGGAGGTCCGTCCTTAACCTGAAACTGTTCTTAACCTGAAGCACCACTTTAGCTAATGGGGCCTCCCACTGCTGCCGCGCTGCCAGAGCACGATTTCTGTTCGCATCCTGAAGCAAAGTTCTTAACCTGAGGTAATATTTCTGGATTAGCGGAGTCTGTAACCTGAAGCGTATGTAACCTGAAGCGTATGTAACCCGAGGTACCACTGTACAAGCATAATTTTATTTGTATGATGCCTTTCCACGGTTTAAAACCATGTTCAAGGTGGCTTTCAACGTGGAAAAAAATTACACAAAGATGCAAACGTAACAAAAGTAGTCATAAAAAATAAATAAATGGAACACTGAAAAGTACACAACCAAATCAAACCATTTCCACATGGATCACAATAAGGCCTAAAACAAAGATACAAAAATTTAGGACCACAAACAGCAACAAAATCCCTAAAGAAAAGCCAAGAGTCTGTTCAGCAACCTCAGCTCATGTAGCTGGAGTCAGTCAGGACCCCTCCCTCCCAGGCCAGGCGGGAAAAGGCCTGCAAGGCAGGGAGCAGGTCTTCCAGGGCTCAAACCCTTGATTTAAGACACAGGAGGGGAAGCTTTCAGCCCTGGGTCTAACCAGGCATCTGACTTTGTCTTGCACGGCCATTTGGGGCAAGCCACACCACCCAATGCCAGATTTACATATAAGCTAAACAAGCTATAGCTTAGGGCCCTACTCTCTTGGGGTCCCCCCAAAAAAATTAAAGGGAAAAAAAACTGGAAGTACATTTCCAAAATATAAGATAAGTTCAACAATTACTTTGATAAAATACATATTTTGTTATGTGCCAATGGCTTTAGATATCTATTAGGTCCATAAAGCATATATTCAACACAAAAAACAGCAACAATTTGTTGTTGACAAAGGACAGCTGGACATATAAAGGGTCCCATTACCTTGAGTTGCTTAGGGCATGGGTAGGCAAACTAAGGCCCGGGGGCCAGATCCGGCCCAATCGCCTTCTAAATCCGGCCCGCGCACGTGTTTTTACATGAGTAGAATGTGTCCTTTTATTTAAAATTCATCTCTGGGTTATTTGTGGGGCCTGCTTGGTGTTTTTATATAAGTAGAATGTGCGCTTTTATTTAAAATGCATCTCTGGGGTATTTGTGGCGCATAGGAATTCGTTCATTTCCCCCCCAAAAATATAGACTGGCCCCCCACAAGGTCTGAGGGACAGTGGACCGGCCCCCTGCTGAAAAAGTTTGCTGACCCCTGGCTTAGGGCCTCATCAAACCTACCCCTGACACCACCTGTCAGTTATCTGACGCCAGGCACAGGAATCTGGTATCTTCAATCTAAGCACTAATTGCTGAGTTCAGAGATCTCTCATCTTTGTTTTTAGCATTAAGAACCCTAGTGCTACGCTCAGAGATAAGCCCCCGCCTGCTCTTTAAAAGGCAGCAAACAGAGAGGCTTATCTTGGATACAAGTCTCGGCTGCTGGCTTTTACCGAAAAACCACAGGCAGGCTGAAATCAGAATCATCTGTCAAAAATGGCCCACAGAGGGTGGGTTAGTACTAGATCTGGCCTTTAGGCTGAAAAAGACTCCCTAGCCATAATTAAGGATATGGCGTTAGATCCAGACTTTGGCCGCAATCCTAAATCCACGTATATGGGACTTTCTTCACTGAATTCAACAGGTGGCAGCCTTATTCATACACAGAGCAGACTCATTGAAATCAAAGGGACTTGAGTTAAGGTTCATTCATGCTTCTGTTCACTTCGCCACTTTCCCCCAAGAAAATCCATGCTTTAGTGCTGAATAGGAAGAAGCAGCAATCAGATTTTCTGCGGATTGCTATTTGTTCCGATTTAGTTCTAAAGAGCGAGTTTTCTGGGGGAAACCAGTGGGGGCAAAACTGCCCAGACCAGAGCCTAGAAAGCACAGGACAAGAAGAAAACGGTTCGGATCCATGCTTTGAAAGAACAGGACAAGCAGAAGTGTGGGTAAGCTCAGAGTCTAATGAAGTATGACAGAATTTGGATCAAAGCCATTGTTTCTAAATAACAGTTGCTGGGAATACCAAATGGGGACTCAGGTCCTGCTTGCATGGCGATGCCCAAGCCCCCCTAGCTCCCCCCAAAATAAATACACAAACACAAGTATATTGGGCTAATGGGATAAATAAGGCCACAACTTTATTGGTTAAAGATGTGAGCGGTTTGGCTTAGGCAATGGGTTGAAGCAAGACTATATCCTGACTCCTGTCTGACTGCAGGAAGTCTCTTAAGGATCAACCACTAGAAGGGGGATCCCTACGATGTACATCAATTGAGCACCCCCAGGGTCACTGTTGGGGTCGTGGCATAGTCCTAGCCCATGCCCAGGCTTCGGACAGGAACCACACCCCCAGATCCCTTTAATGGGAAACCCTTAACATGGAGAGGCAGGCGAAGGAAAAATCTCACCTCCCACAAGAAGGCTTACCCAATGCTTAACCGCCAATCGAGCCAAAGGCTCTCCGCCAACACTTAATGCCCTCCACCATATTGGCCAGCCAAAAATCGATGCGCATGTCCAAAAGGTGAACGCCACTGTTACGAAACAGGGCCTCCTGGTCAAACGTGATGGCGAGGTGCCGGGAGACATGGGTTTTTGTCATTATCACACACCCCTTCCAACATTGTTCCTTATGTAATCTCCTGTCTGTGATCTTCCACTTTCGTATAGCAATTGCCCTTGACCAGGGGTAGGCAACCTAAGGCCCAGGGGCCAGATGCGGCCCAATCGCCTTCTCAATCCAGCCCGTGGACGGTCCAGGAATCAGCATGTTTTTACGTGACTAGAATGTGTCCTTCTATTTAAAATGCATCTCTGGGTTATTTGTGGGGCCTGCCTGGTGTTTTTACATGAGTAGAATGTGTGCTTTTATTTAAAATGCATCTCTGGGTTATTTGTGGGGCCTGCCTGGTGTTTTTACATGAGTAGAATGTGTGCTTTTATTTAAAATGCATCTCTGGGTTATTTGTGGGGCATAGGAATTCGTTCATTCCCCCCCCCCAAATGTAGTCTGGCCCCCCACAAGGTCTGAGGGATGGTGGACTGGCCCATGGCCGAAAAAGGTTGCTGACCCCTGCCCTTGACCCTCCAACATAGTCCAGCAGCAAAGGAAGCATTCCTCCCAAAAAGTGGTGGTAGTAAAAAAATCTCTCATCTCCCCCACTCTCCAATATGCAAAGCTGAAACAGTAATGCAAGTCATTCTTAATCACATTAAGTATGCCTATGCAAATGACATGGTGTCCAGAATTCAAGCCCAAGCCACTTAAATTCATGTACTTTTGTTTAAATAACAAAATTCTCTTTTTCGACAGCTTTAGATGGATGTAACTGAACATCAGGTGAGAAGGGGGGGAAAACGATGGAACAAAAATAGCTCTGTTGGACTTCCTTGCCTTCAATTCAGGTGTGTACAAAGACAGCCATCACACTTGCCTGTTCCGACTCTCAATGTGCTGCAAACTGGAATGTGTTTGAAAAGCTTACTAGGCAATTATATTTAGAAACTGTAGCCTCAGTGTCAGCATCGCACTACGGATTCGCTTGCTTCTGGGGTTTTTGTGGGTTTTAGGGTAGGGGCTGCCCCTAGAGGCAGGGAATCTTGGGGATAGTGGATCATACTGGTACTCTGATAATAACTGTACACTCGTGGACTATTATAACAGATGGACCTATCGTGGCAGAGTATAAACCAGTTGCAAGCAGATGTTAAAACTGCAACAGATTATTAACGTCTCCAAGGCTGTTTTGTTGAGTGCTGATAAATTATTAAGAAACAAGACGATATATATATATATACATATATATATATATATATATATATATATATATATATATATATAGTATCCTCTAACTTGTATAACTAGTATCCTTCAACTTGTATACGTTTAGCGTTATCTGCTACTGTTTGCTAATAATTTTCTGAAACAAATCGATCACTCTAGACTGGCTACATTTCCGCAGATGATACACATTAACCTCCATTATTATATTCACCTCTGGTTTGATTCTGCGTAAGTTCCCAAAATTACTTTTTTGCCAGTGTTAGTTAGATCCACCTGCAATTATTGAAATCTCTTCTGTGACAACTCTGCAGCGTTAAAGACTTTTGTCTTAGCAGTGCAAATTCTATCACGTGCGTCAGCCAGGGCAAGATTATTTCATTTTATGGAATTCAGTACCAAGGTTGGCAAAGCTCACTTTTTGGAGGATGAGAGTTATCCTCATAAATGAGATTCCTCTTCCCACTCTCCCATTTCAGTATTTTGAAAAATGAAAAACAAAACACAGAGGTACATTAGATGACCTGATCCACCAAAGTCCTTCTTATGGGGCGTGCATTTGATAATTTATTAAGAAAATGTATATACATCGCTTTAACATTTTTGGTAGAGTCTCCCAATCCTTACCATTTGTAGAAACTTAAAAAAATCAGAATACAATACAAACAAATAAAATAATACAAATAAAGATCAGAATGCAATAAATGCTTTGCTACAATTCCATAAATTCAAATGGCGCCTAAGGAGGAGAGCACCCTCAATCATCCAAATAGGCCTAGGAGAACAACTGGATTTTTAGAAGACATTTGGAGCCTCAGAAAGAGCTTCCTGGATTTATTTTGGGAGAGTATTCCAGAGAGTTAGCACTGCAGCTGAAAAGGCCTATTTCCAGGGTGTTTCCAAACATGGCGATCTACTGGCCACCATATGGCTAGCAGGGTCCCTTCCGATTATGGTAAACGTCAGTCTGACCTATAGTTACATACTGTTGAGGATGTTTTAATGCCATTGGTGCAAAGCTTATAAACAGAACCGAGAACTATGTAAAACAAACACACACAAAAAATCCCCAAATGAGCAGACTCGTTGTACAAGTAACAGGCTGCAACCCTTTTAACGCTTGAGGTTTAACGTGGTACTTCTTGGAATGACGTTAAGTGAATGAATACTGTAAATTCCAGCTCTAAAGGAAATTACACTGCGCTTACGATCCATCCTTAAAAATAATCAAGAGCACAGTTTCCCAAGTTCCCAACAGCCAAAGCACACTTTTTTATTTGAATTAAAACGGATGATACAATTCAGAGCAAAAATGAATAATATTTACTTTGGGAGATGTAAAGGCAAGTGCCACCCATGTTCCAAGGGGCCATGGCCTGTTTTCCAGCAGAAACTGCCGATGTTGGATATATCCTGTATCCCTTGGAAGTGGGCAGCATCTTGTAGGATACAGCCATAATGACTAGCAACCATTCATAGTCCTGTTCTCCATTATGGTTTAGTGACCATCAATCCTAACGGTGCACAGGAAGATATAGTTGACGATAACTCAGCCCACCTTCCAAAATATAACAAACACCGTATTTTTCCGTGTATAAGACGGTGTTTTTTTATTATTAAAAAATGTTGAAAATTGGGGGTCGTCTTGCACAAGGATAGTGCAGAGGGGGGATGGCCAATTGGTGGCAGCCCATGGCAGCCACGAGCAGGACATTGTAACCGGTGATTGGTGGCTGTGGCAAGGCCTGCTGGCGATTGGCTGCTGCTGCAGTAATTGGGCAGGCGATTGGCGGCTGTTGGTGGTGAGTGGGCAGACGATTGGTGGCTTTGTTGAGGCATGCGATTGGCAGCGGCAGTCAGGAGGGTGAGTTATTGTCAGTAATCAGGATTTCAGTGTTTGATCTAGGGAAGGGTTTGTACCAACACCTGACCAATGAGGAATTTGTCAGCAAATGGCAGAAAACCATGGCTAAAAAAGCCACCTCTATTGGTCTGTTCCCCCCAACTGTATTACCTGGGTTATGAAGGCGCCCAAAAGATATTAAAGCAAAGATTATGGGATAATGCACACAGTGACTTGCGATCTCAATCACACACAGTCTGTAGTCCGCTGGCAGTAGGGGTACAATATGGGCATGTCTTTAAGTTAACATCTTACATTAAAAACCTGACAGTACCAAACTATTGAAGGCTTTTCACCAAAGCCAGATTAAACGCCTTCTGCAGTGTTGGATGGCAGGTTGAGAGGAGTTCCCTACCAGGACAGACTTTGCTCGTGTGCTCAAGACATCGATTCCATAAAACATATTTTGTTGCACTGTGCAAAATATGAGCAAGCCAGGGCTGAACTGATACTACCCTTGCTGGTACCTTTCCTGGGAAAATCAGAGGCTCACTATGTCAGGTTCCTATTGGAAGACCAGACAAATGCTAGAACATTAGCAGTGGCAAAGTTTTTATCGGTGGCTGCAAGAACCAATGATCCCTATATTCTGAACAAAATGCTTGTTTAACCTGAAGGTAGGCTGTATGAATTGTGTATTGCTTTGTAACGATTTGCTGGCTCTCTGGACCGTAATAAAGATTGTTGTTGTTGTCAGTAATCCCCCCCAAAAAACCAAAAAAAGCTCAACAACTCTGGGCAATCCCCACCCCCACCCCCATTTCCTTAATTTGGAGGCCCCAAAAATAGGGGTTATCTTATACACAGGGGTATACACATGGAAAAAATATGGTATTCACACCACCAATTTATTGTGCCCCCCTCATTTGTCACTGTCTGTTTTGGGGCATTATTCAGTCTAGAATTCTTGTGCATGAATAGGCACATGAATGCATTGATGTGCTCTGGATATTCCAATCCTCTCCGCTCATTAAGACTTACACGGCAAGGTTAAACTGAAATCTAAGGGTGGCCTCATAAGCAAGCTACAGTGCTAAGTTCGTACACAGGAAATTATTTAAATTCCTTTCCTATTCCCCTTGCTTGGGAAATGTTTCCTCTGCTTTTTACCTTCCCGTACTCCTTTCGAGCATCTAAAGCCTTAGTAGTTCACCTTAGTTGTTTCTGAAGCTTACATAATCCCATAAATGGGTGAGAAAGGGGAGATCACGCCGCTCCGAGAACAAACTGTGTTCTGCAGAATTACAGTAAATCGATACACCGGCAATGATTTGTTTAGCCAAATTGCCCGACAACTACAAATGACGAACATTTGGGCAAATTATGTTTAGCGTGTAGGCAATTTGCATGACAATCCAACACACTGTTTTAAAAAAGTAATTTTTCCGGCTCAGCTGAGGTGCCTGTAAAGTCAGTTTCTAAGCAACGCTCCTGACAGGTTAAGACTTCAAACTAAGGTACGTGTTCAGAGAAGTCACAAGAGAAGGTAGGCCCTTCTCAAGAGGGAAGCAATTCAGAGAGATGATGGAAAATCACATGTCTGAATGCTCAGCACCTCACCCTGCCAGAAATATACAGAAAACGAAGAAATAAGCTAAGGAGGCTAGGGAACTATTCCCCAACACGCTTTTTGACATGCTGCCCACATTTGTAATGTAACGGTAAACCACTGCTTGCAACAGGAGAGGGGAGAAACAGAAGTTAGTGACTCAGCAGTGCACACCAACTATGGATAAACAACAAGAAGCCATGTGAATGCTGCCAGAGGAGCAGCCCCCCATTCATTGTGAACTTGTTAAGTTTTAAAGAGACTTGATTTTTTTATAGGCTTTGGTTATGCAGGAATGCAAATATATATATTTGAAGCAGAGGCATTTTTTATTTAAGAAAGCCATCAATAATAACACGAGATTATAAATTCCTCCTGGAAAATTATGCAATACTTGTTCTTTAATTCAAGATAGTAGATGGACACACAGGACAAAGAGAGTAAAAAAGAACCTCTAGCTGGATGGGATGTGGGTGGCACTGTGGTCTAAACCACTGAGCCTCTTGGGCTTCCCGATCACAAGGTTGGCGGTTCGAATCCCTGCGACGGGGTGAGCTCCCGTTCCTCTGTCCCAGCTCCTGCCAACCTACCAGTCCAAAAGCACGCCAGTGCAAGTAGATAAATAGGCACCACTGCGGCAGGAAGGTAAACAGTGTTTCTGTGCGCTCTGGTTTTCGTCACGGTGTCCTGTTGTGCCAGAAGCGGTTTAGTCATGCTGGCCACATGACCCGGAAAGCTGTCTGTGTACAAACGCCGGCTCCCTTGGCCTGAAAGCGAGATGAGCGCCACGACCCCATGGTCGCCTTTGACTGGACATAGCCATCCAGGGGTTCTTTACCTTTATCTTTTACGTCTAGCTGGAGCTAGAATGAGGCATGGTGATATGGGTGCCTCTACT
This sequence comes from Podarcis pityusensis, assembly GCF_964106645.2. Taxonomy (NCBI): domain Eukaryota; kingdom Metazoa; phylum Chordata; class Lepidosauria; order Squamata; family Lacertidae; genus Podarcis; species Podarcis pityusensis. The sequence continues at coordinate 44,247,548 of NC_138037.1, read as the reverse complement.
GATGGACCAGAAGAACAGATTGCACCCTCTTACTCATAGGGCCTCTCACCTGCTGCTGCTGCTATTGCCGCCACTGTTACTGTTACCTACTAGCCATGGAGTAACCCGTGGTGCTCAACAGGACTTCCTAGGCCCACCCCACCCCACTCTAAGAAAGGGGTCCCTCCTCAGAGCAAGCCACTGTGGCTGAGTTGGCCACTGAGGGTGCCTGCACTGCTACTGTAAGGTGAAGGTAAAGGGACCCCTGACCATTAGGTCTAGTTGTAGCCGACTCTGGGGTTGTGGCGCTCATCTCGCTTTATTGGCCAAGGGAGCCGGCGTACAGCTTCCAGGTCATGCGGCCAGCCTGACTAAGCCGCTTCTGGCGAACCAGAGCAGCGCACGGAAATGCCGTTTACCTTCCCGACGGAGTGGTACCTATTTATCTACTTGCACTTTGATGTGCTTTCGAACTGCTAGGTTGGCAGGAGCAGGGACCGAGCAACGGGAACTCACCCCGTTGTGGGGATTCGAACCGCCAACCTTCTGATCGGCAAATCCTAGGCTCTGTGGTTTAACCCACAGCGCCACCCGCGTCCCGCACTGCTACTGTAGCAAAACACAAAAAACTTAAGGTTCAATGTTGTTAAACTTTAAAAAGGTATTTGCTGCAGCGGGAGCAGTGTGCTCTTTGTGGCCACTTGCATCCCTCGCTCTGAGGAAGGACCCTTTGCTTAGAGTAAAATGTTAAGAGGATGGCCTCAGAAATATTGTAAGTGGCAGCAGAGGAAGTAAGAGCAATGGCCGAGGGAGGGGGGCAGAGACAAGCAGGATTAGCTGGGGAAGGGAGAAGTGAAATCCAGCAGTGCAGAAAGGCAGCAGAAGCAACGTTGCCGCAAATGGCACACTAGCAGCCCTGTTTAGGCAAAATAAATGCAGGGTTCTTTTTTTATACATAAAGACAATAAATTGTGTTTACGTGCATGAGAAGTGTAGCTTTCATCTCTTTCAGATGGATGTCACCAGCTAACAACCTATTTCAGTTAAAATTCATAGAATCATAGAATTGTAGAGTTGGAAGGGACCCTGAGGATCATCTAATCCATTGGTTCTCAACCTGTGGGTCCCCAGATGTTGTTGGACTACAACTCCCATCACCCCTAGCTAGCAAGGCCAGAGTTCAGGGATGATGGGAGTTGTAGTCCAACAACATCTGGGGACCCACAGGTTGAGAACAGCTGATTCTAATCCAAAGAAATGCAAGAACATGCAATTGTCCTATACAGTGGTACCTCTAGTTGCAAACGGGATCCGTTCCAGAGGTCCAGCCGCATCCTGAGGAATTCGCAACCAGAGGTGCTGCTTCTGCGCATGCGTGGTTTAGCACTTCTGCACATACACACAGGGTGCGGTTTAGCGCTTCTACGCATGTGTGTGCAGCAAAACCCAGGAAAATACTTCCAGGTTTTTCGCATATGTATCCTGAAGGATACATAACTGGAGGTGAACGCAACTAGAGGTACCACTGTACAGGGATTGAACCTGCAACCTTCACATTATCAGCACCATGCTCTAACCAACTGAGCTATCCAGCTGGGAATTCTTTCTTTCGACATGCCACATAGAATCTCACACCTTAATTTCTACTTTTTGCTGCTCCCCAGTCCCCATTTTGGAAAGAAATGTTCTCTCTTAGCCTTTCCTTCCAAAATCGGGATGTTTCTTTGAAAAGAGTTATATAAAGAGCTACTAAAAGCACATTGGCATTATACTTTGCTTTTGAAGACAAAGTTTTCCACTGTAATACCACCGCGCTCAAAGTTCCAGTTTGTGCAGGTCGTCTGCCAGACTGACACAATTTGGTTTGGCAAAGGAAGCCCATAACCTAAACCAACAGATACCACTCAGTCTCAAATCTGTTTCCCCATGAAAGTCCCTCACCACCACTCCACATCTCTGTATAACATTTAACAACATGGGATTGTGCAAGCTTAAAAGAGCATCAAACTGACTCACAGAGTGTGGTTAAAAGTTGCCTTTATCAAAATGAATCACATCCATTTCAGCACATGCCGAGTTCCCATTTTCCCGCCCACCCAAAAAGTGTCAGTTTAAAAATAAAAATATACGAGGCATGCAGTCTTTAGATTTAATTCTACCCATTGCAAATATTTTCAAATGACAAGTTGCTTGGGGGCTCTCAATAACTACTATTACTGACAATCGTATTTAAACATGGAGAAATGTGCCTTTAGAGAGACTGGGGTTAGAAATCTCAGCTTCCACAAGATTAAGGATGGCAGTTCCTTTGTAACTCACCAGTTGTTAGGAGTTATTTAATTAAAAAGGAGTGCCTAGCGTCTTTGAGAAATCAGAACCTGTTTCTGCACTCATGATTTTTTGTCTCTTCGCAACAAACATACACACCTTTCTCCTTATTTAGACATAAGCAAGCGTTTCAGTACATCTTTAACTGTTTGGCATTTCAAGCTGATAGTAAGCTTTAAAGGAAAACAAAACAGTGGTACCTTGGTTCTTGAATGGCTTATTTGTCAATCAAATCGGCTCCCAAATGCCACAAACCCAGAAGCAGGTGTTTCAGTTTGCGAACGCTTTTCAGAAGCCAAACATCCAGCGCGGCTTCCGATTGGCTGCAGGACACTCCTACAGCCAACTGGAAGCCTTGCCTTGGTTTCTGAATGGTTTTGGGAGTCGAACGGACTCCCTAAATGGATTAAGTTCGAGAACAAAGGTACCACTGTACACTTATATATACACATACAGTGGTACCTCGGGTTAAGTACTTAATTCGTTCCGGAGGTCCGTTCTTAACCTGAAACTGTTCTTAACCTGAAGCACCACTTTAGCTAATGGGGCCTCCTGTTGCCGCTGTGGCGCCGGAGCACGATTTCTGTTCTCATCCTGAAGCAAAGTTCTTAACCCGAGGTACTATTTCTGGGTTAGCAGAGTCTGTAACCTGAAATGTCTGTAACCTGAAGTGTATGTAACCTGAGGTACCACTGTACACACAAACAGTTGGGGGAGAAGGGAAGCTGGGGGCAAAATCCCCAACCAAACAAAATGCTTTCAAAGACCATTCACATGAGGGCAACTCACTTTGCTGGTATTGACAAACCAGTAGTTGTTTAAATCCAGCTCTCATCAGACCCAGCCAACATGGTCAGGGGTGATGGATGTTGCAATCCAACATCTGGGATGGGTCCCCTACCTCGGCTATAGACAAACGCATGGCCCAATCTTATCTGAATTAAATACAGCAGAAAGTCTGTGCAGGGAAATGCACGCCCCACTATAGCAGCAAGAGCACACATGCACAAGACAAGAGCCACATGAAGGGTACATCTGGATGACAGTCCAAAAGACAAAATTATTACAGGCTATTATCCAGTTGTCTGGAGGAGCAGAGGACCAGCTGGCCACAATGTTCTGCTCAGAGTTAAACACAGACAGGAAACCGCATGTCTGATACTGTAAAAATCGTTTGTCTTCCTGCCATGGCTAACCAGGCAAGCAACCCAAAGGGGCTGTTTCCATTTAAGAGGAACACTAATCCACAACAATAAAAGCGGGATGACAAGGTGCCTGTTGTCTTATGGAGGGAGTGCAAGTGCTGCAAAAGGAAGTTTGGGATTTCATCTGAGCACGCTCTTAAGTAGCCAAGCTCTGCTCTGGAGGCACAAACACCCTGCGCTAAATCTGGAGAGGCTCTCTTGAATACTTCCTAGAGGAACGTTCCCTATAACATCCAAAACACCAGCCGTTGAAGGCAGCACCAAAGCTCAAAACGTCTCGAGGCTAGAGCTGGAGGGCAGAACAAGGTATATTAGTTTGGGGGCGATAAGAAACAGGTTTGCCTTTTTGCTGGGAGGAGAAAGAAAGGGGAGAAAGAGAACCAGAGCATGAAGAAGAAGAAGAAGAAGAAGAAGAAGAAGAAGAAGAAGAAGAAGAGGAGGAGGAGGAGGAGGAGTTTGGATTTGATATCCTGCTTTATCACTACCCGAAGGAGTCTCAAAGCGGCTAACATTCTCCTTTCCCTTCCTCCCCCACACAACAAACACTCTGTGAGGTGAGTGGGGCTGAGAGACTTCAGAGAAGTGTGACTAGCCCAAGGTCACCCAGCAGCTGCATGTGGAGGAGCGGAGACGCAAACCTGGTTCCCCAGATTACGAGACTACCGCTCTTAATCACTACACCACACTGGCTCTCATGCAGAAGTAGGTGATATGGAATATGGCTGGGTGGTATCTGGTTTTCAACAACGTGATATATCACCCAACTAAACATTGCAATATATCACGATGTCTGAAATAAGGATGGAGGCATGTAGAGGCATTGGCTGGCTTCATGGTTTTCCTCACATTGTGATTTCTGCATAGTGTGCACGCACACGCACACACACACACACACACACACACCATGATTTGTGATATATTGCCAGGTCAAAAATTATGAAACCGATATCACAATATGGACCTCAAACCAGCAATGGACAATATATCGCCCAGCCCTAGTAAGGAAGATCTCCTGGAATTGCCAGCCAAACTACAGAATACTGCTATTTCCCCCTGAACATTACATATCCAGGATGAAGACTGCCCTGGTGTTGGAAAAGCTGGTCAATTCTAATTCATCTTGGGCCATTTCTAGATGACTACCAAACCTAAGCACACTCAAACCAACCCCTCCATCCCAATTAAATGTAAAGCCACTGCTTTTCCTGCTCAGTTAACATCTGTTGAGTTAGGGACTGCACTCTAAACCAGGGGCAGGCAACCTAAGGCCCATGGGCCGGATGCGGCCCAATCGCCTTCTCAATCCAGCCCACGGACGGTCCGGGAATCAGCGTATTTTTACATGAGTAGAATGTGTCCTTTTATTTAAAATGCATCCCTGGGTTATTTGTGGGGCATAGGAATTCATTCATCCCCCCCCAAAAAAATATAGTCCGGTCCACCACATGGTCTGAGGGACAGTGGACCAGCCCACAGCTGAAAAAGGTTGCTGACCCCTGCTCTAAACACATTTGTTGGTTTTCTCCTTGTGGGTTTGTGTAGAAAAATGTTGCAGGATTGAGCGTTTGAGACACTTTCATAGAGTATCAGTCTTTTAATGGTAGAGGTGCATTAGATGATTGATTGACTAAAGTCTTTCCAGGAAGCAATGTAGGTTATCCTTTTCAGAGCAACAGGAACTACTCCAAGGGAGTTTTGCAAAACACAACAGCCTTAACTAGAAATGAGAACACAACTTTTGGCGTATTTCTGGGGCAAATTTTGCAAGCACTGAGACAGGAAATAACTCCAAACAAGCCGACTGTACCGGGTTTGTGTAGTTTAAGCAGAAAACAAGTACGATCTGACTAATCTGTAAGAAGCCAGCCAAAATCTACAAGGGTGTGTTGGTTGGCTTTGGAATGCAGATCTCATAGCACTGACATATGATTAAAATTACTATTAGTCAAGTGAAATAGAGATGACTCACAGCAATAAGCACAGCCGGACTATGTGTTTCATAATTTGTTACACATTAGAAGCTATCAGTCTCTGCTGCACATATGAAAGGGAAGTGTGAGCATCTGACATGCTCTACACACAGCATACACAATAAACAGATGTAGAGAGCGTGCCACAAATTTCAGCAACAAGCTCAACCCACGGAGAAAGCAAAAACAACAACTGAGGCTTACTGCAGGGATACATGGGTGGTACAATTCCCAATCCATCTGGGAGAAAATAGGAGTGGCACTGATCCCACCCATGCTAAAGAAGTAAGAAGAATGTACATTACATTTGGGGCACTGTTATGTACTGAAGTTCTCACCCTGGCCAGCAGGGGGATACTGCAGATAGTTCAGGTCCACATATGCAAATAAGGGATCAAAAGTGACGTTCAGTGATTGGATAGTTACAGAAAGTTGTTACAGTTACGTTGTACTGGAGCTCTATATAAGCAGGCTGGCTGAACCCTTCAGTTCAGTTCTGTTCTGGCCTGTGAATAAACAAGAGGTGTTTGAAGAATTGCTGTGTTGTCTGATATGTTCAGCCACAACTTAACAGGCACCATCAGTGAAGAGGTGCTGTTTGGCTTGTCAAAGTACTGCGTGTGTGTGTCCAGTTGAGAGCTTATTCATTTAGAATTTAATTGCTTCTCCCCCACCCCTCTCAAAATGCTTAAAGCAATGTGCAAAAATAACACAAGTTACAAATCACCACTCACTTCATTATTAAAGCCAATGGGCAGCATTCAACTCCATTTTGGGGTTATCACAAGTATTAGTGCAGGCATAGGCAAACTCAGCCCTCCAGGTGTTTTGAAACTACAATTCCTATCATCCCTGACCACTGGTCCTGTTAGATAGGGATGATGAGAGTTGTAGTCCCAAAACATCTGGAGGGCCGAGTTTGCCTATGCCTGGATTAGTGCTACCACAAAGGGTGGTGCCATCTCCAAATCCATTCTGGAGGATTGGGGGGGGACCTAGAACAGATTTAGGGAGTGCACAGGGGCAGCAGAGGGAGAGATTGCTCTGTCAGTACATAGAATTCCCCTTGCACAGCAGAACAATCTGTGTAGTGCTACATTTAATACAACCCAACATCATAAGGTAAAGCTAAAGGGACCCCTGACCATTAGGTCCAGTCAAGGCCGACTCTGGGGTTGCGGCACTCATCTTGCTTTATTGGCCGAGGGAACCGGTGTTTGTCCACAGACAGCTTCTGGGTCATGTGGCCAGCATGACTAAGCCACTTCTGGCAAACCCGGAAACGCCGTTTACCTTCCCACCAGAGTGGTACCTATTTATCTACTTGCACTGGCATGCTTTCAAACTGCTAGGTGGGCAGGAGCAGGGACCGAGCAACGGGAGCTCACCCCGTCGCGGGGATTTGAACCGACAACCTTCTGATCAGCAAGCCCTAGGCTCAGTGGTTTAGACCACAGCACCACCCGCGTCCCACAACCCAACATCATAAAAACTACTAAAAAGCACCAACATACAGCAGTGGCAACAGTTACACCTAGTTAGTTAGCTCTGAGGTTTAATACTGCATTTCAGGCTACATAGCTCAGATGGTAGAGCACAAGGCTCTTAATCTCAGGGTCATGGGTTTGAGCCCCACGGTGGGCAAAAATTCCCGAATTGTGAGGGGTTGGACTAGATGATCCTCATGGTCCCTTCCAACTCGACAATTCTATGGCTCTCATCAGAGGTCCTCTGTGTCTCACCACCACTACTGCAGTGCCACCATGAAGGCAGCCAACAAAGCCATGCAAAGGTGTTGCAAAATTCCTGTTTAATTCTCATACATTTCTATAAAGTACCTTCCAGGTGGTTTTCTTCTACAGAGATGGGGAAACAGAGATGTGAATGAAATCATTAAAGTCAGCTACTAGCACATTATCTGCCTGACTGCCCTGCCAGCACCGAGATAATGCACTTCATTAAATAAGGCAGACAAGATAAAAAAAATGCAAGTTTAAAAAATTTTTGCAGACAAGATCAAAGCCAAAGCCTCCCTCAGGTACTCTCATCAAGTGTCTTTACTGGCTGTGTAGATACGGGTTTACAAAATGTGAAGGAGTAAAGTTATAAAACACCACATAAGCCTGGCAATCGTCTGTTGTGGTTTTGTGCTGTTCAGAGGTACTGCAAGAATTTATCAGCCTACCTAATAATAAAACTGGATGACCAAAAAACTGCATTGATCTTGACTTGAAATAAGTTTTCGTTTACCTCACATTTCCTCCCTGGTCCTCCGCTTCGTACTCTCTGCTAATCCGTTTATAGCGTTACGATTCACCCTTACTGAGCAGGCAAACTGCCTTGGCTTTATTCATTTCACGAAATCTATATACCGCTGGATTGTTTAAGAAAACACACCCTCAAAGTGGTTTACAAATATAATAGAACAATAACATTATTAGCAATTTCGGCTTGGCGTTGACGTCTCTCTCCTTATATTCTGTAGGTCGGGAACCTGCAGCCTACAGGCCAAATTTGGCCCAACGGGGCTCCTAATCTGGCCTATGAGGCCGTTCTATGCAAGTCATTCCTGGTAGTCCCACACTGGAGGCGACGTCAGGGACTCACGCGGCTACAAAGCACGACTGAGGAGGCTGGCGCACGTGATGTGCTCACGTCATGTACATAAAGCCACGCGGAGTGCAACACGTCACATGGCATGTGGTGCCCACATCACACAGCATGCATGCGTGACACTAACACTGCAGACCTTAAAGTGACAAAATAGCTCCTCAATTCTGATTCCTGCTGAAACACCTCTGGCCTTTTCTACTGTGACAAAGGTTAGGATGTTTCACAACAGGAAATTCTATTATGAGAGGATATCCTAAAAAGAACACACACACCCCACAAACACCACACCCGACAGCGTAACGGGAAGGGGGTAAGGAGAGGAAAGCAAATTTAAAGAGCAATGCATATTCAAAACGAAACCTTTACACACACACATAAAGGCTTACCTGAAAAAATAAGCTCGTTGTTGCATTCTTCCTCTTTGCAGGAGCACATGAACAGCAAACCACCATCTCCCTTCATCTCTTTCATTATACACTTATCCGAATTGTAGTCACTCAAAATGTGCCCATGCAGCTTTTGTGCGGGATTATGACATATTGTTTCCAAGGTTATGTTTTCATCATTCTTCCTCCTGTAAAAGAACAGGATTTTTTAAACAGCAGCAGCAGAAATAATCAAAACAATGGCAACATGAAACTGAAGGTAGAGGGCTGGCATTCAAGGTAAAGCTAGCCAGTTGTCGAGTCTCATATAAACTTTGACAATATCGCAGCTACAACTTCTCCATAACTTATGCTGGGTTAGTTTTGGTGCCGCTGCTTGCGGGCAAATGGTTCGAAATGCATCTTTCCAGAGTGACAGTGCTATCCTTCACCAGAGTGAACTTAATTCTTTCCAAGATTTGTCAGCATGGAGTTTTGTGCCTGTAAGTCATCTTGGGAACCAATTTGGATGAAAGGTGAGACACAAGGAAGAACAAAAACAACAAAAACAAAAATGCCCTGCATTCCGCCTGTTCATCGCATAATTCAAACTTGTACAACATGTGTCCCACTAAGATAAATGCCATGTACTGAGGTCTACGTGATGTTTGCCCTCTCTCTTTCTCTTGCAATCTCAGACAGGTGTTCTAGGGAGCCTTTTGCAAGCACATGTCTAGTGGTTTTGTCCAACACGATGGATCATGGCTGATATAACCCAGAGATGCAAAAATCCCTAGGGTGTACATCTCAGATGTGCCCAACATCAGCCTGACATATGAAGCTGGCCAACTAGCAACAGGACCACAGTTCAAGGTAACTTTCAGCTGATTTTTAAGTCAGTGAAAGCCAACTGCCCGATAGGAATACAGAAATTTCAGAGGTGGCAGTCCCTGGGTCTGCACAAATGGTTGCAAAGTTGCTCCAGACACAGGGGGCAACATTTTATGACCTATGAAACCAACCACTAGTACAACGGATTTTGTGATATCGTAGGATTCATGCAGGGATGTAAGAGGACATCCCTGTTTCCGTTCTGCTGCAGTTCAGCTTCCAGCAAATCCAGTATTCTCCCCCATCTTGCTGTCCACTGTGGTGGAATTCAGGTCCTTAATTATCAGTATGTTATTCTACACCAGTCATACCGATGCAAAGGAAACACAACACAAACTGGAGTGTGTGTCTTTGTGTGTTGTCAATTATGTATTTTTTGCAGACAGAAAACGGCATTAGTAAATACCGAACATATTCATTTAACTGATTTCTCTTGCAGAGATGGGACCATTGAGCGAGCATTGGCAATTTCCTCTCCCATTTCCGTTGGAATTCTCTGACATCCCCAGATATAGGTGTTTGCAAGATATAGATGATCATTGTTTCATCCTTCTCCTATTCTTCAGGAAGAATAAACTAACCTAGTTTATTTATAGCATGTGATGTCTCTGCCTCTTCTTCTGTGTGTTTGAACTTTCAGTAGGAGGAAGTCTGGCACTCCTCCAACAGTGCCATACCCTAGGACCAAACGTTTCTTCCGAATAGGATAAACAGGCTCTGGAAGAACTAATACCATTTCCAAAGCCTCACCACTTCCTCCCTACTTCCTATGCAGTGCTGGATTTACGTACAAGCTAAACAAGCTACAGCTTAGGGCCCCACTCTCTTGGGGGGCCCCCAAAAAATTAAAGGAGGAAAAAAACTGGACGTACATTTCCAAAATATAAGGTAAAACACAAATAAAATAAAACCTACATACAGCAACAGTGTTTTGTGTTGTGTAGGCTCCTATGATGTAACTAATGGGCCCCGCCTGCTCCCTAAAACATCATTGGTTTGCTCATTTCAATATATAGGGTGCCTACATTCTGCATGGACTGACTGCATGGCAACATGTGCAAATGGCTTTAGATACCTATGAGGTCCATAAATGACCATATAGCATATATTCAACACAAAAAACAGCAAAAATTTGTTGTTGACAAAGGACAGCTGGACATATAAAGGTAAAGGGTAAAGGGTAAAGGGACCCCTGACCATTAGGTCCAGTCGTGGCCGACTCTGGGGTTGCGGCGCTCATCTGGCTTTACTGGCCAAGGGAGCCAGCGTACAGCTTTCCGGGTCATGTGGCCAGCATGACTAAGCCGCTTCTGCGAACCAGAGCAGCCCCCGGAAATGCCGTTTACCTTCCTGCTGGAGTGGTACCTATTTATCTACTTGCACTTTGACGTGCTTTCGAACTGCTAGGTTGGCAGGAGCAGGGACCAAGCAACGTGAGCTCACCCCGTCACGGGGATTTGAACTGCCGACCTTCTGATCAGCAAGTCCTAGGCTCAGTGGTTTAACCCACAGTGCCACCCACGTCCCATAGCTGGACATATAAAGGGCCCCATTACCTTCAGGAGCTTAGGGCCTCACCAAACCTAAATCCGGCCCTGGCTAGAATCCAGAATGGTTGGGTGCTGTAACGCTGTGATGGGTCTCTTGTTGCAAGTCACAGCATTGATAGGTAACACTTCTCCAAGCCCCTCTTTTTGTGTACCAGCAGCCATGCACTGGAACTGTCCATTCTCCTTACAAGTTGTAAGGCAGGGTAAAAATTAAGTACTTAACCCAAGGTACCACGGTATTAGGGAACATCTTGTGATATGATTCCATGACCTATCCAGGTAAGAAACATCAGGTTGCAGTTTTGACAGATTTCACAACTCCATTGAGGTGTGTGCCAGAAATCAAGAGTCACCACTACATTCCTGGGAATTCTGATACTCTCAAAGCAAGAATAATTCATAAGACTATAAGAAGAGCCTGCTGGATGAGAACAAGGTCCCATCTAACCCAGAATCCTGTTTTCACAGTGGCCAACAAGATACCCCAATCTCTTTTGAGACAAGGAAAATCAAAAACTTGGCAAGCGTGGCATTTTCGTTAGTACAGTGGTACTTCGGGTTAAGTACTTAATTCATTCCGGAGGTCCGTTCTTAACCTGAAACTGTTCTTAACCTGAAGCACCACTTTAGCTAATGGGGCCTCCTGCTGCTGCCGCCGCGCCGCCGGAGCACGATTTCTGTTCTCATCATGAAGCAAAGTTCTTAACCTGAAGCACTATTTCTGGGTTAGCGGAGTCTGTAACCTGAAGCGGATGTAACCTGAAGCCTATGTAACCTGAAACGTATGTAACCCGAGGTACCACTGTACTAGAATGCAAGTATATCACTACTAATCTTGCACATTCTTATTTTGGAATGAAGAATCACGGGTTAAGGCTATATGCATCTAATGCTTTACTGAGAACTGAAATAATTATTAGTTGCCATCAGTCTCTAGACCTTTTGACCAAGTATCAAATTACAAACACATATATTACAGAGCCAACCCTATCTGAATGGTGGAAACATGGAATTGAAGAAAGCCCTGACTTCGCAAGTTCTGAACAACATTTAATTTATACTTTTGCAGGTTAAGAAAACTATAGACCAAATGCACATGCTTGTAGGTAGCCAGAGTGAACTTACCAGACAGCAGCACAAACTTCATTCTTATCCGCACATATAGAAGTGATGTTACAGCCACTCATGCAATGGCCTTCATTCCCGCAGCTGGTTGGTATCACGTCACAAAACTTGCAAAGTGCTGCCATTTTGAATTTGCCATCAAGCATTTTGGATAAATGATCATCAGCTGCGGACAAAAAAAGAATGCTTTATTTAACGTGACAAATTTACATTTGTTCCAAACATTTACTTTGTTCCTACATACAAACCAGGTACGGAAGCAAAGCTTTCCTGAAGTAAATTGGGGTTGCTTTTTCAAGATAAACGGTGATAACTGAGCAAACTATTCATTTTCATTCATTTATTGACTTTATATACCGCCCTATACCCAGAACGTGGGTGGCGCTATGGGTTAAACAACAGAGCCTATGACTTGCTGATCAGAAGGTCGGCAGTTCAAATCCCCGCGACGGGGTGAGCTCCCGTTGCTTGGTCCCTGCTCCTGCCAACCTAGCGGTTCGAAAGCACGTCAAAGTGCAAGTAGATAAATAGATACCGCTCCGGCGGGAAGGTAAACGGCGTTTCTGTGTGCTGCTCTGGTTCGCCAGATGCGGCTTAGTCATGCTGGCCACGTGACCCGGAAGCTGTACGCCGGCTCCCTCAGCCAATAAAGCGAGATGAGCGCCGCAACCCCATCATGACTGGACCTAATGGTCAGGGGTCCCTTTACCTATACCCGGAGGTCTCAGGGCAGTTCACAAAAAAAATCACAAGATATAAAATAAAAATAAAAACAATAATAACACCCCCCAAAAAGAGACACATTTTAAAGGGCATAGGATGTTGATTAGGTCCACTTGGCCTGGTTAAAAAGGAAAGTTTTTGCCTGGCGTCTAAAGGTATCTAATGAAGGCGTCAGGCGAACCTCCCTGGGGAGAGCATTCCACAGACGGGGAGCCACTGCAGAGAAGGCCCGTTCTCATGTTGCCACCCTCCGGACCTCTCAAGGGGGAGGCACATGAAGGAGGGCTTCAAAAGATGATTTCAGGGTCCGCATAGGTTCATATGGAAAGAGGCGGTCCTTGAGGTTTGCGGTCCTGAGCCGTTTAGTTGTGCTTGATAACACAACTAATGCCACCCAGAGATCTGCAAGCATTGGGTCAGACTTTTAGGGCAATATCCAACATTAATCATACACAGAGCAGATCCACTGACGTTTAGGTCCATTAATTTCAATGGGTCTTTTGAGTATAATACATTTGAATACAATCCTTAGAAATGAAATAACTCTTCACAATATCCATCTTAAGTCACCGGGAGTAAATCACCCTTCTGAAAGTCAAAATCACATACTGTCTTGTGGCACCTAGAAGGCTAACCATTTTATTATGGCATAACCTTTAATCAACATACCTCAGGCAAAACTTTTTTAAAAAATAAAATAAAATTCTAAACAAAAACTAAACTAAGTTGCAGAGATTTCTCTGGCAAGGCGGTGGCCTTGGAACATATATCTAAAAAATAATCTATAACCTTTAGTGGACAAAAGTCAATTTTATCAGATTCGTGAAATGTAATCCTTCATTGCAGGTATAAAGGGAGGGAGGGAGAAGCCGTTCCAAATTTGATCAGCAGAGAAACAAGCAATTTAACACTGTTTTCGGAGCAAAGGGATACATCAAGAAACTGATCTTCATCACAAGCAATTCCTTAAAGTATTGCAAGCGGGAAGTAGAAGCAAGCATTGATCATCTTAGGCCTGCTTGCTTACCAACTCTACCCATTTGGAAGGCAGGTTACAATCATTAGCACTTATCTAACCCACCTCCACCTCTCCAAACACACTTTTGAATGTTATTGGTCACTTATTAGAGTGGCTGGAGAAACCCAGCCAGATGAGCGGGGTATAAATAATAAATTATTATTATTATTTCTTCTCAGAAGGTTATCAAAGGCTAACACCCATATACAACTGAGGCTTCCTGAACAATATGATTGGCTGAGAACATGGCACTTGAGGACCTTCTGCAATCTTCTATTGCCCAGGCTCTTTTGTTTTGGTTTATCCAGACAAAAACAATTGCATGAGCCTTAGGTTGCCTACCCCTGCCCTAGGATTTGGCTTCTATGGTGGGGAAGCTGGCAGTGAAGGACAGGTCAAATGTCAGTCCTACAGAGGTTAGGTCATTTCCATCCTTGCACAGTCAGCCTTCCTAGGGCAACAGTTTCTTAACCCTGCCACTCCTGTGTGTGTGTGTGTGTGTGTGTGTGTGTGTGTGTGTGTAATTAATCCACAAAGCTTCTCAGTAAGATGGTTGTCCAACAGTGTTTCCACATGCCCATCGACTTCACGTGGATGGGAAGAAGATGGAAGACAGACCAGCCTTCCAAAATGTGGTAGAACAATGGCTGCATTCTGAAGGATTTGTTTTGAGGACAGTGAGTGCGAGTATAAACCACTTCCGGGTTTATACAGAAGCCGGGTCTGCGTTCACACCATGCCGTAGGAGTTCAAAAAATTCCAAGCACTGCTGTAGTGATTAAACAGCCATCATGCAAGTGCATAGATTTGATGGAGACTCATAGAGCAAATCAGACCCTCCAATTGTCCTATTTTCCAGGGACAGTCCCAGATTTACAGAAGCTGTCCCTAGTTTCTGATCTGATCCCAAAATGTCCCACTTTTCCTTAGGATGTCCCTATTTTTACTGGAGAAATGTTAGGGGGCATGGAGCTATCTGACCCCAGAGCCAAGGAGATAAGTAACTATACAACCTAGACGATATCTGAAGGCAGCCATGCTTAGGGAAGTTTCTTAATGTTTAATGTTTTATTATGTTTTATGTATGTTGTAAGCTGCTGAGAGGGGCTGGGGCAACCCAGTCAGAAGGGCGGGGTATAAATATTGTTGTTGTTCTTGCTGTTGAATAGGATGTTCCTATTTTAATCAGCGAAATGTTGGAGGGTATGAGATGTGGCAGGTTTTCCATTATGGTGCAATATTAAAAATTCACAGCCCTTTCCAGCAAAATGATTGCATAATGAAGGAGTATTTTTTTAAAAAAATAAATAAATCACTAACTACTGGGGGAAAATGTTTTTCTCTTATGCTTAAGTCGTTATGACCTCATATACTTCAGCATGAATAAATTCTTCAGAATGACCAAGTACAAAAAGGTCACCTGGAGGTTAAAGCCACAGATCATGAGGCAATTTGAGGATTACCAAGTCTGTTTTTATCTGGTAATGTTAATGCAGAGGATTTGTGAATGGGAGGGAGGTAATCGACCCTTCCCTCTCCCCAAAGATTCTTTCCTGACAACACCTTTCTCCATTTCTCCCCATCCAGGATCCAAAACAGTGTTATAAGAATTTTGAGGTCATATATATATATATTCATAAATATACCAAGCAAACACATACAAATATGTAAACCACATGTCTGAAACCCACAGAAAAGTCCTAAAACAATTTTCTCTCTCCCAAAATGACCACAAATATTTCTCTGCAAGGTCGAAGGAAACGGGAAATCTCCCCATTGTCTCTGTGCTCACAAATCCTGCCTTAAGGGCACATTTAAGGTGTGAATGGGACGCGGGTGGCGCAGTGGGTTAAACCACAGAGCCTAGGGCATGCCGATCAGAAGGTCGGCAGTTCGAATCCCCGCGACGGTTGCTCGGTCCCTGCTCCTGCCAACCTAGCAGTTCGAAAGCACACCAGTGCAAGTAGATTAATAGGTACCGCTCTGGCAGGAAGGTAAATGGTGTTTCCGTGCGCTGCTCTGGTTCGCCAGAAGTGGCTTAGTCATGCTGGCCACATGACCCGGAAACTATACGCCAGCTCCCTCAGCCAATAAAGCGAGATGAGCGCTGCAACCCGAGAGTCGTCCGTGACTGGACCTAATGGTCAGGGGTCCCTTTACCTTAACTAAGGTGTGAATAGGGTGAGCCTGTGACCTGGATTCAGGAATTAAGTAGTTATAACAACAACAGAGTGGCCAAAACCCAGATAATTCAATCAGGTAAATGGCAGACAGGAGATAAACAACACACTCAGGATTCTGTTTGAGACTGCCCACTGTGATGTATGTATGATGTACTGGGGGAGGTGGTCCTGGGCTACACCCGTTCTGTGATGTACAGATGATGTTTCTGGGGGGTGGTCTGGAGTCTGAGGGTGGGCAATTTCAAAGTCTATATAAGGGCGGGCACACCTTTGTTCTGGGTCCCTCGCCCCCTCCTCTGGGGGGGGGAGCACCCTGTTGCAACAGCTTTAATAAAGATCAGGCTTACTGGCTGCTTTGCTTCTCAATATTCTCTGGCTAGTCTCTGTTATTTTCTCTTACCAATAGAGAACCTACAAAAGGACTCTATATGGGCTCTTGGGGACCCCATAAGGGAAAAGGAGCAGCTTTTTCTCATAACAACAGGATTCAAGGCCTTTGGCAGGCGAACTGGCCTCACAGTGGGCACCCCCTTCACCTTAGAAACATTGCAAATGCCTCCTCTGCAAACGTATTATTACCCCAACAAACACAGGTTTGGAAGCAAAAGCATCTGCCAAGGTAATGTCTAGTTCTTGCTTTGAAATCTTGAATGCAGGGCAGAATTCTTGGAATTATTTCAGCGGGAGTATGAAATTATTTCAGCAAAAATGTTTTCCCAGAAACTCCATAATCAAGATTCTAGAGTCACGCCAGAACTTGCTTACTGTTCCTTTTCCTGGATAATTCATGTGGATTTTCAATTCTGATGCAAAGGTTTTGCATGTGTCCTTAAATCACTGCAATGACAACCCCATGGAGGAAAATAGGATTGTCAGAAAAGCCTTTCGATTTGCAATTTCGGTTTGTCACTTGTATCAGAAGTTGTCACACTTTTACAGATTCAACAACAACTTCTAGTGGCGGGACTGCTATCTGGGTTCAGCAGAAAATGGGCACACGTAATTAGGATGTACTATGAAGTAGCAATTAGCTAAAAATAGTACAAATTGACAGTTAGCATTCTTTGAGAATTTGAGGACAAGCTAAGAGGGCAAGAATTTTGTCTGTTTTTACTGGAGAGGGTGCATAGTCTTTTGCAGAAGTGGGGGGGGGGGGGAGAGACACTCTTCAAGCAACCACAGAAAGAGTCATCCATTTTATGACAATTCCCAGAGGGAAAGTGAATCATCTCTTTGGAAACCCGCCATCAGCCTCCTTTGTCTGTGAACTTCTGAACACAAACAAGCAACACAGATGAGTTCCTTGGATACTGCATGCATATTCTGAATGTTTACATTGCTCTCTTTTGCAATGGGATGTTTGCAAGCACACATTTCTCATCCTAAATTCCATTAAGAGGAAACGTTAACTGAATCTATATGCTGATATTATTATTATTATTATTATTATTATTATTATTATTATTTACTATTCTAATGATTGTTGAATGTTATTTTTTTGATGTAGGTTGCTTATTTTAAAGTTATGTTTTATTATCACATTTTTGTATTGCATTACATTGTTATAAGATGTACATTTTTTTGTTTCTTCAACCTGTAAACCGCCTTGAGTATTGTAAGATAGAAAGCTGGTATACAAATTAAAAATGATGATGAATGAAGAATCTGTCCAATATTCGTTAGGTAATCTCAGCTCTATATTCAAGCACAAGCCTGGTAGCCACAGGTGACAAGGATTTACGTGCAGGTGAGTGAGGAGGCTGGCCAAGGAGAGACAAGTGCTCCGTCCCTCTTTACGAACCAAACGGATTGCAGAGATAAAGGTAAAAGTAAAGGACCCCTGGACGGTTAAGTCCAGTCAAAGGTGACTATGGGGTTGCAGCACTCATCTCACTTTCAGGCTGACGGAGCCGGCGTTTGTCCACAGACAGCTTTCCGGGCCATGTGGCCAGCATGACTAAACCGCTTCTGGCGCAATGGAACACCATGAAAGAAGCCATAGCGCATGGAAACTCCATTTATCTTCCCGCCACAGTGGTACCTATTTATCCACTTGCACTGGCATGCTTTCGAACCACTAGGTTGGCAGGAGCTGGGTCCAAGCAGCTGGAGCTCACCCTGTCACAGGGATTCGAACCGCCGACCTTCTGATCGGCAAACCCAAAAGGCTCGGATTGCAGAGGAGGGAAACTGCAGCACTAAAATTCAGTAGGTCGACGCAAGAGGGATGGAGCGCTTATCTCTCCTCTTGCAGTCCCAAGGACTATCTGTTTTTAAAGACTCATCACTTTTATGAATTTATTGACAAGGTTGATTTATCTGAGATATCAGCAGCATACTAAAACTGCCCCCCATCCAACGAGATCAACTGGAGAAGTCCTGCTAAGAGTTGTAAATGAAAATGAGAGGCAGTGTAAGTTTTCCCCAGTGGTGGTGGGAAGGGGGATCTTATCTGTGATTATTCCTTTATTGTTGAAGGCATTGCCTGGCAAACCTAACTGCTTCAGAGTCTTCAGATCCTTGGTACACAATGTTATGGATTCCTTTTTGGATTGGCATCTTATAGTGGGCATGAGCAGAGATATAATGGAGCAGATTTTGACTGTGGGAGGTGGCAATTATTTTTATCACCACACATAGGAAGGCTCATCATATCTATAGCGGTGAGTTCATTTATTGATTTGACGGATTTCTTCTTGCAAGTTTAGAAAAGGTGGAATGGAAACATGTAAGTAAAACAAGCAGGGAAAACTGCCTTTGCTCCAAAGATGTGTTGTGGTAAGATTAAAGAGCCAGAAGCATCTTCCATTGATGATTGGGTATCTTTTATTTAAGGAAAGACAAAGGTAAAAGCCCTGCTGTAGCAATGAGGCTTACTGAATATGACTATTGTACTGTTGTTGTTTTTTATATATATAAAAAAAGGTTTAATTGTAAACACTTTGAAATCAGACTTATGTTGATTTGATATTTGAGAGAGTAACCGTGAAAATAAAGAAAACCAGAAGAGCACTTCATACACTAAAAGTCTCTAGAGCTGTAAGACTTTCATTTTAAAATCAGTAACATACCGTAACATAAAAGATTTGGCTCTCACTATAACATCCCAAAGAGCCAAATATGTTACAACAATGCATGTGCCAAAGGTGATGCAATCAGAGGTCTGGCCAAAATGTATAAATAATGAACACCGCACCGTTTTTAAAGGAACCAGGCTGGTGCCAGGCACATTGCCAGTTACAATACAAAACACAGTGAGGACCCCTATGCAAAACGCACAAGGAACAACAAGACCCACATATGTAGAAATGTACCTGCAAAACACTTCATGTGTGTATTTCGCTCAAATACACACAGAGATTAGCCTTAAGTAACACTTAACACAAAACTAAATGGAAAAGAAAACTGAAAAAAAATGTTTCACTCACACCAACCCAACCCTGCTGAAGGTGGGATGTCAGCCTTAACGCTGAATTTCCTTCCTTTTGTTGCAAACATCATGTCAACTATATGGGTTTAAGCCTCATTTCCTGTTAGGGTGTTTTTCTTTCTAAAAACATTCATGCAAGTTCATAGCACATGTGATTTACAGTTCTGAGCAACAAAAAAGGAAAGAAAGTGGTTGGACTTTTTTCTCCCTGCAGTCTCATGAGAAATTTGTGTTGTATGTATAAAAACAGCTACTGCAACTATTTGTGTAAAAAAAATCAGGCAAATTACTTAACCCTGTTAAATCAGTTAAGGAGTATATTTGTCACTCCAGATCTTGCTGGACTACAGCTGCCATCCTTCCTGACTACTGCATATGTTGGCTAGTGGAATGATGGGAGCTGGGAAGGAGGGAGGGAGGGAAAGGCCCATTGTGCAGGTGGGAGACCTTGCAAATAAACGGCTCAGGACCGCAAACCTCAAGGACCGCCTCTTTACATATGAACCTATCCAGACCCTGAGATCATCTTGTGAGGCCCTTCTTTGTGTGTATCCTCCTTGAGAGGTCCGGAGGGTGGCAACACAAGAACGGGGCCTTCTCTGTAGTGGCTCCCCGTCTGTGGAATGCTCTTCCCAGGAAGTTTGCCTGATGCCTTCATTATATACTTTTAGGCACCAGGCAAAAACGTTCCTTTTAAACCAGGCTTTTGGTTGACCTGATGGACATCCTATTAAAATGCGGCTCTTTTGGGGGGGGGGTGTTACTTGGTTATTGTTCTTATTTTGATTTTATATATTGTGATCTTTTCTGTGAACCACCCTGAGACCTCCAGGTATAGGGCAGTATACAAATTCAATAAATAAATAAAATAAATAAATGTTGTTCTATTGCACTGAAATGGCAACCTGTAAGCTACTGGGCCCAAGGTGTTGGTAACAGTTTATAGAGCCCTAAGTGGCACAGGGGATGTGGGTGGCGCTGTGGGTTAAACCACAGAGCCTAGGACTTGCCGATCAGAAGGTCGGCGGTTTGAATCCCCGTGACGGGGTGAGCTCCCTGCTCCTGCCAATCTAGCAGTTCGAAAGCATGTCAAAGTGCAAGTAGATAAATAGGTACCGCTCCGGCGGGAAGGTAAACAGCGTTTCCGTGCACTGCTCTGGTTTGCCGCTAGCGGCTTAGTCATGCTGGCCACATGACCCGGAAGCTGTACGCCGGCTCCCTCAGCCAATAAAGTCGGCCATGACTGGACCTAATGGTCAGGGGTCCCTTTACCTTTACCTAGGTAGCACAGGACACAAGTATCTGCCTCCTCCAATACCAAATGGCTCAATCCTGCTTGGTGGAATAACCTTCCCATTTGTGCTTGCTCCCTTCATTGTTGGGATTTAAACCTCAGCTAAAGACACTTGCTTAACCACACCTTTTCAGTCCGATATGTTTCCCCCGAAAAGCAATGGGTGGATAGTTTTTTTCCCATTAGTGTGACTTAATGAATATTTTAGTTTTATTCATTGGTGTAATTTTATTGTTTATCCTTTGACATACATCTCTCTGGGCTCTGTTCAACAAAGGGTGATTCATAAACACCATAAATAAAGCCACTCTGAAGTCAGCACATTTTAATGTTCTTCTGTATAGGTCTGCTAGTTAAATATGCCTCCTCATCCCACTTAAGAGAATTGTTTCCGAGTGTTAAAAAATAATATTTGGAGCTAAGACTTTAATTAGTTTAAGTTGGTTTACAGGGAGGGAAAAATATGTGCCGTTATCTTATTATTAAAAATCACAACTCAATATTTTGGGACAAGAATGGATCGGAATATTTTGGGGGTTTCAAAAGCCACAAATGCGATATTTGTCATACATTTCCTGATGTGAGGCAAAAATGAACAGATTTTTAAAGCCCTTGGGTAATAGATGTTGCCATCTGAAATAAATGAAAGTCTATATAGGCAAAAACAGAAGAGCAGAACCTATATAAACTAACTTTTTAAATGACTTAAATTACTCTTAGCAGAATGTTGCACAAAAATACTTATTTTGAAGCTTTTAGTGTCCCTGAGAGACTTCTAAATATGATGATACAGTATGCCCAATATCGGGGGGGGGGGGCAGTGAAAGCAGCATTTTATCTACCATATGTTTGGTTACCAGCAAACCTATTTTATGCCTCATTGGTCCCATCAGAAATTTCCTTTTCCTGTTGTTTAAAAGCCAGAGCAACTCTGAGCAATGTGCCAGAACTTGAATCAACACCAATGCAATACCTCGTTGTCAAACAGACGGAAAGCACAGAGAGCAAGCCTCAACTTCATCCGTAATAATGGGCACCTGTCAATCAACTACATATATACAGGGAAATATAGATGAGCATTATTCCCGGGTGGAAACCATTATTCCCTGGTGGAAACCAATTCATTGCACTGTGGTTCAACTGCGCTGTAGTAAAGAGAAAATTCAGGCAATCAATGGGTATGTGGGGATGATCATCTCAAATCCCATTCTACATGTCAGCTCCTCGCCTAGAGCTATCCAATCCCGGCCAGCTAGCACCGTGCACAGAATCAGCTTTTTGATACCTTCTGACAAACGTTCAAAAACTCCTACTCTGGAGACAAGCACAAAGCTTAACTCTACATGTGATGATAGCTGGCTGACAAACAGCAGGGCGTCAGCATATGTATACATTTGAAGCGGCTCACTGTGTACAGTGGCTATGTGGATTATTAGCACAGCAGCTTCTTTTTCTAAGGCAAAAAAACCCCCACAGATTTAGTATTTAAAGCAATCCGGAGACAGGAGATCGACAGTAGCCCAGACTCACTTCACAGAAGATAAATCCCATGTTTCGTATTAATGGCTTGTTTCTACAAGGAGGAAACAGCAAATGCCTTGACATCTGGACAGTGTTTGAAATTAGCCAGGAGCCAGGCGCATTTCGCACCGGACTGGTGGCCACTTGCGACCAAGCGAGCATGCCTGACATCTCTGCCATCTGGAGGTGCATGCCCAATGCTGTCAACATTTCCCTTTTTTTAAGGGAAATTCCCTGTGTGTGTGTGTGTATATATATATATATACATACACACACACAGTGGTACCTTGCAAGACGAATGCCTCGCAAGACGAAAAACTCGCGAGACGAAAGTGTTTTTCGTTTTTTGAGTTGCTTCGCAAGACGAATTTCCCTATGGGCTTGTTTCGCAAGACGAAAACGTCTTGCAAGTTTGTTTCCTTTTTCTTAAAACCGTTAATACCGTTAAAACCGTGCTTTGCAAGACGAAAAATTCGCAAGACGAAAAACTCGCAGAACGAATTAATTTCGTCTTGCGAGGCACCACTGTATATATATATATATATATATATATATATATATATATATCTCAGTATGCATTTCTTATCTTCCCTATTACATTTCAAACTCATAACCAATTTCTCTATCTTTTTCTACTTTGTAACACTTCGTATATTTCTCCTTACAAAACTTCTTGTAGTCCTACTAGCATAATTTGTTGATTACAGTTGCTCTTCAAATAATTCGTATACTTCTTCCAATTTTCTGTAAATCTCTGGTCCTGCAGGTTTCGAATCCTTCCCGTCATTTTGTCCAATTCTGCATAGTCCATTAATTTCGTCTGCCATTCTTCTTTGGTCGGAATTTCCCTTATTCCAAATAGGATTCCTTGTAAGCAAAGGGAAAAGTTGACAGCTATGCGCATGCCTGGGGATCATTGGATCTGGACTGCTTTCACACACTAATACCCCATCCTGTAGAATTCTATCAGTTACATTTTATCTGCACAATCAGAATGAATTTCTGGAACCAAATTGCATTTTTTTTCTATGCAGCCTGAGCAGGAGCAGTCACCATTAAGAAAAAGAGGTCGGAATAGGACTATCCCTGGATCAAGCAACTTTTCTTATTTAAGTTCTCAAAGCTCTTAACCTAGCTCAAGGTTGTCATCTGAACTACCCAGAAGCTTAACTGAGAATCAATCACAGTCAGTCCATCATTTGAAAAGTAAGACTTACCCCAAAAGGGCAACTAGACATTCCATTTTTCATGACGGTAACCTTGCTTTAAGGAGCCATTTGGCGCCTAGCTGATATATCTGAGTTTCTAACACTGCATCCTGGGCCATCACATCACTTGATTCTCAATATCCTGTAGGGCAGCCATCACTAACCAGCTGTTTTCCACATGATGCTAGACTACAACTCCTATCATTCCTTGCCATTGGCCTTGCTGGCTCTAACAATATCCACATGGCATTACCTAAACCACAACAGTTGCCGCTGAAAGCCTGAGCAGTATTTAGAAAACTTGGGTGCCAGCTGTTTAGAATCACGCCAAGGAGGGGCCATTAGTTTATTCCGTTTTGCAGCTCTTCTCAAAGAAGGGTGGTATTTTATTTCTTCTGTAACTACATGCCTGCAGATGTTTCCAGTGCTGGTAATTAAATCTAGGCTACTTCCACACAAAGCATTGTGCACACTCATAATATACAGTGGTACCTCAGGTTACATACACTTCAGGTTACATACGCTTCAGGTTACAGACTCCGCTAACCCAAAAATAGTGCTTCAGGTTAAGAACTTTGCTTCAGGATGAGAACAGAAATCGTGCTCCTGCGGCGCGACAGCAGCAGGAGGCCCCATTAGCTAAAGTGGTGCTTCAGGTTAAGAACAGTTTCAGGTTAAGAACAGACCTCCGGAACGAATTAAGTACTTAACCCGAGGTACCACTGTACTTTGAAATATTACTGCCAACTATTCATCCATTGACAAACCTAGACAGCATCTTAAAAAAGCAAAAAAAAAGCAGAGACGTCACCTTGCCAACAAAGAACCGTATAGTTAAAGCTATGGTCTTCCCAGTAGTGATGTATGGAAGTGAGAGCTGGACCAATAAAGAAGGCTGGTCGCCAAAGAATTGATGCTTTTGAATTATGGTGCTGGAGGAGACTCTTGAGAGTCCCATGGACTGAAAGATCAAACCTCTCCATTCTTAAGGAAATCAGCCCTGAGTGCTCACTGGAAGGACAGATCCTGAAGCTGAGGCTCCAATACTTCGGCCACCTCATGAGAAGAGAAGACTCCCTGGAAAAGACCCTGATGCTGGGAAAGATGGAGGGCACAAGGAGAAGGGGACAACAGAGGACGAGTTGGTTGGACTGTGTTCTTGAAGCTACCAGCATGAGTTTGCAGGAGGCAGTGGAAGACAGGAGTGCCTGGCATGCTCTGGTCCATGGGGTCACGAAGAGTCGGACATGACTAAACGACAACATTCATCCATTGCAGAAGAACTGCATCCCCCATGCTCTTCCAAATCTAGCCTGGCCTTGGGAGGGGGAGATTATTAGGATATACAATTAAGAGGCATTTATTAGCTGCAGTCCTCCAGTCTAGAATGCAGAATTTTCATTTGCTCCAGAAGTTCTGAGTTACATTTCTGTCCCTGGTTTTAGACGTCTCTCCTACCTACTGCCTGTGAAAACCCAGCAAGTCAATGTGATTTGTGCTATTAAATGTATTTTGCTTCCATTTCCCCACCCCTGGCACCACAAAGGGATTCCTTATGAACTAAGATCCTTAAAAGAGGATGAATATCTATTAAACAATAATAAAACAAAACAGTGCTATTTAAATTGTCGTGTTTTTCTTTTAAAATTCTGCTGTTTGCTTATGAGGTGTAGGCTGCTGTGGATGGACTTTCCCCCCCAAAAGAATTCTCTGAATAATTTTATAACCACCACATAATGTGGGCATTTCTTCAATTCAATTTGAAACACAAAGCCACATTTTGGTTCAGTAACTAAAGCAGTAGTTATTTTACTGCATTACAAATAAAAGTAGCATCTCATCTTGACTAATGAGCCATTCTGGAGAACCTGAAAGCCTGATAAACTTTCATGGCATTCTGGTTGAGCCTAAGAAAGCTATTGCTCATCTGTAAAGTTATTTTCTTTAAGTGAAGACATTCTGGACTTTCAGAAAGCGCTGTCAGCTTCCACCAAGCCTTTCAAGTTAAATTAAAAGCACAATAGGGCTAATGCCATCTTCCTCTCATTCCTTCCACATGTTAAGAAGAAATGCAGTTGTCTCCTGCAGCTCTCACTAATATAATCCCCATGCTTTATAGGGCTGCATGGGTGAGTTTTATTTCGTTTTTAATGTGGCTTGTTGAGCAACAGTTTTGCTTTATCAGACATGCATCTGTCAGTAGCATAAAACTGGAACACCACAGATGTCTGTCTCCTGGCTGGTGTCAGCATAGCAGGCGAGTGCTCCAGGGAGAGAACGGGTAATGCTTCCTG
The DNA here is from genome assembly GCF_964106645.2 of Podarcis pityusensis. Lineage (NCBI taxonomy): Eukaryota > Metazoa > Chordata > Lepidosauria > Squamata > Lacertidae > Podarcis > Podarcis pityusensis. The sequence goes on along the minus strand of NC_138037.1, from coordinate 44,221,851 downwards.
GAAGCCGATATCAATAACTACAGCTATCAGGTAAAGGTATTAGAAGGAGAGGGTTGAACTGGAACAACAGAATTCTGTGGACCAGCCTTTGCCCACCAGATGTTTTGGACTACAACTCCCATCAGCGCCAGCCAGCAGTCATGCTGACTGGGGCTGTTGGGAGTTGTAGTCCAGCACATCTGGGGTGCACCGGGTTGGCAAAGGCTGGTCTAGTCTGGAACCTGGCACGGATCGTATTGATCAATTTACAGTCACTGTAAAGTTCCTTGCAACTAGACCACACACCTTCCCTATATGAATGTGTTTGTGGGTGCACACATAAGGTAAAGGTAAAGGGACCCCTGACCATTAGGTCCAGTCGTGGCCAACTCTGGGGTTGCGGCGCTCATCTCGCTTTATTGGCCAAGGGAGCCGGCGTACAGCTTCCGGGTCATGTGACCAGCATGACTAAGCCGCTTCTGGCAAACCAGAGCAGCACACGGAAACGTTGTTTACCTTCCCGCTGGAGTGGTACCTATTTATCTACTTGCACTTTGACGTGCTTTCAAACTGCTAGGTTGGCAGGAGCTGGGACCAAGCAACGGGAGCTCACCCTGTCGGGGGGATTCGAACTGCCGAGCTTCTGATCAGCAAGTCTTATGCTCTGTGGTTTAACCCACAGCGCCACCCGCACACATACACACACCTTAAACCCATGCACTTCTGTGCAGTGTTAGAAACTCAGATATATAACCTAGCTGGCAAATGGCTCCTTAAACCAAGGTTACAGTCGCCAAAATGGAACGCCTAGTTGACATTTGGGGGTAAGATGGCTCTAAAGTCCTATTTTTCAAATGGAGGACTTGACTGTGATTGATTCTCAGTTAAACACCTGGCTAGTTCAGATGACAACCTTGAGCTAGGTTAAGAGCTTTGAGAACTTAAAGAAGCAAAGTCACTTGATCCAGTCAGGGACAGTCCACATACATATTGGCCTATTCTGATCTCTTTTTCTTAATGGTGACTGCTCCTGCTCAGGCTGCACAGAAAAAAATGCAATTTGGTTCCCGAAATTCATTCTGATTGTGCAGATAGAGGAGGGAGAAAGGTTGATTTCTGCTGCTCCAGAGAAGCGGACACGGAGCAATGGATCCAAACTACAAGAAAGAAGATTCCACCTAAACATTAGGAAGAACTTCCTGACAGTAAGAGCTGTTCGACAGTGGAATTTGCTGCCAAGGAGTGTGGTGGAGTCTCCTTCTTTGGAGGTCTTTAAGCAGAGGCTTGACAACCATATGTCAGGAGTGCTCTGATGGTGTTTCCTGCTTGGCAGGGGGTTGGACTCGATGGCCCTTGTGGTCTCTTCCAACTCTATGATTCTATGATTCTATGAGATAAAATATAACTAATAGAATTCTACAGGATGGGGTACTGGTGTGTGGAAACAGCCCAGATCCAATGACCCCAGATGGTTATGACAAACAATATCCTGGCACCCAAAATCTTCACTTGGTCGCAAGTGGTCAAAAGCCAGGTGCAAAATGCTCCTGGCGCCTGGCTAATTTCAAACACTGCTTCTGTGCCCAAGAACCCGAGGCCTCATATGCCTATTCTATACCAAACTCCTTCCCCATCAGAGACATTCTGTTTCTGCATATCACAAACCACAGAAGGGGAGTGCGCCCTTGTGCTCTGGTCCAGCAAAAATGGGATGCTGGCCTAGGTGAGCCACTGGCCTGATCCAGCACACTCTTCTTATGTTCCTACACTGGAGTCTGGAGTTAAATAGAAAAATCCTAATACAACTCTAAAATGGCTAAGCACACAGTGCCAACTTTTACAAACGAGCCTCAGTTGAAATTGCAGCTCGGATTTTAAACTCTGCTCAGTAGAATAACAAACAGTTAAGCTCGGCTGCTAACAAGCCCTCCGAACGGATATTTCAGATGTTTGCGGGCTATAAAGTTTTGCATCTGAGAAATTTCAAAAATGTCCGCCTTCCTGTGGAATGCCTGCTTTTGGCATAAACCAAGACATTACTGAATGCAGGAAGCTCAGCTTTTCTCCTTAAATTTTGCAAGTCCTTTCTGTTTCTATTTTAAATTTAATTAAACGAAGTGTTGGGGGGAAGTTTCAAGGTGGAAAGCTCCAGATTCTCACTAGGAAAGAGAACTGCTGATTTTTCTCCAAGGGTGACCAAAGAAATCCAAGAGAGTTTGCAAGGGACACTGAGAAGGAATTGGATTAATTCCCAATGTTTGCATAACGGGACCCGTAATTCCACTCTCCACATGCCCTAAAGGAAGTGTTGCATGACTTTCTGGGATGAGCAGGATGAGCCCCATCCTTTCCTTCAACACTAGAGCAGTTGGAGGGAACAGGATCTCATCTCTACAGTCATGCTATGCTCCAAGTACAGTACATTCACATCTTATGTGGGGGTTATGATCTGGGGGTGGCACTGATACACAAGCTGCGTATACTCAAACCAGTGTCAGAAACTCAGATATACAGTGGTACCTTGGTTCTCAAACTTAATCCGTTCCGGAAGGCTGTTCCAAAACCAAAGCGCACTTTCCCATAGAAAGTAATGCAAAATGGATTAATCTATTCCACACCCAAAATAGCAATTTGACATGAATTTTACTATCTAAAGAGACCATTGATCCATAAAATGAAAGCAATAAACAATGTACTGCAGTCACACAATCAATCAATCAGTAGCTGAACTGGGTTCCACACAGCCGCAAAAACAAAACACAAAAGCCGCAAAAACAAAAACGCAAAATAAATAGCAAAAACTGACAGACCTCAGCATAACACTCAAAACAGAAGCGTGACACTCAAAACGGAGCACGTTCAGCTTCCGAAAAAAGTTTGCAAACCGGAATACTTACTGCCGGGTTTGCAGTGTTTGGGTTCCAAGTTGTTTGAGTACCAAGGTGTTTGAGAACCAAGGTACCACTGTATTATCTAATCACCAAATGGCACCTTAAACCTGGGCTATGGTCGCCGCAATGCAATGTCTAGGCACTGTTTTCCCCATCCCATGGGATGATATTATTAATTATTATTATTATTTCTATACAACTTTAAATTTTAAAGAACAAATCTCAAAGCAGTTTGCAACACATTAAAACACCAAATAAAACAATCCAGAATAAAACTAATTAAAGCTTCAAGGAAAATATTTCGGATCCTTCACTAAGGGACATTTTGCTTTCCCCAGTTGCCAACCTGGCATTCAGAGATCTCCATGTGGTTGCAATTGGGCCCGCAACAGTCACAAAATGTGCCTGGGACTGGGCCAATATCAAACACTGCCTCACACCCCACATACCTCCGTGTGAACATCCTTTCCTTGCAGAGCAGGCACACTGATCTGCCCTTGCCTGGTAAGCAAGACAGGGAGCTTAATAGCTCTTTCCATGCCAGAAATGGGCGCACTTAATTTACAGAATTTCAACCGGCTGGCCTTCACCTGTGCATGGCGGAAACTGCACAGGTTAAAAGCATGTAAGATGCATTTTGAGGTGGTGTTGTTGTTGTTGTTTATTCGTGTCCGACTCTTCGTGACCCCATGGACCAGAGCACGCCAGACACTCCTGTCTTCCACTGCCTTCCTCAGTTTGGTCAAACTCATGCTGGTAGCTTTGAGAACACTGTCCAACCATCTCGTCCTCTGTCGTCCCCTTCTCCTTGTGCCCTCCATCTTTCCCAACATCAGGGTCTTTTCCAGGGAGTCTTCTCTTCTCATGAGATGGCCAAAGTATTGAAGCCTCAGCTTCAGGATCTGTCCTTCCAGTGAGCACTCAGGGCTGATTTCCTTCAGAAAGGATCGGTTTGATCTTCTTGCAGTTCATGGGAGTCTCAAGAGTCTCCTTCAGTACCATAATTCAAAAGCATCAATTCTTCGGCGATCAGCCTTCTTTATGGTCCAGCTCTCACTTCCATACATCACTACTGGGAAAACCATAGCTTTAACTATACGGACCTTTGTTGGCAAGGTGATTTTGAGGTACTGTATCTCAAAAGTAGAAGATGGGCAGCACAAGCCACAGCTGCCCTCCTGAACTTGGAGCTGTAAAAAGTGGATGGGTCGTCTCTCAGGAGCAGCGCTAGTCCTGAGGTGGTCACAGGAGGACTTTAGAAGCACAGCAATGAAGCTGAACGTTGAAAGATCCAGGACAGATAAAATAAAATACCTCTTCATGCATTGCATAGTCAAAACTACGGAACTTGCCTCCTCAAGAGGGGGCAATGACCGCCAACTTGGATGGCTTTAAAAAAGGATTAGACAAAATCATGGAGGAGGGGGTCTATCAATGGCTACTAGCCATGACGGCTAGGCTCTACCTCCACAGATGGAGGTAGTAATGCTTTGAAATACGAGATGCTGGAAACTACCGGAGGGGAATATGCTCATGTTCTGCTCCCTAGCTTCCCACAGGCATCTGGTTGGCTACTGTGAAAACAGGATGCTGGAATAGATGTTCCATTGGCCTGATTCAGCAGGCTATTCTTATGTTCAAAACCACAGGGATAGCAACTTGATAACTCAGAGTGTGGTGCTGATAACGCCAAGGTTGTGGGTTTGAATCCAGCTGCATGTTAGTTTCTAGATGGTTCTCAGTGATTTGCAACTCTATGATTCTAGGAGTGATCCCCTTTTCAGCTCAAAGCTCAAGAGAAGGGCTAAGGCTTGCTATTTTCACACTCCAAAGTTATTGGATTGCCAACTTGCTCCAAAGTATCCTGGAAAAAACAGCAAGACTACGGGAATAATCCCCTGTTCCCGTCCTCTACTCCAGGGTTGAGGGAAAATCTGGGAAGGCCTGGAACCAGAACAGAAGCAAGGAATTCACCAAGTTCTAGAGGTGCAACATGAGGTCAGGAATATGCAGGATCTTGCCCATCCAATATTTGGCTGGCTACCAAAGACGCCCCAAAATTGTCACACTTCTCTCTATCATTAGAAGTAGAAATGGCTGCTATGGATTAATAGGCCTGGCTGGTATTTATTGGTATAGATTTGATACATAGCTCACTAGGTAGCTCATTAAATGTGGTCAGGTAAATATTAGCAATTCATATATGTAGCACGTTTATTTTATTTATCTATACAAAACATTCATTTCCCACTCACTGGCTACAACATGGAACCTAGGGTGGCTAACAGGAATAGATAAAACCGCCTTACAAATTCATAAGAAGGGTTTTTTTAAAAAAAAACCACACAAAATATTAAAACTATTGTAAGTGCAGCAATAATAAAATGCACAGAACTTCATCTTGATATGCGCTTTAATGCATATTTAATACATGTTCAACAAACTAATATAATCTTGAGAATAAAATGTAATAGTTGGGGAGTTAACAGCTGGCATTTTGTGTGTGTGTCACATATTGCCTTAATTAGTTCACATATGCAATCTTGCCTTCTGAAGACTTTGTGTGCACACTCTTTCTCTTTGAAAAAAAAACCTCTTCCTCATGTAACCCTTTACACTAACAGGTTTGTTGGCTTATGGAATACCTGCTGAACCACAACAAACAGAATGGCGAGTGTCTGTCTAAACCATATGCTGCAAAAAAAAAAGGGTCACAAGACACTGTTGTGGGCAACACAAAGTACCCATTTCACGGGGGGTGGGGTGGAATATTGATGGTGCTCAGAATTCAACAAAACAGGTGAAATACCTACACACAAAATAAAACACAGACAAAAATGCCAACTATTCTCCCCCTATGAAAAATGCAAACTTGCCAGCCAAAGTGGTGGGGGATGACACAAATAAAATATCCATTTTAAAAATTAAAATTTAAAAGCTGGTAGAGGGTCTTAGCCAAGGGAGGGGGGTTTCTTAGGGTATCTTGGTGCACACAGGTGCTATATTTGGAATCCTAGTTGTAAATACATGCCTTCAGATCATTCTGCCTGCCAATTACAATTTGTTGATAATTTAAAAGTACAGACATGTGCTTCTTCTGGTAACAATTCCACTCACAAGTAGCTCAGAGGCTGTAATCAGAGCTGAACTATTTCACTGGCTTGTGCAATACTATAACGAGAAGATTCCATCTCCAGCCCTGTTTAATTAGCTACCTCATGCTAATTAGCAGCTGCATCATGTGAAAAGGTAAGAAATCGCTAGAGTTGCAACTAAAAGAGCAACTTAAAAAAACAGAAAGCTCTGGCTATTCTGTCCACCTAACACATGTTTTCATGACTAGACAATTTGAGGAACTGAAGATTATTATTTTTTTGTTCTTCTAAGATTTCCCCAAATGTTCAGCTGTTTCAGTTTACAATTACAGCAATTTGAGGCACAGACATCTGATTTTCAGAAAGTGACAACATGTCTTTTTTTGGACATCCCCTTTCTAAATGAGAGGCAAAGCTTTCCCCTGAAAAATAAAGAAAAAACAGCAGGAATAGAGATACTAAAGTCTACAGAAACGTCTAATGCCTGTTTCCCACCCACCCACCTTTTTATTTTCTTTCTTCAAATGTAGAGGTTTCATTTATTTGTAAAATGCTGTCTGCCATAAGCCTTCAGAGGAGGGAGAATCTATCAGGTTCCTTCATCTTTTACCAACTAGTCATAGCAGAACTCTTAACAACTGCTGCACAGTTTCAAGATGTGATCACGGCACTAAGCAGAGCAGGCCTTCAGCACGCTTCCTGAAGGCCAAGCTACAATAGACATTAAATACTTAAATTCACAGATGCATGGTCACTTTTTAAAAAACACTGTAAATAACAGCCGCTTGGAGTCAAGTAAGAATCGGGATCATGCACTGAAGGATGGGGCAGTGGGAGTTAATCTTTTCTTATCATGCCATTGTCCTAATTAAAACTGCCCCTGCAAGAGAAAGTTCTCCACTGGCTATTCCTTGAGTCCAAACACAGCAGGGTGGACAGGGTTTTTCACTGAGACCATGGTGGGTAGGAAGGCTGAACTATCCCTCCCACCACAGTGCTGATATTCACTGGGAGCCAGAGGCCACCTTGGGCCGAAGATGGTGTGGCCAGCAACCCGCCGTCCACGTGACACTTGTCGCACACCTGTGATGTCACACATGCATCATCAGGAGGAGGCGCATAGTCAGGAGGCGGTCCTTGAGAGGTCATTTCCCCCCCTAGAGTTGACACGCCTGTTGGGAGCCCAGAAGCAACCACATTCAGTGAAAAATTTAAAGGTTCATGCAGCTGTGCATTAATGTAATGTGTAGTTTGGTTCCGAGTCTTCCTTATTAAGGTGGGAAGGGAACTCTACAGCCCAAGGTCACATGAAACTAACCACAATTACCTTGAATTTCTGCTTAACCCTCAAAAAAGAAGGGCATTTTCGCTGGCCAGGTTTAATTCAAATCCATCAAACCTCCTTTGGGGAAGGTTCTCAGGCAGGGTGGAAAGAGAAAGAACTTGCCCATGTGAAGACCACCTGGTGGAAACCCTTATACATATGGTTCTTAATTGTAAACTATATGCTGATCTCAGTCAGCAATTTCTAGATCAATTCTGTATCCCCAAATGGAAACCAGAGTTGGAGGTCATACATTTTCTATTACTGGGGAATGATCAGGAGCTCACCAAGTTAGTGGGTAAATATCTCTATTTGGTTTTTTGTCGTCGAAATACACTGCAGACGTCTGATCTCCCAGGAGACCTAGAGATGTGATGATAGACTGCTCTGCCATTCTTTTAGCAAATGTTTTGTGCTATTGGGGAAGTGGTAATTTTTTATTGATTTGTTTTGGATGTTTGGATGTGATGCCAATAAAAGGTTTGATGATGATGATGATGATGATGATGATGATGATATAGCCCAAGGTAACATTCTGGCAACCCCATCAGGCTTGGTAGGTACGGAGCTATGGAACCGAGTTTCCTTTGTGTGGCAGCATGTTATGTTATCTCTGAAAGATCTGTATATTTACAGACATACAAGCAGAGAACGAAGCGTAGCCGAAGAGCTGCTACAGGTAGATCCCCGGAGAAGGGCCGTAGTTCAGTGGCAGAACAGGAATCAGGTTTGATTCCTGACATGTCCAGGGAGAGCCAGAAATATCCTGTCTGAAATTCTGGAGAGCCATTGCCAATCAGTGTAGACAGTACTAGGCTAGAGAGACCATTGTTCTGACTTCGTATAAGGCAGCTCTCTATGTTCTAACCCCCAAAGATAGAACTAACCTCCCCCCTCAAAAAAAAGTGCTCCCACCCAAAGTTTCAGCAAACTTTTAACTAGAGGCACTAAGCCAGCAGTCTCTGTCTTTCTCTGCCCCTTCCAACTACACATGGAGTGTTTTCCTTAAGGATTGAACCTTCTGTTCTGCACACCAACAAGCATCCATTCCTCCACCACCACCAAATATGCATTTGGTGTACATGTACAGAAAGTGATGTACTTTGGGTATTTCATGTTACTAAGATTTTTGCCAGTAGTCTTCCGCTAACAGGGAGTGGTTTGTTTTTATCTACTTCAACGGAGGTTACCCAGGGATACAAGCCAGGAAAAAGCTAGCGCTGCCAAGTCTCCTGCCCAAGAATGAATCCCTTTTCACTCACTCACTCCAAGTCAGCCAAAGCAAAAAGCAATCCTATACATGCTACTCAGAAGTAAGTAGGTTCAGGGAGGGCAAACTGCTCAGCAGTGCAACCTGGGAGACAGAGGGTATGTTACTGAAACCAGGCATAATTCAACAGTACAAAACAAAATTTAAAAAGCAGGATATATATTCAGAAGGATGGGAGGGAGCAATATCAATGTCCGGTGTCCCCCCCCCCCCTTTTTGTGATGTTAGTACTATATCATGCAAGTTATATTTGGCAAACTGCATCCTTGTCAGAGAACTTTCTTCACGTGCAAAAAGCTGTGTTTTCCACAGCTGCATGTCTTCATCATAGTGACTGATAAAGAGATAAACTTGGCAGATATCCCTTGTGTTGTATGTACTATGTGTGTACAGGAAAATGTGCTTTTCAAAAAAGAAATAATTGGCTTTGAGTAATTAGGTCAGTGGTCTTATACCTGAGAAAGCCCATTAGAGATTAAGTAATAAAAGTAAAAGCATTGTCATTCCGAATACACCAAGGTAATCAAACTATTCATGGTAGTATGAAGAGGGATCATTAGCAGCACACAGATTTGAGCAGGAAGAAGCCTTGGGCTTGCACGCTCTATCTCCCCTCCTGCCCTGTGTTCAAGGGGAGTTTTGGAGCTTTTGCATCTCCTTTTAGCCAATCACAGCTTCCCATACCCTCCAAAACCAGGAACTGTGGCTGACATGGAGCTACGGTTTGTTTAAGGGACACAGCTTCAGAAACCATGGTTAGGCGCTGGCCTGTTTGAAACTCGTCATAAATTAACATGAACCACAAAGTTTGCCAGTCCAGACGAAATGACAATGTCGTTTACTGGGACATGTGAACATAGCTATAATGATAAAGGCAATGCCATTTAATTGTGAAAGGAAGAAATCACAAGGAAAGTATGCATATTTGGCCTAGAGTCCCTTTGGGACTGTGAACATGGCAACGGATCCTGCTTACAGGGCTTGGATGTCTTGGACAAAAACTTTTATCCTATTTCAGCCTAAGATATAACACAGCAGAAGTAAAACCCAGAGATAAAGCCAAGTTGTTATACAAGGTCACCACTCTTAATGATTGTGCTAGCTCTCAGATAACACTGGTCACGACCCAAACAGCCGTGTATAAAGGCAGAAAGTGCTACTGCTGTCTCGGCTCCTGCTCTACAGCAGCCTCCCCAGGCTGGTACTCTCCAGATGTTTTGGATTACTGTTCCCATCAACCCTACCCAGCAAGTGCATTGGGTTGGAGGAAAGCTGTTCTAGAGCAGGCATCCCCAAACTCAGCCCTCCAGATGTTTTGGGACTACAGTTCCCATCAACCCTGACCATTGGTCCTGTTAGCTAGGGATGATGGGAGTTGTAGTTCCAAAACAGCTGGAGGGCTGAGTTTGGGGGTGCCTGCCCTAGAAGATCCCCTTATAGTGGTGCCTCGGTTTAAGAACAGCCCTGTTTACAAACTATTTGGTATACGAACTCCGCAAAACCGGAAGTAGTGTTCCGGTTAGCGAACTTTACCTCAATCTACGAACGGAAGCTGAATGGTGGAAGGGCACTGGCAGCAGGAGGCCTCATTAGGGAAAGTGCACCTCAGTTTAAGAACAGTTTCAGTTTAGGAACGGACTTCCGGAACTGATTAAGTTCATAAGCCGAGGTACCACTATTCTTTCAAGAGATGCAAAGACTTGCATTCGAAAGGAGACAAGGAGAATTTCTAACGTGAGTACTTATTCCAAGCGTACGTTCTTCTCTATCATACAAGTTTTATATTACAGTACAGGAACATTCCATTATTATCATAATCTGCAACTGGACCTAACCTTTCAGCAAATGCACAGATATTGCTAACACTTTGCACGGTACTCAGCTATGCAAGTGTTTGCAGGATCTTTACATAAAACGCTACAAATGCTGTACTGTGACATAGCTAAACTGATTTTATGCATGCTAAGTAAAACATTTTAAATCAACAGTTTGTTTGTTTTTAAAATCATACTGCATATTTATGCTTAATATCACTATAGGTAGCTATTTGAATGGTAAGATGCTAACCTTAATATACAGGTTTCCTTTCCAGCACTGTATTTTTACCTCTCCTTTCCCCCCACTAACCATCATTTTGCAAACAATACAAAAGCATCACACTGTTTGTTATGTTACTATGGGATGGCTTTTTAAAAGAAAGAAAGAAAGTATACAGGGAAGTAGTCCCTAGTAAATCTGCCAGTGGACATTATACAGTGGTACCTCGGGTTAAATACGCTTCAGGTTACATAGGCTTCAGGTTACATACTCCGCTAACCCAGAAATAGTGCTTCAGGTTAAGAATTTTGCTTCAGGATAAGAACAGAAATCGGGCTCCGGCGGCACAACAGCAGCAGGAGGCCCCATTAGCTAAAGTGGTGCTTCAGGTTAAGAACAGTTTCAGGTTAAGAACAGACCTCCGGAATGAATTAAGTACTTAACCTGAGGTACCACTGTACTTCGTACGGTACCAACAATGTTCATGTCACTTTCCATCATTAACAATAAGTGAAAATGGCAAGTCCCCATCCCACAGAGCTTTACATTCTAGAGGAGAACAAGTGCAAGGCAAGTGGGAATGAATATGCTCAAATATAGTTATGTATCCTTAGGCTTCAAGCGGGTTTTGAGGAAGGATCCGTAAGGATAGAGGTAGTTCCGGGAATAAGAGACCAAAAGCGAGAGAGAAGTGGCAGTACATTTTAAAGGAGCATGAGATTTCTGGGCAGCTGCTCTTGGCAAAAATTACAGATCACAGCTGGGGAACATTTGGCCCTCCAGATGTTGCCGCACTACAACTCCCATCATTCCTAACCACTGGCTGTGCTGGCTCAGGCTGATGGGAATTGAGGGCCAAAATATGTGCCTAAAGCGTTGAGTACAACCTTGTTTCTACCTACTAAACAGACTACGTAAAAATAAAACATCCAGGACGAGTAAAAAAAAAAAAAAGGTGTGCTGTGCCCCATCAGCAATGTGATGAGAGAAGTTAAGCTGTGTATTAACTTTCGAGAAGCTTAGCTACTCTGATTATATCGTCAGTTGACAGCACTGGTACCCATAATAACCAGTGAAAAGGATTTTGCAGTAAGAGAACTTTGCACATCAGTCCTCTGTGTGGTTGTTGCTGTTGCTGTTGCTGTTTAACAGTCTGCACTGAAGCGTGTTAAATGACTGAAGGGCTCCACACTTGAACAAGGCAGAAAGCAAAATGAAGAACACAAGGAGTCATGAGACAACTTAAAACCTGGACACAAAACACTGATCAAGTGACTTGGAAAGACACTGCTTCCCTCTACAGATGCTTAGCGTAGCGGTTTTTAAAATGAAGTTGCCACCATACTACTGCAAACTGTGTACGACCACATGCTTACACTCCGAACAGCTTTAACCACCTGAAGGAAGAAACGAAGGTGCAGGATTTTTTAAAAGCATGCTAGTGACAGGCCACACGGCCGCTTTACCCTTAAGTTTGTAACGAGGGAGTTCTTATGTCTCTTGGCGCACTGGGGTTATAGTTGCAAAATTAAGGGAACTGGCGTTCTGGAATTCGGATCCTTTACTTTCTGGGGAATTGTGACTCAGAAAACAGCAGCGCATGACTCACTTCCCCTATTTCTAGGGATTTGTACCCCAAACCCTCGTGTGCATTGCCAAAAGCCCTGCCATCATGCCAGGAGCAAACAACCCACCAATTTCACAGCTGCAAGCAGCTCATCCTAGGCCAGGTGTGGCGGCTACGGCTGCATCTGCAAGACACAAGGCAGCTGTTCCCTGCCAGATATCCAGAGATCAGGATGAAAACTTCTGCACCACACCTCAAGCAAGAACAGAAGTTGGGGGGGGGGGGAGAGAAGCATGCTTTCCTCCAAAACAACACTCTTTTCAAGAGGAAAGAAGAAAAACCATTCCAAAAGTTTTAACTTTTTTTGGGAGGGAGATCAAGACCCCCACCCCAGAAACACAACATAGCTCAGTCGGTAGAACATGAGACTCTCAACCTCAGGGTCGTGGGTTCGAGGGAAAGATTCCTGCATTGCTGGGGGTTGGACTAGATGACACTGGGGGAAACCTTTGGAATTCTGTAGCAAAGGTAAAGGGACCCCTGACCATTAGGTCCAGTCACGGACGACTCTGGGGTTGCGGCGCTCATCTCGCTTTACTAAGCCGCTTCTGGCGAACCAGAGCAGCGCACGGAAACGCCATTTACCTTCCTGCCGGAGCAGTACCTATTTATCTACTTGCACCGGCGTGCTTTTGAACTGCTAGGTTGGCAGGAGCAGGGACTGAGTAAGGGGAGCTCATCCCATTGCGGGGATTCAAACCGCAGACCATCTGATCGGCAAGCCCAAGACTCAGTGGTTTAACCCACAGTGCCACCCGTGTCCCTTTGCAATTCTGTGGTGCTCCTTCTTTGCAATTCTGTGGTGCTATGAACCTGGCCATTTAATAATAATAATTTAAAAAATAAAAAATAAAAAATAGGCTTCTGGTGCCTTGTTCACAAGCTAGATCTTGGCGGGGCAGCGTCGGAAGACCAGAGACCAGGCAGCGAAGCAAAGGCGAGGCTTACCTGTACCCCGAGCCAGCGGGCAAGCCGCGCAGTGCAAGAGAGTCCACAGCAAAACGTGCTTGGGCGCCCCGCTCATTGTCAAGCTCCCTCGGGGCGCTCGGCTGCTCGGCGGCGCAGGCTCGGCGGGCGCGGCGAGGGGCGCGCGGGGCGAGGCGAGGGGCTCCTCCGGAGGCGAAGGCGGGTCCCTCGAGGCGGAAAGCGGGCGAGCGAGCGAGGGAGCGAGCGAGGCCCCGGCAGAGGCAGCAGCAGCCGCAGCAGCCGCGGCTCTCGGCTGCTTGCTCGGAGGAGGGCGTGTGTGACTCACCCCCGCCCGCCCGCCTTCCCCGCTTCAGCCCTGCCTTGCAGAGGAAACAGGAAATCTTAAAAAGTTCGCAAACAGCTGGGCAGGACTTTCTTAACTCTCGCAGTCAGTTCCTTCTCCGGCCCACCGTCCCTCCCTCCCGGGCTCGCTTCGGAGCTGCCTGTCAATCAAGGGCCTGAGGCCAAACCTCCCTCGCCCTCAGGGCGCTCTTTTTCTCACACACGCTGAGGCAAAAAGAAAAAATAATAGTCCCCAGAGAGAGGCGGCTGGGCATCATCGCACGTCGCCCGCTTGGTTCCTGGAAGGAGACTTCCCTCATCATCGCTGTGGCACGCGCCGTGGCTTTTTAAATTTTTATTCGTGGGCGTGGACTGACCCCATCAAGTAAATAAATATACTTAGAATCATAGAATTGTGAGGATCATCTAGTCCAGTGGTTCCCAACCTTTTTTTTTTTTTTTTGCCATGCCCACCTAACTATGGTTACTCTTTTAAAAATAACTTTTTTCTTCTTTAAAAAAAAAAGTGTCCCCGGATTCTTTGAAAAAAATCTGGTAACCTTAACCTAAGCATCTCTAAAATCCTGATCCCCTCCCCCGCCCGACACATAATTCTAATTATTCAAAAAGTGAACTCCTGTAACTCCTGTAATTCATTCTCGAATTGCCCCCCCTTAAAAATCAAATTGCCCACCCCCGTAGGCCGTGTGTCCCACGTTGGGAACCATGGAATTGTGGTCCAACCCCCTGCAAAGCAAGAATTTGCAGCCGTCCCATGTGGGGATCAAGCCTGCAACCTTGGCATTGAATACCCTCCAACATTTCTTTGATACAAATAGGGATATCCTATTCCATATTATTATTATTACCAAGTCACTTGACTGGGTTGCTCCAGCTACTCTGGGCAGATTACAACATATAGAAGCATAACAAAACATTAAACATTAAAAAAAAAACTTCCCTATACAGGGCTGCCTTTAGACGGCTGGCGGGTCAGATAACTCCATACCATTCAACATTTCTCCAGTGGAAATAGGGACGTCCTACCTTACCATCCAACATTTCTCCAATGATAGGGAAAGCAGGGCATTCTGGCATGAAATCAGAAACCAGGAGAGCTTCTGCAAATCCGGGACTGTCCCTGGAAAACAGGAGCACTTGGACGGTCTGACATTATCAGCACCACACTCTAAGCAACTGAGCCATCTTGCTTAACTAAAAAGTAGAAATAATTTTTGAAATTGAAATGCGCTCTGAGGTCACTTGCATGATGTTCCAGTGACGCAACTGGCAACCTGCCTGAGACACCTTTTTTTTCCTAGAAGAAAAGCCGTGGTTAAAAGTGTGGCACTTACTGAAACAACTTCACGGTGAGTAATGGCACCTTTTTTCCACAAGAAAAGCACTGGCTGTGCCCATGTTTGTACTTCTCACATCAGCAATGCAAATGCTAAGAAGAAGGTGTTGTTGTTTTTTTGCAGGGTGCTATAGACAGGTCCACGCACTTCAGGGCACACACAGAGTCTGCTGGATCAGGCCCATGGCCCAGCTGGGTCAGTATCCTGTTCTCACAGTGGCCAACCAGATGCCTGTAGGAAACTTGCAAGCCAGATTTGAGCCCAAGAGCACTCTCCAGGGGTGGAGCTTGGTAATATGGCGCCCTGAGCGAGGACACAGTTTGGTTATTGAGCTTTCATCCTGATTTGTTTGTGGAGAGGTTGTGTCAAAGCAAGTGTTATCCCACACTTCCCACTGCATTTGACTGATGCTAGGGATGCGGGTGGCGCTGTGGGTTAAACCACAGAGCCTAGGACTTGCCGATCAGAAGGTCAGCGGTTCACATCCCTGCGACGGGGTGAGCTCCCGTTGCTCGGTCCCTGCTCCTGCCCACCTAGCAGTTTGAAAGCACATCAAAGTACAAGTAGATAAATAGGTACCGCTCCGGCAGGAAGGTAAACGGCATTTCTGTGCGCTGCTGTGGTTCGCCAGAAGTGGCTTAGTCATGCTGGCCACATGACCCGGAAGCTGTACGCTGGCTCCCTCAGCCAATAAAGCGAGATGAGCGCCACAACTCCAGAGTCGGTCACGACTGGACCTGATGGTCAGGGGTCCCTTTACCTTTTCCTTTTATTCCTAATTTTAAAAAGTCTGTTCTTTAGGGAAGAGGGTTTGTTCATAAGTCCTCCCAATCAATTATAATTGTGCAATTTGAATTTCCTGATGTCTGAATCCCACCCAAAAGTAGTGACCCTCTGGAAGCCCCCTAATCCTACAATGGGCTAGTTTGTGAAATATTTTCAGGTTTTGTCCTGGCCTTATGCATGGAGCCAGCAGGTCAATTCTGCCTTCACCAGTCCCATTCAGCCAGTCCGAATGACGTCTATTGGTGTGCAATCTTACCTATGTGGGGCAAAATCACATAGTGTATTCCCCAAGCTTCTAGAAAACTGACTACCCTATTTTGGTCCACACAAATTGGTTGATGCATGGGCCCAATTATGATGATATAACAGGTGGCCCAAACAAAAAAGTTCAACCAAAAAACATACCTGAAAGCTGTTTACACCCATAGGGGGGAAATACCAAAGAAAAAATTATTAATTCCTTCTGAGAATGCACTTGAAAGGGATGATTTTCTGACCATTTAAAGTGGTATAATCTCAAGTTTCAACAATACTGTCTCCAGAATTTACAGCTTCACTTCATCTTGATTCTCATTCATTTTCCTAACTACTATTTATCCACTATTTGTCTTTAATTACCGGTACTCAGTTCCAAAAAATCACTATGCCTGGTTACAATGCATACAATGAAGCCTCCAAAATGTGCTACAGAAGGCATCCAATGTGAATATCGATGCAAATATAGAAGTAGAGCAAGTATACTATACACATGCTAAAGGTAAAGGTAAAGGTAAAGGTAAAGGACCCCTGACAGTTAAGTCC
Organism: Podarcis pityusensis; assembly: GCF_964106645.2. NCBI lineage: Eukaryota > Metazoa > Chordata > Lepidosauria > Squamata > Lacertidae > Podarcis > Podarcis pityusensis. The sequence continues at coordinate 44,205,435 of NC_138037.1, read as the reverse complement.
AGTCGCAAACGACTCTGGGGTTGTGGTGCTCATCTTGCTTTACTGGCCGAGGGAGCCGACGTTTGTCCGCAGACAGTTTTTCCGGGTCATGTGGCCAGCATGACTAAGCCGCTTCTGGTGAAACCCGAGCGGCGCACAGAAACACCGTTTACCTTCCTGCCGGAGCAGTACCTATTTATCTACTTGCACGGGCGTGCTTTCGAACTGCTAGGTTGGCAGGAGCAGTAACCGGAGAATGCTAAACACTTGTAAATGGTATTCATGATCAATACATTGTACTACCATAGCAATTAGGAATTTCGGCACATCACTTTTTTGCCCTTTGCGTAATCACTTCCACTAGTTCAGACTCGTTCTTAGGAATTCATTCATTGCTGTAAAAAATGTTTAGCCTCAAGGAAGGGCATTTATAAAAGGTTACCTGCCAACAGATTTTATAACAGTCTGAACTCAAATCGTCAGGAGGGAACCTGCATTTTGCTTATTTCTTTGACATAACTAACTTGGATTATCTGTTGTGCATAATTAACAAGATCATTATCAGTTCCTCTGTATAGAAACCAAATTGTTTCATTCCATATTCGTTTAATGCTTCATTTATGTTGAACAGAATTCCTGAGATATAAATTTTCTATTCATGTATACAATGAACATGAGAAATGTGGGCAGTGACAGAATCACCTTCCCCACATTTTATCCATTAAAATGCATGTCTGCACCATGCACTGGTGCATATATAAGCTTGAAGGCGATTGCAGAGCCTTGAGTGAGCAAGTATTTTGCTTTTTCAGGATTGACAGAGAGTTCCGCCTACTTTGTAGGCTTGTACTTATAGGCAGTAATTCTAGACACAGGCATAGACGATAAAGCTATAAATGGCTACCAGGCATGACGGCCATTTTCTGTCTCCACTGTCTGAGTCGATAAGCCTCTGAATACCAGTTTCCAGAAATCACAAGTAGGAGAGAGTGATCTTCCTATGGCTTCCGATGGACATCTGGTTGGTCTCTGTGAGAATGGGATGCTGAACTAGATGGGTCATTGGCTGTACCACCAGCAGGCTCTTATGTTCTTATACGTATGTTTGCAGAACATAACACTGCCCACTGTCATCATATGTGTGGAGATGTGCCCTAAAGTGTGAAAAGTGAAGTTTGCAAATGCCAGAGATTATCATTAAAACTAACCTTGCATTTCATCCTTGGCACATATACATAAACTTCCTATGCCTTCTCTAGTTAATCTCCTGGTTTGCAGCATTAGGGTACATGTGGAACTCCAGACTGAGTTGATGGTGACCAGGAGCAAGTATTGCCAACCGAAATACTCTTTTTGGTTAGATTTCAACTTGGCAGGAATCATTTCAAACCACTTTACTACAATGCTCTTTGAATGAAGCTTCTTTTGATCGCTGCCCAGGGTTAGAAGCTAGTTCAAAATGTGGTGATCTGGCCCATAGCGTTGTTGACATTACAGATATGCTCCAGGGTCTTCCTTGATAAGAGATGTTAAAAATGTAAATAAACATGCAAGCAATGCTTTGTTCTACAATTCAGTCTGAACGTACACTGGGATTTCTCAAGATTTCCAGCATTTCTTCTCATTCATTTGTGTCATTTGTACCCAACAATTGAAAATAGTACATACATGCTTGCCTTTAAAAATATCTCTGGGCCAGTCAACATCAGGAAGTACCCATAATTATACAACAGAATGTTATCAGAAAGTTCTTATACAACTTGGCAGAAGCCAGACATTCAGAAGACAACTAGGTCCCTGAAGTACTGTTCACTGTAGGTACCACTATTGTATTTGAAGGTTACTGTAGATAAATACAATATTGGTTACTGGTTTGCATTCGTTTGTTTTTTTGTGTATCTTGTATTTCCATTTTGTATTTTTCTGTTGTGAACTGCCCTGGGATCTTCGGATGATGGGCAGTATACAAATTTAATTAATAATGATCAAAAATGGTTAGAGGGCTGGGCTATGACCTGGGAGACCAGCCCTGAAATTCACTGGGTGACCTTGAGCCAGTCACCATCTCTTAGCCTAACCTACCTTACAATGTTGTTGTGAGGACGAAAGGGGGGGGGGGGGACCATGGACACCACCTTCAGGTGCTTGGAACATAAAGGTGCTGTATAAATGTAATAAAGAAATAAAATAAATATCACAGTATTATTTTCTGCTACATCCACCAGTTAGATCTTGAGCGAAAAGTGTGTTGAGTTTTGCAAAACTGGCAGCAGAAATGCGTTTTTACTTTTGTGCACATCTATATTCCAGGAATAGGTGTGAAATAATATAAATAGATGGGTTGCAGGCACAGGCATTCTTCTCTGCTGCGTATATTCTGTCCTTCGAGAGCTGTTCAAGAAAAACACGGCTCCGTAGATAGATGGCAAAATTTGCCGTGTGTCAGAGCCTAGTCCCATATCAAATGTAGCAACCACAGTGGTATACTTATTTTTGAAATCATCATTCCACATATGGAAAACATTGAAGATAATCTTCAAATAGGTTTTCAAGGCTTTTGAAAATGAATTAACTTGCCCTCTCCCCTCCCTCCCCGGCCTCCCAGCTTATGCGCCGATTAGAACGTAAGAAAGTTTGTTCTTCAGCACATCCAGTCCAGTAACTTGTTTCTTGCTGTAGCCTCTGGAAAGAGTGGCAGAGGAAGAGGAGTGAGGGGAGAGTACACCGCCCCCGGCAGTGCGATCCTGGTAGGGTACCATCACGGTTCCTCCCCCCCCCCGCGCGCTCGGTGCCACGCCCCCACAGCCAGCATGCCACGCCCCCAGGACATGCACCATACCCCTGTGGGCGGCTTGCCACACCCCCGTGATGCGCACCAGCCCCGCCCCCACCTGCTCTATGCTCCCCGGTGCCAGAGCATGAAGCTCCGCCACTGTCTGGAAAGCCCCACAAACAGGATGTACAGTGGTACCTCGGGTTAAGTACTTAATTTGTTCTGGAGGTCCGTACTTAACCTGAAACTGTTCTTAACCTGAAGCCCCACTTTAACTAATGGGGCCTCCCGCTGCTGCCACGCCGCCAGAGCACGATTTCTGTTCTCATCCTGAAGCAAAGTTCTTAACCTGAAGCACTATGTCTGGGTTAGCGGAGTCTGTAACCTGAAGTGTATGTAACCTGAAGCGTATGTAACCTGAGGTACCACTGTACAGTGGTACCTCTGGTTGCGAACGGGATCCGTTCCAGAGGTCCGTTCGCAACATGAAAAGAGCGCAACCTGCAGCAGCGCGCCTACGCACGCGCAGGTTGCAATTTGCCGCTTCTGCGCATGTGCGTGGCATCACTTTGCGCTTCTGCGCATGCATGAGAGGCAAAACCCAGAAGTAACCCTTTCCAGTAATTCCAGGTCACCGCAGGACGTAACCTGAAAGAATGTAACATGAAGCAAACGTAACATGAGGTATGACTGTAGGCAGAACTGTTGCTCCTTGTCAAGCTGGTAGTCGGAGCAGACGTATCACTCCTGTTATCCAAAGGTTACCCATAGCCATCTTAATGAATAGCCATAGATAAACTTTTTCCTTCATGAATGTATGTCTAATCCTCTTTCAAGACCACCCAAGCAAAGTGATTGTCATCATCACACCTCATGGAAATTCCATACATTAATTACGTGCTGTGTGAACTATTCCCCCCACCCCCAATACTCCTTCAGGCAGAAAGCTAGGAACCTCAGAATGTGTCCCTCTATTACCTGTTCTACCTGTCTATTTGTATAGATAAGTAAATAAATAAAGGCATTGTAAGTTTCCAGCCAACATAGGTTGTGTGAAAAGTTTTGGGTTTCCTTTACAGCAGGGGTAGTGAACCGTTACCCAATGAAGGACCATTGACCCATTGGAAAAGTCAGTCAGGGGATAGAGCCAATCATGGGCTGGGCCAGAACCAAAAGTGGAGAGAGAGATTGTCAAGTACAGTATGCAGGCTCTGGGTGTGTTTGTTTTTTCCAAAGAAGTGTGTCTCAGAAACATTAATACGCAGTTCTATATCCAGGCCAATATTTGTTCATTTTCCCCAAGTCCCCCCCCCCCCAGCTCTTTCTCTAGACCAGAGGTTCCCAAACCTATTTGGCCTATTGTCCCCTTTTCAGGAGGAAAAAAAAATACTCAGTGCCCCCTGGAAACCTACTGTCAGATGGCTGTTGTGGTTGCTCGAGAGTAACCAGGCAGGACTCCAAACCTGCGTTTTACAGGTTTTATTTTGGTGCAAACTATTTATCGAGCTCCAAAGCTCATGTCTGGCTCAATCGCTAGCAGAATCCAGGAGTGGTCTTTTTTTTTACCTCCCCCAACATAAGAGTTTCGTTACCCCCAATCTTCTCCTTTCCTCTTTGCGCCTTAGGCAACTGCGCAGGATGGGCGATGGCAAGGGCGCGTTTCCCTCCTGTCCGGCTTGCTCAGGAGCGGTGTTAAGGCTCCCACCAGCATCCTCTGGTCCTTGCACCTGTTCCCCACTAGAGGTGGGGCTTGTTGGGATTCGCAGGATACTGTTCAACAGTAACTGTGGTTGTGGTGGTTGTGCTGTGGTATGGTGGTGCTGTGGTGGAGAGTATTCGTTTGCCTTAAGGCCAACAGTATGGACTGTTTTTGTAAATACCTGTATATAGCTCACATTAAAAAGACTGCACTAGAAAACCCTGGGACTCTGAGCGTTTCTGCTAAAAGCGCCGCGAGGAATCGTGACAGGGCTCTCCTTCTCCCCGGAAGAGGAACTGCTTCGCAAGATTTTCGAAGGCTCCCTGTAATACGACTGTCCTTCTATTCCTCGCCTCTGAGCCAATGGCAGTTCCCTGACACCTACCTTCTTTAAGCAAACAAAACAATCGCTACAACTTTAACTCCATGTTACGTCCGTAAGCATCAATACGCAACAGATGAAACATGTGCAAACGGTTTTTCAAAAATTTCTTCTTTCTTTATGCTTCTACTGCAGTCCAGATCAAAACTGAGATCCTCTCTCTGCCAGTGGTGATAGCGACTTTTGCTCTAAGTGACTGCCCCATGAGTGGCCATGGTGAAAGACCAAGTCGCCTCCAACTTGTAGAGCCTTGCACTATAAGACTGCACGTTTTACAGCAATCTGTGTGCCGGCTAGCACAATTGATTCCTGTTCTGTAGCTTTCAGCTCTTGCTGCAAATAGTATCTTTAGCAAACCAGGCATGGGTAATCATTAAAATGTTGTTCTAACATGATGTATGGGAGAGTTTCTCTTTAGTCCCTTTTCAATTAATGGGAGCTGTTACAGTGATGGATTTGAAAGGATATCTCCTTAATGCTGGTGTAAAGCTGTCTTTGTACTTTAATTACACGTCTCCCAACATCTCAGGGCTGTTGTCTCATCTTGCCCCTTGCTCGCTGGTGAATGAAGCAGAGTGGTGATGCTATCCTGACTCATGTAGCTGGGATTAATGATCTCATTTCATGGCTTGGGATACAAAGATACACATTTAATACAATGGTTGTTTGTCGAAGCATGGATTCAGGGGTGCTAGTTAAGATGGTGTGCGGGAGAGATCGTAGTAGTGGAGGAAAGCAATTCAACAAAATCCAAAGGTTTGTTTTTGGAAACATTCAAGGTTAAATTACTTTAAACTCTGTGCCAAGGCCATCTTTTAATACCTTATAAAACTATAGCACTTTTTTTTTCAACAGACATATTGCATCGCCCACCTCAACCCAGCTAAAGGGGTGTGCTACTTTGGCATTTCATTACATCACTGTTTATAACAATAACTGGAATGTTAAACCAGTGAACTGAGCAGTTAGATATGAGTGCCTGAGGGAAATCATAGTAAAGGTAAAGGGACCCCTGATCATTAGGTACAGTCGTGACCGATTCTGGGGTTGCAACGCTCATCTCGCTTTATTGGCCGAGGGAGCCGGCGTACAGCTTCCGGATCATGTGGCCTGCATGACTAAGCCGCTTCTTACCTTCTTGCCAGAGTGGTACCTATTTATCTACTTGCACTTTGACGTGCTTTCGAACTGCTAGGTTGGCAGGAGCAGGGACCGAGCAACGGGAGCTCACCCCTTCGCGGGGATTCGAACCGCCGACCTTCTGATCGGCAAGTCCTAGGCTCTGTGGTTTAACCCACAGCGCCACCCGCGTCCCATGAGGGAAACCATACTGGACTTGAAAAACAGGGGTGCTCGTGCGTCCTGCTCCACCCGTGACCTCCTTTACAAGTTTCTGTAACTTTTATTTTATATTTGGTCCACAGGTTTGGAACTGAATTTTAATTTGTGGCAACTGGGACCCAAAGAATGGTCAGGGAACCCCTGATGCTATAGTCCTGATAAAGTTAAGTAGGTCTCTGTACCTGAACAGGGAACTACTGTATTCGGAGACCCATGTATAACATGTCTGTCTGTCTGTCTGTCTGTCTGTCTGTTGGTGCTCTATAGGTGCTACACATATATTTTGTTACATGGTGTCCTAGTGTTGTATGTGTGTATCAACCGTAACCAAATGTTTGAAGAATTAACTGTCCTTTCTGCATATTTATAACTCTATGCAATGGTTTAGTTTCTCATGTTTTGCTTCCGCAACTTAAAATCCCAACACTTTTCTTTGTTCCTTTAACAAAAGAGAACGAATACAAGCCTCGCGTTGTTGAAGATGCACAATCTACAAAGATCCTTTTCTGAAGCAGCAAGATAGAGATTTCATTGCTGATAACTAGCACGCACTGCTGAAAACATACTTCAGAATGAAAAGGTCCTTTTAGCGGCTTATCTGTATGTTGCTTCCCTTGTGTGAGAACTGTGTGTAAGGCCTGTTCCTAGTCACGGGGGGGGGGGGGGGAGGCTGTGTGTGCAGCCCAGCACCCTATGCACATTTATTCAGAAATCAGTCCCATCGCATTCAATGGGGTTTTCTCTTAGGTGGAACTCCAGCCACGAGTCATTTCGCAAGACTATTGTGTATACAGGGGTGGCCAGCTCCCAAGACACTGTGATCTACCTCATAGAGTCAAAAACTGGCAGTGATCTACCCCCCAAAGTTGTTGAGCTTGTTTTTTTTTTTTAAATAATTTTTATTAAAGTTTTGAACAACAAAGAAAGAAAAGAAAAACATACACAATACATATCTCAAAAAGAAGATAACAAAAACACAAAAAAGATTCAGCAATAAAAAAAACAAAAAACATAACAATTAAAAACAATATCTCTTTTCCATTTCCGTTTTTTAGTTTACTTATTTTCTGGACTTCCTCATACCTCCCTCTTTTGTATTCCAATCCAAATTGTTTGTCCAGCAATTTCTTTTCCACTTTTTTAATCCCAATCTTTAACTTCAATATAATATTGAAATATATAACTTCAACTTCTTTAAACCTGATCTTTAGTCTTAGTATAATATAACATTAAAATTTTTCCTCCTAATTGTCAAATTTCCATTTCTTTAAACATCTTTAATCCTAATCTTTAATCTTAGTCTATCATTAACCTTAACCTGTACAGCTGGAAACCACTTATTTTCAGTCCAACATCACTCTAACATTCTTTAATTTTGCAATGTTTCTGAAGATAGTCTTTGAATTTCTTCCAATCTTCCTCCACCGACTCTTCTCCCTGGTCACGGATTCTCAAAGTTGTTGAGCTTGTTTGGGGGGAGCCAGTGATCTACCACAGACATCAAGTGATCTACCGGTAGATCACGATCTACCTGTTGGACGTGCCTGGTGTATAACATGAAATTGTAAACAGCCCCCTCCCCGCCCTGAATCTGAATTAACCTTCATCCTCTTGAGAAGGAGAGGGTAGAAATCAGGAGCAGCATTCTTTTGCAAAGAACAGTCAAGTACCACTAACTTATCAACAACAGTATGTACATGGGGTGCTTCTGGGACATCTACCTGGCACTGTATGAGATATTTAGACTAAAATCAGGGTGGGGATTTTGTAATGGTCTGTGAATCGAAAAAGGATTTTTTCTCCTAGAATAAACTTGTGTTGGATACACCAATGGGTAATGATAGAGCTCCTCGTGTGCCGTGAGATGTGTTCAATCATGAAACCAGAGGTATGGGGCGTGGCCTTCCACATGTTTTCTGACTACAACTCCCATCATCCCTGATGATCCCAGCCATGTTACCTAGGGCTGATTGGAACTAGAGTCCAAAAACATCTTGAGAGCTACAAGTTATTCATCCCTGCATTAAAGACCATCAATGTGACCTCAGAGTGCCCATCTACAGAGCGAGAGACCTGTTGTGTCTCCAAATAAGTAACTTGGACTTGCTTCCTTACCAACCATACTATTAGAGGGCAAGTGGAACTTTTTTCCATTGGAACAATTCAACCCCATGTCGGATCAAACTACTTTTTTTTAACTCCCCTTATTTTCTTTTTTTATATATATATAATATTTATTAAAGTTTCAAAGGGAAAAAAATCACATTAGTAAAGAAAAAATTAACAATGAAAAGAAAAAATACAAAGTAAAAAAAAAGAAAAATCAATTAAAAACAATTTCATCTTTTCCTCACTTCTTTTACATTTACTTGTTTCCTGGACCTCCTCTTACCTCCCTCTTTTGTATTCTAATTAAATATGTTAACCCAACAATTCCTTTCCCTCCTTTTTGAATCCTAATCTTTAATCTTGATATATTATAACTTTAAATTTTACATTTTACATATTAAAAACCAGTTTTTCCATATTCTTTTTTGCCTGTACAGCTAGAAACCACTTAACTTCATTCCAGCATCATTCTAACATTCATTAATTTTGCAATATTTCTGTAAATAGTCTTTGAATTTCTTCCAATCTTCTTCCACCGACTCTTCTCCCTGGTCACGGATTCTGCCAGTCATTTCCGCCAATTCCATGTAGTCCATCATTTTCATCTGCCATTCCTCCAGTGTGGGTAGATCTTGTGCCTTCCAATACTTTGCAATGAGTATTCTTGCTGCTGTTGTAGCATACATAAAGAAAGTTCTATCCTTTTTTAACACCAATTGGCCTTAACTCCCCTTATTTTCAACAGTGGTTTGCCAAGCAGAAGGGGCTGCTGTTATTTTATTAAAAAGTTTAAAGCTTCCATTGGCTTATGAAACTCATCCCATGGTTCTTTGGATCCTGGACTATGTGCTATGCTTCCTTCTTTTCCAAGATTTGGTCATTTGTGACCTCACACTAAAGAACATTCAGATAAAATACGGCAAAATCATCTGCTTTAAAATAATCTTTGTGGGGGTGAGGAGCTACAAAACTGTAACTAAACACTCAGTCTTGAGCATCTACATGTTTGTCAATTGATTAGAGAATTTTGGTTACTTAACATATTAATTGAATAATTAATTGTTAGCTTATTAATTGTTAAATTGCATACTCGTGCATTTTTCAACCCCTTCCTATAGGTGCCTTCCAACAAATAGATCTAGCTGACACATTTAGCTGATGATGATGATGACGACAATGACGACGACGATTTATTATTTATACCCCACCCAACTGGCTGGGTTTCCCCAGCCACTCTGGGCAGTTTCCAACTGAATATTAAAAACACAATAAAATATCAAACATTAAAAACTTCACTAAACAGGGCTGCCTTCAGATGTCTTCAAAAAGTCAGATAGTTGTTTATTTTCTTGACATACTGACGGGAGGGTGTTCCACAGGGTGGGCGCCACTACCGAGAAGGCCCTCTGCCTGGTTCCCTGTAACCTCACTTCTCGCAGGGAGAGAACTGCCAGAAGGCCCTCGGAGCTGGACCTCAGTGTCCAGGTCGAACGATGGGGGGTGGAGACGCTCCTTCAGATATTCTGGGCCAAAGCCATTTAGGGCTTTAAAGGTCACCACCAATACTTTGAATCGTGCTCGGAAACGTCCTGGGAGCCAATGAAGGTCTTTTGGGACTGGTGTTATATTGTCTCGACAGCCACTCCCAGTCACCAGTCTAGCTGCCACATTCTGGATTAGTTGTAGTTTCCGGGTCACCTTCAAAGGTAGCCCCGCGTAGAGCGCATTGCAGTAGTCCAAGCGGGAGATAACTAGAGCATGCACCACTTAATAATAATAATAATAATAATAATAATAATTTATTATTATTTATACCCCACCCATCTGGGCACCACTACCAAGAAGGCCCTCTGCATGTATGCATTGATTGCTGTCTTGCAGTGCTGCATCAATTCAAGGGCTAACGAACAAAGTATAACTCTATAAAATATAATCCTGTTGAGGAAAGTTGACCACATTCTCACTGTGCATTTAAAGCACTCTCGTTCTGCTTTACGAGTCATGACTTCTCCCAAAAGAATCCTAGGAACTGTAGCTTGTTAAGGCTCTCCTGACAACTCTCAGCAAACTTAATTAACTACAGTGGAGAAGCCATGACTCTTGAAGGGAAATAAGAGTGCTTCCCATTTCTTGGGGAGAGAATGGTCACATCTGTAGCATACCGTATGGATACAACCATCCTCTCCCAAACAAATGTTCGTTAAAGGCAATGTCAGCCCAGGTTGCAAAGGATATCAGGGAAATGGAGCCTGAAACTGTAGAGCATGGGTAGGCAAACTAAGGCCCGGGGCCAGGATCCAGCCCAATCGCCTTCTAAATCCAGCCTGTGGACGGTCCGGGAATCAGTGTGTTTTTACATGAGTAGAATGTGTGTTTTTATTTAAAATGCATCTCTGGGTTATTTGTGGGGCATAGGAATTCATTCATTTCCCCCCCCCCAAAAAAAAATATAGTCCGGCCCCCCACAAGGTCTGAGGAACAGTGGACCGGCCCCCTGCTGAAAAAGTTTGCTGACCCCTGATGTAGAGGAACAGCACGAAAACTCCCTGTCCTCTTCCCAGGTTTCTGTTCTGTAGGACAAAAAAGTCACAATAGAATTGCAGTGGTACCTCGGGTTACATACGCTTCAGGTTACATACTCTTCAGGTTACATACTCTTCAGGTTACATATGCTTCAGGTTACAGACTCCACTAACCCAGAAATAGTACCTCATGTTAAGAACTTTGCTTCAGGATGAGAACAGAAATTGTGCTCCAGCGGCACGGCGGCAGCGCAAGGCCCCAATAGCTAAAGTGGTGCTTCAGGTTAAGAACAGTTTCAGGTTAAGAACGGACCTCCGGAACAAATTAAGTACTTAACCCGAGGTACCACTGTACAGTTGTTGGTCCAGAACCTCAAAGATGTGTACCAGCTCTGATATTCTTGGCTTCTTGGCTGCGGGGGAGCAGTAAGGTAAAGGTAAAGGGACCCCTGACCATTAGGTCCAGTCGTGGCCGACTCTGGGGTTGCGGCGCTCATCTTGCTTTATTGGCTGAGGGAGCCGGCATACAGCTTCCAGGTCATGTGGCCAGCATGACTAAGCCGCTTCTGGCGAACCAGAGCAGCGCACGGAAACGTCGTTTACCTTCTCGCTGGAGCGGTACCTATTTATCTCCTAGCACTTTGACGTGCTTTCGAACTGCTAGGTTGGCAGGAGCAGGGACCGAGCAACGGGAGCTCACCCCTTCGCGGGGATTCGAACTGCCGACCTTCTGATCGGCAAGTCCTAGGCTCAGTGGTTTAGACCACAGCGCCACCTGTGTCCCTTGCGGGGGAGCAGTAACTGTGCCCTATTGTTCTGTCCTAAGGCAGAGGGTCTCTGTTGTCATGCTTTTGCTGCAGATGCTGCCTCTTGGGGTCTTGCGCAGAGCACAGCCTGCCCCCAAGTACTTGGCTTTTATAGTATAATGCAGTACAGTACTGTAGCATGAATCCCTATTTTGGCTTCCTGTGCTGGATGGAAATACAATTTGTGGAAGGAGAGGCACGAACAAAGCATCAGTGTTGTGTAAGAGTGGCTGAACTGCTAGTGTGATTTGCATAGTGTATGGCTTCCCTTTGGGGATGTTTTTACAATTAGGGAAGAGAGACAGAGTGGGTGAATTTGATACCTAAATGCGATAGGATATTATTGGACAAGTTTAAAACGTCTCTGAGTGCTTTCAAGCCACACAGGTGTTTTTCATCTGGCATAGGTGTTTTGTCCAAGGCAGAGCTTTAAGATATAAATTCAATATGGTTGGAAATGCAAGTCTTGTGTCTTGTTAACTTCCAGATGTGAAGGTGGCTAAATTCATTCCAGGAAATGTGGAATGAACGCAGCAGTCCCTTTCCCCTTGTCTTATACTTACTGATTTTATACTTCATGAAATCAGCCCTCGGTGGACTCCAAGAAGTACAAAGAGAGCAGTCCAGCAGAAGTCAGAGATGGTGAAGCCTTGCTGAGATGAGTGGGATCAAGAAAGCGTTCAACTATATGTACCGTATTTTTCGCTCTAGAAGATGCACCAGACCACAAGATGCACCTAGTTTTTGGAGGAGGAAAACAAAACAAAAAAATATTCTGAATCTCAGAAGCCAGAACAGCAAGAGGGATCGCTGCACAGTGAAAGCAGCGATCCCTCTTGCTGCTCTGGCTTCTGAGATAGCTGCGCAGCCTGCACTCGCTCCAAAAGACGCACACACATTTCCCCTTACTTTTTAGGAGGGAAAAGGTGAGTCTTATAGAGCAAAAAATACGGTATTGCCTAAGTTTCTTCGAAGTGCTCCTAGGGCCTGGTGCTGTTGAATAAAGTGGCATTGAACGTTTCCCTAATGAAAACAATGCTTCAAAATAAGGAGCTTATGGTGTGGTGACTTACAACAACCCATTTAAGGGGAGCTGGTTCTTCTGCAACAGACTTTGGAAGGCATGCAGAATGTGTTCCAGCTGGAGCCAGAGGCTGAACGGAAGTTGGAGTGGACTGCATGCCACTGTGAACAATAGGGCCTCTTGCTGCTCTCCCTTAATTGTTTTGTTGTTCATTTATTTCCTTTGCTCTTGGTATTTGGAACCAATTACATACACGGCGATTAATTTAAACAGCATGATTAGCTGATTGGATTTGGGCAAACGTTCGAACTGCGACGTTTCCGACTGTCACTATCAATCTGATCCGTTTAAGGTCGAGGTGCGCGCTCTCCGATCCCAGAGATAGTCGCTGAAAAACAAAGACTGTTGAAAAACTCACGGCACTTTACTTATTGCTGCTTTTTAACACTGCGGCAATCTCTAACATGCCTGGTGCTGAGGACACGGGACTGAGGAGGGCATACCTATCGAGGAATCTCTAGTCTCGTGATTGCTCATCTCAAATGCACAATTCAAAGTGTTGGTGTTGACTTTTAAAGCCCTAAACGGCCTCAGACCTGTATTCCTGAAGGAGCACCTCCACCTCCATTGTCCGACCCGGACACTGAGGTCCACCTCCGAGGGCCTTCTGGCAGCTCCCTCATTGCAAGAAGCGAAGCTACAGGGAACCAGGCGGGGGGGGGGGGCTTCTTGGTGGTGGCACCCATTCTGTGGAATAATAATAATAATAATTTATTATTTATACCCCGCCCATCTGGCTGGGCCTCCCCAGCCACTCTGGGCAGCTTCCATAGAAACCAAAAATACAGTAAAATATCACACGTTAAAAACTTCCCTGAACAGGGCTGCCTTAAGATGTCTTCTGAATGTCAGGTTTATCGCTTTGACATCTGCTGGAAGGGTGTTCCACAGGGCGGGCGCCACTACCGAGAAGGCCCTCTGCCTGGTTCCCTGTAGCTTTGCTTCTCGCAATGAGGGAACCGCCAGAAGGCCCTCGGCGCTGGACCTCAGCGTCCGGGCAGAACCATGGGGGTGGAGACGCTCCTTCAGGTATACTGGACCGAGGCCGTTTAGGGCTTTAAAGGTCAGCACCAACACTTTGAATGCCCTCCCATCAGATGTTAAGGAAATAAACAACTATCTGACTTTCTAAAAAGTCTTAGATGCTAAGGAGATGAGTAATTATATAACATTTAGGAAACATCTGAAGGCAGCCCTGTATAGGGAAGTTTTTAATGTTTGATGTTATATTATGTTTTTATATGTGCTGGAAGCCATCCAGAGTGGCTGGGTCAACCCAGTTAGATGGGTGGCATATAAACAACAACAACAACAACAACAACAACAACAACAACAACAGTAATTATCATCATTCCATTGACTCGGGTTAAGTACTTAATTCATTCCGGAGGTCCATTCTTAACCTGAAACTGTTCTTAACCTGAAGCACCACTTTAGCTAATGGGGCCTCCTGCTGCTGCCGCACCGCCGGAGCACGATTTCTGTTCTTATCCTGAAGCAAAGTTCTTAACCTGAAGCACTATTTCTGGGTTAGTGGAGTGTGTAACCTGAAGCGTATGTAACCCGAGGTACCACTGTAATGTAAAATGTAAGCTCTCTGTCAAGCGTCAGAGGATCCAACCCCCACAGCAGGATGCCAGGAACAGATAAGACAAGGAAGTTCTTACCAAATGCTTTTTATTCAATGTTCACACAGAGAGGCTTAGAAAGGCAGCCTCTTGGAGTAATGGTGTTGCTCTGAGTAAATCTCCCCTCCCCTTCTCTCCCACTTCCTCCTTCGTCATCCCTTCTATGGCTGGCGCTGAGGGCCTTTTGCTTCTGAGCCCTTTGCTCTCCTATTTTAAAGGCTTGCCGGGTTCTGGGAGATGGTGGGCTTGGAATGCTTTCTAGTGATAACGTGTCAGATAGCTGCTCCAGCTCTGCCTCCTCCTCCTCTCCCATTATTTCCAAGCTTTCCCCCTCATCTTCCTCTGAGCTGTGATCTCCCTCAAATCCATTGTAATTCTGAACTGTCTCCTTGTTCTCTGGAAGGTTCAGGCTGGGGAGGCGGTCTCCACTATTCCTCCTCTGCCCAGTCCCTGACACTCTCATGAGAACAGAAGGGGCACTTCCACGCTGCAGTTTTACAGTGGACTCAGTACTCCGCATGCATGCAATATTTTCGGCCAGGGACACGCCCAGCAGAAAGGAATCTCCAGAGGAGGAGGAATTAGCTGCACCCAAGTCTCCAAGAAGTAGGAGGCAGAGCAAGCGATTAGAGCAGAGGCAGGCCAGCAGGAGGCAGGGGAGGACGTGGCTTATATCTGGCCTTGGGAGTGGTCAGAAGCCAGTCGAGTCAACTGACTCTGATGGCGAAGGATGAGTTGTGGAAGCTTGGACTGCTGTAAGCCTGTTATTGAGAAATAAACCTCAGCTACTTAAACTGCCAACGTTCCGTGTCTTGTGTGGGAGAAGCGCTAAACCTGACATTTCCCCAGCATCTACACAGTGTGTCACCCACATCAAAATGCCATCCCATATACCGCCACTAGAGGCGGTTTTAAGGTAGCACAACCAGTGTGGTCGCGCTGGGTGCTGCACTGCAGAGGGCGCCACACCAATGCCATAAGACGCATTTTCTGCTTCAAAACCCCCACCAAGAAAGTATAACTTGGGCCTACTTTACCACTGCAGCACAGACTTTGAAATGGGCTCCACGCAGTTAAGGGGTAGCATGCATCTCTCTGCTCTCTTCCTCCCTTCAGAGTTTCACTCAGGCTCCCTTTGAAGCCCCATTCGTTGCAGCTGTGGTGTATATCTCATATTTCTTTCTGCTTACAGGTGCTTTATCTATGGAAGCCATATTTCCCCCAGGTGTCCATGCAGTTTCTCTAGTCCTTTCATCTCCCTGCTTGCTTAGTCTTGGGCGAACCAAGCAGAGAGGGAACCCAACAGATTCTGCAGAAGATGGAAAAACCAGCCTCTGCCACATAAGCATGGGGTTAATTATATTTATTGCACAAAAAGGGCATTATGTTTTACGCACTTCGGATGCTTTAGACATTGGCTTGTTGCAACTATTTCTCAGTTGGATGGAGACAATGGAAACTGGTGGTTTTTTAAAAAAGTAAGAGAATCTGCTTAATTATTAGGAGCAACAAACAAGAGCGTGATAGGTTCACCGTCAGGAGCATAACCTACCATAGATCATCATATTGTGCTTTATCTCTCTGCAGTTGTTGAGTCGGCTGCCAAAATAAGTTCCTGACAACACAGTATCTGAAGCTCTGCACCGTCCCAACTGTGGTAAAGGAAAACACGTTCCTGCTCTGTTGCTATGTACATTGGCAGGCACACGGTCTATCCAAAAAGCTGAGCTCAAAGCCCTCCAAAAACACCTGCCAGCAGACTGTTGGGAAACATTGCTTAAACAAATATATCTGCCAACTTTCCAGTGCTATCAATTCCTCTGTGCCAAAAAACAGGCATTATTTTAAACCAGGCATGATGGATAACAGGAATTGGGCCTGGATAGGGATGAGGCACAGAATGTGATTCAAATTGTGTCTATAATCGCCCTCAGAGTCACAACCATCTAAAGTACAGATGTCGCAGTATATAAAAGTGAATTGGGCCCAGCTTCTTCATAGAAATATACAGTCTTCTGGAGAGAATTGTTGGACCAGGAACAAGTTGAGGTTCTAAGTTCCCTTCTTTCACCATGGGAGAGTTGTCTTATATTTTGTACTGAGTTGTCCTAGCAGTCCTTGGATAACCCCAAAGGCGGGGGGGGGGGGGAGAGATTTATTTATGTATTTATTAAATATCTATACCACCCTTCATCCAAGAATCACAGGGTGGTTTACAATATAAAACACAAAAATACATACCATAGTAAATAACAAACTAAAACAACAACACCCCCCACACAATATATAAAGGGCCATAGATTGTTTAATTAGCCAAAGACCTGTCAAGTACAGGAGTTCCCCTCTCCCTTCTGGTAGCTCACCAATAAGAATTAACAAGCATCTGGTAGATTTATAGTCTTTTTATTACAGTATCATGTTGTGAGCACAGACCAGTATCTCTCTGCAAGGATAGCAGTTGCTCACTCTGACTCCTCCCCCTCCCCACTTCCACAGCAAGAAGCACACCAACAAGACAACCCTCTTCCTCTGCATCTCCTTTGTTCTTTGACACGCTCAGACCTCCAGGTTTGGGGGGAGGGAGGGGTTTCCCCCTACTCTCGATTGATGTATTGCCCAGCTGCTCCCTCCCTTCTGGTTGCTTAGCTACTATCTCATATCTCGGTAGCTCCGCTCTCAACTGTGCAGCTTCTGTCTCTGCCTGTCTCTCTGCTTCTGGAAACGCTGAGAATGGAGGGGGGGGGTAATATCCCATAATATCCTCTTATGAACTAAGCTGATCTGCCTGCTGCTGCATTCCCCAGCCTTCATCTTCAGAGTATTCCCTGACAAGGCCTGAGAGAAGGGGGATATTTTTGCCTGGTGCCTAAAGACAGATAAGGAAGGAGCCAGGCGAGCCTCCCTGGGGGGAGCATTCCACAAGCAGGGAGGAGGCGCCACAGAAAAGACCTGTTCTCGTGTCCCCACCCTCTGGACCTCTCACGGAGGAGAAACACAAATAAGGACCTCAGATGATGATCACAGAGTCTGGGTTGGTTCACATGGGGAGACACGGTCCTTGAGGTATTGCGGTCCTGAGGTTGCATACAAGATTAGGAGCTAGACTGGGATGGGGAACCTGTGGCCTGCCAGATGTTGCTGGACTCCAACACCCATCAGCTCCAGCCAACAAAGCTAATAGAGATAGTGGGAACTGCTGACCAATAACATCTGGAAAGCCACAAGTTTCTCACCCCATCCCTGTTGCAAGACAGTCAGGGAACATTAATCTTCCATGCAATCTAAAATCAAAGATGCATATTTTATGCCATCAGCATAAAGTTCTTTAAACTCTGCCTATGGGGGCGGAGGTCCGTATAGTTAAAGCTATGGTTTTCCCAGTAGTGATGTATGGAAGTGAGAGCTGGACCATAAAGAAGGCTGATCGCCGAAGAATTGATGCTTTTGAATTATGGTGCTGGAGGAGACTCTTGAGAGTCCCATGAACTGCAAGAAGATCAAACCTTTCCATTCTCAAGGAAATCAGCCCTGAGTGCTCACTGGAAGGACAGGTCCTGAAGCTGAGGCTCCAATACTTTGGCCACCTCATGAGAAGTGAAGACTCCCTGGAAAAGACCCTGATGTTGGGAAAGATGGAGGGCACAAGGAGAAGGGAACGACAGAGGACAAGATGGTTGGGCAGTGTTCTCAAAGCTACCAACATGAGTCTGACTAAACTGTGGGAGGCAGTGGAAGACAGGAGTGCCTGCCGTGCTCTAGTCCATGGGGTCTCGAAGAGTCAGACACAACTAAACGACTAAACCACAACAACAATTCCTGGAAGAAATATAGTTTTCCTAATCAGCATCTACAATGATGGACTCACATATATATTTTCAAAAATACAACTACTATCGCAACAAAATTGGGGCACAGTATCTTAAAATACAAACTTAACAAAGCAACACAGGGTTCCGGATTGTTTTATTATTGTGCAAGGAAGATTCTCAGTATCTTGGTCCCTCAGCCCATCTTTTAAAAGGATATGATTCAAGAACACAAAGAACACTCTGAACTGACTGAAAAATGCGACACCTTGGGATTATTCTTGACGTTTGAAGTTAAACAGATGTTTAGGAAAACAGATGTTTGCTGAGTTAGGTGGCAAAGTTCAGCACCTAGAAAGACTCACAAATGACAGTCTCTATATTCTATGCTTGGAACAAAGTTCCTTGCGCAACGACATACACGTAAATTACATCATCGTCATTTTGGAAAACAGATAGGGGGAAACAAAAAATCAAAGGGAAGTTTTTGGGTCTTCCCCCACCCACCCAACCTAAACTTGTGTTATTCCATTTACCACATCTGTAACCTGCATGTCTGGTTTAGAGCTTGGCTTGAATCTGTATCTTGTCTGCATTGGTCCATGCCTTCCTGTAAAATCTATCTACGGCTCTGATGGTTTATTCTGCCTCCAGCAGAACCAATTGAGCAGAAGCAGCACGTGCATGGGGGCAAGTCTATCTTGATTGCCAGCCTGATGGACAGGAGAAAATCCACATTAACCTCATTCCTTGAAGAAGGAAAATCTGATCTTAGTATCCTGACACCTGACTTTGCATTCCCCCCCCCCCAATGTGGTTAGCCAATAGTGGAAAAAGCATTCCACACACCCTCCCCCCATTTTTCAGTTTCCTTCCTCCCATCCTTCAGCAGTTTTGAGTATATGTACCATTATTTGTAATTTAATAAAGTTTTTAAATGGGTTATTATTTACCAGCTACGGTACATAACATGAAGATGAATTGAGCTCCGTGCACAGAATGTGAAAAAACAACATGTGGCTTTTTGCAAGTATGTAATTTCATCTGGAAACGTTTAGTTCCATCCCATCCTGTCCAACAAAAATCAATAGGATTGTTGCCTCTTGACTTCAGAATAAATCTCCAGATAACCTAAAGGCTCCCACGTTCTAGCCACAATTCCATGCTTCAGCACGAATGTAACATTATGCATAATAAGGAATCATTTGATACCTCTTCCGCCCTTTTTTGAGGGGTAAAATTGCACAGGTCAAGCCATGACAGCATTCTTGAACCATTTTCATGGTCTCAAATAGTCTTCAGCACAAATCTGGGCAACACTTCCTTCAAGATCATCACACCATGGAACCATAGAAGCGATAGGAAGAAACCAATAGAAGGAATCTGGTTGCTTCTGCGAATTGACCTGGACAGAATAGAACGTAGGTGGCCAAAGTGGTGCCCTCTAGATGTTGTGGACTACAATTCCCATCATCTCTCACCATTGGCTCTGCGCTCTAGGGCTGATGGGAACAGCAGTCCACGACATCCAAGGATACCACATTGGCTAAGGCTAAAAAAATGTAGTATAAACACTGACAACTGGGAAACACTGGCCTATGAGTGCTCCAGTTAGAGAACAGCCTTTACCAAAGGTGTCATGGGCTTTGAAGACACTCGAACTCAGGATGCAAGGGAGAAACGTGCTAAGAGGAAGGCACGCTTGGCAAATC
Organism: Podarcis pityusensis; assembly: GCF_964106645.2. Taxonomy (NCBI): domain Eukaryota; kingdom Metazoa; phylum Chordata; class Lepidosauria; order Squamata; family Lacertidae; genus Podarcis; species Podarcis pityusensis. The sequence goes on along the minus strand of NC_138037.1, from coordinate 44,185,594 downwards.
CACACCGGGATCAACTCCCGTCCAGAAACCAATGTCCCCACTGTGGAAGGACGTGGGAATCCAGAATTGGCCTCCACAGTCACTTACGGACTCATTGTTAAAACTGTGTTTTTGGAAGACAATCTTACTCAGCTAGGAGTGATCGCCAAAGATCCCAGCTTAGAATGTGATCCTGGTGATGCTGAATCCCTGTTTTTCATATGAAAGACATTACGAACACAATGTGATGAAAGGAAGCCGCTTGTTTTGCTTAACAAACTGGGTATTGTTCCCTGTGGTATATAATAATAATAATTTATTATTTATACCCCGCCCATCTGGCTGGGTTTCCCCAGCCACTCTGGGCGGCTTCCAACACAATATTAAAATACAATAATCTATTAAATATTAAAAGCTTCCCTAAACAGGGCTGCCTGTTCCAACAAAGCATACAATGTCCCCCAACGGGTCAGTGATATGCAGAAGAAAGAGAGAGATATACTTTAAACGGGATAAGTGAGTTAGCATGAAGAAGGCACATGCAACAGGCTGCAATCCAATATGTGCTTCACTGAGAATAAGTCTCATTGAATTCAGTAGGACTTCTGAGTAGACATGCATTAGTTGTTACAGTGCAATCCTACACAGGTCACCCTGGACTCATTCGGGAGGAAGGATGGGATATAAATTGAATGAATGAATAAACCGACTACTCGGAAGTAAGTCCCACTGAGTTAATGGGACTTACGCCTTGGTGTGGCCTTCTAACTGCTGCTGGACCTCAACTCCCATAATCCCTAACCATTGGTCATGTTCACTGGTAGTCTTTGGAATTAAGAGTCCCACAGCATTTGGTTTCGTCTGCTGTGCACCAAATGAATGTCCTAACTCCACTGATATTTATTTATATGTGTGGCGCTGTGGGTTAAACCACAGAGCCTAGGACTTGTTGATCAGAAGGTCAGCAGTTCGAATCCCCGCGACAGGGTGAGCTCCCGTTGCTTGGTCCCTGCTCCTGTCAACCTAGCAGTTTGAAAGCACGTCAAAGTGCAAGTAGATAAATAGGTACCACTCTGGTGGGAAGGTAAACGGTGTTTCCGTGCGCTGCTCTGGTTCACCATGACGCAGAAGCTGTACGCTGGCTCCCTCGGCCAATAAAGCGAGATGAGTGCCGCAACCCCAGAGTCAGTCATGACTGGACCTAACGGTCAGGGGTCCCTTTACCTTTACCTTTACATATTTATAGTCTCTGGCCCAAAGATGATGATGATGACGCCACCCATCTGTCTGGGTCACCCCAGTCACTTTGGGCAGCTCCCAAAGAAAATATTAAAAACACAATAAAACATCAACCACTAAAAGCTTCCCAGAACAGAGCTGCCTGCAGATGTCTTCTAAAAGTCAAATAGTTGTTTATCTGTTGATCTGATGTTCCACGGGGAGGGTGAACAAAGTAATGAGACAGCAAACAACATTTTAAAACATTAAGTGCAATAAAATAACGTAACGTTTTAAAAACAACTTGAAAGAGAGCAAAAGCCAGAAATAAAACATATCAGCAGTGTGATCCTATACACATTTAAGTCAGCAGCAACAGTAAGACCAGCAATAAAAGTAGAATCTGTTATATTCTAGGGATGACAAAAAGGATGTTTAGTTGTTACCCAGAAGCACTGAAGGCGAGTTCCAGAAATGAGTAAGGAAGCCCATCATAGGTGGTTAACAAAAACTTCCCCTCCACCCTAGCCAACATTGTCTCAGTGCTTGGAATTATGGGAGTTCTGAAGCATCTGAAAGTTCTCCAGGTGTTGTTGGACTATAACTCCCATCAGCCCAAGCCAGCTTGACCAATGATTAGGTATGATGGGAATTGCAGTCCAGTAGCATGGGGGGACGGGGACGCGGGTGGCGCTGTGGGTTAAACCACAGAGCCTAGGGCTTGCTGATAAGAAGGTCGGCGGTTCAAATCCCCACAATGGGGTGAGCTCCTGTTGCTCGGTCCCTGCTCCTGCCAACCTAGCAGTTCAAAAGCACGTCAAAGTGCAAGTAGATAAATAGGTACCACTCCGGCGGGAAGCTAAAAGGCGTTTCCGTGCGCTGCTCTGGTTTGCCAGAAGCGGCTTAGTCATGCTGGCCACATGACTGAGAAGCTGTACGCTGGCTCCCTCGGCCAATAAACCGAGATGAGCGCCGCAACCCCAGAGTCGGCCACGACTGGACCTAATGGTCAGGGGTCCCTTTAGCTTTACCTTTAGCATTTGGGGGCTACATTTTAAAATCTACCTAGAAATAAGCACCTTTGAGTTCGATGGGGCTTAATCCTGGGTAAGTGGTGCAGTCTAAGACTGTAATCCTAAAAGGGAGTAATAATCAAGTATAGTCATACCTCATGTTGCGAACGCTGCAGGTTACGCCTTTTCAGATTGCGTCCCGCGGCAACCCGGAAGTACTGGAAAGGGTTACTTCTGGGTTTCACCGCTCGCGCAGGCACGCAAAATAACGTCATGTGCATGCGCAGAAGCAGCGAATCGTGACCCTCGCGTGCACAGAAGCAGGTTGCGTTCCTTTCAGGTTGCGAACGGGGCTCCGGAACGGATCCTGTTCGCAACCAGAGGTACCACTGTAAGCATGTTTTGGATTTATTTATTTTGGTCCCGCTGACGTGTGCAGAGGAGGACAGCCGAGATGATCAAGGCGTTTTGGCATCACCAAGATTACTGGCAATGTTTGTAAAGCTGCTGTTACTAAAGAAAAATCATTTTGATACCCATTGTACTAAGGCCAACATGAACAAGCCTGAAGTCCAAAGGTCTTGGTGTGCTAATCTGTGGGTACTTTATCTTGTGTGATATGTACTCCTTTGGGCTGATAGGAAGGCTGCAATATCTCTGTGGGGCCATTGAGTGGCCTTGCTTTTATAGAACTGGCTGGCTGACTGCATAGAAACTCATAATGTTTACATTTCTTGCCTTAGAAAGCTGCAATATGACCTGTTATTGAACTGTGATTAATTTTCGTTGATTGAAACATGCCAAAGCACGTGTGTATGTGTGTGTGTGTTTTTACACACACAAAATCACACATGTACTCTCAGTAACCAACTCTGGAGATCTCTCTACAAGGAGATCTCCATTTCAATCTGATGACCCTATCCCTTAAACCAGGGGTCAGTAACCTTTTCAGCCATGGGCTGGTCCACCATCCCTTAGACCATGTGGTGGGTTGGACTATATTTTTTTGGGGGGGGGGGGGAATGAATGAATTCCTATGCCCCAGAGATGCATTTTAAATAAAAGCACACATTCTACTCATGTAAAAACACGCTGATTCCTGGACCGTCTGCGGGCCGGATTGAGAAGGCGATTGGGCCGCATCCTGCCCCCGGGCCTTAGGTTGCCTATCCCTGCCTTAAACAGAAGATAAATTAGTTATCTCCTACCTATATGCAAGTCTTTCTACTGATGGCCAGTGTTCATAATTATTTCTGGAGTGCTTGTTTCTTTGTGTTTAATGCTTCCTCGTGAAATTGTCTTTTGACAGGGAACACATTGCTAGCTTGCCGTTTTGAAATACTGTAGCTCCTATAAAAATTTGATGACTGAAGGCCAGGGGTTATGGGAGTTTTGTTCAGCCACGCATGGATGGAACTGGGTTGAGTATCCCAGCCATAGATATTTTGCTCAGACTAAGTGGTTGTTTTGACAGGGATTGAGGATTATGAAATGACTGAGGACAAATGTATTAAAAGGTAAGTTTTGGTCTGTGGGAACTTTTCATAGGCTGAAGAAAAGGAAAATTCTGCAGCTGCTGGACAATTTACACAGATATTTAGATGGACGTTAATAGTTATGCCACAATATACTTTCTTACCACCATCACCATCAACAACAAATGATCTCCATCAATATATATCTCATGTGCTCCTAGGTTTACTAATTTGGATGAAATGCAGAGATCGCTTGTCTTTTTTTAAAGGGCACACAGAGTCACGCATTAAAGGGGCGGCCAAACCTCTGGGAAATCACAGGGCACAGATAGCCTTGCCGCCACAGATGCCACTTCTGTAGGCTCATCGGGAGCATTTTCGGGCCAGGACAGCGATTACTTTATTGAAGCAATCCGTGTGCGACTAGGTAGCAAAGAACACTATGTGCTTAAGCAAAAACCCAATCCCCCAATCTCATTTTTCCATAAACACGACTGGGCAACAGAGACATAACTCTTTTTAATGCTGTCTCGATGACTTCATTTGCTAAACATTCCAAAGCTCACCAGAGATCATGTGATTCACTCTGCTTCACTCAATCTGGAAACTGATCTGTCCTTTTGATTCGGTAACAGCGGAAAGGTCATTTATCAAAATTCCACAAGGAGTGCATCTATGGAGGCACAACAGCCCTGAAGGCAGGTTTTGTTCTCTTCCTTATAATCCTCTCCAGTCACTGTATATTTCCAAACAAATACCTACATTCATATGCTTCAGCAGCAAGTCCGATGATATGAATACTCTTTCTCTATATGAATATATTAATCGGTATCATACTGATTCAGGCGATTGTTCCATCTGGCTCATTATGGTCCATGCCAGAGGTCACCAACCTTTTATGGGCCCGGGCGCACATCAGAAAATGTAAGAAACCACCAGCCATGTGAACTACAAAATTTCATATGGGGGAAACTGGTGATGTTCACAACCCACCAACTCCTGCAAACAAGCAAAACACCTATACATACCATAGACAAAAAAAAGCAGGTAATATCTCCCCCTCAAAGGCAACTCACACAACAAAAAGCCCCCCAAACCAGTGGTGTAGCATGGGTTGCCAGTGCCCGGGGCCACATGGAGAGGTAGGTGGGAGGGAGGGAAACAGACTGAGTATGTATGCACATTTACCTGCCTAATGTCACCCAGGAGATTGCAGCCACAAAGATAACATAAGAAGAGTTGTTCCATTGTTTGGAGAAGCCATTTTCAACGGAGCCCAGTGACAGAAGTGCACAGCTGTATTGAGGCAGCACCGGGTGTCGATATTTTGTGCCCCTAACCATTTTGCGCCAGGGCAACTGTCCCTGTGCCCCACTCCCTGCAAAGCCGCTGCCCAAAACTCAACTCTACGAAAAGAAAATGAAAAGTTTGGAGAGGCAGCAGCCACTGGTCAGAACCAAGCAGATGGTCTGAGGGCCAGCTGAATGCCACAAGCACCATGTTGAGCACTCCAGGCAGCAACTCCCTAGGTCATGGGTCAGCAAACTAAGGCCTGCGGGCCAGATCAGGCCCAATTGCCTTCTGGATCCGGCTTGTGGACAGTCCGGGAATCGCTGCGTGGATCGCCAGAGCGCGCACTTTCCCTCTCCCTCACACGGCGGCGCTGGCGCCTCTTCCCTCCCTCCTCCTGGCTTCACCCTGCCCTGCCTAGAGGAGGAAGAGGGCTGGGCTTTGTTGGTGCCAGCAGCAGCGCTCGAGTGGCCGCCATTTTAAGCAGCCCCTCTCCAGAGCCCTTTCACGTGCTGCTCATCATCCCTCCTCCGCCGCCGCCGCCAGCCCCTGCCACCGGGGCTCATGGTGCTCTTGTATCATCCCCCCCCAAAAAAATATAGTCCGGCCTCCCACAAGGTCTGAGGGACAGTGAACTGGCCCCCTGCTGAAAAAGTTTGCTGACCCCTGCCCTAGGTTGTCCAGACAAACTCTCCTTAAGCTCATCTGGTGGACTGAGCAGACATGTTGTAGAGGGAAGTGAGGGGCAGATGGGGCTCATCAGCCTGGGAAGGTAGCCCATCTAGGAATATCTTCAGGAGAGGAAAGGCCTAAGGAGTAAACCCTTCACAAACCCAAAGTCAAGTCCCTAAGATGGTTGGATGGCACCTTGTAGGCCTCCTTCTGGCAACTCCTGCAGGTGGTGGCAAATGTTTTGCTCTGCTTTCCTTTGGACCACCTCAGTGAATCTGGGGGTGTCTTGCGGTCTGGGCATTTCAGGACCTCCATGCACACTGCCCAGGTTTGCAGCCTGGAGAGGTCACTTTGGTGCTGCTAACACAGCCCCCCCCCCAAAAAAAACCAACTCAGGAGGCAGCAGTTATGAGTTCCGAGTCTCTGCAGCCACAGCAAGTTCTGTGATTCTACAGTGCTTTGACTTCACCTCCAGAGGCACACTCCATTGTCCCTTAAGACAGGCAGATCATAGAATCATAGAAGCACATGCATGTAGACTTGTGGCAGAATTGTGTAGGAGAGGGCAAAGTCTGCCCTCATGTTTCATTCAGCTCATGGATGCTCAAGACAAGCACCTGAAAAGGGCTTGTTTGAGCTAAGGATAGAAATTGTGCCATATTTAGCCACATGCTCGTCTACAGGAGAAAATGAAGGTGGTATTAAGAAGGATGCACTGTACTCGCTTCTTTGTAAAAAACAATAATAATGTTTTTAAAACAACAACAGCCCTGTCCCACCTTGCCTCAATCCACATTGCATTTTAAATGGGACATGGGCCATTTGATCTGAGAAATGCACAGTACAGTACTTAAAATATTCTTCCCTTTGGGCCTCCTCTAGACTGCAAGAGAGTAATAACTTCTTGAGCTTCAAAACAACTTGTGCTGGGAGTTGAATTGGGTCAGGGCCCAACAGCAGCTCCAAGTCAAACAAGCCCACCAAATGCCCAGTATACCTTTTCCTGCGGTTTTAAAAGTTGGCCCACTTTATCGTAGCTCACTTCCTCTTTCCATGCTCTCTGCTCTGAAGTCAGAAGAGGAAAGAGCAGGGCATCAAACACTTGGCAGATCTGTACAAAACAATCATACTGTTGCTAAGGCTTGGGATCTCATAAGCCCAGAAGAAGTGATCCACTTTTGGAATATTTTGCCCACTCAGTCACTTAGATCTGGGGAACTGGCATTTCTGAATGGGCAACATAATGGTCATTTCACAGTTGAAAGAAATTGTTTCTTTTGAGTGGCGGCACCTATATTTTGAAACTCCCTGCCCATTCATTATGCCACAGATGCTGTTTGGGTTTTGGAGCCTGCTAAAACTCTTTTGGTTGCAGCAAGCCTACTGAGGCATGTGATTTTGACAGACGGTTTTAACAAGTTTAAAGGTTTTAAAATTTTATTATTTATTTTAAAATGTTTGACACAACTTCATTTTAATGTTTGCTCTTTTAAAATTGGTATTTTTTTAATGAATATTTTAGACAACCTGTTTTAGACAACCCTCAGAGGTCTTCTGTTCTACTAAAACCAATAAACAAAACAAAAGCGGTATATAAAAGGTAAAGGAACCCCTGACCATAAGGTCCAGTTGTGACCGACTCTGGGGTTGCGGCACTCATCTCACTTTACTGGCCGAGGGAGCCTGCGTACAGCTTCCGGGTCATGTGGCCAGCATGACTAAGCCGGTTCTGGCGAACCAGAGCAGCGCTTGGAAACACCGTTTACCTTCCCATTGGAGCGGTACCTATTTATCTACTTGCACTTTGAGGTGCTTTCGAACTGCTAGGTTGGCAGGAGCAGGGGCAGAGCAACGGGAGCTCACCCTGTCACAGGGATTCAAACCGCCGACCTTCTGATCAGCGAGCCCTAGCCTCTGTGGTTTAGACCACAACGCCACCCGCATCCCAGAAGGGGTGTGTACATTTTGTTAAATAAATACGTAAATAAATAAACAGAAAGTGTACCAGTAAGGCCTGTGCCACAAATGGTAGCAAAGAAGAGAAACAGCTGGAAGAGATTTTTGCAGACCAAACACAACCAGTCACCTGGGGAACCAATTTCTGTGAGTGGTCAGCAGCACTTGTTTCTAATCTCCAGTTGTTAAAAAAACAAAACAAAAACAAAAAAAACCTGCTCTAAATTTGCCTGAATTCAGAACAAGAATTCTAAGTAAATGCCTGCCAGTCTGAACCTGGTCTCTTCTATTACAAAATTGCCAGTGTTATCAGAAATCAGTAACCAATGTTACTTATAACTACATATTGTTTCTCTCCCCCTCCCCACCTCTGAAAGAAGAAGAAGAAGAAGAAGAAGAAGAAGAAGAAGAAGAAGAAGAAGAAGAAATGGGGGTGTGGGAAACTAAGGGTTATTTTACCAATACTGGAAGAAAATATGCTTAAAACTTCAGTCAGCCATACTTCTTCTGGGTACCAAAGTTCACAGTTTTCCTTGAGGTTCTTCTAGCTGAATTCTTTTCCTTTATGGCATCAAGTTATTTAAAGGACAGAAAACCCATTTGAGTAGGAAAAGAAGTTTTAAATGGTCCCCGGGCATTTATTTCAGTGTTTAGGTAAGGAAAGTGTACTGGAGAAGGAAGGGAAAGTACTGTAGGAGGGAATGGTGGGCTTGAAACAAAGAAATTTAGGGTTCAGATCTTCTCCTAGCTGCAGCCCTTGGAAGAATTCCAGATCACCATCCATCCAAGTGAAATTGACATACCACATTGCAGTTTTAAGTATAAAATCCAATGCTGCCCAGTGCCAAGTTGGTCTGCCATAAAACCTCAATAGTCCACAATTTGATTATGCAGGAGGGCATCAACCTAGCATGTATTATCAAGACCTGGGTGGATGACCTGGGCCTGGGACAAACTGATGTCTCTGTTGTGTCTTCCAAAGTTCTTGCTGCAGCACCAACTTAAGTTCTGTCATTGAGGGGAGAGTTTCGGGCATGATGGCGTCATCATCTGCTATGCCAGAAGTTGCCAACCTTTGAATTCCACGGCCACCATTGGATTTTTCAATGAATGCTGTAGGTGTCACCCATTCTGGTCACATCTTTGCCTCCTCTCAGTGGATCGGTGCCACCCTCCCTAGATACAGAAAGAGAGAACGTGTGCACGAAAGCACTTCACTTTCCCTAAGGAATCTGTGTAAAAGTTGCAGCCAGTAGAATTAATCTGAACCTTGATGTTATGTACTGAGTTGAATAGGATCCAAAATGCAGCAGTCTGATTGGTCCTAGAACAATAGGATTCAGAACGCAGCACTCTGATTGGTCCTAAAACAATAGGACCCAGAATACAGCAGTCTGGTTGGTCCGCAGGAGCCACCCAATCCAGCTCCAGGTGGAAGTGAATCCGCAACCTGATTGGCCTACAGGAGAATCCTGGAATTAGCCAATCATGTGGGGCCCATTGTGTAAATAATGTATATAAAGCAGACATTCTGGGAGAACTTCCATTCCTCCTCACCACTATGAGCTGAATAAAGAGCATGAAATCCACTCTCAACTCCGAGTATATTTCACTTGAAAATCACATAGAGCTGAAAGAGGAAGTAGGAAAGAAGGCCACACTTCCAACTTCCTCTTCCGGCTTTGTGTACTTTTCAGTGGAGGAAAGGGAAAATAACCACCCTCATCACCTCATGACCAAGAGGACAGTAAGTGTGGGGGCTCAAGACACAGGACCTTTCTAAATCCCTGCATTAAAAGGCTAGATGCTTTTTGTTTAATGTTCAGTTCATGGCTATGTGTAATTCTTGCTGGGCTTTATCAGTGTACTGCTGATATGCTAAGTGGCATTATGAGTTGTGTTTTTTCCTTTCTTTCCCCAAAGTGCCTGAAGATGGATTTACATTACATGCCAGACTCTAAAGGCATCCTTGGAACACTTACATATTTTTCTTGGTGTAAATAATTGGAGTAGCGTCAATTGTGTCAGCGATCTGTTTACCCAGGATACAACAAACACTGCAGGGGAACCATAACTGTCACATTACTAAGGTGCATTAATAAAATGACGTGAGTGTGTACGCTAAGTTTGTATGCTGTGGTTCAAAGTTGTATTTGTGTCTTTTTTAAAATGTTTGCCAGCCTTTGCAAAGCTTAGGCTCAGCCAGGAGGGCTGTTTGCCTTCTAGTTGAGCATCAGGTTTGAGGAACACAAACAAGGGCAAAGCAAATGTATGTTGACAATAAGACAAATGCGGAGAGGAAATAAATAAATGTGTCAACATGTTGCTAAAATAATGGAAAGAAATTATAAATTGCTTCTTAGTAAACATCTATCAATCATGGGTGAACGCTGAGCAGTGTGGCACAGTGGTTAGTGTCAGGCTAGAACCATGGGACAGGAGAACCGGGTTCAAATCCTGAATCAGTCATGAAGTGCACTGGGTGATCTTGGGCCAGTCACTCTCTATCAGCCAATAATAATAATAATAATAATAATAATAATAATAATAATAATTTATTATTTATACCCTGCCCATCTGGCTGGGCTTCCCCAGCCACTCTGGGCGGCTTCCAACAAAATATTAAAATACTGTAATACATTAAACATTAAAAGTTTCCCTAAACAGGGCTGCCTTCAGATGTCTTCTAAAAGTCTGGTAGTTGTTTTTCTCTTTGACATCTGGTGGGAGGGCGTTCCACAGGGCGGGTGCCACTACCAAGAAGGCTCTCTGCCTGGTTCTCTTCCCTGTAACTTGGCTTCTCGCAATGAGGGAACTGCCAGAAGGTCCTCAGTGCTGAACCTCAGCATCCGGGTAGAACGATGGGGGTGGAGACGCTCCTTCAGATATACTGGACCGAGGCCGTTTAGGGCTTTAAAGGTCAGCACCAACACTTCGTGCTCGGAAACGTACTGGGAGCCAATGTAGGTCTTTCAAGACCGGTGTTATATGGTCTCGGCGGCCACTCCCAGTCACCAGTCTGGCTGCCGCGTTCTGGATTAGTTGTATTTTCCAGGTAGCCCCATGTAGAGTGCATTGCAGCAGTCCAAGCAGGAGATAACCAGAGCATGCACCACTCTGGCAAGGCAGTCTGCAGGTAGATAGGGTCTCAGCCTGCATACCAGATGGAGCTGGTAAACAGCCTAAACTACAACGCAGGATTGTTGTGAAGATAAAATGGAGAGGAAGGAAACTATGTACACCGCCATCTTGAACTCTTTGGAGGTAGTAATAATAAATAAAGGGTTGTATCCAACTAAGTTTTCCTCTGAGTGAGGAAATGAATAAACCTCAAGTTAGTCTTGCTCATTAATTCCAGCTCAGAGCAGGACTAGCATTGAGTACAACCCAAATAAAGAACTATTTAGCAGAGAAACAACTTTCTTTTCGAGTAGAGGTCTTGTCCCAATGAAGAGAAGGAAGGTAGCGAGAGAGTGAGAGAAAGCTGTATATTGACAATAAGTAAAGTGGGCAGGGAGGAATTTGAAGAATGCAATTATAAAAACATTAAGACTACCAGTGGAAATGCTTTTAGATGCTTCAGAAGCAAGAAATAAACCAGGGAGGTGGCCTGACAACGAGACAAAGGTTCTGAAAGGTTATCTGAAGTATCTGAGGGATACTTCAGAGAAGTTAAAACACATTCATTACACTGATCATGACTATGGGGAAATGCTGGCCAGATACCTGAGACTCGGCAAATGTTATGTTTCTTAAGAGTGCAGAAGAAATGGTAGGAATGTAAAAGTGCCCCTGCCCCCCCCATATATATGGGCCTAGGGCAAATATGAAAATTTAAGAAACTGTCATGGGTACCACAAAATAACCATTTCACTGAGGAGAAAACGGTGGTGCTCATAAACACCCCCCAATTAAGCAAAACACCTTCTAAAGAAATGAAACATGGAGAAGAAGAAAAAGCAGACAGCTCCCCTCCACACAAAAAACCCATGTAGGTAAATGGTAAAAGTAAATGACCCCTGGACGGCTAAGTCCAGTCAAAGGCGGCTATGGGGTTGTAGCGCTCATCTTGCTTCAGGCGGAGGGAGCTGGCGTTTGTCCACAGACAGCTTTCCGGGTCATGTGGCCAGCATGACTAAACCACTTCTGGAACAATGGGACACTGTGGTGGAAACCAGAGCGCACAGAAATGCCTTTTACCTTCCCGCCAAAGCGGTACCTATTTATCTACTTGCACTGGTGTGATTTCGAACTGCCTGGTTGGCAGGCGCTAGGACAGAGTAACAGGCGCTCACCTCATCGCGGGGATTCGAACCGCTGACTTTCTTTCTTTTTTTTTTTTAAAGATATTTATTTCAAATTTAAGATTACAAAAAAGAAAAAGAAAAACCATACAACATACAAAGAAAACTTTAACCATAACAGAACGTAGAATGGACAAATAAAAAAGGACAATAAAGTAGAATATAAAAAAGACTTAACAAAAAAATATAAAAATACATTAAGTTAAAATAAGACAAAAAACAGATTAAACCTTTACTTAACCTTTTTCCCTTTACTTATTTCCATGACCTCCTCTCACCTCCCAATTTTGTATTCTAGTTCCGATCATATTTCCAGCAAATCCTTCTAACCTTCTTTTCATTTACGTATTTTAAAATTAAAATAATGTAATTAAACCTCCTCTATTTCATCAATTCCCACACATTTTGACTTAGTCCATTATATCATGTCTGCCAAAACGACCTAATATTCTTTTCCAACCTCTTTCTAACATTCTTTTATATTGCAGTATTTTTGAAGATATATTTTGAATTTTTTCCAGTCTTCTTCCATCGACCCTTCTCCCTGATCTCGAATTCTGCCGGTCATCTCAGCCAGTTCCATATAGTCCATCACTTTCACCTGCCATTCTTCTCGGGTAGGCAATTCTTGTGTCTTCCAATACTTTGCGATGAGTGTTCTTGCTGCTGCTGTAGCATACATAAAGAAAATTCTATCCTCCCTTCGCACCAATTGGCCGACCATGCCCAGGACGAACCGCTGACTTTCTGATTGGCAAGCGCAAGAGGCTCAGTGATTTAGACCACAGCACCACCTGCATCCCTTTACCAAACAACAAATAAATATCTAATGGGGAAGGGGAAGGGACAAGGGTGGTGTCTGAGGCTCCCATGTTGGAGATCCCAGCATTAAGGAGAAGAGTAACAAAGTGTACAGCCTGATTTGGTCAATAGCACCCCAATGCTGGGCCCTAGGCATGTCCAACCAATAGAAACATTTTGTAAAACATGTTTTGTAAAACATGAAAAAGTGTGTGTGTGTGTGTGTGTGTGTGTGTGTGTGTAGAAATTCATCACAAGCAGTTCAGCCTTACTGTGTACAAAAACCACCAGTGTGACAGATGAAGATGAATAACGCAAAAATAGAAAACCCTGAATACTGCCATTTTTAAAAGATGTAATTTAAGCCTGGGCCTTCGTATTATTTGGATGTGAATGAATTGAGCTCTGTCATTCAGAGATGTAAGATGAAATTGCACTTTTAAAAAAAAGATATGAAAGAACTGGAAAGTGGGGAATTAATATTCATGTGCTCATAGACCCTAATGACAAACGATGCCTCAGATGTAGATTGAAAATTGACTTCCATTTGCTTATGATGGGTTTTGTATTTTAGGATATTGGAAAAAAGGAACGAGAGAAAGGCAGGCCCTGAAATATCTGTTATTAGACGTGCTTGCGGTAATTGGAATATGTATCCATTTTCTTTACTTGTCTCTTACCAGTTTTGTGAATGACTCATAAATCACAGATGCTGAATCCAGCCGGTACTTGGGGGATTCGCGACCAACCAGCTGAAACGCATACCAGTGTAAAAAGTAAAGTTCAGACTGTTTCAAAGTATCTTCATTGCTGACAGCAGCCTAACGTTGCACCATGTATGCAGTAACATTGCAGAAAGAAAGACATATCGGGTTATGGAAAGGGCAGGACAGATATTAAAATCATAGAATTGTAGAGTTGGAAGGGATCCCAAGGATCGTGTAGACAGGGGCGAACGAAGGTGTTGTGACACCCGAGGAGGCAAACCGCTATGTACCGCACATGTGCGGCAATGTTACTTACAGCGCCGCACATGTGCTGTACATAGAGGTTTGCCACTGGCTCTGGGATCCTCTGCTCGCGGCTGCAGCCACAAACGGAGGATCCTCCACATGTGGCTGCGACGGCACGATAGCTGCTCACGCCACCACGAGCCCCTGCAGGGTGCTTTCTTGTCACTCGCCCCCAAATATGGCAGCCGGGCGCACCGCCCCCCCGCCCCCTCATTGCGACACCACTGCATGCAGTCCAACCCCCTGTGATGCACCCAATTCATTTTAAGCACCCAATCCATTTTAAGGGTCCATATGAGTGCTGTGCCAAAATCTGCCTTGCAACTTCTCAAGTTTTAAGGTAAAGGTAAAGGGACCCCGGACCATTAGGTCCAGTCCCGGACGACTCTGGGGTTGCGGCACTCATCTTGCTTTATTGGCCGAGGGAGCCAGCGTACAGCTTCCGGGTCATGTGGCCAGCATGACTAAGCCGCTTCTGGCAAACCAGAATGGTACCTATGTATCTACTTGCACTTTGATGTGCTTTCGAACTGCTAGGTTGGCAGGAGCAGGGACCAAGCAATGGGAGCTCACCCCATCACGGGGATTCGAACCACCAACCTTCTGATTGGCAAGTCCTAGGCTCTGTGGTTTAACCTGCATCTTTCTCAAGTTTCATTCCCCTTCAAAAAAAAAGGGGGGGTTGCCTTTTCCTGCTCTTTTTCAGGATGCTTTAAAAACTTTCAGGTTTTCATTCATATATATATATATATATATATATATATATATATATATATATGCGCGGCTGTGAGAGCCAACTTATTTTATCATTTCAGGGTGGTCAAGAGTGGGTTATGTCTTCTTTGTCCCCTTTCAACTGTTCTTCTACACCAGGGTTTCCCAAACTTGGGTCTCCAGCTGTTTTTAAACTACAACTCCCATCATCACTGACCACTGGTCCAGCTAGCTAGGGGTGATGGGAGTTGTAGTCAACAACAGGTGGAGACCCATGTTTGGGAAATCCCGTTCTACACTCTAAACCTTTCCCAGTGGCCAGTGCTTCCAGAATCTCTGTTTTGGGGTGGGATTCAACCACATACCAGCAAATTCAGGTTGTGCAAACCAGCTCCCCCCAAAGATTGGATTTTCTGGGATAAGAAAAGTGGTTGGGAGATATGAGATAACACACTGTAAGCAAAATCTCCTCTGAGAGAAACAGCACACCACCCAGACCCATTACATTTCGGTTGCTATATCAATTGCAGACTTTGGAGCCTTACTATAACCATTCACAGCTCATACCACCTCATGGTTCCCCCCTCTTAATTTCCACATCAAAAAAAATTCTGAGTGGATTTTTATTGAAAAATCCCCACATGGAAACAGGATGGAATGGACTTTAGTCCCAATCCTTGGCCTAAAAGAAGAAGAAGAAGAGTTTGGATTTGATATCCCGCCTTTCACTCCCTTTCTCAAAGCGGCTAACATTCTCCTTTCCCTTCCTCCCCCACAACAAACACTCCGTGAGTTGAGTGGGGCTGAGAGACTTCAGAGAAGTGTGACTGGCCCAAGGTCACCCAGCAGCTGCATGTGGAGGAGCGGAGACGCAAACCCGGTTCCCCAGATTACGAGACTACCGCTCTTAACCACTACACCACACTGGCTCTCAGGATTTCATCATTCATTCCATCCCCCACTGAAGCTCAATTCATTGTTGCCCATCCCAAGAATATATTGGGACCCCCTTAAGCTCAATCCCACCCATCTGCCATGAAAGAATCCAACAAGAAATAATGAAAAACAGATATAGGAGATTGCACCCTCCTGTAGATTCTCACTAATGCGGATTTATTAGTATTTCTTCACACATGTAATCTGCTACAATTTAATGAGCATTTTGGCAACAGTTGCTCTTGTTCCTGGAGCAACTTTTTGTTTCTTCAACAGCATGTTTAATCTTTTAAGGATCATTGGATTAGATGTTTCCGGAACCATGAAAAAAAGAAATCGCCGTGTTATCTACTAACGGTTTTCTCCGCAGTCAAGAATTTGCACTTTATGAGTTTATTGCACGCTGACACAATAGCTGTTCCTGTTTACCTATTATTTAAGTGAAAAAGTCAGGAAACATTCTAAAATCAAATTCACTGGCACCTTTTGGAATTGGACGGCTGGCACTGCTAATGTAATGATTTTCTTAAAAATAGGGGAAAGTATAACTATAACACGCCTACCTCCAAAACTCACACTTTCTGTGAAATTTAGGCAACGTATATTACAGCTTTGGCTTATGCATGGTTGCAGAGTTTTGTTATTAAGTTCTTAATTCAGCCATTATTTTTCACCACTCCACAATGCAAATAAAATGGCATCAGTGAATACATTGTAGGTTCTATCCAGCTGCTCTGCCGTCCCTTCCAATTTCACCCTCCATGTGGGCTTTGTGTCATTTAGGGAGTCCATTATTGGTCTCCTCAAAATTCTCTCATTTTCTCTCCCTCCTCTTTCTACCACTAGCAATAATCACCACAGGTGAGAATGATCCTGACCACCCTTGGGGGTAATGAGCAAAAGGTAAGCATTTTTACATGCCATGGGTTTCAGTGGGAGAGAATGCTCATTAAATCTGTTGAATTCAAAATTACTCTTAGTTCAGAACGTCAGGCAAGAAGCGACATGTCAAAAATGTATGAAATTCTGCACAGTGTGGGGAAAGTAGACAGAAAGTAGTATTTATTCCTCTCTCATATAGCACTAGAAGAAAGCATTTCTTCACAGACAGCAGAGTTTAACTATGGAATTCACTTCCCCGAGAGGCAGTAACGGCCACCAACTTTCATGGAGGACCACACAGATTCATGGAGGAAAAACTATAAATTGCTCTTAAAGAAAAAGCAATTTACAGTGGTACCTCGGGTTACATACGCTTCAGGTTACAGACTCTGCTAACCCAATTTGGTTATAATCAGTGATTTTTTTCTGGGGGTATGTAGGGGTATGCGTACCCCTAAACATTTTGTGAAACTAATGGGAGAAGAAACTAAAAAATAATAATTAAAACGGTGAATCGTCAGTTCCACTGCTACCCTCAATGGCAGCCTCATTTCCTGTCACGGTGTTTCCTGAGTCTCAGACTGAAGCGGGCGTTTAATGTGTGAAGTAGGAGTTGGAATCTAGCATGGTGATTGGTCAGTTTTGTTGTTACCACCTCCGATGGTGGCTTCATTTCCTTTCCCAGTGATTGTCTTGAGTCAAAATGAGACTACAGTGGTACCTCAGGTTAAGTACTTAATTCGTTCCGGAGGTCTGTTCTTAACCTGAAACTGTTCTTAACCTGAAGCACCACTTTAGCTAATGGGGTCTCCTGCTGCCACCACGCTGCCAGAGCACAATTTCTGTTCTTATCCTGAAGCAAAGTTCTTAACCTGAAGCACTATTTCTGGGTTAGCGGAGTCTGTAACCTGAAGCATATGTAACCTGAAGCGTATGTAACCTGAGGTACCACTGTACCCCTAAACATTTTTTAAAGAAAAAAGTGCTGGTTATAATAAGGCTTACATTGGATTTTTGTAATTGAAAACTAATAAAAATTATTGCAAAAAGAGAGAGAATGAGTGTGACTTAACCGTTAAAAGGTTGAGGTGACCTGCGTTCAGATCCATTCTCAGCCAGGAAGCTCACTGGCAGAGCAATCTTATACATGTTTACTCAGAAGAAAGTCCCACTAGGTTGAGTGGGTCTTCTTCCTAGCTTAGGTGTGTTCAGGTTTGTAGCCTGGGTAACCTTGGGCCCAGTCACTATTACACAGCCTAACCTCCCTCACAGATTTGTTGTTTTGTAAAATATGAAAACAAATCCATCACTTTTAAAACCTACATAACTGGGCATATTTAAAATAAAGTTGGCTCAAGTGTCCTCCCTCTCTCCCTCCTCTCTCTTTTGCAAATGCAAAGTAAAAAAAAAGCAGGAAAACCTGATAACTCGTAAGGACTCCTCTGAGGAAGATTTTAAAGAACCATTAGAGCCTTAAATCACTTCAACTAGTTGGAAGAAAGTTTAAATTTCTAAATAGTAAAAGAGAAAGAAAACTATTCCAGGATCTTTTGAGTATCTTCCTGATTGCAAGGGAAAATCTATGAGCGCTTAGCAGCAATTTAAATTTGCATTTTCAGTTATCCCTGCTGAGGCCATCTAAGATGAAACAGTAGGTTTAAATGTAATTTACTGCAGGAGCTACTCAAGACTGCTCTAGCTACACACACAGAACTTGCAATTATTTTTATGAATACTCCTTTGCCAATTGCCAATTTAATTATTTTTTTTTAGCCGGGGGGGGGGGGACCTAACTGCTTGAAACCTTATTCCCAGTCAGCATATAAGAATAAGATGCCATGTGTTGAAAAAAGCACATATCTGACAGTTTTGCCCCCTGTAAGGCAGATGAAAAGAAAAGCACAAAATCTTGTGAGGTAAACACTTTTTTTCTTCTTCAGGAAAGACAGATGCTAGCACAGTTTTTATGCTGAACAATACCTGTAGTTCTGCCCCCACCACTTCTCACACAGAGAAGTTAACTCTGTGTTGGAAAAATATTGTGTGAAAGCAGCCTTGAAGGTTTTGCACGAAGTCTGTAATAGTGTGGGACACCAGGGATTTCTTCTCAGGACCCTTAAAAACAAGGGAGGACAGGGAGTGGGGTGGGCTATATGAGATTCTGGTGCAGAATTCGGGCAAAACATGCCAGGTTCAATCCTTGGCAGACCTGGGAAAGAATCCAGTCACGGTAGACCACACTCTTCAACATGGACGAAAGGTCTGATCTGCTTCAAAGTAGGTTCCTGGTTTCCTGTTTAAGAAAAGGCCTTGGGCAGAGTAGATAGGACAGGTAGGATTAATGGCAAACACCTAAAGAATTTGTAAGGTGGGTGTGCTGAATCTGTAGTTCAAACTTATGCATGTTTCTCCAGATGCAAGTCCCATTCGACTTACTACCAGCCAGGTGTGTTTAGGATTATAGCAATGGCAGACCCTCCAAGTGTCCCATTTTCCAGAGACGGTCCAAAATTTACAGAAGCCATCCCGGTTTTCGATTTGTTCCTGGAATATCCTGCTTTTCCTTAGGACATCCCGATTTTCATTGGAGAAATGTTGGTGGGTATGGAGTTATGCAAGCCCCCTGAGCCAAGGAGGTAAGTAACTATACAGCCTTTAGAAGTCATCTGAAGGCAGCCCTGTATAGGGAAGTTTTAAAATGTTTAATGTTTCATTACGTTTTTATGTATGTTGGCAGCCACCCAGAGTGGAAGGGGCAACCCAGTCAAATGGGTAGGGTAATAATAATAATAATAATAATAATAATAATAATAATGGAATAGGACACCCCTATTTTTATTGGCGACACGGGTGGCGCTGTGGTCTAAACCACTGAGCCTCTTGGGCTTGCTGATCAGAAGGTCGGGGGTTCGAATCCCGCAACGGGATGAGCTCCCGTTTTTCGGTCCCTGCTCCTGCCAACTTAGCAGTTCGAAAACACGTCAAAGTGCAAGTAGATAAATAGGTACCACTCCGGTGGGAAGGTAAACAGCGTTTCCGTGCGCTGCTCTGGTTCACCAGAAGCGGCTTAGTCATGCTGGCCACATGTATGCCGGCTCCCTCGGCCAGTAAAGTGAGATGAGCACTGCAACCCCAGAGTCGGCCACGACTGGACCTAATGGTCAGGGGTCCCTTTACCTTTACTTTTACTATCCTTAACATTCCCACAAGCAGACTCCCACATTAAAACCTGCCCCTTCATGTTTGTTTAGCTACAGTTTTCCCCCCAACCAATTGAAGGAAACATTTGGAGATATTAAAAAGCAGAACTAGAAACTAAACAAAAGTGGCAGGATTGTCACCAAGGTCCACACTTCTGCGGGTTCTCAGCTAGGGAATCTGCCATGAATTCTGAAATATGCTGACTACTGTCAACTTCCACGCACAGCTGTTTATACAGACCTCCGTGGTTTTGTTTGGCTAAGAGGCATTTGACCAAAGAAACCCCACCCCTGCCCTTTCAACAAGGCTGTTGATATAGCTCGCTCTTTCACCGCCTGCAGGAAGTCATGGGCAATGACGCAATATAATGTTCACCATTTTGCGTCCTGCAATGAACCATAAATATTCAAGGCGCATAACATCAAGTCCAACATGAGCAACACTTTGGGATGGGAGATCTTTACCACACCTGCACTGCACGCACATGTTTCCTCCGCTTTCCATCCTATCAGATGAACATTATGAAATAGAATAAAATGTGAATTATCTAGCACCAATAAGAGATCAGAGCAGGACTGCAGGATTTGATGCCCTCTGTTACTAGACTACAATTCATGCAAACCCTGCCCATTAGTTATGCTGGCCAGGGTTAAAGAGGATTGAAGACTATCAACTTCGGGAGGTTTCCCATTTCTAGAACAGATGCACACCTGGCAGGGCAAAATCTGTTCTACTTTTTTGTCCTAGAATGAGTACCTATAGCATGTGATGGAGAAAAATAACATGGTGTACCTGACACAGTGCCAGACATTTTGCTGATGAATGATGCCCAAATTTTGCCCCCTTCACAGAGAATGGGACTCATTTGCACTCCCACAATACGTGTGTTCATATTTTTCCATCTATATATTTCATGGGTTGTTGGGGGTTTTTTAAACTTACCATTGCCCATCACATGCTTCTATATTTACATGAATAATTCTACCTTAAGACCAAGCCTGACATCACTCAGAAGCATGCCAGGTTTATTTTTAATTAATAGTTGTCATTGGCGGAGGGTGGGGGGAGGCATGGCAAACATTTTTAATTGGGATTACAAAGTGCAGAAAGGGGAATATTACCTCTTCTCCCTACAGACACAATCCCAATGAAAATTTAGCTCCCTTAAATAATAATAATAAAACCCTCCTATTTACCTTCAAAAAAGGACTAATCATTATATGGGGAGGGCAATTTTCACTGGGATTGTGGTTGGAGAGAGAATGTTCTTCTTCCCCTCCCCATGTGCTGTAATCTAAATAAAAATCCCCACCTCCCCCATGCCTTCTATCATTTTCAAAAAAGGGGAGGTGGACCTGATGTGCTTATTAATGGTGTGTTTAGTACAGGGCCGGATCAAGACCTTTAGAGGCCAGTATATATCTAATTCAAAACTTAAACAAGAATAAAACGTAAAATGAAATTTTACTTTTCGAAATGAAACGAAACCTACAGTAAGATGAAAAATAATGTTTATTTTTGTAAACTTTACTTATATTGGGGGGGGGGGTATCCTGCTTTTTCTAACTGCAATTCTATCAGAGCCTCAAAACTAATCTTACGTAACACATCTACTTCTAAACTTAGTGGATATAAGGCATCCAGCTGGCCTTGTTGCGTAGTTGTTCCGTTCTGATTTTTAATATATTTCAACTGAGAAAATGAATGCTCAGCCGAGCAATTTGGGACCATGAATGTTAAAAATCCAACAATGGGAAATTTCTTTGGTGCCCTCCTTCCCTTGATGCCCTAAACATGTGCTTATTTTGCTTAATGGTTAATCTAGCCCTGGTTTAGCATCGTGTCTAGTTTGTCTCTTAGCAATTGTTCCTAAGTTAACAAATAATGTGTTCTTTAAAAAAAAACCCAGCTTTGAATCTGCACTGCACAAAATACTTCCAAAAGCTTCCTTTCCCCCACTTTCCCGTTGTTCTTGTCCTCAAGCCTCTCCTTTCAGAGACGCAGCTCTCCGTGAGCTGCCGCTTCTGCACCGTTGCAGACAGTTGCAGTGCCTTGCAGCTTGTGATACCCAGAGACATTCTCCCAAAGCGCATTTGCCTGGCTTCTCTGAACTCTCCACTCCTCACACCTCTGCAGGCACATCTTCTGCAGATAAAGGTAAAGGACCCCTGACAGTTAAGTCCAGTCACGAACGACTCTGGGGTTGCAGCGCTCATCTCGCTTTACTGGCCGAGGGAGACAACATTTGTCCGCAGTTTTCTGGGTCATGTGGTCAGCATGACTAAGCCGCTTCTGGCGAAACCAGAGCAGCGCACGAAAACGCTGTTTACCTTCCCACCGGAGCAGTACCTATTTATCTACTTTCACTTTGACGTGCTTTCGAACTGCTAGGTTGGCAGGAGCTGGGACCGAGCAACGGGAGCTCACCCCATCGCGGGGATTCGAACCGCTGACCTTCCAGTTGGCAAGCCCAAGGCTCAGTGGTTTACACCACAGCACCACCTGCACCCTTGCCTTCTTCTGCAGATAAGACTACATAAAGATACACCTGGCACAAGCATGCATGCAAAGCAAGCATGCAAAGTAGGTGCCCAAACTCCAGAACAACCCACACCGACCCCTCATCCCCTCTTTTCTTTGAGGAACACAACAGCTCTCTTCCAAAAGGAAATGATACTAGTTGTGAGTCTCAGTCAAAAAAACCCTGTTTTCCAGCCACATTTGCTCACACTGAATATTGTTTCCCTCCAGCTTTGGGCTCTGGCCAGACTCTAAAACCCGTGCATTTCTGTCTTGATGTCTACAGTTAACTTGCATTTCTTCATTATCCTTTTGCCAGCTGGTGATATTAAAATATACCATGTCATAAGGGACTATATCAATTACACGAGCATTAAAAAAGAAAAATCAAAGGCAAGAGCAGAGGCAGTTTTTCTCCTTTAAAAAATGAGCAAGTGCTTCTTATAAAATATTATGCTTCGCACCCCCCTCCAAATTGTAGCTTTTTCAGATGACATATGCTGAGTACGAGTATTCCCCACAAGCTGCGTGTGCTTATTGCCTGAATGTTATTTCAACGTATGGTCTGTAAAAAACAGGGGCCGGCAGGTAAGGGCTGCTCCACAAGTTAGGTGGCAGGTGAGCATGAACACATAATGTCTGAATGAGACCTGAATGTCTGTATATACATGAAAGCCGTGTCCCAAGAGCTGCCATTGGCTACAGTTCCCTAAAATATACGTGTTTCACAGAGACTAAGCCTCTCGTTTCATAGGTAAGGGTATTCCATGGGAATGATGGGTTGAGACAAAGAGCTGTTATAAAGAAAAACAGCTCCTTTTCCCTTATGGGGTCCCCAAGAGCCCATACAGAGTCCTTTTTTAGGTTCTCTATCGGTAGGAGAAAATAACAGAGGCAAACCAGAGAATATTGAGAAGCAAAGCAGCTAGTAAGCCTGATCTTTATTAAAGCTGTTGCAACAGGGTGCTCCCCCCACACGCAGGAGACAGGAAGAGGACCCCGAACCACAAGCCCTTATATAGACTTTTGAACTGCCCACCTTGGAGCACAAGACCACCCCCCAATACATCATACATACATCAGAGAAGGGGCGGATTACAACAGAAATCTGAGTGTGTTGATTTTATCCTGTTTGCCAGGTTACCTGATTGGATTACCTGGGCATCGTGGCCACTCTCTTGTTATGATAACTACTCAATTCCTGAATCCAGGTCACAGGCTCACCCTATTCATATCTTAAATGTGCCTTTGAGACGGGATTTGTGAGCAAAGACACAATGGGCAGGCTCCCCATTTCCTTCGACCTTGCAGAGAAATATTTGAGGTCAATTTGGAAGAGACAGAATGGTTTCAGGATTTTTCCTGTACTGATTCAGACATGTGGTTTATATATTTATGTATGTGTTTGCCTGGTACATTTATTTTAGATCATGGGTGGGCAAACTAAGGCCCAGGGGCAGCATCCAGCCCCATCACCTTCTAAATCCGGCCCGCGGACGGTCTGGGAATCAGCGTGTTTTTACATGAGTAGAATGTGTCCCATTATTTAAAATGTATCTCTGGGTTATTTGTGGGGCATATGAATTCGTTCATTATTATTTTTCAAAATATAGTCCAGCCCCCCCCCCCACAAGGTCTGAGGGACAGTGGACCGGCCCCCTGCTGAAAAAGTTTGCTGACCCCTGTCTTAGACCTTATAATTCTTATAACAGAGCAATGCCATCTGCTACATAAAGCATGAATTGCTCCCGAAATGAATATCAAAAGCATAAGCCAAGAGTAGCCAATTTTCTTTTGACTACAACTCCCATCATCCTTGACCCTTGGCTGTGCTGGCTAGAGCTGATGGGAGTTGTATTCCAACAGCATCTGAGGCCTCCCAAGTTGGCTGCCCATGTAAAAAGCTGTTGGTGAGGCATTGATATATACTGCGAAGTCTGATATCTTTCTTTTCCATCACACTGCAATCCATAAATGCCTCACTCCTTGAGGTGGAGGAGCTAACCCAGAATGAGGATAGCTTGGATAGCTCAGCTGGGGAGAGCGTGGTGCTGATGACGCCAAGGTTGCAGGTTCAAATCCTGTACGGGGCAGCTGCATATTCCTGCATTGCAGGGCGTTGGACTAGCATATCCTCAGGGTCCCTTTAATCTCGACAATTCTCTGAGATGAGGTAGCAGCATTGGAGATGGGAGGGACATTTGGTTCAGTTTGCATTCTAATGTGCAGCTACATAATTTGTGCTTAAACAAGGGGAACGCAAAATGAAGCCTACCCTTTAGAATTGGCATTTCCCCAAACTGCATGCAAAAATTTGTATACTAAGAGAAATCCCCACATCACTCTGTCACTGCGTCCTAAGAATGGGCTGGGGTGTTTTCTCCCCATAAATCAGGGCTGCTGCTGCTGCATTATTATTATTTAAAGTGCAGATTTGTAATCTGTGCCAAGCAACTGCTGAAGGCAGCTGTCTCTCTCACACTTAATGGCTGACCTGGCTGTGCTTCAAACTACATGCAGTCATAAAGCATTTGTGTACAGGATATTGTGTTCATTTTCACTAAGCTCATGATGAACCCCATGAAGGTGAGGGGGAGTGAAAAATCTCCCTTGCTCCAATACTGGTGCCTTACAATTATCTGAACTGTGTGTGTGTATGTGTGTGTGTGTGTGTGTGTGTGAGAGAGAGAGAGAGAGAGAGAGAGAGAGAGATGAGAAAAAAGAATACAGTATTCAGGATTGAGGCTGGGAGTGGGGGAAATAATATTTAATATTCTGCATTCTCCCTCAATTGAAAAGCATTTTGAAACATGGAAACAATAGTAGAATTGTTGCCGTCAACAATACTGGTCAAGGCTTCAGTGATACTCATACAAATCATGAACAATGCATTCATCAAGTTGGAAAACTGAGGCTTTGTGCGATTGAAAAGAGCGCTTTTGAAAAGTAATTGAACAAATGTACTTCTTCCCTTCCCTTTTACAGTGCATTCCTCGGGGGTTAGCAAAATGGCAAAAGGCTACATACTTTATCGTGCATCAGCAATTTTTTGCATGTGCAGCCCTACAGGAATGAAACTATAGCTTTGTTTCACAAGGAGTTTCCTCAGCCCACAGAGTAATAAAGCAATTCTTCAAGCCAACAAAGATGGAGTATTTTAACCAAAGGACATTCCTCAGAGATGAGGCTCACTGCTGATTAGAAAAGGCCCATTCTGCAATTAAAATGGTGCCGCCAATTTACATCTTGAAATATTTGGAATGGTATCACAGAAGGCTCAGAGCAGCTGTCAAGGAAAGATGGTATTTTCTCATAAAGGCCTCCTTCAGAATATGAGCTACCCTTCCAGTTTTGCCTAGTAGGAGATTTCTTAAATGATCCTTAATCGTCAATATAAATCAGAAAAAATCATAACAGAACAGACAGCCCAGGGTTAGTTGAACTTGTACAAAGCAGCAATTATTTGCTCAACAACCTCTCTAATGCACTTGTATCAGGGTTTTTTACTTCTTCATGAGTTCATGCCACATAACAATAATGGATTTTTAAAAGTGCTTGCTCTTTTGTTTCGGAAACAGATTTATCATTCTGTGTTTTAAATGGATTAGGAAAACCTACCGTAAACTAAAACGTTTAACTCCACCAAAAAAATATTCTTGATCGAACATAGATGTAATAGGAGAGACCTATTGGGAATGTCTCACTGTGGCCATAGTTCATTAGTTTAATGGCAGAGGCCTAGGCAAGCAGAAAGGCACCTCTGTTTTACAAGGTATGCTCCCCCCGCAGACACTCCAAGTATCCCTATTTTCCAGGGACAGTCCCAGATTTACAGAAGCCATCCCTAGTTTCTGATTTGATCCCAATGTCCCGCTTTTCCTTAGGACGTCTCTATTTTCATCAGAGAAATGTTGGAGTGTATGATAGGACATCCCTATTTTCGTCAGAGAAATGTTGGAGGGTATGGAGTTATGCGACCCCCCACCCCACCCCCAACCAAGGAAATAGGTAACTATACAACCTTCAGAAGGCAGCCCTGTAGAGGGAAGTTTTTTTAATGTTTAAAGTTTTATTATGTTTTTATATATGTCAGGAGCCACCCAGAGTGGCTGCAGCAACCCAGTCAGATGGACGGGGTGTTGTTGTTGTTGTTGTTGCTGTTGTTGTTAATGTCCCTATTTCCATCGGATAAATGTTGGAGGGTATGTGGGAGGGAATAATTCCACAAATTATTCCCTCCCACTACAACAGTGCTGGCTGGGGGTGGGGAGAAGGCAGTGAGCACACTTGAAATTTTGAGAACGTGTTGTGAGCACCAGTCACAAAATGGCTGCTGTGGGGGCATCGCATGGAACAACATTGCTATTGTAGAGTTGTTACTTAACCACAAAATGTCTGCCACATCCAAAAGAGAAAAAAAAAGAGAGAGAGAGAGGACCACAAGACGTTGTGTGCATGCCTCTTCATCTGCCGCCCCGTCAATGGGAAAAGGACATCTACATCAGCCAATGCTTCCCTTGCTGACAGAAGCTCTTTGCACCTTCTCTGTTCAGAACAGGAGGAACAGAAGATGCTCAATCCTGGTATACAGTGAAATGTGGGGATACCTAAAGGGGCATGTTCAGGAGGGGCTGAGCCGGTGCAAACAGGAACTAAGCAGAACAAGCAAACGGTCTCTCATGTATCATGGATTTCTGAGGGCATATTTACCAAGTCCATTCATAGGAGGTGCTGGTGTGCGCACTGGCATCCATGAGACCACTTTGGTGTTGTCTGCACTACAGATTCCCCACTGCCACCGCCCCATCCCATGCCATTCCGGAGGGTCCCCCAAACTTGAGTTGCATTTCAGAGGACACAGTGAAGCAGAAGGGGATGAGAAAGCCCCATTGCCCAGACAGAGTTTTGCTTGCACTACTTTGGATTCAGCTCATTGTACAGACCCAACAAGTTCAGAATCAGAGTTCCAGAGTGTTGTAAACAAAATCTGCCCTTCTTCCCTTATGGGGTATCCAAGGGCCCATATAGAGTCCTTAAGTGGGTTCCCTACATCACAGAAAGGGTGTAACCCAAGACCACACCCCACAAACATCATACCTACGTCACAGAAAAGGTGGTCTACAACAGAAATTTGAATGTTGTTGTTTTTCCTGTCTGCCAGGTTCTCTGATAATGCCTTATTTGATTGCCTTTCCTGGTAGTTTGGCCATTCCTTTGAAATGGTGATTACCCAATTCCTGAGACAATGGGAAGGTTCCCTCACCCCCTCCCTCCTTGCAGAGAAAACATTTGGTCAGTTTGGGAGTCAAAATGGTTTCAGGACGGTCTTCCTGTGCTGCTCCAGACATGTACGTGCTTGGTTGGTACATTTATGAACATTTATTATATATATAAGACCTTAATTTTTTTAATACAAGAGCATTGTGTTTCATCACCCCAAATTACAAGTGGTTGTGCAACCGACTATGCCTTTAATGCTACGCAGCCAATAACTGTGATTGTGGAGTCCAGGAATGGTGGAATCATCATGAGAATCTCTGGGCATAATTCGGGACTTGCAGTGAACATTAGAAGGAAAATCCACTTGCAAGCCTATCAATGTAATCAGTCGCTGAGTATAACGAAGTACCAAATAACCTTCCTGGGATTGCAGCCAATGGAACAAATTTTCTCTGGGTTGGCAAACAAGAGTCATTCAGCAAAAGGGAAGAAGAGAGCAGGTGAAGGAAAGGGAGGTCTGGTTTTGTGGCTGTTTTGCACTGCAACTGCGAGTGTGAAAAATCTGGAATATCCCATTTGCACTCTGCTGGGTTGTACGAACAATGATCTCATCGCCACCCAGCTGCCTCACTTCAGCCCATTACTTGGAGCAAATTGCATGCTGCTTCAACATTTGAAAAATGTGGGGGAAATTATTTTTAAGAGGGTTTGTAGAAAATAAAAATAAAAAACAGTATAGGAAATAGCCTGCTAAACAACACAAATACTTTCTAACCACCCAGTGGTAATAAACCATCATTAGGAAGTCAGGTATAATTTGAAGCATGTTTATAGAAGATCAACGTTCAAGTTCTTAAACCTTTAATGAATCAAAATCACCGACGTTAGACTTCAATAGATTTGTGCCCTCACAAATGGGGGGCATAAAAACCAAAGTGGAGATCTCAGCAGAAAAGATGGGTGGGATTCTGCTTATGATATAGGCTGTTCTTGGGCCTTGGCACCAGCTTCTACTTTGAGCCCCCCAAAAATGGGCTACAGAAGGTATGCCGAACCTCTAGAATAGTGTGAGAGGTAGTGAGGAAGGCTGCAGGGGGAAAGGGAAAAAATTGATTCTGTAACCCACATGCTGCAAGTTAATTTGTTTTTCAAAATAACTACAGTGGTACCTCGGGTTACATACGCTTCAGGTTACAGACTCCGTTAACCCAGAAAAAGTACTTTGGGTTAAGAACTTTGCTTAATGGGGGGTGCGGGGGTGGGGGGTACCCCAGGTTCATAGAATCATAGAATCATAGAATCATAGAGTTGGAAGAGACCACAAGGGCCATCGAGTCCAACCCCCTGCCAAGCAGGAAACACCATCAGAGCACTCCTGACATATGGTTGTCAAGCCTCTGCTTAAAGACCTCCAAAGAAGGAGACTCCACCACACTCCTTGGCAGCAAATTCCACTGTCGAACAGCTCTTACTGTCAGGAAGTTCTTCCTAATGTTTAGGTGGAATCTTCTTTCTTGTAGTTTGGATCCATTGCTCCGTGTCCGCTTCTCTGGAGCAGCAGAAAACAACCTTTTTCTCCTCCTCTATGTGACATCCTTTTATATATTTGAGCATGGCTATCATATCACCCCTTAACCTCCTCTTCTCCAGGCTAAACATGCCCAGCTCTCTTAGCCGTTCCTCATAAGGCATCGTTTCCAGGCCTTTGACCATTTTGGTTGCCCTCCTCTGGACACGTTCCAGTTTGTCAATGTCCTTCTTGAACTGTGGTGCCCAGAACTGGACACAGTACTCCAGGTGAGGTCTGACCAGAGCAAAATACAGTGGCACTATTACTTCCCTTGATCTAGATGCTATACTCCTATTGATGCAGCCCAGAATTGCATTGGCTTTTTTAGCTGCCGCATCACACTGTTGGCTCATGTCAAGTTTGTGGTCAACCAAGACACCTAGATCCTTTTCACATGTACTGCTCTCAAGCCAGGTGTCCCCCATCTTGTATTTGTGCCTCTCATTTTTTTTGCCCAAGTGCAATACTTTACATTTCTCCCTGTTAAAATTCATCTTGTTTGTTTTGGCCCAGTTCTCTAATCTGTCAAGGTCGTTTTGAAGTGTGATCCTGTCCTCTGGGGTGTTAGCCACCCCTCCCAATTTGGTGTCATCTGCAAATTTGATCAGGATGCCCTTGAGTCCATCATCCATCACGGAGGGGGGTGTCAAAAAGGAACAATTACTGCCCTACTAGGGCGGTTCATAATTTTTTTTTTTTTTTGAAAATGCCTGCTCCAAAGGTCTTATCTTACTACACTAGGGATTATATAGCTATACAGTGGTACCTCAGGTTACATACGCTTCAGGTTACATACGCTTCAGGTTACAGACTCCGTTAACCCAGAAAAAGTACCTCGGGTTAAGAACTTTGCTTCAGGATGAGAACAGAAATCGTGCTCCAGCGACGCGGCGGCAGCGGGAGGCCCCATTAGCTAAAGTGGTGCTTCAGGTTAAGAACAGTTTCGGGTTAAGAATGGACCTCCGGAACAAATTAAGTACTTAACTTGAGGTACCACTGTATTCTAATTAAGACTGAGCTTTTCAAAATGGACAACCATTGAGGGAATGATTGGTCTTCTAGGACAGCAATTTTTTCAATTATGAGCAGTGGGAAGAACATGGACATATGTTGACTGTATCTAGCATTCCATGTCTTCGGAAGGGCAGGATCTGCACAGAAGAAGAGTTTGGATTTGATATCCCGCCTTTCACTCCCTTTAAGGAGTCTCAAAGCGGCTAACATTCTCCTTTCCCTTCCTCCCCCACAACAAACACTCTGTGAGGTGAGTGGGGCTGAGAGACTTCAAAGAAGTGTGACTGGCCCAAGGTCACCCAGCAGCTGCATGTGGAGGAGCGGAGACGCGAACCCGGTTCCCCAGAATACGAGACTACCGCTCTTAACCACTACACCACACTGGCTCTCCAGCATTAATCCTCCCTTCTGTTTGACCACAGATATGTCAGGGATGGGAAACATGTAGCTTTCCAGATGTGGTTCTTCAACATCCATCAACATCACCAATGGTCAGGGGCGGTGGGAGCCAAGGTTGGTCCGATCGTTAGGCAGAGTGAGGCAGAGGGCATCCCTCTACCATCTCTCCTGAATCTCTCTAAGCTGGATGCCCTGATTCTGCAAAGCTAGTTGCCATCAGCTGCAGCAGAAGATGCTATCCCATCCCCGGTCTTCAAGTATGACTTCACCGCCAGTCAAAAAGGATTCTACCCATGGAATGGGATGGCACCATAATTCGTTTTTGCCTCTGGCGGCAAAATGTCTTGGGCTGACGCTTATGGGAACTTTAGTCCAACCACATCTGGTTCCCAATGGCTAAAACAGGCGGTGATATCATGGAGGACGAAATTAATGGACTATGTAGAATTAGACAAACTAATAGGAAGGATTCGAAATCTGCGGGACCAGAAATTCACAGAAGACTGGTGTAAATTTACAGACTATTTGAAAAGTAATAGTGACGATCAAACTACGTTTGTGGGTTTGCAAGAAGTTTTGTGAGGTGAATTATTGGAACTATTGCAAAAATGGATAAAGGGGAGGATGATTAGTTAAGATAATTAAAGGCAATATGAATTTAAGAAATGCATAAGAAGTGGTTAAAATGGGGGATCATCAGAGGTGCTGATGGGAGTCCATAAAAAGATTGTACAAGTGGTGAAGTTTTGTGGTATGTATTATAATTGATATGTTAAAATTATTATTTAAACAAAAACAAAAAACAGGCAGTGATATCATTCCAAGAAAGGAAGTAAAGAAACACTTAAATTTCCAGGCAAGACATTCTCCTTTGGGCTGGAGTGGTTGTTTTTTTAACTGAAATTCACCACAGCTCACTGACGGTGCAATTCCCAGATAAATCTAACGTACAGCTGCTGCCTTTCCCCCCTTCCCAGAGCTCTCAGGAACAACATTTCATGCTGGATATGTTGGCATCTGATGAGGACTTTGGGGCAAAAGGGTACCATTTTTTCCCAGAACTTCCCATTGGAGCAATGCTACATCATCATATAGGGTGTCTTTAGAGACTGAGGTGGGGGAACAGCAGTTGCCAAATGGAGAGTTCTGGCTGTTGATGCCTATAACAGCCAATTTTATCCCCCATCCTAAGATTCACAAGAACCTAGAAAGTATCATTTTGAAGAACAGCATTGGTTACATAATACAGTTATACCTTGGTCTTTGAACAGCTTAGTTCATGTCACAAACCCGGAAGTAGGTGTTCCAGTTTGCGAACTTTGCCTCAGAAGCCGAACGCTCCTGCAGCCAATCAGAAGCCGTGCCTTGGTTTCTGAACGTTTTGGAAGTTGGACGGACTTCCAGAACACATTCTGTTAAAAAACCAAGGTACAACTGTACGGTAATCAAAACTGTGATGGGCAATCTTGGGACATCCATTCTGATACTTTTCAAAGAGACTTTAATGATTGGCATATTCAATAAAAGCAACAACCAGGTTTTAGAATTAAATCACTGGTGAACTTTGCTTTCCATCAAATATAGATTGCTTTGTATTTTACTTTCAATTAAGCCTGCCGTTTGACTCAACACTGGAACAAAGTGTTAATTGTATGGAATGTCTTTGATTTAGCAGATGTTCGGTCAGTTGTAAAATCTGATATTAATTGCTTCTAAAAGAGAGTCCACTGAAAGCAATAAGGACAAAACAGATACTGTTGTACCGTATTCCTAAAAATTAGAGCACAGTTTTATTCTCAATGCGTTCTTCCATTCAGAAGACAAAAGACTCCTTTCCTATATTAATACAAACCATAGCTATGCACTCTCATGATTTAAAGATATCATTCTTCTTTTACAATTCCATATGTCCACACAAAAAACCCCCTGAAATGAATATTATTTAAACAGAAAGAGGATAATTGTATGATGCAACACATGTAAGAGATTAGGAGAATACCCTCTTTCCATAAGAATTTGGTCATGCGCATTCCTAATTCCTGTTCAGGACTCCTTGATAGTTAGACCTCATTTAAACTATACATTTAAAACAGTATCATGCCCCTTTAAACAGTTGTGGCCTCCCCCCAAGAACCCTGGGAAATGTAGTTTGTTAAGGATGCTGAGAGTTGTTGGGAGGACCCCAGCAGACAAATTATGTTGGAGAATGCTAATTTCAAGTGCACCACCAAATTTCTATTCAAATTCAAGTTCAGAGTGGAGCACATTAAAAAAACAAAACAACCTATTTAGCTCACCACTTTCTCTAGATTATTTTGCATCTAGGCTGTTTTCCTAGCCTAATTTCTCCTCGAGGGCTCAATGAATGCTAAATTCAATTCATACGCTGCATTAGTTGTGCAATTGCTTTCCTTTCCTTGCTTAAAAACATACACACAATTATTATTATTATTATTATTTGGTTAACACCACATTTCACTTTTAGTACGCGGGTGGCGCTGTGGGTTAAACCACAGAGCCTAGGACCTGCCGATCAGAAGGTCAGCGGTTCGAATCCCTGCGATGGGGTGAGCTCCCGTTGCTCGGTCCCAGCTCCTGCCAACCTAGCAGTTCGAAAGCACGTCAAAGTGCAAGTAGATAAATAGGCACTGCTCCAGCGGGAAGGTAAACGGTGTTTCCGTGCACTGCTGTGGTTCGCCAGAAGCAGCTTAGTCATGCTGGCCACATGACCCAGAAGCTGTATGCCGGCTCCCTTGGCCAATAAAGCAAGATGAGCGCCGCAACCCCAGAGTTGGTCACGACTGGACCTAATGGTCAGGGGTCCCTCTACCTTTTTACATTTCACTTTTGGGGATCTGATTTGATGGGATCTTCACTAAAAGGCCCAGGACTCCAGGAGATGAAGTTGGTGACCATAAGGGCTTAGGAAACTGTTCCTCTGGCTTAGTATAGTCTACACCAGGGGTCAGCAAGGTTACCAGATGATGGGCCAGTCTACGCTCCATCTGTCGGAGGATGGGCCAGAGTGTGTGTGTACGCGCTCTCTTCTGGGTCAAAGGAGAGCCCGTGCGCGTGCGCACACACTATTTCTGGCTCTCCTCCGACCCGGATGTGTGCTAAAAATAACTTGTGTGCATGCACACAGGCACATCTCCGTCCCGCACACATGCACGCACGCTATTTCTGGTGCACATCCAGGTTAGAGGAGCGCCTGTGAGCATGTGACCATCAACCCAGAAGTAGGTCCCCACACCGCACTGGTAAGAGTGGGTGGCGGGCGGCAGGGTTCCCCATGGGCTGGTTAGACGAGCCCCGTGGGCCGCTACCAGCCCATGGGCCTTAGGTTGCCGACCCCTGGTCTACACTAATTGGCAGTGGCATGCCAGGGCTTCAGAGAGGGGACATCTCAAAGCCCACTTGGAGATGCTGGAGATTGAAAGCTATCAAGTGTGCGGCGCATGGAATTGTGTCTTCCTGTCGCATGAAGAATGGGCGATACAGTGGTACCTCGGGTTAAGTACTTAATTCGTTCCATAGGTCCATTCTTAACCTGAAACTGTTCTTAATCTGAAGTACCACTTTAGCTAATGGGGCCTCCTGCTGCTGCCGCACCACCAGAGCACGATTTCTGTTCTCATCCTGAAGCAAAGTTCTTAACCCGAGGTACTATTTCTGGGTTAGCAGAGTCTGTAACCTGAAGCGCCTGTAACCTGAAGCGTATGTAACCCGAGGTACCACTGTACACAGATGGTTACAAGTTTCCAGGGCTGGCCTAAGACAATTTGCTGCCTGAAGCAAGTGGTGCCCTCTGCCCTCCATGGTACACAGTGCCCAAGGCTGGTCAAATTATTGTGGCACCTGAGGCAGAAAATCCTGTGGGCAGCCTTTGCCTTTTCTGGCAGGGAGCACATTAACAATTTGCCACCCTTTCATGACAGCTAAGATCAGCTGCTTGAGTTGGCCATCTCATTCTGTCCAGTGACAGGACTGGCCCTGAGTATTTATAATATGAACTTTCAGAGTGTGGTCCAAGATTTTTCTCCTTCTCTGCTGAACCAGAAGCAAACTCTTTTTTGAAACGGATGCCTAAATTGGAACTGTGGGCCCTGCAAATTAGGTGAGTGCAAATAACCTTCACCCCCCAATGTGAATTTTTGACTTCAAAATAAGCCCGGTTCCATATTGTGGGTTTTGGAAAAAATTGAATTTCCCTGTAGTAAGCTTAAACAAACACTTTCTTCTGCTGAAGCAAGGAATGACGCATTAAATGAGCTGGAAAGTTTTCTTTTTCTTTTACTGTCAAAACAATTTCCAACCTTAGACTAAAGGAGCTGGATGTAAATAAGCCGGCGGGTGGGGTGGGGGGTGGGGAGCACAGCTATAGAGAACGTACCGTATGCAAATATCAGGCACAACAAAGACGCTGATTTTTTCTTACGTCTGAGACTATCTCAGGGGATGTGCCAGCATAATGCACTGCGCAGCATGATGCCTGTTTAAGTAAGCTCATGCATTAATGAGTCCTACTTTGCAAAACCTTAATGAATTGTAAGCTGGTTTTTTAATTGTGGACAAAACGCACGAGTGCAGGCTCCCCCCCCCCTTTGTTCTTTTTAAAGGTCTCTCGATTATGACATTAACTTTTTTTTGTAACTGTGTGGTTATTCTGAATCTATTGTTGATGTGAACGTGGGGCATTGTGAATTCCCAATATAACCTGCCCCTTTCATTTAAGGAAAAGAATCAGTACTTGGACCATTGGAACTGGTCTGGTGCGTTAAGTGGGGATTTTGCAGGATCTGCTCTGATCCGCAACACAGTAGATCTCTCCATTCCAAGGACAATGTTCCTATAAAATTAACTTACCATATGATTTTTATTCAGGTACGGTCCTTTCATTAAAAATGGCCTGTTACTGCCCAGGATAGATTTAATGCTTGACCTGCAGGCTTTTCTCTGTCTGCTTCAATCAAATCTAACTCACGAGTTGGTGTAGCAGAATGACTGAGTATGACCTGTGAGCCAGGAGGAAATCCCTGGGACTCATCCCGTCTTATGGCTGAGACAAACATAATAGGGGAAGCTTATCTCTTCATCTGATCCATTCCTATATAAAATCGTTGGTGTGTGTTGTATGCGTCTGATTTTTACTTAGAACCTTCAGCTCAAATTTGGGGCTCTGAGGGCTTCTAAGGTGTTGCTGAAAATGTCACTTGGACTCTTGAGGAGACTCTTGAGAGTCCCATGGACTGCAAGAAGATCAAACCTCTCCATTCTTAAGGAAATTAGCCCTGAGTGCTCACTGGAAGGACAGATCGTGAAGCTGAGGCTCCAATACTTTGGCCACCTCATGAGAAGAGAAGACTCCCTGGAAAAGACCCTGATGTGGGAAAGATGGAGGGCACAAGGAGAAGGGGACGACAGAGAACGAGATGGTTGGACAGTGTTCTCGAAGCTACCAGCATGAGTTTGACTAAACTGCGGGAGGCAGTGGAAGACAGAAGTGCCTGGCGTGCTCTGGTCCATGGGGTCACGAAGAGTCGGACACGACTAAACAACTAAACAACAACAACAATCTCTTAATCTGATCCATTCCTATATAAAATCATTGGTGTGTGTTGTATGAGTCTGATTTTTACTTAGAACTTTCAGCTCAAATTTGGGGGTCTGAGGGCTTCTAAGGTTTTGCTGAAAATGTCTCTTGGACATTTTGCACAATTGTCACCTGTGCCAAGTTTGGGCAAAAACAATACTCCTCAAAGTCTCAGCATTTGAGATTCTTCAAATTAGTATAGAGGCCTAAAAGGCTGCCTTTGTGCTTGAGATTTTCCACACCTGTTCCCAGAGTTTGGAAGCAATGTCAGCACCTGGCATTGCTACTTCACTAAAAAATACAGACTTAGATGCTACCAAGCATTTTGGTGGCTGGCATAAATATCATCACATGAAGCCAAGGATGATGAGTTGTTCGACTCTTATATTCACTGCTTAGGGTGAAAAACATTGCCTGCCACCTGCTGCATCTCTCACGTTCCATTCTAATGCAAACAAGACTTGAGAAATTTGATTGGTAGATAAAAATTGAGAGATGTGATTTTAATCAGCATAAAAAAAGCTCCCACCTGTACAGCTTATCGAGTCTAGAAGGGGTTCATTGCCATTATGGGACCTGCACTGCCATTATTACAAAACATGCACAGATAACCTCAATTTAGGAAAGTAATTTTGTTCAGATCAAAGAAGCCCATTTAAAGATACCCTTAAAATTGCTGAAAACACTGCTTTAGTGCATTTTAACAACTGGAAATTTAATAGGATGTTAAGAAGGAATGGAGGACTGATTAAATAACACGGGATAGCTGAGAACAGCAGAAATTTTCAATTTAAGGTTTGGCTACCTTGGAATGCATTCAGTTAGCCAACACTTTGAATTTTCCACCATAAATTTAGAAAGCTTGTAAGACACTGCTCATGTTCCTCCCTCCCTCACTTGTAGTCTGTATTGCATTGGGAGCAAACACTTTTTGTACTTATTGGAGTTTTCTTGGTTATTTGTGTAGAGCCATGGGAGTCAGCAGGACAGTCATGAATCATGGGTCAGCTGCTTCATGCAGCAACAAAATGACACATTATTTTCCACTGGCAATAAAGGGGGGAGCCAGTTCTATTGCAAGCACCTCCCCATTTGGCGAAACCAGTTGGCAATGAAATGTTTCCCCACTTAAGTCCATGAGACATCCTTCACTTACACCCAAGCGTCTGTGGACAGTCAGTGCCTTCAGTAGACTCCAAAATGACCCACTGGTTATTTCTCTGGAGTGAAAAAGTGTACCATTTCCTCTTTTGTTTTGCAAGGGCAAATGGATTTGTGGCTATGGACTATTTAGCAATGATGTCAACATTACTTTTGTGTGGCTGATATGCCCTGCTATTTGTTTGTTTGTTTTTTAATAAAGAAAACCATGTTAGACTCTAACCGCAAGAGAGTGGAAAGCATTTATTTCTTAAAAATTGGAAGGGAAATGACAATATCTACTTTGAGTTCAATTCGCTGCCTAAAAGCCTGCAAAAGTTCAAGGAAACTCTCAGATCATCTATAAGAACATCAGCTCCACAATGCAAGCATTACTTATATTCAATTTGTAGACAACTGAACAATTCCGCTTGAAACTTCAAGTATTTCCAGGCTCACATGAGAATTTACTCCATTGGTTAATTAAATATGATTAGGACATGATGCTTTTGAATTCTGGTGCTGGAGGAGACTCTTGAGAGTCCCATGAACTGCAAGAAGATCAAACCTCTCCATTCTCAAGGAAATCAGCCCTGAGTGCTCACTGGAAGGACAGGTCCTGAAGCTGAGACTCCAATACTTTGGCCACCTCATGAGAAGAGAAGACTCCCTGGAAAAGACCCTGATTTTGGGAAAGATTGAGGGCACAAGGAGAAGGGGACGACAGAGGATGAGATGGTTGGATAGTGTTCTCGAAGCTACCAGCATGAGTTTGACCAAACTGCGGGAGGCAGTGGAAGACAGGAGTGCCTGGTGTGCTCTGGTCCATGGGGTCACGAAGAGCAGGACTAAACAACAACTAAACAACTAAACAACAACAGGACATGATGTGAGTCCTATTTCTTTCAAGGGGATGTTGGCCAACCCTCCTAAAATTCCCTGGAGTTCTACGTATTGTGTCAAATACAGAAATCAATTTTGAAATGATTCTGCCGTCAAATTTCTCAGCTCCAAATCACGGGAGCAAGTGCTGTACCTTTTCCCACAAAGCAGATAATTCAGGTGCAATTTTGTGTCTTCACTGATGTGCAGATGCAAATGGTGCATTTTGTAGCTTAACTATATGACTTGCAGGTGCAGTCCCATGGAAAGGCTTGCCAACTTTTTAAAAATTCATTTGCACTGAAAGAGAACATTGGTCATAAAATATTATCTTCACAGCAGTTCTGGAAATTGGATACCAAATACAGATTAAAACCAAGGTCAGAACCGTTATATCTTCTATCACACACCACAGTCACCAGATTGCAATACAGAGATTTTCCCTTTCCTTTCAATTGGGAAATTGTACTGCAGCTTGTTCCACCTGTCCTTCTCCAGCTCTGTTAACTGCTTCTCTTCTCCCTCCCTCTGCCATTGTGCACCTGAAGTCTCAATCATTCATGTCGTCACTGAAGTTTATAACTACTTGGCTTGGAAGACAAATTTCCCCAACTCGTGTTGCTTCACTCTCAAGGGGAACGCTCAGGAGCGTGAAGAGTGAATCTCCAGATCAGGATGAAAAGAGATCCGGGGGTTCCAAGCCCTATTAGTCATATGCACAGAAGTTATTTAAAGTTAAGCCCCCATCAGGGATTGGGAACATGTGGCCCTCCAGATGTTGTTTGACTCCAACCCCCAGCATCCTCAGTCAATAGGACCAGTTATCATGGATGATGAGTGTTGGAGACCAACAACATCAGGAGAGCCACAGGTTCCTCATTCTTCCCTGCTTTGCCCCTTCTCAAAATCTGGTTGCTGTGAACTACATGATGAGACTAGCCAACAAAGTAGCCTTTTATGTGGTATCTTCACTATTTTGGGGCAATACTATTTCTGTGCAGTGGTTGTTCCCCATGAAGATTTCTTTATGAAGAAACAAAGAAACAAAACACGTCTTTGATATCTGTTTGGGTGTGTGTGCTGAAGATATGAGCATCTCTTTGCCGTGATGGGTACTGGGAACTACATTTCCCACACTGCAATAGGATAAAGCAGCTTTTCTGGTGCCATCTATGGTGGCATGCACCATAATTTTGAGCCATGAAGGTACTTTTAGAGAACAGACACTTACCCCTTTCATGTTTGCTGAGAGAGCTGAGCCAATTCTGAGTTTAACGGAGTTGAGTACGCTCATTGTTTATATATATGACAAAAGTTTTCAATTATAAAGCAATAAAGCGATACAAGGGTGGTGCTGTGGGTTAAACCACAGAGCCTAGGGCTTGCCGATCAGAAGGATGGCGGTTCGAATCCCCATGACAGGGTGAGCTCTCGTTGCTCTGTCCCAGCTCCTGCCAACCTAGCAGTTTGAAAGCATGAAGTGCAAGTAGGTAAATAGGTGCCACTCTGGCAGGAAGGTAAATGGCGTTTCCGTGCGCTGCTCTGGTTCGCCAGAAGCGGCTTAGTCATGCTGGCCACATGACCCGGAAGCTGTACGCCAGCTCCCTTGGCCAATCAAGCAAGATGAGCGCCGCAACCCCAGAGTCGTCTGTGACTGGACCTAATGGTCAGGGGTCCCTTTACCTTTACCTAAAGTGATACAAAATGGGGGGGGGGGGAGAACAAAACACACAGCTGTGTAAAGGGGGGGGGGGACAGAAATATACAGTGGTACCTTGGGTTACAGACGCTTCAGGTTACAGACTCCGCTAACCCAGAAATATTACCTTGGGTTAAGAACTTTGCTTCAAGATGAGATCAAAAATCGTGCAGTGGCAGCAAAATGGCAGCAGGAGGCCCCCTTAGCTAAAGTGGTGCTTCAGGTTAAGAACAGTTTCAGGTTAAGAACAGACCTCCGGAGTTCTTAACCCAGGATACCACTGTAAACAAAAACACCCTATCCCATACATTCTTTTACAGATTTGATATTATTATCCTAATACTAATGTAGCCTACCACATTTGTATAAATTCGTTCCAAATATTGTCATATTTAAACAAGCAGAGCCTTTGTCTGTAAGCAGTCCGTTCGTAGGTTGCAAGTGTTATCATATTATCAATCCACTGATTAAAGGAGATCATGTCTTTACGGAGTATCCTCATTGTTATGACTGTTAAAATTAAAGAAGATGGAGAAAGTGGGAAGAATCAAACATCTGGAGGATGCCAGGCTCCTCAGCCCTGCACTATATCAGCTACAGCTAAGAGATAGTGTCTTGCCTATGGGCCACCTAATGAGTTTGTGGCTGAAGCAAGACCTGAACCGTTTCCTGCTCAGCCACATGCCCCAGTAAGCAAGGATGAATGATACCATTCAAAGAGACTTCACTGACAGTGTAAAATGCACGCAGCGCCGAAGATGTTATGAAACGCTGTGTTTTCGAGATGTTTCCCCCTCATATTTATTTGCTCTGCTATTTGCTCTGTCCAGCATTATTTTTATTACTTGTTTCCAACTGTATACTCAGCCTGCTGTGCCCTTCCAAAAAATACAAATTATCTCCGCCGCAGCCACAAAGAGACCTTCAGCAAAGGGCTGGATTTTGACGGCATGAAAGAAACATATGTCGAAAACGGACTCTCAGGAGCGATTGTGCCAATGGAAGCAAAGTAATGGAAACTTACAGCCAGTCCTAAGCGCATAATGTGGAACTACAACGGCAGCCAAGTGAACTGGCTTCCAAGTAATTCATTCATATGCTAGCATGCATGGTGGACACCCTGTGTTTAATTTCTCCATTTCAGCCTCAGCTGATGCCACAGGAGTTCTGGGGTCTGGGGATCAGAGGGTATTTCTATTATCATGTAGATAAGGCTTCTTTCTGATCAACCTTGTTTACACGGCTAATTTTACTATGGTTACTTCCCCCATCCTATGAGAGAAGTTGCTGGTGGCATGTTTGTCCTCCCTAAACCCTTTGGGTGAGTTTCAGCTTCAGGATAGATTAAGGAACAGCTAATAATGCAAAGTGTGTTTAATCGAGCTCAAACAACAGCACTAATAGAAATACTATAAGCTTTTGTTTTAACAAAATCGATTTTCACAGTCTTTATCAAGGGTTCACAAGGCTTACTGAGTGAGTCTCCTGTGCACCAAGAGTTTGTCTTGGTAAGAAATATGGTTGATTGACACTCAACTCCTGTGCATTCAGCAGCGTAGCAACCACTTCCGGCACCTGGGGTGGAGCTTTTTTTTTAAAAGAAAGTTGTTTTTAGGAGATTAGCCAAAGTTAATGAGCTTTTGGGGGAAACATAACCAAAACTTCTTTAGCTGCCGTTTTGAGGGACGGACAGCGGCTTCAACGGCCTGCAGCTCCCCTGACATCCAGCAACCCCACCCACCCCAAAAAGGCACCCAGGACCTACATAAAGGTTTTGCATCCACAGAATTAAGGTACTAGCCCAGCAAAAGCACTCCTGATTAAGTCCCACTGATCTCAAAGTATACATACAAAGTATACATACAAGCATAACATACATAAGCATACATACAAGCTACCCTCTCCACTTCCAAGCAGGAAACTCTGAAAGTGGATTGTAATAATAATAATAATAATAATAATAATAATAATAATAATGTATTATTTATTCCCTGACCATCTGGCTGGGCTTCTCCAGGCACTCTGGGCGGCTTCCAACAAAATATTAAAATACAGTAATGCATCAAACATTAAAAGTTTCCCTAAACAGGGCTGCCTTCAGATGTCTTCTAAAAGTCTGGTAGTTGTTGTTCTCTTTGACATCTGATGGGAGGGTGTTCTACAGGGCGGGTGCCACTACCGAGAAGGCCCTCCGCCTGGTTCCCTGTAACTTGGCTTCTCGCAGTGAGGGAACCACCAGAAGACCCTCGGCACTGGACCTCAGTGTCCGGGTACAACAATGCGGGTGGAGATGCTCCTTCAGGTATACTGAGCCAAGGCCGTTTAGGGCTTTAAAGGTCAGCACCAACACTTTGCATTGTGCTCAGAAACGTACTGGGAAACGTAACCATGTTTTGCTGAGCCCAGA
The DNA here is from genome assembly GCF_964106645.2 of Podarcis pityusensis. Classification (NCBI taxonomy): domain Eukaryota; kingdom Metazoa; phylum Chordata; class Lepidosauria; order Squamata; family Lacertidae; genus Podarcis; species Podarcis pityusensis. The sequence continues at coordinate 44,143,696 of NC_138037.1, read as the reverse complement.
GTTCCTTATTATTAGGAGGCATTTAACTGTGGCCCCTACCTGGGTACAATGAATGCCTGAATGTCTGAATAGGACTCATGCTTTGTAGTATATGCATGATGTATTTGCAACCACAATCAAAGCGGGGTGGATGGATTGCAAGGCATGTTTGTGCACCCTCCAACATTTCTCCAATGAAAACAGGGATAAATAATATCCCCAGCTACCCTGCGCGGCTTACAATATATTTATAAATACATCATAAAACATTAAATGTTTAAAAACTTCCCTATACAGGGCTGCCTTTGGATGTCTCCTAAAGGTTGTATAGTTACTTATCTCCTTGGCTCGGGGGTCGCATATCTCCATACCCTCCAACATTTCTCCGATGAAAATAGGGACGTCCTAAGGAAAAACGGGGCATTCAGGGATCAAATCAAAAACTGGGACAGCTTCTGTAAATCTGGGATCGTCCCTGGAAAATAGGGACACTTGGAGCGTCTGTATTTGCTTAGAGTTTGTCAATCTAGGAGAAATCAGATTCTTCAAGTACTGAACACAGACAATGGAAAAATGAAAAGATACTTCATTTTTCCATTTTTCTGTGTTTAGTAGTTGAAGAAGTTTATTTGGGGGGGGAGGAGTTACTGGTTTGTGTGGGATTTTTGTCATTGTTTTTATTATGTATTTTGTGTTTTCATCTTGCATTTTTATGTTGTGAACCGCCCTGAGTTCTAGGGATGAATGTATACACATTTGAAGAAGGAGAAGGAGAAAGAAAAGAAAAACAACGAAGAAGAAGAAGAAGAAGAAGAAGAAGAAGAAGAAAGGAGGAGGAGGAGGAGGAGGTTGGCTTGGGAAGGACTCCTGTTTGAGAATCAGCATCATTTAGAGTCAACAGTACTAAGCTAGATGTCTGATTTGGTAGAAGGCCAAGAGTCTGGATTAGTGTAAAGCTGTTTCCTATCTCCCTATGATCAACAGTGATATTTAAATAGGCAGAAACCCAGGCTTTATAAATATGGGGCTACGTTGTATATATCTTTTCATTGTGCAAGATTAAACGGCTTATTAAATTAAAAACAATAGGTATTCTTAAGTCAGCATGAATGCTCATGAGAAACTAGTCTTCTAATTAAAGAAGAAGAAAATTGGCGCTTCTTGTTCCAGGAATTGTTTTGCAGTATCACAGCTGAATATGAGCACTTTTAGTTAATTTTTTTTTTTTTTTTACCCATTTGATGTATTTTAATACAGGCTGGAACATTTGGAAGGACTTGCAGCAATTACACAAAATGTACTGCCTTATAACCAAATCAATTTCTAAAATCCTCATTTAATATATATTTATGTATGTATGATCTAAAGTGCTAATCTTTGAACTGCCATCAAGTGCATGAGATTTCTACACATCACTCTTTAAATACACTCATTCTAAATAGTTGTTTGTCTTATTTAACACCACATTAAATGAATTCTAATACTTGTTTATCAAAGAAACATGCCTGGTGCTTGTAGAAATTTCTATCTTTTTAAAAAAATTACCACATTTCAAATGAATATATTTGGCCATTTTAACCATCCCTCCAATGTTAGAGACTTTAATTATCCACATTTTCAACTGACGTGTCTCATTATCTCTCCATTTAGTAATTGTGAGAATATTTGCTATAGTTAGCAGGTTCCAGACTAACTTATGGTGTTCGATAGGCCCTGAACTTTATGCTCAGTTTCCTACAGTAGTTCATTGGCATCCCTCTCTCTCCTCCCCCCCCCCATGTACATTGATTAAAAACAGCAAGCAACCGGGATTGTGGGCATAATATTCAGATTTCAAATTGGGAAAGGTTATGGAAAACAGATTTGAAATTCACGGCTTGTTGTACACTGAAAGAAAATTATATAAAAATGATGTATGTAACTCTTAGTAAATTTGCAAAAGTGTATAAAACAAATACAATACCTGCTGGAAATGTAAAGAAAAAGAATCAAGGGTGGAGGAAGGGGGGCGGTGGGGCGGTCCGTCCCGGGTGTCATCACTGAGGGGGGTGACATTCGGTGCACAGCCCACCCTTGACTCCCAAGCCTACCCTGAACCGTGACCCTTCCCCCTTCATTTTGACAGCTCGTGGGAGGCTTGGGATGTCTTGGGAGCCAGTGTGGTGTAGTGGTTAAAAGCGGTAGTCTCGTAATCTGGTGAACCAGGTTCGTGTCTCCGCTCCTCCACATGCAGCTGCTGGGTGACCTTGGGCCAGTCACACTTCTCTGAAGTCTCTCAGCCCCACTCACCTCACAGGGTTTTTGTTGTGGGGGAGGAAGGGAAAGGAGAATGTTAGCCACTTTGAGACTCCTTAAAGGGAGTGAAAGGCGGGATATCAAATCCAAACTCTTCTTCTTCTTCTTCTTGGGAGTCACAGGTGTGTGGCGCGCCATTGCCCCCCGCTCCTGGGCTACTTCCTGTGATGGGAAGCCTCCCCTGAGCTGTCAAAAGGAAGAGGGAAGGGAGGAAGGCTGCTGGCAAAGTGGCGCAGCTCCCTCCCCCCCCCCCCCGCCCAGGAAGCAGCCCGCCATGGGTGGCTCACTCCACCCCCCATGGGTGTCTCGCTCTGCCCCCCTGGGCACCTCACCCCCAGGGGTGCTCACCGCGGGTGGCGACCCTCTGGGATTCTCGCCCCGCCCCCATAGCCCTGTGGATATTTTCACCCCCTCCCATTGCAAGAATCTCCTGACAATGTTTTCAGAAAGGAGGGGGTGGAAACTGCTCTTCACTTCTTCCACTCCTTCCTGACTCTGAAGGAGTCTGAGTCTTATCTGTGTAGAGATAAGATGACTGCATAAGAAACTGCAACACTCATGCAGTCCAGAAGCCTCCTTTAATCTTTAGTTTATTTTTAGTTTGCAGTACAGTGGTACCTCGGGTTAAGTACTTAATTCGTTCCGGAGGTCTGTTCTTAAACTGAAACTGTTCTTAACCTGAAGCACCACTTTAGCTAATGGGGCCTCCTGTTGCCGCTGCGGCGCCGGAGCACGATTTCTGTTCTCATCCTGAAGCAAAGTTCTTAATCCGAGGTACTATTTCTGGGTTAGCAGAGTCTGTAACCTGAAGCGTTCGTAACCTGAAACGTATGTAACCCGAGGTACCACTGTAGCTGTAAGAGAATAAAGAAGTTATGCCTCAGAGCTTTCCTTCGTGTAGTTCATACTTTGCTGACTTTGGTGCTCACAGCTCAATGTTGTGGGTCCATTGCACTTAGACCTGCTCTCCTGCAGTGGAAGGTCTCTGGAAGTGCTTCCCAGTTCGCCTAGCCCAGTTGGGGCAGAAGAGGTTAAGCCCAGTCATTGGCTCTGGCTCAAAGGCGAAGCTGACAGGCCCCGCCCCCAGGTGCACAGCATGTGTGCCGCTCCGGGTGCCAAAGCAGCTAGCTCCACCTCTGAAAAGAAGGTACCTTTTATCATATGTGGTGGCCATGTAAGGTAATACAGTGGTACCTCGGGTTACCGACGCTTCAGGTTACAGATGCTTCAGGTTACAGACTCCGCTAACCCAGAAATAGTACCTCGGATTAAGAACTTTGCTTCAGGATGAGAACAGAAATCGCGTGGCGGCAGCGAGAGGCCCCATTAGCTAAAGTGGTACCTCAGGTTAAGAACAGTTTCAGTTTAAGAACGGACCTCCAGAACAAATTAAGTTCTTAACCCGAGGTACCACTGTAAAGGCTTTCTGGGAAATGATATATAATGAACTGAAATAAATGTTTAAAATATTTTTTGTAAAAAAACAACAACCAGAAGCCTTTCAATTAGAAATTATTGGTACCGAAATTCCAAAGGAACAGAAAAGACTCTTTATGTATGCAACAACAGCAGCACGGATGCTACTAGCCCAGAGATGGAAAGAAGAAAGAGTCCCTACCAGAGAGGAATGGCAAACTGAGCTGTTAGACTACACTGAAATGGCAAAACTATTAAACTATGACTGTGAAATAATGTGCAGTTGGAAATGTTGACAATCGGACTCATGAAGGGGATGGGGGGGGAGTCTCGAGATTCAGAGACATCTCATTTTAGGGATATGTATTTGGTGTTGTAATTAATTTACATTTGTCAAATAAAATAAAAATGATTTCAAAAAAAGAAAAAAAGAAACAGCAAGCAACAACAACAACAAAAAGCATTCTTGCTGTGACTGTATGTGTGTTTGTCTCAAAATGTGTGTGTGCTTGTGTGAGTGTCTCCTGAGAAGGCACACTGAAGAGGAAGTCTCCCTATTGTATGAAGATTTCACTTGAATAGTGGAAGAGTCAAGAGTCTTCTGTCAGCAGGGAGAGTTCTGTAGCTAGTGATTTAGAAGATTCACATATACCTTTCTGATCCCTCCTCCCCAGCTAAATTAAATCGTTTGTTTTTTAAAAGGTTCTAAGCCACCGTTCATCCAAACAGATTCCAGGGCTGGGTACAAGAGTTCAAATACAATATAATAAAAACAACACAATATCCTTCATTTCAATGTCAGATGGAGAGGCAACTCATGGCAGAACTATGAAGCAAGAGAGAGACAATGACACCATTCGCTACAGTCATCCTAGACTAATTTGATGTGACCTACAGTGAACACCACTTAACCTCTGCAACCTTTGTGTGTGTGTTTTTAAAAAAGCTATTGTTTGCAGAAATAACCACAGTACTTTTGCATGGGAATGTACAGGAAAAAATTCCTGCACTCTTTTACAACAAAAGCCTGAGGGGACACACATCATTGCCACCATTGTGTGAAACTCAAAACACAGGAAGTTGACCCTTTTATCGCAGGAGGAAGAGGAGGAAGAAGTTAACAACATAGACAACAGAGAAGGCAAAGCCGACCCCCGTTAGAGTAGATTCCAAAGTAGATTGGGAAGAAGTGGAAGGAAAGAAAGCAAATAATTACCAGAGCTATACGTTCACACTGCCACACCACAAAGGAAGAAAAATGAGCACCCTTATCAGAGATGGAGTTGATAGACTGGATGAGTGCTGCACTCATTGTTAAATCTCTTAGTTCATTCTGTGTACCAAAGCATCAAGACAATATACAAAGCCCAAGGAAATGTCATGCATTTCCTTCTGCGGCTTCAGTAACCTGTGTCAAAACATGTTGGAGTAAGGGAGAGGGAGAGAGGGATAAAAACATGGAGGGAGATTTGCTCTTTAGAAAAGGCACCCTCTGTGTTGACAAAGAGGATTTGTGTCTCGGGGACACAAACTAGATGTGACACACTGTCACAGAAGTCTTTCTTCCAATTTGCTTTTTTTAATTAACAGCAGCCTAGGAGACTGTAAGGAGGAGTGGAAGAATGGGGGCTGTTGGCATGTAGTGAAGGCGCTGCTGAGATATTCTTTCTATGATGTTATGGGGGACCCTTTACATTTTCCTTCAAAGATGGAGAAGTAGCTTGGGGAAGGATGGTTTTGTCTGGAGAAAAGGCCAGAAGGAGAGTGTCAAGCATTTTTCTCCACCTTTTCCTGCTCCTGGCTGTAGCCTCTTTTTTATTTGTTATTTCTTAAATAAAACTGGAGAAAGAGACTTGCAACTTGCATGTTAGTTTGAGCCATTGAACCAGTCCAGTGTGGTGTAGTGGTTAGAGTGTTGGGACTTGGGAAATCAGGGTTCAAATCCCTTTCAAGCTCACTCAGGGCAAGTCACAGTACAGTGGTACCTCGGGTTACAGACGCTTCAGGTTACAGACTCTGCTAACCCAGAGATAGTACCTCGGGTTAAGAACTTTGCTTCAGGATGAGAACAGAAATTGTGCGGCGGTGGTGCAGCGGCAGCGGGAGGCCCCATTAGCTAAAGTGGTACCAGTGGCGTAGCGTGGGTTGTCAGCACCCGGGGCAAGGCAAGTAATTTGCGCCCCTTAACCCGTGGATTTGCGCCCCCTAACCCTAACCCCCAGATGTTGCGCCCGGTGCGGCCGGCCCCCCCTGCACCCCCCACGCTACGCCACTGAGTGGTACCTCCGGTTAAGAACAGTTTCAGGTTAAGAACGGACCTCCAGAACGAATTAAATTCTTAACCCAAGGTACCACTGTATTTCAGCCAAACCTACCTCATGGGCGATGGATCTACAGTCATGGTTTATAACATTAAGGAAGGGTTAAGGAATGGTTTTCATAATGTAGATGGACACATTACGTCCCACTTTTTACATTCCAAATGCATTATTAAAATGTGACACCCCAGGGCTGCAGAGCAACCAGGAACCAGCAGTAGGGAAACAGCGTTTTGACAGACAAAACAAGGTAAGAAACGCTTTTAATCTACAAGGCTGCCCTGTGACGTTTTAGAACGATATATCTAATACCGTTCTAATGACGTTAAACAGGCCAGTGCAGATCCAGCCAGGATTGTCGCAAGGATAAAATGAGGAACCCATGCAGGCCATATTAAGCTCCACAGAGGAAAGGTGGAATAGAAATGCAATTTAACACATAAATAAATATTAAATTGCATTTATATTCCAATAAATGTTGTTTCTCTCTATTATGCCAAGCGTCCCAAAAAACATGTTGCTTGCTATGATTTTAGGAAAGTGTGGTTAATGCTAAAACAACTTGTGCCTCACCAACTGGGCACAGGCCACCAGCTATGTACTGCAGGCTGCTTGCAACCAGAGAACCATCTGGCTTTGCTGACTGATCAGGACTGCAAAAACAGGCTTGCCCGATGCCTTGGAGATCGTTTGGTAGGTTCAGCTTGGTGCGTCATGCCCCATTCAGTTTCTGAATGTCAAGATTGTGTCTATTGAAATTTAGCAGCTTCCCTGGTTATATCATTAGTCTTGAACTCCAGGTTAATTGTCATGACATTTCAAAAAGAAGTGCTACTTTTCTTTGGGGGGGGGGGGGAATTTGCCAGTAGGGAACGAACAGGAAGTGGGTCCATCTGGACTGGAGGTGTTTAGGCTAGGGATGGACGGATCTCTCTATTGCTGGTTTGTGTCAGCTTTGCATGTGTTCATTTGTCAGTCTGCACTGGAAAGAGAATAAGACTGCAGTCTGATATCGGAGGTCTGTCCACCTCAAATAATGCTGCAGTGACAAGATATGGTTGGCTATATTATAAACTTAAGGAGGTATTTCCAATGCAGTGCGATGGACAAGATATATTTTTGTTTATGTAATTTTATGTATGATTCCATAATATGTAGAAGAAGAAGAAGGGCAATATAAAAATACATCTTAAGTTTACCTTTAAAATTTGGAGGATATTTAAATCCCCCTTGCAAAAAAACCTAACAACTAATTTTCTCGATTTACCTGAAATGAAATGCTGTTTGCACTAAAAAAATTGCTTTTCTTTAAGAACACCACTTACTGGAGGATCACAGATGTTCAAGTTCCTCATCCCTGGTTAACCCAGACGTTTTCCCCCATACCTTTTCTATGATCCATTGTCTTGATTGCGCTCTGAAAAAATAAAATAAAAATGTTATTGTGTTATGTTTGGTGAAGAGACCTCTCTCTCTCTCTCTCTCTCTCTCTCTGTGTGTGTGTGTGTGTGGTGTGTGTGTGTGTGAATGTTGTCCGGGATCCATACTGCCTTATCAATGATTAGCAAGTGTCATCTACATAAGGGGCTTCATTATAATCTCATCTCCTGGTATTAGCCTGGCTAAATCAATAAATTTACAATAAGAGAAGGAAATGGCAACACAAATTCTTTTTTAAAAAAACCAAGAAAAAACCAAACACAGTTCTTAATTTCCTGCAACATATACTGTACAGGAATTCTGTGTTTTCTTTAGAGAATAATGGCAAAAATTAGGACCGCTGGGGGAAACTAGTTAACAGGATTTACGTTGAAATTATCTGGTATGAATTGAATATATTAGAAATAATGAATCATTACAAGCTGGTGCTTTTGAATGCTAAATCCTCATTTAGTTTAAATATACTGGCGCTGCATAGGAATGATCTCGGAGGGTAATGGGAAGCACAATAATGACAGATTACTCAGTTCGCTAACTCCCCTGATTAAAATCTTTCTCAATAATGAGCGAACCAAATTAAAAAGATGCATGATGTGTAAACAGATACAGTCCATATTTGTTAAACTTTGGAGCAGTTCAATGCACTGCTTTTTGGAACCAGCCTAAACAACCAGCTAGAAATAGGTACATATTGCCATCTGCTTATGTTACACGTTGCTGTGAACCTTGAACCTCCATGGTATCATGAAGAGGGCAAATGTTATCCAATTTATTTATTTTTCTGAGACTCCTAGCTACTTCTTTGTCTATGTGGAGCCATAGAGCTCCATGGTTCTCGGCCTACCTCTAGGGAGACCGTTGCCATGGCTGCAACTCCTCAGCAGGCCTCACTGTAGGTCTGTGTGTGCTCATGCGCTGAAATCATCGGTGGAGGTATCACAGCGTTGTGCTGCCTAGACCTCCACCACCACTACTGCCCCACATGTCAACTGTACTCTGCCTCGGCCCAGTATACCTGAAGGAATGTCTCCACCCCCATTGTCCAACTCGGACACTAAGGTCCAGCTCTGAGGGCCTTCTGGTGGTTCCCTCCCTGCAAGAAGTGAGGTCACAGGGAACCAGGCAAAGGGCCTTCTCGGTAGTGGCACCCTCCCGGTGGAACGCCCTCCCATCAGATGTCAAGGAAATAAACAACTATCTGACGTAGAAGACATCTGAAGGCAGCCCTGTTTAGGGAAGTTTTTAATGTTTGATGTTTTATCGTGTTTTTAATATTCTGTTGGAAGCCACCCAGAGTGGCTGGGGAAACCCAGCCAGATGGGTGGGGTATAAATAAATTATTATTATTATTATTATTATTATTATTATTATTATTTCCCTTCACAATGGCTGTGTATTTTGATGGCTCCCACTTTTGGGCACAGTGCTTGGACTCTCTGTTTGAGGAAACCCAAACGCTTTCTTCAAAAAGTCGGCACACAGTGTAAGCGTTAGCTGAGGGGTATGGGATACACAATTCATAAGTCTATTCCAGGGTCCAAGAACCTGGGTCCAACTCTCCAACTCTCCCTCTGCCTCCAGTCTGGCTGGCCAGCCCTGCCAGTTCACCAGTGGCCTCCTCAGCTACCATGGAAACAATGCTCAGTGGGTGAAATGGAGACTGGCCACAACGTGGCAGATCCCTCCCCTGAATCATCGCTCAAGCTCTTCCAAGGCTCCCAGACCACTGAAGACATAACATCTTCTCTGATAAATCTTGCCCCATTCTGAATGTCATCACAGGGCCCAAGATAGTGACTGCAAAAGCTCCCCGCACGATATCTCTTTTGGTGGAGAAACCAGAGCAATCAAACGCATGAGGGTTGACCTGAATGTACGTAGTGTCCCCTCAAATGACTGCTTAAAGTGCAGCCACTTCACCTCCAAATGGCATGTGTGGCAGTTTCCACCATGCATACTGTCAGCAGAGTGCTGAGCTAGCTGCCCCCTCACATGTGGCTTTTAAAATGAAAGGTCTTCCTCAGGGTCCCTTCCAATTCCACCATTCTAGGATTCTAGAATTCTTGTGCCATCCTACTTCCGAGGCAATGAGGAATGGTTGCTAGATTTAGCCTAGAGAAGTCTGAAAGAGGACACATTTTCTTGAAATACCTGAAAAGCTGTTACACAGAAGAGGGCAAAGAGTTGTTCTTTGCAGGATTAGCTCTGATGGAGTAGAAGGCAGGATTGGACCATCTGATGGACTTAGGAGGGAAGCTTTTGGTTGAACATAAGGAGAAACATCTTGATGGGCAGAGCAACTTGACAATGGAACCAATTGCTCAGTGGAGTTGACCTCCCTCACTGGAGGTCCTCCAGCAGAAACTAGATACCCGTCTGCTGAGCATGCTGTAGCCCTGGATTTCCTGCAGAGTACAGGATGTTTGGACTCGATGATCCACAAGGTCTTTCAAACCCTGCAGTTCTATGGTTTTAGGTTAGATGGTGACAGCAGACACGAAATTAAAAGGCGCCTGCTCCTTGGGAGAAAGGCGATGACAAACCTAGACAGCATCTTAAAAAGCAGAGACATCACCTTGCCGACAAAGGTCTGTATACTTAAAGCCATGGTTTTCCCAGTAGTGATGTATGGAAATGAGAGCTGGACCATAAAGAAGGCTGATCGCCAAAGAATTGATGCTTTTGAATTATGGTGCTGGAGGAGACTCTTGAGAGTCCCATGGGCTGCAAGAAGATCAAATCTATCCATTCTTAAGGAAATCAGCCCTGAGTGCTCACTGGAAGGACAGATCCTGAAGCTGAGACTCCAATACTTTGGCCACCTCATGAGAAGAGAAGACTCCCTGGAAAAGACCCTGATGTTGGGAAAGATGGGGGGCACAAGGAGAAGGGGACGGCAGAGGACGAGATGGTTGGACAGTGTTCTCAAAGCTACCAACATGAGTTTGACCAAACTGCAGGAGGCAGTGGAAGACAGGAGTGCCTGGCGTGCTCTGGTCCATGGGGTCACGAAGAGTCGGACAGGACTAAACAACTAAACAACAACAGCATGAGTGTATACCATTTCCCTGTCCTGGGCTGGCTAATGAGGCTCATAATAACCCCTGCTGCTTCCAAGGCTGATCCCTCTCTGTCCAATCTTCAATGGCCTTTCCCTCAGTCAAGGATCCCTCTCCTGTGTCTGGTCCAGAGGCCCCAGCAAGGTAAAGCTATCTTACCTACATAATTTTTAATAGATACATGGTGTACAAAACCACAGATGAATGGCCCAGACCGATGAGTCAGTTGCTTGCAGCGCCACATGCTGATTCCAATAGATTGGAATCATACATTGATCAAGGCTATACCCTCTTAGTTTTGACAGTACAGTGGTACCTTGGGTTACATACGCTTCAGGTTACATACGCTTCAGGTTACAGATTCCGCTAACCCAGAAATAGTACCGCGGGTTAAGAACTTTGCTTCAGGATGAGAACAGAAATCATGCTCCGGCGGCGCGGCAGCAGCAGGAGGCCCAATTAGCTAAAGTGGTGCTTCAGGTTAAGAACAGTTTCAGGTTAAGAACGGACCTCCGGAACGAATTAAGTACTTAACCCGAGGTACCACTGTACTGCAGGCTACAGCATGAGAGATCCTGAACCCAAGTACAATGTAGATCCTGGAAAGCAGCTGAACTCACTAAGAGACGGACAAGAAATTCCACGTTCTCAGCTCTTTCAAAATGATCTGCCTGGCCAGGCGGGTTTTGCTGAACAAGGGTGGTGGGGTCATAGGCCAAATGTCACAACAGATAACTACAGAGTTGTCATCAGTATGTGGGGAAATGTATGTAAAGGTTTGTACATGATTATGAGTAACCAAATAATTACTTGCAGTTGCTTGTGGGTCACACCCACATTAATCCTTCATGTTTTGGCAGTTCTGGATAATACACAACTAAGAGATGTGGAATGAATTTTGATATCAATCTCGGAAGCAAAACACATCATTCTTCGGAAATGGGAAACGGAATCCCTGCTGACTTATGCAAATAAGACAAAGAGAAAACTCTGCATCGCAATAATAGGAGAATGATAATTATATGCGGTGATCCTCACTGAAACACACACACACAAAAAGCACAACTTTCCAATTTAGACAACAGGAATGAAGACTGGTGAATATATGCAAATAGTCTGCAGAAATTTCAAACTCTATTCAGCAGAACATCCCTCCCACCCTTGGTATATTATGCTTGCAGGGATGGGGCCATTCTAAGATATGAATTACATTTAATAAGTGAAATGATTTATGCCCTCAAAGCATTCCGGTTGTAAGAGAGCAAAATCTGAAAGCCGAAAATGTGGACCTGAAATGTCAGCTTCAACATCCAGAGTTCTGACAGATGATTTCTCAAGGTCATTATTCTATGGTCTCAGAAATGATCTGCAGAGACCAACACTTTGGGGGAAGGACCAGGGGCATACAAAGTGGGGGGCAGAGGGGGCGAGCCGCCTTGGGTGCCACTCTGGAGGGTTTTGTTTTTTTTTACAAGATGGCCCCTGCCTCTCCGCAGCTGTAGAGCAGCCGAGGGCATGCAGCGTCCATATGGGCTGCCTCTCGCATGGCGACCGCACGGGCTGCCGCTCTCGTGCTCCATCCATACGGGTGTCCATACAGGCTGCCTCTTGCATGACAACCATATGGGCTGCTGCGCATGCGCACTCCGTATGGTCACCACACATGCGCAGTCCCTACAGGCTGCCCTGCCCCGAGTGCCAAAGAGGGTTCCTCCGGTACTGGGAAGGACCACAGCTTGGTGGTGGGAGGCATGGAAACGCTGCTTACCTTTCCGCCGCAGTGGTACCTATTTCTCTACTTGCACTGGCGTGCTTTTGAACTGCTAGGCTGGCAGGAGCAGGGACAGAGCAACGGGAGCTCACCCCGATGCATGGATTCAAATCGCTGACCTTCCAATCAGCAAGCGCAAGAGGCTCAAAGGTTTAGACCACAGCACCACCTGCAGATGTGTGGTAGGTATATGATCTCCCAGTAGTAAGAGAAACAACTCTGGGAAGTTTTTCCCATAACACTAAACTATGGCTTAGCATTACAAAAATAAGTCACAGGCTTGAATACTCCTTCCTCTTTCCTCTTCCACCACTGCCACAAAGAGTGTTGTTCTAGATTAACCACAGTTTATCATTATCCAAACCCTAAACTGTGATTAATCTCAACTATGATTTCTTGACATGAGCCAATTTCTAAACCGTGCAGTGGTACCTCGGGTTACATACGCTTCAGGTTACATACGCTTCAGGTTACAGACTCCGCTAACCCAGAAATAGTGCTTCAGGTTAAGAACTTTGCTTCAGGATGAGAACAGAAATTGTGCAGCGGCGGCGCAGCAGCAGCAGCAGGAGGCCCCATTAGCTAAAGTGGTGCTTCAGGTTAAGAACAGTTTCAGGTTAAGAACGGACCTCCGGAACGAATTAAGTACTTAACCCAAGGTACCACTGTAATTTCAAGCTGGCTTGCTTCAACAAACCATTGTTAAGTTAACCACAATTTTGGGAGTACAGATGACCTAGCATGCTGTAGCTAATCAAAAATGGAAGGCAAAGTTTGCTATCTTTTCCTTGTGGAACTTGCAAGCCTGAGAGCTCGGGCTCCTAGCGTCATTTTCATAAATGGACTCGCGCTACTTCTGAATCTGCCCACTGTGTATATGCTCAAAGGCACTCACATCTTAGCTACCCGTGACCTTGAATTGACCAAGCCAGACTCTGCTAGCGCTGAGAACAAATTCTTGTCTAAGCCCTAGCAAAATGTAAACTTTAGGTGTTAGTCTGAAAATCCAGGAAGCAGCCAAGTCCCTTAACGTCTTGGCAATGACACTTGGTTCATATTAAAAGCACGTATTTCAGTATGTTTCTAGACTAAGGCTAGTGATCTCAACACTTCAGTACTTTGCAGGTAGAGATGCCATGCACATCAATAACACCAAATTAAGACATTTGGCATGGACACAGCTGGATGGTCTGTGCCTCAATTAGTCTGATTTAAAAGGCACCCCAAAGAATTTCTGAATAGCCAAAGAGTAAGATAAGATATTTGGTGGGTAAAGCTATTGTCTTTTGGGTAACAGATGAATAATCGATGTGTGAGATGAAACAGGGAAAATGTATCTTTATCTCTGCAGTGACTGATTAATCTGTCTTGTTGCATTAAAATGGAAATATATTTCAATTTCATAGTTATCTCAAAGAATTACATTTTGCTCACAAATTAATGTCCTTTACCTCAGTTTGAAAATGAATATGTGGGAGGGGAGAATATTGTTTTACATTTTTTCCCATTCTCTCTGTCCTCTACCCACCAACCCACCCAAATCACATTACCGGGTTTTCTTCTTCTGCATATTTCTCAGTATTTACTTTTGTTTTTTAAAAATAACAAAGCTACAGATTTGGCACAGTTGCAGGCAGATGCATCGATCAAACACACAACACAATGCTCTAGCCGCCTCCTCAAAAGCAAATCCCTAAATCAAAAATCTCTGACTCAAAGGGGGCTTCCTCCTAGGTTAGGTGGATAGAAAATCACAACTTCAGCCTCGGTTCTCTTTGGATTCACAAAGTTCAAATTCCTCAAGCACCCCTGTTTTACAGGTCGCTGCTTTTATTTTTCAGTTTATTTTTCTCTCTGACTTTGTTACGACAGCTTATTCCGTTTCCCTTTTCAAATAACTTACCCTTCTGGAAAATGGACGCAAATGAACAAGGAACTTCATATAGTGAAAAAATCTTTCTTTAACTCAGTGGGCGTTTCACTCTCTTAAAAAATTCCAGTGTCAGACTACAAACCAGGGCATTTTTTTTCTGTGAAGTTTACCTCATTCTAACCTTTCCCTTTTTTCTTACCATTCTGAAGGCCTTGCAAAAAGTTTTGCATCTACCTCGAACTGTAGGAAAAGAAACATTCCTTAACAAGCAGTCTAGCTTTCTGCCAAAATTAAGGGGTTCTTGTTTGTTATGGCATGTCTCTCTAACATTGCATTTCCATTCTCCGCTGGGGTAGTGCAAACCCTGCCATTGACTTGAAAATAATTAGATAGTGGTAGCAAGGGTGTTTTTCTTCCTTGCTCTTCAAACTAACAATTCGACTCCCTTCAGGAGCATCAGACTTTCAAAGTGAATAATGATGGACTTGAAGGAAATATCAGTATGGATCCCAGCAGCAAGAATCTAGCTCAAACATACCGGAATCCAATTTTCCTGGGGAGAGCAGCTCTTTCTTTTAAAGCCACAATAATCCTTCCTACAATGTATGATGTAAAAGGTAAAGGTAAAGGGACCCCTGACCATTAGGTCCAGTCATGGACGACTCTGGGGTTGCGGTGCTCATCTCACTTTATTGGCTGAGGGAGCCGGCGTACAGCTTTTGGGTCATGTGGCCGGTATGACTAAGTCGCTTCTGGTGAACCAGAGCAGTGCACGGAAACGCCATTTACCTTCCCACCGGAGCGGTACCTATTTATCTACTTGCACTTTGATGTGCTTTCGAACTGCTAGGTTGGCAGGAGCAGGGACCGAGCAACAGGAGCTTACCCAGTAGCGGGGATTCGAACTGCCGACCTTCTGATCGGCAAGCCCTAGGCTCTGTGGTTTAACCCACAGCGCGACTCGCGTCCCAGTGTATGATGTAGCTGCACGTAATTAAATGAAATTAAGCTATAGCGGTGCTTTCTGAGCTGGCACTGATCTTTCAACGCATAACTGTCCAGGACAGGATATCCAGACAACCTCCCCACCCCAAGTGAAACTAAGCAAGGTCAGAGGCGGAGCAAGGTGGGGGAGGACTGCTCCGGGTGTCATCTCCAAGGGGGGGGGTGATATTCGGTGCACTGCCCACCCGCCTGCAACTCTCTCCTATCCTGAGCCGTCGGGGGAAGGGTGGGAGCTATGCTACTTTGCATAGCTGTCAACTTACAGATTTGAAAATAAGGGAGCAGCAGCCTCGAAAATAAGGGATCAGCAGCCAAAATAAGGGATTTCCTCCCCCCCCCCATGTGCCCGGGCTCCAGACAGACCTTTTCCCCGGCAAGGGTGAGCGGGCCGTTGATGACGTATCCATCCGAGCACAGGTATGTTCGACTTCTGAGCCCCTCTGAGCCAAAGGCAGAAAGCCCAGCCAGCAGCCAAACGAAGCCTCAAGCGGTGGTTCCCACAGCACAGCAACCCAGCAAAGGGGATGCAGCAAGGGAAACCACCATCACCTCTCCGCTGGGAAGCGCCGAGCAAAGGCGAGTCCCCAGGCAACGCGGCTGATTTGATCGGCACAAGGCATGCAAGCTCCACCCCCCAGTCATTCTTAGACTCCTTATTGGGTGAGCAACGCAGCCAAGCAACACAGTTGGAGCCTCCCTCCTCTCTGGCCAGCAGGGAGGGAGGGAGAGGAGCTGCTTCCTTTGAAACCCGGGAAATTTAAGGGGCATCATCAATAAGGGACAGCAGCGGGAAACAGCGCTGGGATAAGGGACCATCCCGCCAAATAAGGGACGGTTGACAGCTATGCCACTTTGCTGGCAGCCTTCCCTCCCCTTCCCCCTTCGTTTTGACAGCCCTGCTGGAGGAGGCCGGCAGAGGACAGGAAGGAGGTAGGCAGGCAAGCAAACAAGCGGAGGGTGTAGGGAAGGAGAGAAGCAGAAGCTCCCTAAATTTAGGTCCCAAACCCTCTAACCCCTAAAAAGCTCAACAACTTTGCCCAACCCTCCCCCCCCCACAAAAGCTCAAACTTTGGCCAGCCCTCCCCCCAAAAAGCTAAACAACTTTGGTTAATCCTTCCCTGCAAAAAGCTGAACAACTCCTCACACTGACAATGGGTAAATCACAGCCAGTCTTTTTATACTGTGAGTAGACCACAGTCTCTTGGGAGTCCAACTAGATTTCAATGTTGGAGGAGGGGGTGTGACAAGAAATTTTTCGCACTGGGTACCACCTGACCTTGCTACGCCACTGAGCAAGGTTGTTGGGGATCCTTGATCACAGCATCAGGACTCAGCTACATTAGTAAAGTAAAAGTGTTTTATATGCCAGGTGGCGCTGTGGAGTTCCGCCTTTCACCAACGTGATTTCCCACTGTGAGGTTTACAACGCATTTTGTTGAAACGCTTTTTTGATGTGTCTAGATCCAGCCCCAGTCTCTTTTGAAAAACAGCCCCTAGGAAAGCTAAAAGATTAGATCACAGCTATGGTGTTAGTGGAGGGGGAAACCCTTTCACACAAATGTGAATGCACTCCCAATCCCTCTCTCTCTCTCTCTCTCTCTCTCTCTCTCTCTCTCACACACACACACACACACACACAGTGCCAGATTTATGTATAAGCTAAAGAAGCTATAGCTTAGGGCTATTTAAAGGATTTTAAAATTTGAAGAAAAAAAACTGGATGTACATTTCCAAAATATAAAATAAAATACATATTTTGGTAAAATACATATTTTGTTATGTGCAAATGGCTTTAGATACCTACTAGGTCCATAAATTACCATATAGCATATAATCAACACAAAAAACAGCGACAATTTGTTGTTGACAAAGGACAGCTGGACATATAAAGGGCCCCATTACTTTCAGTAGTTTAGGACCTCATCAAACCTAAATCTGGCCCTGCACATACACAATACTGTATGTGGTGATTAAAGGTAAAGGGTAAAGGGACCCCTGACAGTTAAGTCCAGTCATGAACGACTCTGGGATTGCAGCGCTTACCTCGCTTTACAGGCCAAGCGAGCCGGCATTTGTCCGCTCCGCAGACAGTTTTTCTGGGTCATGTGGCCAGCATGATGTGGTGATTAGGATGGGCAAATCTCTCAGTTTCAGTTTCTCCACATTCCTCATTTTCCAAGTCTAAGTTCATTTATCCACATTCTCACATCGGTTTGTGGTTATTATTTTTTAAAGGCCTCATGAAAATGTGCATTTTAGTGCAAACCTCTCTTCATGTACAGGTGCTCATATGCACCTTTCCCTGAATGTAAACATTTTTTACAAACTCATCCCTAATGTAGTGCATTTTCTGTAATATATATACGTTCGTATGCATAGTTTACCCCAGTATATGCATTCTGGCTACAGAACTATTTTCTCTCCTTGGGATAAAAATGAAACATGACTGTGAGAAGTTGAATTTGAGTCTGGCAGTGGCTCTTCTCATCTTATATAGGACCATGCTGTTAGCTAGAAATAACCCCCATTGTTCAATTTGGCTTGCTCCCAAGGAAGCAGACACAGGACTGCAAGCACAATCTCTTTTAGGAAACTGATATTATTGAGATGGCAAATAGCAGTGGCAGCAGACACTGATATACTTGTTAAATAGAATACGACCGTCATAACCTCCCCTAACTGTTCTTGCAGGGTGTAAAATGTGCAGCTGTGGAGGAATTAACTGATATATTAAACACATTTTATTTGTGGAGAATTATGGGCCTTTCTAAAACTCCTCTGCTCTTGTCACCTTTACCGGGGAACACGGTGATCATTCCTGTCATGCTGTGAAATACAATGAGGAAGCAGGAAAATTGAGTCATCAGTCGAAATTCACCAAAGATAGCACACAATTTGTCAAAGTTACCCGGGGATGTTTGCAAAATCAGTTTTTGCTCAACCTAAGCAAATTAAACGTAATAGCATTTAAGAATGGAGCTCATTTTCCAGCCGGTCCCTCCAGTGTTGTAAAATGTAGAATATGTGATAGACTATAGAAGGTCATGTCCAAATGAACTATATATAAGATTATGTCCCTGTATTCTATCCGGACACATTGGCCCGATTGGTATCACAATCCTAAACATTTGCTCTAGTACATAAAATGATGGAGCAATCCTCTTTGAAATCTGAGCACAGCAGCTTTCTGGACGAGTAGTTGGCACTGTGAAATGAAAAACAAAACGAAAGAAAAGCTAAGAATCTCAGGGACTCTTCAAGACAGGTAACAAATTTATTGTGGTGTTATTTAATGCAGGTTTTGGTTGTTGTTGTTGTTCTGTAATCACACCAGGACACTTAGGGTGGCATACTGCTTCTTTTATTATTGTAGTAATCTAGTGAAGTAGGTAAGGCTGAGAAATAGCAGGCAGTCCAAGGTCACCTTGTTTGCTTCATGGCTGAAACCCTCCTTCAGGTGTTGGCTGGCAAATAAACAAAGGGGCCTGTAGGAATGTGTGGGGCTTGTTCTGCCCTCCCCCAGAGGTGTAGGAAGGTGAGGTGGCACCTGGTGCAGAAAATTTCTTGTCACCCCCCATCATTGATTTTTTTTTTTTTGCCAGCAAAAATAGTTTTACGTTATTTCATATTTTCTTACAAAGGAATGTGGATTGTAGGCCTCTGATAACAAGGAGGCGACTGTGGACAGATACTTAAACCTACAGGATGGGTTGTGTTTTGGCTCCACTGAATTGAAATTTCAGCCTTCACGACATATGAAAACGGCCAAGTAAACAGTTATTTTCGTGGAGGAGGGTCAAGATATTAACTGATATGCATGAAATTTCAGATATAGCTATATAATCCCTAGCGAAGTAAGATAAGACCTTTGGAGCAGGCATTTTTTTTGAAAAAAAAGTTTTTAATGAACTGCCCTAGTAGGGCAGTAATTGTTCTTTTTTGACACCCCCCTCCATGATGGAACCTGGGGCAGACCCCCGCCCCTGCCCCCCCCCCATTATGCTGCATATGCGTCACGAACCGATTAGACACAGAGAAATGATGGGAGGAACCAGTTGGGGGACGCCAAAGGAAAGAAGGTGTCAGTTTTCATTTCTTAGTACAGAAAGTATTGACCTGATGTGTAGAGATCTTTCCTATTCTACTTAATTCAAGAGGGTTCTGGAGGCTTCCCTGTGTGCAAGAAGCAAGCAGAAGATCCATGATCAGTGGCATAGCGTGGGGGGTGCAGGGGGGGCCGGCCGCACCGGGCGCAACATCTGGGGGTTAGGGTTAGGGGGCGCAAATTACTTGCCTTGCCCCGGGTGCTGACAACCCACGCTACGCCACTGTCCATGATGCTTCGGTTGTTCCTTCAGAGAAGCTGAGTACAGCTGGTTTGAACTGGTTCTGTCATCTCTTTATGTCAAGGTCATGCTGACCATAATAAGAGACCAGAAGGAGCCTGGATTTCACTCTCTCTCTTTCTTTCTGTCTGTCTTTCGTTCTGCTGTTCTGTACATAGTGTGCTTAGTGTTAAGCAGTGCTTTTTTTCTTTAAAAAAATATATATTTAAGGCTACTCTCATTTTCCTACTCATATTGAAATACTGCCCCTCAATGAGGCCAAACTTAGATTCACAAAATGTTTAGGGGTATGCGTCCCCCCCAGAAAAAAAAAGCACTGGTGTTAAGGTTTTAGATTTATTATAAGTTGTTGTAAGTTTAAGTTACGTCTGCTGCAACTGGATTTCTTATGGACAGCGCCAATTCTGAATGTACAGTGGTACCTCGGGTTACATACGCTCCAGGTTACAGACTCCACTAACCCAGAAATATTACCTCGGGTTAAGAACTTTGCTTCAGGATGAGAACAGAAATCGTGCTCCGGCGGCGCAGCGGCAGCAGGAGGCCCCATTAACTAAAGTGGTGCTTCAGGTAAAGAACAGTTTCAGGTTAAGAACAGACCTCCAGAACGAATTAAGTTCTTAACCTGAGGTACCACTGGATTGGATTTGTGACCATTATACTCATTTACCTTCAGTAGCAGTAAAGCTCTGCTGGATGAAATACAATTGCCTCTGATCTATTTTTTTGGGGGGGGATCCTGCAATGTGTTTAAGTTGTTACTCTGCTAACTATACATTGGAATCTACTCTGGATCAATGCTGCGTAGACTTTCAATGGCAGAAGGCGCAGTTATTACATCACATGGGTCAATGTTCCGAACAGTTTTTAGAGACTTGATGCAGCAATTGTTACTCTTGGCACAGAATGCATTTGCTGGCCCAGTGCTATAATCTGCTATTTATTTACTTATTGTGACAGAAAACAAAAACAGGACCACCAAGAAATCTCCATGTGCAGAAGCTGTTTTGAAAAGCAAGGGGTTCTGTGGAACTTTCAGTGATGTCCGAGAGTTTAGTAAGGCAAAGTGAAGAAAACTCTACAGACACAGAAAGGCATGTTTTGCAGAACTCTACTGGTTACACATGACTAGAGACTAAGGCTGACATCCAGTTGGGACATCCTGCCTACACAACAGACATTTATCCTTTCTGCTCTTTCCTCAGCCTCACCCCCACACCCTGAAATCTGCTCCAAAGAGTTGAAGGACCTTCTGGAGCAGAATGAGGGAAGGTGCTGCAGGAAGAGGAGGAAAGAGGTTCTATTGTGTCCCCTAGCACGAAATTGGGTATTGTTCCCATAACAGGACAGAAACGCACAGTAACACATCCAACAAACTGCAAGTGAGTAAGCTTCACTCTCACCCCACCCAGTGTCTGAAAAGAGTTGCAGAGCTCTTGCACAACCCTTGCACAACCCCTTTCTCAAATTAAGCCACGAGAATGGATCTTCATTATCCGCCTTCTGCCAGAAGAAATTTCTGGAAGTTTACACAGAAAGGTCAAAACAATTTCACAAAACTCTTACGACTGGCTGATGTGAGACAAAACTTGCACAAGACATCCGCAAGCTTTCCGAGGAATTCAATAACGTTTCAGCTTAATCACTCTCAAAAGCTTAAGGGATTATGCAATTGGAAGCGATCATTTTCACAGAGACAAATCAAAGCCTCGCACTTCTGGGAAGTGCAACAAAGAGCGAGGGATCTCTGACAGCTGTGGAGTGAGCAGCCGCCGTTGTTGTTGGAGCCTCTCTGACTCACAATGAGGTGGACCCAGTAAAAAGCTTTTTAAATACTTGGCAACTTCCGCAGTCGGGAGTGACTCAGGGGTTCATCATCACAAACCTCACTGTGTGCTAACCGACGGAGAAATGTTATGGAAAATAAATAAATAATGCAGCCCCAAAGGCTTGTATTTTTTGCTGGAATTTGGGAACAAAACGCATGGCGCTCACCCTACAGAATGTTGTATACTGACCTCTGTTCCCCCCTACATCAAGGGGTGGCGGTCTGTCTGACCAATGACATTTGTTTATCTACGGATTCATGCCAGGAACAGAAACTCTTTGGAAAACTGCTCAGAAAAGCTGTATCTGCTTTCACCCCAAGCTAGCTGTTTTTTTTTAAAAAAGAGTACTAGGGTAGGAGAGTGCAGAAATGAAAGACAGGCTGCTAAGAGCTGAATTCCCATCTCACCTGAAATCAATGCATTAATATCCCAGAGAGAGCATGAGGTGGTTGTTGTTGTTGTTGTTGTTGTTACAGTGGTACCTCAGTTGTCGAACACTTCAGAAGTCGAACGTTTTGGTTTTCGAATGCTGACAACCCAGAAGTAAATGTTTCCGTTTTCAAACGTGCCTCGGAAGTCGAATGGCTTCCAAGGCGCATTTCTCGATTTTTTCATTGGATTTTGCCAACAGCCTATTGCACCTCAGTTGTTGAACATTTCGGAAGTCGGACGGTCTTCCGGAACAGATTACAGGTACCACTGTATTATTATACCCCACCCATCTGGCTGGGTTGCCCAAGCCACTCCTGGTGGTTTCCAACACATAAAAACATAATATAACATCAAACATTTTAACTTGCTAATACAGCGCTGCCTTCAGACGTCTTCTGAAGGTTGTATAGTTTCTTGGCTCGGGGGTTGCAAAGCTCCATACCCTCCCATGCCTTCTAAAAGTTGTTTAGTTCTTTATCTCCTTGACATCTGATGTGAGGGCATTCCACAGGGCAGGTGCCTCTACTGAGAAGGCCCTCTGCCTGGTTCCCTGTAACTTCACTTCTCGCAGTGAGGGAACTGCCCAAAGGCCTCTGTGGTAGGATAGAATCATGGACTCATGGAATTGTAGAGTTGGAAGGGACCCTGAGGTCCCTTCCAGTACAGGAATCTCAGCTGGATCATTCATAAAAACCTCTAAGGAAGAAGAGTCCACCACTTCCTGAGGGAGACTATTCCACTGTCCAACAGCTCTTACTGTCAGAAAGTTCTTCCTGATGTTTAGTCAGAATCTCCTTTCTTGTAACTTGAATCACTTGGTTTGAGTCTTCCCCTCCAGAGCTGGATAAGGCTGCTGTGGTCTCTGTGGTCTGCCTTCATATGTTAGATTCCTGACAAGAAGCCCATTTGCCCACCATAACAATGACCATGTAAGAGAGGAAAAGCTGTCCTACTCCCCAATATTTCTCGGATGAAAATAGGGACGTCCTATCTAATAATAATAATCTAATAGGGACGTGGGTGGCACTGTGGGTTAAACCACAGAGCCTAGGACTTGCCAATCAGAAGGTCGGCAGTTCGAATCCCCACAATGGGGTGAGCTCCGGTTGCTGGGTCCAGCTCCTGCCAACCTAGCAGTTCGAAAGCACGTCAAAGTGCAAGTAGATAAATAGGTACCACTCTGGCAGGAAGGTAATTGGTGTTTCTGTGCGCTGCTCTGGTTTGGCAGAAGCGGCTTAGTCATGCTGGCTACATGACCCGGAAGCTGTACGCCAGCTCCCTCAGCCAATAAAGCGAGATGAGCACCGCAACCCCAGAGTCAGCCATGACTGGACCTAATGGTCAGGGGTCCCTTTACCTTTATTTATTATTATTTTTATTATTATTATTCTTAGGCAGCTTCCAACATATATAAAACATAACAAAACATTAAACATTAAAAAACTTCCATATACAGGGCTGCCGTCTGATGTCTTTTAAAGGTTGTACAGTTACTTATATCCTTGGCTCAGGGGTCACATAACTCTATACCTCCAACATTCCCCTGATGAAAATAGGGATGTTCCAAGGAAAAGCAGGACATTCCATGATCAAACCGGAAACCAGGATAGCTTCTGTAAATCTGGAAAATAGGGACACTTCAAAGGTCTCGGCTATTGGGAAGAGGCAGCAAGTTGTTGAGCCTCACAGCTTGTGAGGCTTTGCGCTCTGATTGCCTGACGTCTCGTGAGAACTGGGATTAAGGCTGAGATTTCACGAGATGTTGAAAAAGAGCCAGGAATGCAGTCTACAAAGCCCTCAGCCCCTGTAGACTAAGGGTGGAGGAGGAAAGCAACACCCTCATATATCTCTTCCTTCATCACCAGCCTGCTCAGACTTCTTCATGTGTCAAATTTCTCTGGTAGACCAGGGGGCGAGATTATGAAGGCTTGATTACCTAGTCCCTCCGAAGGTGAACTAAGCCTGACCGGACAGTTTACTCTATGGTTTTAACCACTTCATGCATTAATTAGACTTAAGCATGTTAGTTATATGAGGCTGGTTACCTCAGGATTTTAACATAGCCCTACATTGGAAACAGCATATAGCTGCTTCCACCCCCCACCCCTTTTCTCTAATGCATCCTTAGTCAGAATTGCATGTAGGTGAGCAGTTTCTTTTATATCTTACAGGATTGCTGTCAATCTGTGCATCTCTGCCTCTGCTCCTCTAGGCCTGTATAATCCCAGGTGAGCCAGTTTGCTGAGCCCACGTTCTGCATCAGATACAAAGTCCATAACCTTGACAAGGGATTCAAGCAGTAAGCAATCAATGAGGCAAAATCCATTTTGAGAATTTGGAGGACGGAGCAGCTCCTCTTCATGCCTTGCTGAGAAGGCAAAATTATCTCCACAACAAATTACGTTATCGTCTACTAGCAGAGAAAGCTGCAACTTAATTAAAAGGATGCATGCATGTGGCTACGTGGAGAATCTGAGCTCTGGGGAAGTAATCTCTCGGTGTTTCAGCAAAAGGCAGAGGTACTTTGGCCCATTTCCCCAGTTCTCTCTTCTGCATTTAATTCTTCCTGCGTTGAAGTCATGAGTATATGTGTGTGTGTGTGTGTGTGCGCGCACACACACACACACATATGAAGGCAGCCCTGTTTAGGGAAGTTTTTAATATTTAATGCTGTACTGTTTTTAACATTTGATTGGGAGCTGCCCAGAGTGGCTGGGGAAACTCAGCCAGATGGGCGGGGTATAAATAAATTAATAATAATAATAATAATAATAATGCGCAATTATTCTAAAAACAGCTTCTGGTTGAAAGTACAGTGGTACCTCGGGTTACATATGCTTCAGGTTACAGACTCCACTAACCCAGAAATAGTGCTTCAGGTTAAGAACTTTGCTTCAGGATGAGAAAAGAAATTGTGCTCTGGTGGCGCGGCAGCAGCAGGAGGCCCCATTAGCTAAAGTGGTGCTTCAGGTTAAGAACAGTTTCAGGTTAAGAACAGACCTCCGGAACGAATTAAGTACTTAACCCGAGGTACCACTGTACTAATGAATGAAAAAAGGAAAATGTTCAGAAGCCCAGAAATAACCTGGAACGAACAAATTGACTTGCTAAATGTTCTTTATTTGAATCTCTGGAGCTGCTACCAATCAGTGTGGACAATACTCAGCGAGTTGAGCCAATGGCTTCACTTGGTATTAGCCAGCTTCCTGATTTCCTTTGCAAGAGCCTCCAGCCATGACTGTGCTTATTCTTTTGCTGAAAGATACGCTTAGAACAATATCATTGCCTAATGACAGGCTATCGCACTTCAGAATAAACCTTGGCAGCCGCTGTGTGTGAAATTGCAGCCTGCGCACCGCATGGCATCCCGGTGGTCACACGCACGCATTCCCATGCAGATGCGCTACAGTCAAGATGCATATTCCCCCCCCCCAAGCACCCCTCCCACAGTAATTTAACTTCTAGAGACCCTGGAGAGGGAGCTGAACCTTGCAGAACGACAACACAATGTTAACAAGGCATTGCCAAAAAGCTAAGGGGGGGAAGAAAGAGCGACACAGTAGGGGCAGTGATTTTACCCAGAAAAGGTAACAGAAAACAGGGGCTGTCCGTAGTAATTAGAGACAGCTGGATCTCATGAGCTTACCCCTGCGTGATGGACAGGCAGACTCTCAAATGTTATTTTTATAGGACAATACCTCAATCGAATTATACCGTCACAACAGCAGTGTGTTCTTTCAAGGCTCTTTCTTCTGGCCTGAGGTAATAAACAAGTCAGACTCCACAGCAGTATCTTCTATTTATATCGGGAGCTCAGGTTTCTTCTTTGTCACTTCCCAGCACGGCTTCAGTCCCGCGGCCTTTGTGTGCGAGCCCGAACAACCCCTATTTAGGTTTTACATGCCATATTCCTCGTTGGCTCCCTTCGGTGCCTCTTCAGAGACGTCGCTGCCACATTTTCACCTAAGCTAGACAGTTTTTTTAAAATTATATATAAAGAAGGGTTCCTGCCAAGAATGGCTTCAGACATCATCAGGCTGCAACAAGCCAGCCCACCAGTTGACACCGGCAGTTCCTGAAGCACTGTTGCTTCACTGGAAATAGAAAGAAATGCTCCTCATAGACACTTTCTTTTGTCTGGGGTGGTAACATAAAAACAACGGTCTCTTTATTGAAGCCAACTTGATTCCGTATTAAATTAATCACCCGCATCCAAGAGGGGGTAAAGGCTTTAAAGTGAAGCACGGACGAACAGGAAATTAGAGAGCTAAAATTATCTGTTCTGTTCCCTCAGGAAGTCACCTATATGCTGATACGAATTCATGTCTTCTGCTTGTGAAGGTAATCCCACACCCTCAATGCAGACGAGAAACGCTTCGGCACACTCAAAGTAAGCCCAACTTATTTTTCTTTTATTCATTTGTTAAATCTGCATACCGCCCTTTGTCTGTAGATCCCAAGGCGGTTCACAACATAAAAATACAACATGAAAACACAAAATACATGAGAGAAACAAGAACAAGAAACACAAACCCTTAAGCCTCCCTCCCTCCCTCCCCCACAAATACAAATAAAGGAAAAGAGAACCAGGAAAGCTCCAATAGCCCTATTTATTTATTTGTTGTACAGTGGTACCTTGGGTTAAGTACTTAATTCGTTCCGGAGGTCCGTACTTAACCTGAAACTGTTCTTAAACTGAAGCACCACTTTAGCTAATGGGGCCTCCTGCTGCCGCAGTGCCGCCGGAGCCCGATTTCTGTTCTTATCCTGAAGCAAAGTTCTTAACCTGAAGCACTATTTCTAGGTTAGCGGAGTGTGTAACCTGAAACATATGTAACCTGAAGCGTATGTAACCTGAGGTACCACTCACTGTATTTGTAACCCACCCGTTCTCTACAAGGTACCCAATGTGGCACATGTAGTCCTCTCCCTCCTCATTTAATCCTCGCAACAACCCTGTGAGGTAGGTTAGGCTGTGAGGCAGTGACTGGCCAAAGGTCACCCATTGAGCTTCATGGCAGAGTGGGAATTTGAACCCTGGTCTCCCAGGTCTTATTCTCACACTCCAACCACTACGCCACACTGACTAAGTGGCATGAAAA
This sequence comes from Podarcis pityusensis, assembly GCF_964106645.2. Lineage (NCBI taxonomy): Eukaryota > Metazoa > Chordata > Lepidosauria > Squamata > Lacertidae > Podarcis > Podarcis pityusensis. The sequence continues at coordinate 44,116,831 of NC_138037.1, read as the reverse complement.
GTCGAGTGACAGAAGGGGAGGAAACTGACAACTTGGTGTGAGGAGGGAATAGACTGGAACAGGACATATGGCAAGAAAGGACCATCTCATTATCTGGATAGGTCACTTCCTGGGGTGAATCTACACTGGTTGGTTTTAACGTTAAAAATGTGTTATAAAAACGTCACAACAGAGGGCGCTGCAAGGCAGCAATCTATTGGCAATGAGAAATTGCATTGAGAGCTATATAACAGGTTTTTTAAAATAGTCTTTAATAGGGTTTTTACGTATCAGTGTAGATCCAGCCCTGGTCACACGGACAAGCAATTTTTGAATGTTTCCAGGGGAAGAAGAGAGGGATACATTTCTTAATAAATAAGGGTGGTATATAAATCTATTGATAAATTTAATAACAGAATCACTCCACCCTGCAACATATTGTTTGTGGGCTACAGAGGCAGTTTTAGGATAGCATGACTTGTGCGACTAGAGGGGGCGCCACAACAATGCTGTAGAATGGATTACAGGGGGGTGGTTTAGCATCACGCAGGGCGCCACTGAAAATTGAGAGCTCAAAGTCTGCCACTGCCTCACGTATACACTTCCCCCCATTCTAATATATGCGCATTACTTAAAAAGGCGTTCTTCAATTAACATCACAAAATATAACAACAATATCAGCCATATACAGCCCATAATATAACTATCACGTGGGACGCGGGTGGCGCTGTGGGTTAAACCACAGAGCCTAGGACTTGCTGATCAGAAGGTCGGCAGTTCGAATCCCCACAACGGAGTGAGCTCCCGTTGCTCAGTCCCTGCTCCTGCCAACCTAGCAGTACGAAAGCACGTCAAAGTGCAAGTAGATAAATAGGTACCGCTCCGGCGGGAAGGTAAACAGCATTTCTGTGTGCTGCTCTGGTTCGCCACAAGCGGCTTAGTCATGCTGGCCACATGACCCAAAAGCTATACGTCGTCTCCCTCGGCCAATAAAGCGAGATGAGCGCCGCAACCCCAGAGTTGGCCACAACTGGACCTAATGGCCAGGGGTCCATTTACCTTTTATAACGATCACGTTTTTTTAAAAGTAGAACAGGAGCAGCAAAGGTGACGAGAACAGGACCACCAGATAAAACAGGTCCCCTCTGAAAGCAACACACCTGAAAAATTAAAAGCCTATCCCAGAACTATCCCCGCCCCCAATAAAAACTGGAGAAAAGAAATCAAAGATGGAGCCAGCTGAAACTCATGGAGCAATAGAGTTCACAGTACAGTTGTACCTTGGAAGTTGAACGGAATCTGTTTGACTTCCAAAACGTTCAGAAACCAAAGCGTGGCTTCTGATTGGCTGCAGGAAGCCAATCAGGAACCTGCGGAAGCCCTGTCGGACGTTCGGGTTCTAAAGAATGTTGGCAAACTGGAACAGACACTTCCAAGTTTGTGGCATTCGGGAGCCAAAACGTCTGAGTACCAAGGCTTTCGGGGTCATTTTTAATTCTAGATTTTCAAACACAGAAAATGTATTTGCTGAATCTCTATACTGCCCTCCATTTCAATAAATTACGAGCATGGATTTTATGTAATGACGTCTTAGAATATTAAAAAGTATAATTAGAAGGATGCATTTGTTTTCCTCAGCTCCACAAGTAAGGATATGCATAAATGTGAACGTTGTTTTAAGAGGCAGCATTCCCAGAGTACTGGATGTGGATGAAAGCAACAATTGGTTGTACTGTAGTGATCTTAAGGGAAATCACTCTAATATCCAAAACTGGATGTCATAAATATTCAAATAAGTGGGAGCTACAATAAAATGTTGCAGCGTGAATCGCTTCGCCATGACATTCAGCTCCATTTCTTCATGGCTGTGTCTCCCATACTGCTCCCCGTAAGCATTTCATGGAAACTAAGCAAGCTTGGTCTTCATTGCAGGGCTGGATTTACCTGTATTTTTCACTCTATAAGATGCACCACTCCATAAGACGCACCTAGTTTTTGGAGGAAGAAAACAAGAAAAAAAATATTATGAACCTCAGAAGCCAGAACAGCAAGAGGGATCGCTGTGCAGTGAAAGCAGCGATCCCTCTTGCTGTTCTGGCTTCTGGGATAGCTGTGCAGCCTGCATTCGCACCATAAGATGCACACACATTTCCTCTTACTTTTTAGGAGGGGAAAAGTGAGTCTTATAGAGCAAAAAACACAGTGGTTTTGATGAGGCCCTAAACTACTGAAGGTAATGGGACCCTTTATATGTCCAGCTGTCCTTTGTCAACAACAAATTGTTGCTGTTTTTTGTGTTGAATATATGCTATATGGTCATTTATGGACCTAATAGGTATCTAAAGCCATTTGCACATGTTGCCATGCAACTAGTCCATACAGAATGTAGGCACCCCATATATTGAAATGAGCAAACCAGTGATATTTTAGGGAGCAGGCTAGCAGGCTGGGCCCATTACTTACATCATAGGAGCCTACACAACACAAAACACTGTTGCTTTATGTAGGTTTTATTTTAATTGGTTTTTATCTTATATTTTGGAAATGTACATCCAGGTTTTTTTCCTTTAATTTTTTGGGGGGCCCCTAGAGAATGGGGCCCTAAGCTATAACTTGTTTAGCTTATACGTAAATCCGGCACTACCTCATTGGGTTGGTTTTGCTCCTTCCACTCACGTCCCCATGTAGTTTATTTTTTCTCCCTCCCCCCATTTTTTTACTAAAAAAAAAATGTCCTTCTGACCATCTTGGAGTTCTCCCAATTGGAGAACTTCTGTTTGGAGGCTGCCAGTTTGGAAACATTTGCAACAACATTCAAGCCCGAACGTCAGAAATAGAAATAATGATGGATTGGTAGAAATATATTTAAGCTGTCACAGACAATTGTTGAAGATATCATTCCTTTCACATGGATTTGCTTCATGCCGTCTGCTCACGTCACATGATAGCTAAGGCTGTGAAAGAATTGTTAAAAACAAGTCCTGAAATCATAGAATGAACATTGTACATCTTCTTGGCAATTTTTTAAATTTATTTTTTTGCAGGGGGGAAACTGTTGTCGAAGAACTGATATCAAACTTATCAGTAGTGGCAAAAGTCTACATTGGGACAAACTGAAAATTTGTTTTAACCCTTGAAGAATAAAAAAAAAAAAATAACCACTCGCTCCAGATCCTGAAGCTGAGGCTGAGGCTCCAATACTTTGGCCACCTCATGAGAAGAGAAGACTCCCTGGAAAAGACCCTGATGTTGGGAAAGATGGAGGGCACAAGGAGAAGGGGACGACAGAGGACGAGATGGCTGGACAGTGTTCTCGAAGCTACCAGCATGAGTTTGACCAAGCTGCGGGAGGCAGTGGAAGACAGGAGTGCCTGGCGTGCTCTGGTCCATGGGGTCAAGAAGAGTTGGACACCACCAATCACTTAGTTAACTTACAGTGGAACCCTAAAAATGCTTACTCAGAATACCTATTCACTTCAATGGGCCTTGCTCCCAGGTAAGTAGGTATCGGATTTCATTCCTTGTTTATTAGAACCCCATGACAGTAAATGTGTCATTACATTGTTGAAAGACTAAATATGTTTGGTGGAAACTGGAACTATAATTTTACAGGCAGTGCTCAAAATACAATACAAAGACAACCTGAGGGTCGGCTGTTAGTTCCTGGCAAAGGATCTGTTTTGCATGCAGATTTCAAGTTCAAATCCCCTCATCTCCAGTCTAAAACCCTGGTGCATTGCTGCCAGGTAGTTTAAGTAAAGAGACCCCTGACCATTAGGTCCAGTCGTGACTGACTCTGGGGTTGTGGTGCTCATCTCACTTTATTGGCCAAGGGAGCCGGCGTACAGCTTCTGGGTCATGTGGCCAGCATGACTAAGCCGCTTGTGGCGAACCAGAGCAGTGCACGGAAACGCCGTTTACCTTCCCGCCGGAACGGTACCTATTTATCTATTTGCACTTTGATGTGCTTTCAAACTGCTAGGTTGGCAGGAGCAGGGAACGAGCGACGGGAGCTCACCCCATCACAGGGATTCGAACCGCCAACCTTCTGATTGGCAAGTCCTAGGCTCTGTGGTTTAACCCACAGCACCACCAGGTAGTTTAGGCAATACCAAACTAAATGACTTGGCTTAAGACAGATTCCTATGGTCCTCCTATTCTACTTTTGCTTCCCTGAGAAACACTGAGGAGCTTCTGCCAATCAGTGAAGACAATACTCAGCTAGATGGGCCAATGTTCTGACTCACTATGAGGCAGGTTCCGGCGTTCCTATTTCCTTTCAATATTTTCTTTTTTTAAAGAAAGAGTTCTGTGGAGATGATGCCACATACCCCTTTGCATATAAGGTCACTGCTAGGGGCACACAATGGGCTGTGTCTTGGAAAAGTTTGGTGGCATTATCTTGCAGTGGGATTCAGAGACTGCTCCTCAGAAGAGGAAAGACTTTTCCAAGTAGCCGCGAGTGCCAAGGAAAACATTAAAGCAACCTCTGCCAAAACCCACTAGCATTTGGAACATCAATGAGCTGAAGGAAATCACTAGGAAGAAAGAGGAATTTAAAGGTAAGTGTACAGTTTTGAATGACGATATAGGAAGGGGTGTGAGGAACCACATATGTGGTCGGCAATATGCTCCTTTACTTTGCTGTTTCGCTGGCATCCCTGTTTTCCTTTCTGTGGTTAGCAAAATGCTGCTCCCAGCTTTTCCGTTTGAATTAAACGCCCGCATTCTGCAAAACACATTTGTAAAAGCACTTTACAAGTTAAGGCCCATCTCTCTTTTCAATTCACTCCTATGGAGTATGACCAAAAAATGAAAACATCATGTTCTTGGAGGAGGTATTTGGGTCCCACTCATCTGTGTGGGGTTTATTTTCCACATTTAGTTTTATCGCCTGTTTCGTATTGCCAACATCTGTGAAAAGAATTCTTGTTACCTTCCCATGGTTAAAGTGATCAGAGCACCACAATAGATTTCAAAGTTCTCGTTTTGCTCTACAAAGCTTTTTCTTTTTGAAAAGATGGCATTTCTTCCCCTGCCTTCTCAAACTTCTCTGAGCAGAATTCACTAAATTTCAAGTTCAGATGTGACACAGAATAAGAAAGGGATTTTCCCCCCTGTTATGGTTTAAATGCTTTCAGAATTCTCTCTTGACTGTCTTCCTTCTCTTCCAATAGTTTTGATCTGCTTTGTTCTTTTGTTAGCATACATTTGAAATATTCTTTCTTCAGATGGCAGGAACTTAGGCAAGATCTTGGCTCTCCCTCAATGTATTCACAGCAGCTTAAATAAGGGTTGGACTTTTCACTACATAATTAGAGGAAGAGAAGGGAAATAAGTACACCAGTGCTTCAGAGGAGGGAACACACATCTGGAGAAGTGGCTTTCGAGTGTTGTATTTCTTTACACAATCCAAAAGTGAGGTAGCACTTTCTTTAACCATGAACTCTGATTCTCCCTGCTGTGGGGATGCTCTAAATAGCCTGTGGTTTAGACTCCCCAGAGTTTTAAGAGGCTCTGTGCTCCCCAAGTGTGTTGGAGTGCAAATCTAACCAGTCTATATTTTAAAAGGAGAGGAAAATAATCCCAACATGGTTCTTCTGGGCCTCACAGTCTCCATGCACCATATTTGCCACACACCCTTGCTTCAGTTTATTGTGTAAAGGTGGGAACTCACACTCTTGCTGTTGGTTCAGGGGATTGCAGGCCTATCTCCCATAGGGCTTCAGAGTGTGCTTTGATGGATGATGTGGAAAAGTTATCTTAGTCCACAAGTAAGTTCTTTTATTATTATTATTTCTGATCAAAAGTTAACAGCCTAGCTTTTTGCACCAGGGAAGGATATTCCGGAACCTCCAGTAAGTTAATAATGAGCTACTTAAAGCCCTGGTGGTTTGCGAGACATTGGTGGATGAGATTAAAAATGTTTATCAAATGAATGACACCAAAGGGAACTCAAGAAAAACTGTTATAAGACACCTTGAAAGCTATTGTGAGAAGCAAAGTAATCAACCGTGCTCTGTGCGGGAAGAGAAGGGTTTTCAGGCAAAAGCAACAGCTTCTCTGAAACAGTTCAAAGACAAGAAAAACAACATGCAAAAACAACAAAAAGCCGGGAAAGATACTAAAAGAACTAATTAATGTCTGAGGTGAACATATTGCATTGATCACAGTTAGAGTCAGAATATTATGAACAAAGTTAACTAAGCGCTAAGACCGTAGCAAATGAATGCCAAACTCGAAGGGTGGGGAGTGACATATTGATGTCACAATGAATAGAACAAAGGGAACATTAAAGTTGACCCGTGCACCATTGGGGAAAACTTTGGCAGATTTTTTTTCTTTTAATGAAAACGAGTCGAGAACAATGCCCATTTGATTAGAAGACAATTTAACAAAGTGCACTGCTTACAAAAGAACGGAAAACGCTGCTGACTGTGTGCCTCTCCTAGTGAAAACAAAGAGCTGGCGTGTGTGTGGAACACTTTATTGATGTGAAAAATCACAGGTCCCGTCCCGGGGGCGCTGCTTCCTCTGCCAAGAACAGCTATGGCGTGCAAACATAAGGCAATAGGCAACTTTAGCTGCTAAAGATAATTAAGCCCACCCCCAATCTTTGATTGGATGGTATTAAAGAAGGAAAAATCAGAGGGAAATCTAAGCCCTGGTCAGGCATTCAAAGAACACATAGATTCATAGAATCATAGAGATGGAAGGGACCTGGAGCATCATCTAGTTCATCCCAAATATGCAGCTGTCCCATCCAGGGATCAAACTTGCAACCTTGGCATTATCAGCACCACACTCTACCCAACTGAGATATCCATAAGGGAATCAAGGTAAAGGTAAAAGTAAAGGTAAAGGACCCCTGGATGGTTAAGTCCAATCAAAGGCAACTATGGAGTTGCGGCGCTCATCTTGCTTTTCAGGCCGAGGGAGCTGGTGTTTGTCCACAGGCAGCTTTCTGGGTCATGTGGCCAGCATGACTACACCGCTACTGGCACAACGGAACACCGTGATGGAAACCAGAGCGCATGGAAACACTGTTTATCTTCCTGCCGCAGTGGTACCTATTTATCTACTTGCACTGGTGTCCTTTCGAACTGCTAGGTTGGCAGGAGCTGGGACAGAGCAAAGGGAGCTCACTCCGTCGCGGGGATTCGAACTGCCAACCTTCTGATCGGCAAGCCCAAGAGGCTCAGTGGTTTAGACCACAGCGCCACCTGCATGCATGGGGGAATAAAGTGTAGAGGAACGTGCCTACATGCATGCAGGTCCCACCACAGACCACAGTCTTCTCCGTTATGGCGAGATGAATTGTGCTTCTGCTTAAACTATGGGGATTATTTCTAAATATGCATAAATGCATATATCCTGATGAAATAACAAGTCCAAAACGATTTTTATTTTATTTTTTTTTGAGGTTAGAGAGAAGCGACAGCTCTATATGGTTCCCATGAAGCCTCAGGTCTACTGCCTTTAATTTAGGGGAGATTTGGTAAATCCCTTTCCCCCTTAACAAAGAAGTCCAGGACTTTTCTTATCCTTAGGGCCCCAGGCACAAGTAAACAGAGCTTTCAAAGTCAGGCTCCCCCCCTCCTCCTCCAACCAATTAATTCCTTTCTCAAAGTTCACTCAAAACCTTGCCCAACTATCCAATCCGCTCCTTAGTGTCTCCCAATCTGTCATTGCCTGTGATGCTGAGATAAAGGGAAATTGCCGCCCAATTACACCTTCCACACAGCTGTGTTTACTTCCAACTTGGGTGGGGGTGAATTGGCACAGCAAAGAGGTCTCTCCAGCTTCGGTCAACATATCAATCAGCATACACAAGTGTTGTGCAAATCTGTCTTTTCTGTGGTGATGCATATTTTTGGTGGTACCAATGTGGGCACTCTACGTAGGCTGAATGTTCTTTGGTTTCTTCAAACCAGCAAGTCCTGGGCCACAGTGAGTGGTGTTTGCCTCTGCCACTAGATACTTCCGAACTCTCCTGACAAAATCAGCGTCATTGACAGCCTGAGAACATACGGTCAACATTTCTCCGATGTAAATAGGGATTTCTTCCTCTTCTTCTTCTATTTCTACCCCACCCATCTGATTGCATTGCCCCAGCCACACAAGATGGCTTCCAACATACAGTGGTACCTCAGTTTTCGAACGTAATCCGTTCCAGAAGGCCGTTCAAATTCTGAAACATTCAAAAACTGAAAACTCAGTACAGAAGCCTCAAAATGGAAAACTCAATACGGAAAACCCAATATGGAAGCCGCGTTTCATGTTCGACTTCTGAGGAGCATTTGAAAACTGAAACATTTACTTCCGGGTTTACGGTGTTCGAAAACCGAAATGTTCGTCAACAGAGACATTTGAAAACCGAGGTACCACTGTATATAAAAACATAATAAAACATCAAACCTTTTTGTGCCCGGACTTCCTTCCATCCCTTCAACGGTTTTCATGTCTCAAATCTTTTCTTACAGTTTCTTATTTACCCTCCATCCACATCACAAGATTTACATTAATCCTGCTACAGTTTTAAAATTCTTACAATTACTCCGTATATATTCAACAAATTTACTCCAATCCTTTTCGAACTTTGCTTCTTTTTGGTTCCGAATCTTATAAGTCAATTTCGCCAATTCTTTGTATTCAAACATTTTTGTCTGCCACTCCATTAAAGTTGGGATTTCTTGGGATTTCCATTTCTGAGCTGCTAAGATTCTAGTGGTGATCGTTGTGTACATGAATAGTTTGTAATCTTCCTTTTTTAATTCATCCCCTGTTATCCCTAGCAAAAATGCTTTTGGTTTCTTTGGAAAAGTGTATTTAAATAGTTTTTCCATTTCGTTATATATCAGACATATATCAAATATTTAAAAGCTTCCCTCTACAGGGCTGCTTTCACAGGGCTGTGGCCACGACTGGACCTAATGGTCAGGGGTCCCTTTAACTTTATATTATTATTATTATTATTATTATTATTATTATTATTAGGCAGCTTCCAACATATATAAAACATAACAAAACATTAAACAATAAAAAACATCTGTATACAGAGCTGCCGTCTGATGTCTTTTAAAGGTTGTATAGTTACTTATCTCCTTGGCTCAGGGGTTGCAAAACTTCATCCCCTCCAACATTTCTCTAATAAAAATAGGGATATCCTAAGGAAAAGCAGGGCATTCTGAAATTGAATCAGAAACTAGAATGGCTTATGTAAGTCTGGGACTGGAAAATATAGGCACTTGGAGGGGCTGTGAGAACCAGGATATCTTTTTGAAAGGTCAAACAGGGTACCAATCGGAATGGCAACCTCTGCCACTGTATAGTTAGAGGGGAAACTGTTCAAGCAAGGCGATGTGAGTTTATTTTCAGTAAGCCATTAGAATTCCAGTATGCCCGATGTAAAACACCTCTCCTAGGAAGAATAACATTCTTTTCTACCTACGTCAAACAACAAGGAAAAATAACTAGCGAGTTCCTGAACCTTGAATCTCAGGTCATAAAATTCAAAGGAGGAAAAAAGACTTTCACTGAAACCAAAGGAAACAGCCCAATTCGACAGTGGAAGCTGGAGTGTAACTACACATGTTTGTGCAATATGGCCATATATGGGAATAGATCATGTAAAAAGCAGGCACTGAAAGTAATCAAAGGTTGAAGATGTTAGTAAGCCTACTAAATTGCCAAGAATCAAAGAAGTTGCCTTGGCTTTTAAAGGGACCCTTGACTGTGTAATGAAGCCTTGGATGAGAAAAAGCACCGCTGACCATTCCAGCTTTACCATTTCATATTTGAGAAGTAGCTCGTCAGAAGGACTACATTTGCAAAAAGCAAAGTGGTGGTGCATGTGGCGTTTGCCCACTCATTATGGAGATGTCGTACTGGGGGGCAGAAAGAAAGGGTTAATAGGTTGGACCAATAAGAAAGCCCAGGGGCAGAGCCTAACTGTGTTTAAGGCTCAACGCAGGGGTTTTGGCAGTTAGTTCAGTTGGTTTCTTGTGGGTGGGAGGCATAGGAGTCAGAGTGAGTTAGAGACAGAGAGTGTGAATCAGATTACTGTGTTTCAAAGTACCGTATTTTTCACTCCATAGGGTGCACCAGACCATAGGGCGCACCTAGTTTTTAGGGGGGGAAATAAAGAAAAAAAAATTATCCCGCTGGCTGGCTTGGCTTCCTCTTTAGCCACGCACAACCTCTCCAGCTGGGAGAGGCTGCGCGTGGCTTTGGCAGAAGCCAAGACAGCGAGCGGGATGGCATTGCGCTCCCCGGGCTTCGGGCTGCAGGCTGCTATCCGCAAGCCTTCGGAGCCCGGCAGGAACTCCCGCCGTGCTCCGAAGGCTTGCGGATAGCTTCCTGAAGCCTGGAGAGCGAGAGGCGTCGGTGCGCACCAACCCCTCTTACTCTCCAGGCTTCAGAGAAAGCCTGCATTTGCCCCATAGGACGCACACACATTTCCCCTTCATTTTTGGAGGGGAAAAAGTGCGTCCTATAGAGCGAAAAATACGGTATTTAAAACTTGTTTGCATTCACAATACAGTGGTACCTCTGGTTGTGAACGGGATCCATTCTGGAGGCCTGTTCGCAACATGAAAAGTGCGCAACCCGCAGCGGCGCATCTGCGCATGCGCGTGATGTCATTTTGCGCATGCGTGAGCGGCAAAACCTGGAAGTAACCCTTTCTGGTACTTCCGGGTTACAGCGGGACGTAATCTGAAAGAACGTAACATGAAGCGGACATAACATGAGGTATGACTGTAAACTGGAATCCTTGTTAATACTGTTAAGTTGTGGGAGAACATATCAGACAACACAGCAATTCTTCAAACAGCTCTTGTTTATTCACAGGCCAGAACAGAACTGAACTGAAGGGTTCAGTCAGCCTGCTTATATAGAGCTCCAGTACAGTGTAACTGTAACAACTTTCTAAAACTATCCAATCACTGAACGTCACTTTCGATCCCTTATTTGCATAACTATCTACAGTATCCCCCTGCTGGCCCAGGGTGAGAACTTCAGTACATAACAAATACGTTACAACCTGACTGAGTCTGAATATATCAGTGAGGAAACCTGGTTGGTGGCAGTGGAAGAGATAAGCTGTGGTGGTGCAGGGTCAATAGTCCGTGGAACGACCGGGGGCTCTGTGCGAACGCCACAGTGCAGAATGAGACTTTCAAGCTAATAGGTAATAAAACAGCCCCCTGTTCAGGATTCATAGAATTGCAGAGTTGGGAGGGATCCCAAGGGTCATCTAGTCCAACCCCCTGCAATGCAGGAATTGCTACTAAAGAAGCCATGGCAGATGGCCACACAACCTCTGCTTAAAAACCTCCAAAGGAGAGTCCACCACATTCCAAGTGAGTCTGGTCCACTGTCCAACAGCTCTTCCTGTCAGAAAGTTTTCCTGATGTTTAGTCGGAAGGTCTCTTTTTTGTAACTTGAATCCATTGGTTCAGGAGAAAACAAGCTTGCCCCCATCTTCCATGTGACAGACTTTAGATATTTGAAGATGGCTCTCAAATCTCCCACTCTCCTCTTTTCCAAGCAAACATAATTATAATTATAATACAGTCATACCTCATGTTACGGATGCTTCAGGTTACGTGTTTTTGGGTTACAGACTGCGGGAAACCCGGAAGTACCGGAACGGGTTACTTCCGGGTTTCGCCGCTCACGCATGCGCAGAAGTGCTAAATCGCACTTTGCACTTGCGCAGAAGCGCCGAATCGTGCCTGCGCAGATGCGTCGCTTCAGGATGCAAACGCTGCAGGTTGCAGACGTGCCTCCGTCACGGATTACGTCCGCAACCCGAGGTTCCACTGTATAATAATAATTTATTATTTATACCCCACCCATCCGGCTGGGTTTCTCCAGCCACTCTGGGTGGCTCCCAACAGACAGAATATTAAAAACACGATAAAACAACAAACATTAAAAACTTCCCTGAACAGGGCTGCTTTCAGATGTCTTCTAAAAGTCAAATAGTTTTTTATTTGTTTGACATCTGATGGGAGGGCGTTCCACAGGGCGGGCTCCACTACTGAGAAGGCCCTCTACCTGGGTCCCTGTAACCTCACTTCTTGCAGTGAGGGAACCACCAGAAGGCCCTCAGATCTGGACCTCAGTGTCCGGGCTGAACATACCCAACTCCCTCAACTGTTCCTCATAGGGCTTGGTTTCAGACCCTTGATCATCTTGCTCATTCTCTTCTGCACACCTTCCAGCTTCTCAATATCCTTCTTAAATTGTGGTGCTCAGAACTGGACATAGTATTCCATGTGTGGTCTGACCAAAGCAGAACAGAGCAGGACTATTACAGTGGTACCTCGCATTACAGACGCTTCAGGTTACAGACTCCGCTAACCCAGAAATAGTACCTCGGGTTAAGCACCTTGCTTCAGGATGAGAACAGAAATCGTGCTCCGGCGGCGCGATAGCAGCAGGAGGCCCCATTGGCTAAAGTGGTACCTCAGGTTAAGAACAGTTTCAGGTTAAGAATGGACCTCCAGAACGAATTAAGTTCTTAACCCGAGGTACCACTGTATTTCCCTTGATCTGGACGCTATACTTCTGTCGATGCAGCCTAGAATAGCATTTGCTTTTTTGCTGCTGCACCAGACTGTTGACCCGTGTTAAGCTTATGTTCAACTAAGACCCCTAGATCCATTTCACATGTACTCCTGGCAATCCAGATGTCCAGTTTTAACAGAATTAGACAGCACTGCTACGTATACTTACCTGGGAGTAAGCCCCAATGAAGACATGCACAGGACTGTAAACATGCATAGAGTTATGCTGCAAGACACGAAAAAACCTGCTATGCACTGTAGAATTCAGAAGGACTTGATTCCAAGTAAACATACATAGAAATAGTCTGCAAGATTACTGCCTCTTTCTTGTTAGGGCTTCATTGCATTCTTACCATGCAGATCAATTTATGTCTTTTGTTCCAGGCTCATCAGCTAGGCATTGTGCCCTTGGGACAGGCATCCCTGAACTCAGCCCTCCATATGTTTTTGGGACTACAATTCCCATCATCCCTGACCACTGGTCCTGTTAGCTAGGGATGATGGGAGTTGTAGTCCCAAAACATCTGGAGGGCTGAGTTTGGGGATGCCTGCCTTGGAAGCCAGAAACATGGATAACAATCCCCATCTCATCATATGGGAGCAGGGGAATCAGAAGTACACAGTGTTTATGATTTAGCAACTCTTTCACCATCCTGATTGTGTGAACAAAGAGCTAGTTAATGTCGCTTAGGAAGTGACTAAGCCACATTAATTCATCTTGCGGATGTCCTCTCCTGTAACTGTTCAGGGATCACTGAATTCATGAAAGCTCCTGTTGAATGTTTGTATGCAGTCTGTGCAATCGGTGTTGCAACAGATCGAGATCTGCCAAATCTTTATTACCAGATTTCCTGTATTAATTACAAAAGGAAAAACAAACAAACAAAGGAACGTTTCATGAAATCCTATCTGGTCACTTCCAGTACCCAATTCAATTAGGCAATTAGGATATATTACAGTGCGGTTCTATGCGTTTGTACTCAGAAGTAAGTTCTGCACTAAAATCAGTGGGGTCTGCTCCCCATAAGTGTGTGTATAGGACTGAACATTCACAGCTTCATGTTTACTGGCAAACTGATCCATTTGCTTTTCCCGTCATTGAAATATATAAATTATATATAACATACAGTACGTGCTCTCTGAGCCCAGTAAAGTAGAAACAAAGCCAGATTTTAAATATCAGCAAATCCGCAATAAGTAATGGGTTGTACTTGCTGATTTTGCAGCACTTTTACTGGCATGTGATGGACATTTGCCAGTAGTTTTTTTAATTATTATTTTAAAACCCAGCTGTTTGCTGTGATTCATTTCCTTACATTTCCCAAATGACCCATAGCAAACCAGAGCAAGCCCTTTGAAAGTAATAGTTGCCAAGATTAGTGTTGCTTTTTTAAAAAAACAAAACTCCCAGGCTTTTAGAATTGAGTTTGTTAGGTGATTTCCCCACCCTACGCCTTGGAGTTAAGTTGCAGCTATTCCCACTAATAAAAATAGAATTCCCAGTAGACAAGTGTAATAAGTACACAATGCACTATCTGGTTAGGATACTAGGCCAATAGCCACGAGGGCCTCTTCATACATTATCTTTCAAAACACACGTCTTCCCATGGGCAAAGGGCAGCCAGTTATGAGCTCCATACAACTGATATAATACACATATCTTAAACCACCCACTGTGGAGTTTTGTGTGTGTGTGTGGCTATGAAACAGGTGCACTTTGAACCAGCGCTAAGTGAAAAGGGAGGGGTGTGTTTTTTCTTTTCATGAACAAATACACTTTTGCAAGCTTTCTATTTTGGATGAAAAGGGGACAGTGGCAAAAACATTTCAAGGACATGTGTCGCGTCTTGTGATCAATTATGTTTCCTAATGCTACGAGTGACAGTGACAGAAGACTCATCTATACTGGTGAGTTATAACAATAAAAACGTGTTATAAAAATGGGGCACCAGAGGGTGCTGTAGAGCAGCAATCTGTTGCCAGTGTGAAATTGCATTGAGAGCTTTTTTATGGCGTATTCTTATAGCGTTTTCCAGATCAGTGTAGATCCAGCCAGAGTTTGGTCCAGGCTCTGAAGTGATAGTGACATGAAACACCTGACAAAAGCAAGGGTGGTGTAGCAGACCTGTTTATGAGCATCCTGACGCCCAGCAGACATGAGGGCACAGATTCCATCTGCCTTCATTATAATTCTGATGATTGTCGTGAAACGGATACACTGGCATCAGACATTTTTTTAACTAAAAGGCAATTTAGCCCAAGGCACATTAGCAGATGGCCCAGATAAATAGGGAAAAATAAGTCGAATGCAGAGACGGAATGCTCAGTTTCTGAGTTCTCTCTCTCTCTCTCTCTCTCTCTCTCTCTCTCCCCCAATGGTAATCCATTTAAACTATGCAAAACTGTACTTAATCTCAAGTGCTTCTCAGAGGGCGCGAGGGGGTGAAAAGTGGCCTAGAGCAAAAATTTAGTTACCTTTTCCCAATAGGCAATAAGATCTCATTATTTCAGCATCACAGTAATGAAATGCAGAGCTATGCACACTGAACTTCCCATGCACAGGGGAACGTAAGGCAATATCCAGGATTTTATATTTCTGAATACAGAAGAAAAAATAATATGAGGGTGTAGCCCAAAAAAACCCCTGACTTTCTCCTTCAGTATCTCTCTCCCCCACCCCATCCTAAAGTAAAAAGAAAAAGAGCTTTTGCACAGCAGAAGTATGAGCAAGAAAGATGAAATGAGGAAAAACTTTCACAGGACTAGAACCGCACAGAGTTCCTGAACCCCTAGAGGTTTACATGTACAGGCCTTCCTTTTGCAGGCATCCATGACTGATGCTTGGAAACAGGGGTTAGGCTGGGGAAGCCATGTGAAGCTGTGGCCGGTGGAGCAGCCCTGCTGCCTCTTCAATACATGGAATAATACATTGGCTTAGGACAGTGATAGCCAAAATTGGCCCTCCAGCTGTTTTGGGACTACAATTCCCATCATCCCTGACCACTGGTCTTGTTAGCTAGGGATGATGGGAGTTGTAGTCCCGAAACAGCTGGAGGGCCGAGTTTGGCCATCACTGGCTTAGGAGGTCTACAGTAAGTCTGCAGAGTTCTAGGGGAGATAACATCATATTGTCAGGGTATAGATGACAAGGATGGTTGGAGGTACCAGCTGGCAAACCCACTAGGGAATTCGCTCCCCCCACAGGAGGAAGTTCGGCCTGCCGAGGAGGAAGGCTCAGAGCCCGGGGATTGGTGGTGGGACACTGAGGGCAGGTCAGAGGGTGTGAGGGGCGGGGAGGAGAGAAATGGTTGGATGCTGAAGAAGCAACAGGCTCTAGAGAGCAAGAAGAGCCAGGTACAGAAAGCAGTTCAGCTTCAGCAGAGGGTGAAGAGGAGGAGGGGCCAGAGGCTACAGAAGCATCCCAGGAGCTTGCCTTTCCTACTGTATTAAGCTCCCCCCTCTTCCCTTGTCTCCCAGGCCACAAAGAGCTTTGCATGTAGCAGAACAAAGAGCACAGGTGGCCCCTCCCTGGTGTAGTTTAAGGCTGCTTGGGAAACATCCTGTTGAGGAGGAAGAGACAGAGGGAGGAGCCCTTCAGTCCTGACAACTGTTTTATGGGGGCCAGTTCTGTCTAGAAGGCTCGCTGTTTTGAATAAAGACTGCCTCGCCAGAATGGTGCATGCTGTAGTTATATCTCCCGCTTGGACTGCTGCAATGCGCTCTACGTGGGGCTTCCTTTGAAGGTGACCCGGAAACTACAACTAATTCAGAATGCAGCAGCTAGACTGGTGACTGGGAGTGGCCATCAAGACCACATAACACCGTCCCGAAAGACCTGCATTGGCTCCCAGTACGTTTCCGAGCAGAATTCAAAGTGTTGGTGCTGACCTTTAAAGCCCTAAATGGCCTTGGTTCTGTATACCTGAAGGAGCGTCTCCACCTCCATCATTCAGCCCGGACACTGAAATCTAGCTCTGAGGGCCTTCTGGCAGTTCCCTCCCTGCGAGAGGTGAAGCTGGAGGGAACCAGACAGAGGGCCTTCTCGGTAGTGGCGCCTGTCCTGTGGCACGCCCTCCCATCAGATGTCAAGGAAATAAACAACTATCTGACTTTTAGAAGATATCTGAAGGCAGCCCTGTTTAGGGAAGTTTTTAATGTTTGGTGTTTTTAATATTCTGTCTGTTGGGAGCCGCCCAGAGTGGCTGGAGAAACCCAGCCGGATGGGTGGGGTATAAATATTAAATTATTATTATACAGTGGAACCTCGGGTTGCAGACGTAAAACTTAAAATTGTTCAAATGGCACAAACTATTTTACTGGAATAATTCTTCAGCAATAGTTGGGGATGATGGCAGTTGTAGTCCAAAACATCTGGAGGGCACCAGTTGGGAAAGGCTGATCTGCTCTGTATGACAACCAGTCAACATAGGAGTAACCAAGAAGAACTTTTTGGTGTCTTCTAGAGGTTCCAATTCTTTGATGCAGATATTTAATCCCAGGTTTTATGCAAAGAAATCATAATTTATTTCTTGTTTATGGTTAATTGTTATGATAAGAGAATATTTTATCAGGTAGACCAGCCTTTCTCAAGCTGGGGTCTCCAGATGTTCTTGAACTACAACTCCCATCATCCCTGACCACAGGCCATGGCATGGAATGATGGGAGCTGTAGTCCCACAACACTTAGAGACACAAGGATGAGATACAGATGATGTATAGTTCTTTCACGTAACATGTTCCAGAAAGGGCTTCAGACTGTGTACATACCATACAATTAAAGCACTCTCCCCAAAGAATTCTGGGAACTGAAGTTAATACCTCATGGAGTCACAATTCCCGGCACTCTTAACAAACTCCCAGGATTCTTCTTGGTGCAAGCTTTATATTAAAGATTTTCTTGTTTTACAGAAGTATGTGTAATGTCTCTCGTATTTTTTCTGTGTAACATTTTTACAAATCAGTTTCATTTGTTGAGACGGGGGGGGGAGATTGGGGGGATCGGGTGGCGATGTTTCTATTTTGCTTAATGTAAGTAGGGTTTGGTGTCAGCGTTGCTCGTGCAGGTTCTCGGCTGTTCATGTGTGTTTCTTTGGTGGTGAGAGAGGTTGGGGTTGGCCTAGGGTGTGGTTGTTTGTTTGCAATTGGCTGTGGTGATCTTTATATGTAATTTAAATGCATGGTTTGTAAGCAGCCACATAGTGACGGCATAGAAAAAGCATGTATGCGGTCGATGGAAACATGACAGCTTTTAGCGTACAGTAATCAAGGCTTCATCACATCATAATATCTCGGGAAAGAGCATATGACAGCCACATGATCCAAAAAACAAATCCACTAGGATTCGTGGAGATAAAATGCATACCAGATGAATTCACAAAGGATCGCATTAATAAAAATAAAAATAAAAAGTTGTACAAATGTTTGCATTGTGATCTCAGCTATCAAATGAAAATGAGCCTAATGTGCTAATTTAATTACTTTGCTGTTATCGCCGCTTTCCAACCGAGCTCTAATAGTACATGTTTGCAGCATTACATTCTGCACAGGACATGTGGCATGCGGATGAGCTGAGCAGTTTTTGCTTGTAAAATTTGTCGCCTCTTATTTTCTGAGACGTCAGTTTTCAGTGCTGGATTTGGGGCCAATAAGCGCCCATAAAACCATGTACCAGTTATTACAGCAGCCGCTTGCCTGTCCCTGAAGTTAGGTCATGCACCAATGAAAGAGAGGTGAAATATACTCGGAGTCAAGTGTGAATTTCATGCTCTTTATTCAGCTCATAGTAGCAATGAATGAAACTTTTCCCAAAAGGTCTAGCTATATATACATTATTTACACAATGGGCCCCACGTGATTGGCTAATTCCAGGCTGTTCCTGTAGGCCAATCAGGTTGCATATTCACCTCCTCCAGAAGCCTGGTTGGCTGCTCCTGCAGGCCAATCAGGTTGCTGGTTCACTTCATCCAGGAGCCTGATTGGCTGCTCCTGCAGGCCAATCATGTTGCTGATTCACTTCTACCTGGAGCTGGATTGGGTGGCTCCTGCAGACCAATCAGACTGCTGCCTTCTGGACCCTATTGATCTAGAATTCAGCTCAGTACATAACAACAGGACACAAAAGGGCAAAAGTTTGCATTGAAATTTGTATGTGTTTCCAATTTTATGCATAGCTGCAAACGTAGAGGGAAAACTACTGAGATACCCTAGACACCCCAACAAGCCTTACATTTCAACGTGCGAGTGCAGGATCATAGAACTCAAAAATATATCAAAACTTGAAAATGCTAACATATTTAGAAAATACAAAAGGCAAGCCTAAGCTTTCCAATTAAGCAAGTTGCCTGCAGAAAAGCCTTGAACAAATTATAATGCTGCTAGAGCTTAGCACTGATTTTCATTGAAAGAACAGACATCAGAGAAAAAGCCTAGCATTTGTTATGCCAAAAGGCACCTCCCCCCTGCCCCCCCCCCCCCCGGAGCCTCACTGCTGCTGCAAACTTCAATGAACTATTAGTATTTTTAAGTAATTAGCAGAGGCATTAGCAGTACTCCTCATCCTCCACTCTGAGCACAATCGCACTCCCGTTCCTTCCATCACAATCTGCAGTTGTGCAGAACCAGGGAGGGTGTTTAATTCAATTAGGGTTTAATTCTATGAGGTTGGTGGGGTTTTTTTGTAAGCAGATTTTTTTTAATGGAAAAGTAAAGAAACTATTTTCAATGTGCATACAGAAATCTATTAAATAATTGCATAAATATAAATGAGCGCACCTCTGCTTTATTAGAATGCATTTTAATGTAAGATACTTCCATTTCAATAAACATAGGAAATAATGCCCCTGTATGCATTCTCCTACATATTGTGCAAACATTTAAACATTGGGAGGGGGTATTGTTTGTTTCGTTATTGTGTTATGTATTTTTGTGTTTTTATACTGACCTGTAGGTAAACTTAATAAATAGATAAAATAAATAATAAAAATAATCAATGTGCCGCCATTTTGCATGGCCACACCAATCAAATCTTTGCATCCCACCCCCCACTCTGAAACACAAGCTAGTAGGTAATTTCTCCCCGGCTGTGTTTCAAGCCACATTCTTACCTTGCTAGGTAAAGGTTAAAAAGTGCGGGTGGCGCTGTGGTCTAAACCACTGAGCCTCTTGGGCTTGCCCAAGGTCAGAAGGTCAGCAGTTCGAATCCCTGCGACAGGGTGAGCTCCCATTGCTCTGCCCCAGCTCCTGCCAACCTAGCAGTTCAAAAGCACGCCAGTACAAGTAGATAAATAGGTACTACTGCGGCGGGAAGGTAAACGGTGTTTCGGTGCACTCTGGTTTCCGTCACGGTGTTCTGTTGCGCCAGAAGTGGTTTAGTCATGCTGGCCACATGACCCGGAAAGCTGTCTGTGGACAAACGCCGGCTCCTTCGGCCTGAAAGTGAGTTGAGCGTCGCAACCCCATAGTCGCCTTTGACTGGACTTAACCATCCAGGGGTCCTTTACCTTTACCTTACCTTGCTGAAGACACCAAAGATGGGGTATGGATGTATTCACTCAGTGCCTATTGTCTGATTTGTTTCCCCATGTCTGCCACCCACCTCATCCCCTAACTCCTCCTCGAAAAAGGTCTGAAATGTACATGCCTCAACTTAACCATGGCTTGCGCTTTCAAATCAGATAGAAGCTGGGTTTGAAGGGAAATGCATCGAGCAGCAATATTTCCCCAAGAATCTGTCGCAGGATGCATGTGGACTGTGGGCTAGCTTCATGCGTACTCTGCTTCAAGAAGTTGCGGTGGGAGCCCACCAGGTCCACAGTAATAGGTCCAAACTGTAATGTGTACACAACCAGGGTTTGGATAAGCAATTCCCTGACCCTGCACTGAACCTCTGAGCCTACAAAGCTCCAAAATTCATCCATCACTTCACAAGTATCTCTAGACTTAGACACAGTGAATCGCCTCTTTGTTCCAGGATATTTGAACTGGGATTTTCCATATTGCTAGGATAAGAGTTGTTTCGTACTGAAGTTCTCACCCTGGGCCAGCAGGGGGATACTGTAGATAGTTTTCACTCAGGTCCACATATGCAAATAAGGAATCGAAAGTGACGTTCAGCGATTGGATAGTTACAGAAAGTTGTTACTGTTGCTTTGTAGTTGAGCTCTATATAAGCAGGTTGGCTGAACCCTTCAGCCTAGTTCTGTTCTGGGCCTGTGAATAAACAAGAGCTGTTTGAAGAATCACTGTGTCGTCTGATATGTTCACCCACAACTTAACAAGCGTTAAATTGCTTGGGATTCTTTTAGGAGTTTTCCTATACCCCGGACTTCCCTCCTGCCACCGATTCATTTTGGAAATGGCAGAACATCTGAATGCAAGTCCTTCCCCATCTGTATTGCTTTCATCTTAAACAAGTATTCCCCCCCCCCCATCCCCACGAGATATAAATAGGCTTTTTGAGCCTATTGTCACTTGTGACATTCTCCACCCTTCTACAAACTGTTCTGCAGTTTTTCGTAGAAAGGCTGATGTGAGCTTCTCGGTCCCTTTTATGATTGTTTGTGCTCCTTCACAATGAGCACAGCTGCCTTTGTTTCAGCACAGAGAATCCCTCTCCGCTGCTTTCCACTAGTTGAAAATGCACCGGTGCCTTTCAGTGTTACGGCATCTTAGCGCAAGTTTTAACATCTCTAGACTGGCCACTGTAGCTCAATTGCATTTCCAGTCGAGAGAGAGAGAGAATGTGCATTTAACTGGGAGGAAATATAATCAGCGGCAAAGACTATCATCATTCCCTCTATTTCTGAAACAAGGTTTCATGCCCTTGTGCATATTTATTCCTTTATTTCTACACTTACATCCCACATTCCCTCCAAGGAAAACAAAAATCCCCTCCCTCCCTCTTTTTTTAAATGAAGACATGTGTGATTAACCTTTTAAGCGATAAGGACTTGTGTGGGAGAGCCAACAGCAGTCTTTTTGCTTTTCAGGGATGTGAGGCACATTTGATTTTAACGTGAACCTGCCCGATTCCTGAATCGATACACGAACCAAAGAACAGCTGTCCTTCAATATTCACATTTCTCAGAACTTTGCAATGCAGTTCTCCAACCAAAAAACATTTCTAAAA
Source organism: Podarcis pityusensis (assembly GCF_964106645.2). NCBI lineage: Eukaryota > Metazoa > Chordata > Lepidosauria > Squamata > Lacertidae > Podarcis > Podarcis pityusensis. Next base: position 44,095,150 of record NC_138037.1, on the reverse strand, counting down.
CTGTACATATTCTTGGCCACAATTTAATTCATTTTTTTTTTAGAAGTTCATGAAATTATCCTTCCCAGGCTTATAGGTCATGTCTGCCATCAAATCTCTTTCTTTCACATACTTGGGCTCTCTTTCAGGGCCAAACTGGACAGGATAGTTATTGTTTCTTGTGCCCAAAATATTTTGTGCTAGACAGAAAAAACATTCCAATTCTCCCATGCTTTTGGCTTATTAAACCATCTATGTCCTTTTAAACTGGGTGTGTGTATGCGTGTGCGTGTGTGTGTATTGTTTTCATTTGTTATTATGATATGTATTTTTGTGTTTTTATATTGTTAACTGCTCTGCGATCTTCAGATGATGGGAGATACAGAAATTAATAAATATAATAAAACATGCAATTTGCCCAATCACATTAAAGGAGAGAGTACAGAGATTGGCATTGTGCCTTCCCCATATTCCCACGTTTCCAAGCACAATTCAAAGTGTTGGTGTTCACCTTTAAAGCCCTAAATGGCTTCAGCCCAGTATACCTGAAGGAGTGTCTCCACCCCCATCTTTCATCCCGGACACTGAGGTCCAGCTCCGACGACCTTCTGGCGGTTCCCTCACTGCGAGAAGTGGGGTTACAGGGAACCAGGCAGAGGGCCTTCTCAATAGTGGCGCCCGCCCTGTGGGACACCCTACCAACCTGGAAATAAACAACTACAGTGGTACCTCGGGTTAAGTACTTAATTCGTTCCGGAGGTCGGTTCTTAACCTGAAACTGTTCTTAACCTGAAGCACCACTTTAGCTAATGGGGCCGCCTGCTGCCGCCGTGCCGCCGGAGCACGATTTCTGTTCTCATCCTGAAGCAAAGTTCTTAACCCAAGGTACTATTTCTGGTTTAGTGGAGTCTGTAACCTGAAGCGTATGTAACCTGAAGCGTATGTAACCCGAGGTACCACTGTACCTGACTTTTAGAAGACATCTGAAGGCAGCCCTGTTTAGGGAAGTTTAATGTTTGATGTTTTATCGTGTTTTCAATATTCTGTTGGAAGCTGCCCAGAGTGGCTGGGGAAACCCAGCCAGATGGGCGGGGTATAAATAATAAATAATAATTATTATTATCACTCTCGGTCTTGTTACTCAAACCCAGTCCTGAAGCAAGTGAGTATTTACATGCATCCTTGAAAGAAAAGGAAAGTGTTGCTCTTCATTTATTCATGCCAGCCCTTGGGAAGAAGCACATCAACACATTCTTGCTGTGCATTTGGTCGCTATTTGCATTTTGGGTGTATTTAATTACATATTCCGAGTCCCGCATTTAATAATCTTGCACATTCATTATCCACCACTTTGCACCTTGTTAGTGAAGCACATCTTCAGAAGGACAATGATGGCGCCCAGGAGAAATGATACTACACAGGACATCACAAAACACAGTGTTGATAGCAGGCTCAAGAGGATGCTGGAATAATGGTGGCAGATGCCTGCCTGGGGATTCGGAAATTGGAAAATACCACACTTGGCTGCCTCTGTGAATTGATTCCAGGTGGTCACCTTCACCACTAATTATGAAGGGACCCTTGGTAGGCAATGCTAATGAGACCCAGGGGGGAGAAAAGAATTCTTCTGCTAAGTTCTCAACCTTCTTGGGGCTCCACAGCCTGGATGAAAATCTTCTTGTCAGGTGAAAGATTAGAAGGAACACCTTATCAGTGACATCAGGAAGGTGGGACTTTGGTCAGTCCGGTAAGTTTTTGTATACTTGTGTTTCCCACAAAGTTACAGTCATGATCTGCGTCCTTAAAAGTAAATAGTGTTGTTTTTTTTTAGAAAAAGCCTGAGGGATTCCAGCTTGAATAGAACCAGACATTAGTGCTTAATTAATGTCTAGCGTGAGGGCGGGAGGAACTAATGGTTATTTAAATAGAATAAATAGAAAAAGCGCACATGGGCTTTCTCTGCCACTTCCAATCAATCTGAAAGGAAGTCTCCTGAAGAGCTGTTTTGCTATTGAACACTGTTTTGTAATTTTGAATTATTTTTTTTTTTAAAGAGCTAGGGCACTTGGGCCTTTAACGCCGGCATGACAGGTAGAGATTTCAACATGTGCAGCTTTCGCCACCTCTGCATCTCTATGCTGAGCTATAATGTATGCACTGGTTTTGTTTTGTTCATTTATTATACAGTGGTACCTTGGTTCTTGAATTTAATCCGTTCTGGGAGTCCGTTCGACTTCCGAAACGGTTGGAAAACCAAGGCGCTGCTTCTGATTGGCTGCAGGAGCTTCCTGCACTCAATCAGAAACCATGGAAGCCACGTCGGACGTTCGGCTTCTGAAAAACATTTGCGAACACTCACTTCCGGGTTTGCGGTGTTCAGGAGCCGATTTGTTTGGGAGCCAAGCCGTTCAACAACCAAGGTATCCCTCTATTTCTGTGCCTCTTTTCACTCACGTGAGTCACAAAGTGGCTTACATACAGCAAATAACCAGATAGTAGAACATCACACTTGCAACATGAGTTGCAGAAAATAACTCACAAATCATCCATAAAAGAATCGCCTTCTATAAAACATTCTTAGCCAAACAACTTTAATAAAAATAGATCAAACAGTACAACCACAAGAAAAGTCGTATTATAAAATTAACAAAGTGTTAGAGCACTCATAATGCACAAAACAGTGTTAGCAACATTCACAAACTAAAGGCCAAAAGGAAACTAAGCACTGCTGAATTCACAGCATGATGACTCAGTCTTCCACTCAGATCATCACAAGACACATTCATATATTGGCCGTGATAGCAACTTCCTTCTGAAAGCTCCAAGGCAAGCAGGACAAGGCCTTTCCTGGTGGCCAGCAGAGAGATCCATCTCCCTCACATTAAAGGTGCAGCAGTGCCACTAGGAAACCAAAGATGGCAACCATATGGCCAAACTGACACACTTAGGCAAGCTTTTACAAAACTCATTATAAAAACTGGCAGCTTAGAGCAGACCTTTTGCCAAACTCTTGTTCAGGAAGATGTGTTTGTGTGTGTGTGTGTGTAGGAAGTGTGTGTGAAAGGAAGGATGAGATATAAAATCAAATAATTAACAATAGCATCATTCTGTTGTTGAGTCACTAGGTGCAACTGGATTGAGTGGTATCTAGGTGGATTCACGAGTTTCCTAAGAGAGATAATAAAGTTTGTCTAGCTCCCTGACTGCCTGTTGTGTCTCTGAGCTAGGGATGGGAAATCAACTCAAACTCCCATCCACCCTTGCCACCCTGCCCAATGGTTAGTGTCAAATATTATGTTCTCCCTACTATGCTAGTGTTTATTCATAATATATATGGAAATTTCCATCTGTTCTTCATCTTGCCTTTGCATCCAATTTTTTTCCAGGAAATACCAAGTCACTCATTGTTACAAGCTGCTTCATATTTAACTTTTTATTAACCCGAGTCTACTCTACAGTTTATAAGTTTTACTACTGCATCCAATTTTGATAAATCTGCTAGGAACGTGAATGCAGATAGATTTGTTATGCATGAGGACAATTTACTGAATCGGGTATGAGATGGTGTATTGCTGCCCATCGTACGCTGTCTGTCCTGGCTTCCTCCCAAAATACAATGACTCTTACCTGCGTGTAAGACACAGATCTTTATTCAGGCAAGTAATGGCAAGAGCTCAGTAGTAGGCATAGCAGGAGGAGTCAAGCGTTCATGAGGCGGGCAAGAATTTTAGAACTGAACAGAAGCGACAAATAAGTCCCAAAAAGTTCCCATGCCCTTCATGCCAAGCTTTTTAAGACGAGGCTCTTTTGCCTTGTGAGAATGTTTAGTTTGTAAACCCACATTCAATCTGGGTGGGAGAGTCTATGGAGGCGCCTTCTGGCCCTTGGCGACCAAGATGAGCCCTCCCCTTCTGAATGCAGTTCAGCCTCTGCTTGTTAGGATATAGTTCCGTTCCACCTTAAAAGGGACAGGCAGGACTATTGTGTGTCACATGCCTGTTTACATTTCCAGTCTGCTGGGGACTTCTGTTTTGTATATAGCTTTTGTGTTATGCTGTTTTGCTGGACACAAAGGGAAGCAGACATGTTTTTTTCCCTTTGTTCCTGAACTATGCTGAATAAAATATGTAAATATGCTTATACACATCTCTGTCTGCCACTTCCATCGTGAAGATTTATTCACTCTGCTAATTAGCGTGCTTGGTAGCTTCAGAAGGGTACTGAGGCTCGAGTCGCTGACTGATTGATGATGTACCGGAGATCGTCCGGCTGCCGGCCAGTGGCTGGAGCAAGCTGGGGGCCTGCCAAATGCCCCCGTCTCCCCGACAGTATCCCAACAACAGGGTTATGGGCCCAGATTCATGGTGTTTATGGGAGAGTAAGACTGCTGATAGGGACGCGGGTGGCGCTGTGGGTAAAACCTCAGTGCTTAGGACTTGCCGATTGCATGGTCGGTGGTTCGAATCCCCACGGCGGGGTGTGCTCCTGTCGTTCGGTACCAGCGCCTGCCAACCTAGCAGTTCGAAAGCACCCCCGGGTGCAAGTAGATAAATAGGGACCGCTTACCAGCGGGAAGGTGAACGGCGTTCCGTGTGCTGCACTGGCTCGCCAGATGCAGCTTGTCACGCTGGTCACGTGACCCGGAAGTGTCTGCGGACAGCGCTGGCTCCCGGCCTATAGAGTGAGATGAGCGCACAACCCTAGAGTCTGTCAAGACTGGCCCGTACAGGCAGGGGTACCTTTAAGACTGCTGATGCCTGTTGTCTTTGTCCATGGAGTTTCCTTGGCAGGAATACTGGAGTGGCTTGCCGGTTCCTGCTCCAAGTGGATCACGTTTGGTCAAAACTCTCCACCCTGGAAAAAGATCCTCCCTAGAAAAGACCCTGATGTTGGGAAAGATGGAGGGCACAAGGAGAAGGGGACGGCAGAGGACAAGATGGTTGGACAGTGTTCTTGAAGCTACCAGCATGAGTTTGACCAAACTGCGGGAGGCAGTGGAAGACAGGAGTGCCTGGCGTGCTCTGGTCCATGGGGTCACGAAGAGTCGGACATGACTAAACGACTAAACAACAACAAGACTGCTGATGACCCTTTTAGCTCAGCCATCCCCTGCAGTGGTCAATGCCCCACTCAGCTCTCAATGAAGCTTTTTACTCTACAAACGGAGTGGAAGAGAGAGAACATCCGTCCTCCACTCCCAGTTCCCACGATTCAGCTCCCTTCTGCTTCCTCCTCATCAGTCTGAGCTTGCCAATCCATTCTTGATCCCAAGGGGGGCTCAGGACTCATAACACTGTGTTGGAATCCAGCAATAGTGATGCTAAGACTGCAGAAAAACCTGCTGCCGAGGCTTTTGGTTTGGAGACAACAATTTAGATTAAGAGTAGGGTATTTCAAAAAGTGAGAATCCAGACACAAAAGTTGTCAAGCTTTTTCCCCTTTTCTTTTGGGGCCAAAGTTTTTGCAAAAACTCCAAATATAAGGAAACGGACCAAAAAAACCAACACTTCAGACATAGGTTGCCATACACCTAAGTTTTCCCGGACATTTTTTTACCGCTTTTCAGAAATTCCTGGCCTATTTTTGACGGATGAATCCCAGATACGTCTGGGAAATCCCAGAAGTATGGCAGCCCTAAATAAGAGGGACCCTGCTCTATAGGTCGTTTTTATTCTGCATTCCTTATGATTTGTGCTTTGGATGGTATTGGGGATGACAGCAACATAGACAAGGGAATGGATGGGGTATGAATGCAACAATGCAGGAGCACTGGGAAAGAACAGAACAGCAATTGTTAAAGTAGGATGATGGGTGGGCAGTTCAGTATGAATCTGCTTCAAATGCACTATTGAAGCACTAAGGACATGTTGCTGCATACACCTGCAATAAAAACAGTCTGGGCCCAGGGACAACCATAGCTATCAACCGTCCCTTATTTGGTGGCAAAGTCCCTTATCCCAGCGCCGTGTCCCGCCGCTGTCCCTTATTGATGATGTCCCTTAAATTTCCCGGGTTTCAAAGGAAGCAGCTCCTCTCCCTCCCTCCCTGCCGGCCAGGGAGGAGGGAGGCTACATCTGTGTTGCTTGGCTGCGTTGCTCATCCAATAAGGAGTCTAACAACGACTGGGGGGTGGAGCTTGCATGCCTTGTGCCGATCAAATCAGCCGCGTTGCCTGGGGACTCGCCTTTGCTCAGCGCTTCCCAGCGGAGAGGTGACGGTGGTTTTCCTTGCTGCATCCCCTTTGCCGGATTGCTGCGCTGTGGGAACCACCGCTTAAGGCTTCGTTTGGCTGCTGGCTGGGCTTTCTGCCTTTGGCTTGGAGGGGCTCAGAAGTTGAACATACCTGTGCTTGGAAAATCCCTTATTTTGGCTGCTGATCCCTTATTTGCAAGGCTGCTGGTCCCTTGTTTTCAAATCTGTAAGTTGACAGCTATGGGGGCAACCATTCTGTTCTTTTCCAGTCATAGCTTTGCAATGGCAGTAGGCCTCTGTGTTAGAGAGTGTATGTATTAAGCCATAAAAATTAAGCAAAAATGAGATGTTTGCCAACTATATTGATGGTAGGCCACACTACGTTACAACGCCCTCCCATCAGATGTCAAGGATATAAAGAACTACACAGCTTTTAGAAGACTGAAAGCAGCCCTGTATTGGGAAGTTTTTAACGTTTGACATTTCATCATGTTTCTATATTTTTCTGGAAGCTGCCCAGAGTGGCTGGGGAAACCCAGGCAGATGGGTGGGGTATAAATAAAATAATGATAATAGCAACAGCGATGTTGAAAATACAGGAATGAAACCTGAGGAGTGAGGGTTTTATCTGCTTTATTTTAGGTAAAATATTGAGACACACCTGCAGACCATACAACGTGGTAGAACGTGTAGTGAGCCCAGTCTCCCTGCTCCATTTGACCCATCAGGATGACAAATTTACCTACCATTGCTGTGTTGCTATGTCAACACAGTGCGGACCAACAGAAACAGTGAAACGGCTGGACAGCATCAAGCTTCCTACATGCCTGCTTCCTGCCCCAGGCAAACTTCCCAAGCGTTAGGAGCTGTTGTGGCATTTCAATAGATCAAAGGCCTTGCGGCAGGTGTTCCTCCAGCTGTTCCTGTCCAAGTTTTGCTTAACTGAATCGCAAGTGATGAAACTTTTTGTGGGTGGAAGCTAAAAGATAGGGCAAGTCAGAAACTAGGCAAATGCAAAAGAGTATAACAGCACAACCCTAATCTTGCTTACTCAGAAGTAAGTCCGATTTAATTCAGTGGGGTTTCTGCCTACATAAATGGGATTGGGATTGCAGCCTGAAGCTATAATCTTAAAGATATTTTACTGGTATTAATCCTACTGAATGCAGAGCAGCACAGTTCCTAGTAATATTTTTACAGTTTACAGTACAATCCAAACTATTACTGTATTTTTTGCTTTATAAGACTCACTTTTTCCCTCCTAAAAAGTAAGGGAAAATGTGTGTGCGTCTTATGGAGCGAATGCAGGCTGCGCAGCTATCCCAGAAGCCAGAACAGCAAGTGGGATTGCTGCTTTCACTGCGCAGCAATCCCTCTTGTTGTTCTGCCTTCTGACAGTGGCGTAGCGTGGGTTGTCAGCATCCGGGGCAAGGCAAGTAATTTGCACCCCCTAACCCGTGGATTTGCGCCCCCTAACCTGTGGATTTGCGCCCCCTAACCCTAACCCCCAGATGTTGCGCCCGGTGCGGCCGCCCCCCCCTGCACCCCCCACGCTACGCCACTGCCTTCTGAGATTCAGAATATTTTTTTTCTTGTTTTCCTCCTCCAAAAGCTAGGTGCGTCTTGTGGTCTGGTGCGTCTTATAGAGTGAAAAATACAGTAAGTTCTACAGTGGTACATCGGGTTAAGAAATTAATTAACCTGAAACTGTTCTTAACCTGAAGTACCACTTTAGCTAATGGGACCTCCTGCTGCCGCCGCGCCACCGGAACACGATTTCTGTTCTCATCCTGAAGCAAAGTTCTTAACCCGAGGTACTATTTCTGGGTTAGCAGAGTCTGTAACCTGAAGTGTATGTAACCTGAAGCATATGTAACCCGAGGTACCACCGTATTAGGTTTATTCCCAGGTAAATGGGCTCAGGACTGAAGCAGTGGTTCCTAGCAAGCTTTAGGGGGTGGGCTGTAAATCTGGGGCTGCAATAGATTATGTTATGGGAACAGTTACCTGTGTGCTCTGTACATTATGGCTGAATCAAATGTACCGTATTTACTATCAGCTCCAGATTTGAAGGGCACCTTGGTCAACAAGATGCTCCCAGTGGGTTCACTCCTTGAATTGTTATAAAATCAGTGCTTTTCCTGGGAGTACTCAGGGGTACACTGTACCGACACCTATTTTCTAGAAGAAAAGAACTGAATAGAAAACTCATTGGGTTTTTTGTTTTTTAAAAAAAGATTGCCCCTGAGGATATGCAAAAACACCATTCACTAATCTCCGATTAGCCAACCCCTCAGAAAAAAACATTTAGTCTGTCATGAACCCACCACCAATCAATTTCCTCAAGTGTGCGAGTCTTCCTGAATTCTGTTATTACATGGAAAGGGGGAGGGGGATCTCTACCAACTTTCTAGCCGATATTTACAGTATTATGAAAGTCATCCCCAACCTTCACATATGAAAACAATTCACTGCTGCTAGGTTTTCTCTCCTTCATAGAAACAAACACGTTTTCTCTCCTTCATAGAAACAAACACACCGTTCTGAATTCATGGCTCTTTTCCTCTCACCTGCACTCAATAAATGTTTGTTCATTCCCTAACCCCACCTTCGAATTAATTCCTCTTTTTCCCACTCCCCCAACCTTGGAAATACATTTATCTCTTAGTTATTTCCCACAGAATGAATTGTTCCTTTCCCCATATCCTATGTACTCCCAAATTAATTGCTCTTTTCCAAGTCCCCTCAGGGTATTCATTGCTTCGTCTGTCCCTCACAGCCCTACTGTTCAAATACAGGGTTGCCATATGTACAGATTTTTCCTGGACATTACTGGGATTCCAAAGGCGGAATTGACGTCTGGGGAAAATTTCTGAAACGTGGCGTTTTGTCCTGGATCTTAGGCAAGCTCAACAACTTTTGGGGTGTCCTGGTTTTTACTTTTTGGCAACCCTATCTAATGCTGCTTTATTAAATACCTTCAAAAAGTGGTGGACCTAAGAATAATGGATTTTATTAATAAGATCTGCTTGAAATGATCACAAACAGTTCAACCTGCCACTGCCTTCCCACTACTGTTTTGTTTAGAAATTTGTGGGCAAGATTAAGAGCATAAGAAAAGCCCAGCTGTATCAATTAAAGCTCATCTAGTCCAGCATCCTGTTCTCAGAAAATGCCCATGGGAAACCCACAAGCAAGACCTCAGTGAAACTTGCTGTTTCTAGCAACCAGAGGAATATTGCTTCTAATCCTGGAGGAAGTACACAACCATCACGTCTAGTCACCACTGACTGATAAGTCAAATTAATAGAGGATAAGGCTCTCTCTCATATATATATATTTAGATACCACTTCATACTAAAGACCATCACTAAGCGGTCAAACAACAAATACAGTATATATAACAAACTATGGTGAGCCAGCGTACAGCTTCCGGGTCATGTGGCCATCATGATTAAACCGCTTCTGGCAAACCAGAGCAGCGCACGGAAAGGCCGTTTACCTTCCCGCCGGAGCGGTACCTATTTATCTACTTGCACTTTGACGTGCTTTCGAACTGCTAGGTTGGCAGGAGCTGGGACCGAGCAACAGGAGCTCACCCCGTCATGGGGATTCGAACCGCCGACCTTCTGATCAGACCCGGAAGCTGTACGCCGGCTCCCTCGGCCCATAAAGCAAGATGAGTGCCGCAACCCTAGAGTCGGTCACGACTGGACCTAATGGTCAGGGATCCCTTTACCTTTACCTATGAAGCCTAGAGACGACAATGCCATGCAAAGCTATAATCAAATGCAATAAAATCACAAAAAACACAGCAGCACATTTTGAAACATCTCTAGAGTCGGGGATCCCTTTCCTCTTTGTGCTCCCATTTATCAAGGCACAACCTGGTTCACTACAGATCACACTCACATTCTTCCTTACAACTCTACAAATCATAAAACATCTACTACTCAGTTGTGGGGAGCATCAGGGAGGAGGAGGAGGAGGAGGAGGAGGAGGAGGAGGAGAAAAGCATGGGATAACCATACTCACATAACCAACATGCTAAAGTCTAATTAAGACATTAAGGGGTTAATACCATAGAGTAAGCTGCCCTGGAGGGCTTGACTCACCTTGGGAGGAACTAGGTAATCAAGCCATTGTTGCCTCAAGCCCACCTGATGAAGTCAGCAGGTGAAGCCACTCATGAGTTCCTAGACCAGTAATTGAGGGACCACTATAGCTAAGCCTAGTTTTACTGCCTGGGCAACGTATTTTCTGAATGCTGCATGGAAAAAGCCCGTGAATTGAGGAGTTTGTAAGTAGACCATCTCTAACTTAACCAAACTTGTGCTGTTTTTCTAAGCTTTGGGGAAAAGGGAAGTTTTGGAACTCGCAAGGCGTAATTTTAAAGGTCTTATATTTTCATGCTGTGGTTTGCTGCATGTTTTCTGATTTAAAATTTCTGCTGGGGTTTTCTCACCCAGGAATAGTTGCTTGAAACCTGGATTGTGGCACTCAGGAAGGCATGTGTGTGTGTGTTGCGTTGCATTGTGTTGCGTTGCGTTGTGTTGTGTTGTGTTGTGTTGTGTTGTGTTGTGTTGTAGTGGGTGCAATCTCTTGTTATCAGGCCTAGTGGTACGCAGCCAGCATGTCAATACTTGTGGATGGCAAGAGTTGTAGTTTGACAACATTTGTAGGCTCCATGCTAGTAACCCTTGGCCCATTCACAATGGTAGATGGTACAGTTGTCCATTTAACTGGAGACCCCGGAAATTGAACCTAGTAGCCTCTGCTTGAAACATTTATTTTTCTGCCGCTGGTCTTGGTCTTCAGAGAAAGACAGTCGTGTGGCCTACAGCACAGTGAAACAATCTGAAAGATTCAAAAGCATAACAAGATCTGTGGGATGGGCTACTGCATTCAGTTTAGGTTTCTCCCCCACCCCCTCCAATGGCATAAAACAGGGGTTAGCAAACTTTTTCAGCAGGGAGCCAGTCCACTGTCCCTCAGACCTTGTGGGGGGGCAGACTATACTTTGAAAATAAAAAAATGAATGGATTTCTATGCCCCACAAATAACCCAGGAGTGTATGCCCCAAATAATAACAAATCCGAATTTTACAGGAAATTGGAAGAGAAGCTTTGGGAATTCGAGAATGGAAAGATAATTTTGATGGGAGATTTGAATGGAGTTGTATCGATTGAAATGGATAACCCAGAGATGCATTTTAAATAAAAGGACACATTCTACTAATGTAAAAACATGCTGATTCCCAGACCATCCGCGGGCCGGATTTAGAAGGTGACTGGGCCGGATCCGGCCCCCGGGCCTTAGTTTGCCTACCCATGGCATAAAATATGGCCATCGTTTTCTTCGATAGGCTTCGTTAAAGTGTTACTGTCTCATTTTTAAAACTTTGGCCTTGTGGAGAGCATAATTTCATTGCTATGATTTCCCTAAAGTATGAAAATGTTATATAGCCACATTCCTAGAAGTTATACAGTTTCTTGGAATTCCAGTCCTGTAAAATGGGGCCTTGGTTGTTCTAGTATTTGTGGGGGTCGCTGCCAGGAATTGTAAAAGTTCAGAACTTCATGCTAGTAGCCTGATGTTGAGAATTGCTGAGGTCACATTGTACTGAATTAACCGGAAATGTGTGTGTGTGTGTGTGTGTGTGTGTGTTGTACTGGCCATTCAGAAAAGGATAATAGCCAACTTGTTCAGGAAAAAGCTCTTCAAACCATTGGCCACAATGCAGAGTTAAAATAAGTAAGTTTAAGTTTACTGTGATTACATTTGAGGAAATGTAGCTTCAAATATCGTAATACAGCTTTAGCAATAAAACAACCTTTTTTAAAAAAAGAAATAAATGAAGCAAATGCAACTCTGAATCGCCCCTGTGAATTTATCATAATACACACATATTTTTTGTGTTATTTTTTTCCTAAAATATATGCATTCATATGCATACTCTTCATTAGTATATGCATTTTGGTACACATTACTTGGCTGGAGAACCACACTGCAAATGTCAGAGGTGGCTCAGTTGCTTAGAACGTAGTGCTGATAACGCCAAGACTGCAGAATTGGTCCCCGTATGGGATAGCTGCATAGTCCTGCATTGCAGGGGGTTGGACTAGATGATCGTGAGAGTTCCTTCCAACTCTACAATTCTATAACTCTAAGTGACAATTTTAAGTAAGAACTGGCCCCTGAGCAAGGGTGGATGGATCTGTCAGTTTTGGTTCTCGATTTCTCGTTCATTTATTTCCTCCTCCCTCCTGATACATTTACTTTCTATGCTGCATCTTTTAGACCAGTGACGGCCAAACTTGGCCCTCCAGCTGTTTTGGGACTACAGTTCCCATCATCCCTGACCACTGGTCCTGATAGCTAGGGATGATGGGAGTTGTAGTCCCAAAACAGCTGGCGGGCCAAGTTTGGCCATCACTGTTTTAGACTGAAAGCAGGAACTGTCTTGTTTTTACTGATCTGCAAGTGGCTTTGGGGGCGGTGCTGTACAGCAGATTAACAATTAGATGGATAACAGAATCTTCCAAGTTATGCCTGGGCAGCCCATTTGTTTGCAAAGCTCATTGGATGATCACTGTCTCCTATCACACAAAATCCCTAAAGTGGAAATCTCATGTATGTTGCTGCTATGAATATCTTGGCAGAAGGGCAGGGCACTCACATAACAAACAAACAAACATTAATGGATTAATTGATGGTTTTGCTGTGCTTCCGCAGGGTTAACTACCGCTAGCGCAGCTCTGGAAAGCCGCCAGTGATTCCTTTGAATTCAATTACTAACCATTTGCTGTTTCCATATATCTATTTCTCATAAAGCACCTTTGCTTAATGATGTGAGCAGTCACCAGATGGTACGTTGATATTTCAAATATTTTGGCAATCGGACAAGATAGTTGGCCTTCTAAGTGCCTTTAATGCAGAGACGGGGGACCTGGACTTGTCTTAAGAAGTTGCTGGACTAAAACTCCCACCACCCTCAGCCAGCATGGAAAATGAGAAGGCATGCTGGGAATTGTAGTCCAACATTATAGAAGGAGGGACACAGGTTCCCTATCCCTGTTTTAATGGCTTTGATGGAATCCTGACCTTAAGGGATGGTGGTGTCATGGATATGCAGCTTCTCCAAGGTAGGATTTCACTTACCTTAAATAATAATAATAATTATAATTTATTATTTATATCTCGCTCATCTGGCTGCGTTTCCCCAGCCACTCTGGGCGGCTTCCAACAGAATATTAAAATACAATAACCTATTAAACATTAAAAGCTTCCCTAAACAGGGCTGCCTTCAGATGTCTTCTAAAAGTCTGGTAGTTGTTTTTCTCTTTGACATCTGGTGGGAGGGCGTTCTACAGGGCAGGTGCCACTACTGAGAAGGCCTTCTGCCTGGTTCCCTGTAACTTGGCTTCTCGCAGCAAGGGAACCACCAGAAGGCCCTTGGCACTGGACCTTGTCAGAACGATGGGGGTGGAGATGCTCCTTCAGGTATACTGGACCGAGGCCGTTTAGGGCTTTAAAGGTCAGCACCAACACTTTGAATTGTGCTTGGAAATGTCCTGGGAGCCAGTGTAGGTCTTTCAAGACCGGTGTTATATGGTCTCGGCGGCTGCTCCCAGTGACCAGTCTAGCTGCCACATTCTAGATGAGTTGTGGTTTCCGGGTCACCTTCAAAGGTAGCCCCACATAGAGTGCATTGCAGTAGTCCAAGTGAGAGATAACTAGAGCATGCACCACTCTGGCAAGACAGTCCGCGGGCAGATAGGGTCTCAGCCTGCGTTCCAGATGGAGCTGGTAGACAGCTGCCCTGGACACAGAATTGACCTGAGCCTCCATGGACAGCTGTGAGTCCAGAATGACTCCCAGGCTGCGCACCTGGCAAGACCACTGATAAAAGAGTACCTATGAAGGATGCCTTGCTGTTTATTTATTGAATGAATTCTGCTGCAGTAGTACAGGACCTCTGGGTCAAAACCCAAAACCCCGACTGTCTCAGGAGACAATGGAGGAGTGATGCCTTTGGGAGGGTTGGAAGGTTGCAGCGCCTGCTGTGGCTGTAGGGAACCAATGCAAGAGAGACCTGTTTTGTTGCAGCTGGGGCAGATGAAGGCGTCCGGTTGCGTTGCTGCAGATGCGCCATGCCATTTCTTCTCTCTGCGTTCCTCCCAGTGGTAATTCATCCTCTCATCACTCAACTGACAGATCAGTTGTAAATGTGGACTCAAAGTCAGGTCCTTGTGTTTGGGGCAGGCGTTCATTTTGGAGTTTGGGCGGCTTGCGGTGTGTGTGAGGAGGTTGTAAGGAGGAGGCTGGTATGACACAGTTTCTGAATTTTCAAATTGGGCCAGGGAGGGGGAGCTATTTTGAGATATAGATAGATAAAGGTAAAGGGACCCCTGACCATTAGGTCCAGTCGTGACTGACTCTGGGGTTGTGGTGCTCGTCTTGCTTTATTGGCCGAGGGAGCCGGCGTACAGCTTCCGGGTCATGTGGCCAGCATGACTAAGCCACTTCTGGCAAACTAGAGCAGCACACAGAAACGCTGTTTACCTTCCTGCCGGAGTGGTACCTATTTATCTACTTGCACTTTGACGTGCTTTTGAACTGCTAGGTTGGCAGGAGAAGGGACCAAGCAACGGGAGATCACCTCATCACGGGGATTCGAACCGCTGACCTTCTGATCGGCAAGTACCATTTGGATTTGTGTCATGTGTGCTAGGAATTCGTGGAAAGGCAAATCTGTGGTGAATGTTAAATGCAAGCTTGTGCATTTAAAAAGCACTAGGCAGCTTTCCTATGATCCCGTGGCTTAAAATAGTGCCGACTGCTTGAAGGATTGTTGCTGGGCTCTATAAAAGAGACAAATAATCACAATGGAATTGATTTGTGAACTACGGTCTGGTATAGTGGCTAAATGCTCTAAGAAGAAAGAGATAAAAGAGAGGAAGAAAGGGGGCTTTTATGGGGACATCTGCTTTTTGCATTTTTAAGATTCAAATCACAAATACAGGCATGCCATTGAAATGAGTACTGTACATACTAATTCAGCTTACAGTCCTGTTGTAAAAAATGAATCGCTTCAAGTTCAGATGCAGCGTAGCTCTATGTATCAGAGTGTACCAGTGTGGTGTAGTACCAGTGTGGTGTAGTGGTTAAGAGCGGTATACTCGTAATCTGGTGAACCAGGTTTGCGTCCCCACTCCTCCACATGCAGCTGCTGGGTGACCTTGGGCTAGTCACACTTCTCTGAAGTCTCTCAGCCCCACTCACCTCACAGAGTGTTTGTTGTGGGGGAGGAAGGGAAAGGAGATTGCTAGCCGCTTTGAGACTCCTTCGGGTAGTGATAAAGCAGGATATCAAATCCAAACTCCTCCTCCTCCTCCTCCTCTTCTTCTTCTTCTTCTTCTTCTTCTTCTTCTTCTTCTTCTTCTTCTTCTTCTTCTTCGTGCACCAGGTGGGGCAAACAACAGACACAGGATGGAATATTGGTGGCCCTCCATAAGTTGCTGGACTACAGCTCCTATCATTCATTACTGCTGGCCATGGTGGCTGAGGCTGATGGGAGATGGAATGTCATGAGTTCCCCACCTGGAGGCTCACCTGTTCCCTTATCCCTCAATTTCCCCCAGAGGAAAGTAGGCTTTTCCAAATCTTCAAGACTTTGTTTTGTAATGGAGCGATATCAAAAGTCAACACATGTTCAGTGCTGTTTCTTGCACATCCATTCCTAATTCTCCCTTTCAAATGGCTATTGATTGTGCACCCCCAGGGACACGGGTGGCGCTGTGGGCTAAACCACAGTATGGGGACTGATATGTAAATCTGGGGACTGTCCCCGGGAAACAGGGACGTCTGGTAACCTTAAACCAGAGGCACCACTGTAATAAACCAGCATTGGATAGGGTTGCCAAAAAGTGTAAAAGCAGGACATCTCAAAAGTTGCTGAGCTTGCATAAGATCCAGGACAAACGCCACCTTTCGGAAATCCCCCCCCCCCCGACATGAATTCCGCCTTTGAAATCCCGGTAATGTCCAGGAAAATCCAGACGTATGGCAGCCCTATTGTTTACAGGTTTAGGGACATAGGAAGCTAGCCTTTCAGTGCTTCTCAAACTTGGTCTCCAGCTGTTGTTGGACTACAACTCCCATCATCCTTCACTAGCAAGACCAGTGGTCAGGGGTGATGGGAGTTGTAGTCCAACAGCAGCTGGAGACCCAAGTTTGACAAACACTGTAATTAGTCTACCCAGCCCAGTATTCTTAACACTTCCTGCAGCGGGGACATAAATTCAGATTAGGTTGTTGGTTGTATACCTTCAAATCTTGCGGAAAGTACTTTTCAACCTTCTCCTCTCGCCTTCACCTTTGAGGTGGCAAATGATCCCTTCATATATTTAACGCAGATTTCTTTCTCCGTTATCTGACCGTTGCAGCGAGGAAATGGCATGCCTCTTGTTACGGTAGTGGCTGCGAGCTGTCATAAAATGGCACGCTAATTATTCTGACGCCTGTACTGGAGCACCTCTGCAAATGAGTTCCACCTTACAGGCCCTTCCAGCATTGCCTTGACCTATCGCCACCGCTTTCAAATTAACTATCCATATTCCTCGTTCTCAGTTCCCAGATTGCCCGCACGCATTACATCACCCCGAGTCCAGTTACAATCGGATGCCAGAACTGCAGCTGGGAAACACCAAAGGTGGGGATTGCAGAATAAGCCAACGCCTCAACGTTAGGCTTTGACCAGATTTTAAGATAACATACACCGCTACAAACAGGGCAAGGGCTCCCTGTTTATTTCCCTCTTGCAGACGGCGCTTTGAACACCCAGAGGCCGGCAGCCTCATCAGCGCCAAGTGGTCAATGATTTATTAAAAACTGAGCTGCAGCATAATTGTGCTCACCATGTGGCTAATAAGCAGCCGCTTGGAAAGAAAGCTGGAGGGGGGGACGGATGGACCAGGGACTTTTCTTGGGATAGTTTCAATGCAGCTATCGGCGTGTGCCAAAGCAGGCACACACACACACTTAATGGGTTGAAGTGTGCCTTGAATGTTAAACAGACAGGAACCTGGCACCTTCTGAGTCGGTATAATTTCATGGGGCAGAAGAAGAATATATTAATGCTAAAATAGCTATGTGTGAGTGAGAGAGAAAGAAGAGAGAGAGAGAGAGAGAGAGAAAGTACTTTTAATATTATAATTTGGAAGGCCTTTGAGTGCACCATTTGCAAATCTGACATAGACCAGAAATAAAGTGGCTTTTCCATTCTTGTCACGGAGCTCAACAGTCAGAGCCAGATCATAGTAGTAGTAGTAGTAATAATAATAAGTAGTAATAATATTAATTAATTAATTAATTAATTATACCCCACTCATCTTGGCTGGGTTTCCCCAGCCACTCTGAGCGGCTTCCAAGGGAGTATTAAAAACGCGATAAAACATCAAACATTAAAAACTTCCCTAAGCAGGGCTGCCTTCAGATGCCTTCTAAAAGTCAGATAGTTGTTTATTTCCTTGACATCTGGTGGGAGGGCGTTCCACAGGGCAGGTACCACTACTGAGAAGGCTCTCTGCCTGGTTCCCTGTAACCTCACATTTCGCAGTGAGGGAACCGCCAGAAAGCCCTCAGAGCTGGACCTCAGTGTCTGGGCTGAACGATGGGGTGGAGACGCTCCTTCAGGTATACTGGGCCGAGGACGTTTAGGGATTTAAAGGTCAGCACCGACACTTTGAATTGTGCTCGGAAGCATTCTGGGAGCCAATGTAGGTCTTTTGGGACCAGTGTTATATGGTCTTGGCAGCCATTCCCAGTCCCAGTCTAGCTTCCACATTCTGGATTTGTTGTAGTAGTTGTAGTAACTGCTGAGGTCTCCTCAAAGATGGGTCCCCACAAAGCTAGATGACCCATCCACTTTAGTTCCACATCCACTGTTTGGTTGCAAGGCCTATTGCTCTGGGAACAAGGGTCATGTGCATAACTAAGTGACTGATGCTCTGTAACAAAAATTAGTTTAAAATCCTGAACTAATCTGTAAGGTGGGGGCTTTTGTTTTGTGTGTGTGTTAAAATTATTATGTACTGGAATTCCATACGAAATTTGTGGATTTTTTAATTTCTTTTCTTGAAATAATACAACTATCTCTAATTATTCCTGTTGCTCACAATACGAATCCTACTCACAAATTCATCGTATTGTAACAGTTCTTTAAACAGCCTAAAAAAGCCTTTCATTCGTCCATAAAACAGTAGTTATTAAATTCTCTTATTTCAGTTGTTAGCTTTGCTGATTCAACATCGTCCATCACCTTGCTTATCCTTTCTTTTTTAGTGAATAGAGAATCCTGGCTGCTGTAGTGCCATACATAAACAACCATCTTTTTAGGAACTTTTGACCCTATAATCCCTAGAAGAAAAGCTTCTAGGGATGTGTGTAATCACTTTAAGCATTTTTTTATCTCATCATATATCATTTCCCAAAATCCCCTTGCTTTCTTACAGTTCCACCACATAAAAAAAAGGACCACTTGTTTGTTTGCACTTCCAGCAGTTATTAGGAACCTTCTTATACATTTTGGATAATTTATCAGGTGTTCAATAGCACCTATGCAGGGGTGGAATCCTTTGTTTTCCCTCTTGTACAATTTTTCCTGCAAAGGAATATTTGCATGATGAAGCTGCTTCAGTGAAAATATTCCCAAACCACCTGGATCATCAGAGACACAATTGTGCTGTCTCCTTGACTAGAAATACCTGATATTTACTGAGCTGTCATCTTGGATGAGTCATCTTGGATCAATCATCTTGGGACGTTTTCAGGAAACCACTTCAGAACAAAGAGCACCATGTAGAGATTATCTTTCGTTTAATCTTTGTTTTGCAGGCGTTTGCTTGGCCCAGAGCTCATTCTTCTGGCAGAATCTGAAACCCAGGAAAGCACATGACTGAACAACAGGAAGGAACACCATTTGAACATATTCAGCAAAAGCAAAATCCCCCATCGCCAATTCTCCATCTATTTATTATGCTCCTTTCTAATCAGCACAGAGAGGAAACATGCAGAATATCCTGTGATCACCTATGTATTATATGCTAAACAATCTGCAAGAGGCATTTCCCCACAAATCTGGAAGGATATTTCAGCACAAGTGCACGTAGGGAATATATTAATCTTAGACTGCTGCATTGCAGTACTATAAAGAAACATGGGAAGAAATGAAAAGAGCCAGGAGGTCAGTATAAGGATGGAGGGCAGTGATTCATAGCAGAGTTGCACCACTTTCCAGTTATTCCCCTCTGTTGCAGAGTGAGGTGTGCTCCACAGCCTGACCTGGCTCACCTTATTATTATTATTATTATTATTATTATTATTAATTTATTATTTGTACCCCGCCCATCTGGCTGGGTTTCCCCAGCCACTCTGGGCGGCTTCCACAGAGACCAAAAATACACTAAAATGTCACACATTAAAAACTTCCCTGAATAGGGCTGCCTTAAGATGTCTTCTGAATGTCAGGTAGTTGTTTATCTCTTTGACATCTGAAGGGAGGGCGTTCCACAGGGCGGGCGCCACTACCGAGAAGGCCCTCTGTCTGGTTCCCTGTAACCTCACTTCTCGCAACGAGGGAACCGCCAGAAGGCCCTTGGTGCTGGATCTCAGACGCTCCTTCAGGTATACAGGACCGAGGCCGTTTAGGGCTTTAAAGGTCAGCACCAGCACTTTGAATTGTGCTCGGAAACGTACTGGGAGCCAATGCAGATCTCTCAACTAACCTTGCCACCCACAGGTGTTGAAGTTAGATTCAGCTGCCAATCCATTTGGCTGCTTTACAATGGAGACCCCCGGCGGCAGGCAGAGCAGGATGGCTCACGCCCCCTAAAAATCCTGCACCTAGGACTCTGGACACTGCACCCCCTGGGCCCCCCACACCATGCCCCCGCCCTCACTCTCGACAGGGAAAAGGCTGTGTTTCTCTGTGAAGCACTTCAGAGAGGCCAGATGGGTTCCTTCCGTCCAGATTCAGTGAGTCCGAGGAACCGCAGCCAAGGTTAAAAATATGAAAAAGATCGGATCACCCCTATTTAGATTTCTGAGGGAAGCGAGCAAACTTTGCCTCGCTTAGGTCAGATACTTCCTGAGCAAGCGCGATTAAATCATCTGAGTATTTGGCTGGCTTGGTGCTATTATACCTCTTGTGTCCCAGCTGCTGGGGAGCAGTCTCGGGGCAAGGCCTTTGCCTCTATGTCCTGCTTGCGGGCTTTTCCAGGACATCAGCTTAATCACTGTGGGAAACAGGATGCCAGACGTGGATGGTCATTTGGTCCGATCAAGCTGGCTCTTATTATATTTCAAAGGCCGCAGTGCTGAAATCGCTCCCAATAGTCTTGGAGAGGCACAAATAGGGCTGCTTCGTGGGTCCTGTTTACTCCCTGGGATGAACATGAGGCTCTTAATTTCAGGGGTGCAGGTTTGAACCCCACATGCATAGAATCATAGAATTGTAGAGCTGGAAGGAGCCCCAACGGTTGTCTAGTTCAGCCTCCTGTGATGCAGGAATCTCAGCTAAAGCATCCATGACAGATGGCCATCCAACCTCTGCTTCAAAACCTCCAAGGAAGGAGAGTCCACAACCTCCTGGGGGAGACCGTTCCACTGTTGAACAGCTCTTACCATCAGAAAGTTTTTCCTCATGTTTAGTTGGAATCTCCTTTCTTGCAACTTGAAGCCACTGGTCCGAGTCCTATCCTCCAGAGCAGGAGAAATCAAGCTTGTTCTCTCTTCCATGTGACAGCCCTTTAGATGTTTGAAGATGGCTACCATATCTCCTCTTAGTCTCCTCTTCACCAACATACCTATTTCCCTCAACCATTCCACATAAGGCTTTCCAGACCCTTGATCATCTTGTTCACACTTTCCAGAGCCTTGATCATCTTGATGTTCTGGCTTGTCAATATCTTTCTTAAATGGTGGTACCCAGAACTGAACATTGTATTCCAGGTGGAGTCTGGCCAAGGCAGAATAGAGCAGGACTATCACTTCCCTTGATCGAGACACTATACTTCTATTGATGCAGCCTAGAATAAAATAAGCTTCTTTTTTGCTATAGGACTGGTACAAAAATCTACATATCCAACCTCTTGCACAAGGCTTTGTAAAAATGTTTGCAGAAAAGTACTTTCCATGTAACAGCCCTTGAGATATTTGAAGATGGCTATCATATCTCTCCTCGGTCTTCTCTTTTCCGAGCTAAACCTACTCACCTTGGGCAAAAGATTCCTGCATTGCAAGCGGCTGGACTAGATGCCCGTGGGGTCCATTCCAACTATGATTCTAGATGAGAACTGGGTTGTAGGGGTGTGTGTGCGTGCATGTGTGTGCTTTGCTGCACATCCATATGCAACTTCAAGCAAGTTCATTTAAATGGTTGTGGACTGCTAACTTTTAGTATTTGTAACGTGGGCTTATTCGGAGCCCGTTCATTTAGCAAGAGACGCAAATCTTGGGATGCTTGACTGACTCTCTCTTGACATCAAACTCATCTGTGAAAGCAGTACTTGCATTATGCTAACGGCATGCCACAACAAATATGCCAATCAGCCACAGCTCCCAAGCTCATTATCCACATTCATTGTGGCTCGCAGATCGCAGCTGTTGCCCAACCTTGCCCTAAATGACACGTTCCCAACCAAATCCATCGTTGGTGGTTACTGCTTTCTGAAGCCATTCAGATGTGATAGCCCTTCCCAATCGCAGAGGATGACTGACAAAAGGCATTTGGCGACAAGTGGCAGCTTTTCTGTTCTGAATGTGCAGATTTCCAGTTTATTTGCAGAACTGGAGCTTCACTTTGGAGACTTGAGATTGCGTTTTTTAAAAGTTAGAAGGGGCACTTCTGCAATTCCCAACGGGCCTTTTGCCAGCTCCTCAAATTTGTTAGTCCCAGGAGAAGCTTTGGAATGGAAGCTCATCCAAAACAACAACAACAACAATGGGGGAAAGTTGTGTAGGAATCTTGCGCATCATTTCTAACCATAAATAACGTTTCATTTCATTTTAGCAGCATGACAAAGCAAGGAGGTAATGAGCCATTATGGAAACCCCATCTGTTGCTCATCAAGGGATAGGCTTTCTGCTAGTAGATTTATTTAGTGGGGTGGGGGAAAGCAATACTGGCCCTCTTCTTGTTAATGAGACATGTGCATCTCATTGCCCAAGCTGAAAATATATCCTCCTATATCGCTTCACTGTCAGTCTACATGCAGTACCATGTGCTTTCACCATAAGGCAAACAAAGACAGAGGCATGCAGAAAATTCAGGCTGAAATGAGGGGGGGGGGCTTAAAAGTGAAAGAAGTTGGCTCAGGGCCAAGCAGCATGTTCCAGTAGCCACAGGGCTGCATCCTCATGTCATGTTCATTCTCCCTGGCTTAATTAGCACTGTTTGAAACAAGATGCAAACCAAAATACAGCTATCCTTTGAAAGCCGCACTTCTCTGAATTTTGCAATGCAGTTCCTAGCTAAGATTATGTGCCCCCAAGTGCACGTACCAGTTTGCATAAAATGCATATATTGGTGAAAATGACAGACAAGCATGAATTACGGTAGGGAAAATTGCTAGAAAAATTGTGCATATTCGTCGAGACTGTGTAAAATTGTGCTAGGAAAAGATCGATCTGAAATACTGATGGCTTTTTCCAAGGGTTTTAATTTTATTTACAAAATTCCCAAATAGCTGTACATATGCTGAATTTATGATTTGAAAAATGAGAAATGTAGAAAACTGACAAATTTGCCAATCCCCACTTGGCTCTCAAAGAATTACAGACACTGGAAAGAAAGATGGATATGTACATCCCGTACCATGACTAACAGCTTTAACAGATCTATGCTGTTGGGCGAAAAAATTCCTTTATCTATCCAAGCAGGTCCATTTACAATGCCAACAGGTACATAGTAAGATTATCACTTGACAAGCTTGGCTTTGTGGGCAATTAATCCATTCATTTACTAAGAAAATTCTACTGGCAGTCATTAATCTTTGTTATTTCACACGTTCAGATTCATCTTTTGAATATGCAGTGTCGGGGAAAGCTGCATCTGTTAAAATGTTTGCCTGTCGTGCAGCTGCTGATGGCTCAAAGCCACTCTCAGAAAGATGGCATTCCTGCTGACAAGTGGGACCTGCAACAAAATGTCATACTGTGCGATGCTTCTTCCCAGCCTGCCAGTCACATCCTTTTTGTGGATACTCCATTTCAACCTCTCTGCCATGTTGGGACTCCCATATACAGTAGTAAGGTAAAGGTAAAGGGACCCCTGACCATTACATCCAGTTGTGACCAACTCTGGGGTTGCGGCGCTCATCTCGCTTTACTGGCCGAGGGAGCCGGCGTACAGCTTCCGGGTCATGTGGCCAGCCTGACTAAGGCGCTTCTGGCGAACCAGAGCAGCGCACGGAAACGCCGTTTACCTTCCTGCCGGAGCGGTACCTATTTATCTACTTGCACCTTGACGTGCTTTCGAACTGCTAGGTTGGCAGGAGCAGGGACCGAGCAACGGGAGCTCACCCCATCGTGGGGATTCGAACTGCTGACCTTCTGATCGGCAAGTCCTAGGCTCTGTGGTTTAACCCACAGCGCCACCCGCGTCCCATATATACAGTGGTACCTCGGGTTAAGTACTTAATTTGTTCTGGAGGTCCATTCTTAACCTGAAACTGTTCTTAATCTGAGGTACCGCTTTAGCTAATTGGGCCTCTTGCTGCTGCCGCACTGCCAGAGCACAATTTCTGTTCTCATCCTGAAGCAAAGTTCTTAACCCGAGGTAATATTTCTGGGTTAGCGGAGTCTGTAACCTGAAGTGTATGTAACCTGAGGTACCACTGTACCTGCTGATATCTTTCTCATGTGCCTTTATCCCATAAGGATGAACTTTTGGAAACAGAGTTCACTTCTGCTATATAGCAGCCTTCACTGACCTGTTCTGGACTACAGCTGCCATGTACTGGCTGGAGCTGATGGCAGTTGTAATCTCAGTCATCTAGAAGGCACCTTGTTGGCGTTGGCTGCTACGTAGGATATCTTAGTACTGTACGACGTTGATTACCATTCATTCGATTACCAAAATGGTACCCAATGGCTGGGAAGTAAAGAAGAGCCGGTAGCTCAGAGAAGTCATTCTTACCTGGAAAGACCAGTTTGCTCTTTGTCTTGCTTGCTTTGCTATCTATCAAGACTTAACTCAGTTGGTAGAGCATGAGACTCTTAATCTCATGGTTGTGGGTTCAAGCCCCACATTGGGCAAAAGATTCCTGCATTGCAGGGGGTTGGACTAGATGACCCTTGCGGTCCCTTCTAACTCTACAATTCTATGTCGTGTGTATGGAAGTTTGTGGCATCCCCTATAGGCAGACCACTTACATGCTGGGAAAGCCTATCCTGCTATAATGGGAAATTGTGAAGAAAGCTTGTTCATTGTCGTGTGTGTGTGTGTGTGTGTGTGTGTGTTTATATCTACAGTGGTACCTCAGATTTTGAACAGCTTAGTTCGCGAACAACTTGGAACCCGAAAGCTGCAAAACTGGAAGTAGGTGTTCCGGTTCTTGAACTTTTTTCTAGCTCCGTTTTGAGTCCCCCTGTGTTTCCTGTTGCGCTGCTCATTTGCATCCCCCCGTTGTAATTCAAGCCTTCCATTTCCGATTGCGGTGCTCTTGGAGCTTATATTTGGTGCTTTTGTTTTTGCTATTTATTTTGCGTTTTTTGTTTTGAGGCTTTTTCAGTTAATTTATTTTGGATCCCAGTTCAGCTACTGATTGGTTGGTTGGTTGGTTGATTGATTGATTGATTGTGTGGCTGCGGAAATGGATAAAAGCCCCCCATCCAAACAATAACTATCATCAGTGCAGGCAAGAATTTATTTATTTTTTTAATTTTCATCATCTACAATACTCTTTTATTTATGTCATAGTACAGTACATTGTTTATTGCTTTCATTTTATGGATCAATGGTCTCATTAGATAGTAAAATTCATGTTAAATTGCTGTTTTAGGGGTTGTTTTTAAAAGTCTGGAACGGATTAATCCGTTTTGCATTACTTTCTATGGGAAAGCGTGCCTTGGTTTTGGAACGCTTTAGGTTTGGAACAGACTTCCAGAATGGATTAAGTTTGAGAACCAAGGTACCACTGTATGTATATATATAAATAATGATGATGATTAATATAATATAAAACCCCCATGTTCCTACACAAAACCTGTCCATTTCCCTTGCTACTTGATTCACCAGCTCCAAAACAGCTTTTATTCGGGAGGACACCAGCTCATCAATTTCCTTCTGCCTCTCTCTGATGGAGTTCAATGGTTGCCTCCTCAGAGGCTTGCTGTGGGAACAGAGTTTTGATCTTTGCGAGCCTTGAAAGCAACGTGATCAAATGGATGATTGAGGGGATTTGACAGATGTGCAGCTGTATATTGTGGCTCATCTGCCCCCTGACTTCGTTGCTCATCTGTTTCCCTTGTCTCTGAACACACAGAGAAAACAGGCGAAGGAGATGAAAGTTGCGTTTCAAGGTGTTGCCATTTACTATCCATGCATGAAGTGGTGTAGCAGCAGAAACCAGAGCATAAACACAAAATGGAATTACCGTTTCCCTATTGGGAAGATTCCCCCTCCCTATTTAACCATCTCACTTTGAAATTGAGGATCCAGCTTGCAGCGTCTTCAAATGGCTCTGTTCTTCGCTGGTCCTGTGGCCTGTCTAGCCCAGATTGCTGCAAAAATCCTGCTGTGCTGTCTGGGGCTAATGGCCTGGTTGTACTCCAAAAATTTTGGAGGGCCCCAGAGTGGGAAAGGCTCCTCTCTTCCCGGTGCCACCCTGGGAGCAGGAGAGTTCATACCCTCAGACCCTCAGACCCTCATACTCAAGAAAGAAAAAGGGTACAGTGGTACCTCGGGTTACAGACGCTTCAGGTTACAGACGCTTCAGGTTACAGACTCCGCTAACCTAGAAATAGTACCTCGGGTTAAGAACTTTGCTTCAAGATGAGAAGAGAAATCTTGCTCCGGTGGGGCGGTGGCAGCAGGAGGCCCCATTAGCAAAAGTGATACCTCAGGTTAAGAACAGTTTCAGGTTAAGAACGGACCTCCATTAAGTTCTTAACCTGAGGTACCACTGTACTTAAATATTCAGTCTCCAGTATTACCGCCCTCAGACTTGGACTGTGGCAGTCTAGATCACCACTATTGTTGAAGGCATCCCCCCCATTTTTTACTGTGATTTTACTCTTGCCCTTCATTCCATACCCCGCAAGTGTCCCAGAAAAAGAAACGTTTCTTTCCTGCGAGAGCACGGCGGCCATTTTGGGCACTGTGATCTCGCATAAATTTGCACTGAGACCCAGCCCTGAAAAAGTGCTTTTCTCTGGATTGTGATCTCATGCTTTGCCACCAAGACATGGGTTTTCATGTGACATGAGAGCATGGCCCCGAAAGCAGCACATATTTTGGGCCCTGTGATCTCACGTGGGTCACATGACTCTCATGGGAGCACGAACTGGAAGACGTGCATCCCAGTTGGGAACTTAACCATGTTGGAGTCAAGTAAACCAGTGTGTTCTCTGCTTTATCCTCAGAAAAGTATGCTTTGTGACTCAGTGGGGGGGACACATTGAACTCGAGCCTTTCTGGTCAAAGTCTAGGCTGGGTTCTCCTTCATGGAGAGCACATGTTGCGGTGGGAGCAACCAAGACATCCCTCTGTTGGTGGGTGGGTTAGGATAGATGGCCATGTTTCTGATTGGGCACATCTCAGTCGTTGCGGAGAATTTGGTGTAGCAATTTTATGAGTGACTGATGAGGAGCTATTTATTCCCTGTGTGCAGCATTGAGCTTCGTCTTTTCACTACACGAATTAGATCACCCGCCCACCCTCCCATTTGGCTGATTGGCTGGTGCCATTTGGTTTTTGCCTACTGCGTAGCAAATCATCACAACTTGTAAAGTTGTGGTTAAAGGTAAAGGGACCCCTGACCATTAGGTTCAGTCGTGACCGACTCTGGGGTTGCAGCGCTCATCTCGCTTTATTGGCCGAGGGAGCTGGCGTTTGTCCAAAGACAGCTTCCGGGTCATGTGGCCAGCATGACTAAGCCGCTTCTGGCGAACCAGAGCAGTGCATGGAAACACCATTTACCTTACCTTCCGGAGCAGTACCTATTTATCTACTTGCACTGTGACGTGCTTTCAAACTTCTAGGTTGGCAGGAGCAGGGACCAAGCAACGGGAGCTAACCCTGTCGTGGGGATTCGAACCGCCAACCTTTTGATCGGCAAGTCCTAGGCTCTGTGGTTTAACCCACATTGGTTAATTTTAGTTGGTGGAGGGGGTATGGTTGGCTGTGCCGGCCCCTCCAATGCTGCTGCTGCAAGGATATTCAATTAAGGGAATCCAGGGACTCGCCATGTTCTTGTCCAAACCCCTGTCAAGGGGCTAGGGCCACGCAAGAGCCCCTGGGAGCATTTGGGGAGAGGTGAGAGCCTGGCGCCCCGCTCTAGGCTCTCTCCAAATGTTTTCCCTTACTGACTTTCGCAGGCTTGCAGATGTCAGTTCTGTTCCTACCTCTAGGCTGGAACAGATAGTTGCGAACCAATGCCTAAGCAACCACTCACATGCTGTAATCAATAAAACTGTGGCCAAAAATTATGCCAAAAACCTTTAAACAATATTCTGTATGAATTGTGCCTTTATTTGAGGGTGGCTATGGAGGGACCTCAGGGACGCGGGTGGCGCTGTGGGTAAAACCTCAGCGCCTAGGACTTGCCGATCGTCAGGTCGGCGGTTCGAATCCCTGCGGCGGGGTGTGCTCCCATTGCTCGGTCCCAGCGCCTGCCAACCTAGCAGTTCGAAAGCACCCCGGGTGCAAGTAGATAAATAGGGACCGCTTACTAGGAGGAAGGTAAACGGCGTTTCCGTGTGCTGCGCTGGCTCACCAGTTGCAGCTTGTCACGCTGGCCACGTGACCCGGAAGTGTCTGTGGACAGCGCTGGCCCCCAGCCTCTTAAGTGAGATGGGCGCACAACCCTAGAGTCGGACACGACTGGCCCATACGGGCAGGGGTACCTTTACCTTTACCTTTTATGGAGGGACCTCAACACGCAAATGGCTGCATCACTTTGGTTCTCTATCGAGCCAACAGATCCCACATTTTCCCATTCTGTTTTTGGTGGTTGCTTAACTTTTCCCAGGCTGAGAGATTTTAATAAGAGGCTATTGGCACATAACTATGCAGCGGACCATAGACCAATTACCTTGTCCCCTCAGGAAGCACACCAGGAGCCCTCTTTATCCGACACCCTGTTGTGCCTTGGTGCTTTTAAGTTGCATCTGTAAATTAATTAAAAGCAAGGAAGCATTGAGCTACTCTGGAGAGAAACATCTTCAATGACCTCGTCTGGATCCTATTGATATCACACAGTCCGATGAAATGGCATACTAGATTGCATTTCAATGGGAATTTATTGTGGAGGAATTTCTGTGAGTGCCGCGATCTGGGTCTTTTGTCAGGTTTCCCATTTCGTTTCCCCCCTGATGTAATGAAGGAGACACTGAGAAAGTGGGTTTGAGGTGGCTACCGCACACAAGACAAGATGACTATTGGGCCTAATTAAATGGTGTTTAATTAACTATTAATAAAAAAGTACCACTTCATATAATTAAAACCTGTAAGCAATTTGCATAAAAAACAATAAAAACACGACTTTCCCCCCTAAAATACTTTTCCCCCTGAAAGCGAGTGTAAAAAGAAGATAAAAACAAAAATACAATTATTTATCACAAATAAAGCTGAGTGGTTTAATGGCATATCTCACATGACCCTTCATGGTTAAAGCTGGAAATGCTTCCGAAAAAACTCCCTTTTCATTTCTTTGACTTTGGGGATTGCATCTTCCTCCAAATGAAATGCAGTTGAGCCCAAAGGTTGATTGAAATAAATAGATAGATAGATAGATAGTAACTTGTCCCTATTAGTATACACTGAACATTTGTTTGAGAGAAGAGAGCAAACCAAACCTGGATATTTTGGTTGTTGTCTGTCGCCTTGCATCATGTTATGGTTTAGGATTCTGTTCATTTACTCTGCCCATTGACCAGTGGTTATGGGTTGTTGTGGATGGTGTGAATGGGTTTGTTGTGGATGGTTTGAATTTTAATATCCAGGAAGCGAAACAAATTTGTTATAAATTCGTCCACATGGCTGTCAAGGAAAAGACAACAACTCGATGAAGATATCAGCAGGGAGCTAGCTATCTGCTTCGCCAATCCTTGGAGGTGGATTATCATCTCACAAGCATGAGTATACCCAGAATGAGGGAAGCATTTTGGTAGGAATATTTCTTGACTGTTGGCTCAGTGCTGCCCGCTTCCCCTGTATATGTGCAAGTACCTACCTGACTTAAGGCCAGGCAGCATTTTGAAGGTCCAGCAGTGACCTGAATTAAAGCTGAGCGGCTGGGAGATGCTATTTTAATACCGCACAGTCCCACTAATGTAGTGCTGCTGTGGTGCAGCAAAATTTTTAAAGGCAGCTCGTGACAACTCTCAACATTGTGCGTATGGGTGTGTTTTTCAGCATGGCAAACAATTGTTCTTTGTTGTTTTATCTTACAGAAATTATATCTAAAGTTTGAAACAGCTTCCGTGGATAGAAAGAAATGACACTCGAGATCAGCTGTATGCTTGCTTAATTATGATGACTTCCATCACATCCTTTCAATGGGCTGGATCCAGACTAGGTTGGCTGCACATCTTCCCCAGTGAAATTCATAACGACTAACTTGTCTCATTGATTTCATTGGGGCCTAAGTGCAACCAACTTAGTCTGGGGCCAGCCCAGTATTGGGGGCACATAATGCACATTACATATCTTCCCTGTCTCAAAACACAAAACACCTGTAAACTTTGCCTATATTGTCGTACATCTTGCCAACAGGGTACCTGTGACACTTATTAAAATGCTGTTAGAGTACAGAGTTCATGTGAGTTGAGTTAGCGTTAGTAGGAATCGGTTCAGGAAGGCCAATTGATTCAGATTACCGTGGGCAGCACACGATGAGCTTTTACTTGTGCAACAAATTCATCAAGCAGGTTTATGGGACTTTATTACTGGGTCAGAACTAGTAGAGCAATACAGTCATACCTCATGTTTCATCCACTTCAGGTTGCGTGTTTTCATCTTGCGTCCCGAGGCAACCCGGAAGTACTGGAATGGGTTACTTCCGGGTTTCGCCGCTTGCACCTGCGCAGAAGCGCCAAATTATGCCGCGTGCCTGTTGAGTTGCTGGTGTTTCATGTTACAGACAGGCCTCTGGAACGGATCCCGTCTATAACACGAGGTACGACTGTACAGAAGAGGGTAAATGGACTGAGAGCAATTTGATAAATGGCGCTCTAATTAAGTCAGCTAACCCCAGTGCCTGGGTCAGACTGGCCTGCCATTGGTCCAAGTCTGTTTTGACATTTGGTCTGAGGGAGCGTGCTGTCTTCTCAGCCATATCTTGGATGACAGAAAGTCACGCTTTCCTCAAAAGGAAACAGGTTTTGTGCTTCCGCCCAAATATGTGAAGTCAAAACAAAAATAATCACAGGATTAAATGGATTGTAATGGCTGAGTACTTTTAAGGGCTAATATTCTTTGGCACTCCTCCTTTGCCATTTTTCCATCTGGAGATAATTGTGTGATATCATGCAGAAAGCCAAGACATAAATCAGCCTGGCTACTGAGCAACTCAAAGAACTTCAGTCGAAGCTCATGAATGTGAAAAAGTAGTGCTCCATTTGCAACCATATGCCAGCCAAGACGACAACAAGAAAAAGGAAAGGAAATGGAACAGTGGTTGATAGGCAACTTCCTAGTTGTTTCATAAGCAGCAATAATTATGGCGAAATTACTTTTGGAAAAAAGGAAACTCCTTTGGTTATTTCTGCAAGCTATTAAGTTCTCCTGTTCAACCCACATCTCCAAGTGTTGTTTTGAGGGTGCAGCGCTTACCCATACAGTCGTACCTTGGATCCCAAACGCCTTGGTACTCGGACGTTTTGGCTCCCAAACACCAAAAACCTGGAAGTGAGTGTTCCGGTTTGTGAACGTTCTTTGGAACCTGAACCTCCAATGGGGCTTCCAGGGCTTCCAATTGGCTGCAGGAGCTTCCAGAACGGACTTCCAGAATGGATTCCGTTCGACTTCCAAAGTACGACTGTATTTGGTTACTAAAGGTGGACGTCATTGGAGACTTACTAACTTTCAGATTTCTCTGCCCTGAAGCAACGGTTGTTGATAGTCTATGGTGTGTCTCCTTGAGAACTGATGGTCAGAGGCAATGACTTAGCCAATTATGACTTACCCCTACGTGTAGGATAAGAATAAAACAGTTTGAGACAGCACTGCAGTCCTCTACGGTCTTACCTGGCATAAGTCCCATTGAACTCAACAGGGGTTTGGGCTCTGTGAACTTCTCAAGGTGGTTACTGTTTCCCTAGAGATCTGATGTGGGAGAGGTGGGTTTTGGTTGTCAAGGGCAATCAAGCTATGCTTGTTCATAAATTCATGGAAAATTAAGCTATTAATGGCGTCCAGATATGTACTACCTCCAATGGTAGTTTGCCTCTGAAAACCAGTAGCACATGGGGAGACTGCTGTTGTGCCCAGGTCTTGCTTGTGGGCTTCTCATAGACATCTGGTTAGCTACAGTGGGAACAGGAAGCCACAATAGATGGGCATTGGTTCTGGTCCAGCAGATGTCTTCTTATGTCCAGCCACTTAGCATGCAGCACAGAGGCACAGGTGAATAAGAGCATTATAACAATTGTAGAGCTGCTGTTCAAAACATGGGAAGGGACCTAAGCAGAAACTTCATCTTCTCTTGCTTTCTTGTAAATCTTGAGTTCATCCCTGGACTCGTTCTATCCCACCTCTCAACACACCACCAGCCCTCTCCAGTTTCCTTATATAGCCGTGTGACTCACTTTATAGCGAGCAGTCCTCTATTTGAGGAAGTTCAGAAGGGCAAAGCCCAATTTAAATAACCAACGAAGGGAGAACAATGGACTGGCAGCTGCCCCATCAACAATACAGTACCTGGCATAGGAGCCAACTCCTAGGGGCCAAGGTCTCTTTGCCCTCCATAAAATATTTGAGGGGGCCGGGGAGGGGCAATGTTGATAGGCGTTGCCATTCAAATGCCGTGTGTGCACCGTGTCTTGTGATTGATTATGCAGAGAGGGGATTGCCTGCCCCCCCAATAATTTATTCAAGCTGGCACCCCTGGTACTTGGACAGCAGGCTGGGGAGCACACATGTTACCTGGTCTCAGTCTTCCCCACTCTGTTGAGATGGCTGTACTTCTTTTGTTTAGTCATTTAGTTGTGCCCGACTCTTCGTGACCCCATGGACCAAGCACGGCAGGCACTCCTGTCTTCCACGGTACTTCTTTTAGCCCATAGTAATTACTGCAGTAATTGATGCTTTTGAATTATGGTGCTGGAGGAGACTCTTGAGAGTCCCATGGACTGCAAGAAGATCAAACCTATCCATTCTTAAGGAAATCAGCCCTGAGTGCTCACTGGAAGGACAAATCCTGAAGCTGAGGCTCCAATACTTTGGCCACCTCATAAGAAGAGAAGACTCCCTGGAAAAGACCCTGATGTTGGGAAAGATGGAGGGCACAAGGAGAAGGGGACGACAGAGAACGAGATAGTTGGCTAGTGTTCTCAAAGCTACCAGCATGAGTTGGACCAAATTGCGGGAGGCAGTGGAAGACAGGAGTGCCTGGCGTGCTCTGGTCCATGGGGTCACGAAGAGTCGGACACGACTAAACTACAACAAATTATTTATACATTATCAGAACACATATCAATTCTGCATTAGTGCCCCCTATCTTCTCTAAGTTTAAAGAGGTTTACTAGAATTGCAAGGGGGAAAACCTAAAGGACCCCTGGATGGTTAAGTCCAGTCAAATTCGACTCTGGGGTGCACCGTTCATCTTGCTTTTCAGGCCAAGAGATCTGGCGTTTGTCCGCAGACAGCTTTCTGGGTCATGTGGCCAGCATGACTGAACCACTTCTGGTGCACAGAGCACCATGATGAATGCCAGAGCGCACGCAAACACCGTTTACCTTCCCACCACCACAGTATCTATTTATCTATTTTTACTGGTATGTTTTCGAACTCCTAGGTTGGCAGAAGCTGGGACAGAGCAATGGAGGCTCACCCCGTTGCGCGGATTCGAATTGCTGACCTTACAATCAGCAAGCCAAGCCCAAGAGGCTCAGTGGTTTAGACCACAGCGCCACCTGCGTCCCTTACAATAATTATACCTGCATCTGATGCACAGCACAGCTTTGCTGCTGCCTCTCAAAATTTCAAAAGACTTTCAGCACCCCAGATTCTGCAGAATGTGTATTGCAAAGCCTTTGTCCTGGCGCAGTATCTCTCCTGCCTATCCCACACGACTTCTTTCATCCCAGATGTTTCCTGACAAGAGTTTCAAAAGCAGGATAAATAGTTAGGGGTAGATGGGAATATGAAAGTGGCTGAGCAGCTTCCTTGGGCTTGTCTCTTTAGAACTGACTTGAGGACTTCACCGCATCCAGGATGACCAGCTTAATCTTCCATCCCCAATGCTCCTAAAACTCATCATCATTTCATCATCATTTTTTATCTGTATGCCGCCTTTCCATAGTTAGAACAATGCTCAAGGCGGCTTCCAACGTGACAAGATTTACATAATTACCAACAAAAGTCATAAACAATAAAGCACATCAAAATGTACACAACCCCTAATAACAGCACCCCCAAGAAAGAATCATTGCAATTACTGATTACAAGCAGGATAATTAAGAACTGTGTGGAAATAAATTACTAATCAAAGACATGGCTTGTGGGAACATCGGGAAAGGAATGAAAGCTCTTTGTGACGCAGTTAAAAAGAGATTTGTTACGGCAGGCCTGGCCACAGGATGATCGAGGGGGAGGAGGACCATGGTTTGTTACTATATCGGACTGTGAGTTTGACCTGGCAGGGCCCCCTGAGAAAATTGAGAGACTGGCAGGCCTGTGGAAATTAACGGACAGACTTTGGGAATGTTTTGTACGGAGGTACGGAAATGGCGTCTGTCTATTTTGATATGGCTCTTGGAGGAGTGTAAAATCCACACAGGATATAACAACGTTTGTTTTCAACCCACTTGTGGAGACTACCAGAGATCACAAAGAAAGGAATATATGATAACAACAAGAAGATGAGGAAAATAACAAAGAGAAGATTGAACGGAACTGTGAATACTATTTTGACAGAACTGTGTACATTAAAGCAGCAGCAAGAGAGATGTTTGGATCCCTTTCTGAGCTCGAAGTATGGGTACCCCCAACAAAATTTAAAAATTTGGCTGTGTAATTTGGAATTGATGTGATTTGGAATTAATGTGATTTGATTGGCCTGTTAATAAAAATTATTTGGGAAAAAACCACAAAATGTACACAACCAAATGGATAACAATTTCCACATAAATCATAAAATCTAAAAAATACAACATTAATAGCAATAACAATTTAAAATGACATAGATAAAAAAATAAAAACAATTTTAAAAAGGAGCCATCTCTGTCCAGCAGCAGCAGCAGGCCCTGCCCCAAGCCAGGTGGAGAGAGGCAGGGCAGGACTCTCAGGCTCCCAGCAGGTCTGTGTTGGGTTTCTGTTTTGCAGACTGCTGAGGTTCTTGATAAAAACATCTGCCTTATCAAATGAGAAACTTTCAGTGGGAAGATTTGGCTCAGCCCGACTTAAAATCTATCATTATTCTAGATTTGTTAGCCATTTGTTATCTGACGGTCTCCAAGCAACCCATCATCATTTGCACTTGTTAGTCACTTCTTACTTGAAGGTCTCTAAGCAACTCACAACACATTAAAAACATAAATATAAATACATTATACCATCAAAACAAAACAAAACTAACCCTGCAACAGCCACAGGAAGCTCTGGCAGCAGCCTAGTAGCAAAACAACACCAGTCTATTAAAAGCCTAGGAAAATAGGTAAGTCCCTACCTGGAGCCAAAAAGATGTCAACAAATGTCACCAGGCAGACCTTGCTGGGACCTACCTCAGTGGTGAAGTCAAACACCTATTTGTGGCTACTCAAGTCTTATGAATTCCATTGCTTATAGCTTATCTGGTTAACTTTCTTTGTAGACGGGATATAGCTATAACCTAGACAAGCTTTAAATGCAGCTGAGTTTATAGTTAAAAGATGGAAAATGGAAATAAATGAAACATGGAAAAGAGGAGATAGATGGCCCTCTTTAAAATATCTAAAGGTTTGTCGCATGGAATATGGAGCAAGCTTGTTTTTCTCCTGCTCTGGAAGTAGGACTCGAACCAATGGAGTCAAGTTACAAGATAGGAGATTCTGAATAAACATTGGGAAGAACTTTCGGACAGTAAGAGCTGTTCGACAGTGGAACAGACTCGCACAAGAAGTGGTGAGGTCTCCTTCCTTGGAAGTTTTTAAACAGAGGTTGCATGGCCATCTGTCATGGATGCTTTAGATGAGATTCCTGCATCTCAGGGGGTTGGACTAGATGACTCGTGGGGTTTCTTCCAACTCTGATTCTATGAATTGTTCCCGAATATGATAATGCTCACTTAAGTGTTGGAAAATCGTAATTTAATGTTTGGTATTTGTTAAAATCAGCCAGGGCCCAGATGATCCTTCCATTAGGCAGAGAGAGACAGAGATATTGCAGGGCAAGGCATGGCAATGACATATTGATGGCAGGGATAGGCAAGAATTTTGGTTTAGTTTTGCAATTCTCTAGGCAAACCAAAACGCAGCTACCCCCTAGAAATTTGTATTTCTCCAAATTTTTGTGATGTAGTTTTCCAGCCAAATGATGGGTACAAAAAGCTATACATTAAGGTGCATAGAAATGCACATATTAACAAAAACAGCCAAGAAAGATGCATTGTATTATGCAGAACTGCTTGCAAAAATGTGTACTTTAGGCAAAATTGCAATTAAATATGTGTATTGGGGAAACATGCACTAAAATGCGGATGGATTTTTGTGAAATCAGAAAAAATGCAAATCCATGTGAAAGTGTGGAGAACTGAGTTAATTTCTGTCCCATGTCCCCTAGAGTAAGTTGCCATTTCCAATTAGTTTTTGTTAAGTTTCCGCATATACCATCAAAAGACAATGTCATCTTTTCTCTTATTTTTATCAGCTTCCTACCCCATTTTCCATGGAGTTGTTGCTTGTTCCTTTCCGCTGCCCCCTAT
Organism: Podarcis pityusensis; assembly: GCF_964106645.2. Classification (NCBI taxonomy): domain Eukaryota; kingdom Metazoa; phylum Chordata; class Lepidosauria; order Squamata; family Lacertidae; genus Podarcis; species Podarcis pityusensis. The sequence goes on along the minus strand of NC_138037.1, from coordinate 44,058,635 downwards.
CTTCTGTCTATTAAATCATAACCACAATATTATAATCTGATTACTTCTGTTGCTCATAGCTCGCGAGTTCATCCTACTATGTCTTTAAACAGTCTGAAAAAGGCACCCATTTCCGCACAAAACACTCATCAATAGGTTCTCTTAATTTTGCCAGTTCTGCATAGTATATTTGGTCGGAACTTCTTATTTCTTCCATTTCTGCGCATACAGAATCCTAGCTGCTGCTGTTACATACATAAATAACTTCAACAATTTCTGCTACGTAGATTGCTGGATTGTCCATTAGTTAATGAATTTTGGAAACAGATTGGTATATAAATATCGGGAATTGTGGGTAGGAAGGTGGGAATATCTAAATTAATGGTTCTTATTAGTCTGAGTAGCACCAAGTTAAAAACAAAAGAGGAATGTAAATGGGTAAAATTGATGGTAACTGCAGCCAGACATGTTATAGCGAGTAATTGGGAAAATGCAGAAGAGCTAGGGGTGAACCAATGGAGGAAAAAACTGAATAATATTATAATTTTAGAATATCTAACTGTGAAGATACACAAAATGAAAGGGTTTAAGGTCAGTGAGAAAGAGGAGGATTGGTTTGAGAAGATATTGAATTATTTGGGTAGGTTTGAACAATTTGGGGCACTTTAAATGTTAAAAGTTAAATAAACCTTGTGGAGGGAGGAGTGTTAACGTATATAGAATTGCACATATGGTTGAATTGAATATGTTATTATTGATTATGTATACCCGATATATCAGCTGCCTGGGGGGTTTCACTGTTTGTGCTTTGGTTGTTGGTAAAAAAATTTTTTTTTAAATGCTACGTAGATTGCCATCTCATCACCCATGTTGAAATAAAATTCTATTCGCATCTGGTTGACATGGACGTGGGACAGCCTCATGTAGATGCCTTGAACCACCATTGAAAGCAGTGCCTCTTTGTAATTTAAGGAATCTTAACAAGGGCATGTACCTGGGCAGCCCTTGGGAGCAGCTTCTCCCCCCCCCCCTTAGTAACTTCAAATCTACCTATGCAAAATGGTTTTAGTGCAGGAAAGGAGGATAAGGAAACATAAAGAAATATGTACCCGACTGCGCCACCAAAGTAGGAGCCTGCTACTGGAGGAATGTTGCTTGACCTCTTAAAGAGGGTCACTGTCATTTCCCCCCAGCGCTCAGGGATAAAAAAAAAACACTGTTCCAGGCATTTGAGTGTAGCAGAAGTGCCGAGCCACAAGAGATAAGATTACAGGAAACCCAGGCATTGTATAGTGATTCACAGCGGCCTGCGAAGTGGAATTCAAATTCCATCAGGCAAGCACACACCCGTCAGTATTTCACAGATGAAAATAAAGCCACTCTTGTGTCCTTCTAACAGCCTTATTCACACACCAGGGATCAAAGTTTCTGCCTCCGCCCACTCACTTTTGCATATTTCCGAAGCCGCTGCCCCCCCAGCACTGCAAACTCAGACACTTTCAGTAGCATTCCTTATCTTAATAGGCAGTTACATGAAAGATTTTGGGGGAAGGAAAATGGCACACTCTGTTGAGGGGTTTTTTTAAAACAACAACAACATGTATATGCAGTAGAATCAAGACTCGCTCAGAAGTTAACTTTCAGATAATTCTCATTATTTATTTCCTTTATTATTGAAGCCTTATTTACCTAGGGATCCATCAGCCACGCCATCCCCGGACCTTGGAGGGAACAAAAGTACCAGGAAAGCAAAATCTTCTTTGGAGAAAAAGTTTATTGAAATCTGTGCACAGAGACAATATCTGTACACAGAGACAACCAGCTGGATAGCTCCTGAAAATATACTGGCTGTAAAGCAAGACACTTCAGCAAACTTTCTTATACTCTCTGAGCACTCTCCTCCCTCCCATACCTTCTCAAATTATTCCCTTACATGGCACATCTATATTGCTTGCTAAACACATTTTATTGCTTGCTAAACATTCCTGTCTTTCTATTTTGCTTGCTAAACACATTCCTCCCCTTTCCTTCGTACACGTGTCTTTTCTCATCTTTGCATTAGTAAGCATAAGACAGGAAAAGGGGCCTCTTTAGCAGGCCTGGTTAAATCTGCACTTTTGACCCGCCAGCCAAATTTAGCAGGTCTGGTTAGTTATTGCTAACAGCAGCGGTTTCTTGCTAGCTGGCTAGGCAGGAAACGAACTTTTGACCTGCCAGCCAAATTTTGCAAGCAGTCACTGGCGGTGTGCTAACTGTCTGGCCAAAATTTGCAGAAGTAAGATTAGCACAGGATTAGCACAGGAATTTACTGCAGATAGTATTTGAGAGCAACCTTTCTTAGGTACAGAGTTCTAAGCACAGAAAATATTGAGAGAAACCTTTTCCCATCTCCCTTTACTCCCTCCTCTTCTTTTGAACAATCTATTACTTAGATTCGTTCTGGGGTAGGGGTCTATATTCTCTCATTACAGCAATCACGCGAGGTCCCATCATGCGAGACATCATCTTTCCCATCATATTCTGCAAGCATTGCATCAAGCAGGGAATACAAAAGCAAAAAAGCAATAGAAGCATTATTGGGCCTATCACCATACTAACCCTGTTGGGTGGATTGAACTCTCGTGCTGCCTCCCTACTGACCAGAGCATATGGAAGCTGAAATCCTGGGGTGGCAATTCTTACTGGCACTTGTTTAGCAATTTCAATGCACACCTGGTTAAGGCTCCCACCCCTGCAATACTTGCATTAAGATAGGTTCCGTCCCATCTAACGCCTGGATTAAGATTAGAACCTGGTCCATCAGATGAGGTTGGTATAGTAACCTCATCAAACCCGTTTCCAGTAGTCAATGAGCACGCCATCTCTTACCACCGGCAAGACGAACCAGTCGTAGCAGAGGCCAGCAGGCCAGTAAGGGCGGTATGGCTCGGTAGGGTCAGGGCTGTGGGGCATAGAGCAAATCAATACAGAATATAACAGGAAAAAAAAAGGAAAAGAGAAAGTCCTTATGAAAGTATTAAATGTCCTGGTGGACTTCCTGGATCAGTCCCGGCACGGGTTTTCACGTTGGGGACGCTGCCCGCGGGCGTCCCTCCCATCCATTTCTTCAGCTGTGCGTTGAGATATCAGCTTCCGGTGTGATATCAGCAGAGCGGTCCTCAGCGGAGGGTCTGGAGATGGTCAGCCGAAGGGGTTAATCAGGATTTAACTGCACAGTTCAATCTATAGTGGTCACTATAGGTGTGGTGGACCCAAGGGGTGATGCCGGCGAATTTCACGGCGGTGGGTGTGGAGAGCAGGACGGTATAAGGTTCCAGCACGGTTGTAGCTGCGTCCGTGCCCAATCGTTTACCCACACTTCATCACCTGGCTCGAACTGATGCAGCCAACACACAGGGGTTGCGAGCCTGGGTCCACCTGTCGAGACAAAAGAAAACTCGGAAGAATATCTGGACTTAATTATTCAATTGCATATCCTGACCAGCATGTGGGGACAACATTCTGACATATGGGACCGGTCTCCCATGCACAATTTCAAAGGGTGACAGGTGGGTTCGCTTTGACGGGAGACTGCGGACCCTGAGTAATGCCAAGGGCAACATGGTCACCCAATTAGACCCGGTTTCCTGTGTCAGCTTGGACAGCTGATTCTTTAGAGTCCTGTTCATTCTCTCTACCTTTCCAGAACTCTGGGGTCTATAAGCAGTATGCAGCTTCCAGTTGATCTGGAGCGCTTTTGCCAGTCCCTGTAGGACTGCATGAACAAATGCTGGTCCATTGTCAGATCCTATGGACCTTGGCAATCCATAGCGAGGGATGATTTCCCTAAGCAGGCACCTGGTTACTTCAAATGCCTTTTCAGTCTTTGTTGGCCATGCTTCGGCCCATCCGGTGTAGGTGCACACTGCCACCAGCAGGTAGCGGTGTAGTCCACAACGGGGTAATTCAGTAAAGTCCACGACAAGATCTTCCATAGGTGCAGTTCCACTATGCTGAATCCCTGGGGGAGCCAGTGGTCCGGCTCTGGGATTATTCTTTTGACACAGCAGGCATTTCCTGGAAATCTGGGCTGCCAGTTGGTAGAGGTGGGCTATATAGAAGCATTTCTCCAGCTGCTTGGTTGTAGCATCTGGTCCTATGTGGGTTGAATCATGGTATCTCTGAGTAACCTGCCGAGAAAGGGACTCTGGAATCCATATCCTGTCATCAGGGGTAAGGTACCATCCTTCTTTGGACAATGTCAGCTCCTGAGCGTCTGCAGTGTCCCTTTCCTGCTTCGTATAAGCTGGCTTGTCAGTGGTGCTTAAAATTTCTTCTGGGACCAGTGCTCCAATAACCGAGGCGGGGGCCAGTTCTTGGGCTGCTTCCTTGGCCACTCTGTCTGCCAATCGGTTTCCTCTGGCCACTTCTCCTGGTCCAGTCTTGTGTCCATAACAATGGATAACTGCCACTGCCTCGGGCTCCCATACAGCATCCAGAAGGTTCAACAAGGCTTGTGGGTGGGCCACCTGGCTTCCTCTGGAGGTAAGCAAACCTCTTTCTTTCCATAAGGCTCCATGGGCATGTAAAGTCAGGAATGCATACTTAGAATCTGTATAAATATTTATCTTCTGTCCCTTTGCCAGGCTCAGGGCTCTGGTAAGCGCAGTTAGCTCTGCCAGCTGGGCCGATGTTCCAGGCGGGAGTGACTTTGCTTCGATCACCTGGTCTTCCAGGGCTACCACTGCATAACCTGCTTTCCGCTGTCCAGTCTCAACAAAGCTGCTTCCATCTACAAACCATGATGGCCACTGGGGGTCTGCTTCATCTTTAAGGTCAGGCCTGCTAGAATACACCTCATCCATTACTTCAATGCAATCATGCGTGGGCTCCTCACCTACTCCTACCGGTAATAGGGCAGCTGGGTTGAGGGCTGTGGTGACTTGGAATTTCTAACGCGGATGTAGTAGCATCTGACATTTCCTCATTTTAGCCTGGGAGAGGAAATAGGTGCCTTTCGGCAGATGGCACGCTGACTCTTTCCTAAGCGGCCTCGCCCTCCTCTTCTTCTTCTAACGGTGGACCTCCCGTCTTCAGGGCCATCAACTTCTCTGCCTGGTACTTCTCCTTTTTTCTTCTGGGCCTCTTCCTCTCTCTGATTATAAGTGGTTTGGGCTATTTTCTAACATCCATTTCAGGGTGTGGCCCATCTGGATTTTTCGGCAAATATCGGGCGCTGCTTGGGCTACAAAGGCAGTTTTTATGATAGGGGCATGGATATACTGGCGGTAGGCTTCCTTCAGCTTCTTTAAGTAGGCTCCAGGGGCCTCCTCTGTTCCTTGCACTATTTCTCTGGCCTCCACAAAGTTGGTGAGTTTTCTGGCTGCCCTCCTCATGCCATTTAAGACATTCTGGCGATAAGTGGTGAGGGTATTTTGCCCTTCAATGGTCTGATAATCCCAATTCAGTGTAGTTTCAGGATATCCTGTTGCAACAGCTTGATCTCCTGCCCCCTGCGCTCTCATGTGTGCTCGGGCTTCAGCATGAATTCGCCTATCCTCCTCTGTAGCTAGCAGGGCATCCATCAAATATTGCACATCATAAAAAGTGGGGTTGCATGTTTTAAAAAAAATTCCCTCAAACAGCTTAATGATTTTGGCAGGGTTTTCTTCAAATGAAGGGTTTTGGTTCTTCCAATTACAAACATCTGCACTAGAGGAGGGGACATGTTGAACTGTATAAGTTCTATTGGGCACCACCCCGTTAGGTCCCGTGGGGGCCGGAGGGTCATACACTCTATGGAGAGGCATCACTCTGGCCGCGCCCTCCTCCTGTGTTTTATGTGCCCTATGTAGGGTCACTCTTTTCACTGCCTTCCCCACTCTTTCTGCCACTTTCTTCTCTGTTCCCCTACACATCCCGCTGTTTTTAACATATGGGGACTGACGTCCACTTCTCCTGCATAAGGTTCCACATACTTTCTCAAATGTTCTGCCTGTTCTTATTATCACCTATCAACTTAACTAATCTTTTTACAAATTCCTCATCCTCACCATCCTCTTCTCGTTCCTCCCTTTCTCCATCCTCGCCCAGGTCTACCAATGCATTGTCCACGGGATTGGGGGCTGGGCCATCTGTTCCCTGTGGTGCCAGGGCTGTTGCCGGGGCATGAGGTGGTGGGGCATCAAAACTTTTATCTTCTTCCCTCTCTGAATCCTGGAGGACTGGGGGGTTGTCCTCCTGTCTTCCTGACTGAGCAGATACGGCTGCCTGAGACTTTTTGGCAGCATGACTTCAGCCAGGGGGGGGGGGTTCTGTTCCACATTGGTCTTCCATGTGGAAATGTAGGGGATTTGATCAGGGTGGACATTCAAAATGTTCTGATATAATGGATTAATGAGTTGCAAATCAAGGGTCCTGATGGACGGCCAATTTGTTATTTTGGGGTGGGCCAATCTAATTTACACAATGTCCTCATCCTCCCCTCTCATCAGCTTGAATCCCCAAAAGCATTTCAAAGGGGTACTTTTACTTTGGCCAGAACCCATTTCTTCCAGATACTTCACACACAACAGACCTACAATCGCTCGGCCAAGGGGACACTAAGCCCTGGCCCACACTTGACAATTCAGCCACTAGAGTATCTTGACATGCAACATACAACATACAAAACACACCAATATAATTTCAACATGTAACACACTAAACACACCAAAATAATTTCAGCATGCAATACACAAAACACACCAAAATAATTTTCCCTCCTTCTTCTGTTCCAAATTTTTGCTGGTGGCACTCTCCTGCACAACCAGTCCCCTTTATTCCTGGTGGCTGGCACTCTATTGCACAACCAATCCCCTTATTCCTGGTGGCTGGCACTCTACTGCGCAACCAATCCCCTTATTCCTGGTGGCTGGCACTCTACTGCGCAACCAATCCCCTTATTCCTGGTGGCTGGCACTCTACTGCACAACCAGGTGAGGCTGATCAGACCTCGCCCCCCTTTTCCTTGGGGGCCCACGCCCTTTCCCTTGGGCTTACCTTTTTCCGCTGCGGACCTGTCCCCTCGGCGCCGTCCTCTTTGTTTTTCTCCCTCAACAAGATGTCTCCACTGCAGGACAGTGTGGCTGGCTCCCCCCACGAAACAGGTGGGGTGCGCACGGGAGCCTGCAAACGCTGCTGAGCTGTTCACCTTGGTTGAGCCTGGCCCTCCGGTCCGTATTGGGGAGAGGGCTTATCCCGGACGAGCCCCCAAAGAAATGAAGCCTTATTTACCTAGGGATCCATCAGCCACGCCATCCCCGGACCTTGGAGGGAACAAAAGTACCAGGAAAGCAAAATCTTCTTTGGAGAAAAAGTTTATTGAAATCTGTGCACAGAGACAATATCTGTACACAGAGACAACCAGCTGGATAGCTCCTGAAAATATACTGGCTGTAAAGCAAGACACTTCAGCAAACTTTCTTATACTCTCTGAGCACTCTCCTCCCTCCCATACCTTCTCAAATTATTCCCTTACATGGCACATCTATATTGCTTGCTAAACACATTTTATTGCTTGCTAAACATTCCTGTCTTTCTATTTTGCTTGCTAAACACATTCCTCCCCTTTCCTTCGTACACGTGTCTTTTCTCATCTTTGCATTAGTAAGCATAAGACAGGAAAAGGGGCCTCTTTAGCAGGCCTGGTTAAATCTGCACTTTTGACCCGCCAGCCAAATTTAGCAGGTCTGGTTAGTTATTGCTAACAGCAGCGGTTTCTTGCTAGCTGGCTAGGCAGGAAACGAACTTTTGACCTGCCAGCCAAATTTTGCAAGCAGTCACTGGCGGTGTGCTAACTGTCTGGCCAAAATTTGCAGAAGTAAGATTAGCACAGGATTAGCACAGGAATTTACTGCAGATAGTATTTGAGAGCAACCTTTCTTAGGTACAGAGTTCTAAGCACAGAAAATATTGAGAGAAACCTTTTCCCATCTCCCTTTAATTATCTGACCCAAGGTAGGTGCAAATCTTCAGAGGGTCTTTAAAGGAAGGAGGCGGTGTTTCTGATATTTTGGCTGTTTAGGGCTTTTAGTGATGTATGGAAGTGAGAGCTGGACCATAAAGAAGGCTGATCACCGAAGAATTGATGCTTTTGAATTATGGTGCTGGAGGAGATTCTTGAGAGTCCCATGGACTGCAAGAAGATCAAACCTCTCCATTCTGAAGGAAATCAGCCCTGAGTGCTCACTGGAAGGACATATCGTGAAGCTGAGGCTCCAATACTTTGGCCATCTCATGAGAAGAGAAGACTCCCTGGAAAAGACCCTGATGTTGGGAAAGATGGAGGGCACAAGGAGAAGGGGACGACAGAGGACGAGATGGTTGGACAGTGTTCTCAAAGCTACCAGCATGAGTTTGACTAAACTGCGGGAGGCAGTGGAAGACAGGAGTGCCTGGCGTGCTCTGGTCCATGGGACACGTCGGACATGACTAAACAACAACAAGGGCTTTTAATACTCTGTTGAGCAAATTGAATTGTGTCTGGAATGAGCATTTCACAAGTGCACTTGTTTGAAAGCAGAAGTTAAGCGGTTTGTGAATTGAACCCCAGCCAGTAATCTGGGTGCTGCATTTTTAGACGAGCTGAGGTTTCTGAGTCATTGATAGCACATCATGTTGCAATCATCCGTTCTGGAAATTGCCAGAGCATGGAGTGCCACGGCCAAGTCATCCCCGTCCAAAAGAGGCAGGAGCTGGCGAAGCAGCTGTAGCTGAAAATAGGCACTCATTGTCACAAAAGCCACCTGAGCCCACATTGACAAAGTCGGATCCAGGAGTTAGTCCCAAATTGCAGACCTGCCCCTTCCAAGCCAGGTCATTTCCCTACCTCCTGGTCAAGAACTCAGACCACATTGTTGGCATCCATCTGTCTCTTCCATTGTACATTTCCCACAATTAAATGTCTACCAATACAGTGGTACCTCAGGTTAAGTACTTAATTCGTTCCAGAGATCTGTTCTTAACCTGAAACTGTTCTTAACCTGAAGCACCACTTTAGCTAATGGGGCCTCCTTCTGTGCCGCGCCACCGGAGCACGATTTCTGTTCTCATCCTGAAGCCAAGTTCTTAACCTGAAGCACTATTTCTGGGTTAGCGGAGTCTGTAACCTGAAGCATCTGTAACCTGAAGTGTCTGTAACCCAAGGTACCACTGTAAAACAATACATTCATTGACTTTCCTCCTCCTCCTTCCGTGGTTCTTTTAATTTTCCCATTATTACTGCATATTCTATTTCAACCATTTATTTTCCCCTCCTTTTTCATATTACCTCGACTTGAATTATACTGTTGAATTTACCTTAATCCTGCTAGTGTTTTCACTTGTTTACAACTGTTTTCCAGATATTGCACCCCCAAAAATATAATCCGTTCCTCTTTATAAACTCTGTCTTCTTGTTCTCTTATTCTGCTGGTTAGACCTGGTAACTCTACATATTCCATCATTTTAAAATGCCATTCCTCCTACTGTGGGACCTTTCCCACCCTTCATTTTTGGGCTAACAAAATTTGAGCTGCTGTAGTTGCATACACAATTAAGTTTTTTTCTGACTTCTATCTGCACCATTCCTAAAAGGAAAACCTCTGGTTGGTTTTTTTTGGGGGGGGGAGGGGATGTTCTTTTAAACAACTTTTTCATCTCATTGTAAATCATTCCCCAATAATCCTTAACTATTCTGCATGACCACCACATAGGATAGAACAGGCATAGGCAAGCTCGACCCTCCAGATGTTTTCGGACTACAACTCCCATCATCCCTGACCACTGGTCCTGATAGCTAGGGATGATGGGAGTTGTAGTCCCAAAAACATCTGGAGGGCCGAGTTTGCCTGTGCCCTGGATAGAACATCCCTTCTACTTCTTTACATTTCCAGCACATACCTGATTCAGATTTGTACATTTTCACTAATTTACTCAGAGTTAAGTACCATCAATATATCATTTTCATGTAATTTTCCTTTTCAGTGTGTAACATACAATAAATGTTAAGTCCTTCCATAATTTCTCCCAAAGGTCAAATTCTATATTTCGTCTTAGATCTCTTGCCCAGTGAGTCATTGATGATTTTGCCAGCTCATCTTTTGTTTCCCATTCCAATAATAATTTAAACATTTTAGACAATTGTCTCCGGGAAACAATGGAGTGTGCCTCGGGGGGTGAAGTCAAACCACTGCGATGCAGCACTAAAACCCATCTTTTCAGTATCCAGCTTGAATTTAGAGTGGGGTTGAAACCTAAAGAATGGCAAATTTCGGAATTCATACTAACACAATTTATAAAGGGCTCCCCAAATCTCTCCAAAACACAAAATGCAGAGGAAACTGGAATAATGGTTGACCACGGGCAGATGCCAGTTAATAGGACATTTGGAGTATGTGCACACATAATCATAACCAAGGCTTTAGCAGAGTGAACACCAAATTGGGAGGGGTGGCTAACACCCCAGAGGACAGGATCACACTTCAAAACGACCTTGACAGATTAGAGAACTGGGCCAAAACAAACAAGATGAATTTTAACAGGGAGAAATGTAAAGTATTGCACTTGGGCAAAAAAAATGAGAGGCACAAATACAAGATGGGGGACACCTGGCTTGAGAGCAGTACATGTGAAAAGGATCTAGGAGTCTTGGTTGACCACAAACTTGACATGAGCCAACAGTGTGACGCGGCAGCTAAAAAAGCCAATGCAATTCTGGGCTGCATCAATAGGAGTATAGCATCTAGATCAAGGGAAGTAATAGTGCCACTGTATTCTGCTCTGGTCAGACCTCACCTGGAGTACTGTGTCCAGTTCTGGGCACCACAGTTCAAGAAGGACATTGACAAACTGGAACGTGTCCAGAGGAGGGCAACCAAAATGGTCAAAGGCCTGGAAACGATGCCTTATGAGGAACGGCTAAGAGAGCTGGGCATGTTTAGCCTGGAGAAGAGGAGGTTAAGGGGTGATATGATAGCCATGTTCCAATATATAAAAGGATGTCACATAGAGGAGGGAGAAAGGTTGTTTTCTGCTGCTCCAGAGAAGCGGACACGGAGCAATGGATCCAAACTACAAGAAAGAAGATTCCACCTAAACATTAGGAAGAACTTCCTGACAGTAAGAGCTGTTCGACAGTGGAATTTGCTGCCAAGGAGTGTGGTGGAGTCTCCTTCTTTGGAGGTCTTTAAGCAGAGGCTTGACAACCATATGTCAGGAGTGCTCTGATGGTGTTTCCTGCTTGGCAGGGGGTTGGACTCGATGGCCCTTGTGGTCTCTTCCAACTCTATGATTCTATGATTCTATGATTCTATGGTGTAAATGAGGAATGACCTTGAGATGTTTTTCAACTCAAACTCCCATTAGGGAGTTGGAATGATGATCGGGGATGATGGAAGTTGGAGTTTAGTAGCATCTGAAGGGCGACATTTTCCCATCCCTGCCTCACCGGAGAGACTGAGTTTTTGCTCAATTCATGCATTAACTGGCTGCATCCCACACTGCTCCAGTAACCTACATAATTATGAATCTTCTTCCTCCTCCTCCTCTTCTTCTTCTTCTTCTTCTTCTTCTTCTTCTTCTTCTTCTTCTTCCATTTTCAAAATAGTATTCCATTCCTCTATTTGATTTACAGCATCAATTTCAGTACAAGTAAATTTCATCCATCAATCGATACAAATTCAGATTAAGCTCGGTACTTTTTAAATAATAATTTTTATTAATTTTCCATTTCAATCCAATGATAGCCTCATTAAAACAATATCAAATTAGAATACAATTACTAATACCAATTGTTCAAACACCAAATTATATAATTTAGGTGGCCTCCCACGTGCTAGAATTGATGGTTTGATGATTTTCTTCTTTTCTGAGTTACAGAATCTTATTAATTTCAGTTACATCCCAGTCAAAATAACAATCCCTTATACAACAACTGCAATATTAGTAACTCCTATTTGTGTTGACATGACACATTAAATGATTTATAAATCTACAAGTGAGGCACTCAAACTATATCCTTGTTCTTCCTGTGTGTGGCAATTATCCTGTCCATGGTGTTTATTCCTGGCCTTGTAAAATGTTATGTGTATCTTTTCCCAGTTGTTGCTGTTCTCCATCATGCCTTGGGCGGAGATGATATCCCATTGTTGCTTCAGAAATTTCTCCATTGCTCTGTTCAGATTAAGCTCAGTATTGCTTGTTATAGTGTACCTGTACCTCCAAATAGATATGTAATTGTGAAACTACATGGAAGGTTTGAAATTCCATATTCCAAAGGCACTGGTACCCAGAAGGTAGACAGCATACTTTGCACGCAAAAGGTCTCAGGTTCAGTCCATGGCATTGTTGCAAAGGATTGGGAGACACCTTTGCCTGAAACGCTGGGGAGCTGCTGCCAGCCGGTGCTGACATTACTAGGCTAGATGGAATCTGTATCAGGCAGCTTTCTATATCCATTGTTCCTAACTGATGTCAGAAGTTCCTGAGTAATCAAAGCCCACAAACAGACCTGTTTATCAACCTCTAGTAACCAGCACTGTTGTACACCGAACAACCTATATTTAATAGGGGGAAGTGTGGAATTGACCAGCCTGAGCCTGATAATATGAGGATAGATTATGCATTGTACAAACTAATTCAAATAGTAAAGAATGATTTGAATTCCACACTGCCATCTGGTGATGTTACACGGAATGGCATATATTGTATATGTGTGCATATGTATGTGTACATACAGTATATCTTTGTTTATATCTATATAAACGACCAAACTAGATACAGTGGTGCCCCGCAAGACGAATGCCTCGCAAGATGAAAAACTCGCTAGATGAAAGGGTTTTGCGTTTTTTGAGTCGTTCCGCAAGACGAATTTCCCTATGGGCTTGCTTCGCAAGACGAAACGTCTTGCAAGTTCTTGTGAGTTTGTTTCCTTTTTCTTAAAGCCGCTAAGCCCTTAATAGCCGCTAAGCCGTTAATAGCCGCTAAGCGCCGCTAAGCCGCTAAGCTGCTAATAGCCGTGCTTCGCAAGACGAAAAAACCGCAAGACGAAGAGACTCGCGGAACGGATTAATTTCGTCTTGCGAGGCACCACTGTATAACAGTGGTCAACCTGTCTGTCAGGACTGGCTTGTAACTAGAGGTGTCGGGAAGCTATAGCATCAGAGGGCAGGAGATGACTCCTTTGCCAATTCATGCTTTCCACTAGAAATGGGATTATGTATACAGTGGTACCTCGGGTTAAGAACTTAATTCGTTCTGGAGGTCTCTTCTTAACCTGAAACTGTTCTTAACCTGAGGTACCACTTTAGCTAATGGGGCTACCCGCTGCTGCCGCGCGATTTCTGTTCTCATCCTGAAGCAAAGTTCTTAACCCAAGGTACTATTTCTGGGTTAGCGGAGTCTGTAACCTGAAGCGTCTGTAACCCGAGGTACCACTGTAGTTTTAATATAATCAAAATGGTGTTTTTAATATATATATATTAACACCGGGACATGGATGGCGCTGTGGGTTAAACCACAGAGCCTAGGGCTTGCTGATCAGAAGGTCGGTGGTTCAAATCCCCGCCATGGGGTGAGCTCCCGTTGCTCGGTCCCTGCTCCTGCCAACCTAGCAGTTCGAAAGCACGTCAAAGTGCAAGTAGATAAATAGGTACCGCTCCAGGCGGGAAGGTAAACGGCGTTTCCGTTCGCTGCTCTGGTTTGCCAGAAGCGGCTTAGTCATGCTGGCCACATGACCCGAAGCTGTCTGCGGACAAACGCCAGCTCCCTTGGCCAATAAAGCGAGATGAGCACTGCAACCCCAGAGTCGGTCACGACTGGACCTAATGGTCAGGGGTCCCTTTACCTTTCTATAAAACACCATATAACCTATTTTCATTTCTGCAAGTGGCTGCCCTTGCTCATTATCGTTTTCAAATAATTTGTCACACGATCAAAGCTGAATACAAATAAAAATGAGCTGATAGATTCTGCATTCATTTCCCTTAGCTTTGGATTAGCATCTTGGTGCAGCTATTAGCTGCTAACTAGAGAGAGACACATGAAAATAGCCAGGCTAAAGCTTTATGGTGCAAGGCCAAAAAGCTTTTCACGGCTCCTCACTGGCATTTCCATAATTACTGATGGAATCGGTGAGCAGTTGTGGCCAATGTCCTCTCCACCCCCCACCCCTTCTCAGTTGGCTAGGACAGGAGGCAAAATGCTTTCAAAAGTAACTTAATCTGCTTGGCACGGGCAAGGTTCTTTTGAAGAGCGCGAATGTTTTGCCACTGCACCAGCCTAAAAGAGAAGTATGCTTCGGTTATTTAATTAAAGCCGATTGTGTAGGCTTCCATTAGCTGATCATCCCTCTGCGGTCGAATTGGATCATACTGGTGCCACTGTTGAAGTAGATTTGTATACAGGCGTCCATAATGCTACCCTGTTGGAAGGGGAAAACAGAGAGGGCCATGAAAGGACTTGGAACTTAGCTGGTGCACGGAGGAGGGAGGGAAGCGAGAGAGACAGTGAATATCTTTCATAATCTAAATTCTGACTGCCTACTGCCAGCAAGGCTGAAACACTGCCTGATTGTCCGAGGTTAGCATGAGTTCATACAGGGAATACTTGGCTGTATTTGTCCGAGAAGTGGCTTGGTTTTCGTGCTTAATGCAGCACTGGCTTCGGCTTGGAATTCTGGCCACTGCAGATACAAATTGCGCAGAAACAGCCTCCAAAGGAATTTGGAGGTATTTATTTATTTGATTTCTCTCCCACCCTTTCTTTCCAAAGACGCCCAGGGCAGCAAACAATAAAGTAGTAAAATAAAAACCCCACTAAAATGCAGCTAAAAGAAAAGGAACACATTTCAAACCATTAAGAACATCTGAAAGCAGAGAATAAAGACCTCCATCAAATTCTGAACTTTTAAATTTCCTCTTCCTTTTTAGTGGCCTCGTATCAGCGTGGCAGTGACTTTCTGAAGATGAGGGGCGTTTCTCAGCTGCTCAGCTTGCACTGCTATTTCCTTATTCTTTGGGCATAAAATATGCGCTGTAGCAATTTCACAACAAGATCCAGCCGCGCATCATGCCGGCTCGCAAATCAAACTGTGGCCCACATGCAGCTGGCATTTAACACAGAGGTGTGCGTGTACAAAATCAGCGTTTGCAACAAATTTTAGGCTGCACACCCAAACATTTTCTCAGCAATGAAGCAGATTAACAGCGGGCTGCTCTACCCGTGAGTGTCAAGACTAAAAGTACTAAAAGAAGAGTAAACTAAGAGAGAGAGAGAGAGAGTAAATTACCTCGCTTGAAAGCTTTGCCAACCAAGGTGGCATAATGGACAGAGTGTCTGTGGCAAGGGCTAAATTAAAATCCTTACTCAGCTGTGAAACTCAGTGAGCCAGTCCCTATGGTCTCAAGGTTACCCTACTTCACAGGGCTGCTGTGAGAATACTGTGGGGAGTCACGGCATATATACCAACTTGAGGTGGTTGGTCGGTGAATGAGAAATAAATGCAACGAATTTCTTTCCCCATTTCTCAGATTGTACATGAAATTCAGAATGGCCCTCATAAATAGAGTCACCGACAGGAAATCTGAAAAAAAGAAGTTTGATTAGGCTTTCGTTTTCATTATAAGCATGAAACCCAGCAACAACAACTTTATTATTTATACCCCGCCCATCTGGCTGGGTTTCCCCAGCCTCTCAGGGTGGCTCACAGCATATATCAGAACATACTAAAACATCAAACATTAAAAACTTCCCTAAACAGGGCTGCCTTCAGATGTCTTCTAAAAGTCAGATACAGTGGACGCTCAGGTTGCGAATGTGATCCATGAGGGATGCACGTTCGCAAGCCGTAGTGTTTGCAGCCCGCAGCGGCGCATCTGCGCACACATGGGTTGCGATTTTGCGCATGTGCAAAGCGCGTTTTAGCGCTTCTGCGCATGCGCATCCCCCGAAACCCGGAAGTAACCCGTTCCGGTACTTCCGGGTTGCTGCGGGTCCGTAACCTGAAAAAACGCAACCTGAAGCGTCTGTAACCCGAGGTATGACTGTAGTTGTTTATTTCCTTGACATCTGATGGGAGGGCGTTCCACAGGGCGGGCGCCACTACTCAGAAGTGTTGAATGGTTACCGTATTTTTCGCTGTATAAGACGCACCAGACCATAAAACGCACCTAGTTTTTGGAGGAGGAAAACAAGAAAAAAATATATTCTGAATCTCAGAAGCCAGAACAGCAAGAGAGATCACTGCGCAGCGAAAGCAGCAATCCCTCTTGCTGTTCTGGTTTCTGGGATAGCTGCGCAGCCTGCATTCGCTCCATAAGACGCACACACATTTCCCCTTACTTTTTAGGAGGGAAAAAGTGAGTCTTATAGAGCAAAAAATATGGTACTTTAAATGTAAAGGTTCATCATTGTTCCACCCGATGTGTATGTCTTTAAGGGGCCAGAGCAAGGGCCAGAGCAAGATAACGAGACCCAGCTTTACAGCTGTGAAACATAGCAAGTGCTGCTGAGTTGTATTGATTAAGCTGTGTTGGCAATTGGGTGTAGTATATAAGGAGCAGCACCTAGCTCTCCCATTACCCTGGGGGATGGGTTGGTGGTTTGTTTTTGATGTATTTAGTGTATAAGGAGTTTTGTTTTTGTAATTAAAACCTTGTTTAAGTTATTTTTGAGTCCCTATTTAATGCATGGTCTCCCCAGCAAGCTCTCTGCAGCGCTACCAGACTGCAAATAGTCAACAAGAAGGCCCTCTGCCTGGTTCCCTGTGAGGGAAGTGCCAGAAGGCCCTTGGAGGAGGGTCCTCTGGTTTTGCTGGTCACAGGTGGAGACAGCCTAGCCACAGGGACTCATGCTCAGGTAAACTCATGTTTGGGTTATGGAAATGTGTTTTACATGAGGCTTCCCTTGAAAATGGTCCAGCATCTTCAGTTAATACTACAATATGAGTCAGCTGGGATGAGAGCTGTGTTCCAACAAACCCCAAAGGACCTAAGCAGGAGAAGGCTGCCTTAACGAAGCGAAAACTAAAATCGCAACTTAATTATCTTTGGTCAAATCCTGAACTGAAGAAGTCTGGTTTGAAAAGATTCAGGAGTAGTCTGAAGCAACGTGAGTCTCCGCCAAATCAGTTTGAAGAAAATCAGGCTGTTCCTGAAACTTTGGGACCAGTTCAGGGGAGCACAGGCAGTGTCTCTGCTAAAACTAGTATGTCACCTCTAGCTCTTGTTATGGTAAAATCTAGGTGTGAGGCTGCTTAGTCACCCAGCTCATCGGGCAGAGCCCGCGGATCCCTGCGGAATAAAGGAAGGAGTCCAGCCAACCAGAGCAAATAGCTGTAGACCAAAGTTTATTGCGCAATAGGTTCAAAGAGCAAATTTGAACCCCGAGGATGGGGTGACAAAGACTTTTAAAACTTTCCCACCATATCCCAGAATACAGTTCATACAGCATCATTGCTACATCACTGACATGTCACAAAAGGGGAGGGGTTAACCTTGGCAAACATGTCCAGACAAGCCCTTGGTACAAGATTAGCATAAGCAGACATGGCAGGGCAAGACTCAGGCATACGATTAGCATAGACAAATATGTCTTAAGTACCCACCACCCAAAAGTACAATTGAAGTTCCTTTGCATGTCTGGAGCCTGAGGCGAGTCAGGTAATGAGATTTGGCTTCACTTGGCTAACAATGAGCCCAGTAATTGTCACCTCTGGGAACTTCCTGGAGTCCTTTTCAAGAGGAAAATAGCTTTGGAATGGAGGAAACTGGGAAAGGAGATGATTTTATATTATTTTTAAAGCTAGGTAACTTCTCTGAGCTGTCAAGTTGAAAGGATACATTCAGGCATAATATTTGTAATATTTAATTTAAAGATGTGCCCCCCCCCAGTAATTTCCATAACACTCTGAAATGGTTGTGGACGCTGCCGTACAAAAACGCTTCAGAAACTGTCCACGTGGCAACTCAGTGCTTATCCTACACTCCCTGCAGTGAAACACCTTGGCCCGATCAAAGGTATTCACCAAAATACTCTGTCTTAATCAAGGGGTTGGTCTGAGCCTCTGAAACGGGCCTTGGCGATGCAGTCGAGTCACAGGGAAATTGTGGGAAGTGCTGGAGTGATCAATACAGTAGCACATCATTATGCTGGTTAAGCACCCCCCCTTAAGTTCTCTAGTCCCTGAAGGTCTTCTGAATACGTCCGTAGCTGAATGTGGCTTCCCTTTGTGCCAACAGTGATAAATGTGTGCAGGAGCAAGGACTTGGAGGTGAAGTAAAAAAGAGAGAGAAAGTGGGGAGCTGATACTGCGTTTTCTGCACACACACACAGAGAGAGAGAGAGAGAGAGAGAGAGAGAGAGAGAGCGCAACACAAAGCAGGGACTTGCTGTGCAATATTATATACACTTACCTCTGAGCAAGCCTCACTGTGCTCCAGGGGGCTGTCTTTTGTCCAAACATGTATGGGATCGCTCTGCTAGAGCTTTAATTCACACCTCTTTGTACAAAACGCAGCTAGATTATTCATCGCAATTCTTCTCAGCCAAGCTATCCCCTTTCATGCAATGTTTGTGTGTGATCTGCCTTCATCTTCCCAGGTGATCAGACTGGGGGGAGGGAAGCACACATCAACGCTGGGATACAAAGGGAGCATGACAGATGTGTTTATATAATGAACAGCGAAGGGGAACCATATTATATAATGTTCCTTCACGATTCATCGTGCAAATACATCTGCCGTGCTTTCTCTTTTGAGCAGTTCCACAGCCGTTGATTATGCAAAGACGCGTTTACACGAGTCATTCCGCTAAGCTGGACAATTTGCTCGGGGGGCAATTTGCATCTCCCTGAAGTTATGACACTTCTTCCTCTGTTTGTAAAAGGTGTGCGTATTCCAGGCAGCATTGAACACCCGGCATGGGATAGATTAAATCAACCTTCACCAGCCCTAGTGCCTGCCAGGAGTTTGGGACTTCAACTCTCATTGGCACTGGCCGTATGGAGGGCACCAGGCTGATGGAACAATAAAGGTCCATCATTGTAGATACTGATTAGGAAAACTAGATTTCTTCCAGGAATTAGCAGGCAACAACTAAGGATGAGCAAATCAGTCAATTTTGGTTGTTTTCAGCTTCCCTGTTCATGTGTTATGTATTTGTATATAGATATATCCTTGGGGAAAACGTGGCAGCAGTTTACTGTGCGTTTCTCTTAATACGCACATTTTTGTATGCTATATTTACATGTTTTTACAAGCAATTATTGTGTGCTATTTTCACCAATATGTTCATTTTTCATGTACCCTCTAATTATACCCTTTTTAAGTTGGGAGAAGGTCACTACAAAATTCTGAGTGATAGGTGTGTTTTCGTTTACATGTTGCTTAGTACACACACACAAGCACACAACATTTTGCCATGTTTAAATAAAAATGCAGGTGGCGCTGTGGTCTAAACCACAGAGCCTAGGGCTTGCCGATCAGAAGGTCGGCAGTTTGAATCCCCACGACGGGGTGAGCTCCCGTTGTTCGTTCCCAGCTCCTGCCCACCTAGCAGTTCAAAGCACAAAGTGCAAGTAGATAAATAGGTACCGCTCCGGCGGGAAGGTAAATGGCGTTTCTGTGCACTGCTCTGGTTCACCAGAAGCAGCTTAGTCATGCTGGTCACATGATCTGGAAGCTGTTTGCGGACAAACACCGGCTCCCTCGGCCAGTAAAGCGAGATGAGAGCCACAACCCCAGAGTCATCCGCGACTGGACTTAATGGTCAGGGGTACCTTTACCTAAATAAAAACCAGGCAGCAGAAACAGAAGAAGATTAAACAAACAGAACAAGGACACCCATCAGTTCTTCAGTTTTTGCAAACATTTATACACTCTAAAAAATGTATGAGTACCAAGGCGTTCGACAACCAAGGTAGGACTGTATGAGGACCAACCCCAAAGTTGCAAAATAATACCCTTTTTAGGACTCTTGTTTAGGCTGCAGGTTAAACAAAAATAGTGAAAGGGTGAGAGAATGTTTTGGGCATGGCAGGGAAGCCATAGTGTGGGCCGCAGTATAATTACAGAAAAGTAGAAAATGTAATTTCAGAATTGAAAAAGAAACTTTTGTTTTGTGATTTGTGTATGTATGGGATAGGATCCTGTTATGTGTTTGGGAGTTTGTGCCAGGGCAATGCTTGGCTCCCGCTTGCAAACAACCTGCAGTGTGAGCCAGAGTTGCACCACTGGTCTTAGTTTGTGACACACTTGCTGAAATGTTTGCCCACTGGATCAGTGATATTTGTGTTCCATTGACAGAAGGATTTATCTGTATTTATCTACCCTTGATTTCAGTTGAACTCAAGCGCTCCTTACAAAAAAAAAAATGTTTTCTCTATGTGTTCTTCTCTATTCTGTCATTACTATCAGTTAAACTTACACAGAAATTTGCTTTCTTCCTTAAAGTATTGCCAAGTTTTCTAGGTCAGCATGGCATTCTTTTGAAAATGCTATCCATTTAGTACAGGAAGAAGGCTTGCTTTCTCCACCTAGTGGCTCAAACACAACAATGTGGAAAACCACATTTTTTATTACAGTATAATAATTGTCAGATAAATAAATACAGTGGTACCTTGGGTTAAGTACTTAATTCGTTCAGGAGGTCAGTTCTTAACCTGAAACTGTTCTTAACCTGAAGCACCACTTTAGCTAATGGGGCCTCCTGCTGCCGCCGTGCAGCCGGAGCACAATTTCCGTTCTCATCCTGAAGCAAAGTTCTTAACCTGAAGCAATATTTCTGGGTTAGTGGAGTCTGCAACCTGAAGCATATGTAACCTGAAGCGTATGTAACCCGAGGTACCACTGTACTTAAACAGTGAATCCATAATAGTCCAAACCACTGCAGTATATTCAGTATGCTACAACTTGGCCTGTTATGGATTTATTAATGAAGAATTTATCTAATATCCATTTCATTGCAATTTTAAAAATTGTACTTTTTAAAAACAAACAAACATGTGTTTCCTTAACTCTGTTTTTGTTGCTAGGTGTGGTGTTAAATATTATTTTTGCTTTTGGTTGTCTACATTCAATCATAAGAATAATATTTGTGTATTAAAGTAACATGAAGCTGAAACACAAACAACAAATGTATTTCAACAAATGATTGCTTTTTAAATAAGTACTTAAGCTTTCATGAACACGTCAATTCTATTTCTGAGATTAAAAGTGAGCATCTTATTAATGTACAGGGTTTCAAACTTTAGCATAGCAATCCTCCCCAGTCTGGAAAACAAATGAATGAATGAATCTTTATTTGCATCAGCCATCGGCCATAGCAATAAAACAACAATACGATACACAAAGAATAGAAATAAAAATCAATTATATAAAATACATTTTAGGGTTTTGAATCAATAGTCAAATAGTGGATCTTGTTCTAATTGCCCCAGCTAAAAACCTTGCAACCTTTGCTGTCACCTGCTCATCTTGATCTGCCAAGAGAAAGGACACTGTGGCAATGGTTAAGTGACTGGGGATGGACAATAAAAGGGGTGATAACCTCATTCCTCAAGTCTTTATAAAGAGTGCAAGCCAGAAGGGCATGTGCCACCGATTCGGGACTGCCATCTCCACAGGGACATAAGCGTTTTTCGTGTGGAATCTTTTGGAATCGTCCCTCAAGTACAGCCAAGGGCAATACATTCAATCTTGCGAGAGTAAAAGCGCGTCTATATTTTAGAATTGCTAGGTTATGCAGATAGGGTGCTAGAGAATCGAAATGGGAAGTGGGGAAATAGTCATACCATGGGCAAAATTTCCTTATTGTGGCCAAGTTGTTCTGACGCTCAGTATCATTTAGGCACTGACAAATCCAACTGTTTGCTTTACTAAAACCCGAAGTGAGTAGCTGTTGTGGCGATAAACCACAAGAGTGAAGTTTTTGATAGACAATTTTAGTCCAGGTGTGCTTGTGACAATCTTGCAACACTAGGGATATTAGACCGGGGGGGATTTGAGTTTAGGCGAAGCCAATAGTTAAGTGTCCTACGCCAGATCTGTAATTCTACCGAGGGAACATTAGCCTCTAGGCACACTGAGGCGTTTGGGACGCAGGGTGGTACAGAGAAAATTTGCCTTAAGAACTTTTGAGCTGGCCCAAGTGTGATTAGAGTTTGCGTCATGTGACCACTGAGTAGATAGTAGAAATGAGGGAAACTCTAGGAAATGCTGTCTATGATGATTCCTCCTGTCCAGGGTGTGACAAGTGGACTCGGGCAATGATTCAGCTTGTACAGGATTTTTAAGCAGCCATTACAGATGTGTAAGAGTAGTCCCACAGGACAGACCCTCCGTGTGAAGTGGCTCCTCATGCCCATGTTTTTGAGCATAATGAAGCAATCCTTTTTTAATTGTTTCGAGTGATTTGGTTTACCAATTGCCTGTTCGTAATGATTCTGGAGACTCTTAAGAGTCCCATGGACTGCAAGAAGATCGAACCTATCCATTCTTAAGGAAATCAGCCCTGAGTGCTCACTGGAAGGACAGATCCTGAAGCTGAGGCTCCAGTACTTTGGCCACCTCATGAGAAGAGAAGACACCCTGGAAAAGACCCTGACGTTGGGAAAGATGGAGGGCACAAGGAGAAGGGGACAACAGAGGATGAGATGGTTGGATAGTGTTCTCGAAGCTACCAGCATGAGTTTCACCAAACTGCGGGAGGCAGTGGAAGACAGAAGTGCCTGGCGTGCTCTGGTCCATGGGGTCACGAAGAGTTGGACACGACTAAACGACTAAACAACAACAATGTTTCTGGAACACCCTGGGGAGCTGCTTCACCCATGCGTTGCAGGTTCGATCCCTGTATAGGACAGCTGCATATTCCTGCTTCGAAGGGTGGTTAGACTAGGTGACTTTTGTGGTCCCTTCCAACTTCACAATTCTATGATCCTATGACTTTTTCCCAACTTGGGAGGAGGGGGAATAGTGCCTTCCTTAACACAAACCTCTCAAATGAAGGGTAATGTGCTTCATAAGATCCGATATTGCTAGGTTAAATATCTTATTCTTTCCTAGCAGAGGCCCCGGTAGAAACCTCAAAGCGGCTCCTTGTTTAATCCCCTGCAATACTGATCTCTAAAGCAAACTCCATTTATCTGGCCAAGGGGACTGGAAATAAGGATCAATAGGAGACGCGGACAGATTTACCAGGATGGCTGGGTGTGTGTGTGTGGAATGTATTGCACTTCCATTTACATGCTGCTGCTGACCACAGCTACAAATACATAAACATCTCTAGATGCCTATTTACTCGAAGATCCATTGTAAGCTTCCACTTTGCCTCCAATTGGAGGAAGGTTGCAAAAGACGGGAGAGGAGGCCTGGTTGCTGCAGCCCACAGCTGCAGCTATTAAAAAAACAAACCCCTAAGCACCCTAAATGCCTCATACTGACAGATGCAGTCAAAAGAGGCAAGGTAATAGCTATTAAGCCATCTTCATTGTATTCTGCAGGTGCTTTCTGTTAAGTTGTGGGTGAACATATCAGACGACACAGCGATTCACAGGCCAGAACAGAACTGAACTGAAGGGTTCAGCCAACCTGCTCATATAGAGCTCCACTACAAAGCAACAGTAACAACTTTCTGTGACTATCCAATCACTGAACGTCGCTTTCAATTCCTTATTTGCATATGTGGACCTGAGTGAAAACTATCTACAGTATCCCCCTGCTGGCCCAGGGTGAGAAGTTCAGTAGATAACACTTTCATTCCCTCCCTTCCAAGCCCTTGCTTTGGCAGAGGAATCTAGTGGAATAGGGTGGCCAACTTTTCTTCTTTTAATTTTTATTTATGCGTTTTCCATTTTTCCATTTACACATCGTGTTTCCTCCATGCTGAATAAGGGTGACCAACTTTTCATGCAGCCTCCAGAATTGTGCTCGTTAACCGTATTTCGATGTACAGATTATATTTGTACAGAGATTATATTTATTTTTAAATTAAATTTCCATTTTGTAATATTTAAACACATCCTCTTTTTCCACTTTACTTCTTTTGCTCATATGAGCCTATCAACTTCTCAAGGTTTTCAAAGTTCAACGTATATCATAGCATTTGTACATTTTCCATTTCACTCATTCAAAATAGCACCATTTATGAATAAATGTAAAAGGGTAGTAACCATTATCATTATAAGTCTTCTTACAACCCTGCTAGTGTTAATTGCTTTCAATGGTACTTAGTATTGTATAAATTTACTCCAGTCTTTTTGGAAAGCTTGATCACGTTGGTTTCAGATTTTTCCAGTCAGCTTCGCCAGTTCTGCAAAGTCCATCATCTTCATCTTTTCTTGGTATTTCTTGTTGCTTCCATTTTTGGGCTAAAAGAATTCTGGCTGCTGTTGTTGCATACATAAACAATTTTTGATCTCCCTTTGGTATCTCTTCTCCCACTATACCCAATAAAAATGCATCCGGTTTTTCATATTATTTCCCAATATGCTTTTACCTTATTACAAGTCCACCACACATGGTAAAAAATTCCTTCCTTTTATTTACATTTCCAACTCTCCTTATTTCTTGTCCTATACATTTTATTGATGTACAGTTATCATAAGGTGGTAATATTTGTCACCCTGGGTAAATATTCCAATGTGGACTTTCCCAAGATGTTTGCAGGGCTTGTGAGGGGAACAAAATTTGTTGGTGGGTAAAGAAGTTCAGTCTTCAATGGGCTGGTGAATTCTTAAAAAAAAATCTTTAGGGAGAGGTGAAAAATCTATAATCCTCGCCTCATTTTTTTGTTTTTAAAATAATAATTTTATTTTTGTACCCCCACTCATCTGACTGGGTTGCCATTGAGACAAGCTCTGACATCAATTCCATACCCTCCAACATTTCTCTGATGAAAATAGTGACATCCTATTCAACAACAACAACAACAACTTTATTATTTATACTCTGCCCATCTGACTGGGTTGCCCCAGCCACTCTGGGCTTCCAACATATATAAAAACATAATAAAACATGAAACATAAAAAGCTTGCCTATACAGGACTGCCTTCACGTGTCTTCTAAAGTTTGTATAGTTACTTATCTCTGTGGCTCGGAGGTTGCATGACTCCATACCCTCCAAGATTTTGCCAGTGAAAATCGGGACGCCCTAAGGAAAAGCGGGACATTCCGGGATCAAATAAGAAACAGGTGTGGTTTCTGTAAAAATGAGACTGTCCCTGGAAAATAGTGACACTTGGAGGGTCTGTAAGTGCCCCTGGAGTCGTGTTACCCCATAATATCTCGGCAGAAGGACCCTTGGCAACAGTAGGGCATCTTTCATCCTTCCTGCTGGCAGGAAAATGGCTGCCCCAAGTAGGGAATGCCACTTGCTGCTTGCTGTACTGGTGAAATGTGTTGCGTGTTAAGATCCCAAGACCTCCCCCAATAAATAAAGACACAACTGACACAGAATTTAGTTTAAGGTTACTGGCATAATTTTGGCCACAACTTTATTGATTACAGATCGTGAGTGGTTTGCTTAGGCATTGGTTCCCAACTAACTGCACCTGAGCTCAGCAGGGCAGCATTGACGCCTGGACTCCCGGAAAACATGCTGGGGGAGCATTGGACCAGATTCAGACTCAAGCTCACCCCAAATGCTCCCAGGGGCTCTGGCATGGCCATAACCCCTAGAAGGGTGTTATGTACTGAGTTGAATAGGACCCAAAATGCAGCAGTCTGATTGGCCCTAGAACAATAGGATTCAGAATGCAGCAGTCTCATTGGTCCTAGAACAATAGGATTCAGAATGCAGCAGTCTGATTGGTCCACAGGAGCCACCCAATCTAGCTCCAGGTGGAAATGAATCCGCAACCTGATTGGCCTACAAGAGAATCCCAGAATTAGCCAATCACGTGGGGCCCATTTGTGTAAATAATGTATATAACACAGACATTCTGGGGGAACTTCCATTCCTCCTCACCACTATGAGCTGAATAAAGAGCATGAAATCCACTCTCAACTCCAAGTATATTTCACTGGCGAGCCCCTGGATTCCTTTAACAGAATTCCCTAGCATTGGAGGGGCATGTACAGCCTAACCACATCCCCTCCACCACCATTGAACCAATGCCTAACCGCCAAGCCTTACAAGGTTGTGATGATTTGCTACACAGCAGGCGAAACCGAAGCGGCACCAGCCAATCAGCCAAATGGGAAAATTCCTACTGGGCCCCTGTCCCAAGAGCAGATGACCTACGATGGCATATCAAGGTCATAATGAACCCTAAATAGAGGGAGGGGATTTTTTCCAGTGCACAAGGCGAAAAAGAGGAAGCTAAACGCAACGTGCAGCGGTATATATAGGCCCCTCGGTTAAGGCATGAAACGATCCCATTGGCCACATTTACCCCAGCAACCAAGGGACCACCAATCGGGTTGTTGTGGCTCTCCAATCGCTCCCACCCACAACAGCAGTGAGGTCAGCCTTGGTGATCTCACTGCAACACGTGCTTTCTTGGGGGGGGGGGGGCACGATTTCCTGGTAAGAGAAAGAAAGGAGAAAGATTTCCCTGCTGTTTGCTATAATAAAGTAAGTTTTGCACCCCGGTCCTGAAATATTAAGGGACACAGGTGGCGTTGTGGATTAAACCACAGAGCCTAGGACTTGCTGATCAGAAGGTCGGCGGTTCGAATCCCCGCGACGGGGTGAGCTCCCGTTGCTCGGTCCCTGCTCCTGCCAACCTAGCAGTTCGAAAACACATCAAAGTGCAAGTAGATAAATAGGTACCACTCCGGTGGGAAGGTAAACGGCGTTTCCGTGCGCTGCTCTGGTTCGCCAGAAGCGGCTCAGTCATGCTGGCCACATGACCCAGAAGCTGTACGCCGGCTCCCTCGGCCAGTAAAGCGAGATGAGCGCCGCAACCCCAGAGTCAGACACGACTGGACCTAATGGTCAGGGGTCCCTTTACCTTTACCTTTACCTGAAATATTAAAGACTTAACCAGTCTCTAAAAATGTCAGAAGCGCCTCCCAACTTTCACAAACAGAGAACGGGGCTGCACAGGTCAGGATATGTTTTTCCCCAGCTGTGAATTAAATATTTCTCCCTTTGCTTTGAAAAGCAGCTACTGCTTTAAACGGCGCAGCTACGCTAGCCTGTCCACCCCACCCCCCCGGCAATTAGTTGTCTTCTCTAGTTGGGTGGTCTGCCTTCCTCTGATCAACACTGGTGTGTAGCTGAGCCAATTCGAGATAAAGAGTTCATAATAGCAGGGCAGGAAACCCGACACAGGAAGATAACGATCAGCTTGCAAGCCTGGGAAGAATGTATACTTCAGGCAACAGGGCTGCTTAATGGAGTATGGATGGCTTGTTATGTCAAAGGATGCCCAGAGAGCTATGTTTTGCTGACAAGCAAAGGCTAAAGGTAGCCAACCTGGTACTCTCTGGATGTTGTTGGATCACAGCTCCCATCAGCCCTGGCCAGCATAGCCAGTAGTCAGGATGATGGGAATTGTAGTCCTCCCAGCAACCAGTTCTAGGCTATTTCTAGACAAGAAGTTCAATAAATGTGCCAGCTCCCTGAAAGCTGGTATTTGTGACCTGATCAAATGCATAATGTCTAAGTTTGAGAAGAAGAAAGGACACAGCCATCTTTCTTTTTGGTTTATCCCAGCCTACGAGCATCATGGGCCCCCACAGTAGGATTTCCACACAGTGGTACCTCGGGTTAAGAACTTAATTCGTTCTGGAGGTTCGTTCTTAACCTGAAACTGTTCTTAACCTGAGGTACCAGTTTAGCTAATGGGGCCTCCCGCTGCCGCCATGGCGCGATTTCTGTTCTCACCCTGAAGTAAAGTTCTTAACCCAAGGTACTATTTCTGGGTTAGCGGCGTCTGTAAACTGAAGCGTCTGTAACCTGAGGTACCACTGTATTCAAATCCCACAAAATTCAGGCAGGCTACTCTGCAGGTTCTGTAAATTTTACTCTTATTTTCAATTGCTTCTTGAAGTTTTAAAGTTTGGCTTGTCCCCGTGGAAATCAATGAAGCAGAAGGTTTCTGCATGAAACTGAGCACTGGATTTGGCCTAGGAGGCGGTCAGGAGTGGAAACTGAGCTAGGGTAGGCTGAAAATCCAGTGCTGTATTCTCCTTGCCTACTGTTACAGGGTTGTCATAAGCCACACTCTCCTTGTCTGTCTGTCTGTCTTTGCCACAGTCCTCCCAAATCTACATACACTGGTACCTCGGGTTACATACGCTTCAGGTTACATACGCTTCAGGCTACAGACTCCGCTAACCCAGAAATAGTGCTTCAGGATATGAACTTTGCTTCAGGATGAGAACAGTAATCGTGCTCTTGCGGCGCGGCGGCAGCAGGAGGCCCATTAGCTAAAGTGGTGCTTCAGGTTAAGAACAGTTTCAGGTTAAGAACGGACCTCTGGAACGCATTAAGTACTTAACCCGAGGTCCCGCTGTATCCTCCAAGTGTCCCTATTTTCCAGGGACAGCCCCAGATTGACAGAAGCCACCCTGGTTTCTGATTTGATCCCGAAATTTCCCGCTTTTCCTTAGGACGTCCCTATTTTCATTGGAGAAAAGTTGGAGGGTATGGAGTTACGCAACACACACACACAGCCCAAGCCAAGGTGATAAGTAACTGTACAACCTTTAGAAGACCTCTGAAGGCAGTCTTGTGTAGGGAAGCTTTTTAATGTTTGATGTTTTGTTATGTTTTTTATATATGTTGGAAGCCACCCAGACCAGAGTGGCTGTGGCAACACAGTCTGATGGGTGGGGTATTACTGTTGTTGTTAAATAGGATGTCCCTATTCAAGGTTGGAGGGTAGGAACCTGCACAATGGGATAATAGATTATATTGGCACTTACATGGCATTTTTTTAAAGAGAAAGAGAGGTGAATAGATAGAAAGAAAGCAAATCACATTTTTCACATTAAACAAGGCTGAAATTGGGAAGGCCGTGAATAGCATCTTAGGGCCGAGACCACTTGGAAGCATAGAAGGGTTTATTATTAAATTACAAATTAATCATACATAAATAAGCATAAACATGTGCACCCCACCACAGAGACCATTCCATTATAACTCTCCAACCTCCCAAAATTTTGACACCTCTTGCACTGGCTTAACCCCTTTCCGTTTTCACAATACAAATTCTACAATATCTCTTCAGAATCATTTCTCCTGCATATTCACCGTCTCACCTTAATGGCACATGTTAATTTATCATTAATAGCTATATCCTGAACCTCTTTGTACCATTCTTCCATTTTATATCCTGCTTGCCCCTTCCACTTCCTAGCTTATCATAATTTGTGTAGTGCGACTCATGCAACACGTTGGCGATTAATATACACAGAACAATAATTATACATTTTTTATCAACCTTCTGAGAAAAATACAAAACATTAAACAAAGTCACAGAGACTTGCGAACTACCCAACCTAAGATGAACTTATAATGTCTGGTTTCAATAGATTTTTCAAATGCTTAACTCAGATTATTAGATAAGTTCATGAAGATACCAACAAAAGGTAAGTTCGTGTTATTCACAATACCAAGAGATGCTAGTGGAGTTGTAGATAAATGTTAACGAAGTTGCAGACGACAGGGTGCCGGCGTTTTGCACCTGTTTCGCCCTGGCAGTCCAAATAATCAAGAGGCCGCTGTTCGCCCCAGATGGGACCGTTTTACTGGGGCTTGCAGGTAGCACACTCCCAAGATAGTATTCCGGGCTTCTTCAGTGGTCTAATCTCAATGTCTTGATACGTTTATTGATATTCAATCTTATAGAGAATACTCTTTCTTGGCTTAAGCGGCTGATTTGCTTAGCCATCTTACCTTAATGGCACATGTTAATTTATCGTTAATAGCTATAACCCAAACCTCTTTGTACCATTCTTCCATTTTATATCCTGCTTGCCCCTTCCACTTCCTAGCTATCATAATTTGTGTGGCTGTGAATAAATTTGCGAGCAAGTCCTTCCTAGCCTGTGAACCTTCCACCCCATTGTAAACTGACAACAGTGCGGCCTGGAAGGGGTTTTCATTTTCATTTTATTTCCATAGAAGATGCACCAATCTCTGGTGTGCCGCTTCCTCCAGTTTATCCTTTCCCTTCATAGCAGGGATGAGGCTGGAGCTAAGTCTCATGAGGCAAATCTAAGGTTCTCAATCCTGTGCTTCCTTCATAATCCTGTCTAGAGGTGGGAGCTGCTTCCAGTGTGGTGTAGTGGTTAAGAGTGGTGGACTCGTAATCTGCTGAACCGGGTTTGCGTCTCCGCTCTTCCACATGCAGCTGCTGGGTGACCTTGGGCCAGTCATACTTCTCTGAAGTCTCTCAGCCCCACTCACCTCACAGAGTGCTTCTTGTGGGAAAGGAAGGGAAAGGAGAATGTTAGCTGCTTTGAGACTCCTTCGGCTAGTGATAAAGCAGGATATCAAATCCAAACTCTTCTTCTCCTCTTCTTGCTTTTCTCACCTGCTAATGCACCAGCGCTCACCATTTTAAAGGTTCCCTTCTGCCTACCGGGTTCTAACTGCCCTGGGAGGGAGGCTTTTGTAGGGGCAATTGGTGGCCACAAGAGTGTCTGAATCACTTTGCTCACCTTCAAGAAGTGCCTCTGGACCTACATATTTTAAGTAAAACAGAAACATCGCCACCTGCCCCCACCCCACCCATCTTTCCCCTCCTCTACCTCTTTCCCCCTTTCTTCCTAATGTCTCAACAAATGAAACTAATTTGTAAAAATGTTACATAAAAAAAAAGAATACGAGAGCGAGACATTGCACATACTTTTGTAAATCAAGAAAATCTTTAATAAAAATACATTTTTTTAAAAAAAAAAGTGCCTCAAGGGCTTCACATGCTCATTTCACTTACACAAGTTTTGCCAAGATGTCTCTGAGTTCAATCTCAATTATCCAGGCACAACAGAAATTGTGAATTGCACCCAAGTTAATTGACCAGGGTAAGTTTACTTCAATTCTGTTCGGATTCTAAAACAGGAATTTTCTTTTTTGTTTTTGTTTCAAATTGCAGAGAGGACACATATCATTGATAGTATCTATATATTATCAGCGTAAGCCGTGTTTTCTAGTTTTGCCTTGTTTTAGGTTCCTTTTTGGGCTTTTGTAATGCCTCGGGGTGCCATTTATAGGGCTCAGCTTATTTTTATATATACTCCTTAAATGTGATTTCATTTCCTGCTTGGTCAAAAGCAGCACGAGAAAAAGTGAGCCACATATTACTTTAGCTCCATAAACCATTCCCAGAAGTCACACACCAAAAGAAAAGTAAATACAAATCCAACTGTGCCAGATTTGGTTTTGATTTAACAAAACAGATCTCCCCACCCCCCTGACTTCATCCAGGACCTTGTAGAAACCAAATTCTTTGCTATGTCTTCTTCCCCCTCATTATCACCTGTCAAAGTCTAGTTTCCATTCATTAAACCCACCCTAATATTATTACATCAAATAAAATCAAAGTTGTGGGGTTTTGTTTTGTTTTGAACACAGTTGGCTCTGAGTACTCTGTATTACATTTCAAGGCAAGGGAAAAAGCCTTTATTTCTGTACATTTGTTTATTTTGGCAATTGATGCCTCTTCCTCTTGTGCCTCAAAAAGCTGGTTTTTAACAAAACAAAAGCTTCAAAGTCTTTCTTACAGTTTGAAGTTAAGAGGGAAACAAGTCAGAAAAGGACTGGCCTTCTAAATGAGCAGGGGAACCTTAGATCATTAAAGGAGACTGCTGAGTATTTCAATCTCCATCATTGTCTACTTCTCAGCTAAGGCTACGATCTTACCTGGAGAAAAACCCACTGAACATAGTGGATAGGATGCAAGCACCATTTACAGTGGTACCTTGGGATACAGATGCTTCGGGTAACAGACGTTTCAGGTTACAGACTCCGCTAACCCAGAAATAGTACCTCGGGTTAAGAACTTTGCTTCAAGATGAGAACAGAAATCTTGCTCCGGTGGCGTGGCAGTAGCCTGAAGTGTATGTAACCTGAGGTACCACTGTACTAGAAGTGAACTCTGTTCCCAAAAGTTCATCCTTATGGGGTGAAGACACATGAGTAGGGTATCAGCAAGTACAGTGGTACCTCAGGTTACATACACTTCAGGTTACAGATACAGACGCTTCAGGTTACAGACTCCGCTAACCCAGAAATAGTGCCTCGGGTTAAGAACTTTGCTTCAGGATGAGAACAGAAATCACGCAGCGGTGGCGGCGGCGGCAGCGGCAGCGGGAGGCCCCATTAGCTAAAGTGGTGCTTCAGGTTAAGAACAGTTTCAGGTTAAGAACAGACCTCCAGAACGAATTAAGTTCTTCACCCGAGGTACCGCTGTACTCACATCATGAAGTTATACCTATGATAAGACACCTCTCTTTACCCTGGCATTTAATACTTGAGATATGTGATTTCAAGACCCACCCTATTCCTGTGACTATAATTTGCTTTAACTGTTGTTGTTTTTTGAAAAAATAATTCCTGAAATGTAAATTTTTGTAACCCACTCTGGGGCGTGCTGTTGAAGGGCACAATAACAAATAAACAAATACTTTTCCCACAGTCAGCAAAACAAAACAAAAAACAGCAAGCCTTCATTGCAGAATAGATTTCAGACTCATTTGTCTCTTCAGTGACCTGTTGATTCTCTAACGAAAGCAAAGTGGGAATGGGTGGATTCTGTCAGGGAGCGCCGTTCTCCTGGGAGAGAAAGGAAAAATCATTTTGAGCAGAAGTCATCAGGTTTTTCCACCTTTCTTGACAACTCTTGAGTAATTTATACCCTGATTTTTGTTG
This sequence comes from Podarcis pityusensis, assembly GCF_964106645.2. NCBI lineage: Eukaryota > Metazoa > Chordata > Lepidosauria > Squamata > Lacertidae > Podarcis > Podarcis pityusensis. The sequence continues at coordinate 44,025,839 of NC_138037.1, read as the reverse complement.
GAAACACTTCCAACGATAAAGACTGTATGATATGAGCTCTAAGCAACAACCAGCAGTCCCCCCCCCCCCAAGTAAGGTCACATCCCATAGACAGGTGTGTCATCCCTCTAAAGGGCCAACGTCAGTCTTTCCAACGTTATGCAAATTCTAAGTGAATGGCACCTGTCAAGAAGATGATCAGGCATTTGTGAAGATTTTTATGCTCATCAAGCAATGACTTTAAGAGCACTTACCACACTTTGTAGTAAAATGTGTGGTAAAATGATTGTCTCCGTGGGCTTTACAACACATTTTACCATACACTCACACCTGAGCTGTTGTAAAATAGTCATTATTGGTTGAAAGAAAGCTTTGTGGGTGGGGAATTCAATTTGATATAGTTTGATCATCTGCGAGGGCTTCTTGTGGTATTAAGAATTTTACCACATATCTAGCACTGATTCATTCTTCAGTGAAAGGTATAAGGGAAAACGTGTGTGGTATAATAGTCATCTATATCCATTCTGAAAAATTGGGGGCTGAAAACCATAGAAACAATTTGTTCATCATGCTGATATGGGTTAAACCACAGAGCCTAGGACTTGCCAATCAGAAGGTTGGCGGTTCGAATCCCCGCGACGGGGTGAGCTCCCGTTGCTCGGTCCCTGCTCCTGCCAACCTAGCAGTTTGAAAGCACGTCAAAGTGCAAGTAGATAAATAGGTACCGCTCTGGCGGGAAGGTAAACGGCATTTCCATGCGCTGCTCTGGTTCGCCAGAAGCGGCTTAGTCATGCGGGCCACATGACCCGGAAAGCTGTCTGCGGACAAACGCCGGCTCCCTCGGCCCATAGATCAAGCTGAGTGCCGCAACCCCAGAATCGGTCACAACTGGACCTAATGGTCAGGGTCCCTTTATCTTTACCTTATATCCATTCTGAAAAACTGGGGGCTGAAAACCATAAAAACAATTTGTTCATCATGCTGATAGATAGATAGATAGATAGATAGATAGATAGATGATAATCTGACCCATTTGACTGAGTTACCCCAGCTATTCTGTGCAACTTTAAACAATTACTTTCCCATTCTTATCTATATTATTCATTTATTTTTATATTTAATGAGATGTATAATGTGCTTTTCTCATGCAAAATTGAGATGGGAGCTAAGCCACTAAGGAGAACCGCACAACCTTATAGATATTATTTTATTTCTTTGTTTTAGAACATCTATGGGAGCCGCTTCAGAGCAACCCTCTCAGAATGGTTTACAAAAATACAATATAACTCGCCCCCCCATAAGTAATCAATCATTAAAATGAGACACACACAGCACAGCAATAAAGTAAGATTAAAACGCTGGCTTATAACCTCATCAGATGCTTAAATGGTCTGGGCAACAAAAACTTTTTTATATGCAACTGAAAATAAGGCAGGCTCCAGCCTCACCTCTCTTTGGGTGGTTTGGAAGAGAATTCTAGTGATGAGGTTTCAAAACAGAAAAGGCAAACAATTAAACAGCATAAAATAAAAAACCCCAAAATACAGTATTGGTAAGCACAATATTCAGTCAACTCCAGATTTCTAATTCAAATCTTTTTTTCTTTTCTTTTTAAAAAGCGATTGTAGTAAAATAAACTCTATTTTCTAACTAGTCCTAACACTTGCTATAGAAATCTTTAGATGCGTTTCAGCAGCTTATATATGAAAGCATTGCATCTTTCTTCCTGCTACTTTGATGGGTTCCTTCCGTTTAGTATAGTATGGTAATTTAATTCACTGAAATTGTAAGTGCTTGTATGTATTACTGTGTGTTTAAATTTGATTGGTTTGTAACTGAACTCTAGAGAGTTCTCTAGTAGTTCTCATGTGATTGTCTAAAGTTGGCCACTTGTGAGGTATCTGGTGAAGGAGAGACTACATTTTTTGTGAAGCAAGATGACTGTTTTAGAGTCCACTGTGAACACTGCTCAGTTGAATCGAGTGTTGGAGCGCTGCTTCTCTGCTTGAAAGGTAAAGGTACCCCTGCCCGTACGGGCCAGTCATGTCCGACTCTAGGGTTGTGCGCCCATCTCACTTAAGAGGCCGGGGGCCAGCGCTGTCCGTAGACACTTCCGGGTCACGTGGCCAGCGCGACGAAGCTGCTCTGGCGAGCCAGCACCAGCGCAGCACACGGAAACACCATTTACCTTCCCGCTAGAAAGCGATACCTATTTATCTACTTGCACTTAGGGGTGCTTTTCGAACTGCTAGGTGGGCAGGAGCTGGGACCGAAAGACGGGAGCTCACCCCGCCGCAGGGATTCGAACCGCTGACCATGCGATCGGCAAGCCCTAGGCGCTGAGGTTTTACCCACAGCGCCACCCACATCCTGCTTGAAAGGTAAAGGAGAAGGTAAAAGTGGAAATCTCTCATAGGAGCTGCAAGGCATGGCCTAACTGAGATACAGAAGGCTAAGTGCAGAGCTCTGGAAAGAGGAAACTACAGTTGTTTGGAAGTTAGAAGAAGAGACTATAAACCCATGCTTGGAGGAGCATGCGACTGTGAATATTATGTTTTAATTCATCCATAAGTATAAGTTCTGGCAATTAAAGTTTTTGAATGCTTAAGTCTAGGTAGTGGTTTAATTTCCAAAGAAGGGTGTTAGTCATATATATGATTTGAGCTGCTTAGCTGCGATTTCGCTACTCTTACTTCAACACCTTCATGGAAGGGAATAAGCAAAGCTTCTCCAGGCAAAACGAGGATAATACATTTAAAACTTATTTTCATATTGGGTGGGTGTGGGTCAAGAAAGACATTTGGGAAGGCAGGTGATCAGTCAGGTGGGGCTCCTTCACAAGTACAAGGAGGTGATATTTTACACATTGTTTACCTCACAGAAGTTAATTTTAAGAGGTGTCCTTGGGGGAATGTCTCCCTTCCTTCCTGATAATGGTCTCCGAGGGTGAATCTGTCTATTTTGTGGATTTATGCAAAACTCAGGCTACATGAGCCAGTCACCTTGCTGCTATAGGACAGCCTTTGCTCATATAGTGATTCTTAAGGAGAAATTTCAGTGCTTTGCATTTCATTATAAGCGCTTACCACCCAAGCTTCCCTGATGGATTAACCCATATATTCTAGCTGCTCTCTCTGCCTCGTAAGTCCACCCCTCAAAGCTACTTCTGTATAGGGTGTTGTTGCAACTTAAAACAACATATTGTTATGTTTTTGTGGGGGTTAGACTCCTACGACTTTGGTGTACATGTGTTAAAACTGGGACCAGACCATAAATCTCTGGACTCGGTACGTGTTAGATTTTAGTTAAGTCCAGCATGTGGTAGGATTTAATTAAGCCCTTTGTGTTAAGCTGGATGCTGGATCCTGTGCGTTAAACTTATTGCAAGGCCCATGGTGTGTGTTTGAGCTGTGTACTGGATGCTTTTAATTCACTGGAATTAGCATGGTGTGAAAGAACTAATTTAGCTGGACAAACTTCTCAAGTTCATAGAATCATAGAACTTTAGGGGTGGAAGGGACCGTAAGGGTCATCTACCCCAAACCCTATGTGATGAAGGAATCTCAGCTAAAGCATCCATGACAGATGGCCATCCAACCTCTGCTTCGAAACCTCAAAGGAAGGAGAGTCCACCTCCTCTCATGGGAGTCTGTTCCACTGCTGAACAGCTCTTACTGTCAGAAAGTTTTTTCCTGGTGTTTTGTCAGAATCTCCCTTCTTGTAACTCGAAGCCACTGGTTTGCGTCCTACCCTCCAGAGCAAGAAAAAACAAACTTGTTCCGTCTTCCACGTGACAGCCATTGAGGCATTTGAAGTTGTATATTAGATCCTTCTTAATATTAGGGAATCAACAAGTGTTGAAAGATAATTGTCAGACTAATGCCCTTTGAGGTGTTAGCCTGGGGTAATGGGCCATTAATGCAACAACAGATCAAAGGGATGGGTCCTCTATCTGTGTTAGAAAAAGGACAGCGGTTCGGTTAGTAAGGTTGAGAGGAAGCTGGAATGTGAGAGAGCAAGGGTGTTCCTGTGCCTATAGGAGAAGTAGGGTACTCTTGGAACGCTGGTGCCCTGAACCTCCCCATCTTAGGCTCAGGCTGTATATATGTGTAAATAAACCATATATCATAAAGACACCACAGTCTCTGCTGTGCTTCTTCATCCAAAAGGAGACACAGACCCTGCTAAACATGCCTGGAACTCCCTGGAATCTCTCACTGCTGTGGAGATTGGGGGTGGCGTGTGACAATATCCTCACATGTCCACTAAATCTTTCCTTTCCTTTGTAATCGTGATGCCAGAAAGAGGCACCGCGATTTTTTTTAAGATTCCAAGGAAGGATAGGAAAGTTCTGCGTGGCTGCAAACATGCAGAAATGTTGGCTTCAGAAAGCAGGCCAAAGTGTGGACAGAGCCTTTCAGAGGTAACTGGTGTCAAATCAAAAGGGCATTTCCTGTGGCAGAATTCAATAAAATAAAATAAAAAATAATTGCAGCTGAGTAGTGGGAATGCTATTCATTATAAGTAGAAGTTTCCTATGTGTGTGCTTGTGCGTAGAGCTTTCATTATCTTTTTGTGAGGTTTGAATGATAAAAGGGCGATTTTGACCATAGACTTGTAATACTTGTAAATATAATATATAATGGTTTATATTTGTCTTGCTGCACAATAATTCCCCCTATCATAAGCAGGCAGGTATGGTGTGCATGTTGTCCAAATTCAAAAGCTCGATTAAGAAGCCAAGGCTAGCTTTGGGGAAGCATATGGATATTAGTCTAAAAAAAAATTTCCCCAAAAACATTGCTCACAGTCGTACAAGTAGTGTAAACGTGGGAAGGAGCCATTCCTAAGCAAACATCACATTTAGATCATAAGATATTTACAGGGATCTGTTTTATTTTGTCATTCACAGCACAGTATCTCTCAGTGTGGCAAACAGAGGCTTTAAAAAAAACCACCAACCACCCTGGATTCTGAGTTTATGGATAAACTTTTTCCCTTTTTCAAGGCATATATTTTTCAAAGTACATTTTAACAACAATACTAAAGGGTTTGTCCTTGAAGTACTTCCTACCAGTTCAAAGGCAGAAGAGACATTATTTAAGCTGTTGCTTTTTCAGCTAGCAGCAAGAAAATCCTTCCAGCTTCAAGCAGGATAACATAGCCAGGACTGATGAAAAAGGAAGAGACATCAAAGTCTTTAATTTTTCTTTCTTCTGTGTGGTTGCCAAGCATCCTGAAACAAACTATTGTTTTAACACGTTGTGTATTGGAGCCAAATGGAAAACTTAGAACCGGATCATTTACTGACTGAAAAGGTGACCAAGTCCCTTTATTTTTCAGTGATCTAAGTTGCATGTGGGAGATCTGTGGATCAGGATGAATAGGTGATCCGGATTAATTAACTAGCAGAAGAAGATGCTAGTAGTTCTGTGCAGAAATTGTGTTGTGTCCAGTGCTCGTTATTCTACTCTGAACAGACACATTGAAATTAATGGGCACGACTAATAATGCAGGTCTGTTCATGTCACTGGGTCTACTTTGAGTAAACCTCAGTTGGCTACAACCTTATATTTTCCAAACATTGGAAGAAACACACCTCTTGTTTCGCAGATAAGTGTCCTGCACTTACAATGTCTGTGTAAGGGATGGTAGATTGTTACTTTATCTTTTAAAAGGATATTTGTAGAGCTGGAAAAGGTGCAGAAAGGGGCAATGGAAGCCATCAAGGAGAGTTGCTATACCATATTTGAATTTAATCAGAGATAAGACGCCTTGCCCATGTTTGCACATTCACACTGCAAACCTATTTGAAATCAATTTAGATCTTGCATGTGGGGGGCAAAGAAGAACCTGCTTCTATAACTGCTAGATGTAAGCTGTATGACAACTGGAAATAATAATAATAATAATAATTTATTTATACCCCGCCCATCTGGCTGAGTTTCCCCAGCCACTCTGAGTGGCTTCCAATCAAGTGTTAAAAACAATACAGCATTAAATATTAAAAACTTCCCTAAACAGGGCTGCCTTCAGATGTCTCTTAAAGATAAGATAGCTGCTTATTTCCTTCACAACTGAAGGGAGGGTGTTCCACAGGGCGGGCGCCACTACCAAGAAGGCCCTCTGTCTGGTTCCCTGTAACCTCACTTCTCTCAATGAGGGAACCGCCAGAAGGCCCTCAGCGCTGGATCTCAGTGTCCGGGCAGAACGATGGGGGTGGAGACCCTCCTTCAGGTATCCTAGGCTCAGGCCGTTTAGGGCTTTAAAGCTCACCATCACACTTTGAATTGTGCTTGGAAACGTACTGGGAGCCAATGTAGGTCTTTCAAGACCAGTGTTATGTGGTCCTGGCGGCCACTCCCAGTCACCAGTCTAGCTACTGCATTCTGGATTAATTTTGGTTTCCGGGTCACCTTCAAAGGTAGCCCCACGTAGAGCGCATTGCAGTAGTCCAAATGTCAGATAGTTCACATCCCAGTGTATAACTGCAAATAAACTACAGTGGTACTTCTGTTTACGAACTTAATTCGTTCCGGAGGTCTGTTCTTAACCTGAAACTGTTCTTAACCTGAGGTACCACTTTAGCTAATGGGTCCTCCCGCTGCCACCACACGATTTCCGTTCTCATCCTGAGGTAAAGTTCTTAACCCGAGGTACTACTTCCGGGTTAGCGGAGTCTGTAACCCAAAGTATTTGTAACCCGAGGTGTTTGTAACCAGAGGTACCACTGTCCCTCCGTCCTTCCCCCCTTCCCATTATATCCTCCCTGCTTGTTCTTATTCTGACTTGCGCCCTTTGCTTTTCCTGCGCTGCTTGCTTCCGGTTTTCGCGCCATCCCCTAGCTCCCTCTCTTAGGCGGCATCCCTTTGCAAGGTTTTAACAATTCTCAATCCCCACTTGTGTTGCCTATCGGCTGCTCCTCAGCACTTGAGAAGGCTGCGTGGCTCCTCTTCAGGCGGCGGCTGCTTATTTCGCACACCGAGACGAGGCATTATCTGAAGCATCAATCCAGCACAGCAGGGGAAATTATGGAACACAGCCTGGAGGGGAGGTCGATGACACAAAGCGCTGGTTTGGAGCATCCTGGCTCCTGTTTAACCTCTTAAAACAAGGAGGTTAAGAGAATTCACCTGGTAAAGATATCTTTAGAAAAGGATGGAGACAGGTACATAAGAGCATTTGTCATAGCCCCTACACATTTTTAACCAAAAAAAAAGGGGTCAGAAAACTTTTTCAGCAGGGGGCCGGTCCACTGTCCCTCAGACCTTGTGGGGGGCCAGACTATATATTTTTTGGGGGGGGGGGAGAGAAAAGAAGAATGAATTCCTATGCCCCACAAACAACCCAGAGATGCATTTTAAATAAAAGCACACATTCAACTCATGTAAAAACACCAGGCAGGCCCCACAAATAACCCAGATGCGCCTTTAAAATAAAAGGGCACATTCTACTCCTGTAAAAACACGCTGATTCCTGGACCGTCTGCGGGCCGGATTCAGTAGGCGATTGGGCCGGATCTGGCCCCCGGGTCTTAGTTTGCCTACCCATGGTCTGAGCTCACAGCTGCTCCCCATAGCTACGAAAACCATCCACAATATGTACACCTAAGCGCACTTGCTTTACTTTTTTCCTCGCCCCCCGAAGGCGAAGCTTCCTCCTTCTGTACGTACAGTTTAACATGCAGGATTAAAAAGAAAATAATAGCACACTTGAAGAAGAGAGACTTCAAGCTGGGAAACGTTCAGGGTTCTTTATAAACCGTCTCCTTAATCCAGAGGTTTATATGTGTAGCAGTGGGCTGTGGGGAATGAATATCCTCCTGTATCTGCCCAGCCAAACTAGAGGATGCAACAAATGTATGAATGCTTTTTAGGGATCTGTGTTTGTGTTTTCAAGAAACGAAAGAGCACTGTGGCAGGGCCTGAGTGGGTGTAGCCTACAGCTTTGACAGAAATGCCTCCGCTCCCAACTTCCATCCCAGCAAAAGTGTTAGTGGCCACAGGGTGGATTTGATTTACATAAGTCAATAATACTTGATTTAAATCCTTTTCTTTTCTTTTTTTTACAGAAAGACTCATTCTTGCTGGTACCGTCTTAATATTTACAACCAGAGGAAGGTTTCATTTCTGAAATAATACATTTTCAGAGTAGTTTTTACACTTATAGCAAAAATTAGTGGTTTGCTTCTACTATTAGAAATACATAGACTGATAATTATGAAATTATTGTGAGGTTTAATAAGTTAACTGTTTATATTTGGACAACTTTTCTGCTGCACTTTATTGGAAGGAGAAAAAAATAATCCTTTCCTTAATAACAATTTAAACAATTTATTTAACTAAAACAATAACATTATAGCATATGTATCCATGCTTGTTAGCTGATGTTTTTAAACATTTATATATATATATATAAAACTTAGACTGAGTTTTAGCACACGTGAATCCTTATTTCCTGCTGAATAGCCTTTGGACTCTTAACGTAAATAGAAAACTATCTTTAGAAAAAAAAATTCTCCAAAAGCATTTTATTTTAAAAATCCAATTTAAATTTTTTTTAAAAATCGATTTAATTTTTTTTAAAAAATCTTATGGGACTTGAAGTCCAACATCATCTGTAGGGCCACAGATTCCTCACCCCTGATTCTAGACTCTGAAGAAGCTGACAAGGAACTCAGCTACATTAGTAAAAAACTCAGTGTTTTGAATGTGTTACAAACATGCAACATCAGATGGCGGTGGAGAGCATAAAACTTTTCTATGTTATTTTACATAGCCTTTTTTTCTTTCTTTTGTTACAACGTTTAATTTCTGACTTACTTATAGCATGTTTTTCCCTGTGTGTAGATCCACCCAAGATCAACTTTGATGGCAGCAATTACTTTTTTTTTTAAGACGAAGGTCACAAAAGGTCACAGTGCCAATTGTTTGCATTCTATGTCCATCCCACATGCCTGATGTGGTAACTGATCTACAGGCACCATATATACAACATGTATTCTTGTTTTAGTTCCTGATTTAGAAGAGGATGCTACTTAGATGCCTGATTCTTCATGCGAATCACCTCCACTGGCAACATCCAAAATAGCTCATTTTGTGGAATTTGTATATCCTATCCCAACAGCGCAGAGCAGCCTATGCCAACCTCTGGTGCCCAACCATGGCTGGGGCTGGAGTTGAAGTCCAAAACATTTGGAGGGCACCAGGTTGGCAATGGCTGGCATAGAATAAGTGGCACAACGGTGGCTTGTTACATGTTCACATTACCACTTAATGAGGGTGAAAGAGGAGAGCGCAAATATGGTCTGAAGCTCAACATCAAAAAAACGAAGATCATGGCCACTGGTCCCATCACCTTCTGGCAAATAGAAGGGGAAGAAATGGAGGCAGTGAGAGATTTTACTTTCTTGGGCTCCATGATCACTGCAGATGGTGACAGCAGCCACGAAATTAAAAGACGCCTGCTTCTTGGGAGAAAAGCAATGACAAACCTAGACAGCATCTTAAAAAGCAGAGACATCACCTTGCCGACAAATGTCCGTATAGTTAAAGCTATGGTTTTCCCAGTAGTGATGTATGGAAATGAGAGCTGGACCATAAAGAAGGCTGATCGCCAAAGAATGGATACTTTTGAATTATGGTGCTGGAGGAGACTCTTCAAACCTCTCCATTCTGAAGGAAATCAGCCCTGAGTGCTCACTGGAAGGACAGATCGTGAAGCTGAGGCTCCAATACTTTGGCCACCTCATGAGAAGAGAAGACTCCCTGGAAAAGACCCTGATGTTGGGAAAGATGGAGGGCACAAGGAGAAGGGGACGACAGAGGACGAGGTGGTTGGACAGTGTTCTTGAAGCTACCAGCATGAGTTTGACCAAACTGCAGGAGGCAGTGGAAGACAGGAGTGCCTGGCGTGCTCTGGTCCATGGGGTCATGAAGAGTCGGACACGACTAAACAACAACAAACCACTTCAGGGCACAGAAAAGTCTATCCCTGTCCTCCCCATGTGTGGTTTGAGCAGCAACACATCAAACAGTAATATCTTAATAAAACAACTACAGCATACCTATGTCGAATTGTATATGTGAACACAAATTGAAAACCTAGCATTGAAAACGCACTGAGTGCGCACTAAAGAGGAGTAAAAAAAAAAGGAGTATGGAAACAGCCTAAATCTTCTTTAAGTAAAGGAGGCACTGGTGGATCATATCCTTTTGCTGGCGGAATGGCATCAGAAGTTGCATTAAAGTTTTAAAAGTTGTTTTGCATAAGCAAAGGAAAAACCCCAAATCTAGATGGGAAAGCTAGAAATGTAAAAGCATAGCCTACTGGTTTAATTGCATCACAACAGCAGCGCCATTTAACAGAGTGGCTTCCCGCGAAGTTACAAGTGAGATAAGGGGCGAACAATATTTTTACAAGTGAATTATGAGCAATAAGGATGATCCAATAAAGGCATATGAGTGTGATTTCTTAATGCACTATGTCTGCAATAATCAGCCTCCGTGCAGCAGCAATGAGGCAAACGTACTTCAAAGCACCATTAGATTATTGAATGCGCACAGTGGGCTTGCAAGTGCACTTACAGCTCATCAAATTAAGGCCCCCCCCAAAAAGGACAAATGGAGAGCAATCAAGGCTGCAAAGCATCTCATTTGCAGGGGTGCAAAGCCCAAAATGATATGATTAAAAATGTATCTATATGCTTTTAAGGAAATGACATTGATCCCTGAAGGAGTAAATAGTAAAGATACCCCGCCGCCCTTGTTATTGCAAGCTTGGGTAGATGGAGATTGTGCGTGTGTGTAACCTCAGAATGATATCTGAAAGAAACCGCCACATGGAAAAGTTCTCCCATGGCACCTCTGTGTGTGATGGCAGCAATAGGAAGCAGCTCCTATTGGGCCGATTGTCCCAATAAAACATTTAAGGGGGGCAGAACCCCACAAAGTTGATGGGCATTCCCATTCAATTTTTTTGCATGTACCGTGTCTTGCGATTTGATTATGTGCGGCGAGGGGCTTACCTGCTCCCCCAATATTTCTTTGTTAAACTTTTATTTATGCAATTTTAACAGCTTTTATAAGGGACACAATTGGCGCTGTGGGTTAAACCACAGAGCCTAGGACTTGCCGATCAGAAGGTCGGCGGTTCGAATCCCCACACAGGGTGAGCTCCCGTTGCTCTGTCTCTGCTCCTGCTAACCTAGCAGTTCGAAAGCACGTCAAAGTGCAAGTAGATAAATAGGTACCACTCCGGCGGGAAGGTAAACGGCGTTTCCGTGCGCTGCTCTGGTTCGCCAGAAGCGGCTTCGGCATGCTGGCCACGTGACCCGGAAGCTGTACGCCGGCTCCCTCGGCCAATAAAGTGAGATGAGCACCGCAACCCCAGAGTCGGCCACGACTGGACCTAATGGTCAGGGGTCCCTTTACCTTTAACAGCTTTTATATGCACATCATACAGTATCCATCACTTCTCTCTTTTGCTAAGACTTCCCAGGTCCACCTCTCTGCTGCATTCTAGGGAAATCTTGATCTGCATGTCCAGAATTGTCAAGGGGAATGAGAGACTCTCCTATGAAGAAAGGTTGCAACACTGGGGACTTTTTAGTTTAGAGAAGAGGCAAGCAAGAGGTGACAGGCTCAAAGTTTATAAACTTATGCAAGGCATGGAGAAAGTGGAAGATGAACAGGGATATAAGTAATACTGTTGACTGCTGAAGAGAGACAACCTGGAATCGCCTTTTGCAATTCCTATGCGTTTGGGAGGTTGGGGTTCACCTTTTTTGGGGAAAAGAGTGCGTTGGTTAATGGAGGAACATTAAATGGGCATTAAGGCCGTTGTGGAAAGACTTGTGGGTGGCAAAAGGGAGTCAAGCTGGATTGACCTAAGGTTAACCAGACGTCCCTGTTTCCTGGGGACAGTCCCCGGATTTACAAATCCTGACAAAATCTATCTATTTAGTAGGAAGTTGAAAAGTCTCCTTGGATTCATTGAAAAAAATCTGGTAACCTTAGATTGACCTCTTTCTCTGGACTGTTGGATGTAGAATTCAGAGAGAACTAGGCAGGGGGGCCTAGAAGGTCAATCTGTGATGCAGGAGAGCATGGCATTCCTAGAGCCTGAATGGGGGGAAAAGGTAAAAGGCAAAGGACCCCTGGACGGTTAGGTCCAGTCAAAGGTGACTCTGGGGTTGCGGCGCTCATCTCGTTTTCAGGCCGAGGGAGCCGGCGTTTGACCACAGACAGCTTTCCGGGTCATGTGGCCAGCAGGACTAAACTGCTTTTCCTGTTCTAAACAACACATGAAGGAAAGACCAGGGAACATCTCGATTAGCTGGCTGTCCTAGGTCTCTCTCAGCACTGCTGTAGGAATTAGAACTACAGTGGTACCTCGGGTTACATTCACTTCAGGTTACAGACACTTCACTTTACAGACTCCGCTAACCCAGAAATAGTACCTCGGGTTAAGAACTTTGCTTCAGGATGAGAACAGAAATCGTGCTCCGGCGGCATGGCAGCAGCAGGAGGCCCCATTAGCTAAAGTGGTGCTTCGGGTTAAGAACAGTTTCAGGTTAAGAACGGACCTCCGGAACGAATTAAGTACTTAACCCGAGGTACCACTGTACTCCATTTACACTGTTCTTAGCTAATACTTGTGTGCCAGGTTCCTTCAATATAACTGTGCCCTTTGCAACCCCATTTTTTTGACATTCAGCTTCTTATTTCGCCGCCTCTGTAACAGAGTCTTCACAAACCTTCAAAGACAAGGTAGCTAGGGCGACTATAGCAGGAAAGAGTTGATAATCTATAACGGACGGTGGACTGTTCTGTTTCAGGATAAACTCCCTATGATAATACCGAACAACAGGTATTGCAGCTGAACCGTGAATGGCATTATTATCGTAGGTCAATATCAAGGTGTTGGCTTTGGAATCGATAAATATGTTGCCTCTAATCTCATTTTGAGATCTGAAGATGCAGCCATTGTCTACAAGGGGCATTTCTGGCTGATCTGTTCTTCTGTGCTCCAGTTGCACCCCAAATGAGATTTCAAGAAATGGGACAAGAATATCAGCAACACCAGTGGCTTACTCTTTTAGTATGTGCTGAGCTAACTGAACCCAAAGCCCTGGCTTTAACCGCGTACATGTATGTCTACAGATTATTAGCGCCATCTGCTGGAAGGAAGCCAACACTTCCTGAATATGTGCTAACTTAGAAAGAACAGAGAAAATAAAGCAGAGTTTAGTAACTGGTCCGAACTCTATCCCTTATCCAAAGGATAGAGAAGGAGTGGTCAAATGGAAAGAATGTTCAAGTAGTTACACAGTGAGAAATAAGCTGATCAGCAAATACATTCAAATAAACTTAATAGCACTTTTCATGAAAGTAAAAGCATATTTCTGCTCTGTGCATAAACATGATAGGCATTGCGGATGCTGCCATTCAATGAAACAATATGAAGGTCAAAGTGCTTAAGAGTGACGGATAAACAACACATAACACACAATTGCAATTTAATGAGGCAACTTGGCACACTTCTTCATAAATGCTTCTGAAATTCATTGGAATGTAGTTCAGTCTGAACACGGACACCCCACGCAGCTTGCATCCTGGCTGAGGAATGGTAAACACAAGTAATAAATGATAAGGAGTCACATTCTGTCACTCTCAACCATCAATTAAATACTGAATAGATGCTGTCCTGCAGAGGCAAAGAACTGCCAGCTGTCTTGGCCAATGCCAGTTTCCATTAACTGTTACTGAAGGAGCTTGTCAAACCAGGGCATCACACATGAACCAGGGCTAACAGGCGTACACTGTGAGAGGGACCACCCTCCCCACTTTGTAGAAGGGATCCCAGTGCAGCTGCCCTCCCCGCCCCCCATCCACTGCTCATAGGCACTTTATGCATGGCCATTCAAGATTCAGCTCAGTATCATACCACTTTAAACAGCCATAGAACCCCAAGGAATCCTGGGAAGTGTAGTTTTTTACAGGTGCTGGTACTTGTTAGGTCCCAACTAGGGAACGCGGGTGGCGTTATGTTCTAAACCACTGGGCCTCTTGAGCTTGCCGATCAGAATGTCGGTGGTTTGAATCCCCGTGACGGAGTGAGTTCCCGTTGCTCGGTCCCAGCTCCTGCCAACCTAGCAGTTTGAAAGCACGCCAGTGGAAGTAGATAAATGTGGCGGGAAGGTAAATGGCATTTCCATGTGCTCTGGCATTCATCACAGTCCTCTGTGCATCAGTAGCGGTTTAGCCATGCTGGCCACATGAACCGGAAAGCTGTCTGTGGATAAACGCCGGGTCCCTTGGCCTGAAAAGCAAGATGAGCACCGCAACCCCATAGTTGAATTTGAATGACTTAACCGTTTAGGGGTCCTTTACGTTTTTACCGGTGGGAGACACTATTACTCTCACAAAGAAACATTCGCCAGAGTTTCCTGGGAAGAGGGATTGGTTGCTAAACCACACTGGGAACAACCCCTGTAACAAACTACAATTCACAGGATTATTATTATTTTTTTTGGGGGGGGGGAGAGCCATGACTGTTTAAAATGGGATGATACTGCTTTAAATGTACAATGTGGGTGGAATCAAAGTTCCAACGACACTTAACAGGACAGATTAAAATATACAGATGTGATTTACGGAGATTTATCGCCACTAAGCAGCTTCCTAGGCCGAAAGCTTTTTTAAATACGTACCGTCCGGAGTGTCTGTGGGTTGTTGTCACTGTTATGGTGCAAGTGAAATAGTTCTGTACATTACCAAGCTGTGGTAATGACATTGGCTAGAGAAATTTGTAGCTTGACTCCGAAGTTGACATGGTCTAGAAACTGTACCCGTTCAGAATGGGGGTAATTTTAAGGACATCCTTCAAATTCACATTATTTGCCTGTTGTTGTTGTTGTTTACATTTTTTGGTTTGTTGTGTGAACAGTGTTATTTGAACTTTAGGCCTTTTGCTGATTACATTTGATGGCCTTTTAAATGTGTTGTGGGTGGGGGTGGGGAGGGTTTTGTTTTGTTCGTGTTTTTATTATTTATTTTGTTTTTTGGGGGGTTTTTTGGTCTTGTATTATTATGTTATGAACCGCCCTGAGATCTACAGATGGAGCGTGGTATACAAATTTAATAATAATAATAATAATAATTTCATTATTTGTCATATTCTGATGAAGAACAGTTAACAATATTTTAAATAAAGAAAGGCATAAATAATTTTTAGGGCCCATCAACAAGCAACAACAACAGCAACAACATATTATTTATACCCCACCCATCTGGGCAGCTCCCAACAGAATATTAAAAACATGATAAAACATCAGACATTCAAAACTTCCCTAAACAGGGTTGCCTTCAGATGTCTTCTAAAAGTCAAATAGTTGTTTATTTCCTTGGCATCTGGTGGGAGGGCGTTCCACAGGGCATGTGCCACTACCAAGAAGGCCCTCTGCCTGGTTCCCTGCAACCTCACATCTCACAGGGAGGAAACCACCAGATGGCCCTCAGCGGTGGACCTCAGTGTCTGGGCTGAACGATGGGGGTGGAATCATTCCTTCAGGTGTACTGAGCCGAGGCCATTTACTAATTGGAGTAGGGTAATATCCATGTTCTTTCAAATCTAAAGCCGTATTGAATTCTCTGTAGAAACCAGGGTCTACTTCATCCTAGCTATCAAAACTCACCTTGCCATGGAAAACCAGTTTTAAGAATCTACAGACAGCACTTACTAGATGGGTACCTGGCAGAGCTGCCTGGAATGTGCTGTTTCTCAGTTCAACTGCTGCTCTCTCAAATACTAATCAGACATAATGTTAACAGCATCTATGACTGGCATTATTCTTCGAAGTACTTGTGGCACCACTTGCTGCTCAAGTGATTCATCTTCGCTTGAGATGAGAGAATTGGGCCAGGAGACAGTACAGGTGTCTCTGAGCAGAAAATGACAGATAAGGAATTGTTTTAAGGGTTGTATGAGCTATTGTTACAAAGCAAACAATAATCACAGAAGGGTAGGGTTGGAAGGGACCGTGAGGGTGATCTAGTCCGACCGCTGCAATGTGGGAATCTTCTGCCCAATGTGGGGTTAGAATACACAACCCACAGATTAAAAGTCTCAAGCTCTACAGACTGAGCCATCTGGTGTGGTATTCTAAATTCAGCAAATTCAGTTGAAAGGATCGCTTTAAGAAAAATAGTTTTTTTAAAAAAACAAAACAAAACTATAAACTTCTAGAGAACATGAGACTTCCTGCTGGATTTGAACAAAGGTTCATTTACTTCAGAATCCTGTTCTTCACAGTGGTGACCAAAATGCTTCTCAAAAGCCCATGTGCATGAGAAATTAGATTTACGTAAATTCCAGTGTGACCCAGCCCAATTCACATCTCCTCTAGGCAGATGTGTAAATTGGAACATAATTTCACACTTCTCCAAATTTACAAACATATTATAAAACTGCAAAAGTGCCAATATGTAACATGCAAATGCAGCATTTCATGGGACCAGATATGGGACTGAGAAATCGATCACTGCTGCAGTTATATAATATGTACAGGCTTCCAAATGATAGTATTGTTTTGGATGTAGCCCTTAACTCCTGGGATCCAGAAAGTACCTTAGGGAAGCTGGCTGTGATTTCTGGCAGAGCAAGGCTAAAAGATAAGGCTGTGTTGCAATCTGCTGTAACTTCCTAGACATCATTTCACAAAGGCACTCTGCACGAACAAACACATATCCTTAAATATTATCCAAAAATAACTATTTGGCTAGCTAACGGTTCAAATCCCTAAATATCTAGCAAAGCATTTCTGGACTGCATTGGGCGTTTCCAGCAATTTAATCAAAAGGGTCTAGTGTCATGGAAAGAATCACAGAACAGTCCTTTGCTGTCTCAACCTTGCAGGGCTTGCCCATACTAGCAGAGAGTTTCGAAGATGGTGCAATTGGGTGGAGCTAGACTGACGAATTTCTACCCATCACGGGTATTGTTCAATGGTATTGGAAGCCTTGGAAGAGGGGAAGAACGGTGACCTTGCTGCACCTTTTATAATCAAGTGATATCACAAGGCTGATGGTCGCAGCAAGTTCTCCATCAGCTGTGGGCAGCCTTTAGCTTTCCAGATGTCCGTGAACCTCCCATCGGCCCCAGCAAGAATGGCCAGTGGGCAGGGATAGAGCGAGCTGTAGTCTAGCAACATCTGGGAAGCCAAATATTCCCCATATGACTCTATTAGAGAAAGGTTAAGCTCTCATCAGAGGTGGGTCAGGCTATAGCTATATCTCCCCAGACCAGACCATTTTAATCTCTTTGCCAGATGTATTCAGGAAATCCAGTGTCTCAGATAAGGATTCAAGGTCCTGATTCTGTGACACACCCCATAATAATACGTTGTAGTTATGGGCAACACTTTCCCCCTTCCTGGATTTGATTTGGATTTGGGCTTGGTTAATCCTGAACCCAAATTAGACTCCTTTGTGCTTCTGATGACATATGGGGAGCAAGAGAGAGTTTGAATCTTCTGCGATCCCTCATGAGCCCTCCCTCTGACCTGGCTGCAGTGCCATTGCTTCAGCAGAAATGGAGATAGCAGCAAGGAGGGAGGCAGAAGACATCCTCCTTCTCCCTCACCGAGGCAGCTTCCCAGGCGTCAGGGAGGGTGGAAGAGGGTCGGGCTGGGCAATATATTGTCCAAAACCGGTTTGAAGTCCATATTGCTTTCATAATTTTTGACCTGGCAATACATCACAGATCGTGATGTGTGTTAGGGTTGAGTGATGTCTGGCTTTCAACACTGTGATATATAGATAGATAGATAGATAGATAGATAGAGAGAGAGAGAGAGAGAGAGATAGATAGATAGATAGATAGATAGATATAATACCAACTAAACATCGTGATGTCTGATATAAGGATGTTACTATGTAGAGGCTAATGGGATAATGTCCTGGCAACTGCTACTTAGGGGCCTAAAGCTGATTTAAATTTTTTTTACTTACCTTTAACATGTTGTTACAACTGTTACTTTACAATACAGAGCAACAGGGATGGAAGGAATCAGGAGAGAAGCAATGGTTGGCTTCACATCCCCCCCCCCCCACATTACAATTTTTTACATAGCACACACACACATACATTGTGATTCGCGATATATTGTCATGTTGAATATTATGAAATCAAACTGATATTTGACAACGTATCAATACATTGCCCAGCGTGTGTGTGTGCGCGCTATGCTAAAAAGATGATGTGGGGATAACTGTAAAGCCAGCCAATGCCTCTACATAGCTCCATCCTTATTTTAGGCATTGGGATATATCGGTATATCGCGATATTTAATGGGTGATATATCACAATGTTGACAACCAAATATCACTCAGCCCTGTCCGTGCTAACGTGAGTGGGTAGAAGCAGGGAGTTAGGGGGTCACTTGTTCAGAATGCTGGTGGGCTTTATAAGCATGCAAAATTTATATTAAACCAGATCCCCACTTGCATGTGACCCTGACAGAGGAAACTTTCGTGCCTGTAGCTAAAAACCCAAGACAGTGCTGTAACATTTGCCTGCAGCTCCCTTGAGGCCCAGCTAGGTCTCGGTTCCCGTCCATATCCATAACTCTAAAAAGACTAACACTATGGCTCAAGCATCCCCAGAAACAGTATAACCGCTTAACGTATATAAAAATAAATCAAAGCACTTAACGGGTGTGTATGAAGCATAAGAACAGACAATTTTAAGTTGAGGAAAAGAAACTATATTGAAAGGAAAGAGGAGGTGGTCGCTCCTTGCGGGTATCTGGAGAACGGGCAGTTCAAATGAAAGGTCAAACAGCTAAGAGAGCTTGCTAGGAATAAGTCTGTGTGCTGTTGGGAATTCCCAAAGTAGCTGGGAAGGAAAGCAGAAGTCCAACTTTGTTTTTGTCTTATCGCCCAAAGTAGCATATTCCTTCCACTTGGAGAGCTAGCTTTGTTTTTTGTTTTAAATTACCAAACAGCTATGAAGAGGGAAAATAGAGAAAATGCTATGTAAAAAAGCGAGATACCACTCCCTTAAGCAAGCAAGCGTTGGCATAAGGAGTCAAACAAGAAGTACATAATGAAGATACGTTTGGAAAAGAATCGGGCTGTTTTTTATGATTCTGGAGTTCATGTAAAAGTAGCACAACAGGAAATGTTTTCACTGTTATTGACAGTGCTTTTCTTCTAGGGAAAAAAGGTGCCGGCACTGCATACTCTTGAGTACCCCCCAGAAAAAAGCAATGTTGTTTCGCTTGGGTTTGTGTGTAATGGTATACACAATTTGTTTTATTGTCGCTAGAGCGTGAGACTCTTAATCTCAATGGGCTTGAGCTGCACATTGGGCAAAGATTCCTGCATTGCAGGCAGTGGCGTGTGGTCATTGGACTGAGGGGCCTAGGCTAGTTGCCTTAATGTTCCCCTGGTGCTTCCTTCTCAAAGCCCGGAAAGCTTCTGCCTGGCTTAGGGAGGAAGGTGCGAGGCTCTGATGGGTCCAAGATCCATCCTGCCATCTTCCCAAAGCCCATCTGGCTTTTGGAAGGTGGCAGGAGGGCTTCAGCATCCTCTTGGAGCCCTGGCACCTCCTTCACAAAGCCTGGGAAGCTTCTGCCTGGATTCGGGTGGGAGGTGCAATGCTCACATGCGCGATGTCAAATGTCACACTCATGACATTGACCCCCCACGCCCCTCGCAAGCTAGAGCCTCTGGCCCAAACTGTTCCCCTTTGAAAATGTTCACTGCGCGCCACTGACAGAAGGGGGTCGGACTTCAACTCTACAATTCTACGATTCTAAATCTTCCATTTACATTAAGAAAGGAATAATGGGGTGATATAGAGCTGCGGTGAGGAACCTCAAGCTAAGTGCCTTTTCCCGTTCTTTCCGTCTAGCCTTCAAGATTACACCAGGGTGGAATCTATACACATATTAAAAAAATAAAAATAAAAATGTGAAATGCTGTATTTTAAAACGTTTTGAAAAAATACGTTGAAATTTGCATAGCTCACTTTCACCGTCTAGTGTCACATTTGTATATTGCAGTTTACAACACATTTTAAATGTTTAATTTGCAGCTGTGTGGCTGAGTCCCAGGCCATGGCCCCTCATCATCCGGGAATTGTTTTGCCTGGCTGAAGATCATCCTTGAACTGAAGTAATGAATGCCTCTTGCTTCCTTGGACGAAGGGTGGAGGTGTGTGTGTGTGTGTGTGTGCGCGCGCACGCTGAGAAACCTCTGGGATGCAGCCTACTCTTCAAAGGTAAGTGTGACATCCACGTCTCTGCTCATGTTTGCCTTGCGTCCGTCCCCCCATTGTAGCCCCCCATTGCCTGTGGTTAAGTATAAACGAAAAAGCATGTCCTTGGGGGTAGACCGAGGGACAAAAAAGTTAACGCACAAATATAAAGAGGGAAGATGTCCATTAATGTTAAGATAATATATAATTAAATAATTTTAAACTTCTGCACTAGAAATATATGGAAAAGTCAGCCTTTCATTCTATGACTTGCCCTAGGTCTAGCAAAAGGATAAATGCTGAACTTTCAAATGGGGTGAACAACAGCTTTCGCAAAGCGCGAATGCACAAATAGATGGGAGAATCTGCATAGCCAACTTAAGTCTCATCGCCACGGAATAATTGTAGAGCCTGGGCAAATTTTAGTGTGACTTAGGTTGCTTTCCTTTACTGATTTACTTGGAAGCGTCCCACTGAACCTAGTGGGATTTACTTCCAAGCAAACTTGACATAACCAAAACTTTGTTTTTTTAGTCTGCCAATTAAAAGAGCAGTTCTGTGCCCTCTAGGAGGGTGACTGGGTACTGTGGAGCTCCCTCTTCACTGACTAAGAGGGAAGTCTATCCCTGAAGGTCTCTGTGGTGCTGTAGTCAGAAACAGAGCCTTTTAGGGAAATCTGCACCAGATAGAAGATTGTGGCCAGAGAACATATCAGGATGTGCAATTCCTCGGCTATGGATTCTTTCCTCACAACTATAGGACTGTTCTTCAATTCAGTTGGAGCTTGCAGTTCCTATTTAAAAATTACGCCCAGATTATTATAATTTCTGTGTATTTCAGGGTCTTTTGAGCTATGTTATAATAGTGCAATTATCCACAGAATACACTTTCCTCCTTCCAAACTCTGAGATTATCTCAGTCCAGATGTTGTGACAGTCTTTATTTCTCAGGAGGATTTCAGAGGTCTCACTCTGACCCGTTAGTGCTGGACACTGTGCCGTCCTTCAGTTTGATCCATGCCAGCCTCAAGAAAACACAAGACTCAGTGCTTTTCTTTAGTTTTGTTTTTTTATTGAAAGCTTCATCAAAGAAAAGAGAGGTTTAAACCTAACATCCACTGATCTACAGAAAGCCCCAGGATTGGGAAAATGGCAGCTATTAGGATTGTGGTACAAACAGAAATAAAAAAAAGAGAACGAGGGGGAAACCCTCCCCCTCAGCAATACAGAACTTTTCATGACATTTTGAAACATTAGCACAAAGATGCCCTTACAAGTCAGAATCGTTATTTTAATTCCTTTCAGAGTTCTTTTGGGCTGCGCTTTGGGAACTGGAAGGCCTGCAAAGGGTGTTTTCCATTTACTGGGTAGGAATTTAATCTTGTTTCACAGCCCTGGTTCCTTGATTCGATTTCATTTTAACCAGACGGGAGCCTTTTCATTTGAAACAGAGGGGGGCGGGGAACAGTTTAGAGTTTGCTGTATGAAATATTGACACTTCCGGTTTTATTACAAGAAACTTACTTCCTTGAGGTGTTTATCAATGAGGGGAAGAGGAGCTTGTTCTTAGCATGACCATTTAGGCCAGCCTAGTTTTGCCAATCTAAAATTTGCAACCCCCAATTAGTAGCATTGTGTTTTTGTAAGACCAATGAACAAAACATTATTTTTTTTTTTTGCACTGTAGATAGACTAGGCCCATGATGTGTCTTTGTCCAAATATTCACCTGAGTGCTTCTTGTAAAGATTGTTGGTCAGGTTAGGGATGAATGAAGGTTGGATACAACCACCCAACACATGGTGATATTTTTTTATTTCAGCTTGTATTAATTGGCTTTCTGCTTGTGATTGGGACATTTGATTTGCTTGCCACAAGGAGATACAATCACTGTGGCATACCTCTCCCTTCATTTCAATATTCAACCAGGGTATCAATTAGGATATCAAAGGGGTCATTTTGACTTTTCAGATGTAAAAACATCTAAGGGCAGTACCTCATATACTTTATAACTTCACAGTGAAGTACTAAAATTTCCAATTCCCCATCTGCAAAGGCACAGCATGAACAGTCAACCTACATGTTTCAACCAGTTCAACCAAGTCTGCTGAACTGGCCCATGCCATTTTTCAGCTTTTAAAAACCTATTGACCCAAACCTTTTAGATGCACAAAACTTCTTTCCAAAGTAAAAAAAACCAAACAAAAACAAAATCAAGTTAGAAAACACAATTATAATCTAGAACAAAACCCTTCCCTCCCCCAGATTTTGTTTTCAGTAAAAAAATCTTTCAGCATCAGAATGTAGTAATAATTCGGGACTAATAGCAGATCATTCACAGCTCCTAACAAATAGTTATTAGGATGGAAGAACCTCAAGTGTAATAGCTGTCAAAATATAAACCCATTTATGTAAACACAAGAATTTTAATCCCCACAGAAGCAAACCCGACATTCACTTTACAGCATTTGTCAAACATTTCCATTTATTTTTTTTTAACAAAGAACATGTCAGTAAAAGTGAAAATACTGTTTCTTTTCTGTAGTCTGAGGTATGAAGAGGAATTTGAGATTGGAATCCACTTTAGGTGATATGACAGTAGAAGATGGGGTTTTTTCCCCTCCTAAGAGAAATAACCTTTCTTCTGATGTTTCATGATTCCTGAAACTGCTCAACAAGGACTAGAAAGATCTGATCAGTCACTGACCTTCCTTGCCAAGTACGCACATGGGTGCTTACATGCATGATTATGTTTATGCTTTATTCAAAATGAAGTAACTCACCCACCGCTGTAGAGGAACAAGATAGCGTTTTTTTTAAAAAAGGAGAGGTTCTCTGAAACATGCAGCGTGCTTTTTTTCCCTTTGCAATGTCATCACACCGCTAGAATATCCTTGGTCTAATGCTGAGGACTTGAAAATCCTTTATACCTTTGTACATCAGAACCAATTTCATGTTAAATAAAGCCTTGAAATGAAATGTTGGCCATGTATGACTCAAACACAACTATCTTCAAATTCCATATTTGGTCTCATCACCATGTGGATTGATTCATTATGTTAAGCCCATAATCACACTTTTCACATGATTTTTACTATACAGGTAATAGTCCTGGAGACTATCCTTAAACCTGTTTCACTCATGTCAGTCTCAGCATTAAAATGATAGGGATGGTGGCTGATAAGCCACCTTCAGGCTTAAAATCATGAACCAAGGCAACTTTCTACATATTTCACATCATTTCTTTAATACCATAGACAACATAATTTAGATCAAAATACTGTGACATATTAAAAATAAACTTTTATTACACTGCAGGCATTCTCAAATCTGCTGAGTATGGTCGCCACACATACATAAATAATATCCTTCCTTCTTATTTTTGATAACGTAAAATGCATTTTTAATGCTTAGCCTCACTGCAAAATCCCTTGTTTGCCTGTTCACCACTTTTCTTCCTCAGATGTGAACACCAATATTGCAGAACACAATGGAATTACTTCAAAATATCTCTAAAGTTCTGCTTTGAACTACTGCAGTGAGACACTTTAAGCTTCTTGGCAAGCCATGCAGCTATAAACCCACAACCAGGAACACTTTCAGGGTTCACTGACAGAGGAATCCAAAATCCTTGGCTGCTACCAGGGGGCCTTCAAAAAATAGAATCTTATAAGACAACTGCGTAATTTTTAAAAGTCTCTTTTCCAGCATTTTAAAATCTTACCCTTCGCTCCGTAACTAGTCACCATAATCCAATACTTGGGTTCAAATGAATTGGCAGGAAATCAGCTCAGATCAAAATACTTTTGCTGAGCTGAGGTCTGGAACTGCTGAAAAAGCCATAGAATCCTTCAAACAATTTGTTGCAAGATAACATCAAGATCGAAGTCTATCTTTTAAGGCCCAGTTCAGATGTCGTCACAGTTGTGTGGCTAGTCATCCAAAAACTGCTTCTCAGCAATTCCGTGTTGCCTTGGCAACATGCGGAAGATGGAATCACAACCGGATAACCCTAATCGAGTTGTTTGCATGCCAACATCCCATCATCCACCCAGCTGATGCTGATATTGGCATTTGAGGGGCTCCTTCTGCATTGCTTTTGATTGGTGACCTAATCTGTACATTTAAGGTGCAGGATTATTAGATCAGGAAGAAGATGAAGTTATGGGGACTTCCATGTGTCTGTGTAAGTGCCCGTCTGTGCAGGTGACAACGGAAGTGATGGGTGCTCAAAGAAGGGATCCGCAAAGAAACTTGTTTTCCTTCAAAATACATTACTGGAGCAAGGTAAAAAGGTAAAGGTAAAGGACCCCTGGACGGTTAAGTCCCATCAAAGGTGACTATAGGGTTGAGGCGCTCATCTTGCTTCAGGGCCGAGGGAGCTGGCGTTTGTCCACAGACAGCTTTCCGGGTCATGTGGCCAACAGGACTAAACCGCTTCTGGTGCAATGGGGCACTGTGATGGAAACCAGAGCGCATGGAAACGCAGTTTACCTTCCCGCCGCAGTGGTACCTATTTATCTACTTGTACTGGTGTGCTTTTGAACTGCTAGGCTGGCAGAAGCTGAGAGTAGCAGGAGCTCACTCCATCGCGGGGATTCAAACCACAAACCTTCTGATCGGCAGGCCCAAGGGGCTCAGAGGTTTAGACCACAGCGCCACCTACATCCCTATTACTGGAGCAAAGTATAGATAAGCGGGTTTCAGCTCCATCCCTTCACTTCAACTCTCATTCTGAGAAATCGAGAGTCCTTACGTAAACATTGCCAATATTCTGTAGCAGTAAGTGAATGCTCAGTGCAATAATTTAATCAATAGCGAAGGTTTCGCAATTCCTTCTCGCTATAGGATATCAAGGAGTTAAATATCCCTGCAAGAAACAGTCACTGATACTCACAAAGAACTTTAACACTGAGCACATAAAAATCATTACTGTCTGGGTAGACCTTGCGTACATTCTGAAATGCGAAGTCTATGTATATTGAGGTTGCAAATTTGCAAGCACCTTTGAGGGGCATCAGGCAACTTACATGCCCAGCAAGGCTCAGATCTCTTCTAACAGCAGCCACACCATGTTGTATAGAAAATGAAATCTGGAACCTAGTTTTTGGGGGAAATAAAACTTCAGTGGTTGTGCAAAGCAGATAACGTAATTCTAAGGATTTTTGAACTTGGACCTATCTAGACCAAAATGTAAATATTCAAGCACCATCTCATTGTCCATGGAAATTCTGGATTTTATTTTAGTTACCAAGGGAGAGTTGGATAAAGACTATGCATGGAAATGTTCACTAGAGGAAGAAGAATCTTGTTTTCAAACTTGCCATTTATATTATTTTGCGCAGTCGGGTCTGCACAAGGTCAAAATATTAGGTTCCTACCATCTTGCAGCAACTGAACAAAGATCTTGAACCCACCCCCGGAACAAGCAGGAAGACTCATAAATGTGAAGCAAATAAAATTGTTAATAAAACTAAATTTAGAATCAAGGCTCACCCTTGGGGGTTTTTTTTGAGGGGGGTGTTCAGTGGCCATTTATGCCAGTGCAGCCCCGAACATATTATGGATTTACTTCCAGGCTGTTAGCTGATCAGTTTATCAAAGTGGATCTATCATTGTCAGGTGATTTATAGGAACGGATAGTTCTTTCTTTTCCTTTTGCCAAACAACAAAGAAGTAGGATGTCTAAAGGAAATTAAACAATCGAAAGAGCTTTTTTAAAAACACCTGAAGTGATGATATGGACTATTTGCTGCTGCCACCGCCCCACTAGCAACTTAATCTTCCGTGATTTAACCGTATTTGCTGAACCAAGTCAAACAAAATGAGAATGTATAAATAAAGCAACAGATTTCTGAACAGAAGAATCGGGAAGGTACTTCAGCATATCCCATCAGCCACACGGTAGCTACCTTGCAGCCTCACTGTCAACAGCAATGAGACTTTTCTTTGCACCAAACTAGAATTTGTACAGGAACATTTTTTTTTTTTTTAAAAAAGAACAAAACAATAACGCATGCTTCTTTCATATTCAACAAAATTGTGCCACAGAAGAATAATCTCTATTTTATACATACAGGAAAAAAGATACAGCATTAAAAGGAAGAAAAATAAGGCTGGCTTGATTATTTTTCCCATGTCCCATCCAACAGGCACACCCTTTCCAAAGGAAAAAAAGAGACAATAATCAAGTGATGATCACAGAAAGTAAATAGCAGTGGCAAAGCACGTGAAAGAAAGGAAGAAGCTAGAGATCTTTACATAACATGGAAACTCTTCCCATGACCCCAGCGCTGTGGTCCTTTGAGTCAGAATAGTCCATATGTAGTAACTGGAAAACTACATGTACTTTTAGAATCTCACATAGCCAGGCCCCCTTGTCTATAACGGTTGGCTAGATGGTTTCACTGTTTTTAATTTTTACGTTTTTCATATTTAACGTTGCATATTTAGCAGCCATTTGTTTGGGTAACCCAATCCCATCCCCACCAAACAAGAGATAGTTACATTAAAAATAAGGAAACACTTTTTAGCATTCTTAAAAAAATACTTGATTCTTTAAAAAGTCATTTAAAGTAACCATGGACTCCGTGGACATTCCTCCCACAAACTTCCTATCCTATCGCTGAGGCTTGTGTGTTTCATAGGTTGCATCCTTAACATCACAACTGGGGCCATTGAACCTGGTCGATTCAAAGGAAACCTGTTTTAGCATTTATATATAATATTATTGTCACTTTTCAGTATGGTTACCCTGTTTTGAAGACACCACTGTCATTGCGGTGAGCCCATCATCATTTAACAGCCACCCCACCGCTGCTGCCACTGGAGGCCATTTCAATCATTTGGGCTTTGTTTAAGTGCTTCCTTCGCTAGATCTTTTTGCCTGCTATAGAGAACAGAAATCTTCTACTTTGGTGCCTCATTCATCAAGAGTGGTGGCAATATTGGAGCAGTAATCTCCAGGAACCTGTCCAACCTCTATGGGAGTGCTCAGGCTTATGTTATCCTTAACTCCCCTTCGTTTTTAAACCGTGTTTACACAGCAGAGATTCCCAGTGGATTGTGCCGCTTGTTGAAACTTACTAGAGAACAAGGAAGTTGGAAATGAATGGAATGCATACTTTTAAAACTTTCCACATACACTTATAAGGGAACTGGTAAAATTTGGAGGCGCCTTCTTCACTGCCAGTCTTAAAATTCTCACTGCATGACACCCTTCCCTTTTTTGGGTGAGGGAAGGATAATTCTCTTAGGCCCTCCAATATATAGACTCCATAAACTCTTTTATCATTTAAAAATAGGGTTTCTTTGCCAATTCAACGTACTTGCTATTGTCTTTTGCCTAATCAAACTAATTAGTGATTGTCAGCAAACATATTAAGACAACAGAAAGCCAGTTAGTACAAAGTGGTTGTTAGCTTCATGCTAGCATGAGAGAACTAACCATTTTAATCTTTCTTCTTGCAGGGGAGAGTTAAGACGAAAACACCAATCGTCTACTTTTTAGAATCATCTTCTAAGTGACTTGAACAGACCACCAAAATGCAAAATGGAGATGGCTGGTTCTGAGCACTGGAAGATGACCCAGGGAGGAGGAAGAGGAGGAGGAAACGAACCTGTGAGATGCTGAGAAGAAGGAAGACCGTAGGTTCAGTACAAAAGAAATCTGACAACGCAATGGAAAAGCTCAGCAAAGTTTAAATGCACCTGGGTAAGAACAGCTGGCGACTGATATCTTTCTCATGCTGTGAAATTCCGCTAAGCATTGCTAAGTACCAACTACTCAGAACTTTCCATTAGAAGCCTAAGCATATAGAATGTACAACACCAGTGGAAGGTAGTTTAAACAAACACAAAGTTAAGAAACTGGTCCGGCCATGTAGGTCAAATAAAGATATATTTTTTTAAAAAATGAAGAAATAAAGGGGGGGGGGAAACGACTCTATCTTCTGGACTGCGGTAGGTTGTCATTTCATCTTTGGTATAAAATAGGCCATCCATAGGCTGCATTTGATCACAACTAGGAAAGACTACAGAAATTGTCAACAATTTCTTCTAGCTATTGCTTTTTTTTTGCACTTTTTTGACCATAAGCTCCTATCTACTTAAGTTCCCCCCCCGCCCAATGCTTTTAAGCTAGGTGTTTGCAATGTGACAAGCTAAGCAGACTAAAAACTTTTTAAAGCTCATAAAAAAGACTGCAGATAAAAAGCACTAATGCTTTTGCCAGCGATCACACTTTGTAAATTAAAAAAAAACTCCATTCTGCAAGAAAAAAACCTGCATTCCTTAAAATGCAAGTTGATTCCCCCCCCCATAGTTCAATAATTTTATTGTAAAACACTTTAGCTTTCTAGATTCTTCTCTGTCAACACTAAGAAAGTTCATAAAAGTCTGCATGTTTTTCAATTCTTGAAGTCTCCACAGTTCCTTTATCAACAAGTTTTCTTCGAAAGAAGAAAAAGATCGTTTTCTGCTAAACTGTACAGCTTTTATATATATTTTTTGTTCATCCTAAAAATTCAGTCTGTTGAACTTCACCAGTTGATGCCGTGGACGTTTGAATCCATTTTCCTTTCTTCTACCAAGACGTTGACAGCTTGCCTTGAGAGCCTTTGACGTCCTTAAAATTAAGGCAATTAAGATTCAAGATAAACCTTACCTAAACATTTCTTAAAAAAAAACAAAGAAAGAAAAATGAACCCAAAATAAAAGACACACTGGATTTCACGGAGAAAGGGGAAAGAGTAGCTGGATTCTTGAGGAAGACCATTAGTTTTCATCTCAGCTCGCTCCCTCTTGACATCATCGGTTCTCTGTTTTTGTGTGTTTTTGGAAAACAAAAACAAATCTATCTACACTTCCAAGTAAATTCTGAATTTCAAATGTTCATCCAGATAAAAGACCAACCCAGTGTTTTGCCGTGGGTTTTTTTTTCTTTAATAAAAAAATAGCAAAAATAAAACTA
The DNA here is from genome assembly GCF_964106645.2 of Podarcis pityusensis. Lineage (NCBI taxonomy): Eukaryota > Metazoa > Chordata > Lepidosauria > Squamata > Lacertidae > Podarcis > Podarcis pityusensis. Next base: position 43,996,630 of record NC_138037.1, on the reverse strand, counting down.
TCAGACTACATGACTGAACAATCTGCACAGCACATAGAAACACTGTTTTGTTTTCGTTAGGTAAGGTAGAAAATTAAAAGAAAACTCTGTTGATGCCTGTGCAAACTGGATGCCAACTTCTTGTTCGGTGAAGTTTCTCCATTCAAGGCAAACTTTTCAGACCGACATTTTTCAGTCCTGTTTATTGTCTGCAAAAACAATTGAATTAAAGGAATCATTAAATCAAAATAATCCTGCCCACCTACATTAAAAAAAAAAATAATCCCCACCCCTTGGCTATAACCAAGCTGAACTTACTTAGCATAGGGAGAATGCAGAAAATGCAAAATGCTTTAAAAAAATACATTGAGACCAAAGGATTATAATAAGTGTATCTGTAAAATTCTTGAAATGCCCTGGGCCCTAGAGATCACCTGGTTGGTCCAATCAAACTTTCCCTTAACACGCCCCAAAATAACCCGCTACTGATTTGCAGACAGTAGTAAGGCACACCTTGTATTTATTTACCTGGCTAATTCAAAAGGAGGACAGTGGGTGAGATCTGCTGACCTAGAACCCCATATATCATAAATGGATTTAAAAGTGTGTGGGGGGGTATAGAGATCTGAAAAATAGCAGCAAGAACAAGTCATTGTCAGCATCCATCTGTCTTGAGAGACAATGGAGTGAGCCTCTGGGGGGTGAATTCAAATCCCAGGAGAATCACAGCGCCTGCTGTGGCTGCAGAGACTGGTAACTCATAACTGCGGCCTCCTATGTTGTTTTTGCAGCACCAAAGTGACCTCTCTGAAGTGCAAGCCTGGGCAATGTGTATGGAGGTCCTGGGCTGCCCAGACAACAAGACCCCCCTCTCGGCCTCACTGATATGGTGCAAAGGAAAGCAGAGCGATACGTTTGGCACCAGCTTGGCTGCAGGAGTTGTCGGAAGGTTGCCTTAGGGACTCCACTCTAGATTTGTGCAGAGCTTACTTCTTAGCCTCCCGAAAATGTCCCGCAAGGCAGCGAGTATAGAACAAGGAGACACTTAATAAATTATAACGAATAGTTTCCAAAGCATTTTGCCTCTATTTTCACTCTCCCTCAACTCAGTCACTTATTTCTCTCTAACTCTCTTGACACGTCTCTTCTCAGCTGAACTTCCCACCTGCCACTCTCTGTAACACCCCCTGCTGTCAATAATTTCTTCACTCATCCTTTCTGTTAGAATATATTTAATGGCATGCATCTTCCTTTGACCCAGTGAAGAATTTTATAATTGCACAGAGAACCCAGAACTCTGCCTGGCACTTTCTAAGATCATCTTCGCTCTTTCTAGCTCAGAGTGCCTGACCGTGGAGAGAATACCTAAAACTATTGTCTTACGCCAGATAGGGGAGCCCTATCCCATTTCGCCTTGTCCTGCTGTCGCTGCCGCCACCACCACTATACCTGCTGCTGCCTCTTGCGTGGACTGCCCGCTCTGTCACTGCCATGCACCCTGCCAAATCTACTGCTGGTGGAGAAGTACCACCACTATCAGAGGCCATTTCAGGCAACATTATGCTGATTTGGGGCGAGATCTCACCCAGTGCCGTGTGAGAGCTTACACACTTGGCAGATTTTCCAATATTCCTGCCATTGCTGCTAAACCAGGGGTGTCGTATGGCCTGCTGCCAGCACCACGCATGTGTCTCCAAATCAGACACAGCAAAGGATTTTCAGCAATAAGGGTGTGGCATAATAGTGCTCCTGGTAAAATTGTGTTGCTTACCACGGTAAGTGCTTGTGCACAATGCTATCACAGTACTGTATGCTACAGCAATCACAGACAGTTGTGCGTAGCAGCTTCAAAGGGATTACAAAACAGAGCGCTGATAAATTAAAAACGACTCAAGGTGCACTAATGGCAGATGTGCACATCACACTCAAAGCACATTCAAAGGATATGGCGCCTCCGTCCAAAATCTGTGAAACTGCAGTTTTCTCCTACAATTCCTATATCCCTTAACAAAGTACAGTTCCCATGATTCTTTGGGGGAAGCCATGTGCTTTTAATGTGTGTTGAATGTCCTTTAAATGTACGGTGTGGCTCTGCTCTAAAACAGAAGACAGAACACAACTCTGAGTGTGCAGAAAATGGGGCAAGTT